>NC_067282.1:81734894-83093019 GCF_020740795.1 Apus apus | reverse complement strand
GATGGACATCTCTCTGTTCATCTGGCTTGAGCTGCTTTTTTGCTTACACCTTTAGCTCCTGCCTTTGTCTCAGTGTTGGGGAGATGGAGAATTTACCCAGAAGTCAAGACTGACATGCAATTGGCTCTTAAAGCATTTTTGCTCTGGCATGTACTTTTAAGGTACCCAGGGGACAGATACTCTTACATATCTCAGAATGTAGTCAACGTGTCTCAGCAGTAGCTTGCTAGTTCACACATGACTTGATAGACTACCTCATCAACATGAAGTTTTTCTGCTCTTTCCCTAATGATTCATGTCATCTCAGACCAAAAATCTAAACTTGCAACAAGACATTTCAGTTCCTTTACAATATGTAGGTTTGGACTGGTTTCTGTATCATGCCATGATCCCAATCAAAGAAATGCTTACTTTACATTAAACAACTTCATTGTAATTGTATTTTTTGCTTATGGAGTCTGAAAGAATAACATGAAATGTTACTGTGCTTTATTTTGATATTACAGAGATTCATTAAAAGGACACAACTGCCTGTAAAATAACAACCAATAATCTCCCTCTCTCCCTCCTTCCCTGCTTCCCTCACTCCTTTCCTCCCTTCCCCCATTGTCCCTTCTCATAGCAGGGAGATTGGAACCTGATGATCTTTAAGGTCTATTCCAACCTTAACCATTCTATGATTCTTTAAGCTGCTCAAAATATAAACCCCTGTTTTGTTGTTCGAAGGCCTCCTTCAGTTTCCTAGTAGAGAAGGCAACCTGGTATCATTACAAGAGAGTCGATAAACCCAGGATGGAAAGCTAAAGGGGCAACCACTTTCAGAGTCAAGGGGCTTTGACAGTGAAAGCCCTTCTAGGAGGTCCCACTTTACTAAATTGTCAGAGCCGTAGCACAATTTTTACTGCAGCACAATCACACAACAGAGAAAATGCCTCTCAAGTACTCTTTTTTCTAGTCATTTAAAGGTCAAAAAAAACTCCTGTGATTATATTTGAAAGCCTACAGGTGTAGTAAGTAGCTTAGGTTACAAGGTTAATGACTGATAAAGTTGATTCTGCATGACAGAAGGAATACCGAGATTTCTCAAACAAGATTTAGTTTGTTATCTCTATTGCTAGCCCTGCTATTTGAACCTCTAGTAATTATGTGACAGCCATCCAGATTTGCTGAAAGATGTGTGGAAGTAAAGCAACTTCATGCACTTAAACCTGGCTTTTGAAGGAGCATTAGAGAAAGAGCTTCTACTTTCTTTCTAGCTGTAAATAGATGTAATAAAAAGTTGTGCAATGTAGAAAGTATTCCTCTTCTCCAACTGGGCTTTTTTGGTCTTTCTTATGAGTGGATGGTTGCAGAGCCACTCAGCATGGTTTTGTTATAAAGGAAAAAAAAAAAAAAAATCACTAATCCCTGTGGTTTAGAATTTGGGAAGAAAGAGGAAAGCATGATGGAAAAGAGGAAATCCTTTTGTAAAAATGAAGTGATTCTCCACTCCTGTCTGCACCAGGAAGGCTGCTGGGAGACCTGGGAAGTCCACCTTTGACATCTGTGGTATGAGGCTTGGCACTTGAGAGCTGGCAGCTTCCACTAATGCTGTCAGCTGAGGTGGTGAATTTTTAGGAGATTGGGACATTAAATTCCTCAGTCTGGTAGACATATGTCAAAGGACCAGGAAGGAAAACTGTCATGAATGGTCCCTCAATGTATTTCATTTTGACAATTGAAGCACCTTGGCTCAGTTGTGACAGCCCCTCACAGTCTGGTGGGGCAACCATTTGGTGGGAAATTCATAACCAGTTCTGGCAGGGAGATAAATAGGTGGGGAGAGTTCCTCACTTGCAAGTAGAAGTGGTAAATCTGCAGTCTTTCATCTCTGTCTGTACAGTATTGCCACAGAGCTATTCAAGAAAGTTGTGTTAAAAGCAGTCTAAGAGAAAGGTAAAAAGAGACAGAAGTCCAGTGCGTGGATGAAAACAGAGTACGGGAGAAGGACTGATTGTGGCAAAAAAAAACCCAGGAAGGTAAGAAGGAGCACTGAGTATAAAGTAAATCCTAGCAATCAAGCTGGGAAACTGCATCACGCCCCCTGGTCTGTTTGTGTTTGCCTAAAATATACTACTTTGCCCGTTGAAAGTGGTTAGTATTTGCTAGTGTACTACTGCCACTAATTTGAGATCCCATCACTGAATACAGAAATTCATCCTTCTAGTAATTTTCCATTTAATTAAATTGTTTATTTTTTTTTTTTTTTACTAATGCACATACTTTAGTTTTCCCAAGGTGATATTTTAAACTTAATTTATTTGTATTTGAACATGGTGATGTTTTTCATATTACTCCCATTTGTTGTTGATGGTTGGACATTTGAGATTAAGAAATGATAATAATAGTCTCATTTTTTCCTAGTTAGTGTCTTTGTTCTTTTCTTCCAAAGCAATTTCATTGAGGGGGCTTGCTTAGAACTGTGACAGTCTCGGATGATCATGAACCAGAAATGGTAATTGATCAAATAAACATGTAGAAAATAAAAATATAATAAATCATGGGAAATCTTTAAACATCATAAAATAACTAACAAGGCAAGAGCCAAACCCATCATACTAAGTTAAATTGTACCATTAACGAGAAAGTACACCCCAGAGCTGTCTGTATGGAAAACTGAGACTCTCACTAGAATGATACTAACCACATATATTACACTTCACAAATTTAAAGCATTCATATGTGACAACTGAGTTGTTTTCACCACATTGTTTCGGAGCACATAGGTGGCACTATCCTTATTTGAAAAGCATGAGAGCTAAGAGGGAATCCGCATGTTTATAGCTACAACTAACCAGGTGTGAAGGCTTGAGTTCAGTCATAGAATCATAGAATCATAGAATCATAGGGGTTGGAAGGGACCTCGAAAGATCATCTAGTCCAACCCCCCTGCCAGAGCAGGGTCACCTAGAGTACATCACACAGGAAGGCATCCAGGCGGGTTTTGAATGTCTCCAGTGAAGGAGACTCCACAACCTCTCTGGGCAGCCTGTTCCAGTGCTCTGTCACTCTCACAGTAAAAAATTTTTTTCTGATATTCACCTTAAACCTCCTATGCTCCAATTTGTATCCATTACTCCTTATCCTATCACTGGTCATCACTGAAAAAAGCTTAACTCCATCTTCTTGACACTCACCCTTCACGTATTTGTAAACATTGATGAGGTCACCCCTCAGTCTCCTTTTCTCCAAACTAAAGAGACCCAGCTCCCTCAGCCTTTCCTCATCAGGGAGATGTTCCACTCCCTTAATCATCTTTGTGGCTCTGCGCTGGACTCTTTCAAGCACTTCCCTGTCCTTCCTGAACTGAGGGGCCCAGAACTGGACACAATACTCCAGATGCGCCCTCACCAATGTAGAATAGAGGGGGAGGAGAACCTCTCTTGACCGACTAACCACTCCCTTTCTAATGCACCCCAGGATGCCATTGGCCTTCTTAGCCACAAGGGCACATTGCTGGCTCATGGTCATCCTCCTGTCTACCAGGACCCTCAGATCCCTTTCACCTACACTGCTCTCCAGCAGGTCAGCCCCCAACCTGTACTGGTGCATGACATTTTTCTTCCCCAAATGCAAAACTCTACAGTTGCCCTTGTTAAACTTCATCAGGTTTTTCCCCGCCCAAGTCTCCAGCCTGTCTGAGTCTCTCTGAATGGCAGCACAGCCTTCTGGTGTGTCAGCCACTCCTCCCAGCTTGGTGTCATCAGCAAACTTGCTGAGGGTACATTCTGTACCCTCATCCAGGTCGTTGATGAAGATGTTGAACAACACCGGTCCCAATACCGACCCCTGAGAGACTCCACTACTCACAGGCCTCCAACTAGATTCTGCCCCATTGACTACAACTCTCTGACTTCTTCCTTTCAACCAGTTCTTGATCCACCTCACTGCCTGATCATCAAACCCATACTTGATCAACTTATCTACGAGGATGCTGTGGGAGACGGTGTCAAATGCTTTACTGAAATCAAGATAGACCACATCCACCGCTCTACCATCATCTATCCACCTAGTAATTTCCTCATAGAAGACTATGAGGTTAGTCAAACATGACTTACCCTTGGTAAAACCATGTTGACTACTCTTGATGACCCCCATCTCCTTGATATGTCTAGAGATAGTGCCAAGGACAAGTTGTTCCATCACCTTTCCAGGGATGGAGGTGAGGCTGACCGGTCTATAGTTACCCGGGTCCTCCTTCTTGCCCTTCTTGTAGACTGGAGTGACATTTGCTATCCTCCAGTCCTCAGGCACCTCTCCTGTTACCCATGACTTACCGAAGATGATGGAGAGTGGACTAGCAATGACCTCCACCAGCTCCCTCAGCACCCTTGGATGCATTTCATCCGGACCCATCGATTTATGGATGTCCAGATTACGCAACTGATCCCTAACCCAATCCTCATCTACCTGGGCAAACTCCTCCTTTGTCTTGACTTCTACTGGGGCTATATGAAACTGGGGCTCATGGGGAAAGCCTGCAGGAGTAAAGACAGAGTCAAAGAAGGCATTCAGCACCTCTGCCTTCTTTAAATCCTCTGTCACCAGGGCACCCGCCTCATTCAGCAGTGGGCCTATATTGCCTCTGGTATTAGTCTTGTTGGCTATGTATTTGAAAAAGCCCTTTCTATTGTCCTTAACCCGACTTGCAAGGTTAAGTTCCAAGGAGGCCTTAGCTTTCCTAGTTGCCTCCCTACATTCTCTGACAACAGTCCTATATTCCTCCCAAGTAACCAGCCCCTCCTTCCATGATCTATAGATTTTCCTTTTCCATTTGAGTTTGCCCAGCAGTTCCTTTTTTAACCATGCTGGTCTCCTAGCTCCCTTACTAGATTTCTACCCATTGGGACACACTGATCCTGTGCTTGCAAGAAGTGGTCCTTGAATGTTGACCAGCTATCTTGAGCCCCTTTACCTTCTAGCACTCTGTCCCATGGGACTTCCCTTAACAATTGATTGAGGAGGCCAAAGTTTGCTCTGTGGAAGTCCAGGGTTCTGGTCCTGCTGGGTATTCTGTTCCTCCCACACAGGATCCTGAACTCCACCATCTCGTGGTCACTGCAGCCAAGGCTGCCATTGACCACCACTGCTTCAACAAGGCCCTCCTTGTTGGTGAGCACAAGATCCAGCAGCGCTCCTCTTCTAGTTGGCTTATCCACCATTTGCATTAAGAAGTTGTCATCAATGCACTGGAGGAACCTCCTAGACTGTGAAAGGCTGGCTGTATAATTCTTCCAGCAGATATCGGGGTAGTTAAAATCTCCCATGAGGACCAAGGACTGTAATTGTGAGGCTGCTTTCAGCTGCCTGTAGAAAGCCTCATCAACTTCCTCATCTTGATCAGGAGGTCTGTAGTAGACCCCCACAACTGTATCACCCATACCACCCTGGCCTTTAATTCTTACCCACAGGCTTTCAACTTGCCCCTCATCAGCCCCTGCACAAAACTCGATACATTCTAGCTGCTCTCTCACATAAAGAGCAACTCCACCACCTCGCTTCACCGACCGATCTTTCCTAAAAAGCACATAGCCATCCATGGCCACATTCCAGTCGTGTGAGCTGTCCCACCATGTCTCTGTTATTGCTACCAGATCATAACCCTTAGACCACACACAGACCTCTAACTCTTCCTGTTTATTCCCCATGCTGCGTGCATTGGTGTACAGGCATTTCAGGAAGCAAGTAGAGCACACTGGTGGGACCAAATCTTCCTTAGACCACCCCCCTTCAGGCCCTGGTATGTTCCTCTTGGGCTTGTCCCTAACAGACCCAGTTTTCTCCCCTTCCCCCTTGACATCTAGTTTAAAGCTCTCTCAATGAGCCCTGCTAAGTCCTGCCCCAAAAGCCTTTTCCCCCTCTGGGACAGGTGCATCCCACCTGCCACCATCAGGCCAGGTGTCTCATAGAGCAGCCCATGGTCAAAAAAACCAAAGCCCTGCCTTTGGCACCAGTCTCGTAGCCATTGATTGATAAGTAAACTCTTCCTGTTTATCTCTCCACCCATTCTTACAGGAGGTATGGAGGCAAACACGACTTGTGCTCCAGACCCCCTAACTAGCCATCCCAGGGCCCTGAAGTCTCTCTTCATTGCCCTTACATTTCTTGTAATAATTTCGTCACTACCAACCTGAAAAATCAGCAGTGGGTAGTAATCAGATGGATTTACCATACTAGAGAGTTTCCTTTTAACATCTCTAATGCGAGCCCCAGGGAGGCAGCAGACCTCCCTGTGGGATGGGTCTGGTCGACAGATGGGCCCTTCTGTTCCCCTCAGAAGGGAGTCTCCCACCACAATTACCCTCCTTTCCTTCTTAGTTGAAGAAGTCCTAAGTCGTGGAGCTGAGTGACAAGTCCTAGGCGGTTCACTAGACAAATCTGTCACTCCAGCCTCATTTTCCTCTCCCTGAAGTTGCAAGGCCTCATACCTATTCTTCAGGGGCAATTCGGAGGGTGGAGGGAGTTGGGAGGGTTTTTTCTTGCCTCTCCGAGGACGGACCTCCCTCCATTCCTCCATGTCCCTAACGTTCTCTCCTTCTGTCTGAGGACAGGAGGGGAGGGGATCCGTCACTTCTTCTAGCACCTCTTCCTTCTGCCCTTGCCTCAGGGTTTGGCTCCACCAATCTATTTCGCTCTCGCATTCTCTGATAATTCTTAGTCTTTCAACCTCCTCTGTCAGTCTAACCACCTGCCTGAGGAGATCATTGATTTGCTCACACCTCACACACGCGGTGCCACTGGCTCCCTCTGGTACCAGTGCCAGGCTCAGGCACTCGCTGCAGCCAGAGACCTGCACAGCTGCGTGCCTGCTCAGAACCTCCGTCTGAGTTCCCATATCCTTTTTCAATACGGTTTTAGGGCGTGTTGTCACCATGCTAGAGAAACTTACCGGTGTTCTCTGCTTCCTGCCTGCCCTCGCTCTCCGCGTGCGTTCGCGCTCCCCGCCCTCGCGCCACTTCCTGCTCCGGCCGCTGCCGCTCTGCGCTGCCGCGTGCTCTGAGGGAGCTGCCGACATGGCCGCTTTTAAACCTGCCGCCGTTCTCAGCCACACCCCCTGCCACGTCAGCCTTCCTGTTCCTCTCAGGATTCCCGCTCAGACTCGGGTCTCCTCGCTCTACTCCGGCTTCGCCGTCTCCGGGAAGCCCGGCCCCTTCTCTAATCCTCAGTAATTAAAGGAGCAGCTCTCACCGCTGCCGGTGCCGCTCTCCACTCTGCGCTGCCGTGTGCTCAGTCATACTAGTCTTTAATACATGTACATGAGTACATATGATTTCTGCTTCTTTTTTAAATTATTATATTTTATTTTTTTTTTATATATATATTCTGAGAATCCTTCTTTGCTTCTGAAAGAGAAGTTTGACAAATACCACGGAATAATGTACTTTCCTACAATTCATGTATTTCATGAAAATAGCTAGAGACTGTTTGAGAAGTTCTGATGATGGGAACATAAAAAATGCCTTAAAGTCATGGCAGGGAATCATCTATGAAACAGAACACAATCACTTAGCATTCTCATATTTACACATAAATGAGATTACTGTTGGAGATATCAGTGTAAGTAGAATGAGGTGAAAGATAAGGATGAATTTCAGTTGAAGGCAACAATTTTAGTAATTATGAGTCAAGACCGTGGAATAACACAATTCTTCATATGCTACTCTATACTATATATGTGTGTATGTATACATAATGTGTATCCGTGTATGCAGTATTTTATTACTGTGTGTAGGAAACAGATTAAATGCTACCACTTAGGAAGCAAAAGTGTAGCTTTTAAAGTGATGGTAATAGTAATGTAGAAGAGGGATCAGTCAGTCTTTGTACAGATTGGTGTCTCTAGATTAAATTGAAATAGTCTTTCTGATCTGTTCCTGAACTAAGACAATGGCCTTTTTAAATTTCCTCTCCTCCATCTCTAATCTGTGAGTGTTTGCATTGTATGATACAGCATTTCTATTTAGGAAAATACCACGTAGTCTGTATGGTCATGACACTTTTGTTTATAGAGGATTCATTGTTGCCTTTTCTTGAATAATATCTTCACATCTCTTATTTAGTTATGCTGGCCATTCCAAATTTTCTTTTCTAAAAAAATTCTGACTTCTGAGGTAAGAATTGCAAGTTGTGGATGCTGACCTCCCATTTTCAATTTCAAAGACTAGAATGCTATTTAAATCCACAGTGATTAATTGAGGCAGACCAGATTAGATAAGAACATATATTTTGAAGGGGATATAAGTTTACTGGATGGTAAAGCATGGGAATTAAAATCAACTATTGAACCACTGAACAAGCAAGTACAGCATGAGCAAACCTCATCAACATGCTACACATCAGGGGGAGCTTAGATGGCTGATCAGTTCTCAGTTTACGCCAAGACGACCAACAAAGGTGATAATTGTGATGGGTTCCTTGATGTGAAGGAACCAAAAACAATCAACGAGCAGCTGCCACACAGAAAGGCATTTAGGTAACTAACACCTGTGGCCTCGTTTAAAATTAGAATTAGCTGTTTCATTGGAGACTGCTTACTAATTCCAAGGCATATCTACTTTACTTTTTTGACAATTGGTGGCAGATAGTTATATCATGTAGTTTTTCTGAAATCTGTTTTGGTTTATCAATGCATGCTATTAATTTACTAGGTCTGCTACTGAGGGATTAAGAAACTTTTCTCTGAATGCTGCATGTGGGTTTGATTTTTCAGCAGCATTTGTGCGTAATGTGAATTGAGATGTACTTACATGCTATTTTTATGACTGGGAAATATTACCCCTTGTGACAGAATTGTTTCATTTCAGAGGGTTACTACACTTAAAATACACTAAATAAATATCATGAACTATAAGCAGACTATATGCTTTCTGGTTTTCTAATTGCAACATCTATAAAAGGAAGAAAGGAGGAAAGAGGAAAGTAGTGTTTTCTGCCCTGCAAATTGTACCCTTTAAATAAGGGCTGAAAATGGAGGTACAGTAGCTGTAATGCCCACAGTTATGACACTGAATGGGAAACAAGTACACTTGAGAAACTGTAATGAGGAAGTTTCACAATTAGACCAGTTGACGTAGCAATATGTTTATTTGGGTTTGAGTTGTGGGTGGGTTTTTTTTCCTTTAACATTTAGCGATTTATCAAGTTCCAGAGATTTATCTACCAAGTAAGCATCTCTCCAGATAGTAGAGTTTTCATTTATCAGTAGGAAGACTTGGAGGCACCACAGAAAAGCTGCATTATATGTTTGCTATGCAGAAGGAGAGAAATAAAAGAAAACCATCTTTCTAGAATTGGGCATTGTTACAGCAGAAATGAGGTGGCAACAAATACTCACTCAGGTTCCCATCTTAACAGCTGTTTGCTAACTAGCATGTGGGTCTCTTATTATCAATTCAAACTTCTTAATCATTTGGAGATGTTTCGTAAGTAACGAAATAGAGATACTCTTTAGAGAACTGGAGATTCCAAGTGGTATTAAAACGAATTGTATTAATACAAACCTAGTAATGGTGTGGTGCATGAAAAGTTTTTTTAAAAGAAACTTCCATATGTTGAAGGAAATACAAAAGAGTTTTGATTTTTTTATCTCTATGCTCTCTCTTTGGGAAAGACGGTAGAAAACAAACCTGACAGTACATTAATTCACTGTTTCAGTAAAAGATCAGATACATTAAAAATGCACATTTGTTTTCCTCCTTTGACTTTAGTCAGTTCAATAGGGGGAAGTACTAGCTTTCTGGTAGTAGATGAATGTTGCAAGTACATAATAAACCCAGATCTCCAAACACATCAGTCATGTGTCATCTGAAATATGCACATTGCTTCCCCAATATTAATGAAATATTCATGCTGGATACATGCAGTATGTGCCACATACTATAGATGTGACATGAAGCAACAACAATAATCCAGACTTAAGAAGGCCACAACAAAAGCAGAATAGCCTCCATTTCACCTTTACATATGGAATTAGGAAAAAAAATAATTACAAATAAAACATGCAAGACACACAAACACGTACACACACGTACACGGAAATGCAGACGCGTAGAGGTGCCGTGCACACCAGTACTCTCTTTTCTGTTTCTCCAATCAGTCAAGTCAATGACGAATTGAGTGTCTAGCAACTATTTTTTTCCTTACTAGAAGTGACTTACATAGCTCCCTAATCATGGAGGAATCTTAGTCATTAATACTGACTTTAGCTTCTTATGCTCATGGAGCATTTGGATATAACAGGATATCCACACCTTATTCCCACTGCTTGAATTACAACTCTTTTTCCTGTTGAGTTAGTCGGTCCTGTTTATTTTCCTTAGAAGCTGAAAAGAGAAATGAGCCTGTGCTATGTTTTGTCATCACCAATAAATCCTCATGAAGATGGAGTAATAAATTTCGTATCATAGGTAGACTGTGAAGTTTGTTTTCATTTAAAGTGTCTGTATAAAACTTAATGCCTAGATGTCTGGTGCATTTGCATAACCTGAAAGAATTTCCAGACTTCAGGGTCAGGTCAGGTTCTATAGACATAGCCCAGGCAGTTTGACTCAACCCAGAGGAGCTGAAATCTTTGCAGGTGTTTTCAGTTGTAAATTTCTTGTTTTGTTTTTGCAAAACCAAAAAACTAATCCTACCCATGAAAAAGGGCTATGAGTCATGACATTTTATTATCCATAGGGCTGTTACCTTCCTTGAGTGTTCAAATATTTTCTCTAGTCATATCAAGTGATTGAGCAACTAGAGCTCTGAGCTACTTCTGAAGTACTTGAAATTATTACATTCCATTTTAATCCTTTTTGCAGCTAAAATAGTGAAATTTGTCTGTAACAGTGACAGCTGATAGGCACAAAACATGAAAATCTTAAAAAAGACTTTGAAACCAGCACCTGGTGACTTTCCAGAAGAGAAGTAACAATTTCTAAACCGAACTTTTATTGGTGGTGCACATTCTCTGCCACTATTTATAATTTAGTTTCATTTCACCATCATTAAGTTCACATGCAGGAACTCTTTTTCAGTGCTATTTTGGATAAAAGCTCTTAGCTGTTGTATAAGACAAGTTTAGGAGAACTTTGGACCAACAGAGATCTAGCCCTCATTAGAAGCTGCCAGTCATTGATTTCTTAACCTAGACAATGCCAGCAGTATTTGAAATAGGTGTCAGATGAGAGGAAAGAAGGACAGAGCAGGGGCACAATGGGACATCATCTGGTCAGCTCACTGATGGAGATGGTGACATGTCCATGGAGGAGGATTGGCTCATGAGCCAGTTGATGTTGCTGTAGAGGATTCAGATGTGATGCTGTGCTGTGTGTGGCCGTGCTCAGCCAATCCAACGCAGAGGGATCTAAAGAGGCTGGGTTGATATGATGATGGACAGCAGAGTCCATCAGTCAACAAGCTGCAGCAGTTTTTTCTCCTTGGTTTGCATGTGGGTATGAAGAGAAGGAGAGAAGCATACCTGAAACCAGCAGGTGTGCTGGGACTCCCACAGTGGCTAGAGATTAGCAGATTTTTTTGTTTCTCTTATAAACTATGCATGGCCTTTTGGGTACTAGTTGATATGGAGGGTGACCTGAGGTTCTAGCTGTTTAGTTGTCTGTATTATGCAGTCATCTTCCTCATAGCATGTGTGAATACTGAGTGTAGGTTTTAAGCACAGTATATACATCTAATACCCAATTGCACCTTTAATAAAAATGATAGATTTTTTCCTGCATCTATGAGAAAAAAACCAAAACAAACAAAAATAATGAAAAAGTAAAATACTTGCAGTTATAACTGTAACAAAAGAATACTTTTCCAAGAGAGAGATGTTACATATTACTTTTTCAGATTTTTTGTTTATTTAACCCTGCCACCCAACTTTTACTTCCAAGTTGAACCAGCAGAAGATATATTAGCTCATTTGTTCTAGTGAATTCATAGTAACCTGCTTACTTCTGTGAAGAAAAGTTTTCTAAATGGTGGGTGCTAGGCATTTTTTAACTGACTTAGAGAATCCATTATTTTAAAAATTACCATGTCAATTTAACTGTGACAGTAACAGAGGCAGGTACCAGCAGTTTTCTTCTGATTATGTTAAAATCTCATCTATTATTTCATTTAAAACTGACAGTATATATTAAGACTTAATGAAGGCTTTGAGTAATTTCAAAGACAAGATTTATCTTCACAGATTTTGGGATATTTCTGTCATGTGTGAACATTATGATTTGAGAAAAGGTTCATCTTGGGTGGAGTTTCATCAACATTATTTTAACTTAGAAATGAAGGATTTCAAATTAAAAAAAAATATTTAAAAATTGGTTACATGTAGTCTGGTTCTAAAAGCAATCAGAATGGTAACTTTGGCTTATGATTATTTATTTGTCTGTTTGTTGGCTTATTATTTCTTTTTAAGAACATCTGTTAAAATAGCATTACATATGTAAAAAGTAATGAGATATCATGAGGAAAAGTTGGAAGTTCAGACTAGTTTATGAAAACGAATCTTGTTCATAGTCTTCTCATAGTGCTCATTAAAATTGACTGATTTCAAATTAATCTGTCTCTTGGAGTAAGGAAATTTTTTGAAATTCAAACTTCTGAAACAGCTCAGAGACAAGACAGTTCCCATTTTACTTGTTAACACTAGCATTTTTTTCATTACTGGTTCATTTGTTTTAGTAGAGTTTTTGCTTTATTTTTATTTTTTAAATAAGATTTGTCTTATACTTACTCAGTGTCTATTGCTTTGTATGACTCTCTCTTTCTCTGAAAACATTTGAAGGTATTGACTGATTTCAGTCATGTTTGACAGAAAGCTGGAGGTCTCCAAGGTAATTATGTTTCTATCCATTTCTTAAAGACAGACAGGAAAAAAGAAAGAGCGAGCTTTGAACTATCAGAAATTTGCCTCAGGAACTTTTGTTCTTGTTTTGGGATGGCTGTTTTAAGAAAATTGGAAGTAATTATATTAGGAAAAGGAGGGAAATGTATACGCATATACAAAGATTATGGTAAATAATGGGAAAAGTTTTAGGAAACCAAGAGCTTTTTACCATTGCACTGCATCTCCTTGTTTTACTAGAGGAAAGGGAAAAGTTAGTGGAGTTTCTGTAAGGCATCGTTAGCTCATCATATGAGAGAGGTAAGAACTGAGATAGAAAGGATGACTTTTTTTATCAAACGCATTTCTAAACTAAGACAATACTGAAAAGAAGATTTACAAGGAGTCTAATGGAAAAGACAAGGGGTACTGAGCAGAAGTTGCTTCTGGGGAGATTCCAACTGGACACAAGAGATAAATTTTTCACCATGAGGACAGTGATGGTGAATAGTATCCCAAGGGAAGTGGTGGATTTCCTCACATTGGGCAGTTTTAAATTTCAGCTTGACAGGGTGCTGAGCCATCTCATATGAACTATAGTAATTCTTAGAAAGGTTGGACCAGATGAACCTTGAGGTCCCTTCCAACCTGGCATTCTATAGTTCTATGATTCTGTGATTCTTCTGCTGCATATATTTGTGACATTAACTTTTCTTCTTTTACAGAATAACACACAGGTGAATTTCAACCCTTCAGACACTGATAAATCATCAGAATTGACACTCATTGCACAGGTTAAGAATGCAATGATAATGTGTGGCTAATGTGCTCGCCTTTTTTATTTGTTTTCTTTTTTTCTTTTTTTTTTTTTTTTTTTGTAAGCAAAGCAGAAATTTCCTTGTGAGGATATATGCATTTTCTCACTATTAGTGCAAATGTTCTACATTGGTAATGTTTTGGTAATGTATTTCCTAGCTTTTTAAGGTCATTGGTATTGGGACCATTTTAATTTTTTTCTTCTATTGTTGGAGTTTCATTTAATTTTTGCTATTAGTTGATGAAAGAATCATCCATAAAATACCTGGCACATTTGATATTTGAAAGGGAAATAGTAGCAGGAAAGAGGAGCTAAGATGAAGCTTGTGATGTGGATCAGAAAGTACACCCTTGTAAAGTGAGGTAATTCATTTTCTATCCTGCCAGTAGCAGGTATCTAGGACAAGAGACTAGCTGGGTTAAATGTGCTGAAATTTCTGTAAAATGCATGCAGAAACAATGAATTTATTTCACATAGTGATAAAAGATCTAGGGCAGTATTTTTGTTATTTACAGTAAATAGTAAAACTCAGAAGTCTGGTATTTCGTTTATTTTGTGAAATGAAAATGTTTAATAACTGAGCTCTTCAGCAGATCTTTGTCATGAAATGGCAGCCATCTTCCAGAGCAGTCTGGCTCTAAGAAGTGGGAACATCAGCCATTCTTGCTTACCACTAGTGCATGTACCATTGTATGCTTCAATGAAATAACAACCATCTTCCCCAAAGGTTTCCTCTGTCTTCTGAGCCATTAGTAGAAATTAAGTGCATGTTATTTTATTGTAGAGACTACCTACACCCTGACATAATTGCCTGTAGACAAGCAATTGCCTTCCTCAGCTGCAGACAGGAGTGCAATAATTATTATTTCTTTAAAAAAAAGAGTCAGAATTCTGACTATAATGGGGGAAAAAATTGTTTTTTGTGTACAACATAATTTTCCCATGTGCATTCATTATTTCAAAGTATGTCCAAAGTATACAGCAAGTGGGAACAATGGAAAACTAGCAATTTTTTAGTGAAAAGACTCAGACAGAATTGAGCAGGCACAGAAGGACAATTCTTCTGAGACCCTATCTTTAATTATTTTTAATTCATAAGCTAAGTGACAGATTTAGTTAAAATCCTGAGAAAATTCAATCTTTAATTAGAGTATGTCCTTTGAGCGAGGAAGGTGATATAATGTATCTTTCAAATAAAACAAAGAGGATAATTCCTTTTTTTACATACAAATGTCTGAAGTCAACCTTAATATAGAAATTGTTGATATAATATGACATTAAAGGGAATGAAAATTAACATATGCTAAGGCTACTTCAAGGTTGCAAGCCAAGCACTGGCAGCGTAGGAAATGCTGTGATGAAGATTGCCTAGGCAACACTGATTTGTCCCCTTCAGGCGGGTGCACTAGTGCAGTCTTTAAATACCTGCTCACAGACTTACTATTTCCGCACAACCTTTAACTTATTCTGAGTACTGAATGAGCTCTATTCAGCGTTTCCTTCGAACTTCACTGTTCTCATCAGCTCATGACTGCATGTAATATTTACAGCGCACAATCCGGTCCTCACACTGAACACAGAATTATTCATTTCTTCATGTGCTTTTCTCAGGTCTTTCAGGTGTTTTATCTTACCACTAAATCCACAAAGGGACACACTTATTTTGCTATTTAGCATTATGGTGCCTAATTTGTAGGTGTCTGGCTCTCAGCTTAGCTTGTAAAACCCTGAGTTAAATTCCCTTTTCAGTGTACAGACGCCTCAGGGTGTTGCTGCTACAGGCTTTTGTACAGAGTGGGGAATCCTAGGCTCATTTAGATTGCATGAATACTTGCAGTAGTCAAAGCTTGTCAGAATGAGCCTAATTTGCTCTGCCATTATTAGATATAGCTTCTGGTGCCTTATGCAGCAGTCAGGAGGCAGTCCACCACTGCCACAGGTTGACTATGACTGCTTGTTTGTACAAGGGATGCTTATATGTGTCAGGTTTGAACCCAGGTACTTCTGCTGCTCCTGTCTTATTGACAGAAAACAGATTTGGGGTGATTACCTAAAGTATTTTTTTATTTCTCCAGGAAAGGAGCACAATTCCGGCTTCTCTCCTGTTGGGATGGTAAAACCACTGTTCTCTCGTCTACAATCTTACCTTCTAGCTCTTAGGTACTCAGGCTATAGGAAACCTAGGTTTACATCTCACTTTTTTGGGGGATGAGTTTTCATACCTGTAAGTACAGTATTTTGGGGTTAATTTTGTAACTACCAACCAGGTAATGTTGAGGTTGGGACCCTGCCAACACCTGAAGCCAGCTTCCACCAGAGACTACTGCCAAACCTGGACTGGGCTGGGAGTCCCTTGCAGCCTCAGGTGGGGTTGGTACAGTAGCAGGGAGCAGCAAAGGAGCTGTGGATGTCCATGGCATTGTGGCTGGGGAGTAGGGTTTGGAAGAGGCTTGGAGTCAGGCTCCATTGTGCTAGAGTTAAGGGGAACCACTAGGTCCCAGTCTCAGGGCTGGGGATAGCACAGGAGGCAAGGCAGTGCCCTCAGTGAGCATGGCTCTGTACTGCAGTAGCCAGCAAGGCAAGGCAGACAGGCCTGGTGAATGTAACCAGGTTCAGCCAAGGGTCCTGATCATCTGCTCTGGCTGTAAAGACCAGGAGGACCAACACTGGGTCAGGTTGGGGTCTAACTCAGCAGGATTCATGCCAGGCACCAGCAGGGCTGTGGTACAGTAACAGCACAGCTTGGGCAAGGATCCAGGGTGAGAGACTCGGCATAAAAGCAGCTGCCAAGGAAAAGGGGGGTGGCCCTGTCGGAGGTTTCTTCTTACTTTCTTCACAGTGGCTGCCTTTGAGGTCACCAGCTGTGCTCTGAGCTGGCCCAGAGCCCAGCTAGCCAAAGCTCCAGGAGGCAGGATGCACTCAGGGTTCTGACAGGCTGCTCCATTTCCACTGAAAAACTTCAAAGCATGAGAAAGAGCAGG
This sequence comes from Apus apus, assembly GCF_020740795.1. Taxonomy (NCBI): domain Eukaryota; kingdom Metazoa; phylum Chordata; class Aves; order Apodiformes; family Apodidae; genus Apus; species Apus apus. The sequence continues at coordinate 83,076,371 of NC_067282.1, read as the reverse complement.
AGCAGAGAGCATGAGCACCTCAAAGCTTGTGTGGAAGCAGACCTGAGCTTTCCTGTTGTAAGATAATTTTATTGTAAAATATATATCCATTTGTCTATTTAACCCCTAATGATTTATAAACCACTGGCAAACTCAGTTTTAAAACACCTCTGTGATTGCAAGCTGTATTACTATTAAGTTCTATAGGGCTAACTTGGGCATGATAATGCAAGCCCTACAATTTAAAAACATCATTTGGGTCTTCAGTTTGACATGTCTAGGGCACGGTTGCATAGAGGTTTCTGTGCTGATAACAGAATTCCCTGTGTTTGTGTTGCTGTTGTGAATGTCCAGATTATTATGTCCCAGATGTCTGAAATTAATTTGCCCCCAAATAAGAAACAGGCAATTAGTAGCCATGAGGAGGAATTTGATTTAACATTTTTTTCTTTCATTGTATAGCGAGGACAGACCCTGCTGGTTTCAGCTGTAAGATTATTTTTCTATGGTTATTGCCTCTTTCCTCCTCACTATACAGATATGAGCTCCCATATCAGGTGTGATGTGGATGGAACAGGAACACTCTTTCTCAGGTGACAGTTCTGCTATAAGTAGGTGGGATCCTATGAAGGGAATGGATGACTTGAATGGAGGCCACTCAGCTCTCAGGTGAGCTGAAACATGTTTGTACAAAGAAACATAATGCTTATGTTTAAATTGGTAACCTCATACTCTTTAAAAATAGTTGTTTTACATAACGTTATGTAATGTCTTCAGTGTATAATATTATTAAGGTGACTATTTCAATATTTATATCCTTTTTGGGAACAGTGGTATAAATAGACATACATACTTAGACAAATCTACATACAAAGGGAGAGACATGTAAAGGAAAAGAAAGTTTCAAGGATGTAAGTAATGGATTTGACCTGCAGATTCACACATCACCAAGACTTTCACACCCAACCTGCATCTTACTGGCCAAAAACTCAACTGTTGAGACCAACAGCTGTGTTGAGCACTGTCTGTAGAAGTCTGCAATGACAGAAAAAAAAGGGTTTTCAGAGGGGTTAAAATGTTAATTACATTACAATAAGAAGGGATAGTGAGAGAATTCGAAATGCCCTACATATGTATAACGAGTAAGTAATGGGATAGACTGAAACGCATTAATATTAAACCTTCACTACATAACTCATCGGTATTGGACACAGCTGTCGATAAAATATGCCTTTACTCTTGACAAGTAGCTCCTGTGTTTTGCTTGTAGATTAGCTTGCAGCCCTGCTCTGTATTCTTTATCTTCATCACTGCACCAGTCCTTTAATTAGGCAGTGAAATCTTCTGCATAGTGATTAGGAAATCACAGTTAAGAAGGTGTTACAAAGAGGGGCTCTGGAAACTGCTCAAAATAGCTTTAAGTTTTGGAAATTCCTTCATCTACTGTGGGAAGGTAGTGTGTGTAGGATTCAGAAGGGCATAAATACTAACCTTTGCTCAGTTGATGTAGAAAATTGTTAGCCTTTAGTATAAGAGAACTATGCTTAATAAAAATTAGTCTGCAAGTGAATAGCTAGCAGTTGTTCCTTCTTACGGACTCCTATTCTGCATTGGTGTATCTTTCATCAGAAAATAAATTTCAAGCAGAAATTATACTGAGATTGCCTCCAGAAATTAAAGACATGCTTAACAGCTTTGTATTGATGAATATTTTTTATTTCAAGAGAAGTTATCTGACATTCAATCCAAGTGTATTCAGAAGTTCAGCTACTTACAAAAATAAAATCTCATTTGTTTTTCATAGCACTACTTTTTGTAATGCACTGTATCCCACTATTGTTGGTTTTGTTCATTTTTTTTCTCTGGAAAACATCTACTTCAGTTCCTGGCAATTGGCTAGTATTAACTTTTAATTTCCCAACCTCAATCTTTGACTGTTGCATATGACAATATATGGAAATACAGAGAGGCAATGTAGAATATAACATTAGTGCTGTAAAAAAAAAAAAAAAAAAAAGAAAAAAAGAAAAAAGTGCCACTTTCCTTGAGCTTCATGCTCATTATTTTTAGAGATAAGTTATATTTAGTGGTTGTTTTGAAATACTGTTAATTCATTTTGGGAAATGTTGTGCCTGCTGCATGCAATAAAGAATCAGAATCAAGGTTTTCATTACATGCTGCATTATTATACATACTACATACATACAGACCAAATTATAAACAGAGAGAGAAGAAGGATGTTTGGGATTAGGGAAACTGGCTCAGAACAGCCCAGTGGTCAATCAAGGGCTTATTAGCTTTATTCTTCCTGCTGGCTAGAATGTGCTTGATAGCTGTGTGAGAAAGAAAGCCTTCCTAACCTGACTGTGGAGGCAGAAGATGACGGAGATCATCTGCTGAGAGGGAGACTGATGTTATTGCTGTAAATATATGTGGAAAAAAGGAGGAAGCCACTGTTTTTCAAACCATCTCCTGTCTTGTTTTGCTTCATGTTTGTACATCTATATGTTCCTTGTAGTTGTCAGAAATGTCTGCTTTTCAAAGCTAGATATCTGGGTTTGGGGGTTTTTTTGTGTGAAAAAAGACCCAGAAAAATTAATCTTGGTGTAAAATTTTGAGTTGAACATATAAATATGCCAAAATATACTGAACAAAAAGAGTCCTTTGTGCCTGTATACTTTGTGTAGCAGTAACATTTGTCCCCTGTAATTCTTTTTTTCTTTGATGAATGAGAGGTCCAGAATCACTTGGGTGAAACTTCCTTCTTTTTTTTTTTTTTTCCTTTTCACAAGCATCTATAAGAAATGTTAGAAATTGTGGACATTGAACTGTAGTTTATTTCAGTGAATCTGAGTGATATGCCATAGAATCTTTATTCACAGAATACACAGGATTATGGGGTCAGTGCTCATGAGTAGAGACTGTCTTCTGTCAGTGTGGCTGCATCAGTGATCTAGTGTCTGTGCCTTTTTTTGTTTGTTTGTTTTTTGGCTGGAATTTTTAACTCTTGAATTGGCTGCTGCTATTAGAGGAAACAATTTGGAGATTTCTTCTTTCTTTCTTCCAATATAATGCTATGAACTGCAGGGGGATATAGTTTAAAAATAATAGGAACTTAGGAAATTTTAAATTTGCAGTAAGAAAGTCTTTATTACTGCAGTGGTAAGAGTTCTCTCTCTTGCGGAGAGCATATCACATGCAATCTGTATTATTTGTTCACTACTTGAAAAAACTTATACAGTGTTTTAAAACTGATAACTGTACAAGGAGTTGTAAATATTGTGTGTGCAGGACTGACTCTCATTCTTTCTCTGTTTTCAGGAATGTGTGACGTGTTATTAGGACAAGTTTAGGATTTGAAAAATCTTAATCTTTTAGAAATAACTTTTCCTTTTTATGTAGTCACAGGCCTCATTTTTTTTTACGTTATCATTGCTGCTGCACAATGCATTATTTCTTTGCGACTGTGAATATACTACAAGGGAAATCTCTGGAATGGGCAATGAGAAAGGTCTCAGGCTAGCATGAGATTACTTTGAACACTGGTATCAATTTTTACGGACTCATATTCTGCATTGGTGTATCTTTCATCAGCAAATAGATTTCAAGGCTAAAGTGCACATCTAGGATTAGCAAATTTTGGGTTTAAACATATTTGTACTTTGTCACATAAAGATGTACTGAGTTTCCTACATATTAAACAGGGAAGTTGGACAATACGGAGTCAAATTCAAGGCGAGCAATATACTGAGCAATAAAATTCACCTCAGTGTCAGTGGATAATACTTCTTTTTCTGTTTCTTGAAGTGAAGAACATGAGGAAGAGGTGAGGGGAATAGGGAAAAAAAAAAAAAAAAAAAAAAAAAAAAAAGAGGATTTAGGTTCTCATGTTTTTCTTCCTTCCTGGCCGAAGTGGCATCTTGAAGACTTGCAGTTCATTGTCAAAGGCTGCTGTTTCTCTCAGATATCTTGGTAAGGCATTTCAGCAGAAGGAGTGGACTTGTCTTGCAAGGCAGGAGAAGCATTAGTAACATTTTCTGTGTGGGGCTAGGGCACAGTTTAACTTGCTTGTGGGTATCCAGATAGAGCTCCCAGACTCAGTTTTTTTAGAGGGGTTAGCTTGGGTTTCATGCTGGAGTCAGCTGTTAAGCTGTCAATGGTATAAGCCCAGGATGGGAATACCAATGCAGAGGGTAAGAGAGAGCTGCCTAGGGATGGGGGGACAGGGGATGAGAAGAAACAGGAGAAGTCGTCATTTAGAGGCACTGCTACAGAATGACTGGTATTGTCCTGTGTATTTGACTCAATGGCAGACCACGGTTCTGCTCCTCCTCAGCCTCCCTGCTTTCAAATCTACCTCTCACTACAGAGGATGGTTGGACACATTTGCAATAAGTGTTTCATAACATGAGTATGTGCAAGGAGGGTGTAGATTCAAATGAGTAGCCTAACCTCAAGCTGCAGGCTGGGTAGGTAAGCGAGGCTGGGATTGGGCTTTTCTACTGTCAGCTACTGAATCCAGACCATGCTGCAAGAAATTTTATAGGATGAGAGAGAGAACATGGAACAGTTGTTTTTGTAGCCTGCTGTGAATTCGGCTTCTTTGGGAGTGACAGGAATCATGATTCCCAGTCCTACTTCAGTGAATGTTTCTGTTTATTTTGCATCAAAGTGTTTCTGAGCAGCTGCATTGACAAGCAGGATCCAGACCAGAGGACCCTTTTGCTTTTTCACTGAGCAACAGAGACATGTATCTACATAATAAAAGGATTTTTTTTAGTAACTTTCAAGTCCTTAAAATCTAGCTAAAATAAAAAAGGGGTACACCTATAGTAGCCCTTTATAGAATCCAACAGTGAGTGATCTTGATTTCAGTTTGGTAAGCAGTGTGTTATTGCCAATTTAAGTAGCTAACTTTGACAACTTTTTCATTCTCACTTGCTGCCTGCTAGATAAAACAAACAGGGGTTAAGGACATATGTCCAGTCCTTTATTTATTTCTTTTTGTTTGGTTGTTTTTTTTGTGGTTTTTGTTTGCTTGTTGGTTTTTTTTGTTGTTTTTGTTTGCTAAATGTATGTGCATGATGCCAGTGGAGGAGATTGGGAAGGTTACCATTCTTTCATTTTCATTTTATATAATTTTGATTATCCATTCCCTGCATATTTAGAGTAGGTAAGTTGTATTTCACAGGAAGTAATAATTACTGTCATTTTCCAGAGAACATTCTATTTCTTTATTTTTTTGTTAAAAAAATACTATTTGTATGAACTAAACATTTATATTTAGGCTTCTGAATAATAGTGATTGTAAGCTAACAAACTGCATCCTCCAGAAAATGTTGATTTCTGGTATTAATGGCATTTACTTAACATAGTGTGTGTTTTGCAAAACTTCAAAAACTAACTGTCCAGGCCAGAGCTCATAGCAGCTCCTTTGACCTTTTCTCTAAAGTTGGTTACTAACTTCTGAGAAGCCTAGCTTTAATTTTTTAAACCTCTTCACCAGGAATGTGAAACACCTGAAAAATCTGAGTATGTGCATAGAGGCATAAATTTCTATGCATTCTTTTACAACTTGGAAACATAAAATGTTGAAATGTAGTGGCTTGGCCAATAACTGGTTCCTCTTGCTTTCATTCTGACATGGGTGTTTCATTTTTAAAGATGACAATCAGTGCTGTACTTTCTCAAAGCTGGGTTGCATGTATGTAACCTGCTGCAGGCAGTTTTAGGCAAATAAAGCAGGCTAGTTCTGGATACATTTTATAACAATGCTCAGAAGTATTTCCGCTGGAATTATGCATTACTTGGATAACCTGGGAGTATCTTTTTCCCATGCCTGCTTTAATTTAGAGGAACATTAGAAAACAAATGAGGGAATAATTCATGACATCGTATATTTCTTTATTGCATTGATTTCACTTTGTGTCCTAGATTGAAAAGAAAAAGATAGTGTACCCTTTTACCAGTTAGATATATCTATTAACATAAAGGAAACGGAAATGTTCAGTATTCTTGAAAAATCTTCCCTGTACTGTTATTGAATTCATGTGTGAGCAGAATTTCTTAGACATAACATTCACATAATCACAAAATATTCTAGGGCTGGGTTGCTTTTTTTCCACTTTCCCCTCCAAAATATTTCCATTTGAAGCATCTTCCACATGCTGTTTGCTTTAGTAGGTATGTGCGTGAGGGGGGTGAAGGTGGCAGAGGCTCATCTTCTCAACTTCCTTTTAAGACACACACTATACCTCTACAACAGTAGTCCAAAGTTGATTGCAGTTCTAAGCTAGCTTAATAAAACCATTTTTTTATACTCATCCTACTTATTAGAAGTCAGTCCTCCATAGATAATAAAGTAATTGTGTGCAATAAATCTTTCATGCAAAAGATGAAGCTTTGTTTGTTTGTTTGCTTTTTGTTTTTCTCATCTGTAGCAGTTTTTTTTTTTTTTTTAAATTCAGGCATAATTTTGAACTAAAATAATTAATATATCTTAAATAATTAGACTTTGGTGAAGTTGAAATTCTCCCAATGACAGACAAATAACTTTATTTACAATATTGAAAGTGAGCTGCACTGCCAAGGTATAAAAAGGAGCATGAAAATGCTCTCTGGCTGTGTGGCCTTTAGGATAAAACATTGGAAAATGGTTTTGTATCGTAATAAATTAAGACTTTTTGCCTACAGGCACAACTATTATTAAGGTTTGCATTTTGTGTCATGTGCCTCTCGTGGTTTGTACACCACACCTGGCACTTAGTCCTCTGTACCTTTCTTTACTAATAGCTGTAGCACACAGCTTTGAGATAGCTTTTTTGAAGTTTTCTTTCCACTAGTAGCTAATTTTTCAGCTTTTTAAATTGGTTTTAATCTTCCAGTAAGTAATATAATTATAAATCTTTCATCCTTACCTGTCCTGACAAAGTAAACCCACCAGAAAAACTGCCATTTTTCTTCAAAAGAGAAGAAAGCTAATTAAAAATAAACTTATTTTTTATTATTATTATTTTTCAAATGTGATGTGCCAATCACTGCTCTTTTTCATAGCTGTGTAGCTCTTCTAGATAAAAGATCCACATGGAGTAGTCACTCAATTGGCCACAACACGTGAAGTTTCCAACACTGCAGGATGCATTGAATGACTTAACAGTTTCTGGAGAAGCTTAGAGGCACTTTGTATAGTGCTATTAAAAGAATGTTATGTTTACAGCAAATTACACTCTGTGCTTCAGTTTTTAACCCTAAATAATTCCTGCACTTTGAATGTAAACACATTTTGAAAGCCTGGATTTTGACGGCAGAGATTTTTTCTGGATCAACTAAAAAGGACTGGTGAGAAAGCCAAGTGATTGTGGAGGAATTATTCTCAATAGATCATGAGAACGATGTGAAAGTTCGGGTGAAAACAGAGGATGTGGAAGGAGAATGGATGATGCCACAACTGTGCTTAGTCCTATTTCTTAGAGCATGGTGAAATTAAATGGCAGAACAAGCCACTCAGATAGATCCCTTTTGGATTTAACTCCTTGTCCTAAAGCTGGAAGTGAAGATGTTACATAAATGAGGATAAATAGATAATTTCTTTGCATATTCTTAGCAAAGTGGTTTTGACAATTAAGACTGGAAATAAGTACAGCTGAAATCAAATATTAATGTACATTTAATGGATTGGTCATTATTGTTATAGAAATTATTTAACCCTTGAGGCTTCAAGTACCTCTGGCTTTTCCATTACTAGTAAAGGGCAGCATGATTGACTTTCACTGCAAACTGTTTGTGTGCCAGAGATAGGACTTATATGGTAGACACAGAAGTATCTGGAGGTCACTTCCTGGGTTTTTTAAGTAGATGAAAACTGGCCTATCCACTGATACCACTTCCCCCTGCCCCCTCACCAAAAGTACTGTTTTTTCATTAAGCACTGCATAATGAATTAGGATATTTTTTCTGTGAACTACAGTGAGCAACAAAACTAGGCTGTACAAAAATACCCAAACAACATTTGGTACTGGAAAAGGCATAGCTCCAATGGTCAAAGTGGTAGATCATCCTCATGAGCGAGCTTGAAAGCCTGTCCAAGTCATTGACAGCTTGGATGTAGATTATCTTGAAAGCTTAATAGGGAGAGTTTAATGGGGTGTACCTGTCAGTGTCTACTACAGGCTACTAAATCACACTAGAAACCATTTATGGCTTATTGGGGAAAATAACACTGAACTGCTAGGAGGTAGCTCTTTCTATGGCATGCTGGGGGTTTTGTGCAGCAGTTATTATTTTGAAACCTGGCAACTGTTGTTATAACCTCAACTATTGCCTCCACCAGCAGTTTCCCATCAACACAAGGGCTAGAATAGAGAGATAAACAAGAACGGCAACACATTTTTGCTCCCAATAGCCACTACATTTGTTATGAATTTTGCTCTACAAGCACATAAATCCAAATCAAAGTGCTTAGTTCTGCAGCCGTACTTATAAAAGTGGTATTCAAAGGAACTATCATGTGCTCTGAGAAGAACAAATTTTTAATACTGGAGAGAGGAGAACAGAGAATAATAAATTCAGCGGGCTGCTGTTGTATCCCAGAAATAATTATACTAATTCAAATTACTCTTATGGTATTGTATGGTGGCATTATGTGTGAACCCCAAAATGGTGGAAATGCAGCGTCAAAACAGAAAACTAATATTGATAATTGTAAATTACAAAAACCCCATTCAGTGTTTGCAAAGATGCAATTCTACAATCTGGAGAAGAGAAAGGAGAGAGGATAGACATAATTTTAAAACTTGTATTAGTGAAAATAAAAAATCATTTGCTAAGCCAGGAAGAAAAGGGTAGTTCCTTGTAAAAGCAATATATCCAAAACTAGGAATGGTAGAAACTTGAGAGAGAAAATGAGAACATTATCTTTAATCAGCAGCCAGCAAGGGCAGTCCAGAATTTAAACATATTAAGAGCAAAAGGAATCCTAATGATTTTTATTAGAAATAGCAGTCTGTTAAGAAGGATTTGGAAAAGATACAAGGACTAGATAATGTGTTTGTATTTGGGGGAGGAAGAAAAGCGGACAGCTAATGCAGGTCTACTGTGTAATGCTGAAATATTTTGTATTTCAAAAGGAAGGGGAAGCTAATGACTGTGTAAGTAAAACTATACTGGGTACTTGCTTAAAACTTTCTTGAGACAGAGTTTGGTTACGCAGTTGTGGAGCCAGTGTTTCTCCCTCACCTGTATTATTGTGCAGGTGATGCTTTGCTCTATGATTTGTATCTAAGAAGATGTCATGGTGTCTGTCTGCAAACAGACAGAACTCTTGCTCTCTCTTCTGCGTACTTGCTTCATCTGCCTCCACACAAGCTCACCCAGCTTCTTGACTCATAGCCTGTATCTAAAAGAGCTCCCTCTAATTGGCAATTAGCTTGCATCTATCAATCTTAGTGTGAGGAGGATTGACAGTTGAGACAGATGTCCAGGCTTATTCAATTAAAGCTCCAGTAGCATCCATTGCCAGCCTTATGTCAGGTGAGTCCCTTCAAATACAATTTGCAAAGCTTCAAGAAGGAGCTTTTTCTGCACATTTTCAAACCTGTTCTATAAAAATATTTCCTACAATTTTCTGTTAATTTTTCTGAGTGTGGTTGGAATCTAGTTTTAACTTAGTCTTCATTTGTTATGTGCTGGTCTAGAGCATAGACTCATTATAGTTTTATAGCGTGAACTCTTTTAAATGTGCCAGACTAATGCTTCATGATTCGGTAGTCAATATCCATAGATGGCATTTTCAAAGGTATTATTAGCTATGTGCACGTAAACAATTCCTTTTATTTATTTTTAAATTCAAATCCTTTATGTGAATCCCACAAAAGAGATTAGTTTCTTGTTCGAATAAATGAGTCTCTGGACAGATAAAATCTATTTGCAGTGTGACTATTAAGGTGGTGAATAAATGCCTTTTGTACTTCAGAAGGATTTCATTAACAAGTCAGAAAGGGCATTTTGACTTGTTTCCAACTTGGTACAAGCCTTTTTCATTCTCACCGATCAAGGCAAAGACAGGGAAGAGACTTTGCTTTATGTTTCAGAAATTCACAACAAAAAAGGAGATCTGTGTAATTTTTTTTCAGTTGCTATGGGGGTGTAGGGATGAAGCTAGTTTGATTTTGTCTTCTGAAAAATACTAAATTATTTCAAAAAACACTGGAATTCTCATGCAAATATTTCATTATAAGTGCCCTTATGAGCAATCTACTTATGTCATTATCCTTCTTTGTGAACTGGAAGTTGTGCCTCAAAAGAAGCAGGAAAGGATTATGAAGGAAGGAAAAAAAAAAAAAAAAAAAAAAGAAAGAAAGAAAGAAGAGAGATTAGAACATCAATAGTTCTTCTGTCTTTGTAGCATGGTAGGGTGCTACCACTGAGGACAGCAAAGGGTGCAGCATAACATTTCGTAACTCTGAGGGAAGTGATCTGTCTGGTAACTGAACTAAGAACAGCTATTAGAAACAAAGTTAGTCTGATTAGTCTTGACCACCATTATTATTTTTGTTGCTTGGGTTCACTGCAGCGCCATCATATTGTTGTATTTTTAGAAACAACAAAATCATTTTTTGATTCAGTCTTGTTTCTCCTCTTTTCTGCTCTTCCTTTTTCATTCAAAGGGGTTGTGTATAAGTGGAGAGTCTGTACAGGAAACTTATTTTAAAGGTTTGGGTCCATAAAAGGGGGAAAGGAATTGAGAGAGAGACTTAATTTCATTTTCATACTGGTTCTAGATAGTTCAATTGTATTTTGTGCAGTGTATAATGTATAAACTAGTTACTGGAGTACCTGTGTTGGATAATTGAAATGCTCAGCATAAAATCCTCTGCACAATATGTTTGCAGGTATTTCATTTGGCTATGTCATATTTCCTTGAAAATCCAGTTTTATTTTGTGTTGATGTTCTGTATGGGTATGCCTGATTTTTCTTTTATGTGATACAACTACTCTATTTATGGAGGCTCATTTTTCCTCAGACTGAACTGGTGCTCTAATTGGTTCCATAGCTCATATCTAGCAACATCTTTCAAAACCGCAAGAAAAGTTATGGCTATATCAAAAAATATTGTACTATGGACTTTAATCAAACTGAATTTTAAATTTATTTTAAAAATATGATATATATAATGGCTTTGCCTATTTAACTTTTTAGGTTGTATGAGTAATAATGGCTGGAGGAGTTTTAAAAGAAAGAATTCTTTCCTTATTGCTATGAAGGAGTTTTTTCTCATGAGAAACACTTCTTTTGTTCTTCACTTTCCGAATAACCTTGAAAATTTATAGGCTGAGCAAGTGGGGCATACTTACTGAGAGTGTTCAGGGTCAGGAATTGAAAACTTGCTTTTTTATGGTATCCCAAGTGTTTATGTAGAAATTTTATGTGTTTCTTTATTCTAAGGCACACAAAGCCTTCTGGGTTTCTTTTAACAGAATAACAGTACAAGATTTTTGTCACTTTTATCCTGAGAGTAACCAAAGCCTCAAAACCAAAAGAGATTTTTTGCATTAGTTTTATGAAATGCCATGACTTGGTTTACCTAGTTATTTTGTGTGTGTGTGCATACAATTGCTTGTGTTGTTTCTTACCTGATCTCCAACTGTTAATCTTTTAGCAGTGGTAATCTCCATTTCCATCTACATGTTTTATAACAAGCAATAACTGGTTAGGACCAGTGAAAAGATTAAAGAAGCTCACTGTCATTTGAAAATGCCCACTTGGGCAGTATAGTGGATATACTAAAGAAGCTGGCCAAGCAAGACTACAGCTTTGCCAAGTGGGCTGATGACCAGTTGAAGGATCATAGAGCATTTTGACAAAAGACATTTTGAGAAAACTGATTGCCAGGTTATTTGACAGTGGTTGGACAATGACAATTTGGGGAGGGCAGAATGCTGGACCCAGGCTTGGGTGTTAAGAGAGCCTCCTGTTTTAGAAGAGAAGCCAGGAGCTGTACAAAGAGGAAAGTGAACGTGCTTATCAATTTTGACTGCATATTGCACTGCAATCAGGAGTAATGAGTGACACCAGGGAAGCACTTATAATGTGATTTGACCATATCTGCGTATTAAGGCTACATTAAGTACAATTGATACAAGCAAACCTGGAGCTGTGGTTTATGATGCTTAGGTAACTGGGGCTTTTAAGTAAATACACAAGAGCCCAGAAAAGCTATTGTCTTGTCTTTTTTTTTTTTTTTTTTTTTTTTTTTTTTTTTTTCTCTCTCTGATGCAGTGAGAAAGTAAAAACTTGAATATTTGCAGAATCCTTTCCCAACAGAATGTCTTCCTAAAAGCTTTTCTAGAAAACCTAAAGTCAGGAACTGTATCTGATCTCTTTTCACACTAAGGAAGCTTAGCAATAAATGGATCTTGTCTGGGATGTAGGCATAGCAGGGTAACCAGATTTGATCACAGAAAAACTTTACTAGAAATAATGTCAGGCAGAAGCAGAATTAAGCTGCTTGTTTCAGCTCTGGAACAGTGTGTTCAGAAATGCAGTATTTAAGGCTTGTCTATTCCCGACCTGAGCTGAGTCACTTATTATCCCGTTACACTCAGGGCAGTCTAGTCTCAAAAGGGTTATTGGCATAGCACAGCAGCATGTTAATGCAGCTAGACTGCTTCCAGACCAGAACAAATAATTTCCTGAAGCACTGTATAGACTTGCTATTCTGGGACCTCTCTTCATCTTCCTTCCGTGCTCCAATTACGTAGCCACTAATTCTTCTACATCCTTCATTCTGAGGAGTACAGTGTCATGCGACTAATTTAATAATGCACACTGCCTCTTTATAATGTTAAAAGTGCTTTGGTCAGCACTTGAACATGTAAGTAGCTGAAATTAGTCACTGTAACGAGAGACCTGGTAATATTAAGTGGTTTGTGGTGTGTTTGATTTGGGGCTGGGGAGAAGACTATGAGGTACCAAGCATGTTGCACTTTAACAAACTAGAACTGCAGGTAGATAGTCTGTTGATAGGCAGTTCATAACATAAGAATTTAGGATTTTATCTCTAGGCCATGTATTTTACATTTCTCTACCTAATTTTTTTCTCAATTATAAAGGTGAACATGATAACGTAATTCACTGGAGTATTGATACGAAATACAGTGATGCTTTTCAGTGACATTGACAAGTGGCAAGGACACTGAAGTGTCTCTCTCTCTCTGTCTATATATATATATATGTATCTTTTGAGCACTATCTGTTCTTGTGGAACAAGAGGGCATTTTCATTATGTGAACTTGTGTTACAGTTGATGCTATATATGGCTAAAGTTCAAGAAGGTTCCAGTCACTATTGACTGAGTGACTGGTTAATGGCCACATCGTAAAGATGATGGTCATTTCTTTTCAATAAGTCATCAGCTTAGACCTCAAGTATATATTTAGTTCAAGTAGGGGGAGAATATACATATATATATATATAAATATATAGAAATATATATATATATAAAAACCATATATATATATATATATTTATGAACTATTGCCTAAGTTATTTTGTAAGCAAACTGAGGGTTTCTCCCTTTTTCTTAAAGCTGCTTTTGAGTGCCTGTAATATGATACCACCTATAAAATCTTTCATTGAAAAAACATGAATGAAAGAGTGGAATTCTAAATGATGGTGCCAGCATTATTTCTTCTCCTATTATTGATATGGTTTGTGCACTGCACGTATGATAGTGTTCAAAACTGAAAAGTGTAGCAAGGGGAAAGAAGGTATTTTACCTGTAATAAAAATCTGATAAGCTTGGACTGTAAGCTGCTAGATTTCTGTGGCTTAGCTGGGCAAGAGCCAAAGAAAGATCATGGTTTGCATTTGTTTTTTCTACTGTTCATAATATCAGCTTTAAAGGTCTTATGAATAGAACTGTGTAAATGGTAAAAAGTTAATAGTAGGGTGGTAAAACAAGCTTGTGTATCTGAAAATTGCTCCCACCTTTTATAGTGGAGGTAGCCTGACATATAAGACCACAGAAGTTTGAACCAATGATTTATGACTCAAATGTGTTGAAAAGGACAGTATTTTAAGGGGGAAGTATAATTTTCCCTACTGAACCTGATAACTCTTCTCCGTGGAAATTCTCATTTACTTTTGGTCCATGAATTACACAGACAGGTACAGAACAAAAAAATTGAGAGGAACCTCTAGAGGTGATTCTAGATAGGTCCTTAACCAAAAGCAGGAGAGAGAATCTCGTTATGGTAATTTTCTAGTTAATAGACAATTTTCAGCAAGCCTGTGTTGCAAATAATATTGAGTACAAAAGGCAATCACTGAATCTCTGTGTTCACTTATGTTTCAATCCTGAAGAAGGTACAGTCTGTGCTAGTTTTATTAGTTAGCAGAGGAGGTTTGACTTCTTCAGACTTTTTGGCTCTTCCTCCAGTTGTTGCAGGGACACTAGGGCTGGACAAGGCATGCCAAGGGGAGCATGGCACTGCACCAACATTGCTCCCTTGACACACCTTTCTAATCTGGGTCACCCATGGTGCTGGGGACCTCTATCTCAGCCCCAAAATCCCATTAGGTTTATGGTTAGAGTACAGAGAGCCACAAAGCCTATAGCTGCAGGGACACTGGGGCTGGACAAGGCATACCAAAGGGAGCATGACAATGACACTGCACCAAACTGCTCTCACCACACCTTGCTAATCTGGGCCACCCCTGCATAATTACTTGCCTTGAGTTAGAATAAGTATTTACATGACAATATTATGAACTGAATGTAAATGGATTTTAGCTGAATTTGTTCCCTGGTACTCAGTGTGCAGCTGGAGAGTGTTCATAATAAGTAAGTGGTGTTATGGGGGCAAGAAGAAACAGAAACAGAAACTCCTTTTGAAGACTTAATTGGGGAAACATTATTCCAGGTTTCCACATTCACACTAAAAATACATGCTAGCAATTAATCTATTGTTATCATCCCTTTTTCTCTCCTCTTAAAAGGTTTCTGAAAATGTTCCTGTCCTGCAGACTGGCAATTTGGTATTGGTGGTTACCCATGAGTCCTTATTGTCCACTATCCAAACCACCTCCACATTATTATAAGGTGTCTGCCTATTGCCTAATTACTCAACAGCTCTATTTATTCTTCAGTGCCTCCATAAACCCAGCTCCTTACCATAAACTCCTGTTTTACCTTAATATGTCCAGACCCTCTCAAAACCACAAACTGCCTTTGTTCCTGCTCCTTTTTCTCATCTGCTTCCTGAATCTCTCAGCCTTCCCTGAAACCCTGTTCCTCATTATGCAAGTTCACAGCATTCAGTGCCTCAGCCTCTTCCCTCAGCTGACAAGCTGGCATCCATTTACTCCTTAGACACCTTCAGCTTCCATTTGCCACATCCAGCACAGCTTGAAGCAGTTTGTTTTGCTATAATTTGGAGTTTATGGCAACATATAATGCATTTGGAAATGTCACAATATTTAAATAACAAACTTCCATACCCACAAATACCAAAAAAAAACAACCCAAAAAAACAACCCATAATCCATGGTAACAAGATGAGTCTGTTTCTGCAGATATGACTTATATAGGTCCTTGCTCTAACTGAAGTTTCAGAAACTTCTCCTAACTACACTGAGTCTTAGATCAAACCATATGTTTGGAGGCAGGCTGTCAGACCACCCATCATTCATCTTCATGTATTTATTTTTATTTTTACAATTTCAAATTAGGTTTTTCCTATTTTATTCTCAGAACTAATTTTGCTTTTACAACAATCTCTTCAGATAAAGTACTTGCTAAGAAACAGATGGTGATCTTATTTCTTGTGCTGTGAAAGGACAGCACTTCTCAGTTTAGCAAGCAGAGAGACCCCTGTGGTATTCAGTGTGTTTAGAAGGATACATCAAGCATCAGAACAAAGAGACAGTCCCTTTTCCATTAATCATTACAGCAGCAACTATGTTATTACTACAAAATGGCTGAATTAACATCTGGACAGTTGATACAAAGAAAGAGTCTGTAATAAAACACCTTTCCCACTGGCCACTAATCCATTTTCAGCAAAAATAAGTATTTTATGAGAATATTTGTTTTCAAGAAGTGCTGTTACTCTTCCGCTTTCTATCTTTGGAGCATTGGTCATTAAATACGTGTTTACTGTTGGTTAGAACAACTTCTGGAGTGCAATATGATTACACATGAGTGGGTAATTTCTGGGAAAGTGGGTCATTTCTTTATCTCAAATTGCAATTAGGAAAATAAATATCCTTCTGATCTTAAACTATAGTTCAATAAGAATACTACTACTGAAAATTTGTTCTTTAAGAACAAAGTCTAGAGAATGGAAATACTTGATCTTTTTTTCTAATTGAATCACTTAGCATATTCATTCATACTAAATACGTTACTTGCAAGATTTCTTTCTGTTCTTTTTAACTACCATTACACATCATAAAGTGATACACTTTGTACTTAGGGTATGCTTGCTTTTTTATTCTTGCTTTCCTCTGAAGATGGCACCTCTCAGTGGTGTCAAAGATGGGCAGACCTAATGTACTTCTTGCCTTCATACATGCATGCCAATATGTGAAGGTTTAAGATGTCTATTTAATTTATTTTGTTTATTCAGAATATGTGTTTTAGAAGTCACACTAAGGGCAGCTTAATAAGTGAAATGGAATTCTCAAGTATCTGAAACTTAAAAAATAAATCAATAAGAGAAGGGTTTTTTTTTTAAGGAAGTGTTTAAAGACAGTTTAAAGTTAATTGTTATCTTCTGTGATGGTGAAGGTTAAGTTCAATAACTGCAGCTGATAAAAGTACTAGTTATTTTGTACACATATATGTGATGATAGAATCACAGAATCACAGAATAGTCATGGTTGAAAAGGACCTATGAGATCATCGAGTCCAACCATAAAAAAGCCCAAAACAACCCCCCCCCCCCCAAATAAAAAAACAAACAAAAACCCCAACACCCACACAATAAAACCCCAAACACAAACACAACCAAGTAACACCCACAAAAAGCACCATCTACAATCTTGGCCACTAGAGCACGCCCCGAAGTTCCACATCTACACGTTTCTTGGATACCTCTAGTGATGATACCTCCACCACCTCCCTAGGCAGGCTGTTCCAGTGCCTGATCAGTCTTTCAGTAAAGAAATTCTTCCTAACATGCAATCTAAACCTCCCCTGCTGCAACTTCAAACCATTTCCTCTGGTCCTGTCATTATTCACTTGGGAGAAGAGGAGAACACATAAGAAATATTCCTTGCCGTCAACAGCTTATACAATACTTGTTAGTCTTGAAAAAGCTGTTCCTTCTTCCTTCAAAGTGAGATTTAAGAGCTGTGTAAATATGAAGTTAGTGGAACAAAGAACTGTGCTTTCTAACCCAGAAGATGGTTTCATGTCAGTGTGAGGTAAGTACGATTTTATATTTAGTTTCAGTAAATTTCTTGAAAGTGAAATTTTGCAAAATCAGAGTTTATAAATATACCAATTCTGACTACTGTTACGATATCTGATGAGCACTGTAACAATTGCTAAACATGATATTAACATCCAAGGTCATCTTAAATGGCTCATTTGCTTCCTGTTTACAGATGTGGCTTTCAAGTGGTTTCTCAAGACTGTTGGAAGAAAACAGATGCATTTTAGTATAAATTTAAGATTTTTTGCCTATTTGCCCATACCTTATTACTGACTTTGGCTCTTCTGATGAAGTTGACTGACAAAAGTATATGGTAGGGTTTTTTCATGGTCAGAAATGTTTATACAGACATGAGACTTCTGTGCATTTCTAGTTTCGTAATAAAATTATGCTGCAGTTCTTTTCTGGCCCTCTATCTGGTAATTTGCAGAATAATTCATCTGAATAATTTAATTTTTAAAATTGTATTTATTTTTATTTCCAAAATTAGGACTCTGTAGATTGCTATAAGCTGCTACCAGTATTGGCTAAGTGACAGTGCCACTTCTAAGCATTTAGCTCAAGTGTCTGCTTACAACTAAAGTGAGTAAGAGACTAGACAGGAAGATATAAAGTATCTTGGAGTTCTGTTTCATGTTTGTCTACGTCACATGGATTGGCCACCCAAATTTGTTCACATGTTGTCTTTGATGTCTGTCAGCTGAAATAAAATGTATCTCAAAAATGTAAATACTACAGTGC
The DNA here is from genome assembly GCF_020740795.1 of Apus apus. Taxonomy (NCBI): domain Eukaryota; kingdom Metazoa; phylum Chordata; class Aves; order Apodiformes; family Apodidae; genus Apus; species Apus apus. The sequence continues at coordinate 83,058,212 of NC_067282.1, read as the reverse complement.
TAGGTACCAGTAAGAGAACTGCAGTCACAGCATGATGAGTCTACTTCTGTACTACTGCTGGTATTTTAGTGTCTATTATTTTTATTTAATTTAACAAATACTTATGAAAGCATATGTCAAATAATACTTAATTTTAATACAAAATCTGGCAATAGAAAAGTGGCAGTATTATCACCCCTTTAAAATAAATTGCATAACTGGTGGCCCCAGGAGAACTGTAACAATGTAATTTGCTTAACATATTCTCACTCAAAGATCCACAGGAGCACCACGTAAGAAACTTACAAGTGGCAAAAGATGGTAAAAGAGCATGCAGAATAAACTCAGCTCTTTTTGACTTCTAGAAATATGATGATGTTTACTGTAACATTTTATTTCTTGTCCATCTTTTGTCATGTCTGGGACAAGATTGAAGTAATTAGACTCATCAGCTAAGACTGGTACAATCAACTCAATTTGCCAAAGCCAGCAGAATGACTCAAAGGCTTATGGTTAGATGTGTGTTTATGTACCTTTATTAATTCCTTAGACAAGAGGTGTTGTGTGAACATTGTCGACAAAACACAGAGAATTTAGTTCCTAAATTAGAAATGTTAGTATATTTTGCTTATTTTATACTACTTTGTGTATGTATAGGTGGGTGGGTATAGCTACAATGTTGCTTACTAAATACATTGTGTGTAGAAATAGGGAGAAAACAGACTTTCAATGTATCAGTGTTTTTTTTATGAAATATATTGATATGTTAATATTGCATAAAACAATACTTCTGAGAGGAAAAGTATTTATAATTATTTTTGCAGTCTTGTGCCTCTACCCACTGAGTTATAATTTTGAATATAATAATAATAAATTATTTTGCACATTTTTTCCCATATTTGCTGGATATGGAAATATAATTTATAATCTTCTGCCAATTAGCTTTCCTCCTTAGTAATATTTCTGAAGCATTCATTGCTCTTGTAAAATTCTATTAAGATAAGAAAATACAGACTATTAGATTTCTTTCCTTAATTTTTCTTGAGAGTATCACACAGTGTTTCTTGCAGTAAGCTGGGAAGAGAGAGAGAGTAATTTGTACTTACCAAGGCTTTTGATTTGAACTTATTGGTATATTCTTTCCAAAAAGCTGAGTAAGTTTTATTACAGTACAAACATGACCTTCAGGAAAAGGTTAAAGATGTCTTTTAACAAAATACTTTCCCAAACACTCAAAAAGAAACAGTTAGGAAATTAATGGGCACAGGTCCTCAGGTAAGAATCCCTCATTAATTGTCTGCTACTGACATACTCATTATTATCAGACAATGGACAATTGCTGATATTAAATCTGGAGAAAGCATGCACAATCAGCTAATGAAATTGAAATGCCAGAATTAAGATGCTGCTAGTTGGCTTTTATAGCTAATGAGGAGATTGCTGTAGTCACACTGGTAGTTGCAAGTGGTTTAATGGGATCCTTTATGGGGTTTATAGTTAGTAAGATCATGTGGTTTAATTATTTCTGGCATCTTAATACGATCTTCGTTCTTTTCACCTTTCACATGAGGAGACTCATTACTTTTCTCCAAGGATCCAGTATGATAGACAAAATGTCAGAAATAATTAAAACTAATGATGGCGACACACAGAGAAATGTTGAGTAGGAATTCAGTCTATGTGGTATCGAGAATTCCCCCTGGAAATATGAAATGAAATGCTTCCCAGTCGTATTCAGAGTCTTTCTCATCAGCCTCAATTTTATCAGTTTGATAGTGGTGTGCTGCTTTGGCACCCTGATTTATCGGTTTGTGGGAAAGAGGTCAAACATTTTATGGCCTTGCATTGTTTAGATTGTCATTATAGCTCCCTGGATAGAATGATTGTTTTGAGATAGAGTGCCCCCAGTTTAAAATCCAGCATCCTGAAATTTGTTGTCATGGTCCCCAGATCCCTTTGGCAATAAGAAATATGCTTGGCTTTGCTGTAACATTGATACGGCTTTTACATAAAAAATTAATTGTATTTGAACACATAAATTGGGATTCTTTGCCCTTCTGACTCATTGTATGCACTCCAGCAGTTTTGCCTTCATTAAAGTTTTGGCAAATTTTCATAACAGCTGTATGAGTAATAAGTTTTTTCCTAATCCTAATACTAAATAGTTGCAACATAGGAGACACTGGATTTTCTTTTCAGGACATGAATAAATTAGAATAACATAGAATTGGTTAAGATAAATATAAACAAGAACAATTAGAATAAGAATATCTAAGTGCTGCCTGTGGCTCACACTAGTCTTGACTGGTAAGGGCAAGTAGATTATAAAAAAAACCCCAAACAATCAAAAAACCTTTGAACTGAAAATGAGATGCACTGCCATTTTATAAAAAAGGACATGCTGGGCTAAGGCCACTTAAACCTACTTGGCTTCTTTCTTATGAACCTTTTCCTCACCTGTTGAGTGGCCCCGGGGAGGGAAGTATGCCAGTGAGTTTGATCACAGGTTGGGGAAGAGCTGAAAATCAGAAGGTCTGTGATTTGCAGCCAAGGTTCTTGGATTATCTGCTTGTCCAGCAGATCTGTTTGCTTTAACCCTGGAATCACGGAGCAGGCAAGCAGTGATCCAGCTGTGGAGCTTGTGGTAGGAGAACACGAGCAGTGGTGGCAGAAAACAGCCTGAAAGTTTGACAGCCAGATAGTCACACTACAGTTCTTCAGTAATCCATACAATATATACATCAAACATAAGCAGCTCTCTTTTTCACACTTGCTGGGTGGCCAAAGGAGAGTGGTGGTGAAGTTAATTGTGGAGAGCACCTCATCACAGTTGGATGATAATACACATCTCTCTCAGCTGAGTTCTCCTAAGCCAGAAAGATTCTTATTGAGAGGCCTGGTAGTTCTCACATTTTAGTACTGCTTCAGGAATATAAAACTGAACAGGGCAAAATATATAGACAAAAGTACTAAGAGCTGTGGATTCATTAAGGTAAAAAGTTTTTCCCTCAAACTGTAAGTGGTGGATAATGTACTTATATTTTATATTTATTTTGAATTAATATGAGCTGCATTCTTCAATGTGCAACTGCTTGAGGATCTTTGCTTGATCTCTGCACTTTACTGGATCTCTGCACTAGATTTCTGTAGCTTTTTATTCACAGTTAGAAGGGATCCTGTGTGTGATTTATGTGAAAATACGAGGAACATGACTAAGCATGAAACTACTTAAATATTGATTTTGAACATCCCTTTCCTCATATATTCTCGGTGACCAAACCTGAGAAACTCTAAATCCACGTGAAAGTCACAAAAGTTCTTAATTCCTATCACATGACAATCTTTGAGTCTCTTTCTGTCTTTTTTTAAATTTCTTTTTATAACTTTTATAGGAAACAAATAGAAATAAAGCTTGGAAGGTGTGATATTTTGCAGACTGACTTGGCTTATTGCATACCTAGACTTTTTAATTGCAATATATGTCACTTTAATCTAAGAACTACAGAAGACCGATTAATAGAAGTTATACAAGCAATAAAGTGGTCCTTCCTTCACCTAGAGCTATCAGGGCTCCTGTTTTTCACAGTATTAGGAATAGTGGCTCTGTCTTCTGATGCTGAATCCCCATCTTTCACACTTCATGAAACCTTGCTGCAGGAGAAGTCATGTGTCATTCTGCTTTGTCTTTCATAAATTAAGTGCTGTTAATAAACCGATTACACACAGACTGCATGGTGTTTCTAGCAATCTACTGCATGTATCTACTGGTAGGTTTAACTGATGTTGCTTTTAATTTTGCTTATCAGATCTAACTTCTGTTCCTGCCTTTTTGACAGCTGTGACTGAAGTGGAAATTGATTCTAGCTTTTTAAGATCACTTTGTCATTAGCCTTGCATTGCTATATTAAAAAGCCACAGATAAAAGGTGCTCATGGACAAGATACAAGGGTTAAAACTACGCGCCATTGTCTTTGTATGTGAGGCAATAGGTCTGCAAGACTGAGTTCATTTTCTTCTTCCTATTTTTCATACTGTTCTGGAAGATGAAAATAGAACCTGCTTGTTTCCCAGTATCTTTTTCCTTCAGTGTGTTTCCATTTGTGAGATTGTTCAGCTAAAACTGCATGCCCTATTTTTTTTTTTGTGAATAAAAAGCAGAATTGTTTTAGAAGAGAAAATTTATATCCACAGAGTAATGTAAGAGAAAATACAGGGAAAATATATAAAATTTTGCACCCAACATGCTGGTGAAGTGCCAAGCTTGCACAAAGAAATTGTTCAACTTTGACTGGAGAATATATAAAAAAGTTAAGCATTACTGACAGCCTAAATCACAATTCCCACCTTCACTGACACAGCTCTGAGCCAGTGCTGGTTCATTCTTCTGTTTGGAAAACTAAAAGCTAGCTTGTCTTGCCTTCAAGTAATACTTGCCAATGCAGTGCAGAAGAATGGATTGTAGGATGTGGTTGAGTTCAGACCTTGAAAAGAAAACAAAATTGCTCAATTAGACTCTCCAGAAGAGCTTCATTTGTTGTAGTGAATTACATTGGTCACTGACTACCATTAAGAAAGGAAAATGGAAGGAACAAGAGATCACACACTGAACAGGTCAGATTAAACCATCCAGGAAGGTTCATGGTGTCACAAACATTGCAGAGAGTGAAAAAAAGACTGATAGCTGATAACTTAATTATCTGCCACTATCAGTTTGGAAGGGCTTTTAAACATGTCCAAAGTGTCTACCAAATTTTTCAGCAGGAGTGACAGCAGATTTTTAAGTAAGGATAAAAATGCAGCAGTCTTCATGGAATAAGACTCTGACAGACTATGATGAATTACCTTATTATCGTTGTTCGCATGACAAATGTACGTGATTGGTGTTTCTTCTTGGGAATAGTTGAGCTTATCCAGAGGCAAAAGTTGAAAGAAAATGAAAGCTAGCTAGTAATCCTAAGTGGAATACATCAGAGTTTCTAGCAACAGAAGCTGAGAAACCTAATCAATTATTTTGCATGTCACTAACAAAACACTTCTCATGTCGCCTGTCATATGACTTCTGCCTTTATCTTTTTAATATTATTGATAGAAATTTTACATACACATGCTTTTATAATTGGCTCAGTTAAGACAAAGACGTCTACTTAAAGCAAAATGCTTTATAAATAGCAAGCTTTAGTCTTCTTTCATATTGCAGGACCAGTCACAGACTAATTTAGGGTACCTGCCTTGAGTACAGAGATTGATAGTGAAATTGAGATGGTCTACGTCTCTGCCCATATACAAATTACAACAGACTTTTTTGCCCAGCTTTCCAAGTGAATTTTACAGTCTGGATGGTCTAGGTTATGAAACTAGTTTGTGGCTGTTGACCTGGTGCAGATGCCCAGGGGCTGCTGGGACCCCTGTGTGGAGCTCAAACCAACACCCTGCAGGGCATGGCTGAGCTCTGCAGCCACCATGGTGGTGGTGGTGCTGCAGGGAAAGCCTGGGTAAGAAAGGGCATAAGGCTGCACAGTGGTGATGGGAAAGTTTAAGAAATGCCTCTGTAAGCACTGAGGAAGAAGGGGAAGGTGATGCAGGTATCCGAGCAGGCATCTCCCCTTCAGTCCCTGGAGGGACCATGATGGAGCAGGTGTCCGCACTGAACCCACACAGGATCCCATGCTGGAGCAGAGGAAAAGTGTGAGGAGGAAGAAGCATCGGAGAGGAGCTGTTATGGACTGACCACAGCTCCCATTCCTATCCTTGCTCCAGTGCTCAGGTACAGGAGGGAAGCATAGGATTTGGGAAAAGTAAACATTTCAGGTTCATTTTTGTTTCCGACCATCCAAGAGTATTTTAACTGGCAATAAATGAAATTAATTTTCCCCAAGTCAAGTCTGTCTTGCTGGTGGCTACAAAAAATGAGCATTCTCATTTTCTTTTCTTCCACCTGTCCTGTTGAGGAAGGGGAATGAAATCAGTGGAGTGAGCATTGTCACCCAGCTGAAGTCAACCCACCACAGCTTTTCTCTCTGCGCTTTTTCTCACAGTTTTTGTCTTGATAAATCAGCTCAATCCAGGCCTATATCTACTATACAAATATTTCTTTTTTATGTGTTTTTTTTGTTGTTTAGTTGGTTAGTTTTTTGTTGTTATTTGTGCTTTTTTTTTTTTCCCCAAGTGTTTGCTGTTACAATAAACTTGTGTTTAATGCGGAATAATATTCAGACTTTAGCTACCATTTATGATACTAACTTTTTTTTCAGTTTTGTAAAATTCTAGAAGTGATACACAACAATTATAACTTTTTAAATGTATATGTTATTTCAAAAGAAACTCATGGCATAAGACCTAATATGTGACTGTTTAGTCAGTGTATCTTCCCACCTTACAATTTAAGCATGGAAATATTGGAAATCCCACTCCAGAGTTAACAAATAAACTTTTGATTACTGTCATCTGTAAACATGTAAATTAGGTTGTTACCTGAAATTGCAATTGAGAGTCTGCATCTAACCCCTTGAGAGACAAGGCTACAACCTTGTCTGTCAGGACACAAAATCTGGGTAATGGAACAAGAGTGAAATTGGGACAGAAAAAGTCTCAGTAGTTTTGGACAAATTAGAAGTTTTGACCCAGCACTTTTTAAAACTTGACACATGCTTTTAAAATGCTCTCCAGTTTGTTGTTTTGTTGGTTTTTTTCTTTAGTTGTTAAGCAAATTATATATGGTTCTCATTTCTTGCTAACACTTCTTACAAGATATGTAAGTTGATCAGTACACTAATGATGTATTGTTCTAAGTCAAAACTTAGACTTAAGTCTAAGTCAAACTTAGACTTGGAAGTCAAACTGTAGGTGCAAAACATTTCTGTGATGCATACATCGAAGTTGTTTTTTTTGTTATTTTGGTTTGTTGGGGTTTTTTAATGCATTTTTACTGTCCTTCTGATTTAGTCATTAGCAGTTGTTTTCCAGTCAGTAGTGTAATTTAAGGATGTTTTTCTATGTTTCTAGTTACATGTAATTATTTTGTTTCAAGACATGATTTGAAAATCAACCACGCATGCAAAAAGGCTTGTGCTGTTGTTTATCTTGGCTTTAGAGGACAGATAAGTACATCCACATCTGAGCTTTCAAAACTTGTCAGAAAATAATTTTCTAAAGAAAAATTACTTCTTTCAGTGCTTAAATTTAAATCGCTGAAATTAAGATTTTGTTACTGCATGTGCTGTGTAATACTATATTCATAAAGTGCTCAGCATGCTTTAATCAACATGATCCCAGTAAAATAAATGCAATTAACAGAATGTGTTGTCAGCTATTTTGGGAGTAACTTTGCTGATTTAATACAGTTTCACTCATAGTTTTCTTTGAATTGTTCTAGTGTTTTTATGATTTAGAGGACAAGAGTGGGACTGTATTTGGGTCGAAAGACATATTTTATTTTCCCACTAAGAATTTGTCCAGTCCTGTTGTAAATATAGCACCTGGATGTGCTTGTTGAAAGTTCTTTAGCTCAAGCTCTTTAATTTTTGTGTTGAAAGTACAGTGTACATAGTCACATCAACTCAGCAGGCAGCAAAGGCTGCATAGTTGTTCTAGAAGCAGCAACAGAACTAACATACTGCAGCTTTATTTTTTACAAAGCTCTATTTTTTACTGAGTTAGCTTGATTACTGGACTAATCTCTCCTCAACAATAAGGAACTCTGTGGGGACTTAAGTAGAATGAGTTTTCTGAGAAAGATGTGCAAAAAGTACAAAAACTGCATTTTTGTTCACTTACAGTCTTTGCTGTAGGGAATTCCAAGCCAGACATGAGGAGTATGTTCACTCTGCCAGTGGTAATACAGTTACTGAAGTAGGGCTGTATGTTCCTCTGGCCCTACAAAAATGTACAATGCGTACTAGATAGACACTCTGCTCTATCTTTCAGGGAAAATAAAAGCAAAGTATATTGGTCTCTGGGGGACTCAGGACTGATTGACACTCTTGTATATAAACATACTCCTAAAGGCCTATTGATAATTTTCTTCAAACTTGCCCAACACATTTCATCTTACTGCTTTTGTTCTTACTATAGCTACTTTTGTGAAGCAGGAAGTGGGTTCTCACATTCTTCTGTTAGAAATGTGTGCATACAGTAGGTATTTCATAATATTTTTTAAAAAAATGTGTGAAGGTAAAAGGGTTCTTTAGTCCTTATACCAACCTTTGATTGGTTTTCTTGTTTGATCAATGTACATCTCAACATTTAAAGTGGAAAAGTGGACTGAAAGGTTGAGAAGGCAAGTGGGGGTTGTTTGAAGTAATTGAGGATGAAGCTGCTGGACCTGACTGAAACAGCACTTTCTCCTTTTTGGAGCTCATTTCATATCTTAAAATTGAGTTCACATGTTGTTTGGGTTTATGAATTCCGTCAGATATTATAATGAGACAGAAGAATTGTCAATATCCTGTGAGTCTCATATGCCTTTTTCCCTTGAAGGACTTTATAATTTATACATTTACTCCTTATTTCAGTCTGTGAATATTTTACTGCCTCTGTTTTAATTTCTTTTTATAAAATTACAAAATTTAAAATTGCCAGTAAAGAACAGATTGCATGCTTTGAAAAGTAAACTAAAACTGTGAGAGTTTGAGTGGGATTATTTTTTTTTCCCCCATATCTTGTGAAGAATTATTTCTTTTGTCTTTATTTCAGATATTTAGCTTCTTATTTTGCATAGCAGGGTTTTACTCATAAGGTATTTCTGTCAAAATTCTGACAAAGCAGTTAAACAGAAGAGTGGGTAAAATGGCAAATTAATTGAATGGATAGACTTGGGTCTAATGCTTCTTTAGCTGTCATTTGCTTGTTTTGTTCTGCTTAATTTAGCTGCTTTTCAGCTCATAAACTACAAAGTCAACCCAAAGTCAAGCTCAAGGAGTATTCATATGATATAAGCAGGCCTGATTAGCCTGAGAGCTGTGAGCAAGTCTGGTATCTATGCAGTCTGCACAACTGTGGCAAAGATTTTTCTGTGTGTTTGTTTGTTTGTTTTTATTTTGTCTGCTGGGTTTGAGCTCAAAGTATTAATCCACAGTAAGAAATTAAGAAGGAGATTGCTAATATTCAGTACATAAAGTGGTGGTGTTTAAGATCTTAAAAAAACCTCTGCGTGAAGGGGAGGTAATTTAGAGTGGATTGTGATTTATAATAGTTCTATTCATCAGTAGTGTTCACACTAAAAATGATGTTTTGCTTTGTTACTGTGGAGTATTTTATAATGGATTTTACCAGTTGGATTTTCAGAACAATGTATCTGTTTATTCAGGACTACTAATTTATACCATGCCATGCCATAAGCACTGCTGTTGATTGCTAACTGGTCAGTTACTTACTGAACTCAGCTTATTCCTGGATGGTTGATCATAAAATCTTTAACTATCAATTTACATCTCAGTTGTAATGCTCTGACCTTTTTAAATTGTATGGAAATGAACACTAAACCTTTATAGAGATCTGCAGTGATTCACTTTTTGTCATCTTTCCTGTTTCTTCAATCTACGTTACACAGAATTCTTCCTCAGTCAAGCTTTCTTTGCTTCCTTTAACTGTGTCAAATCAGAGCATGTCACTGCCATTTTGCTATCCCACACTAAAACACTTTCCTTACTAATTATTATGCCCAAATTGCTTTTTGCTCACCAACATCTGCTGCTCAGTTTTTCAGCTGAAAATACAGGGTATAATACTCAATCCTATGCTTTAATTATTTTTTCTTCCTATAAAATGTGTCCTGGCTACTAAAAACTGCAGCTGTTTTGGTATTTCAGATCTAAGCAATGTATCCCCACATACACTCTTAGAATTTTCTCTTTTTTAAACACCATTTAAAAATTTCTCTCATGCAACATGAAAGAGACAGAGATGATTACTGCAGTTGTGATAGTCATTAATGAAAACAAAAAAAATACACGTGAATCCTAAGACAAACACATTTTTGATTCTTCAGTTTATTAGGAAAAGTAGAAAAGGAAGAATTCAAGTAAAATTCAAGAGAAAGAGTATTTCCTTGGAGCTCTTATATATTATGTCTTAGGCAAATGTTATGACCACTGTTTGAATAGGGAGGATGTGTGGAACTGTGACACCACTTGTAGTAGCAGTATTCTTGGGTGACAAAGTCTTCCTTTCTCAGAACCTGTGCAGCTTGCCCAGTCCACCATGGAAGTTCACTTTGATGTTCCCTGTAAGGTGGCGTCACCGACAGCTGCACCCAGAGACTCGCCAGTACAGGCGACTATGGCTCAAAGATTAGTATTAGCACCACTGGTAGGGCTCCTGTCATAGAGGTTTTTATGCTCTTGTGGAAGAGTGATATGTGCTGAAAAACTTGATGAAGCATGAGTGTTTCTAGTAATTGTATTATAAAAGGACTGTATAGGAGACAAATAACTTCTAGAGTGACCAATAATAATGTCAAGTGGTTTGAAAAGATCAACAATGCCAGAATTTTTACAGATTTAGAAGCTTTTGTTTAGAAAGAGCTAAGAAACCTTTGCTGCTTGGTCTGAAGCATTACTGGATGTTACATAATGAATTTAAAATATTTATAGTTGTGCAGGGTGGCCAAGTATGATGATGGAAGATTTCATCTGTATATTCCAGCAATGACCATTTCACACCGTCATTGTCATTTTGCTGAATTTATTTCAGAGGGTTAGAGTCCCTCTTCTATGAAGACAGGGTGAGAGAGTTGGGGTTGTTCAGCCTGGACAAAGCTCCAGGGAGACCTTACTGTGGCCTTCCAGTACCTGAAGGGGCCTGCAAGAAGGCTGGGAAGGGACTTTTTACAAGGGCATGGAATGATAGGATGAGGGGAAATATTTTCAAGCTGAAAGAGGGTAGATTTCGATTAGATATTAGGAAGTTCTTTGAGGGTACTGAGGCACTGGAACTTGTTGCCCAGGAACGTTTTGGATGTCCTGTTCTTGGAAGTTTTCAAAGCCAGGTTGGATGGGGCTTTGAGCCACCTGGTCTAGTGGGATGTGTCCCTGCCTGTTTAGGGGGTTGGAACTAGGTGATCTTTAAGGTCCCTTCCAACCCAAACCATTCTATGAAAGAAAAAGAAATATTTTAGATTTTTTTTTATCTTGAGTGTTGTCAGATTATTGCATTTTTCATCCCTCTTCAAAGTATTTAGCAACCTTTAAATAAAACATATTGACATTTAAAAATCTAAATACTTTGTTGTTTAAAAAAAAATAATCTAATAGTGTATGTTCTTGTCAAAATATTCTACAACTCTTCCAGTGTAATAAAATCCTTATTGGAAGTCATGTGGATGAAGTCAAACAGCTTTCCACTAGAATAAAATCAGAGAAACAAGTGCTAGAAACCATTTACAATTGTGAAAGTTTCCTTTTTATTTTTTTTTTTTTCCTCCCCAAAGACCATCGGTCATTCCTAACCTCTTAATCACAATTATCAAGGAAATAATAAACAAATAGCTTTAGAAAAGAAATGTTACTGGCCTCGCTCATACACAGCCTGGGAGCTAATAATTAGTCTTTCATCAGTCATAAAAAATTATGAACACAACAGAGGGAGCAGGAAAAGAAGTGGTTTTAAAGAAAGCTCTGTTCAACTGGTTTCAATACAGAAGAGAAGTTAGCTTTCTGGTCCCACAACCATTCACTGACAAAATCAGTTAGATCGCCTAATGGATAAGCAGAATTAGGTTAAAGGAAAGGTTGGGTTCCTTTGCCAGCAAATCTCATTTCTCTTCCCCACGGAGAGTTATCATACTCTCTGTTGTGCCATTTCAGGCATTGCTGTTACCAGAAACTAACCCAGATCTGTCTAAATGATCCAGTTTAAAAAGAAAACAGAAAGCAGCTTTTAAGTGATTGAAGTTTCAAGTGGGGAATGTGTGGAAAATGTCACCAAGCAGTTTTGGGTCAGTGCGTGCCTGCATAAACAGAGTGTGAAGAAACTGCAGCCTTTGTGGGAGGAAAGAAATAAGAAGCTATGCAGTTGCTGATGTTGGAAGAAATTGTACCCAGTCTGTACTTGCTGGGTAAGTTAGCAATTCTGGGCCAGGACCACAGAAGCACTGAGTTGGCCAGCAGCTTGGATGCCCTTGCCCAGCCTCCCTGCTGATCTGAAACCAGCATTACTACCTAAATGCCTCCTTCATTTTAAAATCCAGCAGCAGTGTACAGGTCCAACAGTCAGGATTACAGTGGATCCTCCCCTCATTTTGTTGGATTCATGGTTTTCTAATTGGAATCTCCAATTCCTTTTTATATATTTGGAGCAATGGTTTATTGATATAGGAGGCCTTTGCTGGCCCAGGGTGGATGACCAGGCCAGAGGGCAATGGGGTGGAAGGCAGCCACCCTGCTTCTCAGACGCACAGTGGTGTTGGGGCAGGCAGGTACTGAGCCCTGGGGTTAGAGCTGTGACAGGGCTGCATGTGTGGCAGCTGTTACCCCAGGCCCTTGCAATCCTCAGGGTGAGCCTGAGGGTGGCCAGTGAGGCCACAGCCTGTGTGGACTCTCAGCCCCAAAGCCTGATTGGTGAATGTGTGGACAAGACACAGCAAAATGTTGGACTGCAGAAATAATCAGGATGAAAAAGAAGAACCCACCAGTATCTAGGTAGAAAGCCTGGTAGAAAGCTTATGCCCTTGTATCGGGGTTGTGGAGGAAAGACTGTAGAAACTGGAAAACTTGGGAAACAACAAAATGACTCCCATCTGAATAATAGAATGATAGAATACCAGGTTGAAAGGGACATCAAATATAATCTGGTCCAACCTTTCTACCTGCTACTATAGTTTATATGAGATGACTCAGCACCCTGTCAAGCTGAGACTTAAAACTGTCCAATGTGGGGAAATCTACCTCTTCCCTTGGGACACTATTCCAATGTTTGACTGTCCTCATGGTATCCAACTGGAATCTCCCCAGGAGCAGCTTGTGCCTATTACCCCTTGTCTTTTCCGTGAGACTCCTTGTAAATAGGGAGTCTCCATCTTCTTGGTAGTGTGGGGATAGTGTTGAAGAACACAGAGGGAAATGTGCTAAACCCATCTGGGCAGCTCATCCAGAGCAACAAATCCTGTGTTAGTTAGTCAGGTGAGCGAATTGCCAACATGCACTCATCATGTCAGAAAAAAAATCCAACCTGGCCTGCAATATTAAGTGGTGGAGTTTGTAGTAGCTAAAAGTTCAAATTGTGATGATAGCCCCTGTAAATCTGAGTGTATATATACATTGTACATCATTAAGTGCTGTTATCTGGCCCCAGGGACAAGGGCAGAGATTAATAAATGTATATTAGGAGTGTGATGACATCGAAAGTAGAGTTTGTAAAGGATACATATTCAAACAGTTCTTAAAATACATGTTTCATAGAAGGAAGGGATGTGATGTGTTTGATGCAAATGATAAGAGTGGGTGGCAGGGGACTTGCACTGGTGACCTGTGCAGGAGGAAACAGCACACTACTCTGTGCCGGTCCCATCTGGCTCTGAAACTGAAGTAAACATCCCATCACCTGCCAAAACTTTATCCAGTCAGAGCACCCATAGTGCACCTGCTCAAAGATGCTGAAGAAAAAGTGGCAGCCATTAGCAGCAGTAGAGTCTCCTAATAAGACATGCCAAGTAGACATATGAGAAGATGTTCTTGGAGACACATGAGGGAGAGATTTCAGGGTTATATGAGAGACTTCCAGGGCACATGAGGGAGAACTCAAAATTTGCAAGAAGAGATAGACTGGAGGATGCATCCAGGTGACCCGGTAGTCCTATCCTAGGCTACACAAAACATAGCCAGAACCTCTGTTCTGACCCACTCGGCTTTCCTTCCAGACTGTGCTGTCTCTCCTGTGGAATATGGATGTCATGTAATTTATAAAATTGCACAGATATCTGTGGTTAAAATGCTTTTGTATCGGAGTCTGTTTAGTCTCCACAGTGTTTATGTGGTCTTAAACCATGACAGTGCATGTTTGAATAAGAAACAGTAATAGTTTCTTAGGGTAGTTAAGTACACTTCTTTCATGTGCTGTTGGACAGAAAAGTATTAAAAGCCTTCAGACTGAGCAGTTGGTCAACATTAGATTCCTCTTGTGATAAATGGTGGCTTTTTAAAACATTCTGGATAACTTTAAGTAGACAAAGAAGCTGCATAATAGGGAAGAAGAGAGATGAACAGCAATTAAAATGACCAGCAGCAAGGCAATAAGGAGACAGGATTTCATAGCATCAGTGAAGTTAGTTTAAATGGAAGGGTAATGACAATGTGAATGAAAACAAAAATGTTGAAGTAGTTTTCCTAACAGACTGCAATAAGTATGAAGGAAGAGTTTGTGGTGGTATATTTCAAATAATGTATAACCATTTGCATCTTGAAGACATACTTAGCTGACTGTTTAATAATTCTTACTTTGTTGTTCATGAAAAGCTAAACTAAATTCTAAGCTTTGGTAGAATTTCATGCAAATAGTTGCAAAAACATAAACATGATGACACTTCATAATTTGTTGATATTTTCCAATCTTCCTCACCCTAAAGTGTATATTCTAGAACAGTAAGCCCTAGTGGTTTATATCTACAGTGAGTAATTTTGAAGTCTTGCTTGAGGCCCCAGTAATCCACACAACAGTTGGACAGCTCTGAGGAACAAAGTTTCAGTTGTCCTAGGAATCCCTATATTCCATAGTTCAAGCAGTTGAAAGAACTTGTAGTTGCTCTATTGCTACAATTTTTAAAGTTGCTTAAAATAATGTGTACCATTTGAAGGGTAGACTGTTTGGAAATACAGATATTTCCTATTTCTACACTCTATAAACAGAAGGTGCCACTACTTCAGACAGTTTTGAGCTTCAAGACATTTATACTGCTGACAAAATCTCATGGTACATTTGTCATTGCTGGCTGGCTATTAGAAAAGAAAGTGGAAGACAATATGACATCAAAGCATTGGTGTAGTATCATTAGACAAAAAATCAGTGTAGGGTGAGGAGTAGAAAAACTAACTGCTCAGTGTTTGTATTTTCCAAGAAAAATTGTACATGCAGGTCAATTTGTACAAGTGGTGTTAATGCACGCTGGACAAAGTTTGTAAGATAAGAACAGGAATCATACAAAGATGTATACATGGATCTTGGTTTTTTTTGCAAGATTTTGCTTTTGACCTTACTTGACTGAAAAGATTCCATTCGTAGTCATCCAAAAAGAGGAAATGATAAGGCTGTGGCAGAAAATTATGTCAAATCTTTTGGTTTGCATTCATATGAAAGACCATTTTACAACTAAATAACATAGCTAACTTGTTGATCATGTATAGTTATTTTTCTTTAATTTGCAAAAACTGTATTATTTGAACAATGCTATGAATTAATCTAAAACCATTTCTTTTTTTTTTGTTTTCTAGGTAAGAGAATATCAGGTTTCCCACTATAATCAGACTACATCAAGGTAACAGATTTCAGGTATCTGAAGCCTATGATGGAACTATAACTGTGTGTGCATGCGTGTGGACATCAGATTCTCTTGCACATGAAAAATGTCTGAATCTGAATTCCATCCGTCTCATTAGGTTATATTCTACTTTTCTTCTGTGTAAACTATTTAATTCATGTTGTTACCATATTGGATCTATTTTTTATGTCTGTATGTTTGCAAAGTAAGACTAAGACAACAATATGATCACTTTGTGATTTAAACAGTAAAGAAAATAAGGAAAAAAATAGTTTGATGCAAATAGTAAAAAACTACAGAGTTGCTTAGGTAGTTCAGAATGTTAAAGATTTGTCAGCGTTTGACTCAGGTCCAACAACAATGCTCTCGATCCCCTCCCCCTCCCACCCCGGAAGGGAAGGAGAGAGAGAAAAAGAGAGAGACTTGGCTGGATTGAAAACTAAACATTAATGAATAAGAAAATATATACAATTATATACAAATATGTTCAGGTATGTGCAAAAGCCTCTCACCTCCCCTCACGCCCAGCAACTTCCACAGCAGTCCCTTCAGCTGCCAAAAGTCCTGAAAAATCCCAGACTGCTGCTGGAGAGAGAGCAGAGTGATGAGGGTCAGGAGAGCTGGAGCCTGGGGGTCGATGGTGCTGGATGGACAGAGTCCTCCCCAGATGCTGCCCATGGACTGAAGAGAAGGGAGGAAGAAACAGGAAGGAAGTTGTCTCCTGTGATCTCTGACCTTCCTCTGAGCTTACATAGATATATGGAATGGAATATCTCTGGCCAGTTTTGCTGTCTGTCTAATTCAGCCTCCTATGATGAGGTCTATGAGGTCATAGATCTCCCCATAGTGTGTGAGCTGGCAGAGTGAAGGTGCGACCTTGAAGACCCAGCAGTTAGAAAAACATTCCTCTGTTATCAGTCTTAGTTGGAACACTCTGCTACTAGTTCAAAGAAAGCTTACTGAAGAAAAAAAAAAATCAGTAAAAGGAAAATTGGCTTCATCCTGGCTCAATCCAGGACGAGACTAAAGTAGAAAGATTCTGAAATACCAGTGTGCCGGAAGGATCCATCATAGTTGCTTCTGCTTGTAGATTGTATATGTAGGCCAACAATTTGCTAAAAAGTGGGATTGACAGAGCTTGCAATGCTGTGTAGACTAGTGTGCTTAAGCATCCAAAATACTTATATTGTCACAAATTGTAATCTATTAGGTCTCAAAAAAACTCAAAAAACACAGTTAAAAAAAGAAACTGCTCAGATTCTTTGTTGTGTTCCTTAGTGTTTTCTGCGCTAAAACAGGTCTTCATCCAGCTTGTTTTGTTTCTTTGATTGTAAGTTAATATTGAATATGGACACCTTAAAAAAAAAAGTCACTCTCTTTTACTTCATTGGTGTCAGTCAAGTTTTATGTATATGGCTGGTGTAAGAGTCTTGTATTTTGAATAGACAACTGAATCTCATTTATGAGCCTGGTTATTGAGGTAAAATGGATTCCTTATGGTTAAGCAGTCCTCAGTAGTTTTGGCCAAGATTCAGTATGCCAGTATCTGTCACTTACAGCTTTCTAAGATTTTCCTGAAAAATTTAATTAAAGTTGAGACCAATTTTTACTCTCACAAATATCAGGTAGTTTTGCAGTTCTTGATATGGTAGTTCTCCAGCAAGAGTTGTATGTAGCATCTTGAAAACAATCAGAACATTTATAGAAGTCTTCCCTTCATTTGTTTCATCCTATCTTTAAAATGCAACTTTAAAAAGAATGGCAGTGCTGGTGTATCCTTGATAGTGTTCTAGTCACATTTCAGCAGCTGAGATTTTTTGTTGCCAGTATCTGGACTGTTGGATACTGGGATACATAAAATCCTACAGCTACACAAAGGGACGTAAACACCATAAATCCTTTACTGCTAGATGGAATGCTGTGATGAATCTAAATGGCTTTTTAAAGGTAGGATTCTGAGAGATGTCCAGAGATTTTAAGATTATTTAGCTAAAGTTGAAATTGCCCAGATTTCTGTCATGAGTAAGACTGGGATGGGTGTGTCTTTTCTCATTCTACTGCATTTTGAATGCTTTGTCAGTACCTTTAGATCAGCGTAGGATTGATAGTTATTTGATATAGCAACATCTGTTGTTCTGCAATGTACCTGCAGCAGATGCTTTTACTTTAAATGTGATATGCTCTTTGTTTTAATCTTGGAGCATATTACTTGTAGCAGATGAATGGTAGTAAAGTTGCAGTGCAGGTTTTAAAACCATGAATTGTTTATCTCTGGTCAAATTGGTATTTGCAAATTGTGCAGAACATCATTAAGTTTAATAAGGATGGAAGTTAGAACAATTTCTGATTTATTCCACAAATTGGCATACAGAATTCTGACTGTAGAGCAATTTGTGTTTTTTTTCTTTTTTCCTTTCCCTGCTCCCCCATCTCCCTTCCATCTCACCCTTACTTCAGTAGCTTTTGTGTTCCTGGTGAATTAATGAAACTGCATGGACATGTGTCTTATCAGAAGTAGAAGACTGTTCCCAAAGTTTGTCACTGTGTTTTTACCTGTCACACTATATGAAGAGTTGTAATGAGAAAAATGTCTGGCAATGAAATCTGTAACTTAATTGATTTTGCATGTACAGGATGCTGGCAAATAGACTAGACAAAGATAATTTTAACACAATCATTATTTCTTACTTTATATAAAATGCATAATACTATTTAAGATTAATAAAATTGTGATATCGTCAAGTATTTCTGTAGTCAAAGGAATTTTTTTTTTAAAAATATGCATTTTTTCTAGAAGGATTGTTTAAACCACAATACTGTACAATGCAATGCATTTAAAGATGTTTACACAGCAGGCATTCCTTATTTCTTGGTATTAATAAGTCCACTTGTAAGAGCCATTTCCTTCTTTCAAGGAGTGGCATGCTCTTACTTATATGCAAATCCTAGTTTCTGTTACAAAGCTCCAGCAATCAAGAGGATCTATATAATGACAGCATCTGCTTAGTGCTGTTGAAATTCTTGATACAAACACAGACAAAAAATATGAGTGGCCATAGATGTTTGCTTGCATATCACTAGCTTTTTAACCAGTGTGCAATCTGAAGTTACTTTTCTGTTTGTTTTTTTTTTATATATAACTGAAAGAATGTTTAGCATTAATAAATCTGCATGTTTATGCCTTACGCAGAGAGAACACAGGAAGTTTTATAAGGCTATGTAGCAGTTCCTTTTTCTGTCTCTATCTTCACCCTGAATTCTCAAGTCAGTATGTTTACATTACTCATTTTGAAACTTCTATTTTACTAAAGTTTCTGTGAAGAAGTAGAAAATTCTAGAATTCATTTGACTGTGGGAGCGCTCAGTCCAGGCTTCACATGGAGATTTTTCGCACACATTAACTCTGTTTCACTGTCAAGTACCTATGCATTTTAAGTAAGAAGGTCTAGCTTCTTGGGCTAAAAAGTGCTCTACTGTACCTCTTGTGGTTTGACGCCAGCTGGCAGCTAAGCACCACACAGCTGCTTGGTCACTTCCCCCCAGCAGGATGTGGGGAAAGAATCGGAAGAGTAGAAGTGAGAAAACTCGTGGGTTGATATAAAAACAGTTTAAGAATTAAAATATAACTATAATAATAAACAACAACAATTGCCATGAAAAGAAGGGTAACAAAGAGAGAACTAATACCCAAGAAAGACAAATGATGCAAAATGAAAAAGATTGCTTACCACCAACTGACAGGTGCCCAGCCAGTCCATGAGCAGCAGCCCCACCACAGACCTCTCCTGTAGTTTTATTGCTGAGCATTTGGCCAGTTGGTGTCAGCTGTGCCACCTGTGTCTGCTCCTAGCTTTTTGTGCACCCCCAGCCCACTCACTGGTGGGGCAAGGTAAGGAGAAGAAAAGGCCTTTATCCCTTCCTAAGGGCTGCTCAGCAATGACAAAATCACCCTCTGTTATCAACAGTGTTTTCAGCAAAAATCCAAGACATAGCCCCGTACCAGGTACTAAGAAGAAAATTACCTCTGTCCTAGGCAAATCCAACACACCTTCATTGAAGAGACATTATCACAATTCTTAAGAGATACATCTTTGTGGGTCATTTAATATTAATAGAGGTTTCTGAGTAGTTTGATGAAATAGCTAATCATAAACATATTAATGCAATATAGTGTTATATAAAGCTACATAATGCTTAACCAAAACTGCACTAGATAATTTGTGACAAAGGCTATTGTAATCCATTAGCCATCATTTCCAAGGCAATTTTCCATCAGTTTTAGGTTGTGACAACAGTGTGTGTTATAAATGATAACAGGAACTGCAGAGATTCTTGATTTTTCATATCACTTTCACGTACAGCTACAACGTTATAAGCAGCCTTTTTAAACACTAAGTTACATTAGGGCAAATTGGATTTTTGTCTCTGTACCTATTGTGAATGGAAGTATGGTCTCTTTGTGATAAAAATGGGTAGGGAAAATAGATAATCCCTCCTTTTACCTCTGCATCCCTAGTCTGGGAAAAAGTAATTGAACAGAAAACTTCACTTTGCTAGTAAAATAAAGTGCCTTCATTCTGTGAGGTTTCTTGCCAATGCAGGGATTAAATGAAATTTAGGACTTTAAGTAGATTTATCAGTTTAAAAGCGTACTGGGATTTTTTCCCCCATAAACTGTTGAATAATGTGAATGAGGAGGGAGTTGTGCAGAAACACTTTGTATTCAAAATTAAGTTGTTGAAGTGTGCACTTGTATTAAGTATGCATGTGGAATCGAATAGAAGATTATGTGGAAAAAATATATTTTTGTGCAAACTTCTTTTTCTTGTACTTTATTTTTCAAAATGTAACATTTTTATGTGGTAGTTTGTGTGCATATTTCTTAGATCAATCTCCAAATTAAGCCTTTCCTACAACAGATGAACAATTAAAAATGGAAGAACGAACTTCCAAATTACCTATGTTATCATGTACAAAGGAAAAAAAAATATTTACATCCTAAAAAAAATATATTTAATAATTATGATGTGGCTTTAATAAATAATTACTCCTTCCCTTATGCAATATAGGATCTTCTACAGTTCTGATGTAAATAATATTTTTAGAATGTGAGAGTGCAAATATATGATGTAGGGCAGCAACCTGAAATGACTTTCCTACTCAGATTGCTCGCAAAGTAACTCAAAAGGCTCCTTCAAAATTCCTCCAAAAGCAATGCCACGTTGCATTGTCATTGACATGGGACACATTATTATCTCATATTTTAGCTTATAATGACAGACCATAAAATGTTAATGCATATACACACAAATCAATAGCAAGCTGAAGCAAAGCTCATTTCTATAGTAATCAAATTATTCAGTAGAAAAGACAGGAAAATTACTCTGCCATTGTGATAATAATTAAAGAAAAATAGATTACTTTGCAAATAATACAGTTTTAGTAGAAATAAAGCTAGAAAGCTATATCAAAACTGTTTTCATATCAATCAAGCACCAATTAATTTTTAACTAGATTATTTAACAAGAAACCTTCAAAATTAAGCTGCTACTAATGCATTAAAAAGTAAATGCAAATATGTTACTTTCCAGATCATAGGGTTTCAAAATGCAAGTTCTGATGGAACACAGTCAACTAACTTTTCCTTATGTGAGTCATTCCACTTTTCATCAGTGCTCTTTTTGTTCCCCTTGATTTGACTATTCAAAAATTCCATTATTGTCACTGAGTCATAATATATATATATATATATTTATTATTTTTATTTTTTACAATGTCCAGTGGAGAAAAGAACAGTACTATAATGTGTTGAAGTGCTCTTGCTATGCTGTACAGCAGGTCATTGTTAATACAGTCCTGCATAGGTGACACTATTAATGAAGGCTTGGATCTCAGGTGAAATTGTTCAAGGCAAACATGTACATGTGATGTTGGTTGCTAGTCCATGCTAATGTCTGTGCCTGCACATTTTGTTGCTGGTCAAGGATCATTTGAGAAGACATTCTTTTAAGTGTGTGGATGTTCCCTTAAGATCAATCATGTTGACTCCCTCCCTATAAGCCAATAGTTTACTTATTCCCATGGGTA
This sequence comes from Apus apus, assembly GCF_020740795.1. Taxonomy (NCBI): domain Eukaryota; kingdom Metazoa; phylum Chordata; class Aves; order Apodiformes; family Apodidae; genus Apus; species Apus apus. The sequence continues at coordinate 83,036,680 of NC_067282.1, read as the reverse complement.
TTCATTCCATTCTAAAAATCATGATACCCACATTCCTTATGCATTATTAATAAGAAGTTATTTCTGTGAGATGCTTTATTTTCTTCAATTGAAGTCCTTTTGAAGTAGTGGAAGAGAAAGTCTGGATGTGTTTTGTCCATTTATAAATTTATTAAAACCCAAGAAGTCTTATGTAGGCAATGGCATTTATTGCCTTCTTCTGACCTATTACTAGATCGCTGTGAAATGCCTAGCACTGGGTAGAAATACAGATATTACAGATTGAGTAGGAATCCAAACTTAAGTATTTTCTATTTGCCTGTAGGTTAAAAGAATTATTTTGTTATTTTTGTTTTTGTGGTTGTTCTGTATTCAGTTAACTCTAATGCATCATATTTGGCTTCATCTTGCCACCAAATGTTTTGCCTGCCTTCTTCTGAAACTTGCAGTGCAGGAGGATTTAATGAATGTGTTTGATTTTTACCTACAAGATTGTGTCTCTTTTTAATGAGTGAGGTTTAAATCCTTGTCTAAATATAAATACGTGGTTGAGATCAGTTCCCTCAAAGGAATTTGTTTTATTTTTTACAAGTCCTTAATTGCTTACTTTTGGTAGCATTTAGTGTTGATACAGTCATTTAGAGAATGCCAAGTTCAGTGAGGTTCCCACTGTTATTTGGGATTTTCAGTGCTAGATCAATAAAAATAATTTGTGGATTAATACAGAAAATATTTTAGCAGTATTGACTAAGGACATTTTTCTTGACGAAGATTGTTGTTCATGTGAGAGGTGGGTTGGAAAGGAAAATTATTTGCAAACAAATAAATGAATTAAATGCTGTAAGAGACCCAATCCATGAATTTTAATTCTATACATCAGTATGTAAATCTACATGGCCAGAGCTTTTTTCCAGAATATTGTTGCTATTTTTTGTTGAATAATTGGCCAAAGATTTTAGTTATTGATCAGAAATACATCAGGTTCCAGGACAACCTGGCAATCTACCAGTAATCCTTGTGTTGTTCGAAGAAAATCTTTCTATTATGTGCTGCTCTAAAAGTCACAGGAATACTCACTGCTGAAAACTCTTCTGGAAAATACTGATCGTTTATCTCTGGAAAGATTTCTAAAGAGAGTTCAGTCCCAGCATAACATTAAATACCAAGGAGTTGGAACTTGGAAGATGGCAACTATTCCTTAAAAGGAAAAATACGCATTGAAAATTAATAGCAAATGTTCCTGATGATGGTGCAAAAAAACCAAAATAGTTCCACACTGTATTCACTTTCATTAAGTATTCTTCATTGGTATTTGCAAAGCAGGGTGGTCCTGTCACTGTGCAGCAAGCAGCACTGACAGTGTAGTGAATGAAGTTCCTCAATGATTTTCACTTAATCAGTCTAATTACCTTTCACTCCATTGCACTGGTAACATCAAGCTTGTGAAGGAAAAACTCTTCAAGAAATATCCACGTCTCTCCCATTGCATTTTGCATTCTTCATGTGGTCTCTGCCACAACAATTCCTTTTAACATGTATGTAATCGCTTTAAAGTAAGTCCTTGAAGTCATAGAAGACCTGAGCCCATGTTTAAGCTTAGCCTGTTCACTGAATGGACAAAGGTACGTACTGAAGAGCTTGGTAGCTTCCTGAATTGGGTTCTAGTAGTATGAAGGAATTAGAACCTTTGCTTTATCATTCGTGATCTTCCATGAGTCAACATAAGATCATAGAATCATAGATTATCTCAAGTTGGAAGGGATCTATAATGATCACTGAGTCCAGCTCCCTGCTTGCTGTAGGTGTTGTCCTGTCTGCTTCTCCGCTTATCATCCCAGAGGTTAAGTCTGGAAGATGAGGCAGTCTGGCATTGAGCTGCCTCATTTTAAATTCAACCACCAATAATTAAAGTTTTGATTTTTACATTAGGCTTCTTGAATTGCTAGATATGATGAGGTAGTTTTTGGAGAGGCCATACTACCTGTTGAAGATTTGTCTGCATTTAGTTTTTATGGCCATGTAGTTAAACCTCGCATAACAGTCACTGGCTAATTTGTCTGTAGATATGTTATTATGTGTTACCTTTTATCTTACTCTACAAACTTAATTAATATCTCCTGTTTTAGTGACAGCTCATAAAATTTTATTTCTTCCTGTTTAGTGTGGTGGTCCTCACTGTTCTTGCAAGAGTCCAGCAGATGTTTAACTATTGCATCCTTAAATCTGTCTCCTGTAATTTAGATTTTGCTGTGATTCAACTTAGTAATAACAGGTAGAAGAGAAGTAAAGTTTTTTACAGTTATGTAAACTGTCAAGGGCTGAAAGCTGTTATAAATGCAATTGCATATTCTTTGATATTAAAAAAAAAAGTTAGAAGAGGGTTGGTCTATAACCCTGTAATCAGATATCCTTCTCTTTATCATTACCTGATCTTAACCAAATAGTTACTTTTAGCACTACTTTTGAAAATTTATTTTATAGATTAGTAAAAAGTCTATACCAGAAACTGAATTATTTGTTTTCTCCTGAGTGATGTATTAGATTCACATTTTTCTCCACGTGGCAAGTCTTTGTTTTGCCCCCCATCTTTTCATTCTCTTACTTGAAAGCATGTTTGCACAGGCACATATGGAATCCAAATAGCAAAAATCTGTGTAAAGGAAGCACACCAAAATACCTCAGGTGCTCTATTTAGATAGAATATGTATCTAAATGGATTTACTTGTAATATGCACTTTGGCAAAGTGCCATGACTTTCAGACTTAACTGTAGGAAGAATCAGCAATGAAAAATTACCCAAACTGGAGAATGAAAAAACAAACAAACAAACAAACAAAAAACCAAACCAAACCAAACAAAAAAAAGGTTGTCTTTTTGTGCACAGTGAATTTGGAAGGATATTTCACTATAATATGTGATTTGCTTTGAAATTCAGAATACTGCAAACCAACATGTTCTGATAACCATTGGCATTACTAGTACAGGCTTGATTCAGTGGTGGTCATTTTATACATGTAGATGCAGGGAAGTCTACTTGGGAATCTCTGACCCAGCCTACTGGTCACCCTTCACACTATACCATGCCCTTCCATCCTCAACTATCACGTAATTTACCGTTAGAAACTAAGAACGCTGCCAGATCCACATTCACCCTAGGAGTACAGCTCTGCAGCAGCATTTGGCCCTGTGCCTACCTGATTTATAATCTAGTGTCTCTGAGACCCCAGTATCCCAAGAGTGTACATCTTCCCATGGCATAGACCACTCTATGCTTTTTCTCAGAGATCCCAATATTCCCAATATTTTTTTTATTATTTTTTTTCTCCTTAGCTTCCTTGGTGTAGAAAATGAACCTTTGCCAAAAACCTGGAGATCTGCAAAATCTGCAGCTGTCTTAAAAGCGGGATTAAGCCTTTTGGAACAGTAGGAAACCTCAGTATGCAAGTCTATCGAAATAATGTTATTTGTAAATCACTATATACACATGACAATATGATAATTTGCTCTACTGTACACAAACTTGTGCATGTGTGTCATGTGGGTCATACACACTTAAACTACAAAACTAGCTGTTCTCCCTCGGGGTGGTGCTTCAAAAGTTAATAACCCTTCAATTTAAAAGCTTGTAAAATAAAAAAAATTGTAGTTTAACAAGTATATTTATTTAATTGAGAATTTGTGGGGGTTTTTTGCGAAGCCTCTTAATTAGATAGAAAATCATAAACACTCTTTGTTGTCCAATTTATACATAGTATACTTCTACAAAAAATCCTGGTAGATTTGTATGCTATTGCTTCTGCCTAGAGTGTGTATCATAATGCAGAAGGGCAAAATCCCATTTTGTTTTAATTGGCACAGCTTAAGTGAAGCAAGAGAATGAGTGTCAACACGAGTTACTATTAAACTATTTCAACGAAGCAACTTGTTTTCAAGTGATCTGCATAAGGAATGGATGCATCCCTTGTCTTACTATACACTCAATATTGCTGATATTTTAAATGTTTAATTAAAAGTTAAGTTGGGTATTATGAACTTCAGGTCATGGATCAGTAGTCAAAAATACAGCTCCTTTATTTATTACCTTGAAAATGAAGTATACATGGGATTCTTCTCATGCTTCTTTATGATATTTTATTCAATGACCAGAGAGAAATATGGTTACATGCTATGAATCTATAAAACTGCGGTGTTCAGTAGGAAGCTATCTACATCTTGCACTGTTTCTCAGTTGAGATTATTGCCTATAATTTGTTATTTATTAAAATAGTGGACATCTAAATGATAAGCATAAATTAAGAGGAAAACTGGATTATAATTTCTGAGAAATTTTAAAGGATTTAAGTCATTCTTGTTTGCAGATACTTTTCTCTGAAGAAAGAAATTTAGAGATCCAAAATGGATTTGCCATGGTGGCTAAGTGCCTGTGGTGAAGCTTTCCCTACTCCCACCCCCCCCCCCAAAGGGAAAGCCTGAGGAAAAAAAACAAAATTAAGTTAATTAAACATCCTTAATTATTTTTTTCTTTTGAAATTATTATGTATCCTGAATACATGTATAGAAACATCTTACATTTATAGAAAAAAAAGCTTTGCTACAATCAAAGGTTTCACTGGAGTTATTTTTGCATTATTCAAATTAGTGACGTCTTCAAGAGTTAGCTGATAATGTGGGGTTTTTAATAAATGCCTTTATTTGGCTTTAACAGAGGTCATCTGTCTTGTCAATCTGGTTTCCTGACTTGTTTGTTGTTGATGTTGCTTTTCATCTCTGACATACAGAACACCCCTCCATTTCAGGAAACAAACAAGAAATCAATTACTCACATGCAGAGCATTTAATGGATTGCAAGTCCTAGCTTTGGCAGCAGAACTTTTGTGGTTTACAAAGAAAAGAAGTTTTATACTTCTCTGGTTTTACCGTCAATTTCTTTCTTTGGTTATGAAGGTCCCATGTGCACATGCAGAAATGCACAGACATTTGCTCATCTGTTTTATTGGTCAGACTCCATCTGCTCTGTTGACAAATGCGGACCTAAACCTGAAAAGTGGTACTGTGTAAGAAGCTGGATACACTCTTCTGCTCTAAAGTGTGCATCTAAATTCAAGAACCCCTCTTTCCTACAGCTGAATACTTTGGTTTTTTTAAAACATTCTTTTCTCATCCATTAAGTAATTTATGTCTGTGCTAAGGCTGGCACTAGGCCTTAATGAAAAAAGCAAACTGAAAGTAAGCAATCAAAGAAACATAGGTACTGTAGCTTAAGCAGCAACTTTGTTCTCAGGAAAAATGATGTGACTTTGTAGCGGTAAATTTAGCATGTCTCTTCAGTAAAACAAAAGTGATTCCTGTAGTGAAAAGTCCTCTAGTGGAAATGAATGTCTGTTCTTGAGGGCTCTTAGTTTTTCATTGTTTGTCTGAACGGCTTCTTGAAGTATCCAGGATAGGTAGTACTGATGAGCACCCTCTGTATGCATGTCTGTTACTGTGGGGAAGGTGGGAAATAAGGAAGCATAGGTTTGTTTGCTAAGGATGTTTACTTCATTTTATCCTTGAGGCTTTTCTGTTGAAGAATGTTGGAGGTTGAGCTTTTCAGACTTTGACAGGTTATATATTCCCTCAGCTCCCATTTAATTAGTGGAAAAGAACTCTTAACAATACCTTGGTTTGAGAATTTTCACAAGAAGAGGTGACAGAAGCTGAGCCTATTATCTACCTTATAATGTCTGTAACCTTTTATCTTGTCTGCCTATCAAGCACAGATTCAGTGCCTCATCGTTCCCCTTGCTGCATGCTACTCACCCACAGGGTCTGCTTCAGTCCCAGTGTGGGTCAATCAGTCATGAGTTGGATTGCTGGCTACACTGCAGGAAGTTAAAATGTTTCCCGGGATTCATTGGTAGAATGAGAAAAAGGAGGTAGGGGAAGTCTAAGATAACATACATTAATGCAGAATTTCACTCAAAGGTGTATTTTCATTTAAATACCTCTACTAAGAGTTAATGGAGTTGTAGTTTCTTTCCCCACTGTGCTGACATATAACTGTTTTTCTCCCCCTGTCCTTCCTGTTTACACTTCTTTCCACCAAATGTCTTTTTCCTAAGGATGAATAGAGATACACTTTAGCTGCTGTGTATCTCTTGAAGGATTTAAAATAATAGCAAGAAAAAAAATTGCTTTGAGAAGCTAGTGTATGAAATAGTGATATTTAAAAATGGAAGAGGAATTTGAAGTATTCTAGGACAACATACTCTGTGAGAGCAAACAGTATGCAAAGTTGTGAGTGCTTGTAGGAACAGGATGGTAGTAGTAGAGGCACAGGTGAAGAATAAACATTCCTCATACCTCCTTGAAGACAGAGCCACTCATCCCCTCACTGAAAAGAAACCTGAAATGCAATTGAACTTCACTGTAGAAGAGATAGCTGAAGATAACTTGGAGGTAATAGTGAGATTCTATGAAAATGTAGAGGCAGATGTTGACAGAGACATAAATTCTACAAAAGAAGCAGAAAAGACCTCCTAAAGAAGCCTGGCAAAGTGCCACAGAAACACTTCTAACATTACTGTAAGAGGGTTAAAAAATGCTTCAAAGTGGTATTTCCTAATAGGTTCATGCTTTCTGAAGACCAAATCTATGATTCCTATTGTGTTCTGAAAGAGTTTTTAATATACTGCTTCTAAATAGTGATGATTTCTGCATCAAAGAAATACTGAATCTATCCTTGGCTTCCCCTCCAAGCAGAAACTGTGTGTAAGACCCCAAGTGTTAACTGGCAATCTGGCTCAAGTGGATAAGCAAGTTCCTCAATTCTAGTACACTCAGTTACTATTTTCAAGGTTTATTTTGGCTGTTGACTAATCTCACACATATGTGTGTGCACATGCATAGATTTATGCTTATATATACAGACAGAAATTACCCTTAAAAAGCAGTTCTGTGTGGGAGACTGGTTTTGGTCCCAGTCCTGTAACCATTCTTGAGAGGGGACCTGCTTTGCACTGTTACATTGAGAAGCAAGCATGGAATTCAACTTCCAAGGGCCTAATGGCACACAGGTGTAGGGGATTCAAAGTCATTTGCTCCTGCACTAGCCTACATGTTTATGTAATGTTGAAGTATGATCAGGTAGACTGTAGATTGGAGAAAGGGTTTACTCAATGTTTGCCAGTCCTCTGCCTTGTTTGACACACAATGTCAATATCTATCCTTAAGGAGAATATATTCATGCTCTGACTCTGGTGAGTCTTCATACTACTAAACAAGCTACAGGCTAATCTCCTCTTCTGCCACCAGGAGGGAAGTGAGGGTTGCTCCTTTTTTAAGCAGAGGATTAGTGGGGTGAATTGTAATACATACTCATGTCTTACTTTTAAGCAGCCTTTTAGCATAGAGTTGTATGCACAAGGAGTGATGAATGCACATACTATCAGAGGAAGTGAAGAAAATAGGGAATTTTTTTTCAGCTCAACAAGTTATGTTGAAAGTCCCAAGTTTACTGCAGGTAGTCTTCCATTGTAGGCATTGCTTACTATTCCTCTGCCTAGAGCTTACCTTTTAAAGGAGTCCTACAGGAAAGCTGGGGAGGGGCAGTTTACAAAGGCCTGTAGTGGTAGAACAAGGGTCAATGGCCTTAAACCAGAGCAGGGTAGATGTAGATGGGCTATTAGGAATAATTTATTTACTATGAGGGTAGTGAAGCACTGGAACCAGTTACCCAGAGAGGTGGTGGAGGCCCCATTCCTGGAGACATGCAAGGTCAGGCTTAATGGGGCTCTGACCAACCTGATCTAGTTAAAAAGATCTCTGTGCACTGCAGCGGGGGCTGGACTAGATTACTTTTAAAGGTCCCTTCCAACCCCACACAATCAATGGTCCTATGAAAAAAAATATTCATTTTTATACCTTTCTGTAGCATTTTATAGCTCTTTACTCAACTTTAATTTTCAATTTTTATTTCTGAAGATAAAATTTTGATTTTTTTATAGGTTATGCAACTGTATGAACTAAAATACTGATAATTCTTGAACCTCCTGTGCAAAGCCAGACCTGTGCAGTTAGCATTACAGCTCAACTCCAGCTGGCTAAAATTGCTGTATTTATGTGAATTCATACCATATGTTAGAGTTCCTATTTTCCAGCTTTATGTTGTGTCTTTAAAAAGTTGTAGCTCTCTTCAGTTCATAAATAAAAGACTGTTCTTTCTTTTGTAGACAGGAGCACCTGTTACAAATCACACTAGCTGTTGGACTGTAAATCAATTGTAGGCAAATGGATTTTCAGTTATTGACTAACCAAATGAGCTTACTTTGTTTCACTGTATTGTTGCATTCACTGGAAAGATTGTTCAACAGGAATTAGCCTGTACCGTTGAAACACCTACTTTTTAATATGTGTAAGTGCCACTTTCCTGTGGAATTTTTTAATACATCTGTATTATAATATTGTATTATTCTTTATTCTTATCAGATCTGGTAGATCTGTTAGTTTACAATATCCTTTTTATGTGGAGCTCCATGTCATGGTTGCCTTACATTTCAATAAAGCTGTAGTTCTGCAGAGGGGCCAAGGGGTAAGATCTTCTCCACTTCACCAGGTTTTCATTGACCTCCATAACATTCCATGTGTGAATATAGATCTAACTCCTTTTACAGAAACAGACCTAGAGCTTACCCTTGGAATGTAGTTCAGGCATTGGAAGTAAATTTCCCTTTTCTGGAAGGACACAGCAGAGGCTGTCTTTGCAGCTGATAAATAAGTAGCTCTGTAGGTCCCCTACAGAATGTTGCAGCATGTTATCTTACAAACTGTGATCCACAGAGGGGGTGAGTAAGCATTATAATTTCCTCAATCCAAACTGCTGTATAAATTAGCCTGGGTTTCTGGGTTTCAAATGCTGTCTCTGTAATGGGTCTATATATATGTACACACATATGCACGCATATGCTACAAAATGTAAGAAATGCAGTTCATTATGTCCTCTGCTATTTGGAGTTATTTTTTTATATACAGACTCTTGCACGTTATATGCAAATGACTCATTATGCTATACAAAAGGAATATATGAATGTGATTAGTTTCTTACTTTATTTAAATCTTATGAAATGTCACCTGCCATTCAATCTTCATAGCCGTTATAACAAAACAACAAACATTACTAAGAGGTGAAGCATAAAATTTCTTCTAATCACCAGGTAGATATGACAGGTCTCAGTTTGTGCACACAGACATTGCTGAGTGTGCTGAAAATATGGAGACATTTTTTCTTCCTTCATAAAACTGATTAGAATAAACCTTTGGTTTAAATGTGTAACTGAAAACATTTGTTCCTGTGTCATGGGAAGCAAACAGAGTTCTGTAAATTTTCTGGTAAGACTGTGAACTAGATGTGATTTTTTTTAATAGATAAAAGCAAAATGTACATGAAGTGCAGAACATCTTGAAAGTCTGGGAGTTTTTTGAGGGTTTTTAGTTTGTTTGCTTTTTGTTTTGTTTTTTTTTAAAAAAAGTATGCTTTGTTATGGGATTTTAGAAATTTTGTTCCTGAAGCCTGATGTCTACTGAGAAGAAATAAATTCCCTCATGTCTTCCTTACATAGAAAGTAAAATACTGTATCCTCAAGTGTTCCCTGAGGCATCCAATGGGTAGCCTGTCAGTTCCATTACTACAAGAAGGGTTATCCAAGCTGTCGTCAGCCATCCGTCATGCTTTGTTGTAAATCTCTGGTTGAAACGTTGAATTTAGCTACTTTCTGTGAAAGAACAGTATTTTTAAGTGTTAATCAAGTATTTAGTGATTAAAGATCTATTCTCAGTTTACCATACTCATTTGAGACTGGGCAGATAAATTATTCTAGGATAAAGCTTTACTTACTATGACATAGATGATTACAACCTTTCTAGGAATTTTGTGAAGCATAAGGATTTTTAATATTTTCAGATTAGTTTTCTTCTAATGTGACTGATGAACAATTATAGTATAATAGTATTATTATTGTGATTAGTTGTTTACTCCATTGGAGGCTTGCAAATAGATTTCTTACAGTGTTAGGCCTCACTGCTATCTCCTGTTGAATACATTTGCATCTCCAAATGTTTCCTCAGACTGGCAAAGCACAACAGGAGTTAGCATTTAAGCTTTATACATACATACATAGATTTCTGGCTGCATATAATATAGGTGTTGACTGAAACATTCTCAGTTTTTTTGAGAAAGTGATACTAGGTTTATGAGTGCTTTGTGCAGTATATTTTTTTTCTGGAACAGTATACCCACATCACAGAAACTATGAGACAGGTTAAAATTACCTTTAATAGAAAAAATGTAATATTTTATTAATTAAATATGCATTTGATAAAGTATTTTTCAAAAACTATTCCTTATGAGAGTAAAGTCTACCTAGATTATTAGTTTATTATTAATGGTTTTAGACTATATTATTTACTTGATGTTTATAAATAGCTTCCTTCCCTGTGATTATGAAATGTAACATTTACCAAACTTCTTCTTTGATGGAATTTACATATGGCACATCATGATGATTAAAAGCCAGCCGTCTTTTCACAGCATGGCAAGAAATAGGATTTGATTTATCTTCGTTGCTCGCCTACCACTTGCTGTGACTGTACTTTTGAAATTTTAATATTCTTATTTCTCAAAAGGAGCTTGTTATGTAAAGTATTATGCAAATATCTTTTATGCTTTGTTTTTAATTTTCTATGTAAAAAATAGTAATTTTAATGTGATAAGCAACTAAAGCAGGAAGGTGGGAATGAAAAAAATTCCTAGCCAAACCAATTTCTGGCAAAAGCAGCAGATTTCTACTTCAAAATTGGAAAGAATTTAAGTACAGTGTAATGGTGTACTGTGAATAGTGTGTATTGAGTCCCTTTCATATTAACTGTTTAGCAATTGATGAATTAATGGCTGGAAATGTGTAATCTCCAGATTTCTGTTCCTAATCTTTTCTAGAGTAGTGTAAGCACAGTGTATTTTCTAAGACAAACAACAGAGCACAAGCCTGTTGCAGGGGAGAAGGCAGATTTCTTTTTCTGCCCTCCTTCCTCATGCTCTCCTCTTAGAACTGTCTCCCTAGTAGCAGATACAGCACAAGGTCCACACCTCAGGCTAGTTAGGGTGTGATGTGATAATCTCAATGGGATACAGATGCAACAGCATGTGTCTGCTACAACAAGCTACATTTTGAAGAAGTAGAGATTGTGTAATCCATTTACATCTGCTTAGACCTCAACACTTTCCCCTTTAATGCTGGGCTTCCTGACACAAGAGATTTGATCAAGGTGTTCTTCAAAATTCTGTGCCATGCTGGGAAAGTCTAGTATAAACCTGTTGTCTGTCACCTTCTAATTCTTTTTAAGCAATTAAGCACCTGCTGATTTACTGAAGTTACACTAGGATTTTTACTTTGATTTTTTTCTGTATTTTTGCTTAGTTCTTTTTTTTCAACAAGGGAGCTAAAACTACTTTGACTGTCCTCCTTTCCCCTCCTTGTGAGACAGCCTGTGCCTACTAAACATCTGTTTCTTAGTAGAATGAAAAGAAAGACAAATTAAATATATTCAGTGCTATGGTTTAAAAAACTGAATACAAAACTAAGTATCAAACTCAAATAGAATATTGTCCAAAAATACACACAGCAAAGAGAATTAACTAATGCCTGTGCCAGAGGTTTGAAACAGGAGGTGCACAGTAGGTGGTTCTTATGAAATACAGCAAACCCACAGATTGAGATTTTATTTTTTTTTTAATCTTTGGATGGTGGTGTTTTGTTTTGTTGTTTTTTTTAAAAAAACACCATTCCTCTTGCCTATGTATCTACCTCCTAAAAAAACTTGAGGCCAAATAAAATATATTTGAACTGGTGCATATGAAGAAATTATGTCTTCTGTATAAAATAGTCATACTTTGTAACACTATTAGAAAATAAGAGAAAGCAATCATATACATCTCCTTACTTTTAATAGAATATTTTATGCACTCGTTTAGTTTCTTTGGCGGTTTTTAGAGAAGAAGACGTGAAAATAAAGAATTATCAGTTCTAAAAATAACAGATAAAATCATTCTAGAAGCTGGTTAAGATTAGGGTTTTTTTCCTTGGAAAGCTCTCTAGTCCTGCCCCATGACATACATCCTTTAATCCTGTTGGATCTGAGTGGTGAAAAGGATTAAATATTCTGCAAGGCAAAGTAAATGACTTACTGTCTCAGCAAGAATAAACATATAAAACAAGTGATTTTTTTTTTTTCTTGCTCTGTGCATTGTTATAAATACTATTTGTTGTGATAAACAATATATAGAAATAGATGGAATCACATTACCACAACTGAAACTTGTTTTGCTAGCTATAGGAGAAAAAAAAAAAAAAAAGAGAGAAAAAAGAAAAAAAAAAGAGGATTAGGTAGGACTTCTTGGGATTTAGTTTGTAAACTGTAAACTGTGGCAAATCTCAATTTAAATAGTACTAGAAGGAAGCATAACATTCCTCAGTTGCAAATTCAAAAGTTTCTCTCTTGCTGGCTGGGTCCGCAGCAGTGAACTTGTGCTGTTTCCAAAAAAACAGAGAGCAGGCTGCTCTATCTTGAGTACAAAAGCCTTCTGATTTCAAACACGGTGATTTCAGTCACTCTGGATTTTTTTTTCTTTATCGTTTCAAATACAGAGCACTATAGAAGTCAGTAATTAACCAAGAAAATACGAGGTGAGCTATTCCAATAATTAAGCTAGTAAACAGATTGCCATTTATTATTGGTCTTTAACCACAAATCACAGTGAAGACTTCATGAAGGTATTCTTTATGTAGTGGGAAATCATATCACACAGGTGCAATTTAAATAATTTTCGGTATCCCAAGGATACACTGTAAGGAAAACAAAACAGTATAAATTATTTATGGCTGATCTTTCATAGACCTGAAAAAGTATTGTAAGAAAGAGAAAAAAGCATTTACTTGTCTCCACTGTAGTTTTATAATATTATTGTTAGGAAGCTGAGCTGAAGAACAATCAATTTCTGTTAAGATATTTTAAAGTTTGTTATATAATTCTAATGTTTAAGCCAGGATAAATATCTTTTCATTCCAATCATACATTCATTTTTGTCAAAACATAAAAAACAGCTTATCTTTGTCTTGCAGAACAGCATATAATTTGTGTTTACCATTACTGAGGAATGCTGTAATTATACTTGTGAAGATTAAGAAACTGATGAAAAAATGAGGGGCCTTTTCATTGCACATGCCAGGTAGGCATAGGCTACACAACCAAGCTCGTGTTACTCCAGTGCTGACCTCAGACATGCTCTGTTCTAATACAGAATTTCTGTGCCTGCTTACCTGATTCTCTACTAAGCAGAAATGGTTGCTGCAGCGTGTCTGATAATTTTGTGCTTTTGTACATAGGAAACAATGAAGTAAGTATGCGGTCTCATGATGGCAGGAATAGTAATAAACTGATGGCTTCAGTTTATCCCTGCAGCACTTAACCAATGAGCAGAAGTGAGTTATATTCCACATTTTCCTTATAAACCTGTTATACTGCACTTCCTCAGAATGTGACTGGGTTCAGAATAACAATGGTAAAATCTGTATAAAGAAAGCTTAAAAAAAAAAAAAAAAAAGAAGAAGATAAAATATTTGTGCTTAATTTTGAATTATTTTAATGATTGTTAGATACAGGCAGTGTTTCTCCGAACGTCTGTATAATGTTATTAAGATAAGAATATTGCCTAGCTTAGTCATAGTATGGATTCATGGTAGCTGACAGCTATCCTGACACTGAAATGTATCCCTTGTGTGTAACAAAAAACATTTTATATCTTTGCTTTTAGTTGGAATTGAAGAATTGAGTGTGCTTACCTTACAGATACTTAGCTAAGCATCTCAGATTGAACTAAAATAAAACCAGTTTAGGCTATGACTCAGCTTCAAGGCAAATACACACCAAAGAGACTTTAAGAACATTCATAGCAGAGAGTTTTGTACAGACTAATAAAATATTTAATGGTTGGGAGTGTGTGTTCATCAAAACTCCTGCAGTTCTCATTTTTGTAATATACTTGTAAGACACCTAAAATTGTTGAAAAGGTGGAGAGGAAGGAAGATAGAGGTCTAGCCCACTTTTGGAAGCATGTGAGCTACTGTTATAGTTGCTAGCATTTGTTCCATCTAAATCAAAGTTATCTCTACCAACTGGCTGTAAGAGTTTTACATTGCAGTTTTTGCAGTTTATGTGGACAAAACCCCCACATCTTATGTGGAAAGCAAGGGATTTATTCTTAGTCTATCTGTAATACAGTCTAAACAAATGGCTGTTATTATTTGAGCTCTGTTGCAGAGAAATAAGTAGAAGACTGATAATACAGAGAAAGTCTCAATAATAATAGATTTTAAATTATTGCATACACTTCCTAGTATCTTCCTCTTGGCTCTGATGTTGTACTTAGCTTCTGGTTTCTCTCTGGAGCCTCAACAGCTTCAGACATGCTCAGGCAGCAATGGAGGTGAGAGTGGGTTACAATGAGTCATGAGCATCTAAAGTCCTGTACTAGGATGAGTATGTTATAAATACTTTATTTGCCCCTGGCTCTAAGGGTCTTTTGTGGCGGATCAGTCATATTGTTTTAACATACTCTACAACTTGCTCTTTCTTCATTGGTTTACAGTCCCACATTACATCTGAGATGGTATGTTTTGGAAATGCTGGAAGTTTATTCTTTTGTTTCTTATGATCCAGCTCCAACGGTGACAACCTTTAGTGACCAGTAGTTGACCAGTGAGAATTTTTCTATAGTCCTGGGTCTTCCCTTCGTACTTAAAAGGCCTCTACTGTAATTCCAAGCCCTTCATTCCTCTATGCTGCGTTTTTATGCTAGATTCATAGATAGCTTGCTATATGCAGAGTAAAAAGTTGCTCGTGTTTTGCATTAGTTCTAAAATGATATTAAAATTCTAATAACAATGGGGTTTGCACCATACCATTATACAAAGCTCAGCCAAATCAGGTCGAGTAGGAGTCGCCTGGTAATTTGATAGTTGCTATTACAGCTTATTATGCTAAAATAATGCTCTAGGTGAGCCTATAACAAGTCTAGACAAAGGCCGACAGGTCCCTGTCTTGAGGCCTGGCAGAGTTAGTGCAAAGTTTATCATCTGTTATTAGCAGTGGTGAAAACTTTACTGGGTTACAGACCTGCACAGCAACTTAGTGACTTATTGTTTGGGTGATTTCATCACAGACTCACATGATTGGACTTTTTTCCTTCTCTCTGTTTACAATTTTTGGTGGGGTTTTTCTACATTTGGAATTCTGGTTTGTATTAGGATTGGTCCCATCCTACTGTGAAAACACTAGATAGGAGGACAACCCAGGAGTATGTCGTGTGTTTTAAATATTTTGAGAGTAGGTTTAGTTTTGTTTTACCTTAAATTAATAGATTACTAGCTAAATCATAATAGTCATACCTTGGAAATGTAGTCCCCCTGTGAAGCCTGAAATAAATGTCTATTGGAGGTAGCCTTTACAGTGGTTTCAGTTGCCTCCAGCTGACTGCAGTTCTGCTAGAACTCTCTCCCCAAAAACAACCCAAAAACTCTCTCTGTGGAAATTTTCTAACATGCTTGGCAAAAATACCCAAGCAGAATCCTAAAATCAGCTTTCACTAGCACAGAGTTTAAGTTGCCCAGTGGCATCATATGCCTTTTCAGGATGTGAAGTTCAATAAAACTCAACAGGAGGAGGAAATAAAAAGGCAAAGGTGATAGGTCCCTGCAACTTTAATTCTGTGCCTCTTGGAGTTAATAGAAAGCATCTGTGAGCAATTCAGTCACTTCTATGTGAGGCTTTCCTGTACAGCATGGTGGGAGGAATTGTGACTTCTTAGTGAAGCGCAATGAGATAAAAACACCTGGGAGGACTACCCTTAGACTTAGTGCCTTGTAGATGTTCAGTAAAAAAGTCTATGTCCCCTCAAGAGAGTTTCATTAGCTTCTTTTCACAGTTGCTTTGTGTATGTTAGAGCAAGGGCTGAGTCAGTTGTAATTTTAAAGGATTTCTTGCAATTAATTTGTATGTTCTGGAGGTTTCATGCTTGGTGGGTGAAATTATAGATTTAAATGGATTATGTGCTTATGAGTCAGGAAGCTTTAGAATGGAAAAAATACTTGAAAAATATATTTTCTGTTGAGTGTGCTGGAAATGAAAGATGTCTGAGGGAGGAATTGAACATGGAGGACTGCAAAAACATAGGGATACTAAAATAATGAGTCCTAAAGAAGAAGTAATACTGTTAGAATTAAAATTTTACAGTACTGATATATAGCTGCTGAATGGTGATATGTTGGTAATTTAGGAAATGGGTAAATTAGAAAAAAGCAAAAGGGAATACTTTTTCAGAATATTCAAAGAAACTGTTAAAACTTCTTGCTATGGAATATTGTGGCTGTTCAAAATCTAGATGCACTGAAAAAATATAGAACAAGTAATGGAAAAGAAAACTATCAAGGGTCTCTCAAAACACAAAAAAGTACATGTTGTTCTGAGTAATCCTTAGACCTTAGTGAAAGCTACTGGAAGCTATGCTGTTCTTGCAGTCCTCCTCTCTGTGTTTGCTTGCTCCTTGTTGATTTCAGACTGACAATTTCTTGTTCACAGGGAAGAAAAATTCAAGTGAGGCCAACTATTCTGAAAGGGGCCTGGATACCTGTGCTCCAAAAAGAGGAAAATGTAGATCTTAAGATTCTCTACTCCTTATTTCTTAATTTATATTTACAATGTCTTCCAAGCTTTATTCTTTATTTCTTATCACTTATTTCCTCATCATAGAGGACATGTTCACCATATAGCATTGTTTCTAGTTTCAGCTCTGTTAAATCCTTTTTTTGCCTGCCAGTGTCTGACTAATAGTGTCACTGATAACTGTATAAATGAGAGCTGTATTAGTGCAAATAACCTACTTAAGACTATCCATGATTTGTTTGACAAGAAACAGCGTGGGACCCTTGTTTAGAAAAAAATAAAATGGATCCACAAAATATTTATGAAGTAGGCCAGCGTTCCCTAAAGAACAAGAATGAATCTTTCTTCTAGGCTTTTACAGTATTTTCACAGGGGCTGAAATCCATAGCTGGGTTTCAATCTTTAGCACCTCTTACAAGATTAATGAAGTGGGTTTCTGTTTCATCCTAGAAATGACTGCCAAAGGTAAGACTTGGATAGAAACATTTTTTTTTCTAAGTAAGCTGGGACACATCAACGTGTGTGGGTTGAAGCAATTTATACTATTAAACTTTTATGCAGCAGTATGGAAAGCAGAATAATTTTGAGGCATTTTATTTGCTATTCTGCCATGGGCCTCCTTCTTTTGGTAATTAGCTGAATCTGTCTACTGCAATCAATGAAGTTGTGAAAGATTGATTATCCACATCTGTGGTTTTAATGTAGTTTGAGTTACTTAGGTGTTTGTTATAGGTGCATAGTATTGATGTTTGTACTATATTAAACAGGGAAATTAAAAGCATGAACTAGTCTTTATTAATATACAATGCTGTAACTGTATCGGGCAGGGATTTCACTGCTACCAGGAGAGCAGAAAAAAAGCCTCCAGTAAAGAGATAAAGTGGCGAAGCATCATTACAATATGTTGCAGTGCTGGCAATTATGATTTAGACAGTTATTATTAGAGGATTAAATTATATACTATAGGAATTAACCTGTCAGTTGCATGTGCAGCATATTACTCATGCTCATTACTGATACAAAAATAAAGCAAGGAGGAGCAGTAGACATCAGGTTAAGAATTTTGTAGAAAATGTGGATTGGTTTATATTTAGAGATGTATTCAGAGAATGTGTGTGTTCAGCTTAGGCACAAGGCTAGTCTAATTAACCCCCTTCCACAGATGATGTGTGTGAACTATCAAATGATTGGCTGCAAATGAAAATACCAATCTATCAAATAAAAGGCCTAATTTTCTAGACAATAAACTTTTTATCCTCCCCTGCTAGCTGTCATTCTCAGCATGCACAGATAGGCATGGCTGTCAGTGCTAACAAAGCGTGTGTCTAACTGAATAAAAAAAATAAAAAAAAAAAAAAAAAAGAAAAAAAAAAGAGAAAAAGGCAGGATTGGCTGTATGGTTTTGCAAAGTGATTCATCAGCGTTCGGACTTCATGCAAGCTTGTAACAAGCTAAGGTTTATAGAAGTTGAAATGTAACTGTTGAAAAGTTTATATCAACCTTGACAAATAAATTAGTCTTTTGATTGTAAAATTATGCAATGTTAATTAAAATTGCTGTTTTAAAGTATTTATAAATGAAGGAAAGCACCTTTTCAAAATCAAGAATATGGATTAATTTTGTAGTACATATTTAAATATACTTGATTACCAAGTTTGAGCATGGAGTTGGTGCCAAGTGGAAACTGTTTTTGTTAACCTATGGTATTTCTGTTCCCCATTGCAGATATATAGGGACTTGCAGAGTGTTCTCTCATGCTGAAGTGGCTCAGGTCATTAAAAGCAATTGCTTTAGGTAGCTGGAATACCTTTTGTATGTTGGAGTGATCCCTATTTGCAAAGACAGAGCTCTAAGAGCTCCTCAAAATTTACTGCTCCTGGGCAAAGTCACTGCTGAAGGTGCTAAGTATGTCTTTGTTGATCTTCATTGTTATGCATACTATTTAATGATAGCTTTAGTATGTTGTAATGGCTGTTTCTCCGCACTCACTCTTATTCTTAAGTGACTTTTTTTTTTTTTTAATAACTCTTGTCTAATGACAAGGGTAGCTCTGAATAATACCCATGATATCCCTCATATGGGGGGGGGGAGCACCTGCATTATTCAGAATTAAGATACCTGCCATCTACTGGCGTATGCTATCTCCAGAACTCTTCAGGGAGATCCAATACTAAACCTAAAAGGATCTGGTCTTGGCAAGCAATGTATTTTGCCAATGCAACTGAAATTTGGCTGAAATAGAGGATTCTCCACAACCTGACGAAACAGTAACATTTTGGGCTTGATGCTTGAGTCCCTGCTTCAGTCTGCATATGCCTCCTTATTTTCTTGTTCCCATGAACTCTCTTTGCTTCTCTGCTTAACATCAAAGTTTTTATTGAGTCTTTTTGCCTCATTTCTGCAGCCTCTGCCTCCAGAGTTTTCTGGCCTGATTGCCCACTTACATATCTTACCAGATTGTCATAGCATTTTCTTCTGTTACCACCCGTCTCTGCTCCCTTATTCTAGGCTTTGGTTTTGCCATGATACAATTTCACATGTGAATATGTCATCACAACTGCTCTACATCCCTTCCTTTTCTCTTTTCTCTCCTCCCTACCTACATCTGTGGCAATCTTAAGTGAAATTTAAATGACAGCTGCTACTTCCCTGAGCAGTAGCTGATGTGTATTAGTTGGCAGTATCTTCTAATGATAACGGACTACAAGAAAAATTACTTTGTATCATCTATGCATGCATACCTATTTACTGCTTGTCCTTACTTCTACATTCCCTTTGCTTATATATGACCACTTGCTGTACATTGCTGTTCCAACAGATTATTATCTATTCAGGGTATAAATCTGTGTTTATGTATTTGTTAGCATAATAAGATACAAACCTGATCAGAACTATGTGCATTACACGATGTAATCTGCTAGGTAATTCTTCGAAGCCATTTTACCCAGCAAGATATTGAGTGAATGAGCAAATCAATTATTTTTGTTTCCCTCAATGTATTTTTCAGCTTCTGTAAACTTTAACTGTATAAAGAAAAAAGGAAGGGGGGGAGGGAAGCCATGCAGAAATCTAATATGCTTTGGAATTGTACTTCAAGATTTTGTTAGTAGACAGAAGAGTATTTGAATAAATCAGACCTCAGCTGGCTTGCATGTTGGGGGAAAATAGTCAAACAGAAAACAACAAGAAACCCCACAAACATTTAAGCTGCTTGTTATGCTAAAGAATTGGCAGGTATATTGAAACAGAACTTAGCTTTTATGTGCTATTAGGCAGCACGAAAAATTGTATAGTGTTGGATGTTAATAAAAATATATTTTTTAAGAAACTTAAAAAAAAATAAATAAAAACCCAGCCTAGTCTCATTGAAATATTAATGACTTGAACAATTGTTTATATAAGTTCAGTAAATATTTACTTTACTACACTCCAGTACCCAGCAGCATACTAGTGTGGTTCTAGATATAACTGATAGGAGCTGAAAATTGGCTACAATAACTTTCATCAATTTAAAGAAACTGCTGTCATGTCTACCAATGTGGGAATGCCAACTGACAGCTATCTTCTCAGCCATGGACCATTCAGCTGCTGAACAACTAACTCCTGGAGAAATTAATTTTTCTTCCAACTTGCTTTGCTTACACTTTAAAGTAGTATGAGAGTTGAACTCTGTTTTAGCAGAAGAACAGCATAAAATAAGTCTCTGTTAGATTCACAAGTAAAGTTGCCAAATAAAACCATTATGTGCAAGATAGACCCGTGCAATTCCAAGCAGCAAGTTTCATATATGTGCTTCAATGGCTTTTTGGGGTTCTTTCTGGTTTGCTGACTTTTTTTGTTTTAAGCTGTGGCAGTTAGTTCTGGCACTGAATGTAGGATTACATTATCTACTGTGTCCTTCACTAGGTTCACATCCTAGGGTGAAGGGCAATGAAGGGCAATGTTGCCTATGAAAATATCCAGTGTTGTTTGTAACCACATAGAACTTTTAAGGTTTCAATATGGTGGTGGCTAGATCAGGAGGAAGTATCAAGTTGTGACATTATGCATAAAGTCTTCCTTGTCCAAGATTGTCCTCTATGAACCATGAGAGTTTAGGATCAGCATGATACTGTATGTATGTGTGATATTTCTCCTGCCTTTTTGCTCATTTCTTGGAAGATTTTGAAGGAGATATGGCACATTCTGTGGACAGAACTTTACTTTGAATCAAAATAATTATAAAATGCGTAATATTGTTTTACAAATGCAACATATAGAGCACTTGTCTATTCCCAAGATTTTTTAATTTTTATTTTGCTTTTCATTTATTTCCACCTGCAATGTCAAGGACAGAAGCAGACCAGTTTTTTGGAGGGTAATTTCTTTCTTTTTTTTTTTTTAAATAACTTGTTCTAAGGCTTTTTCTGTGATGAGTGGATAGACTTATGCAGCTTTATGCAATAGACTTGGTATTAAATATAAATATGAATCTTGCATTGTAGATATGGCCAGAATGCAATTTACAGTTAATGCAATGTACATAAATCATGCTGATATGTTCCCTCATATTTTATTAAAGTCTTAGATAAATGGACTTAATGAGTACTTGGTTTAAAATTATCAAAGTGTGCACTATTAAAATGAGGAAATTCTTTTAGAGAGAATGCAGTACTAAATCGACTTTCATCAAAACAGTGTAAAAAAAACCCCAATTATAGCAATCATATTATCTTACAAGTATGTCCAATAAGATCAGGTAATGGAGATAATTTATTCTTTATGGTATTACTGTTTAAATGTACTGGAGTACACTTAAACTCAGGAAATACTGAAGCAATATGTATGAGAATTCTCAGTTTATGAATGCATAAGCAGCCTAAACTGGAATTAGAGTTCAACAGAAAAATGTGTGGAATTTTGTTGTCTTGTAACAAAAAAAACCCTGTAGTTTCTGCTTTCTTTGCTTAGTCGAAATGTCCTTAATTATTACATATTGCCTGATGTAATAGATTTCCAACTTGCACACTTCTCAGTCTTCCCAGCCTTCCCTTGAAATAATGCAGTGGACATGTATGCTTATCAAACTATGCCAGCCAGTAAATGACTTAAGCATTGCACAGTTGTTTCTCCTTGCTCCACCCCATTTCTCTTTTTCCGGATGAATAGTGAGTAAGGTGAAATTAGGCATCCTCTGCTTGTACCGATTATGTTTGTACTGGAAGCTTATATTGATGAATCCTACTTAATTCTCTTTTGTTTGGGAAGGTGTCCAAAATTATTCTTTACTTACCTCCTATTGGACATATTTTCTAGAAAAACAGTTTCATCTGGAAGTGCTGCAAATTGAAATGTAACCTGAACTGACTGCTGCCCAAATACTCTTGGACCTTATATTCTGTTGCACATACAAGAAGTAGAGATAGGAAGGTGAAGAATCTGGGAGGTTAGACAATGTAATATGAAGAATAGGGAAGAATCTGGCAGATGAGAGAAGCTCATTAGGCTGTGAACAAGAATACAATTATGCCATTTTCCTTTTCAGTTCCTGTTTGTATATTCATACTTACAAACATGTTTTCATATGTCTACAAACATAAAAAGATTATAATACATGTCCTTTCCATCAAACAGCGAAGTCCAAAATTAATGAAAACTCTAGTTTTTATAACTATTTTATACTCTGACAATTTACATATATTGTCACTTATGCAAAACTCAAAATACCATGAGTATGATTTAATGTCTCCCACCCATCAGCCCTTGGGATGGTAAAGCCAACAGGTAGGAAACTTCCGTATGGACCTTTTTGCTAGGGATGTGGCTTTGAATCATTGGATATACCTTTCTCCACTCAAGATTATCAGTATGGAATGTTCCCCTGACAATGAACTCTTATATTATCGCTGGTAATGATTTGAGGGTTTGTTTGCTTGGTTTCTTACCTGAAACACAAGAGAGGAAGTCTTTGCATCTCTTTTTGTTACCGTATCCTAGTAGTTGGTGAGCCAAAACATCCAGGATTCCAGCCTTAACAGATGTTAGAGGTAATACCAAACTGAGGTAACTTAAATAGCTTCTCTTAATTTCAAGAATCATTGGGTTAGAGAGGAGGAAAGAAAAAATATTGCAATGGTGCAAAGAGAGTGGCGAGAACTTAGTTTTCTATTGCTGCTCTAAGGCCTAGGTATGTTTTACACTGAGTATTCCAACAGCTGGACAAACTGGCCAGCCATAGCAGTGTTGAAAAATAAATGAACGGTTGCCACAGATTCTAGAATAGAGCCTGTTGAGGTTGCTGGGTGCAAAGTGTCTTCGCGTTGCAGATTGAGCTATTCAAACGGGATGGGTAGGACACACCAAGTTCATGAATCTCAGTAAAGTCTTCCTGTGAGCTAGATACTGAATTATTGAAAGCCTTAGGATGTGTGCAATGCTCCTGGGCTTTGAATCACTTCTGTGGAGTATGTGGGAGGGAAGAAGATGGATCACTTCTAAATAGCGTTCTTCCCAGCAATATTCTCTTGTAATTCAGTGTTCAGTGTTCCTTACTTGTGTGTTTATGTGCCTGCTGTCCAAACACTGTGGAAAGGTGAAAGTAGAAGTCTTACCTCAATAGATATCACTGTAAAAGATTAGAGAAATCAATGTAGTCAATTTTAAACAGGTAGTTTCTGATAAATCTTTATATACATAAATATATATATAGTTTGGTTTGGGCTTTTTGTTTGCTTCTTGGGGAGAATGGTTTGCATGAGATTTCTGGAGAAAACAAAGCAGAATATTGAAAATATATGACTGGATAAAATATAGTTGTTCTTCTGATTCAGTAAGCTTAATATTCTGCATATCTTTAGTATCTGCAGTAAAATATTTAATTAAACAGAAAGATGTTTAAAATGTCTCATGTAGTGTACAGATGGTATCTTTACCCCCATCTGTATGTCTTGTCCTTTCAAGGACATCCCTCTAGGTCTGTTGCCTCCATAGGAACCAAGTCATTTTTGGAAAGCAGTGCACTTTAAAATTTAATTTTATCAAAATAAACTAGATCTCATGAGTATAAAATATTTGCCAGAAACTGATTTTCTTCATTTTTCATTCAAATAATTTTTATTCATTTTCTAGCCAGACCTGTTTTCAAAGGCCAAGGAAATGATTGCTAACTGTGCATGATGTATAAGGGTTGGATTCACTTAGCATCCCTGTCTGGCCTGTGGAGTATTTTGGCCCTAATCTTTCAATGAATTCCAAAATAGATGGACAACCATTTCCCTGCAGTAGAAAATGAGCCTCAGGGAAAGTGAGGTCTAGTTACTTACAGCTCATTACTGTGTCATGGTTTTTGTGCATGTGTGGCATAGCCAAGTTGGTTTAGCTTGCTTTCTTTTTTTTATTATCCTGTGATGTTGTGGTAGTAAATTGTAATGGCTTAAGCCTCAAATATCCTACGGGTAGTCTCAGCTGTTTTTAGGAGAACAGAGGTCTGTAAATTTGCCATCAGTTAAGGGAGGAGGAAGTAAGAGGATGCAACAGTAGGAGCAGAAAACCTGTCTATTTAATAGATAAATAATTAGTGGCTAAAGCACTGTAACCCATAGAAGACAAGTTCTGAGCTGTGTTCTGGTCTGCCACTATTTAAAGTGACAGATAATACCAAAAATTGATTACTTTCTAAAAGGGTTTACATCTTATCCATAATATTTTGAGCTTGCATCTACATGAGGTGCAGGTACAGTTGCAAAAAAGCCGTATCACAGAAGACTTGCTGGGCCTGTGAGAAGCTTTTATTGTTTTGAATGGTGATAAAACACCAGACAAGCAAAATGTTTGCCAAGGAAGTATCAGTAAACCTATAAAGTTGGAGGCAGGGGAAGAAGGAATCAAAATTTTACATCCTCTGAATCTTATACCTACCAAAAGCATTTGGTAAAATACCAAACAAAGGAGGAAATCTGTAAGGGCAAAATTAACCAAGCCAGCAACATACGGAAGAAGGGCCAAATAAGTACTGAAATAGTATTTTATTTTAAAAGCATCTTTTTAATTGGTGCCACAGGCTCTCCCCAGTGATTCTGGTTTATTTATTAAACTGGCTTTCCATTTCTGACAGTGTCACTGGTGAAGGAAACTAAGTACTGTCAGACAGTTTATTACTGTTGAATAAATCTGTAATAATCGGTATACTTGCAGTAAATGGTTTAGTATGTACCTTCTATTTTCTGGAAAGTTTTCTCTGACCTTGTTGGAGGTGCAGTTGCTGCTGATGTAGGAATAGACCCTGTAGACTTCTGAATAATTTAATTTTTGATTAAGCAGAGTTTGTTAAATCAAGTTAGCTTATTATGTGAATGACAATGGAGTCTTATTTGAAGAAAGTTAACCTCTTTATGCTGAAAGAAATTATGATACCAGGAGAAGAATTATAAATCCAACAACTCTACCTGAATGCATATGTTTGTGCATAACCATAGCACTGCAAAACTATTGAAAAACTGCTCTGCTGAAAAACAAATTTCTCGCACTATGATTATATGCATGCTATAGGAATATAGTTATTGCAATATGAAAGCACAAAAACCCCCACTCAAACCTGCCAAACAGTACTAACAGATCTATACAACTTTCCTTCTTATGGAACTGTTCTGCAATCGTTTCTTAACAAGAAAGACCTTCAAATTTAAAGGAAACTTAGTGCCACAAGCTGCAATCTGCTCAGGAACTCTTGAGGTTAATGTCCTTCATGGATGGAGTAAGTGTAACACTTAACACTGGCTTAGTCTTTTTCACTCTTTAGAGAATCAGCACTTTAAAAATAAATTGCCCATACCACAAAATTCAGAAAACCTGGGGATGAGCTTTAGTTAAATTCACATGTCTGCATTTTTCTTTGCTTAATGCTGCTCTGAACTTACCTACCTTGGCATAGATGTTTGCCCTTGTTAGTGCTCTGTGTTTCACATATCAAGTTTGTATTATGGGGTTGTGTTATTTTGGGTTGGGTTTTTTTTGGTTGCTTGTTATGGTTTGTTTTTTTGTGTGTTTGTTTTTCAACTGAAATATCAAATTATAGGCAGTAATGGCTTAGTTTTTTCTTCTATAGTTACAGTTTGCACCAGAAAGCTTTTTGTAATACACATCTTTACACAATTAGTATTTGTACCATATCTGTACAATGTGGGTGGTTTTGGACTAACAGATCATTATTTCATCTTATTGAACGTTTCTTTTAGAGAAAAAAGAAATCCACAGATGTACTGGACTGAACACTACATAGAAAGACATGTCAAAGAAGGGCTGGAGTTTCAGGCACTGTGGCTGCAGAACATGTCAGTACAATATGCATTTGTGTGTTTTAATACATCTGTTTTCAGGATGGGTTATTTTGGTTGGTTCTTTTACACATCTATGCCAAAATGTTATTGCAATACTAGTAATGTTAGGCACCACAAGTAAGTTTTCTGTACATTGCAGTAAAGACTACTGGTTTGTCCCATCTCTTACCTATCCTCAGGCAATCTTAGTTCACAGCAGTTCTGGGATCAGTACCTGACACACTCTAGTATAAGGAGGGATTAGAACCTCCTGTTGCTTCCCTTTCTTAATGTTCGTAAAGTAACAATTAGTTTATACAAATAAAATTCCCTCCTGAGAATCATAAACCTACACTGATCTTGTACTCAAGCTCTGTTACGCTAGCAGAAAGGAGGGTGAAGGGAAAGATGAAATGTGGTTCATCTCCAGCTTTTCTGTTTCGAAAATGGAGAGGCAGTGTATGTGCAGCTAGAGATCAAGTGCACATTCCCTGGTAGGGTCTAAAGAATTATTTTTGCTCTCAGGCAAAATACAAAGACTCAAATCTGAGTACTGTTACTCATCATATTTTCCTGAAAGTTGAATTTTTTTGCACCAAGCTCAGGCCCTAAGTCTGGGAGAGAACAGATTTCAGTGTCTGTGTTGCCCATCAGGTGGCTGTCTTTTTTATTGGTCTACAGGATTTTTTTTGTTGAATCCCCTTTCATCATTCCTGTTCAACTTCTGCATTTCTCCATCTTCAGTTAGTTTACTATTATGCTGCTCTCTGCAAGCAAACAGAGACTGAGGCCACCGTTATCAATTTGGGATAGCTTATAAAATGTGGGTACAGGAGATGGAAAGTTTTGGGGTTTTTTTTGGGGTTTGTTTGGGGTTTTTTTTTGTTGGTTTCTTTTGTTTTCCTAAGGCTTCTGAAAATGACACAAGTGGGTGTGATGATTTAAGATCTCAGGGGGATTGAGTTCTGAGGTAACAATCTAAGAGTATGCTGTGGTATTCTGGTGGTGTTTTAAGCTGTGATACTAAATGTAGTTCTCATCATTGCTAAATACAAATGGTTATTTCTGTCCTTGACAGCAGAACATGAAATATGAAATAACTACTTCTAGTGAAAGCCTTCTAACCTCCGCACTTCATCTGTATTCCAGAAATTGAAATAACAGGGCCATAATAGCTGGATTTTAGGGTACTTAAAATATGAAGAATAATGCTTTATATACAGAACACACGGCTTATATTTTTCCTGTGTGTATAATGGCAGCTATGTTTCAGGAGCATGAAAAAGTGTTCTTCAATATCCTGAAAACATGTCCTTCAGAAGTATGCAGTACATCCTTGGTGACTTGGTAAAGTCCTATGATTCTTGCAGCCTCTTCCTGTGAAAAAGGATAAATGTAATTAAAGGAGCTTAGTAAAGATGCTTCTTTTAAGGATCAAACAGCTCTTCAAATTAAAAAGAAAATGTTGTAATAGTGTACTGAAAACAAGCAGTAACTCTTTTACTTGTAAAATTGTAGATACAATGTAAATACAATGAGTTAGCAATGTAGACATACTCAAATACGGCCAGATTTTGTGTGGACAGAAGTTAGCGGGGAAAAAAAAAAAAACAAGCAATTATGTACCTTCCCTTTTCTGTCTCTGAAACTTTAGTTTGACACAGGATACCTTGAAACACAGTTCATTGAAGCAAGCCTGTCTTCACAAGCTCCTTACCTGACAGTTGATTGTTCATTATTCCGCTGTACACTAGTAAATGTGTTATAGTAAAATAACAGAGTTAGGGGGAGTTTGAGGCAAATAACATGATTCTGTGTATACCCCTGGCACTTCATCTACCATTATGTCTAATAGACAGTCTCATGGGAAAATGAAGTACAAGGGAAACAAAAATTGCTTAGCAAGATGGTCTTTACTGCAGACTGTATATAAAAAAAAATTGACATGTAGTAGAGTAGTTTCCATTTTGATTAGTGTGTATTTTCATTATTCAAAAGATTCTTATAAGTTGAGTGTTGGTCTAAAGATGTTTGTTTTTTTTTTTTTCCCCTCAATCATGCTTTACCAGACATTCTAGATTGAAAGCATTATTTTTTCCCCAGACAATTATGAATTAGCAAACATATAATGCGACCTTACTGGAGGAGGAAATACTGTTTCAAATGTTTTTTGCCTTTAGTCTCAAGTACAGTGGCCAGGTGATTTACACACCATATGGCTATTAGCTTGCTGCATCCTTTTGGCTGATTATTACAGGCACTCCTAAAGAGTAGTATTTAAGCAGTTTGTAAACTGAAACAGCTAGTGAATAATGTTGCTAGAGGTGAGGAATTAGATGATGCTATGATTAAGGTAAGTCTAAGAAAAGTAAACAATGTAGAATAGTTGTTTCTTTTTTGTATATGGAAAACTCACAAACTGCCTGCCAGAAATGTCTAAGCCTGCTCAGCATCTAGATTTTCTTTTTTTCCATGGTAAGTATGAAAACGCAGAAGAGTTCTTTATTTAGCCATGCCAAAGAGATCAGATGAGATTCAGGACTGGAAGCCAATACTTGTATTTCTGGCTGCATTTTCAAGGTTTTGCCTGAAACTTGTGGAATTTTAAATGGTTGCTTGCTGGCTGAGATGCTTCTTTTCTTTGCTTTACACCATAGCAACAAAAGTCAGCTGATGAGCTGGAAATAACGTCTTCATGTATTGTGTGAAAAAAACAAAACGGAGGTGTGTTTTTAATGAAGGCATGATGTCAGTTCTGCCGTGTCTCTTCTGTACTTGTCCACTAATTGCAAATTTGTTTTGACTTCAGAATGTTATAAAACACATATTTGGTCTGAGGTTTATGCATGGTAAAGTAGGACAGAAGATAATACTGAGTCTCTGGAGAACTTTCAAGTGAGAACATATATAAAATGAATTATAAAAGAACATCAGTGGGTTGTTTATAAAACAATACAAATGCAAGTATCTAACTAATCAATGAAAAAGCAATTGGTTTCTCTAACAAAAATATGCATGAGAACATAAGCAATACTGGTTGCAAAGCATGAGGAAGAGAGATTAAGATTTGCTTTCTCATCTTTTTAGGTACAGTCAATGTGTTCAGTCTTATAGTATGTGTGTGAGGAGATTGTTGTTTTTTTCTTAACCATTCTTCACTGTTTTTTTTTCCTTAGTGAGCTTGAGAAATTAATCTTTGAGCACTTGCACTGCTGCTCAGGTCAGGTAGGTTGACTTTCTTAGTAACATACTAATGGAATGTGTGCTAGTAGTATACCTGGTCCAAGAAATTACCAATTTCAGCATAATTATTTTAGTGTAATGATCGGCATGATTTGATTCATGCCCATCTGAAATACAGAAGGTCAGTTACGGAGTCCAGACAACAGAAGTTGGAACATTTCTGTATTAGTTCTGGAGTGGGAAGGTTGTCACTGGACAACAGTTTGTAATGGATCTTCCTGGAGGAAAAAGAGGGAACTTTCTTAGGTTGTAACTGGCATAAATTGTTAAAAACAGTCACTTGGATGAAATGGGAGAGTCTGCAAGAATTTAAGATATTCCACGATTTCCTAAACCTTCATCTAGACAGATTTAAATTATTTGGTTTGTATGCATATGTTTTGATCAAAATTAGTGGTACAACTTTTTCATAAGCTTGTCTTGTGTCCTATTTAGCAACAATTAAGTTATGTTGAATGTATTATGAAAAAGTACCTGAATAGAAAAAAAAAATCAATATTTTTAATATAATCCAAGGTGAACTATTTTTATTAGCAAGTTCTTTTTGAATATCCTGGTTTAGTTTGGTGGAAGAAGTCTTCCTTTTGTGATCACAAAGCTTATGTCTTCATTTTTCCAGTACTATGTACTTTAAGGGCATGTGTTTTAAGTAAGGAGGTAGAAATAGGAAAACATATTTTTCAACACCATGTAGAAAAGACTAAACTAAAAATACATGTGAAATCAAAGGGCATCTCTGCTTTAGCAATTGGTGTGGTATTAGGGGAAGAGAGCTGTAGATAGCAAGAACTGGTGCTGAGGACCCAACACCTTTTTGTGGACTGGAACACCTGTCAGAAATTAGAGATTCTTGGAGTACATCCAAGTTTAGTTTCACCTTAAAGGTGTGTGCCTTTGTGCCTTTGAAGACTGCTGTAAGATGTGTGTCATAAGTACAAAAAACAATTTGCTCTATAGGTAAAGGTGTATTTCAAGAAAAAGTAATTAAAATGGGGGAAATTCTTCCCTATGAGGGTGGTGAGATGCTGGTTGCCCAGAGAAGTTGTGGAAGCCCCATCCCTGGAAGTATTCAAGGGCAGCTTAGATGGGGCTCTGAGCAACCTTATCTAGTGGGAGGTGTCCCTGCTGATGCAGGGGGATTGAATCTTGATGATCTTTAAGGTCTCTTCCAACTCAAACCCTTCTTTGATTCTTTGAGGTTATGTCTTCCCATTATGTAAGAAGGATGGCAGGGAAAACCTGTGTCCTGTAGAAATAATCTGACCAATACAAAAATATTAACTTCCATGTATTTTAGAGTGCATGCTGTTGTGGCTTAAGACCACATTGATAATGCAGAGACTAAACGAGGACTGATGCCAAAACACTTTAATCACATATGTTCACTTTTACAAGTTAAAAGACTTCTGTGCCCTGCAGGAGAGATAGTCATCTGGCAGAGAAGTGCTATGCGTCAGCATAAGGATTTCTGCCGTAATGTGCTCAGCCTGAATGCAGGACTGCAGGGTCCTCTGGGCACCTACATTTTCTTTCTCTTTTCTGGAGTGTCTTTTATTCTCTCTTGTATAACCCAGGAATCTTTAGATATCCCCAAGTGTCTCCTTTTACTGAAGTTTTTCCTTCTGTGTGTCTCCCAGAGGATTGTTCAGTTGTCTACTCATTTTTTCTACCAAAGAACTGGTCCTCAGGTGTCTTTGGCTCTACATGGTGGCCACTGTCACTCACACATGTGAATGCTGGCGTGCTGTGGGCACATTGGTGTGTTTGTCCCAGTGTTAGAACTGGCTGCAACTGGCACCGAGTAACTCATGGCCTCCTTCCTTATCTATCACCTTGAAACTCCCCACCACCCCATCTCTGCTGGTTTTGCGTAGTGTGACTGTAATCCACTTCACTTACCAAAATATTTCCATAATTTTTAATTATTTTTTTTTATAGAACAATAACTGTTCAGTAACTGAAGATACCTAAACTAGAAAGACAGATGAAGGGAGAGAGAGGAAATGAGACACCTAGTGAAGTAAGACTACCTGTCTGTAGTTGTATTGGAGGTTATGATTGGGTCAGATGAAAGACCCCAGACTCTCCAAGTCCAGCACAGTGTCACTAGGTCTTGATGCTGCCTTCTTTGATCACAGGAAGTTAATATGCTTCAGCATAGCTGTTGATACCATGACTAAAGATCCTAACATGACTTCTGATGGCTTTAGCGATGATGATGTGAAATGCCACTATCCATTGCTAGCAGCTGATTCCTGAGGCTTATTGCTGGAGGGATGCACGCTAATACAGTTTAATATACCAAAAAATGGTACTTTAAGAAGCAGATTCACATCTGCTTTTCCTGCTTGCTTATTTATGATAGTCATGTCCCTCCAAGTTTTCTGCAAGATAGCTAGGAGCACTAACACCTGCAGTCACACAAGTGAAATGCTTCAGAAGCTATATTAAAAATAGGGGCATTATGGGAAAGAGATGATCTAATGGAAGATGAGAATATATTTCAGTAAGTTCATTGTGACTTAAAAAGTAATGCTATTTGTTGGGGTTTTTTTGTTTGTTTGTTTTTGTTGGTTTTTATTTTTTTCATTTGTTTTAAAGATCTGTGAATTCATAAGACTTTCGTGGATAGTAAAGTGCTGTCAATACCCCCAAATCCAGTTATTTAGCCCTCTTTGTGGAATTTACCTCCATTTAGTTTAGAATTGTTGGCTAGTTTCTAACAGTAACTGATTTTTTGTAATGTACCCATACAGATGCATTTTTCTTGGTGAGATAAAAGCAAAAGTGAAAAGAAAAGCTGTTTATTTAACATATTGTAACATCAGTTTCATGTATTAAGCTCTTTGTTAGAAATTAACAGAAGTTGGTAGAAAAATCAGCAAAGAAACTGAAGTACAGGTGGTAGGTGGTACTACCTGCTTTTTTGGTAGTGGTGTGTTGTCAGTGTAGCAACAGCTACATTGCAAATGGAAGTACGGTTGAAGCAAAATCAAGTGTTAAAGTAATATTGATTACAATGGTACAGTGTAGTGGAAATTAATGCTGTGTTTATCCTTCTTTGCCTTTGGTTGAAAGAGTGGTGTACTATCTCTGTAGATACATCTTGAAGAGTGATCCAGCAAAACTTACAAATATTTCAAAATCCTTGTAATGGAAGTGCTTTAAATTTATATGCATGTGCTTTTCACTGCCCAGAATATAACTGCAAGAGAGCTCTGCAATAGGACTTTTTTTAATGCTTTGTGTTTAAAATGATTTTATTTTATGGTATTTGATTTAAAACAAGACCAATTCATCCATGGGATTGCAATTAAATAATGGGATAAAGAATGGACAAAGGCAGAATGAGATAATCAACATATATAAGCAGTTAATCATGCAGGTGTCTTAAAATCACTGACATTGAGGATTTCTAGTTTTGATGGCCATGGCTTGTGAAAGAGGCTTTCAGTACTGGATAGGTCTAGATTTGGCAGTGTGGGATTAAGGTGAATTTCCCTGCAGCTGCTCCACCTGGCTGCCAGACACTGAGACTTTGAATGCAACTTTAAGATTCAGGAATACTATTTAATTCCATAAGGGAAGTTTGAAGATAAATTTGTGGTGTTTGTAAAGTCCTTTAATAATGGAATATGGTAGAAATGTTCACAAAGAAAATAATTTGTTTATATACCAGATGCCAGTTAGGTAGTGGTTTATGTTTTAAAGTATAGAGCCATACATTGAACATAAGTTTGCAGCAAACTTATTCACTAATATGCAGGAGTCCTGGATGGTTTTACTGTTTATTTGGGAATTGTATCATAATATACAAGAACTGGATTTTACAGGATGCCTAGAGTCTGGCATTTTCTCTTTTTAAATATTTTGCTTAACAACCACCTCTTTATAATATTTTGTGGATGCAAATATTTATACAATGGTGGTTCCCATGGGCTTGATCACAATCAAAGACCTGTTGTACCAAAATGAACATAAACGCAGTTTCTTTGCTTTTAACTGTTTCACAACTGGAACTTCTAATGCAGTGTCATCACATTGAAGCTTCCAGGGAAATATGTCATGCTTCTAGATTAACAAAAGTGCATTATGACTATTTTCATTCTTTGGAAGAGACCTGGGATACAAAAATTTCCTTGCAAATGGGATAAAGTTATGAGGACCTTAATTTTCAAGACTCCTTACAAGTTTTACTTTCCTATTAAGATAGTTAACTGAGAGATAATGGGTGGTAGCAGTTCTGAAGAAAATGGCATAGCACCGTGACAGGAAAAAAAAATAAATAAGCTCTTGAGCGTTATCAACATTCAAAAGATAGAATTAATAATCTATTGGAAGCAATGTTTACACCAAATCCCAGACTGAAGTTTCCAATACTGATTCTTAGATAACTTCTCTTCAGTGGTCAGAGAGGAGAAACAAAAATAATATCAGGCTTCAAAGATTTAGTTTATGAGGAATTAAGAGGCTTATTTTGACTGAAAAGGAAAAATGCATTTTAGTGAAACTTCTATATTTAGGGAGAGGATGGCTGATGTTAAATGAGCTCTGTATTTTTGCAGGAAGAAAAGAGGGGTGAAAATCAAAACAGATTGGGAAAGATTTAGATAAAGACAGCTTGAATGAAACATTTTTACACATAGAGTAACAAATGTATGGAAAAATGAGTGGAAAGGTTATTGAAGCATGAAGCACTGATGGAATATATAGGCATCTGGTTTAGTTTCTGAGAATAAGAAGATATGGAAATTAAATAGTCAAATAGAAGTGAGGAAAGCAGAGATAAAGGTAGATAAGATGTTGAGGTTTTTTTATTTTCTGGAAATGTAAGTACTCAATAAGTGTAAGGGAAATGTATTTTAAAGGAAATTATTCTATTTTTCAAAAACAACCTTAAGAGATGAAAGCAAAATTTGAACCTCTCATGCATCAGATGCCTGCTGAGATGCTCTTTGAGCTCACATGTTCATCATGCTTTGATGACTGTAAGTTTTTCTGGCTTTGTGTGTAGAAAACTCAGATTGTACCTCTTAACACTTATAGCCTCTTACAATTTCAGGGGAGCTTTTGTCATCTTTTTCTTTGTTAGAATTATCAGTGATATGAATGTAGCCAACTTAACAAGAGTGTTGTTATGGGAAAATACATGTGGGCTGCCCCATGAGATATGCCCACAATCTCTTGATTACAGTAGTTAGCATATGCTAGCATAGTCACTATTTCCCATGTAATACAAGTATCACTGGAAGATGTATCCTTCGAATTCTCAGATTTTCTCTAGGAAAATGATCTTAAATATTTTATTGATTATATTTCCTGTTGGTTCAAAAAAATTTCTGAAGTTTGATATGTCTTGCCTGTTTGCTGAAATGCACGCAGATTTTGTCAGCGGCAGCTTTCCTGTCTCATATCCGAATTCTAAGCAAGGAAACATACTCCAAAAAAGATATGGTGTATTAAGTGCTTCATGGTATTTGCACGAGACTATGCTCTTTAACCACGTCACTTTTACTGTAACTTAACACAGCTGTTTCATGACTGGGACAGGGAAATAAGGATGGTGTGGGCTACCTGATAATCTACCATAAACACCTCTGTGCTATCTAGCATGTCAGGTGCTTTGTCTGTCTGCCTGCCAAATAGCTGGAGTAAGCAAGCTTACATAGTATGATCCTGAAAATTGTGCACAGTGGCAGGCTGGCCTTCCAGAATTGTACCTGGCATCCAAACTGAACGTTTTTTGGCAGAAGACTTCTGAAACTTTAGTGAGAGAGATAAAAAAAGTGAAAGGGCAGATCATTTGACTTGTTGAAATTTGCTTTCCATGGTTTGTGAAGCTGTTACTTCTATTGTTACAGATAAATATGAGCAGTAGAAATTGTTTGACCTGAGATTAAATAAAAACATTTACTGTCTGAGTTAAAGCTGTGTTTGTATTTTAAAATCCTAAGAGATAGGAAAATACTTTCTTGACTTAGGTATGCCATTTCTCAGTAGTACTCTCCTCATTTCCTTTTTTCTTTATCAGAAATATTTGTTAAATGTATCTGAATAGTTGAAATGTCCATTAGTTTTTGAATTCTTACCTGTTTCTACCTCCTGCTTAATGGGACACAGATTATGTTCAAGTTTTCCAGAGCAAGTTTCCATACCTCAATTCATTGAAAGAGATTACAGTAGCCCAGGGCTTTTATAACCTACCACAGGAGTATACAAGACAGTGGATAATTTGTAAGTATGAACCACTCTATTCAGACTTTTGAATATATATTGAAGGTGTGTTTAGCAGCATAACCAGTATAGCTGGCAACCCTTTTAATGGTAGTTCTTAATTCAAAACAAAATAGAAAAGATTATAAGAGTTTAAGAGAACAGCTACCCGTTAGCAAGTGCGTTTTCCCTCTTCAGAACTGAGTATCTATATTTCATGCAGGTTGCAGCATCCATTTTCTATAGAAGCATCTGGATCAGAATGTTTATGTGCTTAAATCAGTAAATTATAATGTCTGAACAATTTGTTTGCAACAAGTTGAGGAATGCCACAGTTTGCAGCCTGTGCAATAAGGCTAAGTGATATTGCAGAAGATATAGAGAAATGTTGTTGCACCTCTTTATAAATGTTCTCCAATAAAACTCCTGTTAAAAAATAGGTTTTCTAGACTAAGTGCTCCCAGTTGAGCCACATTTTAGGTTTTTTGTCCTCCAATTTAGTTTGTTGCTAAACCAGAAAAATCGTGTGGGGGGTCAATATACCCTAGTTAGGTACAGTCATAATTAAGTTTACATAACAGTGGAGAAAGCAAGTCACTCTTTGTTACCATTCCTTATTTCCTTCTGTAGGTCACGGATATGCCAGCTAGTATAGTTTTCTAGACTATCCATCCCATAATATTAAGTGGAAAGAAACAGGCATTTTTAGGGTCCAAGTTATCCCAGTACTGAGTAGGTGCCTACAGTAAGTCAGGTGGATGAAACCGAAATGCTGTGCTTTTTCTCCATGGACTCTCTGAAGGGCAGGTCTTTAGTGGTCTGAGCAAGACACCTAAAATTAGATGAGCTGAATTGCACGTGTTTATTTCCTTTGCTGTACCACTTCCATAAAATTTATCTTTATGAAACCAAATAGTGGGAAGTTTATAATGCTTTTATGATTTCTACTTCATGGATTAGTGTTACTTGGCCTGGAGATGATCAGCAGCATGTTTCCTTTTAGACATGGAGATGGCTTCTTGACTGCAGGAGGCTGCTGCTGCTGTCTTGTCCGAACTGCGAGCAAGATACTTCCAGCACAGTGTTAGTACCTTAATATTGTTGTTCAGGATGCAGTGGAATTTGGGACCCAATGACTATTAAAGACTTGTGCAGTTTTGAAAATGGCTTAGGTGCCTTTTGCATATGAAAATGTTCCTCAAAGGACACATTAAGTTATTGAAATTCCTCTGGTTCATACTCACACACCCATATACAGAGGACTCTATTAAATAAATAGGAAGTTAATACTAATAAAGCATCACCTGAAGCTGGAACCCAGCTGGAACAAAACAATCCTCACCACCCCAGTCTCCACCAAGTTAAACGGTCAGTAGGACATAATTTCAGACACTGTCTTTCCAGCTGCTTTGTATAAACTCAAACTTAGAAAATAAAAGCAATTATAACTCAAGGTTCTCAATTTAGGCTTTTATTAAAACATAGCCATACACCTGCTCTAGATAGAAAGGTAAATTTGTTTAACTGAGTACAATTGGCGATTTAAATAAAATCTGGTTATTTGAAACCTTTTTAATTTGTTGCTATGTTCCCTGCTCTTTGAACCTTGGCTCAAAATGCAATTATCTTGATAACTAGTGTAAAATGTTATGATAAATTACAACACGAAATATAATGCAATACAATTTAGAGGTTTTAAATTAACTAGTTGTGTTTAATTACTTGCAAGTACTACATGAATAAAGTCCAGTTAAAGTTTTCTGAATTGCTACAGAGTATGTAAGTCCATGGCACCAAGAACCTCAAAATGCAAAGAAAAAAACCCCAAATGCTTCAAATTACCCAGGCAAGATTGTGTTACTGAAGTAGTAGCTTTATATGTTAAATGCTAGTATACACCAAGATTTTTGGAGAACTGGGATGTTTCACTGCAAGATTTAAATGGCTGAAGCTTTCTTGTTTGTGTCTGTAGTAAAACTGATTTAACAAGTTGGCTTTAATACTTTTGTTTTTCACTTAGTAGACCAACAGGATAATTTAGACATCATAGTATGATGTCTTTTTTTAGCTGAAACATACTGTTTATATGAAGTGAATTAAATGGTGTGTTTCTGGACAGTAGAGCATCTTTCAGTTCAGACCTTGTGAACAAACTTGCTGAATTTCTGTAGCTGCTGCCTGATTAGTGTCTTCCAGGTGCTTGTGTAATAAATGTCTCTATAATATGGAGAATTCCCAGCTTATATCATCTTTTAGACTTTTGAAAGGTCTTTAAAATGTTTCACTAGCTATTCAGATGTGCTGGAAATCACAACTTAGGCCAGCATCTTTTAGTCATGATGTTAATTTTGGACCAGACTTTACCTTTCTTGCACATACTACTGAGGTAATCCATCATCATGCTAAAGCAAGGGAAAGTCCATCCATCACTGCTGGATTCTGATACAGGGCTGTAAGGGGAATGCAAGTCATCTTCCCGGTAGTAATCAAACAGCTGTGATACATGCCACTTTAAGCTGGTATCATCCTATAATAGATGGTTTTCTTCTACACGGGAGCCTGCTACAAAGTCTTCTGACAGATGGACTGTCTTGCAGAGGTTTCATTTTGTGGAGTTTAAGGCTGTGAACTAGTTATTGACAAATACTGCATCATCAGTTCCAGTTGAAGACACAGACTAATAACTGGAACATTGGCACTAATACTTATTTAATCAGCCTTAAAATGGTGATTTCAAATTTATGAGGGCATAGGGAATAAATTTTATACTTTTAAAGTGCTACTAAAAATATCAGGGATATGTGTATACAACCCAAGGATGAAACTGAAGTGCGTTCTGCATGTATGGTGAGTGAGGCATGCTACAGAAAGCTGTCGGGGTTATACTAGGACAAAATAATTCCTTGGTCTAAAAAAAAATCAAGTCTCTCTCTGAGTTTCATAGTGTTTGTGGGAGTACTACTGCTTTATTTCTGTTCTTTGGCTTTTTAAAGTGTTACTCAAGTGATTACAAAAGCTGTTAAAACATATTAAAGCATTAATAAACTGTATGTATATAAATAAATATAGATAAAGTATATATGTATAGTATATGTAGTGTGCATATACATAGTATATATATTTTTATATGTATATATATATAAAGCAAACAAAAAAACTGTAGCAAGCTAATACTTCAGAACTCACGAAACTGAATTCAATTATCTGTCTAATACAGCCTCAGAATTGACAATAATTGCCTGGTCTACCTTATTGTGTATTTGGAGAACCTAAAGCTGATAGTTAACCCTTTGCCTTATACACCATTGCTCACTGATTTCTATAATGCATTTATTTGGTAGGCTGTTTAAAAATGGTACTGGTAATTATTCTTAAATATGGCCAATAACTATTCATATAGAAGTAGAAGTACTTACTAATTCCTTGCAATTTTTCAGCACACAGAAACACAGGACAGCAGGGGAAAATTGCTTGTCTGCTCAGATGGAGTAATACAAATAATGTATAAGCCTTACTGAGTACATTAGCCTGCAAACATCAGTCTCAGTCTATTTTGAAGCTTAGTCAGGTAAACAATGAAATGTAACATGCATAACAAGTGCTTTTCTGCAGCTGTTTTTTGAAGTTTCCTATCATGAATATTTTGAGATTTGAGGTTTAACTGAATACAGTTAATTCTTCATCTAATGCTAGAAAGTATCTTTGTTGACAGCTGGGCTCAGAAATGTGAATGGGCACTAAATAAAAGGGTCCCAACAAGATATTTCAAGTGTGGTAGCTGCATCATTGTACCGTTTTGAGCTATTTGAGTGAAAGTATCCATCTAGCTATAGCAGAAAATGTTCAGTGACTTGTACTGGCAAGATCTGGGGTGAATCTTCATCCAGTGCTGAAGATTCTGTCACTTAAAGGAGACTGTTATTGGCATTTCAGTTACTTAAATTAATCTATGCTAAAATAGCTTGTTACACTGGAGCATAGACTCCTCATTCTGAGGCAAGAATTAGGAATGCAGTATCTAGAAATCATAGAAATCACCTCCCACTAGATCAGGTTCCTCAAAGCCCCATCCAACCTGGCCTTGAACAGGGCATTTCCACAACTTCCCTAGGCAACCTGTTCCAGTGTCTCACCACTTTCGCAGGAAACAGTTTCTTCCAATATCTAATCTAAATCTACCCTCTTCCAGCTTAAAACCTTTACCCCTCATCCCATAACTCCATGCCCTTGTAATGCTTTCCACCCCAGCTTTCCTACAGGGCCCCATCAGGCACTGAAAGGCTGCTATGAGGTCTCCTCAGAGCTGAACAACCTTCTCTCCCCCACGCTGAACAACCCCAACTCTCTCAACCTGTCCTCATATCAGAGGTGCTCCAGCCTGCTGATCATCTTTGTGGTCCTCCTCTGGACTCACTCCAGCAGCTCCATGTCCTTCTTGTGCTGGGGCTTCCAAAATGGACACAGTACTCTAGGGAAGGTCTCATGAGAACAGACTAGAGAAGGAGAATCATCTCCCATTTCCCTCTCCATTGCTGGCCCCATGTCTTTTGATGCACCCTAGGACACACTTGGCTTTCTGGACTGCAAATGCACATTGGTGGCTCATGTTGAGCTTCTCATTAGCCAACACAACTAAGTCCTTTTCCTCAGGGCTGGCTTCAATCCATTCTCCACCCAGCTTGTATTTCTTCTTGGGATTGCCCTGACCCAGATGCAGGACTTTGCCTTTGGCCTTGTTGAACTTCATGCAGTTTGCATGAGCCTACCTCTCAAGCCCATCAAGGTGCCTCAAGGGTGGCATCCCTTCGCTCCAGCTGAGAAATTATCTCATAAGTTTTATGTAGAGATATTTATATAGGTAACAGAAAAATTATACTACTATTGGCAATATTTTGCCTGTTCGGCACATCAATAATAAGAATTAGGCTGAATCGGGAGTAACTTGCAACCTTTAAATTCAACAGCACTTCAAGACAAACGATTAAACCAAACAATTTTTAAAAAGCAGGAAAAATGGGTATGTGTTAATGAATTTAACCTTTTATTTTCCTCCTTGATTTCTTGCTTCAAACCAGCAAGCAAAATTAGAGCATGTTTATAAAGCTTCAGATAGGTGGTACAGTAAATCTGCTAGAGATAATTTTGCATGCTTTAACTATATGTAAACTGAATTTTCTTACTTAAGTGAAATAGCTGGTAGATTTTCTTGCATGTATGTTTTTAGCTAATCTCATCAGCTAGTGCAGCAGTTCTGGAGTTGGCTTAAAGACACAGTATATTATGCAATACAGACAATTTTTACTCGCTGAGCTTAGTTTTCATTAATATATTTCATCACTTGTCATTGTGGGTTTTTTTTCTAACATGGGTTTTATAAAATACTAATTTAAAATATTGTATAATTATGACAATAGAAAAGTTCTAGATTGTAATTTTTGTTTTTAAAGCTAGAGGATCAGAATCTTAGTGAATTGGTTAGTTACTGGGCAGTGTCGTAAGTTGCCTGATGTGGTGGCTTATGAGTTTATATGAGCATTGTAGAGATAGGTATTTATCAATCTCTTGTCCAAACAGCCTTAAGCCACATGATGTTGAACACAAAGCAAATAGACTTTGTTAGTTCAACACTACACTTTGAGGATGTTATGATGATGATTGATGATTTCATACCAGTCTACAGTTCAAACTACTTGTATACTAGAAGTTTGATTTCAACATAGAAAAGGCAGTTTAGCCTTTTATGCCAGGGAATATGCCAGTAGCTGTAACAATTTGCTCACAAAAATGCAGAACTAAAGTTTTCCATGGCCCTACTGTCCCTTTTTTTTGTTGTTGTTGATAACGTGCAAGTGAGAACTATCTTCCAAAGGTCAAAGGTCAGTGGTCCTCGAAGTATACCATTTAATTCAGTGACAGTTTTCAGATGAAGTGTTATGTTCTGCTTTTCTGAGAGTATCCTTGAGGTAATAACTACAGCAGGAAAAAAAAATAAAAAAAAATTGCAATTTGTGTTTCAAAGGAAGCATATATTTGAGGCTTTTGTCTTGTGCTACAAACACCTTTCATAACCATTCCAGATTGTGAAGTCAATTGATTGCTTTTTTTGTAGCCAGCCACTGAAAAGCCACTGTCTCTCTAACAAAAAGACAGGAAAGCTTCTTCCAGAGGCTTTGAGTTACTCAGACATGTCATTTATAAACATTAAGCCTTATTTAGTGAGTCTACAAGTTCAAGCTTTTGAGAAAGCTTCCAAATTGCTACCCTGCCTAACTCATGAAAAGGCTTCTTATACCATGGAATAGATAAGACAGCTGCAAGAAGTGTAGCACAGTGTTTGCTGGCAAGGGAAAGGGTTTTATTCCAGATAATGTACTGTGTGGAAACTGCCAGAGATCTGACTCACCCTCAATCAGGAAGTATCTCGATCAAGATAGGACTATGATAGTCAGTCTTTCAGCCTTCAAGGGGAAGGCTGCTAGCTATCTGGTGTTTCAATTGCACATGTTTACAAGGAGTAACTTCCAAGAGCTGCAAATATTTCAGATTAGCTATCAGGGAGCAATACTGTGACTATTATTTGCTGACATATTCCTGTCATCACTGTGAAAGTTAGCAGTCAAAATAATTTAAAATTTCCAGGTTAAAAGGATATGCAGACTGAGGTTGTTTACTAGGAGAAGCTAACTTTTGTTGCTGGTGTGTTTACAACCTTCAATGTAAATTCAGGCAAGTTAGTAATACCTTTTTCTTCAGTGGAACTAATTTAGTATTAGCTGAGCTTGTTCTCTTTGTTTGATTCAACTGTGAGGTTTTTGAGAACTCTTCAACGACAAAGCTAGAAAAAGAAGTTTTAAAATATTAATGAGTCCTTCTTGTCCATATGGACCATTGTTTAAATTGAGATGAAAATATCAGTAGAAAGCTTGAGTAGCAAATAAATTCCCATCTCCTGAGCGTACTTACTTTCACCTCTTGTCTGATGAAGTGAAGTTTGGGTAACAGATTAAATGGAAGTGCAGAGATGGCTTGTTAGAAGCAGCATTCATTTCAGGTGTCAGTGTAACTAATATTCTAAAGCCTTCACTTTCATGTAAGCCATGAATGTCTTCAGCTGATACGTTAGCTGTAAAGGTATAAAAAGAACTCTAAATAATTAGAGGAGGCAAAAAATGAGTGTTCTGGAAAATTGATTTGTTTTATATAAAAACTCTTGTCTCATACTAAAAGAGTTGGTTTCTACGCTGATTCGTGTAAGCATGTGTTCCTGTTGTAGAAGACTAATATAATAGGTTGTTGATGAGAAAAATATTGGCTAATTTGTTTCACTGATGCCTGAAAGTATACATCATATTTTTCAGGAACACCAGCTTACTATCAGTATAATCAGACAAGTCGCAAAGGCCTGACTGTCAATGTTGCATTATTATACAGATTATTTAAATATTAATCAGATTTTTTTTTTTAATCCAAGTTGCTCAGTATATTGGAAACTACCTAGGTGTGATCTCAAATAGGCACTATTGTTTTGCACACTTTTCATTGCAGCTTCTAATGCTCTTTGGCAAGTCTCAAGCAAAATCTCCTCAAGCCCTCTGATATTTGGACTGTTTATACCCCTGCAACCGTATCATCATTATGGATGAAGGGCCAATCGTTCCACTGTAATTTAACTGCATATAAAGTAAGCAAAGGTTAGAGAAGGGGAGAGAAATCTTAGATGAGAACTGAAATGGCAAAAAAGTTATTTTTAATATTTTTTCTTCACTCAACACTTTACTTTTTCCTTTTTTTCAGGATATGTGTGAGAACTGACTTCCACAGCACATTATTTGATGAGTTGGTATTTCAGTGTTGGATTACCTTTCTGGCTCTTTCCACTGGTCACACAGCAAACCTCTAACTGCTGCACGTTCTTTCAGACTTGTATAATAACCAAATGATGATGACATTTTGTCCAAATTATGGAAGTTGGGGAAAAAAAAGTCATTAAAAACCTGATTATTTTCCATTGAGCTTCCTTTTTTTCTCAGAGCCCCTGTGTTGGGCTCTCTCTACTCTATTGAATTGGAGAAGCTTTCTGAGCTGTAGGGCAGGGGACTGAGATGAGCTGCCAGATATTGGACAGCTCATGAGCGAAAAGATGAGAACTGTAGTAGAGTAGTAGTTTTTGTCAGCATTAGCAATACATAAATATTTCTTCTGTGTGTATTAATTGTCTATGTATATAAGTTTTAGTATATAAATTTTAGAAATTTCAAATTACAATGTTTAGATCTAAAAAACCCCACAAACCAAACAAACCAAACCCCCCCCCAACAAACAAAAAACCCTAAAAGCAAAAAAAACAACAAACAAAAAAAAAACCCCAACAACAACAACAAAAGCACAACACCAAAAAAAAAACCCACAAACAAAAATCAAACAAGGAAAACCTAGGGAAAAAATCCAACAAAACAGAAAAGCCAGACACTTTGTCTTATGACAGTTCTGCTCAACATCTCTAAGAAGAGATGGATCTTGCTGTATTGAACTGACAGGGTCTGTAGACTCTTTTCTGACTTCCCTTGAGAGACAAGTTCTATTGGGGACACTGTGTTCATCTATATGAAATTATAGCCTTTCATGAAATCAGAAGTGTGAAGGAAGACCTTAATAGAATAACGGCAAAAAGAGTAGGAATTTATATGTAATTAACTGGAGGTACAATATTCTGAATACTACAGACAATAATATATTTCAACCCCAAAGGGTTCCCTTTCCCTTCTCCTCCCATGGAACCTCGTTTTCATCTCATCTTTGCCTCATAGTCTCTTATCTCTGCTCCTTAAGCTTCAGCGTGAAATACATCAAAAGGCAAGAAGCTGTGGCTGTAGAAGCTTGAAAATAGTACAGGAGAGTGAAGCTCGTCGAGTCATAGGTACAGAAAGTAATTGTATCCACTGCCATTGTTCTTAATTTTTAAAGAATGCAATTACTTAATGGTGGATCTGATAACAGTTTCATTATCTAAAACTTGAAATTGGCTATTTATTACTTTCAGTAATGTCATGTTAGAAATTCTGGTTGTTTTAACGAGGCACGAATTTTCTTTTCCTCAAAATTAAAAAAAAATAAATGTTATTTTTTACCTGG
Organism: Apus apus; assembly: GCF_020740795.1. Lineage (NCBI taxonomy): Eukaryota > Metazoa > Chordata > Aves > Apodiformes > Apodidae > Apus > Apus apus. The sequence continues at coordinate 82,992,071 of NC_067282.1, read as the reverse complement.
GTAACAAGATTAAAATAAAAACTCTGAGTTCAGAGCTTCTTTCTGCATCTTAACCATCAACAGTTTCTTAAGGTTGGTTCAGAACCTTGCAAATGGGTTCTGTAATGCGAATCCATTAATTAAAACCATAAATGTAACATTTTACATGTGTAGATAGTCACTGCAAAGCTTAGATATCCTCCCACAATACAGCACAAGTAAACAAGTCACTGTGCTTCTTCTCAGATTATATAAATGTGTATTTTAACCTTAAGGATTGCAAAGGTTTGAAAGAAATTGTTGAGGAGGAGCTGAATTACAAAGTAAAAATTTGTTTTGATTTAGCTTAGAATTTTGCTTGATGCTGTTTTTAATGAAAGTTCTAATGTGATTGTTGCTTTTAGAAAACCCATGTTATGAGTTAGTAGAAGTATCTTAACTAGGAGCAGAGATACCCTGTGTGAATAGATACTTACTGTTAGATCCATTTAATACATAATAGTTAAAAAGAAATAAGCTGATTTTTTAAGTGCTTTTAAATATAACTAGCTTGTGATAATTTGTAGAGGTGTGACCTGACTTGCATATAATGATCATAGGAAAAGCCTAAATTTATTTTTCTACCTGCTTACACTTGAGGGCAGAAAATATTGGCTGGATGGGCTAAACAAAAAAACTTCTGTAGTCTGAATAGGAAACTGTGTAAATATTCTTCTCTGTATTGCATGCATTTAAACTGTTTTTAATATGTATGTAGATTTATGCATACAAATACAATAACTATAAAATAAAGGATATAAGGAACATTTCAAATACTTCTCCATTAAAAAAAGAAAGAGAGAAAATTGCAAGCAATTAGAACTGGAAACAAGCATTTAGTAAAGTCTCACTGCATTTGAAAGTGCTTAATACTGAATGGTGAATTATACTATTCCGTTAACTGCAAAATAAGCGTAATTTAGACAATTGTTCCTTTAGATGAGTTTGTATTTTGTGATGCATGATGCAGGCACTCAACAGGATAGTATCACTTTTAATCATCTCTATCTTGAATCACCTTCACCAACCAGCCATACCTTGACATTATTTGTTTATTAATTTTGCTGACAGAGTATTTGAGAGGGCAGTGGAATGAGAAGGGTACTAAAGAGCCAATATCTACACAGAGATAGAATTAGTGTTCTGTACAATCTGTGCTCTGAAGCAGGAACACCCAGCTTTTGTGTTGTTCAGATTTAAATACAACAAAAGTGTAAGAAGATTTTCTTGTAATGGACAGATCTCTATTAATGAATGAAGAGCCAAATACTTTTCAACAGCAAAATGATTCTAAAGAATTTTTAATAAGAACATATTAGAAGGTCTGGACAATTCTTTAGGCTTTTAGAAAATTTAAAAAGCATAAAGCCAGCATTAAAAGTACATTTGATGCTAAAAAAAAAAAAATGTGGCAAGAATAATAATGCCTTCTATACAAATGTTGAGCTTGGTCTGGAAGTAACAGCTCAGCAAATAACCCATAATACAATTGCTTTTAAACAAGATCAAGGAAATTAAGTTGTCAAGTTATTAGAGTAGCACATATTGAGGATATAAAACAGTAACCAAGATTAATATGCTGGCTTACATCAAAACAAAAATGTGAGAAATCTGAAAGTTTTTAATTTTTACTTAGCAAAGCCTTTTCATCCAGTATTTCTTCCTGTTTTTCACTAATAATTTAACTTCTATAGTATTTTAAAATTTATTGTTCTCTCTTTTTTTTTTTTTTAAGTAGCCAGCAGATAGTCATAAAATTCCAAGTCTCATCATGTGTATTAAATGCATTTTAAACCTAAAAAAAAAATTTGAAATTTAAGATTTTATTCTCCTTTGTGTTATTTCTGCTCTAGTAAAGCTGTCTGGAACCAAACACCATATACAAAGTTAAGAATCTCTGTATTTTTGTATTCTCAGCTTGCTTAAAAATGCCAATAAAACTTTTCCAGGAAGAAACTGTTATTGGACATGTAATAAGTTTTGACATTACTAGTTTATAAAAAATGTAACAAATATTAATTAGCAGCCTGGCTTACTGTTCAATTTCAGTACCCAAAAATGAAAGGGAAGCTTGTAAGGGGAAAAATAAATAATTTAAAAACCAAAACCAAACCAAAACCTGTATTTGCTCCCTACATATTATAATTACACTAGTCTATTTTCTTCAGTTTATTTCCTTTTTCTTTTTGGAAAGGCTCAGTTACTTAATACTCCTGATGACCTGAGAAAGTTTGTTGGTTTTTTAGTGAGATTTATCTGCTTACTTGCCCTCTTAGACTAGCTGCATACATATGTGAAAAGTAATCACAGATGCAGACTGCAGGGATGGTGGGACTAGGGAACAAGCGTAGACAAACTTGTGGGCAGAAGCAAATACAGATTAAAAACCAAATAAAATGTGGGTAGGTTAAAAGATTAATTTTAGAATCATCACATACTGTGTCAGGAAAATCTAGACTTGTTAAATGTTTGTTTCTTTTTCAAATATAGAATCATAGGATCATAGAATCATAGGTGTTGAAAGGGACCTCTGAAGATCATTGAGTCCAACCCCCCTGCTGCAGCAGGAACACCTAGGGCAGATCACACAGGAACGTGTCCAGACGGGTCATGAAAGTCTCCAGGGAAGGAGACTCCACAGCCTCTCTGGGCAGCCTGTTCCAGTGCTCTGTCACTCTCACAGTAAAGAAGTTTTTCCTCACTTTGAATGGAACTTCCTGTGTCGTAACTTGGTGCTGTTTCCCCTTGTGCTATCACAGGGCACCACTGAAAAGAGACTGGACCATTCTTGACATCTATCCTTCAGATATTTATAGACATTAATAAGGTAATGATACGATGCATAAATTTTTGATACTTTTGAATTATTTTTTTAGTTTTTCTTCTTTGGGTAGTTTTGGTTATATTAAGGGTTTTATTAAATAAAAAAAATACTAGACATTGGTTATTCCTGAAGTAGCAATTTTATTTATGAAGTGAAAGTTAAATATATTTATTTAGCCTGATGATAAAATGTCTGTGCAGCATACTGCCAACAGGGAGACCAGCTGCCAGATGAATTATCTGTGTCTCATTGCTTCTTCTGGAGAAAGCAAAGAAAAGCTGTTCTATGACCAGGGGAGAAGTCTGAAAAGATTTAATCTCTAGTTCAGTGAACAGTTCTTAGTCTTGAAATGGCAGTCACAAATTCATGTGTGTATCTTGCAGAGTGTGAGGGGTTTATTTAAAGTTTTACCTAATAAATTACTTTATTCAAATTGAGAATCCAGGAAATGCACCAAAGTGCAGGAAGAAGTAGAAATGCAAGACAAGTGTTAAAAGTAAAAAGGATATTTTTTTTTTATCAGAAAGTATATGTCTTTCCTAATTGAGATGAATTTCTAAGAAAAATGGTTTTATGTAGTTTCAAAATGCTGAAGAAATAAACTGCTGTCCAGCCACTGACTATCATGTAACAGTACCATGTATGCTTGGAAAATATAGAAATATAACTAGAAGTATGAAATCACATGAATGTGCTAGAGGAAGAACACAGAATTTCCCCCATGACTGTACATTTTGATCTGCAGTAGGCTGATTCACTTAGATTTGTTCAATCCTATGGTAATCTTAGAGACTTTTACCACCTACACTATGAAAAAATTATTTGCTTAAAGTTAGCAATTTGACATAGTCAGGTTTGAATGGTTGTTTTTCTTTGAAGCAGTTGTGGTGTCGCTGTCTTCACGGTTCCTGATCTAACTTGATTTTGAATGATCAATCTTGGTGTCTAAGGATTTGTTTCTGGCCATTGACAGGCGCAAAAGAAAGAGTAAGGAAATATCTTACTCTTAGACATCTTACCCTTTCTTAGAAAGGCCACTTCTGAGATGCTAAATCAAAGCCAATGCTAGATGTCAGAAAGTACAAGGAGTAAGTGGAGCCATAGTTCAAGATGCTTGCCCTGTAGCTGGGAGTTTGTGATCCAATAGCTTCAAAAGCATTTGTCAAAAGGTTAAAGGTTTTCAAGATATTCAGTGTCCAGAATTCCATGAAAAGCAACAGTGGCAAGAGAATTGTAATACCTGTCTATAGTAGGGGGAAAAAACATTATTTGTATTCTGTTTGCTAGCACGTAGCTCACTGGTCAGTACAAATATTCCAGCTAAAAAATCAGCTACTGATATGTGTTGTATCTCTTGTCCAGTGGATGTTCTATGGAAGAGTTATGGGAATTTTTATGCTGGAGGGAAGAGATACAGTGATTAAGAAAGACAAATCTGTAGGAAGACAATTAGTTTTGCAGTCCAAAGAAAACTTTTCAAATACTTAGTGAATTGGAACACTCCGGAGAATTGTATTTGGATGTTTCCTTACTAGAATCTAGTGTCATAATTTAAGTTGGAAGGAACCTCCAGAGGTCATCTAGACAAAGTGTCTCCTCCAGATATGTCTAGTTAGGTCAGATTGCTCACAGTCTTGTTCAGTTAAGTCTTAAACACCTCCAAGTAACCTGTTCCAGTATTTAAACACTCTTATGGTTTAAACAAGCAAACACCCTAACCTCCTTTTTCTTAATATATAATTGGAATTTTCCACATTTCAACCTCTACTGCCTCTTGTCCTATCACTGCAGACCACAGAGAAAAGTCTAGCTCCATCTGCTCTCTATCCTCTGGTACCACTTTTTCCAGACTGAACAGGCTCAGCCCTCTCAGTGTCTCCTCGTATATTGTGTTATCCAGCCCTGAACAACTTGGTGGCCCACCACTGGATCCGTTCTAGTACATCAATATCTTTCTTGTGCTGGGAGCCTGAAAATGGATCCACACGTGGCCACATAGAGGCTAAAGAGAGGAAAGCTGGCATGCTTCCCTAAACCAGCAAGCTGCACTGCTGGTAGAATAGCCCAGGCTTTGGCTGGCATCCTTTGCTCCAAGGACAGACTGTCGGCCAGTATTTGACTTGTCAGCTAGAAACCCTGATCTTTTTTCTTCAGTAAGGCGCTGTGTGTTAGGACACAATATAACTGCAATAAGAATTCTCAAGATGAAAAAACCCCTCATGCTGTTCTTACACAGGAAATACGAAAAATAATGACAAATGCTAGTCAGTTTTTGGGGTTTTTTTCCTATTTAATTTGGTGAAGACTACCTTGGACAATTTTTTTGGGGGGTGGTTGTGTTGTTTGGTTTTTTTATTTTATACATTTGACTTGTTTCAATTAAATTTCTGATAAATTTAATCCCATCAATTTATTGTTAGAACATACTTTGTGTTCTAGAAGCATCATGGCAGGCAAGTGAGAGAAACTCAGTTGTTTGTTAAGTTCTCCTACCCCCAACCCAGTATGGATTTAAGAGCTTTGTGATATGTTCTGTTTTAGATGACAAAAGCAGTAAATTACTTTTAAATTCATGCTGGACACGAATTTGGTATTAAACCTTAAAAATGCATACTTTATTTAAGAAAATCAACAAATACTTCAAATGAAATCACATTCCATATCTGATTATTCTTTCTTATTATTTTTACTTATTCATTAAAATCTCCAGCTAGGTAGCTTCTTTAATTTACTTCTGAATCTCTTTGGAAACCTCTTCTTACAGTAATACTTTACCTCATGCATATATAAAAACAGATGCTGACCAGAGAGCAGCTTATGGCTGACAGAGTGTCAGCCGTATGTGCAACACCTGCCTCATTTTTTTTCATGTGTTGTAAACAACAGGGTGAGAAATAACCACACTATGGAGCAATTAAAACACAAAAGGAATCCCAATGAAGATGCAATGCAGATAATTCAGTTTGGAACAAAACAAAGATGCAAATTTTTAAATAAGACTTAAAAAAGGCTTTGTGTATTCTCCAGCTTTGTTTTCCACAGTAACAACAAAATTAGTAATCTTGATATATATATAAGCAGAAGGCTAATTAGCATCTCTTTCTTACAATAAAGATTATTGGTATTTAGGTGTAAGTGTTGGTATTACTTGAGGTTTTTTCCAAACATTGAAACTCTTCCCGAATCACAAAAATAAAAGGTTGAATAGAACTTAAGTGTTTACTTATCTTAAGTCCCTTGCATAAATGCAGAACCTGTTTATTGGTTTTCAAGAACATTCAGTAAGAGAGGTTGCATAGTGAGTTGAGATAGACTCTTCCATTGCTTTAGTTCTTTAATAGATGGATTTTTTTGCCATCCTCATAGTCAATGTCAATCTTTTCCTGCAAACAGAGTCCATCTCTTCCTGCAACAGAGGATAGGGAGAACTGTTGCCCAGCTGTTTTTAAAACCCATTGTATATTGGAAACCTATGATCAGTCCGCAAGGCTGATGGGATACAAAAAACAGGCTTCCTTTAACCTTTTGCTGTAAGTCATATGTTTTTATCTGCTTTAACTTCTGAAAGCTTCTTCCTATGTGCCTTTATGCTTATATAGTGTTATTTCTTCAAGGAATACCACATACATACTCACACAGAAAAAATAAATCTCTTCTCTGTGTTGGCAAAAAGCTGTCAAAATTGAAGGGGTTTGTACATATTTTGCTGCATATGGCAACAGAGAGTCAGCAAGCCATGAATAAAGAACATTCAAGGCTTATTTAATCCTTGTTTCTCTACTTTGAGAATCCAGGTCACTTCAGTAATTCTGTCTTGACTGGTGTAAGTGTCAGCCTACTGAATTTGAAATTTATTCTTGGAACAAATGCTGGTGTCTGTTGCCGAATGCTCAATTCCAAACTTTAACTGCCTGATTAAAAAGCATGCTGCATGTGTAGTAAGGACATGTGTCTTAACTATTTTTTCTGACCTGCAAGATGTAAAGTAGCTTCCACCGATTTTAATTACTTTTGTTGTTTTGTTCTATTGGTCTTGGTGGTAATGGCTTCAAAATGCTCTTTCAATCATGCAAGTCCTATATTTGCACTCCTTTTGTGACAAGAATACATGTTCTTTTGTAGTTGGTTGCAGGAAATTTTGTTAGTGTTGACACAAAGAATAATTTCTGCAAGAAGATCTCAGCACTTTGTATGTCAGGCTATGAATGGTTGCCATATTTAAGGAAGTCAAATTCATTTGCATCCATGGCGCCACTGCCCTCAGACAACATAGCCAAAATCATCTTTTTTACACTGCTCTGCACCATAGATTATCTGTGAGTTTATGCTTTCCAGGCTGTTTTTAGTATATGAATTTTTATAGATTTTGCCCCTTTAACATGCCACATATGCATACTAGTCTTTATGGAAAACTTTCGAAGGAGCCTTTCTCACCAAAAAAAACCCCAAGAAAGTCAAACAAACATGAAAAAAAATGAAAACAAAAAATCACTTTTTAAAAAATACGTATTGCTGACAAACAGAAGTTTCATCCAATTAGAGTGGCATGTAATCACCCCAAAGTTCTTGTTTCTTTAGTTATTCTTCTGTCCATAAAGCAGCATGTTTGAATATACTTTCTGACTGTGAGGGGGGGGGAAGGTTGTTAATTTTCTATGTACAGGTGACAATAGCTTGTAAGATTAGGTACAGTAAAATTTGTGGTTCTAGGTTATTCCTTAAACATACCTTATTTTTTACTACGAGCTTGTTCCTTATACATATGTATATCTCATGTAGGGTTGGTCCAGATTTCTGTTTTGGATTCAATTCCATGTCAGAATTATAATAGAAGCAACACCAGAATCACTAGTATATTGCAAGTCAAAAGATAATACAGCAAATTGACCGATTCAGAAGCCAAAGACTGAATATGGTTGTCCACAATCTACCTTGGTGTTTATGTTGTAGATGATGTTATGAATGTACTGTATCTGACAGTACATTGTCTGCAATGGATCATTGGTGCTTTCATGGTATCAAATTAAAACGTACTACCATTCTGTGTAATGCCTCATGATGGTCCTTACTGTTCAGAAGTAGTGTGCCCTCTAAGTATTCTTTCAGCTAGGTTGATTAAACTGCAAGCATAAAATTTCTGTTAGGTCCTCTTTTGAATTATTAAAGCCCATCAGAATAACTGGACTTATTCTAGCTTATATTTAGAGTCTTTTTAACCAAATTAGCTGTTCCCTTTTTATACTTTCAGTTCCTACATCCTAAATATAGTTACAGTTATACAAGCTAAAGTTTACATGCAAGAGCAGTCAACATGGTTTTACCAGGGTAAGTCATGTTTGACCAACCTTATAGCCTTCTATGAGGAAATTACAGGGTGGATAGATGGTGGCAGAGCGGTAGATATGGTTTATCTTGATTTCAGTAAAGCATTTGACACTGTCTCCCACAGCATCCTTGTAGATAAGTTGATCAAGTATGGGTTTGGTGATCAGGTAGTGAGGTGGATCATGAACTGGTTGAATGGAAGAAATCAGAGAGTTGCAGTCAATGGGGCAGAATCTAGTTGCAGGTCTATGACTAGTGGAGTCCCTCAGGGGTCGGTACTGGGACCGGTGTTGTTCAACATCTTCATCAACGACCTGGATGAGGGTACAGAATGTACCCTCAGCAAGTTTGCTGATGACACTAAACTGGGAGGAGTGGCTGACACACCAGAAGGCTGTGCTACCATTCAACGAGACCTAGACAGGCTGGAGAGTTGGGCAGGGAGAAACCTGATGAAGTTCAACAAGGGCAAGTGTAGAGTTTTGCATTTGGGGAAGAAAAATGCCATGTACCAGTACAGGTTGGGGGCTGACCTGCTGGAGAGCAGTATAGGGGAAAGGGACCTGGGGGTCCTGTTAGGCAGGAGGATGACCATGAGCCAGCAATGTGCCCTTGTAGCCAAGAAGGCCAAAGGCATCCTGGGGTGCATTAGAAAGGGTGTGGTTAGTAGGTCAAGAGAGGTTCTCCTCCCCCTCTATTCTGCATTGGTGAGGCCGCATCTGGAGTATTGTGTCCAGTTCTGGGCCCCTCAGTTCAGGAAGGACAGGGAACTGCTTGAAAGAGTCCAGCGCAGAGCCACAGAGATGATTAATGGAGTGGAACATCTCCCTTATGAGGAAAGGCTGAGGGAGCTGGGTCTCTTTAGTTTGGAGAAAAGGAGACTGAGGGGTGACCTCATCAGTGTTTACAAATACGTAAAGGGTGAGTGTCAGGAAGATGGAGTTAAGCTTTTTTTCAGTGATGTCTAGTGATAGGACAAGGGGTAATGGATGCAAACTGGAGCATAGGAGGTTCAATGGGAATATCAGGAAATTTTTTTTTTACTGTGAGAGTGACAGAGCCCTGGAACAGGCTGCCCAGAGAAGTTGTGGAGTCTCCTTCACTGGAGACATTCAAGACCCACCTGGATGCTTTCCTGTGTGATGTACTCTAGGTGACCCTGCTCTGGCAGGGGGGTTGGACTAGATGATCTTTCGAGGTCCCTTCCAACCCCTAGGATTCTGTAATTCTGTGATTTGTATCCTCAAAGTAGAAAAAAAGGTGTTTTCTTGCCACTTTTCTATCTTTGTACTTCTTCATAAATTATTTCCTGCTAATAAATTGAACACATTTTTTTTTTCACCAGAGGCTGAAATGCTACTAGCAACATGCTGGCTCACCACATGTTAGAGAGATTTGATAGTAACTTTCACGTGAATACACAATAACTATGCATTAAATGTTGTTCACAGAAAGGAAAAAACCTAAAATCTTTCTGTAGTCTGCAACAAAAGCTGCAACAGAAAAAACGTAGATGCTCATGAGACATTTCTGTGCCAAATATTAGACAAGGCCTTGGAGTCTGGCAGATTCCTGTTGTCCTCTCTCCTCTATCCATTTATTCTAGAATACAGTAATCCTCTTTAAGTTAAATCCCTTTAGGTTTTAATTTAGGGGTAAGTTGCCAGCAAGTGTAAAGGAGGAGAAGACCGAGATTATTTATAAGTTATTTGAAGGAAATTGAAAGCAGCTCTTGGTGACTATGGTCTGTAACAGCCTACTTTTCGTAGCTGATTCTCAACTCTGCAAACACAAATTATGTTGAATAGCTAAATAGTTAAAATTAGTGCCTGTCTAGACACCTTACCAGGTGTAGGTGAGTAATAAAGCTAGTTCAAACTCATTCTGATTTTCTGTTAGATCTTTCCATCTTGTCACAGTTTTTCTAGCACTTATATACTACAGACTGACTGTCACTGATGTTTACGTTTTGGTTTTTGTCATTGGAGATACAATATTAAGGAGTACTTGGGAAAGCATTTATTTCTATGCAATCTCTTTAGCTGTCATTTCTTACTGAAGCCTCTGTAATTTGAATAAACATCATTGGAGAGGTATTTAAGAGGTGTTCTATGATTTCTCAGTACCTCTGAGATTCTTTGTTCTATATGAAGATTCTCCTGGGAACACAAAGAGCTGTTATCCGTTGATGGATAAAGATGACATGACCACAGTAATGGTTTTGATAATACTGATGACTAAGGTGCAGCTGGTAGGCTGAAGTGTGTAACCCCTGTAGCAATGCACAAGGTCACTTATTGCTTGCTGCTTTCTCTCCAAGAGACTCAAAACAGTATTTGACCTTTTAATTCTTTTGCATATGTTTAAGAGGGCAGAATACTCACCTAAGCTTTTAAAAAGCAAGATGTGGTAACACATGTTGTCCAGAATTTCCCATTGCAGCATAGGAAATGCTTGGGTAGCATAACAATTGTATGATACTGCATGGCTGGAACATAGCAATCTTATATTCTGTACTGATTGTAGGCACCAGTGGAGTTCCAAGTCAAGTCTGGCATGTCAGTTTTGACCTACATTAGTTAAATTCTATGAAAGACTGCTTCTCACTCTAACACTATATTCCAAGCAACTTTTAGAATTAGGAATTGTAATGAAAAAGGTTGTTACTGAAGTTCAGTAGCTTATTTCTCATAAGAATCAGGTATTTCACACTTAGTAGTTTTATTTTTACTGTTATGTAATTTCCCCACTAAAACTGTTCATTCTAGAATGCAGTTTAAGCATTTAAGTGCATGCAGAAATGGAGAAGCATATTGCTTTCAGAACTTTTACTGATTCTACTAATATTTTTTATAGTATTTTTGTTATCCCTAAATAATTACTAATAAAAGTTTCAAAATATTTTGGGAAGGCCTGATAAGCTCTTGTCACAGTTTAGCTCCGGGTTGGCAGTCAAACTAAAAACAGTAATGCTCTTGATCCACCCCCCTGCCCCCAAGGTAGGGGAAAGAGGGAGAAAAAAATGAGAGAGAGGTTTTCTGGGTTGAAAAGTGAAACAAATTGATTTTAATTATTAGTGATAGGGGAATATATATATTTATGAAGGGATGTGCAACACTCAATCCACTCCTTCCTCCCCCAGCGACTCTCACAGACTCCCGGCTGAAAGGGGGAGTGTCTGGACACAGGAATGGGGTCCGCAGATGTCAGCTGTGAAGGAAAATGGAAAAAAAAAAAAAAAATAGAGAGAACCAAAGAGAGGGCAATAGAAGTGACAGTAAGCAGAAAAAAGAGAAAAAATGGAAATAAAAGGCTAGACTTCCATAATATCTTAACCTATACAGAAAGCCAAATAGAGAAAGTATTATGAGAAGGGAATATTCTGATTTGCTGATCCTGCCTTCAGTCTAGTCTGTTCCCCCATGCAGGGGGGAGAAGCTGCAGACATGAGCTTCAGAAATGTCCTTGGTTGTTATCAGTCCACTGGTGCTGCTAAAAAAAGTTCACTGAAAGAAAAAAAAAATCAGCAAAGGGGAAATTCGCTTTACCTTGGCTCAAACCAGGATGGCTCTAAGGATTGATTTGTGTGGCCATAATTATTGCAAGGGTAAGAAATTTATTTAGATTGGATATTAGGAAAAAATTTCTTCACTGAAAGGGCTGTCAGACACTGGATCAGGCTGCTCAGGGAAGTGATGGAGTCACCATCCCTGGAGGTATATAGAAGACGTGTTACTGTGGTGCTTAGGGACATGGTTCAGTGGTGGATTTGGCAGTGCCAGGTTAATGGTTTCACTATGCACTTTTAAACTGTTTGCAATATTTAGAAGCAACAGCATTGAAAAATGAGTAGACCTACATCCTCAGCTTTGCATTTCTTCCTTTGGTCAATTTAAATGAAAACTTCGCAGAGATTTTGCATTTTTAAAAAATTTAATCTATTAATCAGTTTTATTGCAAGTAATATAAAGTGACACATAATTCTATCATATTTGGCCAATATGTAACTAAGCTGTCATGCACCCAGAGAGATAGTTTAGGGTGTTCAGCTGTCATGTGTAATTTATAATACAGTTTTGTTGCATGAGAAAGGAAAATTTAAAGCTGAATTATTATTTTTTTTTCTTTCTCTGTGAATGGAGGGAAGAGAACTGATAGCAGACTTTAAAAGACTCTATTTCCATATATTTGCTTTGATGATATTGACCTTGGACTTCTGTAACAAGATTCAAAACCTCAGCAAAAAAAATATTCTTGCTAAAACACTCTCAGAAACTGTATGCCTATAACACGTGCTGTTTGGAAGAAGAGGTCACAAATGCTACAGTAATATAATCATAGAATGTCTTGAGTCAGAAGGGACCTCTAAAGGTCACCTAGTCCAACCCCCCTACAATAAGCAGGGACATCTCCAACTAGAACATATTGCTCAGAGCCCCATCAAGCCTGACCTTGAATGTCTCCAGGGATGGGGCCTCCACCACCTCTCTAGGCAACCTGTTCCAGTGATCCACCACCCTCATAATAAAGAACCTTTTCTTAATGTCCAACCTAAATCTACCCTTCTCTAGCTTGAAACCATCACCCCTTGTCTTATTGTTACATGCCCTAGTGAACAGGTCTTCCCAACCTCCTTATAGGCCTCTTTCAGGTATTAGGAGGTCACTATAAGGTCATAGAATCATAGAATGCCAGGTCAGAAGGGACCTCAAGGATCAGCCTGTTTTCCTAAGTTAGGTGTTCTTGCCCTCTGATAATTTTTGTGGTCCTGCTCTGGATATGCTCCAACAGGTCCACATCCTTCTTGTGCTGGGGGCACCAGAGCTGGACGCAGTGCTCCAGGTGAGGTCTCACCAGGGCAGAATAGAGGGGCAGAATGACCTCTCTCCATCTGCTGGCCACATTTCTTTTGATACAGCCCAGGATGTGGTTGGCCTTCTGGACTGCAACTGCACATTGGTGGCTCATGTCCAGCTTTTGATCCACTGGTACCCCCAGGTCCTTTTCCACAGGGCTGCTCTCAAGTGTGACCTCCCCCAGCCTGTATTCATATCTTGGGTTACCTTGGCCCAGGTGCAGGACCCTCCATTTGGCCTTATTGAACTTCATGAGGTTCACCTGGGCCCACTTCTCCAGCTTCTCTGGGTCCCTCTGGATGGTATCCCATCCCTCTGGCATATCGACTGCACCACCCAGCTTGGTGTCATCAGCAAACTTGCTGAGGGTGCTCTCAGTGCCACCAACAATATCGTTAATGAAGATATTAAACAACAATGGGCCCAGTACAGACACCACTTGTCACTGTTTTCCATCTGTGACCATGCAACCAATTCCTTATCCACTGATCAGTCCATCCATCAAATCCATATCTTTCCAACTTAGAGAGAAGGATATTGTGGGGGACTGTGTCAAAGGCCTTTTAGAAGTCCATATAGATTATATCCTTTGCCTTTCCCTTGTCTACTGATGCAGTCACTCCTCTGTAGAAAGCCACTAAATTGGTCATGCAGAACTTGCCCTTAGAAAAGCCATGTCCTGAATCGCTTCCATGTCCCCCATGTGTCTTAACGTGTCTTCGAGGAGGATCTGTTCCATGATCTTCCCAGGCATAGAGGTGAGACTGACAGGTCAGTCGAGAGAGGTAGCCAGTGAAGACTGAGGAAAAAAAAAAGTAATTGAGCACCTCATGCTTTTCCTCATCTTTGTTACTAGTTTGCCATCCTTGCTCATTCGAAGGAATACTTTTTTCAACCTTCCTTTTCTGCTTGATATACCTGTAGAAGCCCTTTTTGTTATTCTTTGTATCCCTTCCAAGTTCAGCTCCAGCCATGCCTTGGCCTTCGTGATCCCACACCTGCGCAACCAGGCAGTGTCCCTACACTCTTTCCAAGAGCCTGAATTGCTTGTGCAGTTCCTTCTTGCTTTTTAGTTTGGCCAGCAGGTTTCGGCTCAGCCATGGTGGTCTCTTGCCTCCCTTACTTGATTTCTTGCACCTTGAGATCGAGAGCTCTTGTGCTCTATGGAAAGCGTCCTTGAAGATCTGTTTCCCAGGAGGCCCTGCTGACTAGCTCCTTGAAGAGCTGGAAGTTTGCTTTTCTATAATTCAGAGTCCTGACTACAGTCCTCATCTGACTAAAATCTCTGAGGACTGTGAACTCCACCAGTGAATTGTCACTGCAGCCCAGGGTGCCTCCCATCTTTCTCCAAGACATCAGATGATATCAAAATAACAACTTGCCCAATGCAAATAATTATAAATGCAGTATTTAATTTGTATAATTCACTGAAAGTTCTAACTCTTTGGCAACTCTCTTTATTAGGTCTTTCCAGATGCCACCTCCAATTCTGGGTACTAAAAATATTGAACTAAACAGTGTAATTTATGATCAGATGAAATGAATCTCAGTGAAATAAATCAAATATGTCACCTATGAAGGGCAATTCTCTTTAATTTTCTCAACTGTTGCTCCATCCTACATTTCTTTCTTTTTATACTTGTGAAGTAGCAGATGCGGCTTCTATATATGATACCATAAATATTGCAATGTTTTTAAACTTTAAAATTATGTTGGATTGGAGGAACTGATAGGAGAACTTTAAAAACAACTTTTATTGTTATAATAAGCCAACCACTGTTCTTTTAAAACTTTTTCCTTTTTTAGTTTCTATACAAATTTTCAGCACAAGAGGCTCATGTACTATATATGAAGTTTTCTCAGTTCTCCGCCATGATTTAAAAAATGTTTCTGACCTCAAAACCAATGTTGAAGTGGCATGAGTAGCAAATTCTTTATTTGGATTTTGTGGTCCAGCAACTGACTTTCTGCTTTTGCTGAACTGCTGCCTAAAGAGCAAATGAGGTTAAAAAAGAAGTCTTGCAGCTTATAACTCCTGTAAACTTTATTATACAACCTTTATTCGTTAACAACTTAAGCAATCTACGGTTGCCTCATTCCTACAATCATTTTTTTTTCTGTCCTTCAAAAAATCTTTTAGATTTATGGCTCCCTCTGAAACTTGCAGATACATGGGACAATATTTAACTTTGATTAATAGTTTTTGCAGCTTTTCCTGCTTTTTGTCTTTCAGTAAATGCTGTGTATCCAGCTTTAATGGCCTTCCTGTTGCTTTTTCATAGCCATTTCATAGCATTTTCATTACAGCCTGGCTATTTGGAGATAAGCATATTTTTAAAAAGGTATAATTTTTTTCATAAAGCCTCAAAGCTGTAACAGCTCCTTTTGTTAATTTATCTAAAAAGTATGAACACCAGTGCCATATATGAAACTATGCTGATGTAGAGGAACCATGTAGAGGAACATTTTCTCCTGAAACTGTTTTCTGAGATGCTTGGAAGAAGAAAAGCAACTTTGACTTTAGGCTGCTATGTTATTGTTCATAATGGCCTATCAAGCCACTGGGGTAGTTCTAGATTACATAATTTGTACCTGCTAGAGAATGACAAGTGTCAGATAGGGGGGGGAAAAAAAGTAAAAAAATTAATGATGAATGATTTCACCTGTCCTTCAAAACTTTTCTGATGAGCAAGACTACTTTCACTGAGGTCACATCACATGCTGTGCGTGTAATGACAGTGCTAGCATCTGAGTGACAGATTCCCACTTGATGCTCAATACACTGCTCTAAAAGATTTTTCTTTCTTAATCGAGAAAAAAAATAACAAAACACAACAGAGTAGAAATTAACGGTAGTATGTAATTTTTAGAGAAGGGGAAATATAAGACAGGATGACAGTGTGGTTTATCAATGTTTGCATTGCAAATCTATGAAAGAACTATGTCATTGTAGTTAAATTTTTAAATATTGTATTTGCATCATTAGCTGGTGAAAATTCTTCACTTTTTAAACCATTAATTCAACATGGCAGGTTTTTTCAGATACTGCTCCTAAATGTAAAGGAAAAAAAAAAATGGAGTTTTGACAGCACTACACTATTGAACTGTGGTATTTATGGCAAATTTTATGAAGGCACTTAAATTCCTTCCTATTGGAAATATAGACTTCTATGGATTTCCAGGATAGATTGTGACAGAAAATTTTACTGATGTTCAATGTTAAAGCAAGATTTCAGTTTGCATCTTTGTTTATGCAGTTATTTTTTGCTATTTGTCCATTTATAACCCATTTGTAATCCCTTTTTATGAACACTTAAGTCCTTCTGAGTGCCAGAAGTACAACTTTGAATCAGCAAGATTAATTTTCAGCCTCTTGCTGGGATACACTTTACCCTATTTGGTCAAAGTATAATGCATCATAATGAAAGAAATTGTTTCCTAACTAAGAATGATTTGCGAACTGCAAAAATAAGTACTATTAAATAATCTGTCTCTTCGGAAAACATCCATATCAGTTATTCAAAAATCATATACTTGCACTGTTTAGACATCATCTTTGTGCCTCTGTCAATATAAAAATATTATCTGTTGACTCATTAATCTTTACATTCTTAAGATGTATCCACTATTCTTGTGCTACATTACTTCTGGTGTTCTCTGCTAATTCTAGGCCTGCTTGACAAATCTCCATTTAGTCTTCCCAGGAGTTCTCTCTTGTCACAAAACACACTGCCAGGAATGCTGGTCTTTATAGTTTGCAAGCATTGTATGCCCATGAATATTTTAAGATACTTACTCTTCCAAATCTGTGCACTCCTCCTCCTCAGTGCAAGTAAAGAGGAAATGGCATTAACAGTTCCACAGAAGTTAACCACAAAAAATACTGGCCTAGCTTATCCTCCAGGCAACTCACCAGTTTCACCAGCCACATATGTACAACTTTCCTTTGTCACTGCAGCTTCTTGCCCCACAAGAGAAATACTTTCATCTGTTCTCAAATTTTAATCTCCACTGCACCTGGTGTTTTTTCCAGACTCCCTTTCTTGCCCCATAGTATCTGTTCCTTCAATACCTTGTGATATCTAGGATGAAGAAAAAGCATGACAAGGGATGGGAGATGGGAGGGTTGAGCCAGGGGATTCTGAGGGAGGCAGTGGTCCTTAAGGGGATTCTATAGTTCATAAATCCTTTAATCCTGCCTTGCTGAAAAGTAATTTAATATTGGAGCATCATATTTGGTTTTGGCAACAGGGTAAAAATAAGTAGTATTTTACCTCTTTTAAACTTATATGAATTTTCCTAATTCTTCTCAAGATATAATCCAGAGCTGGAGTTCAGTGTTTCATTTCTGTGGGTTAAAGGACAAAAAATGGGGAGTAGGGAGTTGGAGATTTTCAAAATCACTGCAATTGTGTATTTAGTAAGCAAGTTAATATAAGCTGCAATGCATTTTCTTTTTTTCTCTTTTCTTTTTTATTTTTTAATTGTTCTGTTATTGAGAGATTGTACTACATAGAAAATCTAGACTATTATAAGGAAGCAAAAGATAGTAGTTGAAATAATCTGTTACAAAGCTTCTTCCAACTCATGTGGCATGCCTAGAAATAGAATATAGGTTTCTCTTAGAGGAAAGGAAGCCAAATCTCAGCTTTGCTTTAAAGTGGTGATCATTGTGGAAGTCAATTAATGAGAAATAAAGTGTATCTGTGCTTGGGAAGGAAAACTGTCACAGGTACTGAGATAGCAAAGATTAGACCCTAGATAATTCGGTAATGAATCCCACACATACTTAAGTTGAGCAGTATACAAGTCTATGTTTGGAAAGCAATGTTTACTATAGTTCTTTCTGCAGTTCAATAATGATTTTCTGCTCAAATAGGTCTTATATTTCTGTCTTGGAGTGACCAGTTGCCACAAACTAGATTCCGTCAAAGTTTTCTGTAGTTCAAGACATGTATATGGAAATCCAGGAGGAAGGAGTAGGACATGGTAGGACTGACCAAAGCATAGGTATTGTCCTTCTTTCTAGTTCTGCAAGACATCTGTCCTTAAAATTGTTTTTGCATCATATTTGCGTCTTATCTTAAAGATATACAACATTTTCAAAGAGATATGTTTGAGAGAATTTTTATAAAAATCAAAATATATGTTTTCTCAAATGGACAGCACAATTTAAAACAACATTTCAGGCTTCACTTTCCTAGAGCTATTCACAATTGTGAATCTGCATTCTTTTAGAAGAATATTCTAGCTATTGTGTTTTCATGTATACTGAGGTTGGGTGATCTATTTTCTCCTAAAGCTTTTACATTACTGTAGATCTAAATCAATGAAGCAGAAATTGTTACAACTTCTAGTTCAGTATCAATAACTACAGAATAGGCAAACCTTTTTATTCTCTTGATGTGTGTCTTAATGACTGTTTATATATTTTGTATAAAGAGGAATAATTACAGCAGGTTTCAACTCAGAATATCTTGTCACATGTTAATTAGGACATGTGAGTTGATTATATACATCTTTGGATGTTAAATGGAAAATAAAGACATGATATTTTTGTCAAGTTAAAATATTTATGGTGTTTTTCAGTAATATTTTTTATAAAGAATTAAGTATATTTTTTTTTTTTTTTTTTTTTTTGCCATGAGGCATTTTGCTAGATACTTGAAAGATTAACACAAATGTGAGCAAGCAATGTGTACAGCTACTAAGAGCTGGATGACTTACTATGTTAGCAGGTGTTCTGAAAAATGAATTTGTAAAGGAGATAAAGATCTGTTCGAGGAAGAGAGGCTTAGTTTGCTTTTAATATCACAGCATCATTCTCTGCCCCTCTATCAAAGAGGTAATCAAGAACAGGATGAAATCTTATAGGAAAATAACTGCTGTAGCTGAAGTAAAAGTATTTAAACTTTTCTCCTAATTTCCTGCTACAGTGAACCTATGACTTCTTGTTAAAATTTTCATCTGCGGGGAAAAAAAAAAAATGACCTAGCAAAAGAAAGAGTGTTAGTTTACCTCTATCCAAATCTTACTCTAATCTGATAATGTGATTGTTACAAAGTTGATTGCTATTGCATAACATAATTATTTTTGTCTTCTAAGTTTTTTGTTATTCCTTACTATTGCTTTTTCTTTTAAGTGCACAAAATGAAATATTCCAGAGTAAATGTAAAATATTTTTATCAGTTTCTTGTATGTTCTGTACCTCCCTTGGCTATATATTACTAATACATCTCTCAAACTAGGAGTCTTCCTCTTTTTTTTTGTTTTGTTTTGGTTGGTTTGTTGGTTGGTTTTTTGGTGGTTTTTTTTGGAAGGCTGTGAACACTAAATTGGTTGTCAGTTAACTGTGGATTTGAGAAAGATATATTGGGAAGTAAGGTTTCAATTTACAAAATTGAAAAAGTCACTTTGCCTCAAAGGATGTGGAAGTGCTTAATGGGAGAGTAGCATGAAAAAGTACAGGATGCACTGAAGAATTTGAATTATTTTATTAAATGCAGGCAAACTCTCAGAACCACCAGAAACAGCCATCTAGCAAATGTATCAAAAGTGTATACAAAATGTGCAGAAAGATTAACAGCAATTCCACCATTATTTTCATGTCCATAAATCCCTAAAAATTAAGTCTCTAGCAAATTTTAATTTATTACAGTTTGATTGCTAATGAGTGGAGTATTCATTTGAAGGTAAGAGAATGATAGTAAGCTTCATTAGTTCTACTTTTCTTATTAAATACAATGCGTGATTCATGATAAAGGGTCTGAAGTTCATATTTTGCCTGGCATAATTTCTTTGTTCTTCACAAAGTAAACCTCTCAACATCCTGATTCCTTACTTCATTTAAGATATGTGTCTTTTAAAAATTTAATTATAGATACAATCATTCCAGTGACTGGCTATGTGAAGTGGCAAAGGCAATTATTGAAGCAATGGCTAGAACTGTTCTCCTCAAGAAATAAATGGAATTAGCTAGGAACGTTAGTTTCCCCAAGAAATGCAGCCTGCGTCCTTCTGTTGTATTCTGGCTTTCTAAAAGAAAAAGCTCAAACCATATTACTGGTTTACTAGATTGTCACATTTCCTTTTTTGTCTTTTTTTCCATATGCATTCGTAAGTCTTTGGTTTTCATAAAACTTTTATTTTCTTAAGGAATAAAGTTGCAGAGATCAAATAGATGGACTGATTTGAACCACTGGTGTTTAAAAGACTTCCCATGAGTGTTTGGCACTCGATTACTTACAACCCAAACTGAATTGCAGAGTCGTTTCCCTCTTTGATGGAAAAGAGAGGTAGTGTTATGATTTCCTACAGAAACAATCTTTAGAGTTTTTTTCTTGATGTTTGAAAAGTAGCTGGTTAAATCAATGTTATCTCAAGTGTATGTTTCAAAGGCTTTGAAAACTCTTTAAGTGTGCCTTTCTATGGACAATGTATTTTATACTGAAGTGTTACTTCAGTAAGCATTAAGTTTTTAAGTTATATTTTAAGCATAACTTAAATGTGAAATGGCACATTTTATTGGTAGTTGGTTGAGACCTAGGAGTTATGTTGAATGCAGGATGTTTTATCAATAGAATCATAACAAATGAGTTTACAGGCACAACATTTTTGAAGAGCATTGCTGGCAGAAACAAGCGGTGCTCTCTCGTGGTTTCCATTAAAATAGCTAGGTAATTTTCTAACTGTGCTTTACTGATTTTGAAATAACTCCCAAAGTCACAGGTAGCCAAGTTTAGACTGTGCCTGTGATAATAGCAAAATGAAAGATTTTGGTAACATTATAGTATTGGTTCTGAAGTCCTTTTATCTTGAGTTTCTGAGTACGTTTTGTAAAGCTTCTGGTTTTTGTGTTCTGAATTGGTGATGGAAAACACATACTAGACTATGGAGTATAAAACTTAAATATTACATTTATTTTTAATGGGCAACACTTAGAACATTATATCAGAGGGAGAATGTTCTACATCTAATTAATTTCACTTTCATTTGAAACTAATTTGAAGGGTGGTTGCACTTCTCAGTGGGGAGATAGCTGGTACTTTGCTGTAGAGTATAATATAGAATATCTCAAAAAGTCTCATTTCCATGTTTTAGAAGGTTTTATAGTTACCTTTATTAGTTTCTTCTTCCAAACTAAATTTCAGGATAATTAAGAATATATATTACGCATAATTATTTACTACTGGCGAATAGAGATGTGCTTGCTATAATTTGATAGCAATTAGTAAAAAGAACAGAGAATTCCTTGCCTTTTACATTTTGATTATTACTAAAATACAAGTCCTATACTACTGAAGCTACAGTTGTGAATCTGTATTTTAATTGTTTTCTGAAATGAATATACTGATGATTAATTTGTAATATTTTTACAGTAATATCAGTTATGATCAATCAGTCATTTTTGTAATGAGAGACTCTAAAGCAAGGATTGTACTCAGTTTGAAATCTGTCACACCAAAGAATTGGTGACTGTGTTAAACAATGTCTTTAGCATTCATTCTCCTCTCTCAGAATGGATAGATGGCAGCCTTTTCTGGGAAAAAAAAGAGGTAATACAAATTCAATGAAATCAGCCACCTTGAGGAAATTATTATACACAGAGATTATGGACAGCAGAGACAATTTTTACATCCTTTTTTGATACTGGATATTTTTGACGGCTAGACACAGATATCTAGATAGATTATTTCATGGTGTATCTAAAAAAATTATTAAAGCTTGTAACAAAGCCTCACCATTTGAATTAATTCAATTACTTATAAATGAAAAATTAAAAATGTATTTGGAATCAGGGAATCACATAATCTTAAAGGTTGGAAGAGACGTCGAAAGATCACCTAGTCCAACCCCCCTGCCAGAGCAGGGTCACCTAGAGCACATCACACAGGAACTTGTCCAGGCGGGTTTTGAATGTCTCCAGAGAAGGAGACTCCACAACCTCTGTGGGCAGCCTGTTCCAGTGCTCTGTCACTCTCACAGTAAATTTTTTCTGATGTTTACGTGGAACCTCCTATGCTCCAGCTTGCACCCATTGCCCCTAGTCCTATCATTGGACATCACTGGGAAGAGCGTGGTTCCATACTCCTGAAACTGACCCTTTACATATTTATAAACATAAATTAGGTTGCCCCTCAGTCTCCTTTTCTCCAAGCTAAAGAGGCCCAGCTCCCTCAGCCTTTCCTCATAAGGGAGATGTTCCACTCCCTTAATCATCTTTGTGGCTCTGCGCTGGACTCTTTCAAGCAGTTCCCTGTCCTTCTTGAACTGAGGGGCCCAGAACTGGAGACAATACTCCAGATGCAGCCTCACCAAGGCAGAATAGAGGGGGAGGACAACCTCCCTTGACCTACCAACCACACCCTTTCTAATGCACCTCAGGATGCCATTGGCCTTCTTGGCTACAAGGGCACATTGCTGGCTCATGGTCATCCTCCTGCCTAACAGGACCCCCAGGTCCCTTTCTCCTACACTGCTCTCCAGCAGGTCAGCCCCCAACCTGTACTGGTACATGGGCTTGTTCTTCCCCAGATGCAAGACTCTACACTTGCCCTTGTTGAATTTCATTAAGTTTGTCTGTGCCCAACTCTCCAGCCTGTCTATGTCTCTCTGAATGGCAGCACAACCTTCTGGTGTGTCAGTCACTCCTCCCAGTTTAGTGTCACCAGCAAACTTGCTGAGGGCACACTCTGTTCCCTCATCCAGGTCAGTGATGAAAATATTGAATAGTACCAGTCCCAGTACCGACCCCTGAGGGACTCCACTAGTCACAGACCTGCAACTTGATTCTGTTCCATTGACCACAACTCTCTGACTTCTTCCTTTCAACCAGTTCATGATCCACCTCACTACCTGATCATCAAGACCACACTTCCTTAGCATATCCACGAGGATGCTGTGGCAGCCAGTGTCCAGTGCCTTACTGAAATCAAGCTAAACCACATCTACCGCCCTGCCATCATCTATCCACCTTGTTACTTCCTCATAGAAGGCTATAAGGTTGGTCAAACATGACTTTCCCTTGGTAAAACCATGTTGACTGCTCTTGATGACCCCCCTCATCCTTGATATGCCTAGAGATAGTGCCAAGAATAAGTTGTTCCATCACCTTTCCAAGGATGGAGGTGAGTCTGACCAGTCTATAGTTACCCGGGTCCTCCTTCTTGCCCTTCTTGTAGACTGGAGTGACATTTGCTTTCCTCCAGTCCTCAGGCACCTCTCCTGTTGCCCATGACTTACCAAAGATGATGGAGAGTGGCCTAGCAATGACTTCTGCCAGCTCCCTCAGCACCCACAGGTGCATTCCATCTGGACCCACTGATATATGGATGTCCAGATTAATTAACTAATCTCTAACCCAATCCTCACCTACCAAAACAAACTCTTCCTTCACCCTGACTTCTTCTGGGGCTCTAGGGATCTAAGGGTCCTGGAGAGAATCTGCAGGAGTAAAGACAGAGGCAAAGAAGGCATTCGGCACCTCTGCTTTCTTTATATCCTCTGTCACCAGGGCACCCACCTCATTCGGCAGTGGGCCTATATTGCCTCCAGTGTTAGTTCTATCTGCAGTGTATTTGAAGAAGCCCTTTCTATTGTCTTTGACCTCACTAGCAAGGTTTAGTTCCTCTGACACAGTCCTGTATTCCTCCCAAATGGCCAGCCCCTCCTTCTATGATCCATAGTTTCTCTTTTTCCACTTGAGTTTGCCCAGCAGTTCCTTGTTTAATTATGTGGGTCTCCTGGCTCCCTTACTTGATTTCCTACCCATTGGGATGCTCTGATCCTGAGCTTGCAAGAAGTCGTCCTTGAATTTTGACCAACTATCTTGAGCCCCTGCCTGAGGGCACACTATGTTCCCTTATCCAGGATGTTGATGAAAATAGTAAATACTTTATTTTAATCTTATCTTTCAAAAGTCTATAATGCAAAATGTTTTAAAATGTTAAATGAGAAGTAATGGTGAAAGAAAATAAGCCAGGTTTTGTAGGAGGAACTAGCCTATTTCATATTTTATTTCTTGAACTTCAGCTGCACTTTATTTAAGACAGCTCTTCAATTGTTTCTGACTCTTTTTTCTGTCCTCATATCTTCATAGGGTAGGTAGAGAAGACTTTTTTAGTCAATTAGGTATAAATGGTTGTTGGCATGTCACCTTCCCTGTTAGTTTGAGTTGAAGGAGTGTCATCTCACACCACTTTGTCTTCTCCTAATTTCCCTACAGCTGTTGCTATGCTTCAGTTGGTCTCTGTCACAGAGCAGACCTGCAGGTCTTGAAGTCTGAAACTGGAAAGGAAGGAAGCAAGCCATACTCAGAATTTCACTTCCCTAAATATGTCTGTACCTTTTTCTGCAATGCCTCACAAACGTTTTGAAGCAATTCCCAGACTTGCTGCCTGCTGTTTATTCCCCTCTGCTGCTATGCCCCTGCTCGTGCTCTCCCTCAGTGTCAGGGTAATGTTGGAATTGAAAGAAGGCTGGGTAACACAAGGAACCGAATATAATGCGTGGCCATGGAGATGGGGATCTGAAGTGATAATCCTTGAGGACAGATGTTGACTTTAATAATGTCAGTCTATACAAGAGGGAAGCAAGGACTATATTATGGATAAGAGCTTGAGGGTAAGGAAGATGTGGGGCTAGGACAGTGCTGCGGATATGTCACACTACAGTGTATGGTGTCTAGGAAGAGGCCAGACACTGCCTGGATGGGGGATGTATTAGGCTCCCATACTGGTGAGAGAGAGCCTTGTACTTTGCCTCTCCGTGACTTCTTTTCTTACCTTTCATATTGGGGAAGATAGAGAGAAGCAGCAGTGGCCCAGTCTAGGTAGGCTTAGTTAGATGAAGGAAAAGACTTTATGCTTAGTGATACTGGAGCTGCAAACAGCACAGTATCCCAGTTCCTTTATACTACAGTCCTGGTTTGCAAAAGTGAGTGAGATAGACTTTACATTTCCAGAGATGATTAGCTGTCAGCTCTAATCAAATTGAGAAGTAATTAGCAAATCAAAACTTGATTAGCTCTGTGCTTGATTTACTAAAATTACAGTTTATGCAGTTTAAATGATGGGGGAGGGGAATTGTCTCTTCTGTACATATATAGCCTACTGTTCTGTATTAGGGGAGCAAAGGAAGTGAATCATTGCTTGCAGTACTTACCTACTTCAGTACATGAACACTGTTACTTGTGTGAAAGTTGCTGTATAAGCAAAGACTTCATCCCTTTTTATCTTTGAAGTGAACGTGTTGTGAGTAGTTGTTGTAAGACTTGTTTGGGACACAGATGTGACCCAGGCAACCTGACTTTTTATTACCAGTACTCTTCTTCCTTCACTAAGTGCTTCAGTGTTGTTAAAGAATTAATAAAATGTGAAGGTTATACATGTGATTCTGTAATAAAGTTATCTAATTGATGCATATGCTGTAACCGTACAGACAAGGTTGAAAGGGGAGAATAATTCTGACAGTGCTGGAGTTAATTTTGCATCTCTGCCACCTGCTGGCTGTGGGACATTTGCCTTTGCCTAATATCTGCAATACTGTTTTTCTCTTCTGTGGAACAGGTATCATTTGTTTTGTTCTTTCATCTTATTGAACTTTGAGTTCCCAAGGAATAAAAAAATGGTGTACAAAATGGAGTAAAAAATGCTCTAATAGGTGCCTCTCTAGCCACATAAATCAAATGTAAAATGTTAGATTTTTATCTGTATGGGGCCAAAAGTAAATATATATGTTTTTCCAGTATGCAGTTTTCTACAGTCTTCTGTCTGTCTTCTTGAGATTAGATGATTGTAATGCTCTCAGCATTTACATTGTGACCAAGACATGTTTTAATGCATCTTCTATACTTGGGTCTTATTTGTTACGGAAGTAACTGCAGTGGAGAGCTTCTCTGAATTAATGTAAATCTTAAAATAAAAATCACAGTTTAATTAAAACAGAGGACTAGAGAGATAAGCTGTTACAGTAAAATAAATAGTAACACTACAGTACATATATAGAATCATAGAATCATCATCAAGGTTGGAAAATACCTTCAAGGTCGTCAAGTGCAACCGTCTACTCTACGACCCCTAACCACTAAAACGTCTCCCAGAACACCACGTCCACCCGTTTTTTGAACACCTCCAATGATGGTGCCTCCATCACTTCCCTGGGCAGCCTGTTCCAATGCCTCACCACTCTCCCTGTGTAAGAAGTTTTTCCTAATATCCAGCCTGAACCTCCCCTGGTGCAACTTGAACCCATTTCCTCTTGTCCTATCGCTAGTCACTAGGTAGAAGAGGCCAACACTCACCTCACTACAACCTCCTCTCAGATAGTTATAAAGAGCAATGAGGTCTCCCCTCAGCCTCCTCTTCTTCAGGCTGAACAGCCCCAGCTCCCTCAGCCTCTCCTCATAAGACCTGTTCTCCAGACCCCTAATCAGCCTAGTTGTCCCTCTCTGCACCCTCTCCAGCACCTCAGTGTCCTTCCTGTACTGTGGTGCCCAAAACTGCACACAGGACTCGAGGTGCGGCCTCACCAAGGCCAAGTACAGGGGCAGGATCACCTCCCTGGTCCTTATGCAGGCCAGGATGCTGTTGGCCTTCTTGGCCACCTGAGCACACTGCTGGCTCATGTTCAGCTGGCTGTTCAACTGCCCCAGGTCCCTCTCTGCTGGGCAGCTCTCCAGCCACTACTCCCCCAGCCTGTAGCATTGACCGGGATTGTTGTGGCTCAAGTGCAGGACACAACATTTGGCCTTATTGAAACTCACACAATTGGCTTCAGCCCATCAGTCAAGCCTGTCCAGATTCCTCTGCAGAGCCTTCCTACCCTCAAGCAGATTGACACTCCTACCCAGCTCAGGGTCATCTCTAAATTTACTGCACTCTATCCTCTTATTCAAATAGTCAATAAAGATGTTAAACAGGAGAGGCCCCAGCACTGAACCCTGGGGAACACAACTCGTGACTGGCCACCAAACTGGATTTAACTCCACTGAACACAGCTCTTTGGACCTGGCGATCCAGTCAGGTTTTTATCCAGCAAAGCATGTGCACATCCAAGCCATGAGCAACCAGCTTCTCTAGGAGAATGCTGTGGGAAACCTTGTCAAAGGCCTTGCTAAAGTCAAGGTAGACAACATACACAGGCCTTCCCTCGTCCCATAAGCATGTCACCCTGTCGTAGAAGGAGATGAGGCTCGTCAAAAAGAATTTGCCCTTCATGAACCCATAGTGACTGGGCCTGATCACCTGGTTGTTCTGCATGTACTGCATAATTGTACTCAGGATGATCTGTTCCATCAGCTTCCCTAGTACTGAAGTCAGACTAACAGGCCTGTAATTTCTTGGATCATCATTCCATCCCTTCTTATATATGGGGTTACGCTGGCTGAGTTCCAATCTGCTGCTATCTCCCCAGTCACCCAGGACTGCTGATAAATGATGGAAAGTGGCTTGGTGGCACCCCTGCCAGCTCTTTGAGCACTCTTGGATGGATCCCATTCAGCCCCATAGATTTCAGCACATCTTTACGGTGCAACAGGTCACTGACCATCTCCTCCTGGATTGCAGGGGTATTGTTCTGCTCCTGGTCCATATCCCCTACCTTAGGGAGTTGGATTCCCTCAACATGACTGTCCTTGTTACTAAAGACCGAGGTAAATAAGTCAGTAAGCATCTCAACCTTTTCCTCATCATTTGTCACCATGTTTCCTCCTGCATCTAATAGAGGATGGAGGGTCTCCCTGGTCTTTCTTTTGTTGTTAATATATTTACAGAAGCTTTTCTTGTTGTCCTTTACCATGAAGACCAGATTAATTTCTAGCTGGGCCTTGTACCTTCCAATTCCCTCCCTGCATAGCCTCACAGCATATAGTGACACTACAGTACAAAGTATTGGTTAAATGCTGGTATTTAGGGAGCCCAGTTCTGCTCTTAAATGCCAAGTATGAAACACTAATTAAAGAAAATTGAATAATCATTGTGTTTGTATATCTGAAAGCCAAATGGATCCCTTACATATCCCTTGTATATTCCAGCAAAGTTTAGAAAAAAATTGATGCTCTTTTCAAGGAATGATTTTTTTTTTCCTTTTAGTTTTTAGGGCACTTTATTCTCAGACATGGGTTGTTTATATAGCAATTTAATATATCGAGTATTTCTGCCTCAGGCTGCAAGGTTGTGGTATGGCAGCTGATCTATTTCTTACGGATAAAGTATTTAATCCATAAAATTTTCCCTTCTCTAGGGGATGTCAGTAGCCTTAAACATTAGTCTTGGGCTTTCAAACTTGTATGGACTATTAAATGAACTGCTGTATATTTTTTATTGAATACTTTATTTACTTTTTCTTGAGCTATCAGGAACTGCACCACACTTACCTTCCCTGATCCTTTTCCTCCTGCAGACTCAACAGGCAGTTAGTTTCTGATCTTCTTTGCCTGCATCTACTGGTTAGGAAGCCTTTCTCTCATGGGACTGAAGGGTGGTCCCACCAACAGTTTTCAGGAACTGTTATGTCATCACAAGATGTCTCCTCTAGAGCTGCCATGCCACACAATGAAGCACAATATGTTTGAAAGAAGCTCTGTGTACCCTCAACTAAAATGTGCTATTGAAGGAGGCAGAGCTCAAGGAGTATAGCAATGACAGGAATTCTCAACAAGCCAAGATGATGGTCAGTAGCTCTATGAATGGGATTATCAATGTATTCTGAAATACGAGCAACATTTTATTAAAATAACCATTTGTCCAAAACCAAAATATATTCTTTTGACAGTGAGCTACAGGAATACATAACTGAAACTTTTTATTCTTTTGAATTATATTTATGTCCTGGTTTGAGCCAGAATGAAGCCAATTTTCCTTTTACTGATTTTTTTTTTCTTTTTTCTTCATTGAATTCCTGTTAAGCAGCACACAAGTTTTCCAGCTAGTGGACAGTTAAACTGTGACAGTTTGTGTCATAGTTTTACTCCTGCTGGTGACTAAGCACCATCCAGCTGCTTGCTTACTCCCCCTGGGCTGGAATGTGGAAATGAATCAGAAGAGTGGGAGAACTTGTGGGTTTAGATAAATACAACTTAAAAGGTAAAGCAAAACAAGGAATTAATTCACTACTTCCCATTGGCAGGCAGGGGTTCAGCCATCCCCAGGACGGACAAGCTCTATCACGCATAATGGTGACTTGGAAACACAAACTCCTTCACCCCAAACGTTTCCCCTTTCCTTCTTCCCCCCACCTTTTATATGCTGAACATGATGTCATATGGTATGGAATATCACTTTGGTCAGCTGGGGTCAGCTGTCCACCTGTGTCCCCTTCTAGCTTCTTGTGCAACTCCAGCCTACTGGCTGGTGGGGCAGGGTGAGAAGCTCAAAAGGCCTTGACACTGTGTGAGTGCTGCTCAGCAATAATGAAAACATCCCTGTGTTGCCAACAATGTTCCCAGCACAAATCCAAAACATAGTCCCATGTTAGCTACTATGAAGAAAATTAATTTTACCCCAGCCAAAGCCTGCACAGTTTGATATTTAGAATGTGTTCTTTTGGATATAGTTTTTATATCTTCCTTTTCTTCTTTTTCCAACTGCTTACAGTTACTCTGTAATTACGTTGTTTATGTGCTTGCACTCATTCTTGTTGATAGAACTATTTTATAAAAAATGTTTTGTTGCTAATGCCAGTTCTTTGGAAAATTAAAAAAACCAACCAAACCAAACCAAACCAAAAAAAACCACAAAAAAACCCCACCTTGGGCTTTTTTACAGGTAGCAGGTTTACAGGCTGTGATAGAGGTTTAAAAGGTATGAAGCGATTAAAGGATGTTTTTGTCTCACAAGTACCTTAGTGGCTTCCTTGGGCTGTTTGTATCACAAAAAGTTGCAGTCTTTAGAGCTGATTTTTGGGATTACTTTTAGATATAGGCTGTGTTTTTGAGCGTCATGACTGGTTTTACCATTAAATTTGTACTGAGTCTGACTGGGATAGAGTTAACTTTCTTTGTAGCAGCCCATATGGTGCTGTGCTTTGTGGCTAAATCTGTGTTGATAACACACTGGTGTTTAGTCTGTTGCTGAGAAGTTGCTTGCCGAGCCTGCAGAGGCTGGTAGGGTTGGGGTGAGCAAGGGGTTGGAAGGGGACACAGCCGCCACACCTGACTGAACTGATCAAGGGGATGTGCCATACCATATGGTGTTGTGCTCAGCCATAAATGCTCAGGAAAAGGAGCAAGAAGAGGAGCATACGGGCTTGTGGTATTTTCCCAAGCAGCTATGAGTGTGTACTGAGGCTCTGCTTGCCTGGAAGGTGGCTGGACATCTGCCTGCCGATGGGAAGTAGTGAATTTTGCTTTTCTTGCAGATGTAGCTTTTGCTTTCCATGTTAAATTGTGATTATCTCAATCCACGAGTCTTCTTGACTTCCCTCTGTGTTCTCCCTATCCCACAAAAGATGGGATTGAACAAGAGGCAGGGTGGGTGTTTGGCTGCTGGCCAGAGTTGGCCCCCTGAAAAATGTTAGAGCTAAAAGAAGTTGCTTTCATTAGCTGGCGTAAAGGAGGTAGTCTTTCACAGTCCTTGAGGATAAGGATGTCAAAGGGAAGTTGACTCTTTTATTGATAATGTTAGGAAACAAAACTGTTGGTAATGTCAGGAGTTGAATTTGGAAGGAAAATAATTGCTTTGTGCTTTAAGGTCTTTCCCTTAACATTGGGCTGCAGTTCTTATGTACAATCCTTAAGTTACATCTTCCAAGCCTCTGAAATAGGAGCAGAGGTTATGTGGATGGGCAATGCCAGGTGCCTTTTCTGAGTCTCCATTTTTTTTTATTCTAGTATGTTTTCAATATGTACTTAACAGTGTAAACTGAGTCCCCCTTCAGCAAATCAGTCAGCTGTAGCTGTACCTGCAGCCATGAGCTGTACTTACAAAAAAGTCTGATTTGTTCTTGCTGATCCTCAGCCAGACAGCTACTGCTATAGTAGTGCCATGGCAAATCCTTTGTACCTTTTCTCTGGTCGTTCTGTTGTTTCAGTGAGAATTCTTTATGAATCACAGAATTGCTGGAATTGGAAGGGATCTTTAGAGATCATCTAGTCCGATAAATAAGAAATAAATAAAATATTACTTTTAGGAAAACAACCCAAAGTTCAGTGCATACCAAACACCTATTTAAGTATTGCAGTAAAATACTAAACATTAATGAGATCCAAATTTTACAATATTCACACCAGTTGAGTAGGTAGGGAAAGTTTAAAAGGTTTTAACCTTAGAAGCATTGCATCTCAACAGATGTGATGTTACTTTGAGCTACATGTTACTGCAATTAAAAACTGTTTAGTTTTCTTTCTGTGATTTCCAACATGTTCTTGCAATTCAAATTTTAGTAAAGATTGTAACCTGTACTCCACTAGTACAATTAAGATAATTGACAAAGGCAAAACTAGTTTGTAAAGTTAATTAGATTTTTCCATCTTCTCACTTTCAATTAAGCTTGTTGGTACGACATGTTTCTTCCTGTTTAATTGCCATTAGTTTTACACAGTATACAGGTTGTGGTAGTGTAGTTGTCTGTCAGATCAATAGTAGTTATTGAAATAATAATGGAGCTGGAGTTTGCAAGTTTTGATTGTCCTCTTCTGTTTGAGCAACTGGGTCTTATAATTAATATTTATGTAGGAGTTTTGATTTTTACTTTAAGAACATTACATTTTTTGTTGGTTTGTCTTTGGTTTTGGTTTGGTTTGTTGGGGTTTTTTGGGGGGTTGTTTTTGTTGTTTTTTTTTTTCCTGGAGAATAAGAACCCTATTGTATTGCAGAAACATAGTTAGCACAGTAAAACAACTGTAATTACAGTAGATGAAAGATTAAGAGACTACAAATCCTTGAAACTGTTCATGGATTAGGGAAGAAATTATAGTAATGTTGAGTGTTAAAACTGACACTGTCAGAAAAATATTTATGGCTTTGGTAACACAGTCATACTAAAAGTTGAATTGCTGCCCTGGGGATCATACCGTTCTGTCAAACAGTGTTCATGGGCAGCTATGTAGTGACTCAAGCTTAACAATTTACCATTTTGAAAATATGCATTGGTTTGCAATACTGTTGATAAATTTATTCTTTTGATTGTCATCAAATCAGGAGGGCAAATACAGCTAAAGTAAGATTAGATGTAAGATCAGAGCTAGTGTTTATAAAGTATGTATAAACAAAATGCTTGTTCAACATGTGGATACACATTGTCTGACCAGTCCCTGCTACCATGAGGGACTTGGTTCAGAACTACATTGCAGGATGACAAGTGAAAATTTCTTGTTCTCTTTAGTATGATGACATTTGTACATTTTGGTGAAAAAGCATGGCCTGCCATGTTTGAGGACCAAAACAGCAACTCATAAGGTTTCTCCACTATGATCACACTTCCTATATCTTACCCCTCATGAGACTGGATTTAGCTTCTCTACAAGCCATGCTCCTTTCATTTGCTCCACCTCCCCTCTGTACTGTGATACATACCATTCCATATGTGACCTTAACATTTACCTCTCTGTCAGAGAGGATCATTAGGAAGTAATGCTGTGTCTATCGTTGTCCTGGCTGCACCACAGGTCAAGTTAACTGGCTATTAGGCTATTGCTGCAAAATGTTGTCCTGTCATGTCTTCTTTACTTCAGAAGAGACTGTTTATTGTGATCCTTGCCATGCCACAGGATGTGAGATGGCTTTGTGGTGATAGGCATGGGTTCCCACAAGTGATGTCAATCGGACCTGAGTGAGGTAACTCCTGCCATATCATTGTATGGTTTAAGATCCTAATAGAAGGTACAGTTGTATTTCTATTATTACTATTTTATGAACCTTGCTGCAAGTTGAGAGCCTTCAGAGCCTATGCTTTAGGCATTGTATTGGAAGTGCTTTAAATGGTCAAAAGGAATTCACAGAGCAGTCAAGTTGCTGGTACTTCCCTAACCAAAGCATTCCAGCAGAGCAAGTAGCTGTACAACACGTTATGCATTTTGGCTGAAATACCAGTGGGATGCAAAGATCTTCCCAACATTTGAACAAAGTTATATGGGGTTAAAATGTGCCTCTGCCCATGCACAGGGAGGGGTGTTAGCTGGAACCTGAGCAGTCACTGGATTCCTGTGCATCTGGACATGGTGTCAGCACTGTCTGTGGAAGTCTCAGCATTGGGTTGAGACTGATGAACATTTTGACACACTTGAGGAAAGCCTCCCTTTCTTCACAATTCTAGTTGGACATCTGGTGCTGCTGTCAGTGATACACCTGGCTATGTTGGTGGAAATAAATTGCTGACTTTGACTATCTCACAAGTAATGCAGAAATTCTATGTGAAGCATCTATGAAGCACCAGATAAACAGGAATGAGTAGGAATGTTTCTAAACATTTTACTTGGTCTTTTAAACATCTGGCATTCTCTTGTTGCACCTGTAAGCACTTCAAGGCCATATGTCTAAAAATGTACAGATTAATATCTGTACATTGACCCAGGAGTCTGGATATGTGGAACTTAATAATCTTATGGATAAAAGTCCCTTGACTTCAAAGTAATATGCCCCTTCTGGTCTCTGAATGCTAGAAATTCCAAATCCAGTCTTACCTAACACAAAATTATTTGGTATAAACGATGTCTGCAGTTTCTTTGAGACCAAAAGAGGCTGCAGAACACTGTAGGAGGGCTGATTGTTTTTACATCCCTGTTTCCCTAGAAAAGATAGATGAAAACAGAAAGCTTCCTATTTCTCCTGCTGATATATACAGAGATGTTTATGAGTGACAATGTTAAAATTTATGGTGATCTGTTAGGCAATTGTTTTGCTTAATGATATGTTTTAAAGATATCTTGACCTGCCAGAAATATTTAGCTTTCATCTTACATTTATTCAGCTTTCTGAAGGACTGTGATCTTCTTGTCAGCCTGTGTAAATTAAAAGAACTAGAGAAAGTGGTTTTGGAAAGCAACATGGAAGTGTGTAGTCTGGGAAGTTTTTGATTTGTGGGATTTTTTTGTTTGCTTCCAACAAATGTGTTTGGCCTTCTGTACCAGAAGGCTAACGGAGTCTCACAGAATTTAAGATACAAATAGGAGGAGTTTGAGAACCTTTGAAATCTTTGCAGGCTTTCAAACCCATCTTAAAAAGGATAATTCAGAAGTGAGTTGATCTGTGGCATGTAAGATGGGACACATTTCTTAAACTGAAGGCTTTGTGGAATAAGACCCTAATTTATTTTATTGTGGGGTATGTGAAGGTGAAAGGACATATCTCTCATTTCACCTTCCCAAATCAGCATATGTTCTTTTCTGCAAATGTTATCAGTTATATCAGTTCCAGAAGAGTATCTTTTTTAAAAGCCAAACTAATCCTTTTATATGTATGTGCTATTCAGATGGCTAGATTTGTTTTCTTTTTAGTATTGATTAGATAAGCTAGAACTTAATAAAGATCAACAAATGGAAACCCATTATTTCTAAAGTGATACTCATAAACACGGAAATGCAGGCACTTGGATTTCTAGGTCTGGATGCTCAAGCTGTAATGCAGGTAATGCATTTGTAGAATTGGCTTTTTTTTAAGGGCACAGTAAAGTACTATAATCTTGTTGTAAATTACTGAATATGTTCTTGGGATGCTTCTGGATTCTGGTAGAAGGCCACTCAGAATTCAAACAGAATATTGTCTTTCTATTATAGAGATAAGTAAATAAATCCATATCCACCCTTAGAAATACTTATCAGTGTGTGATTCATCTAATACTTTTCCTCAGAGTTCACCTGGCAGACACTGCTGCTTTTTTATGAGTTGAGGGAGGGAACACCAACTTCTACACATTTCTCTAGTGGTTTAGTTTATTAGGGAAATGATGCATTTAACACCCCTACAAACAAATCAGTTGTGTCATGGGATATTAACTTTCTCTTGCCTGAATTAATGAAATCTGTTTGAGGATAATTTTTCCCCAACCTCAGGTGCCTTAAATAGAAGGTTATTTTCTGGCAGAAGCAAATGCAGTTCACAGCTGCAATAAACTGCAAGGTCTAGTGACTGAATCACAAAATGTTAAAGCTAAAGTGATGTTGCATGTTAATTCAGAATTCCTCTCTGTGGAGTAATTCCATGGCAATCAGGCAGTCATGTCAATATTTTGTTTTTCTGTGCAGCAGTTTTTGAAAAACATAACTTCAAAAGAGAAGGCTTGGAAGGAGGCAGAAATAAAGCAGAAGGGGATAAATGTATCAATTTTTAGGAAGAAAAAATGCAGATATTTAGAAAGTTTAAATTTTATTTTTAATATTACCTTCTGTACCAGCCACTGTCAAGGGAACCTGTGTAGTGGAGAGTTGGCTACTTGCACTTCTCATTGATATTCTTTGGCAATACTCATGCTTGTAGGTCAAGTAAAAGGTCATTCAACCAAAGCGGTAGAGAAGATACTTGCCAGCCTCAGGTTAGTACTGCCTCTGGAGGTTTATATGTCAGCCACTTGGATATCACTGCATACCTTAAATACTAGAGCTACCATTTAGTCATTCATGAATTAATGAAAATCCTGTGAACTCATCTTAATTAAAATACTCTGGGCATATTATAGTTTTGATGTATGTGAGAAAATACCACAATTTTGAACTTCATTAATTCTGTGTGTGTTTGTTTCTTTCTAAATAGCTAAACCAGAGATACTTGTTTAAATATCAGTCTGAAACTTGTTAGCCAAATTTCTTCAGAAAAAAAACCCTAATTTCCAAACTGGATATAAGGTATGAGATGTCAGCAAAGCCGTATTTCAGATATTTGGAGATTTTTTGCTGCTTTATTGTGCTCTTAACACTAGTGGGAAATAGACCAAACAACTGACTGCTAGCAAAACTCTCCAAAGGATAGCTCATGTTTTCTTTGTCAGCTGCTCAGGTCTGCTGTGGTATTTCTGAGTTTACCTCTACAGGAGAAGGTTCAGAAAGGATGTTCGAAGAAGAGCTGATGTTAACAATAACCAATTTGGGTCCTATTCTCTATAAAATCAAGCCTCCATTTTCTAGACTGAAAAACTGCTTTAAAAACATAAAAAACATACTATCAAAAAAAGCAGGCTTTTGAGCACTTGAGATGTTTAAGAATAGCCTCAGCTATTTAAAACATTAGACAATATTATGAATTTTTATCTCATATTTACATGAGCATCATTATTTATAAGTAATTTTTAAGAAAA
The DNA here is from genome assembly GCF_020740795.1 of Apus apus. Taxonomy (NCBI): domain Eukaryota; kingdom Metazoa; phylum Chordata; class Aves; order Apodiformes; family Apodidae; genus Apus; species Apus apus. The sequence goes on along the minus strand of NC_067282.1, from coordinate 82,955,825 downwards.
TGGGAATTAAATTTGAAAATCTATAGTAGTGCTGTGATTATGAGTTCATTTAAACTGTTGGTTTTTTTTTCTTATGACTGCATATATTGAGTGAATGGAGCAAAAAAATAAAGGAGCAGCAATATAATCAAAATAGGGGAAACTATGTGTGCTAACATACCATTGTAAAGTTTAGGTTTTGGTGTTTCTGCTACACAACAAATACATTAGTATCAGTGGAGAGATTTCCCCCAGCATTTCTGTGATGATATTTGATGTCCATAGGAGGTACAGACTTTTACAGGAAATAGGAAAAATGATGATTGAACTGCTTAAGGTGATGAAATGGAGTATCTTTGCAGTGCTCGTAGTCTTCTAGGGAATTTCTCTTTATATGTGCTGGTTTCTTGATTAGCATTTTCTCTTCCTCATTCTGGGTTCAATCCAGGAAAAAAAATAATCCATTTTATCTCATAATTATTGATGTTACTTTTAAAAGAAAAGCAGGAAAAAAAAAAAGAAGTAGATAATTCTGAGTAATGTTCAGAGGTCCCCCATCTCTACCCCTCAGCCTTCCAAAAATCCACCTTCCGTTTCATTTGTGAAAGAAGGTTTTAAGTATCTGCTTCTTCTGTTCACTTCATTATGCCTAAGTGGGAAATGTTCTGTTATGTCTTTGCCTGTTTTGAAGACTCTTTGATCCTGCAATTTCAAATATATAGAACTTTGAGAATCAAGTTGATTGTTGTTCATGTTAATGGCCAAAACCATTTAAGTAGAGATGCACATTATAAACATCTTTCTTGCTGTGACATCTCAGATTATACTAATTGTAGTAAGAAGAAGATATATTTATGGTTCAGTAAAGAAATTGAAATAGATTTTACAGAAGATGGACTTCCCTCAGTTTTTCAAGTGCTTGGATTAATTTATTTTCCTTTTAATTTATCTTCTTGGTTTTTATTAGCAATGCTTGTTTTCTGTAGGTTAGGTGTTAGTTCATAGTCTTGCAATCATGTTCATTAAATAATGTTTATTTTGAATTGTTGTTCATCTTTACTCTTATCACTATTAGTACTAAGAGCCTAGTGTTATATTTTGACCTCTCATTAGTATTCTTACCATATTAAATAAAAAAGTATTTCTTCCATAATTGATAAGATAAAGAAATGTAATGTTCTGCAACTATCTCATTTTTCCTCATTTGGCTCCTTTATAAAGATGCTGTGCAGCCATCTTCCTAAGCAGAGAGCACATTCTTTGCCTAAGGCCAAAACAATTATCTGCCATCATAAGGAAGTTAAACCAGTGCGGAGTGGGAGAGAAAAGGCTTGAAGTGCTAGTTGTAAATTCTATCAGCAATTCCAGAGAAAAGTGAAAAGAATCAGTAAGGGTACCTTTTGAAAGCAAAGCCATGTTCTATTTGGTATAGAAAACACTGGGCTGTAGAGTTAGGACGAGCTGAAAGGGTAAGTATGCTGTCTTTTCATGTGTGTTGTTTTAAATGACTGTGACTTGAGAGTCTGGCTAAAGATAGACATGTTTTTATATCTCTGTATGTAGTTATATGTGTAAAAGGGCAGTGATTCCAACTGAGAACTGTGGCGTGATATATTAAGAAGGAGTATTTTGACAATGGCTTATGAGATTATTTGTCCTTTCTTGTTTTAAGCTTCTGTGTTATTTTAGTTTCTTTTCAGCTACCACATTTGAAATAATGCTTTTGTCACTGATATAAGACATAGGCTTGTATCTTAATGAGCAGCAGTAATTTATGAAAGAGCAAAGTTACCAAAAATACACAATGTTGCTTTTATCCATATGATTGCAGGATGTGTGGCCTTAGGAGACATTTGAGTTCTTGTACAATTTGTCTACTTCGCTGTAGGCCAACTATAAGCATACTAATAAACTTTCTTATTTTCTTATTATTTTTTGTGAAAGATTTTTCTCAGGGGTCCATTAATTTTGGTATCACATAGCTTATCTCATGGATGTTGAATGTCTAAATAATCAAGAGACCAGAAAATAAAATGCATTATGAACATTTTTTTTCTTGAGGTAGAAAGTTCTCACATAAGCATAAATATTTTCTGTTGAGTACATTGTCAGCTAGACACAGCTTTTATATGAAAATTTTTAAGAATTATTTTGTTACAGAATAATGTTCATTTTAAAGAACTCTTCCTCTCTGTCCCTTCCTGCCCTTCCCCATCTCTTTCTGGTACAGATATATCTAAGATTTTGGTTACATTTTTCTTTTTTAAAATGTGATTCTAAAATACAAGTCACACTCTAGCTGTTTCCCAGACTAGCTGCATCTTTTATTGAGATTTTAAAAAGGTATAGTCATGGTAAGGTTTTTAATTAGAATTCATTTACATTAGTATTTGTCATTCATTCACTGCGTAAGTGATAAGGCTATGCTGTAATACTTGATCTATAAACACAGAGGTAAAAGAAGGTTTATGTCTTGCAAGAACAGAAAAGCTAACAATAAAGCAAAAAAGCCTAGCATCAGAGAAACAGAATGCAGTAAGAATGTTTCGCAATCCTAGGTGTCAGAGTGGGCTATAGTTTCAGTACAGCAACTGCCTTTGTTTTGACTCTGACAACATGAGGAAGTTGACTTTTAAAGGGATGTTTCAAGAAAATGAATACTTTAGGTTTGCCAGCTGGTAGAATTGTCTTCTCCAATAAGCGAGCTTTGGAGGTTTCCAGCCTGGGTTGAGAAGTAAAGACTGGTGTCTTAACTTTAAGGTTGAGAATAGGATAAGACAAGAGGGCTGTTGAAATGAAGAAAGCTTATGTTTATGCAATAAAGACAATTGTGCAAATGGCTTTAGAAAAGTGCTGATGGAGTACAGATGAGCTTCCTTGGAGCTTTACATAGTTGTACTGGGGTTCAGAATGAAAGAAGTGGAAATATTTTTAAGTTGTACAAGAGTGTGCTGCTTCCCTGAGATGATCCAGAGGATTTGTATTGTAGCAGTGATTGCTAATGGTGTACTGCAGTATGCTTTCATGCACTGATAAACCTTTTCTTTGTTGGTAACCACATTTCAAATGGATTTAAGCAGTGCAAAACTGCACTTGTCTGGGCCAAATCAAGAAATGCTGCCATGCAGAAGCAGGATGAGCTTACTTTCTCTATAAAGTATATGAGAAGAGCTGTATTTTATAGATGCTATGCCAAAGTCATCTGTTGACCAACCAGGTGAAGGACTTAGCAGAGTAGATAGTCAGTATAGTAATTTAAGTCAAGATTAGAAGGCTGAGCTGCAGGTGGTTATTACTACAGGCAGTAGGCATGCAAGAAATTAAAAAAATAGAGGAGAAGGAAAAAAGGGAGGGTGTGGAATGTAGAGCCTCAGTTGAGCCAGAATATATTTGAGATGCATACAAGACATCCATAAGAAAAGGCCAGAGAAAGAGGCTATGAGATTTTAATTTGGACATGGTCAGACAGAACTAGAATAAAGAGGTAGATTGGTGAGACAGGAACTTAGACATGTCATATGAATATATATGATTTGAGATTTTCGATGGGATTATGCAGTTATGAAACCTATATCAACTACAGTGGTCTTGAGGAATCTTGCAGAGAGCTGTGGTGAAATGAGGAGGCTCTGCTGAAGATCACAGGAAGAAAAATTAGAACGCAAAAAGTAATGAAGACATTAAAACCAAGAGGGGACACAAGATTTAAAAATAAATAAATCTGGAATTTAGATCAACTAGACTTCAAAAACTTGGAGCAAGGGGGCACAGGTGGAATTCAAATGGGAAAGAGTAGTAGTTAGTTCAGTCACTGCAATTAAGAATGCTTTGAATTTTTTATTTAAAAAGTCTAAAAGGACAAATAAAATTTTGAGAGAAGAGAGCTAAATGAGAGAGTAATTACCTTAGAGTCTTTTCTGTGAAGACTGCAGATACAGAAGATCCTTTTCCAGGGACAGAACTCAGAGCTCTTCTTTTTAAAATAATACATAGTTTTTAAATGTGTGTCAGAATGTGGTAACAAAGTTGATTGGTTGGTTTTCTTTTTGGTTGGTTGGTTTGGTTTTGGTTGGGTTTTTTGGTTTGGTTTGGGTCATTGTTTGTTGTTGTGTTTTTGTTGGTTTTGTTTTTCTTTTAATTCAGAAAGCAAAAGGATTATTATTAATTTTATATTTATATTCCTTTTAATAAATTTCCATTATTATTTTTTAGCACCATATTTTTTATGCAGCCCTTCTAACTGCTTTAAAAAAATCTTGCTTATATAATAAAAGGATGTCTCTAAGTAACTTGGCTATGACTAGGAAAAAAATTGGTTTTTTCCCTGTTACAGTGTTTTAAATAACCTTTTAAAATTCAGTTTCACAAAGCTTTGCAAATTTATGTGCAAGTCTATGTAAACCTGTTTAAAATACAATTGGAGCAAATGTTAAAAAACAAGATGTTTTTATCTGTTGTTTTTCTATTAACTTTTTAATAGACTTTGTTCAGATAACAACCCTCAATAATAATTAATTCTATAATTTGTTTTATGAAGCATTTAGTGAGGGTCCAGCAATGAATTTACCACCCACTCAATATCCTGAAAGCTCTGAAAACTGAGTAAGTCTTAGTCTTTACTTTAGGACAGCATATATGTATGTAGCATACTGGATGTGTAAAACGTCTGTCACATTCAAAGGAAAAAGACTGTACAGGAAAATAACGACTTTTCAGGTCTAAGACTTCCCTCATGAATGTGAATGTTTCAGCATTCTCAGTTATAACATCTCAGATATTAAAAAGTGACAATTTTACAAGAAAAAAACTGAAATAAGGAATAAGCATAAAATATCTGTAGTTCCTAACTGTCAGTAAAAAGTACTGTGAAGTATGACAGTGATGGAATTTTTAAAATACACTTAATTGAATAACTTGTGTTAAGGTGTCCAAAACACCTGTCAGAAAAGACAACAGGTACAACTTAATCAAATTTGGTTATGACAAATATTTCCCACTCTCCAATACATTATGTAAGTCCAGTTCTTCTGAAACTTCTGCTTTTAGAACTGAGATGATCTTTTCACATAAGATAACTGCATCTAGGATTGTTTACCTGTGATTTTGGCAGCAGATAATTTTGGATCAGAGTTGCTGGTGCAGATTTGCTAATTTTAAAGTAATTGTTTCACTTACTAAGTTAATAGTAATAGTTTCTTGAGTTTTCTATTATTGCTATAAAATGGTCCAAACCTGTTTCTGAGACACTATTCCCATTAAGAACCTTTCCCTTTCTCAAATGCAGTGTTTTGCTTTCCAACTCTTTCAGCAGTTTAGGGTCATAACTACCATATTGTCAGGTCACAGAGATGACTGATTTTGTTTTTAATTTGTTCCCCCATTTGCAATTTAAGTTTGATTCGTCAGCATGAAAATTACTACATAATCTAATGCTGTCTTGGGGCAAGTCGTAATTTTCTGATGATGTCCAGTTGTATCTCTTTGGAGCTAGTAGTATCAGAGGTTTTACTTCCATCAGTGAAAACCCTGGTGTTTTTTTTTATTAATAAGCACAGTGTGATTAAGATACCTCATAAAATTAATTCAGATGCATTTTCCAGTTTCAGTCACTTAATTAACATAATTTCAGTCACAGGGAGAGCATTCTCACATACAGAACATTGCCAGTGGTTCCAAGACTGAGCATGGCAGTGCTGTTCCATTGCTAGGGATGGAGACCTGAACCACTGCTGTCACTGCAAGAGATTTTCTGTTTTGCTGCACTGAAGAGGGAGTCTGAATATTTGCCTGAGTTCTTTGCCCATAGTTATATTTTCCTATGTCATCGTGCAAAGCAGATGTGTTCCAAAAAAAACTTATTTTCCCCAACTTGGAGAAGAAAAACAAAGAGAAGAGCTATGATTCATGCCTGTAGGGGTTCATTAAAATGTATTTTGCCCTGGAAGTGTTACAGCTAAATATTGCTATTTCAGTTAGTGAAAGTTCATCCTGGCTACAGAAACTTTCAGATAATAAAAATGTTTACTCTGAAAGTCCTTGTTAAGTTCTGAGTATGAATTTCAAAGAATTTTATATAAACATAATGCTTCTGATATGCATTTGTTGGAATTCAGAACAAGACCACTGCAGAATGCAAAACACACCCTTTATTTAGTGGGCAAGTAGCAGGTGGTGATAGTGTGTCCCTCTCAGCCCAAGCCTGGCCAGGACCCCGTATGCTGGCTACCATACAGCAGGCAGAAAAAAAGTTACACTACCCATTCTTTTATGCTTGCTAGTAGGAGTTATTTTTTTTCAGAAGAAAATAATAAATTAATACCCAAAGTAGGTTTTATAGCTTCTATCTAGCTTCTGAAGTGTTGGTATATAGATGAGAGAGAGCATGATACATGTTTTCAGCACTCAGCTTCCTGTCACTCATAATTTTTTTTTTTTCCTGAGGGTATCCTCAATCAGTGTATTTTTCATTGAAAAGTTTGCTTTGGATGCCTGAGCAGGAATGTCAGACTTACTAAAAAAATCGGATGCCTGTTGATTGTGATGTTAGAGAGAAAAAGTAACATTTTCTGTAGATGTTCTAACAAGTCCACCTGATATTTTGGGATCCAGACTTCTTAGAGAAAAACCCGTTATAGCATGAACTGCTGCATTATGCAGAGAATCCTATCAATTTGGGTATTTTGTAAAGATGGATTTTAATTCTTGAAATGGGTTTCCTGGTATCTACCATAGATGACAGGGCCAGTGCAAACTGGAGTTTGAATTTCCTTTACTAGGATTCTGAGAGTATCAGTGGTTAACTGTATTTTTTTTTTTTTCTTGAAAATCTTTTTAACACCCTGTAGATTATTTTTTTATTATTAATTTGTTAATTGCAAGTTTATTTAGGTCATGGTGATATTCTCAGGAATGTGTTACAGAATGAACTATCAAGTGACTTGAGCTCTTACATCAGTAGTCAGTTTACTGAGGAAAAATTCAGATAATTGATAGCATACTATAATATTGTGGACTTTGTTAAATCCTTTGGTTATCCTGTACAAATAGCCATCAAAGATTTTATAGTATTATTAAAATCTACTTTGAATCTAGGGTCTCCTTCAGGAAAAAAAAAAAAATCAATTATAGACTATACTTAAGGATCCTTTGCCAGAAGCCTTTTAATATCACCTTTTGATTAACTATAAACCTGTAATATATTTTATAAACAGTGAAATTCTATGCTGGCTGTTGCAACTACTGGCTTGTTGCTGCTGTTGGTGTACCAAAAGTAGAAGTGGAAGAATGTCTCTCTTTTTCATCTGACCTGGTAATAGAAGAAGAATCAATAGCAACAAAAAATTTTGGTGACCAGGAAGATGAAAGGTATCAGTTGCTGAAACAGACATTACGTAATTCTTTGGTAGGTTTGGTTTATTGAAAAATTTAAAGTTCTGTGTAATGAGATGTTACCATATGGCAGGAGTTCTGGTGTAGGCACAAATAGATAGCACTGAAGAAAAGGTAGAAGAGAATAGCAGGACCTCTTAGGGAGTAGGTACTTGGAAAAGTTGAATAAAGAGCTGTAATTAGAAGCAAAATTATGTGACATCTTGTATAAAAAAACCAGGTAGACTAACTATGAGATTAAGATTAGAATTTACTAAGGCTAGAACTGTTTTCCTATACCTGTAAGGAAGAATTGCCCTTAAGAAAAAGAGGAATTTCTGCATTAAGATGTGTTACAAATAGAATATAGATATTGCCACTGGAGAAAGGTCATTCTTTCTGGTTTCTGCATGTCACTGAGTGAGAAAGCAAACAGTAAAATTCATACTGGGAGGCCAAGTCTTTGCAAAGCAGACTGTTATTTCTCTTTCATTGATCAGATGGCTTTTCACTTAGCACAGTGCACCAGTGTTGAAAGATGACAAAGGGATCTTGGACTCTTGCATCTTCAGTCTCTGACTTCATGGAAATCATATTTGAACTTTGAATGTGAAGAGAAATATTATGCAATTGTTTCACCACCATCTCATATTTCTTACTAGTATGGGATTTATACAATAGTTACTAACTTGTGTAGTAAACTACTGCTACCTTAGATTTCTATTTATATTCTTGTCTTCCTTCTCTTTGTATTGCATGAGTATGAGCAAAGTCTACAAGTAATTTGATACTTTTAATTTGTGTACTGTTATCTTTCACATCATTTCCAGCAATTAATAATTTTGGGGTTTCCTCTAATTTTACTGTAGTAAACATTCCAGAAAATATACACTGTGCTTTCCCTTTTCAGAATTTTTGGGATGGAACTATGAGAAATTATTTGTATCTGTTCTACAAAAGAGAGCTCTTTCTACCATAGCCCACTCCCTTAGGAAATTTTACTCAATGAAGTGTCTTTCCAAGCTGTTCATTTACTTGCTGTCATTTTATTGGAGAAGTTTTACTGATGCCTAGTTGTGAAGGCTCTGATATTTTATCAGTTTTAGGTATTCATAGTTTATTTCACTTTTTTCCTGACAAGATTTGTAGTTTTAATAGAGATAGGATCCTTAACCTCTTGTATTTGGTTTGGTTAGTGTGGAGTTATTTTTCTTCACAGCAGCCTGTATGGTGCTGTCTTAGATTTGTGACCAGACACAGTGTTGATAGTATGCCAGTTTGTTGGCTACTGCTGACCAGTGCCTGCATAGCATCAAGGCCTTCTCTGTTTTTCACTCTGCCGCTCCACAAACAGCTGACCTGAATTAACCACAGAGATGGTCCATACCATACAGTGGCAAACTCAGCAATAAAGGAGGGGAGAGCAATTTTTCCAAGGCTGCCATTGCTAGGAGGCTGGCTGAGCGGCAGTCTGCTAGTGGGAGGTGGTCAGTGGCTGCCCTTTGCACCACTTGGCTTTGTTTCATTGGTTTGGGTTTTTTTCACTTTTCTTTGATTCACTTTGAATTTTTTAAGGTTTGTTAGTTTGTTTCTTTCCCCTACTTATTAAACATTTTCTTCTTGCTCTTGCCCTTCCTTTTGTCTCCCCTTTCCTACTGGGGAAGAGTGAGCAAACAACTGGATCGGGGCTTTGCTGCTGATTGGAGTGAACCCACCACAGCCATTCCTCAGACACTGGGTATGAAAGGTGTTCATTGTGTCAGAATTTGGAAAATCTGCCCATTTGTGTTTTCCTTCGAGACTAGTTGGTCCGGCAGACATATTTAAGAACAGAGCACATCTTTGGTTATTCAGTGGTGTCCTTCATCTTGTGCATTAAGGTGGCTAATACATTTGCCTTGTATTATGGTCATTTGTTTGAATAAATGTCATCATTATATTGATTAATATCCTGGCTTTCATAAGACTCATAAAATTTCCTGTCTAAATTCTCAGTGTCCTGTTTTCAGTGATGCAGAGCAGCTATTTTTCATATTTAATACACTGAAAATCAGTTTGGAACAGAGGACTAAAGGAATGGAACAAACTTTAAAAAAATTATTTTATTCTTTCTTAGGAGATAATTGAAATAACACCAAAATGTCATGTAAGAAACCAGACAATTGTTTAAATGTGGGCATCAGATGTTGCCCCCGTATTGCATGGTGGAATCACTCTTGGACACCTATAAACTGGTGCAGATTTCAGCAGACCTGCAACTAGATCAAAGATTTAGGCATAGACTGATTGATGTTAACTTGGTACATAGTTGCTCATGCCCCATCTTGGTGTGTGTGTTATTCTCTGCTGAGCACATCTGGCAAGGCTTAATGTGAGAGCCATGAAGTCTAATGTGTCTTTTTGATCCAGCTCTCCAGCCATTCTGCACAACAGACAGCTCTGGAATTTAGAATCAGGAGAGCTAAGACTACTATAATCTAGGAAGAGAGGGGGGAAAAAAACCACACAACTCCAGACTTGTCTTTGATATTCTCATACCAGAGAGTCTAAACTGTTTACATCTTTTTATATAAATGTGAATTGTCAGGTCATCTGTACGACATGATAGGTTATGACAGTTTCAGCAAAGAAAATTTTCCTTAATCAATGTGTTGTTTTCTGTGGAGGATAAGCCTTTATTATTTTCTGTCTCTTCTCAAGGACTTCCTCTGTTAAGGACTGTTGTGGTTTGGGCCTAACATGACAACAAAGAACCAACCACATGGCCACTCACGCAACTCCCCCCCACCTGACATACACACTGTGGGATGGGGAGTACAAAGGCCAACTACTAGGTCAAGACAAGGACAAGGAGGGTTCTTCACCATTTAAGGTCAGGCAAAACAGACTCAGCTTGGGGAAAAAAAAATAATTTAATTTACCACTAATCACACACAGGACACAGACAGCACTTCTCTCTAAATTAGAGAGATATGGGTTTGATGGGTGGACTATTCAGTGGATAAGGAAATGGCTGGATGGTCGCATCCAGAGGGTAGTGGTCAATGGCTCGAAGTCCGGATGGAAAACAGTGGCAAATGGTGTCCCTCAGGGGTCAGTCCTGGGCCCTGTGTTGTTTAATATCTTCATTAACGATATTGGCAGTGACACTGAGAGCACCCTCAGCAAGTTTGCTGATAACACCAAGCTGAGTGGTGTGGTCCATATGCCAAAGGGATGGGATGACATCCAGAAGGACATGGACAAGCTGGAGAAGTGGGCCCAGGTGAACCTCATGAGGTTCAACAAGGCCAAGTGCAGGGTCCTGCATCTGGGCCAAGGTAACCCAAGATATGAATACAGGCTGGAGGAGGTCACACCTGAGAGCAGCCCTGTGGAAAAATGACCTGGAGGTACTAGAGGATCAAAAGCTGAACATGAGCCACCAGTGTGCAGTTGGAACCCAGAAGGCCAACTCCATCCTGGGCTGTATCAAAAGAAGTGTGGCCAGCAGATGGAGAGAGGTGATTCTGCCCCTCTAGTCTGCCCTGGTGAGACCTCACCTGGAGCACTGCATCCAGCTCTGGTGCCCCCAGCACAAGAAAGATGTGGACCTGTTGGAGCGTGTCCATCAAAAATGATCTGAGGGCTGGAGCACCTCTCTTATGAGGACAGGCTGAGGGAGCTGGGGTTGTTCAGCCTAAAGAAAAGGCTCTGGGGGGACCTCATAGTGGCCTTCCAGTACCTGAAGGGCTACAGTAGATTTGGGGAGGGACTTTTACAAGGGCTTGGAGTGAGAGGACAAAGGGTAATGGTTTTACACTGAAAGAAGAGAGATTTAGATTAGAGATCAGGCAGAAATTCTTCAGTGTAAGGGTGGTGAGATACTGGAACAGGCTGCCCAGAGATGTTGTGGGGGCTCCATCCCTGGAGGTGTTCAAGGGCAGGTTGGATGGGGCTATGAGCAGCCTGTTCTAGTGGGAGGCATTCCTGCCCATACAGGGGAGTTGGAACTTTAAGGTCCCTTCCAACTCCAAACATTCTGTGATTCTGTGATTCTCTGATGCTGTGAACACAAAGAGCAGGGCTTACATACGTCATCCCCACCCCTCCCTTCTTCCCAGGCCCAAATTACTTTGTTCCCATTTTCTCTCCCTCCTTCCCCCCAGCGGCACAGGGGGACAGGGGATGGGGTTTAGAGTCAGTTCACAGGCTGGTGGTTCCTGCTGCTGCTCCTTCCTCCTCAGGAAGAAGGGTTCCTTACAGTCCTTCCCTGCTTCCCCATGTGGTCCCTCCCATGGGAGACAGTCCTCCACGAACCTCTCCTTCATGAGTCCTTCCCACGAGGTCCGGAGCAAGCTGATCCAGTGTGGGCTTCCCACAGAGTCACGGGCTGCTTTGGGAACTGCCAGCTCCCCTGGAACTGGGGTCTTCCAGAGCTGCAGATGAAAATCCATGGGTTGCAAGTCCACATTTGCTCCTCCAGACATCTTCAGGGAATGTTCCACCACGTTCCTCCATGAATGCAGGGGGCAGCCTGCCATCTTGCCATAGGTTGTAGGGGAACTTCAGCTTAGGTACATTCGTCCCTCTTCTTCCTCAGTAGCCTCAGGATCTTCACCCTAGCATTGCCTTTCATCTCTCCAGCACAGCTCTCTCTGCTTGATCTGCTCAGGTCTTATAGCAGTTCTTTCATGTTAATCATGGAGGCACATCTATTTTGTTTCTAAGGACCTGGCCTTGACTACCTGAGCTGGGGGAGCTTTTAGTAGCTTCCTAAAGGAGCCACTCCTGGGGCCCCTAGCCCGCTAGAGAAACCATGTCAGAACCAAACCAGCCCTGAGTCCATTGTATCTCATGCCCTCCTACGTAGTGTTCAAACATGTAAATGAAGAGAGAACTTTAGGTGGTATCTAAAGTGTTTTAACTCTGGTGGATCCTTACCGTTCTCAAGTTGCCTGCAATTCCTAGTTCTCAGCCAGTCCTTTGGTCTTTGGTTACCTTTTGTGGCACAGTGGGACAACTTGGTCCCATGCCTTGTAGATGACAACAGCAAGTTGTTTTCCTCCTTCAGGGAATTGCTGCTGACTCTATGTCAGCTGTTTAGTCTGATACCCCAGGCACAGGCTGCTTTCAGCATCTTCTCCTTTCTGGGCTCAGATCCAGTGGTGCTTAGCTCCTTCTGCCAATGCTTTCACATCACAGACTAGACATTGTTTTGCTATGGTCTCAGTCAGATTTTTCATGACAGCTCTTGCTCCTTCTCTCTTGCCTGAGTGCATGGACTGGAGTGGTGTAAGCACTGGTTAAGTTACTGTTTCTTAAGCTCCTAGATGGAGTTGTGTGAGCTGATCTGTCAGATGGGCGAGGGACATACATTCACTTCCTCTCTGGAACAGTCCTGTGCTGTTATCTTTGAAAGCTGCTTCTCTTGGTCTCTGACTAGCACTATTCTTTGCTGATGTTTCTGCTACTGTTAAGGTTGATGGTTCTTGCATTCTAGTGGGTTTTATTTCTTTTTTCACATTACTTCTTTGTAATGTACCTCTTACAATGTTTCTACACTTTTCTGCAGATATTGAAGCTCAGTGCTCTTTCAGAAGAGGATATATAATGAAAGTGTGGAATTTGGTACTTACTGTGATGATAGCTACTCAATTAATTACTTTATTTATTTAGTTAGTTTATGAAGAGTCCTTGATATTCTCTCCAGACCAAAAAATGGTGTCATAAATATTGCTGACTATAGTTATTCTGAGGATAACAATTTTCCCCCTATTCATTGAAATAGATGTCCTTGTTTGCTCCCTTGAGAGTGGTGGAGATGGATTCAAGGTCATGCAGTTTTAACAAAGTAAGAATCACTTAAAGTTCCAAACCTTCAGACTCTGAACATTTCTAGTCCTATGATGAGTTTATTTTCTTTTGATATAGATTAGTTAGTGTTAGTGTCTTTGTGAGTGTCTCTTAATGTGTGTCACTTACATTTACCTGTCAGTTGTTTTGTAAATATTTGCCAATGAGAGTGTGTGTGAATAAGGACTATTTTCTGAGACGAAAAATAGCTTTGAATATTCTTTTTTTGTTAACTAGTGTATTTGGTTTTGCACTTAACAAATTAGTTAACAGTGTAATTAACAAATTCAGCATTTCTCTTTTTTTGCATCTTCAGCATTTCTTCTTTTGTATCTTGCATTGAGTATTAGCTTAGAAAGATGAGATGGCTAAGTGCAGATATTAAATAATTCCTCGTTATATCATAAATAACTGCAACTGCATATGTGAATACTTTAGAGCTCTTCATACACAAAATAGTGTTTTTTGTAAAAGTATATAATTAAGAACTAATTGCATTAATAGCAAGTACACATGAAATATTAATCTTGGTCAGTTTTATTACAATATGTTGTGTTCATGGAAGTGTCAGGAGTGTATTACAAATGCTGATTAATGTGTGAAACAACCTAATAAAAGGGCACAAAACTGAATGTCACTGCAAGGATATTTATGTGAGCTTTTGATTTAATCTTGCCAGATAAGTGCTGCAGTTAAAGTGAGAGACAGTTCCACCTGTAAAGTTCTAATTATATTTCATTAATATATTGGAGTTTTAGCCACTGGAGTTTCAATGGATTTCACTAAGTGTGATGTTCATCTTCACAAAGAAGAGATTTCAGATGCCCCCATTTTGTATGCATTGCAAAGTAGTTATTGAAGAGAATGCTCTTTAACGAATTATAAAATACTAAAGGGGAAATTTATATATATTTTTTTCTTTTTTAATCTGTTTTTTGTTTTGATTTGGTTTTGGTTTGTGTTTGTTGGTGGTTTTTTTCCTATACATATATTTTATTTTCCTCCTTGTAGATTATTAAAATGTCAATATCTGCAAATTACGTTTTTTAAAGTGCAACAGCTTATTTTAAAGACCATACAGTTAGACAGATCTACAATGTCCGTCCTTCTATGTTAAACGTAACTTTTGTAAATAGAAGGCATTCTTCAACCTGCTACCAGTCTATGAGGCATAGCTGGTTTCAGCTGCTTGTGAATTTTATTTTCCTCAGACAGGAGTAAAAGAATAGCCCTTTGTCTCCTGTTCTAGCAATTTTATTCCCAGTGCATATTTGATGGACATATACAGACAGGCTGACAACAATTTGTTATCTACAGGCCAGCAGAAAAATTAAATAACACAAGTAGGGGTCTAAAGAGGAGTGAGTATACAATAACAGACTGACAAACCCTTACAAAGCAGCTGAAGGAAAAGAAGGAAAAGGAGATCTGTTTGATAATCCTGGGCTTTGCTGGCTTACCTTTTTTTTTATTATTTTTCCCCCCTAGAACAAACGTTTAAATTAAATATCTATATAAAGTGCTGTGTATTTCTAGAACAAGGGTTTTTTTTGTTGTTTTTGTTTGCTTGCTTGTTTGGTTTTATTATCTATTACTTTATGTGATACTTGCAAAAAGACTTAAGGTATATTCATGTCTGCATTGATTTTTAACCTCTGAGCTAGCTGTGAAGTAAAGTGCAGCCAGCAAAATGGAGGCATGCTTAAATTTAACCGCTCTTAATCCTGGGACCGAGGACTTCTGTCTAGTCCAAGTGTCCATCTGTGTAGACCTTTGCAAGGAGGTGCTACTTGTTCCCTCTGCTTCCTTAACCTGACAGAAGACTGTACAAATGCCACTGAATGCAAGTCACAGTGTCTTGGTATGTGAACATCGCTGTTGTCAACACTATTAATTTTGACTCTATAATATTGTGTTCACATCCTACTGATGAGCACACCTTGGAGGTGTTGATGCAGTTGTGTTTTCAGTGGAAGAGTGTAGTGGTCTCTTGCAAGGAGGTGACTGTTGTTAGTCAATTGCCTGCTCCCCAGTAAGTCTAGAGATTGTTCTTGCTCATCTCTCCTTCTATTGTGCTACTTACTTTATGGTGTGTATGGCATAGTTTTATTATATTATTTCCTAGCTAATCTAGTGCTGTTTTAAAAATAATAGCTAATTAAATCACTCCTTCAGGAAACAATTTGTTTTATAAGATAGTTTCTTCTCCATATCCTTTTTTTAAGGGAAAACAAAAGAAAAAGAAAAAAAAAGGGGGGGGAAATCTAACAAAAAACCAACAAACAAAATCCCAACAAAATACTGCACCAAGACCTGCCTAACAATTTAGTAAACCAAATGAGTATCAGTTGAACTAGTTTCTGCTGCTTTTGATAATTTTGATAATTTTGTAGTAGCCTAACTAACCAAATGCATGCTGTCTATGGTTAGTTTTAGACTGTAACACACTGGTCAGGTGAATACTAATTCATAAAATGTGGAGACAACCATCACTTGTATTCATTATTTTTACACAATATCCAAGAAGTTTAAAGAATATCATGACCCCTCTTCTGCAAGTTAATTTGTACAATGTGTCTAAATCACTGCAGTAATACATAGAAAAGGTCATATTTGAACAGGTGATTGGTATTTTCATGCTTTGATATTGCCTTTACTTCCTCTAGTAAGAGTTGAAGACATTTTCATGAAGCTAAGTAAAAACTGTGTGGAGATTTGCTTATTATTCTGACCTCTGTTTTCCACCCTTTTTACCCTTGTGCTCCCCAGAAGACTAAAGAAAAGACTTTTAAGTCTCTCCTGAGTCAGTCTGTCACTTTTCATAATCACAGGTAGGCGGATAGCTGTGTCAGAATGAAGGGAGTTTGCAGACATTGCTCACTCTAACCTGAGTCAAGGATTTCACGGAGGGCTTTTCTTTCCTTTGGTTTGTCACTATTGAATCTGAACACTATGGAGTCTTTTTTTCCTTCTAATCCTTTTCCCAGAATAGCCTCAGCCTGATTTATCCTGCTTATGTTATTCTTCCTTTTGTTCTACTTCGCTCTGCCTATTTCTTCTCCTGGTTTGCTTTGCAGTATTCCTCTGCTGTTATCCACTCCTTGTTTTCTCAAAAATACCTTTCTCATTATTCCAGGCATGCATTCTGCTTCTTCCTTGTAAAGCCATGCAAGGTATGTGCTAAGGGCTTATGCAACTCTTTTGCTGACCTGGTTCTCTTGTTCAGCAGGTTAGCAGTTCTCAAAACAAGAAGTATGTGTGTTACAGTTTTTCTATAGTGCTGGGTGCAGTAAGCTCTGTAGTTGTAGCAGACTCTTACTATCTACTGTTCTACTCATGGAAGTGATCATCCAAATTGCAATGTACAGTCCAGCCATTTGTTGCTGCTCTAAAGATAATTTAAAAGTTGCAGCCTAGGTTAACTAACTGCTTAAGCTACATACATGCGTGTTTTGTACAATCAGATTTTCAGTAGTATGAATATTAAGCCACAGACTTTTTTTGTAAGTTCTCTCTTCTTTCCTCTGTATTGTGATCAAATGGTAGAGTCTTCAGAGACTTTAAAAAAGCATCTTTAATGCAACATCATAAGTATCTTATGGGAAATATCCATGTCACCTACCCCTGAGCACCTGTTTTAAGAGATTCCATAATAAATGAGGGAGAGAAGAGTTCCTCTAAAGCGAAAGCCAGAGAGGAAGCCTCTACTCCCTCTGCTTTTCCAGTGATTAAGACACCATTTAATGAAGTCAGACGTCTCAGTGATGTGTATAAGTCTGATTAGCATAATCACACAATGCTCCCTTTTCCCAATCTTTCCATACTGCTGACCTAAACAGGCCCAAACTGTGCACCTCGCTCCACATCAGCCAGAGTTCCACTTACACGAGGGTGTGTGAAAAGCAGCACAAGCTCGAAAACAGGAAGGTGAAAACATGTCAAGGTGCACACAGTGCCAAACATCCAGCTGCATTGTAACGAACATGGTAGCTCTCACTCCTCATGGTAAAGTTGAGAGCCTGTCTTTACACTCAATAGCAAAGTCCCCTAATCTACAAAGAAAAGTTGAAGCAGATTCATCTTGCACTGATTTCTAAGGTCAGGAGACTTTTCCATCAAATTCCAGTATATTCGAGGTGTTTAATCAATACCAGTGTAAAACTGCCACTCATAACCATTTGCAGGGATATTTTTTCTGACTTGTATAATGCCGTGTGTGTTAACAGATTAAAAATGAGGAGAATACGTGTGTAGATGTTTTTTGAATAGGATCTTTAGTAGAAATTTTGTGACTTCAAATGTAAAATATGATCTTGTTTTACTTGCTCTTATAAACTAATTTAAAACTGTAACTTCTTTTTTTAGTTGCAATTACATGGAAAGACAAACATAGTCTTAGCATCTGTAATGTAAGATGTGACATGATGCAAAATGCAATTTGCAGCCCCGACAGTCAGGAACTTGAATGTTACTTATGAAAAAGAACATGAACTGGCACTGAGGCAGAAAAGGAGCAAAGGGGTGAAAATTCATTACATGCTGGTAACCATAAACCTTGTATGTGGTGGTGGGAATCAAGTATATTGATGGCTTTTAGCAAATGTATTTACAGCAACACAAAAAAAGCCCAAAAAACCCTAATAATGAGTACTCTCTAATATATATAATATGGAAACATTTCGGGATGAGCATAATCATGTCTCAGAAAATTGTTAAAGAAAAGCAGTGTTGGATTCTGGACTTTTGCTGCCTGTCTTGGTCTGGAATGAGAAATCTGATCTCTGCATGTGTCTGAGATACTGTGGCTAGATTAAGCCAGCATTTGAAACACTGGACAGTGCTTTCTGTGGTGAAAACAGGGGAAGTAGGTAAACTTTTTGGTGTTTTCTTCATTATTTAATACACCCTGGGTTATAACTGTTTCCGGCCTCTGTATGTTGTAGAGCTTTGCTGGTCAAGTTTGACCATGAGTCAAACTTCCTGGCTGTGACTGAGTATCTTTCTAGCAAACTTTTCCATTTCCAAAATGCAGACTAGATTGTTAACACCCTTTTATACTTTTTTACAATAAGAAAAAGTTTGGTGGTAACAGCACTGCAAGACTGTTCTTGTTCCTTGGGTTTGGCATGCCTTTGCTTGGTACCTGTAAATTAAACTTAACACAAACCAGTTTACAGTGTAATATAAAATAAGTAGTTTTAAAATTCTAGCTAATAAGTCAAATTAAAATTCTAAAAACTTGTAAACAACATAAATGCAATATTATGGAGCTAATATCATTCTTACATCTTTCTAATCTACTCCATGTCTCCTGCTATATATTATCTGCCAAATAACCTGTTTTTAATGCAAGATTAAAGGTTTTCTTCTTATAAAAATTCTTAATTTACAAGCAGAGGAAAAAAAAATTGATTCCTTTTGTACTCAGCCCCAGTTGAGATGCCATGCCAATTAAAATCTTAATTCCATCAAGATTAATATCTTTAATTCCTAATATAGTTCAAGGACAGCTTTAACTTTTTTCCTCTAGGTGATTCAAGAATCAGGGCAATTAGTAAATATTGGAACTGTAACTGTATGGTGAGATAGATCATTCATTTTCTACTGTGATCAAAAGTCCTTTTAGTATTTCAGTGTATGCAACATATAATTTCTTATACCCAAGATAAAGCTGAAGTTAAGGAGTGCAGACTTGAAGATGAGGTTATTGCATGTAACATTAGTGATTCTTGATGGAGCTAATGGTGGATTAACTTAGGCTGGAAGGGTTCTCTGTAGGTTGTGTGATCAACTGCCTGAGAAATGCAATCCCAATTCTAAAGTTAGGTGGGGTCACTAGGACCTTAACTGAACAAGTTTTGAGCATCTCCAAGAAACTGAGATTCCTCAGTTTCTCTTGGGACCCTGTTCAAGTGTTTGACTACCCTCATGGAAAAAGTTTCCCATCTGCTGCAAGAGCAGACAATAATGACATTTCTAGGGTGACAATTGCCTTAGCAGACTAGCTTCTCACTCTTCAAAGGATTCCATGATAGCATACATGTATTAAAGCTACAGCTGCCAGCAGTGCTGGCTCTAATGCTCTTAGCCAGTGAGTGACTTCCTAGCCTTGTGTGTTGTGGTGCCAGGCTTGAATCTGGCATGTCTGCTGTCACACTTTCTGCAAGAGACAAATAATGCTCAAATTTTAACTAGGGTTATAAAGCTGAGGTGAAGATGGATGGATGTCAGTGTTTCTGCTGAGCCCCAGAGCACTGAATATTATACTGCACTGTGCTGAATGCACACTGGTAATTTTTTAAATTTTTTGTTCTTTTTATAACCCTCTCAGCTTTGGAAGATCAAGAGTGGTGACTGAGCTACCTCCACTTTACTAATCCACTTTTATTTCCTGGTATTTGTTTTAGTACATTTCTGTTACTTTTTCTATGCCTACCAACTGATTTAATAAAAGATTTTGCCTCTACCTTCAAATTGTCTTGCATTATATAACAGGTACTTAATCAGAGTCATAAAACAGTTTAGACTGGGATAGACCTCTGGAGGACATCAGGTTTTAACCTCTGGTCAAAGCACATTCACTTGTGAAGCTGTTGTTAGAGGTATACTAAATCTAGACACTAAAAATACGTGTCTGTATGTTTTCTTTCTGCAATAATAAAAAATATAGAATTAATAGAATAAAGTTAAATAATCAGGTGGTATAGCAGAAAATGTTTTGACCAATTTAATGAACTAAATTAAGGTTTCTAAATTAAATTAAGGTAAATTATGTGAACAAAACTCTGGATCCGGGTTTCTTTTGAAAAGTGTCTTCTATGATCATAGCACTGTTGGTAATTCTGAAGATCTCTCTCAAACCCAAATGGACAGGATTACTATTAATCTGTTTTTGACGAAGTCTGTCATAGCACAAAGCTGTTAACAATAAGAAGGAGGTGGGGGTTCTGTTTTGGGTTTGTTGTTTTTTTTCATTGCAGACACAGAGTTTTAAGTTAGGACTAAAAATTAGAGGGTGCTCTTTCAAAAAATCTATCAACAGTTTTCTACTTTTGTCTTGTTTATGTAGCAGAGTTGAAAATTGTTGCAGGAAGGAGCTGCTTATTTTCTTTTTTCACTATGTGAACTGTGAACATAGATATAACTTCTATTCATTGAGTACAGAAACTGCAGATAAAATAACTCAGGAAGGCACATTATACTGATAATGCTGCAGATGGCAACTCCTGAAAGCCTAGGGGCATGTAAGAATATTGAATCTAACTTGAAATGCATTTACTCAGACCCTTGTTATAGGGATTCTGCAACCTGTTTGTCATTAGTGTTACCACTGTCATTTGTTTGGGAGAACTGAGGAGCATGAAAGGTTGAGAAAGCTCATGCCCTTACTCTGGAAATGTTCAGGGACAGCAGGCAGTTTGGCTTGGCTTCTCCTCACCACTCTCTGCATTAATTGGAAAAAAAGCAGCAGCAGAGCAGTGTCCCAGTTCTCAGCAGCCTCCCTGACAAATTCCAATGACAGTCAGGAATTTTTAGTCTAGATTCCTTAATGATGAGTTTCTTACCAGTGGCATGCGGAAAGAACCAATAATGCAGGCACCTGGATTTCAGGTATAGGTGAGCTGTCATATGATTGCAGTTCTTTGCAGGCTGTCCTGAGTTACTGTATTGCAAAGTATGAAAAATTTTAATTGGGAAATATGTCATGATCCTGTACTTTACCTACTCGATTGTTTTAATGGTATTTTACTCAATATTTCCTTTAGTAGTGGTGTTTGCCACTTTTGGGACGGTATATGTACAGGCCTTAGTGGTTTAAATGCGTTGCTAGACTGCTTCTACCAAAAAGGTCTTAATAATTTTTGCTATTTTATATTTAGGTGTATATATATAAAAATAGGTGCCACAAAGTAACCAATATATAAATCTATTTTATATCATATTTCTTTGAGAAAAATCTGAACTATTACTGTGAACTATTCTGAAATGTGCTGTGTAGAGCCCTAAGTGTTCTGCTAAATATCTAGATAACGAAAGGACCATCAAACTTCATGCAATTTTTTGTGGCTTTCCACATGTGTGCTTCCTTCCACTTTTTCCCCCTTCTATTGTTTTTTTTTCTGGATGATGGCTTTTATTCATGTTTTCTAGATTTTTAGTTTATTGAAGTGTTTGGGCACAGAGGAAGGCATAGAAAAATAGCAATGGGAAGTAATGCATACTTGTTACACAGCTTGTGCCAAAATATACTTTAAAATAATGTAATTCTTTTTAGAAATTAAGTTTTTTTGAAGAATGCAACATACATTTTTTATGTTCAGCACTCGTTTTGCATAATGTTCTTTCTCTGCTCTCTTCTCCACTGCAGTATCAACTGCAATATGTGGATAATACTGATGATCCTGTAGTCTTCTAGAGTTATAATGGATGGATAGGTGTTTGGTAGTAGGTAGCTGGAGGGAGATTTTGGTCTGCATTTACTTTTCTGTTGGCATTGGAGCACTTAACATGGAAACGCAGGCACTGCCAAACCAAGTCAACACATGGATCTTCCCATCTCATATGCTGCCCTTGACAGTGGCAAATAGGTTAAGAAGCGGGACAGGTAACATAATTCACCTAGGAGTATACGTTTATAGGATGAAGCAAATGTTATTAATAACAGTTCACGCTGTACTTGGGGCAGACGGTTTCGACTTATACCTTGAAGCATGAGATTTAATTACTCTTACATCATTGTCTTTGCTTACAAAGCTGCCAGTGTTGTTTATCATCAGAAAATTATCCAGCCTTTCTGAAAGGGAGCTTTAATATTTGTCTCAATGAACATTCACATCAGTAACTCCATAAATTAATTAAACATTGCCTTGGAAAAGAGGGTCCTTTTTGCAGCTGAAAGTTTAGTATCTTTTCATAGAAGCAGATTTTTCACACTCTGGGAATAAGGTTCAATAGAAATTGGGTAGCTTTCACTATGCCCTTCATTATTTTGTTATACTTTCTCCCAGTTGATAAATTAATAGGGTGATTTCATATATTAATTGAGCTGCCTCCTCCCATGCCCCCCAGCCCCTTACCTTCTTTTGAACCACTTCAGTCCAAAATGAATAATGCAATAAGCCTGCAAATGCTAGTAATCTTATGATCTATCTAAAGTAGCTCTATTACTGTGTTCTGGCTAAAGTGCATTTTTCTAACGCTAAAATTTCAAAGTTAAATGTCAGTCAAATTTAGCATAATCACTGAGTTAATTAATTTTAACTTAAATATCTGCTGTTTGCAGATGCCGAAAGTTTCAAGTTGTGCTCTTTTTTAATTTGTTTTTTTCTTATGTTAGTATTAATTTCTGTTTAGGAGATAAGGTCTAGATTATATCTGGTAGCTCTTCAGTGGTCCTGATATTAACTGTAAGGCATGCTACATAATAATCGCAGATTAAAGATGTGAGGGGAGGGCAGTGAGACTTTTTATAAGAATGGAGTATAAAGCAGTTATAGTTAATACAGTGAAGAAATGTAGGCAGTAAGTAGACCTACAAAGAGAACTGAGTCCAAAACACGATGAATCCAAAACACAACAATGCAAAGAAATTGTTCTCAACTGCACCAGGTCCTTCATCTGACTCTCCACATAGTTGAAAATGTACTGGTCCTGGTTTAACAGTGAATGGAGGGGGAGTGAGTCTTTGGGGGATGGACAGGGAACAGGAACATTCAGTCTAGGTTTATGGTAACTTAATTAAAAATGTGATTATGGTCTAAATAAATTTATGTGTCTTTCCAAAATTTTATCATTCAAGGCTTAGTGTTTAAAAATTTATCATGTCAAGGTAATTATCTTCTGGTATTTAATTCTCTTCATTACTTTTATACTTTTATGTCCTTAATGTCTCCTCCAGTGCTCTGAATTTCCTGTTTTTAAATTACTTGCGGTTATTGTTAATACAGTTTTTCATGGACTTTTGATGGTGTGCACTCACCTTCATCTGTCCGTCTTATGTGTAATTATGTATGTATAAATGACCCTGCATTTCTTAGTGGCAGACGGTTTACTCCTTCCAAAAACTAGTTTTCCATACTTGAATTAACTATGCAGCTTTAGAAACATAATTCCCTGGTAAAGCTACATGCTGCTTCTCAATACAACACTGAGTTTTAGGGTGGAATGGCATGTGGCAGTTTTGGGAGTAAAATCATGGTATTGGGAGCCTGTGATAACCTTCCTGGAAGTTGCCTTTTAGTTGAACTGACTCTCAACATGATGATGTGAACAACAGATTGACCGCAGAAAACACCTGTCAAGTGCCAAGCCATCTTCTGTCTGCTTGCTTTGCTTATTAATTTTTTTATTATTATTTTTTTTTAATTGCATTGCTTTAATGAGGTATCTGTTTGCTATGGCTGCATTGGTTGCATATTGATTCCTGGATCTTACTATATGAGTCATCACTTTCTCTAGGTAGCAAGTGTTTGAAGAAATTGATTGTATTTGTTATGAATAATCTCTATGATAAAATGTCATGGTTAATTTATTTTATTAATGATTTATATAAGACAATAATTATCCATCTTAGCCGATAAGTATCTAATATTACATACATGTGACTACTGATAATTGCTGCATTAGAAGATGCTGAAATATACAATTTAATCTAGCCAAGGTTGTTATCAGATTACACAGTTCATTCTAGGGCTGTTTCCTTTTTTTTTGCCATTTATTTTCCCTAAATCACTTTTATTTTCTTTCAGTAATCTAATGGTGTAATTATTGCCTGCTTCTTAGCCTGCTAAAGTAAATAGAAATATCCCTGTCATTTTCAGTGGGGATTATTATTATTTTTTTCCATCAGCCAGCCTAAATTGTTTCTTTCATGTACACCTTTTGCTTAAAATACTTTTTCAATTGCAAGCTAAACATTGTTCATGCTGCACAGGCCAAAACCTTTTCCTTCCTTTCCCTCTCTCTTTTAACATCAGATTACATTTCTGATTGAAAGCCATATAAAGTGACTGGAAATACTTATTATTATTTGCCCATTTAAAGAACATCAGTTTCCAAGTCAACCAAGATGATACTTGAAAGCTAAACTGTATGTGCAGCAAAATATTTTTTTTAAAGTATCATTGTAACTGGAAAGATTATTAGTTAGTTGGCTAACTAGAAAGATACAAAATTGCTGAGATTTGTCCACACAGCACAATCATATTTCCCTTCCTTAAAAATACCAAACCAAACAAAAACACCCAAAAAGCTTAAAAATATTAATGTCTATTGTATTCAGAACAAGATATGGCACTGCAGTTTTTGCTTTGCATAATTACTTTTTATATGTAAAATTTCACTTTGTGATGTAGAAAGTTCAAATTTATAATTTGGTTAATAAAATACCAATCATTCTAAATGAACTTGCAGTCAGCCACTACTTTTGCTTTGCCAGTTTTTACTGGCTTTAATCGTCTGATAGTCTGATTGTGCTCTTCTTATCCTTTCCCAAATGTAATGGAATTTAACCATCATATGCCATGGGAGTTATAAAAAACAATGAGAGAATTTGCAGAATGAGAGCTTACTGAATATGAATAGCAATATCAGAATGTAGCACTGTGTAATTAAAAACAATAAGGATTTTTTTTCATTCAAATTATATTTTGGTCTTGTCTCAAGACTGTTATTTTATTTTAAAAATAATGAAGGAATGGGAAAGTTACCTTTAACCATGGTAAAAGCATAACCAAATATCTCTGAAACACATCTAGGCCAAGTAACACTGTGAAAGCTCATTTTTTGACACTCCTGTAGCTCATCAATCTAAATTACTGTTTTCCTTTATTTAAATAATTCTAAAGTACAGATTCTTTGCCATTGCTCAGTAGTAAATCTAATAATGCAATTGGAATTGCTCAATAATCTTCTGTTGCAAAGCTTTTCTTCATTTCTGATACACTGTGTCTATTATTAAACCCAGCTGTTTATGTTTTTGAACAAACTGATTTCTGAATTATCTCTGCATTGTTTTCTATAATAACGCCACTTCTGAATTATCATGGGCTGCTCTGAATTTACTTTTAGATAATTAAAGGCTTTCTTTATTTCTGTCCAAGTTGCCTGCTCTGTTTCCCAGAACACAAGGATGTGATTTTATTCACTCTGCTCTAGGGGTCTGAAGTTTATAATAATTTTTCTACATCTGCCCTCATCAGTGTCATCTTCCAATATATGATCCTCCAGCATTATTCCTCAACTTTACTCATTAACATTCACAGTATTGGTGCTGTGTTGTGCTAGTCTGTCAGGTTGTTCCCTATTGTTTTCCTGAGAAGCCTAAGAAGCACCTTCGTGCTGTGGAGTAGCCCTGCTTTCTTGAGTACATTCCTCTTCTTTTTATTAACTTTTATTCATGTAAACTCTTTCCATGTCAAAACTATTGATACCTTAAAATCATTCATTCTCTAAATATTTAAATATATGTTATATGAATTAATATAAACATAACTGGGATTGTTGTAATGTATCTCGTGTGGTGCATGAATGAATTATTACATTAAATTTAAAGACTTTAAAATTAAGACCTCAGTATATTTTGGATAACTGATCTATGGTGTTCTGTTTTCTGCAAAGTAAACTGATGTAATTTTTATTTAATAAAAAAGAAAACCCAAAAAACCCTAATCCAGATGTACTTAAAATGAAAAGACTGACCTGTGACTTCTTCAGTAGGGGGTCTTACATAATTTCTAATTTCCCTATCTGTCCTCTCGCACCAACTCATGTCATTGCTAAATACAATAGGAGGACTTTATAACAAAACCAAAACCAACCAACCAAACAAAAGATAAAGAGTAAGGGATGTATAGTAAACCCTCATGACAATTAAAAAGAGTTATCTTATTTACACCCACTAATATTCATAAGAAAAGGGCATTTTAGGATCTTAACATTAATAATCTGTTTAAAGTTAAAGTTATACTCAATTTATGAGGGTTGTAATCATTTTCCCTTTGCAAGATCAAGAATGTTAAGCTGATCCTTCAGCTTTTTCTCTTGCCAAGGTGAAATTCCTGTGACTTCATTCACATTTAGTGATTTAGATCTTTATGGACTGGTTTCTTTCCTTCATTATTTTTTGAGGTACTACTTGTAGTACTTTTAAATGTAGTAGTAAACCGAACAATGGATATGGGAAATAATAATCATCAACTTATTTATAAACAGGATTAATAAAACAGGTTAAAAATTTGATCTACAAGATTTGTATCTATTTGCTAAAAAATGTAGTAGCAAGTTTTTCCAGGTTAATTTTGCCTTCACAGAAAAACTACTTTTACATACTTGGTTTTGTATATATGTGTAAGAGTAAGTGAAATCTTTGAACTGGTGGCAGCATTTTAAGTTTTTGTTGGCTTCATTAATTTACATGCAGGACTTTTCTCTATTCCTCAAGAGGCAGAACTGTTAAGATGCTGTGTAAAATTTTCAGACAAGTGCTGAGGTATTCTAACTAAAAAATACATCTTATTTATGGTGTGTCAAATTACTGTTCTGAGAGTAGACCTTTTAGGTTGCATTCAGCCTTTAATTTGACTGAATTTTAATAGCATAAAACACCTTTTAGTTGGAACTTGGCTTGCATATTATATCTCTGATTTCAATGAAAAACATTCAGATGCAAATGTGGTTTGTTTGGACTGAGTACAAATGCCACTGTCATGACTGATGAAGGCTTTTGATCACACATCTACAAACTGAAACCTTAAAAAAGAAGAGGCTATTTGGACTGGCATCTGCAGTGCTATGAATTATTTAGTTCCCATTATTCATAAATCTCTTTGAAGAGAAGGCTTATGAGGTTTTTAAGGAGGAGTAGTCATAGTCGTGTTGCCAGTTTATGCTGTGACTGACTACGTGTGCTAACGTCTTCTAAATGGCAAGAGTTGTACTGAATATGAAAGAAGTGCATGCACAAACTTCCCAGGAATGGTCATGAAAGTTTTGTTTGGTTTCCTAGGATAAAATGGGGTTGCCTCTGTTACCATTTGCTTTGGCATGCTCCACGAGGTGGGCAAGACAAGAGCATTTCAGTATAATTTGGTGACCTACACAGTTAGCTGCTAGGGACCTGGCTGAATCTTGCAGAGCACATGTTCACAGCTGGAGTTTATTCTGCTGCTCATTCACTGAACTACAAATCTCTTTTGGCTGTGCTCCCACAGCAAAACAAAAATAGCAACAGCTCCCTCCTTATTGCTTTCTTTCACTCAGAATCCTTCCCCCACACCCACCCAAATGTGTGACATTTCAAAATGTTTCCTGTTTCCAGCAATGATTGAAACTAAACACTACATATAAACACTTCTGCTGTAAACAGGGTTTGTGTGTTTGTTTAGTACATTGTAATTGTGTAATAATGTTATCTAGAAGATGCACAGTGGCAGTCATGTGAAGGAATGAGTTAAAAATACCCAATAGTAACTTGTTTATTTGCCTTGTGGGCTAGTTATTTCTTGGGGGTTTTGGTTGGGTTGTTTTTCGGTTTAGTTTGTTTTGGTTTGTTTCTTTGTTTCCTTAGTTTTGGATTTTTTTTGTTGTTATTTTTTGGGGGTTTGTTTGGTTTGTTTGTTTGTTGTTGTTTTTTCACCAGGAGGTTTTCAGCATACATTACTGAGGAATACCTTGGGTAATTATTTGGCCAGTGTACGTTCTTCCAGGATCTTATGAAACTCACATTATTAATTAAAATACTATAAAGACTCAACATGCAGTTGTACAGTTCAGAAACATACAGGATTCACAATTTATTTCTGTACTACAACACTTCTTTTATCATAGGAGTAATAAGAATCTTTTACTTCAGAAGTCATAAATAAGAGGGTTACCCCAAGGTTTGCGTAACTTCCTGTAAACTGTTGCTATACTTAGTTTCTTTAATTCCTTAAAAGAATATTATTCACAGGTTTCTCAAGAGTATTCCATGAAGGTGTTCTCATCTTTCCTTTTGCAGTTGACTGAACATATTACTCTAACTTGATTTTACTCACTGTTGTTCAAATGTACCAAAGTACATTATATTTTACAGGCAGTAATGTGTTAATTTTATATATGTTATAGTATATTACTCATACATATATCACACATGTATCACTTTATATATATATTTTATAGAATAAAATAATGGGTTATAGATATTATATAAAGCTATGGGTTTGAATTAATACATGCACATAACAAAATACACCTTATATAAAAGAGTAAAATAATATAATATACACATAACATCTAGTACACATAATATGAAATATATAGTATGCACATGTATATAAAAATAGGTATACATTCATATTCTTTTAAATTCTGGGAGTATTTTCACTCATGTGAAAGAAAAAATAAATAAAAGAAATGCAAGAGAGATAGGCTTATTTTCTATATATAAGAAAGGTTGTAGGCTTGTCTGTTTTTTAGAGTGAATAATGTAACAACATTGTAGCACTGTTAGAAGGAAGAAGCGCAGTTAGAGACCATAGTAATGATAGTAAGGAAGTAATTATTAATAAGATATGAAAACTTTCCTGTTGTGTTGTTAAGTATTCATTTAAAGCTAATATAGAGTCTTAGTCTAATTCCTTATATATTGTATCTCTTATAACTTCAGAAATTATTTCTCAATATTGAAATGCTGACAATACAGATGACTGGAGTACAAAATTTTGAGATATCTGTATTAGTTAGTATGTCTCATACACATTTGGTTCTCTGAGCTTTCTGATCTGAATCTTTGAATTTCATCTTCTTCCCTTCTAACTTAATCTAGGTTGTTGTGGTTTTGTTTGTTTCTTTTTTTCCTCTTCTCTCTGGTTTTATCTTTTTTGCCTCCTTGTTTTTTGGGGTTTTTTGTTCACTTTGAAGATTTTTTTTTTTCCTTATCTATATTTTTTAATTAATCTTTATATATAGACTCAGATTTTAAAGATCCTGTGCTACCTACCTGCCACAGTGCTTTTTTTTTTTTTCTTTCCACCAAAGCAGCAGAATTTGCAGAATGCTAAGTTATTTCTAGCAGTCATTCGGAGGCTCTCATTTGACACTGTCTATATAGTGGACCATGTACTGTATCATTAGTGTGTCTGCTTGCCGGGTACACGTGCCTGCTGTACTTTGTGAGCATACACCCTGGTAAAGATATTCTCCAATAAATCCTTATATTGATGACTCACAGACAGAACAAAGCAGTTCATTAATTACATCTGCTCTATTTTGGAGGTATGGCCAGTATGTACATATGAACACCAAGAGTGAAAGGCACATGATGAAAGACCCCTGTGCAGAACAAAGCTATGACAACCACATCAACAGCTCATGTCAGCAGCCTGTGGATGTTCTTGTTAGACTGGCAAGATGTGAGCCGCTCCTTTTAAACTAAGTCAGATTAAATACAAGCTGGAGAGAGTTTAAGTATTAATTTTCTAATGCTAATTGCTGACCACCTAAGCAGAGCTTTTCAGCACATCAGAATAGTCACCAGTGCTAAAAATTACTTTTTTTTTTTTTTTTTTTTTTTTCTTCTACTAGAAAAAGCTTCCAGATCATGTAATGCCTCAGAGATGGTACTTCCAGCATTTTACATACCAACACTTTAAGCATATTATTGCATGAGAGTGATATGGAGAGCCAGGACTACTGATAGCTGCTATAAATGCAGATCAACTATTAAACGAATCTTGCCAACAAACAATTTCAGCAGGGTGGCAATATAATTAAAGGAGGAATAGAAATGTTTTTAATGCTCAGATGAAATAAAATCCGGGCTCAGATCAATACTAAGAGTTTAATATTTGGAACAATTATATCTTCTTCAAAACTATTTTTATTTTTTAAGCTTCTTTAACAATTTTTTTAAATTGCTAGATTAATATTACTTTATTTTCAGCCTGAGAGTTTTCAAAATCTGAATATTCAGGCATATGCTTGTAGATTCTGCACATTCATTCCACCTCTTTCTAATAGAACACTATCAGCTTATATTTCTTTATACAAGAGAAGGGGGCTGGGTGAGCGGTCGGTGTAAAATCTTAAGTCAGGAATTGTGAATTATTTGAACTTGTGAACTATCAGCTGCAGTTTGTAAAAAGTTGTAGCATAGCTGAAAACTTTTACTTCATTAGTTTGTATATTAAACACACACACACATATATCTAAAACCGTAGCAGGAGCTTAGAACTAAATAAAGGAAATGTTTGGTTTTTTTAATATGACTACTGGATTGTTAATTTAATGTGGACAGTTGGGTAAAATCTCAAACATGCAATGAAAGATGATGTGAGATTAACCAGATCTGTAGTAAGGATGAAATTTATCTCTGAACAGTGCACCCTTATAAAAATAATTTCTCATTTACAAGCCTCACCCAAGATAAAATATCAAGTCCTGCTCAGAAAGTCTTCCCAAGGCAACTTCAAACCTAACGGCACTTGTAGGTATCAAATTGGATATTGGCTGACAAAATGGATTGCCAATGTGTCTTTTTTATTTCCAACACTAAAGCTGAGTCCTTTTTAGTAAAGCAGATATAAAGAAAAAGGTAGCAGTTAGCCTTATTTTTTTGTATAATTATAAACAGGAGAAGATAAATTACAGTAAAATATTTTAATGTTAGGTATAGTACACAGTCTTAGTTGTTTCTTTTTTGCTTCTTGTGCTGTTGTAAAAATGTAGAAAAAATGGCAGTGAATCACATGAAAAAGTGCAAGAACTCTTTTTTAATTATCAAGTTGAAAGATTTACCGTAAGTTCCCCATTATCCAAACTGGGTGTGGGTGCAATAAATAATTGACATGAAAAGCAATGCATCTTCCTAGCTTGTTTCTGAGAATAAATGACTGAGTCTGTATTTGAAACTGAGTTATTTGGGTATGGTTAGTATTACTGTGGCATAAATTGTATTTTTTCTTTACGGGCCTTAGCCGTACACCATAGTTGATTTGCTATTACACCTTCACCTTTTATAATAAAAAGATAAATTATATTATTATATTTTAATTGCAGTATAGATAAGTTTGAATATTTTAATTTGCTTTGATAAATGAAAAAATATTTAATTACTCTTCAGAAATGAATGTATATTTTAATACATATAACAATAAAAACCATTTCACCAAATAATTATAATCACAGAGTAATAGCTATTTTCAGGATTATTATATATAGTCCCTCAATTATGAAGGTATTTTAATGTCTCTAAATTATCCTGTAAGCCTCACTAGTTTCAAAGGAGTCATTATGTTCTATAATATTAAAACCTACTCTGTAGAAGGTCTCAGGAGGAGTGGCTGTAATGTATCAGGTCAAGACATGCAGTAAAGCTTTCCAGTGTATTTCTTGACATGACAAATGCACTGATTGCAAGAGGTGATGAAAAAAAATCTGTGTAACGGCTGAATAAAATCATCACTGAAAACCACATCTGAATTTCCCATTCTCCAACTGAAGAAGAGCTTTGATTTGAAACATACTTACTGACATCCCTTTAAACTTACAAAAATCCTATTGATTGAGCTCTGCACTTAATTTATTGTAGTATCTTTTAATCAATCTTGTCAGTTACCTGAGTTTGTCTTCTAAATTTTGGAAAAGCCTAAATTGATAATATTTGGGGAATAAAAAATATAACTGATTTTTCTCTTCAAGCTTTTAATTCTCTGTCCTTCAAAGATACATGCTTGTTTCCATGTGCTTCCATTGCTGTCCCAGTGGCCATTAATACATACTTTTTTAAGAAAGCCTTTTATAGAAATTATCTGTTACGGGTGTGTTGTAATGCATTTTATAATGAGATCCTATGGGCTGCTCTAAAGAAAGAAAGAAAGAAAACAGAAAAAAGACACCCCAAAACCAAAAAACCCAAAAAAACTAACCAAACCAAACCAAAACAAAGAAACAACCCCAAAAAACCCCAACCAAACAAACAAAAAAATAAACAAGAAGAAACAGGAAAAAAAATCTCAACCAACCAACCAGAAAAAACCCCAATAACCTAACATGAGACATGAATGTCACAGTTTGCTCTTGATTCGAGCAAAATGGACAAGGCATACACTGTGGTGTTTTGCATGCATTGATCTGCAGATCTGAGAAGACACTTAAGCTCACTGTTTACAGCTGCTTGTTCCCAGTCACAGTTAAATGATGACAGCCAATTTGTGCCTAAGTTGTTTGCTAAGTGTATCCCAGAAGGATCTTTTCCTTTCTACTGTTTCTGGAGACCTGACATAAACACAGGAATTGGGCAAGTATGTAGGTATACATATTTTGTGTGATTAATAGTTTTGATAGTTTGTCTGAGGTATTGAATGTATATCAAAGCCTTTCAAATATTTGGTTTAAGTTTTGAAGGAACTGTAAAAGAGATCTGAGAGCAGAACTGAGTGCTAGTTATCTCTGGCTTATATAATCACACTTAAAGGCTTGTGGAGTTCTTAATTCTACTACTTTGGAATTGTTTTTATTCATACTTCCTAAAACATTTTTTTTTTTACCTTGAGAAAAGGAAAGATAAAAATTGTATTTACTCTTCTTCATCAACTGTTATTTCTTTGCAAGCGAAATTTCTCTGCTGTTTTATTGAAACCCAGTTCATGATTGCTTATTTTCAACTTGTATTTCTTGTAGAAGTTAAATGTCCAGCTGCACTATAACATGCAAAAGTCCACAATTAGGGACAGCCAAATCATGTTATCTGGATGTCTTTAAGTGGAGGGTTTAGCGCATTATTATACTCATCTTCTAGTGTCACTATACGGTAATATAGTGTGTTATGTATTTCCAGCTGCTAATGTGAATCAGCTACAGCTGGAATCCTGAACTCTAGTGATATTTAGATTATAAGATGCTTCTGCTGATCTCCATCATGCCAGTTATAATGAATATCAAGGACAAAATTACTATATTTGTGGTCTACTTTTCAGAAAGAAAATGGAGCTGCATGTTCTCCAATATTTTGTGATTAGTATCGCATAATAAAACTCATTGCATGTGATAATCTAGTGGCAGTTTAAAAATATTTAATGTGCTTAGCAGCATATCAGGAAGTCTGAAAGATGCTTGCAGTCACTTCAGTTTTTCATTCCAGTATATGAATTGCTTCTTGTTATCTAGATTCAGAAATTACTATTTTACAAATCTGTATTCTGTTGGGTTGAAAAGGAAAGATTCTGAATATCAGAAAATGTTCTGTCATTACCTAGCATTGAATTCTAGGTGTGGGAAAAACCAGAATGCTGGAACCTTTGCTTCTTTTGTCACATTGCCTTTCAAAGTTTCACTGAATAAAATGTAATTTAATACAGTTTCTAGAGTTGCTGTGTCCTATGCAGAAGAGTCTGCTTTAAAGGCAACTTCTCAAAACACTGCTTTTTCTCACAGAGCAGAGTAAACATCCAGCAGCTGCTGTTTAGATTTTCTGTTCGTCATTTAGTATCAGAACCGTTGACTGCCCAGGATATATCGTTAGTTCATAGGTTTGCTAGATGCAGTAGCATATAGTAGTGTTTTGTCATTTGTGTCTGCACATTAGCTTAAGTAGTTTATGCGTGACTTGCCTACAGGTTTTATAGTTTGTGTAGGAGAGACATTAAGTAATATGGATTAGTTTTGTTTTGTTTAACAACAAACAGTAGCTGATATATTAAAATTATATGGTACACAATGTAGGTTTGGGATAGGTTTGTACTTTGTACAGTAGGAGTAATGCTAGCATTTGTTAATGGAATTAGAGGGGTGTGTTGGTATTCAAGCTTATCTTAATAAAAAAGGGAAATAACTTTAAAGCTGTAAGATCTTCTAAAGAGAAGTGTGAAGTCCTGTATTTAGAAAGGATAATATATGTGAAACCAAAATGGTCAATAGGTATGTATACAACAATATGGAGAGGAGGACTAAGAGGCCGTTATGGGCTTCAACACAATGTTATGCTGTTCTGTTAAAGTCAAGTGCTATTTTGGAGTTCACAGCCAAAGCGCTGGGGGGAAGACATTGGAAGCAATTATCCCACTTTACACTTGTGCCACCTCAGTGGAGTATCTTGCCTGATTGTAGATTAGTGTAGGTAAATCTGTAGGTAAATTGTTGAAAATCCAGGGGGGAAAAGGAAAGGCAAAGAAGAAAAAGTGGCAAACTTTATTTAGGCACAGAAGTAAAATAACAAGTCTTCAAATATGCAAACAATTACATTAAAAAAGTGTGTTCTGTTGTTATTCATACTCATGGAAGGTATGAGAAGGATTAAGTAATTGGGCTAGTCTCCTACATATGATAGGTTATACGTCAGGAAAACAATTTGCCATTTAGATGACAACTGTGCACTAAAACAATTACATGGAGAGCTTTTGGAGTCCTTTTCACCGAAGGTTTTTACAATATGTTAGGCTATCTGTTAGGAGAATAACTCAAGATGCTTCAAGCCCAGAGGATGCAGCAGTTGACCTCTTCATGACCCTTCCAAATTTGCATTTTTGTCCCCTTTTCAGTTGTATCTTCAAGAACATATTTTACATTCTAAGAGTAAAAATTTCTACAAATGACCATATAGACATATAGTCCCTATCATATTGCTCATATACAATGTGTACTGTATTTTATACACTCTTAATATTATAGTTGCAATAATATAATTATTTTATTTTGTCACTGCAAAGTCACATACTTGTTTTGCATACAGGTTCACTTGTAGTTTTTCTCTTAAGCCCTGAGGGGAAAAAATGCATTAAACCGTCAGAACCAAAAAGTTTGTTTTTTCAAAGATCAATCTGAGTTCAGTAAGTGTATCTCTTTCTGAGGGAAATTACCTGATGTCATCTTAGGAACTCGTTGATAGAATGATGCAAAGATGGAATAAATACTAGAAGGTCGCATTTTAGTATTCCACATAATTATATTTGCATGACTGACAGATCTTTAATGGTTCTACAAATAAAGAAATTAAGACTTATCTAGGGATATATGCATTCTGATTATATCTGCAAACACCACTGACTGATATTTTAGAAATCTTCCTGAGAGGACTGTTCAGAACTTACCTATATAAAAAAAGTATTCACTATAAAATGCAAAGGCATTTCAATAATGGCAATCAAACAGGAAGTCGTAAAATCAGAAATTAACACATTTAGCCATGAGGATGCATTTAGGTTTTTTAAACTTTATCCTGATCTAAAAGAACTTCCAAGCTCCCATGTTTCGCTCATCTGTTGCCCAGTCTTCAAAAGTAGGCCGCAATGCAGGAGACTCAAAATGCCACTAAGAATTTCAGATTATGGGGGTAGTATTTTTTATCCTCAGTGGCTTTTGGAAAACACTGTTGTTGAAAAGGAGGTGGTGAAGCATGCTGCATTACAGTGAGTACTGGTATCCTTGCTTTGAATGGGCCTCTCAGCCTGTGAGAGTGTCATAATTTGATTTTTCTCTGGAGAAAACAATCCAGCTAAGCCTTCTGTCACACATAGGAGCTTTTCCACTCAGAGAATTAGAGCTGGCATTTAGGTGACCTAAATGTCCAGTGATAATCCATCAGTTTATCTGAAGGAAAAATATGCAGTTGCTGTCATCATCACCATCATAAAATTAAATAGAAAAATCTAAATTTGAGAAGTATAAAAATAACTCTGGTTCTTTTGCAAATTAGAAATCTGCTTTATATGTTGGAGGCATTGCTGGGGGCAGGGAGGGGGAGATGGACTTTGGTTTGCTTGTTTGTTTTAATGTATGTATCTTCTCCAATAAATTTTAATAGTCCATGATCACAAAAGGTTTTAAGGCTGGAGCTAAAATATAGATGAATAAATATGTTCATCCTACAGACTGTTGATGTCTGAATTTTTTATTGAAGATGAGAGGACCTCTGGATTTGCTGGAAGTGTAGGTTACTGTGTTCAAGAGAAAATCAAAGCAATGGGCTTTATCAATGTGACTTTCATCTTGTTTCTTCTCTTGAAAAGAGCTATTTAGTCATTATAAAATTTAGATATTGTACTGATTTTCCTCTAGCTGGATTCTTAGTATGTCTAATATGTGAAATGAGAACAAGACAATGACCTCAGACCTTCCACTTTTTATCTTTTTTTCTTCCTCCTTAGTTTCTGAAATAAAAGGTTATGTAAGCTGGACATCTGGGGGAAGTACTTTTTCCCTTTTTTGTTTTTTTTTTTTTTTGAGATTTTGAAGTAGTTGGAAGGACATATTTTTTTCCAAACACAAAAGATAAAGCCTCAAATCAAATAATAAATAACATATAAGAGAAAAAATAAAATAAATGCTGTATCAAATCTGTCTAGAAATGTTCACAAAATTGAACAGCACAGGGACAGCTGAGTGTGGAGAAAATATTGAAGAACTTGTAGCCACCATTTATCAAATAATGTAATTTAACAATTGGTGGCATACACAAAGCAAGAAGTCAGAAAGATGTATTACAGAAAAATAAAGCACAATATATTATTGCTATTTGAGAGCAAGGGTGAATTAGAGTTTTTGATATTTGAATCCAGCTTTTTACATCAAGGCAATGTTTTTTTAAAAGCTGTGTTTCAGCAGCACAACTATGGCAGAAATGTTTTTATTATTTAAAAAAGGCCCAAAAAACCTTAGTTCTGTGAAAATTAACTGATTCAGGACTTGGCAGTATTTTCCTCCCCTCTCCTGATCCCTCAGAGTGGACTCCCCTGGAGATGTCTGACCTTGACTTCTTGCTGCTCTCTGATCCCCTCATTCCCAGACCTTTACATAGTAGACAAACCTTTTGTTTTACATATGCTGGGACCAGAAGAGCCTTCAGAAAATAAAATATTGTTTAATCTTGGTAGAACTAAGGACTAATAGAAGAGATTTTTTTATTTATTTTTTTTCTCAGTCTTACCTAGATATCTAGTAGCTGTGTTGTGCCATTCAGCCTGACTTTTGAGAATATGGTATTTCTTCCCTCTTTTCTGTCTGTCTTCTCTGGTTTATAAAGTCTACCTTCAAGTCTAACAAAGGTCACAATTTTCAATAGTATGCCTCCCTATACCAAATCAATTTCCTAATAAAGACAAGGCAGAGTAACTAAAGTAAAATGACCTGGTAAATGTTTTCTGCTTTTTAAATAAAACCCTGAGCATGGGGAAGTACCAGAAATCACTGCCTTTCCTATTTATCCATTTCCTGATTGCCATGTTAATAAGTTAAATAAAGTGACTGCCAGCCAAATACAGTTCATTTCAGTTTTGAGGTTACATTATACCTGTAAATTATTACTGGCCAGTCCTTATCTTCTTTAGTTGTATTACCTAAATTTCGAAACAGTGTCCTAGAGCTATACTACTTTGAGAAAAGAGAGACTGACTGCTTTGAAGAGCTTGTCTCCAGTTAGCAAGCAAGGAAGTCATCTGAGAGAAAAAGAGAATGTGTGATGTGAAATGCAGAGAAATCTACTGATTGGCTGAACACATAAAGTGAATGTAAATCCTTCAACTGTTGTTGAACCCACAAGTCTTTTGTCACTGACTTCAGTGCCATAAAAAGCTGGATTACCCCCTATCTGGTGCTATACCAAATAGATCAACCTCCCTCTCTTAATTTCAGTCTTGATACTCATTTGAAACATTTATCTGTGTTTCTCTCCTTCTATGACTTTTCATGTAGTGTTAAGAAATGAATAGAATTTTTCATACATACAGGATATGGGTCAAAAATTTTCTTCTCTTTATATGGAATAACAAGGAGAGTAACGAGGAAAGTGAGAAAAAAAAAATCACCTTTGGAAAAAAAAATATCAGCCTCAATGATAACAATGAAAGGGAATTTTCCCTCATGCTGAGTATTGAAAAGATGAGTCGTTGGTAGAAACAGCTCCAGCTAGTTCTCTTCAGTAGGCAGAATTATATGTTGACAGACCATTTGCAGCTAATTTGGCTGTTGTGCAGTTTGAACTTTACGAATTGACTTGTAATTGGACCATGCTGTCAATGGAAAAACTTACAAGCATTGAACATGACATTTTTAAGAAGGTTACTGTCATCTAGTTCTCTATTAGTGGATTTGCAGAGAGTTATAATTGGTCTAACAAGCTTAGTAACCTGTCCTACTTCCAATTATAATGTTCAGCCTCATTTTTATCTTTTTCTTTATTTACTGATACATGATAGTCAATAATTCTCTATCTAGTGCTCTTGCTTCAAAATAAAGCTGTCTAATCATAGAATGGTTGGATTCTTTTGATATTAATGTATATATGTAACCATACACATAGGTTATATATAATTTACATGTGTATGTGTATATATATTCTGAACAATTAAAGTACATATATTTTTTTCATATATATATATATATACATACACACACACACATATCTCTTTTTATTCTTAGTAATATTAATATGAGTATGAAATCTGTTACTTTTAAATTACCAG
The DNA here is from genome assembly GCF_020740795.1 of Apus apus. Taxonomy (NCBI): domain Eukaryota; kingdom Metazoa; phylum Chordata; class Aves; order Apodiformes; family Apodidae; genus Apus; species Apus apus. Next base: position 82,917,210 of record NC_067282.1, on the reverse strand, counting down.
GAGTGTGTTTCATCCAGACCTTGTTACATTTAAATGATTATTCTGGCTCTAAGTGATGATTTTTCATGTAGAGATAATTCTCAGGCCTGAAAAATAAAGGGAAGCATAAGAAAATGAACAGGTTGATGAACTCAATGCACTCGTTATCAACTTATATTTGCATGAAGGAGAAACTGTTCGCTTATTATAAAATTAGAATGGCACCATTAATTTTGTTTACTACGCAAGTAATTTTTAGTACATGTAAGATTTAGTAACTGTTTTGCAGGTGAATATGTCTTGTTAAACAGCCTTATGGAAAGAGCTCTGCAGAAGCATCTGCATTTGTTGTATCTCACCGAAGCAGAGACGTTCAGTGGAGTAGCGTTGATTTCAGACATCATGGAACTGTTTTTTTAATTTTGTTTTCACTACCAGGAGAAGGATGTTAATCCAGAATGGTACACCTGGATGTAAAGGGAGGAATTAGTGAATAAACTTAAAAGAAAAAAAAAAAAATGACATTTTTGTATATATTATACAGTTAAAGTTTAATTTTATCTTGGCTTTCACTGCCATTTTCTGCTTATTTGTCTTAGTAAGGACTGATTGAGGAGACACCAGACCAGAGAAAAAAATAAAAAAAAAAAAACAACACCCCCACAAAAAAACAAACCAAACCAAACAAAAAAACCAAACAAGAAAAAAAAAAAACCAACCAACAACAACAAAAACCAAAACCAAAACAACTTAAAACCCTTGTGAACAAGAGAAACAAAGAGACCAGAAGGGGGATTTGGTCTTTTCCCTTTTTTTTTTTTCCTGTCTTTTGGTCAGAACTATAGCTGCCTTTAAATTGTTAACATCACTCTGCCCTATAAAAGGGGGGTAACTCCCCTAGCAGAAGGGGAGTTACAATTTTTTTCAGAGGTACCTTTTTTTCCATTAACATAGTCTAGAATGAATGTCTTTTCAAGGGTGTACTTGAGAGTTTAAAGAGTTGTGGGTAGTATCTTTTGTGTAATTTACAGCTAATTGAGTGATTCCATTTTTACTTTGGGTTCTGATTAATATTGTATATCAAGTTTCTTCATGAATCTCACAAAACAGAAAAACAGCGCAGATGTTAGTGGAACCTTTGAGTTTATGACCTTGTTGTTCCTTTAGAAATTATAGCACGAAACCATGTTGCTTCAGGAGACTGAAGGAATATATTTGTCTGTTCCTTGTCTGCACCTTTTTATCTGAGTATGAACACTGATCACTGTAAAATATTCTCTACTCTTTTTGCTTTATGTACTCCATTAGGGCACAAGAACAATCTGACAATATAGGCAATTGTTTTTCTGACAAGAAGAACAATTACAATGTAACATAGATAATAAGTAATTGGAGTATCTGTAGTTTAACTGATGTTTATTTGTGTCAGCTTCACAGGAGAATGATGTTTCAAGAAACAAGAGCATGGGAATGACATAAAATTTAAGTACTTCAGAATGTACATTTGACAAGGCAAATTCTTCTGTATGTTTTACAATTTACAAGTATGTGTACATATGCTCTCACCTACTTGTGATTTATTGTCCATTATTTTTCTACACTCTTTGCCATGCTTTTTGAGTGTGTTTTGTGATACATGCTCTAAATTCTCAATACAAGTATTCTGACAGAATCGTAGATCTGAACTACCTCACAGAACTGTAGTGTCTCAAATAAATAGGTCAAATAATCCTAGAGACGGTGTATGTTACCTTTGGATCAATAGTGATAAAGTTTCTCTGTATTCTTACTTGCTCAAACTTCTGTCTAATCTATCTTTGTTCTCTTCTTCTTGTGCAATCTTTTCCTTGCGTCCAGTGGCTGCTACAAAGAACAAAGCTAGAGGTGAGTTTCTGCCTGCACTCTTCGATTTGCATTGCATGGTTCTTGCAGCCCACATATTTTCTCTCAAGGTTTTTTTCTGCTTCTCAAAACAGAGAAAGATATTTTTAGATCTTATGGTGTGATAGAGTAGTTTTTTACAATTTTGTAATTTCCCTAAGTGAAGACTACTTTCATTATTTACCAGTCATCACTACTCGTATTTTGTTAATTATTTTAGTTTAAGAAGTTTTCAGGAAGAAGTTAAAATGTAGTGCATTGCAGTTAGATCTCTGCCTTGCATTACAGTAATGTAGGGATATTGATGGCATTTTAATAAAAATGAAGATATTGCATGAAAATGCTCATAAATATGTAAATGTAATTTATATTTTTTATCTCTAGACATAGTCATAAATACCTGAACAGAGAACAATGAGCCTAAGCGTCTCCTAAGCATCCCCCATCTTTTCACGCTGGTATAAAATGATCATCACTGTTTCTGATACCATACCAATATATATAGACGCGTACTCTAATCTCTTGAGAGATTTATGACTTCAGAGAAACAAGGTGATTCCCACAAATCAGTGTGACTAAGAAGTCAGAACTAATCATGTAAGGTCAGTTGTGCCTTAAACTATTTCCTAAATTTCAACAAAACAGTCATGAAGCAAATGTAAAAGGAAGGGTGTATTTTTACTTGCATATACATGTATACATCCATGTGTATATATACACATACATATGTGTGTAAATATATGAACATATATTTTTGTAGGAAATACTGAGAAGATACATTTTACTAAAATTTGTCTGACATTTCTGGTAGATAAAGCTGAGTTCTTTTATAATTAAACATTGCATTTTAAGACAAATATTTATGCTTGTTTACATGTGGTTCAGAAGTTAAGAACTCTTATAGTCACAGTATTTATTATGATATACATAGCCTAGCTTGAAAATGTAGTGCAATAATATAGTGTTTATTTATTAGAATAATGAATCAGTTAAAATAGAACTCAGGTTTTTTAAAACCCTTGCATGGCTTTTTGTAAAATCTTTTTCTCAGAAACTTTGCATGCATCGGATGTCATGAGTGAGGGGAGTGGATATGGTAGATTTCACATATTTGCCTATGCATGCTATAAAGTTTACTTTACCCTCCTCTTACTGTCATGTACTTGGCTGTGATGCTATGTAACAGTGGTCAAGAGTTTAAGACCTTCATAATCAATGAAAAAACCGAAACATAACCAAAACACATCCACATAAGCAAACTTTCAGTATGAATTAGCATAATCTCATCAGTATTCAGCAATTACTGCATGTACCCATATATTCCTTTTCAAACAGCAACTGCCCTGGGGGCACAGGAATTATAAAATGAGTCAGAAGTATTAATGAGCCTCACTCATCTGTGAACATTAACACACCCTTATTTCAGAAGTGCACATGCATATTGAATAAACAGCTGAAATTATATATAATAAACTGGGCTTGACACGATGATAAGAGAAAATCTCATAAACTGTAGCTGTGTATTATCTTTGGAGTTCTCTTGCTCAGTTGCACAGAGCCTCCAAGAAATCAGCTTTTCCTTTGGTCCTGTACAGCCCTGTGACAAAGATACCCAATATGCACAAGGAATTCAGTCCTGCAATAGTTCTATCTTTTACCAAAAGCATACGATCCATCTTCTATCTTGTGTAGTGGAAAGCATAAAGTAGCTGACATTTTACTGTTTTTCACATTGCTCTAAACAATAAATAAGGATCAGTTCCTCATTTCAACAATGTAACACTTAACTGGCCAGCAGTTGTCTAATATGGCAATGGAAAGGGGAACTCAAAACTAAGGGAATGCTTTTGTGCAGGAGGAGTCTCTCTTTTCACATTTATTTCCCAGAAATACAGGATACTTAAGTCTATGATCCTTTTAGGGATCTTTATCTTTGCTTTCTGAAAGTTTGAAATTTGTGCTGTCATTTTCATCAAGGTGAAAGTGATGCTCGTGCCTGCCCCGAGATCTGGGGTTCCAGAGCATGTTAGTAGGTGATACTCAATGGGAACACCTGTCTTGAAATTTTGCTTGCACTTTGTTAGCATGGGAGAATTCCTGCTGGTCTATCACATCCCTTGCCCTCCTTGTGGGAGTGTTTATAGGCAGCATGTTAGAGCCCCTGTTCTCAAACATTGCAATCAGTGCTCTTTCCTTAAGTATTTTCTTAGATTTTGTCCAAAGCTGTTTGTAATAAGTGGTGTAAAACAGCTGTAGAACTCTCTAGTTTACCCTTACTTTGTGTTACTTAAAATCGATTTAGGTTGGAAGGTAATTTTTTGGCAGGTCACCTGGACCTAGCCACTGTGCAAGTAGGCCCACTTAGATCTGATTGCTCAGAGTCTTCCATTGAAATTGAAGTGCCTCAAGGGTCAGCATTTCCACAGCTCCAGATTAAATTTGTGCTATAGAGCTTTATTTGACAATGGTTTTCTTATTTCTTGTTTATAATTTCCATTACCTAGAAGAAACTGACTGAAAATTTTCAGTGGAAAGGTAAATACTTGAATTTTGTGTAGAAAGAAGTATTGTCCCAAAAGCGTCTTGCTTTGGACTACCTTAAGCAGATGCTGCCACAGGACACTCATGTTCTGGACAGAATACTCATGATGTTTCCAAGAAGTCTAGTTCAGAAGGATTTGAAAGAGTAAGGGCTACAATTAAACATAAAAGATGATAAGTCATAGCATTTGGCTTGATGAAGCAGAAACCAAAGATGCTACCAGAAAATCTCAGACTTTCTGAATAGAGTTGTTTCAGCGCACGAATATTTTAAGGACTGTTCCTTAATGCAGGAGATGAGATTTGTTCAACTTGAGCTCTATAAATGATAATTTCCTCTATCAAAGTGCCAATTTGAAGACCTGTTGACCTCTTAAGAAGGGCTGTTGTGACTTCTTGGTGACAATATTGTTGCAGGTATCTTTTGGCAGCAGTTAACAATGGTTTCCAGGCTCAGTGGTCTTATCAGAGCTGCTAATGATGTGTCAGTTTTCAGTCAGCAAAGATCACTCTGGACTTTATTAAGTTGATTTATTTTGTTTGTTCTTATGTCAATGGAAAAGGTATCAGCTTATTTGAAGTTTAAGTCAGGAGGGATGTAGTACAAAAATACTCTGTTACTGCCTGGATAGTTGGGCATATTATCTTTTAGCTAGGAATAAGTTTCTTGATACTTCACTAGATCTTCATCAATGATGATGTTCTACCCAACCATTTCCTTGATTTTCTTGCAGCATGTGATAAAGTTAGTCTACATAAGTATTTATCATCGTGATAATTAATAGGTTTAATTTGTCCCATTGGTTTGACTGAAAACAACACAAAACACAATAAATTGTGTTGACCAGAATTTCCTGTATGGAAGACCTACAGTTTAGATCCTTTCTTCAGTAGGTGTAACTAGCCAAGTTGTTTTTCTTTCAAGAGAATATTATCCTGAAGTCAAGCAAGTGACTCAGCATCTGTCGGCTTAAGGAAGAGGATGAATTAAATGTACACAAAGGAGACCCAAATACTGCTATTTGTCTTATTTGCATTATCTTCACAAAGTTCTGAGCTATTAACATCTGAGTTATTAACATCAGTCAGGCATTAGCTCTGCTATTGTGGAGTTTATTGAGGAGTCAATAAATCAGGGTATCATCTGCATAAAAATGACACACTGCAACATTATGGCAAAAAATACAGACTAGTGGTAGTGGATAGATGTTAAAAGTGTGAGTCTAATATAGAGCCTAGGGAAATTCCATAACACACAGTAGTTTGAAAGAGCATTTATTTATGGTTGCAAGCTTTCACCACTGAGACATGTAGAAATGAAAACCTGTCAGATTGTACCTTTAAGACAAGGTCACTGCAAAAAATCTTTCCAAGGCTGTTGTAATAGCATAGCATGATCTGAAGCCTGATGGAAAAATTTTGGGTATTCTAGTGCTATTGAAATTAATGGACTCTTCTTTGTAAAATCTTCTCTTGATATTTTTATTTAAAATAATTTTTACCCTCTAAAGGTAGAGTTTTCATATGCCACTTTTAGGTAGTAAACACACCTTTACTGTTTATAAATGATTGTACTTATGGGGGTGAACAACAAAGCTAATGAAGCCTTAATAACCATTCCTTTACTGTCTCTTTGGTATTCCCTGTCCTGTAATTTAGACACTGCATCAAGTACATATCCTCTGAGATCCAGTTCTTCTCTCTGCTGATTAAATTGTGTCCAATGGCTAAACCTGTGTGTTTGAAAAGTCTAGATTTCATTCCTAGGACTGCTCCAGTTTCCCTCTGTAATTTCTCATGGCACTTAAGGCCAGAGTTTTCTCATATTCAGCGGTTCTGATGGGGAGGAAAGTGGTGATGAGGAAATATATTTGATTCTTGTCTGTGAAGAAAGTGCACAAGTGCACAGGAAAAGACAAAAAAAAAAAAAAAAAGGTTTGAAAATGACCATATTAACAGTGCAGAAAAACTATGAAGACATACATGAAACACTTGCACACTATTGCTGTCGATATATACAGGAGCAGCTATTCGAGTAATGAATTTAAGTAGGCCTTTTTTTCTGTGTTTTGCCAATTATTGTTCTGCTTTCTTGAAAATAATATGGAATTTTCAATGTAATTGTTAGTATCTGAAAATAAAAATGTGTTGGGCTTTGTTGCTTTTTTTGTAATCCTTCTAAATGCAGAAGTTCACATTAGTTCAAGATAATGGGTTATTTCAGTTTCAGTTTTTTGTCAGGTAACATAGAATCCTAGAATCATTTAGGCTGGAAAAGACCTTTAAGATCATCAAGTCCCAACTGTTAATATTATAATTACAACACAAAACTTTGTAATTACATTAGACTCTCAAAAAAATCATGAATATTTACTTCATTATAAGATTGATGCAATTTGTCAAAAGAGATTTGGAAGAGAAAGCAGATGCTTGTGTTTTGAGGGCTTTTTGAGAAGATTAACGAAATATGTTTTTGTTGGTTTTGTTTGTTTTGTTTTTTTTTTCCCTTATAAACTCTAGCTGATCCTTGGAGGGAGAAAGCTGAAATTGAAATGATGATGATAGTTCTTAACAAAGTTGCTGGCTGCTCTTTACCCTTTGCAATTATATTTGAGAAATACTTGGCCCTAGCATCTGTAAGATCTTTTCAATATTGAGACAGCTGAGATTTTCACATAATATTGTGTGCACACAGTCCAAATGCTCACCATTGTAGTTCCAGCCAGAATCCTTCTGCCATTCAGGGTCTCAAGTTCTAGTACATGCTAAAGAGACTGCCAAAACATTAATCAGCTTCTCCTTTATTTGAGGAACTATGTTAGCACCACTGGAAAAGGCAGTTATATAAGCCTGTACATCCTTTTTATTGCTTTTAATGTATTTTATTTTACTATGTTTTCTAGAATAGATTTAAACAAAAAAGCAACATGTTCATTAAAATCGTAGGTCACCATGGAATAAAGCAGCTCTAGCAACATAGAAATAGCAAAGGAAAATACAAAACTTCACTGAAAAGAGACTGGTAGGGGCAGGCTATTGCTGTTGACATGTCCTTTTCATTTGAGAGACATCTACACTGAGCCAACATGTCAGTCATTTATTGACTAAACAGTTTAATAACCATTGTAGAAGAGTTTGAGATGGCGTAAGATAATATTTGTTTTCATTCCTGTGAAGTGTAACACAGTTACGGGAGAAGGATTCTAGGGAGGATGCTTTTCAATTTGTCTGCTTTCCTTTGGTTGTTAAGTATTTGGGACCAGACTGTCAAAAGCCATGTATTAAGAGAGCTTGCCATACTTGAATAGAACTCTGCTGGAAATTGAGTTGTTTTATTTGCTATCTGAATGGAAGTACTGTTCTAAATCTGGTTGTGATGTGGAGCATTGAGTTCTTATGGCTATCTGCAAAGAATTTTCGTAGACAGTGCATTGCATTTCAAACACGAAATAACTGTGAATGCATGATACACAAATGTTGCTGTATGCTGGCCCAAGAAATACATTTTCAGATTCCAGACAGACAAAACGTTTTGCTTCAGAGTCCAGACTTTTTATTTAGGCACAATAAAGGGGATATAATGAGTACCCAAGATGTGTTCACCATATTTTATACATGTTGTGGAACTGGTGGGCATGATTTCCAAACAGCTGGCAGCTGGATGGAGTTGCTACTCTGAAGCAGGCTGTGGATTTCACTTTGTCTCAAATATCTAAATACCTCAACTTCTTTTGAGACAAAAATTATGATAAAGGAATTTGATAATAATACATAAAGACTGGAGAAATGAAACACTGTACAAGTTACAGTAAACCCATTATCACTGATTTTACTTTTGTGTTCATAGTTATAGATGTTTTTTAAAGCTTAGGCTTTTCTTTCAGGCTTTGTTCCAATATGCTTTTTTAACATAAGGAAGTGGAGAGAAGAGTGCTTTTAAATAAAAGGAAAAAATTTGCTTCCTCAAATACTCTTTTGAAAAACAGGACATACACTGATTCTCTGTATTAGTTCAGTTTTCAGGATCTGCTTCTTAAAGCTGTGTGTGAGATCAGATCTTCAGGGAATTTGTTTGACTTTAATGGACAGCGGTCAGTGACACACATGGTGTTTAAATGGCTGAGGATTCACTGTGTTTGCTAAAGTTTGGTGCTTTGTATTGATACTAGCTTGGTTTCTTGGTTCAGGCATAGGAACAGAAGAAAAGAGGGTAAGACTTTTCCATGTGTGCTACCATTGTTCTATAGAGGATCTCTAGAAGTAATTTGTAAGTAAGCATTATGTTCTGCATTACTCCTGGATTCTTTCAAGGGCTAATAACTTCAAGGGCTTCCTCACATTTTAATTAGATTACGGACTGCATATAAGGGAAAGATAACTGAAAATACTTGGGCAGAGTACTATGTAGGGATTTTTGTTCTGTGCTGTTCATACAAAACTACCTCAAAAAGATAGTCTGATTTGAAACAATCACGGAAGTATTCATGTGGATCTCTTGATCAAAAGATCCAGTGGGTCATTAGAGATAAAGGAGAGAAATATGCACTGTAGGTTGTTGATTGTAAATTAAAATCTTCACTCATTACTCAGCTGATTGCAGAACACTTAACTCCTTTCCATTAAGCTGGTAAATGAATGTTCTCTTACAAACACTTGCTAGGAACATCACATTGCCTTTACATGGCTTCTCAGCTTAAATAAAAGAAACAGAACTTTATTTGGCATACTGAAAATAACTGCAAATTTCAGTAGGAACCTGAGTAATTTATGTTTTGGAAACTGTTGCTGACTCTCAGAAAGCTAAACAGATGCACATGTGTGTTCCTGTTCTTCACAAATTGCTGTAGCCATAAGTGTGTCAGTAGCAGTACCAAGGAAAGGTAAAATCTTAGGATTTCGAGTCTGATTCTATAAAATCAGGTCCAGAAGCTAAATATTTTAATTATAATAAATAAATGATTTTATTTTTTTCATGGCAAACAATTATAATGACAATATCTTTGAAACTGATAAAAGATTTAATAATAAAGAAAAAACACTGTAAAAAGCCTTTCATCTGTTACATCAGCATGCTGTTCATGGACTCTCTGAAAAGCTAATAACAAACGAAAAGTTATTATTCTGACCTAACAACCTTCTACATTTATTATACAGTTTATAAAATATGATAAAAATATTTAATGTGCTGTAACTTGAAGGCTGCAAAATGGAGATGAGCATGAGAATTAGGAGTTCAAAATAAGATTAGGTGGAACTGTCAGAGGGAGGGAAACACTGGAAGAAGTCAGTGGAAAGGAATCGTGTGTGATGGCTGCAAATCCAGTGAGCCTTTGCAGCAGCCAGCAGTAGAGGTTCCTATTTTGCAGGTCCCCATATGTCTTATAACTCCTATTAAAAGTCACTGCCTGTTTTCCAAACTCTGCCTATATTAAATATGCTGGTTTAGATTGTGTAAGCAAAGATAAGAATATAGACTCCTGATATACCCGTACCTGTGCACAATACAATACCGGTTTCCCATAGGCTTCCCTTTCATTTATTAACTGTTACTGAAAGTACTGCAACCCTTTTTCATTTGTGATGGGTGACTTTTCTATTCGTGCAGTTTTTTGAACAATTATTGTTATTTCTATATACTTACATAATACATGTTGCATGTGGTGCATCAGGAGATGTACTTAAAGGATTTATTTTAGTTGGATTTAGAAGCCATTGTACAGAATCATGTTTCTCAGGGTAGAAATTTTTGTTTTTCATGCCATAATTAGAAGCTTCAAGTTATCTGTCATCTGCAATCCCTTTGTTTGTTTCCTTAGTTTTCCTTTAGAAGTGTTTGTTTTGAGGAATAGTACTTATTGTATTTATTTGTCTCTGATTTCTGGAAATTTAAAGTATGTCAGATTATGCTTCCCAAGTAGCAGCTCAGAAACAAAAGCAGAATATCAATCCCTACAGTAATGTCCATTTTCATTTTAGAAATTTTCAAGTGTATAAAACTAATGAGCTAATAATTTAACATTCTTTTCAGATAATGTTATGTACAGAAATTAATAGGATGAATAGGCTTTCCTCCCATGGTTGAGCTTCTCTTACAGAATTTAATTTTTGTAATGATTATTGTAATGGACTACCCATCCCACTCCAACAATAAATGTTCCCCAGGAGGCAGACTAGTAAAATAAATGCTTCTCCAGAGAAGACATAATAAAATTCTTCTCATCTTTGTCTTTTTCTCTCTCCCAGAAGCTTGGGAGAAAAAGTGGGCCTTGTAGCATTGTTGAGAGGTTACAAATTTCTAGTTTCTGGGACACCAGCTAGAAAACAAGTTCCCATGTCAGGGAAATGCACCCAAAATGTGTTCTGTCAGTATTTCCCATCCATTTACTTTCAAACAGCTTCCGCCCCTGCTAATCTCAGTGTTTGCAAGGTAATGTGCTGTACTGTTGTATCCACCTTGCCTGCCAACCAGTACACCTCGTTTTCCTGTTCCTTCCCTTCTGCTTTACTTTCTTGTTGTTTGGTTTTGTTGTTTTTTTTTTTCTTTCCTTCCCTCTGGTATGTCTCAGTACCACAGGAGGCAGTTTCAACATCTTCTATTATTCCATCTCCTATATTCAGCTATCATCTTGATTTGATCTAAATACCTTTCAAAATATATTCAGTCATTTCTGTAGGTTAGTGACAACTGTTTTAATAACATTACCTTTTAAAAGTAAATTTTACTTTCTTTAGTACTTCTGTGAAGAGCAAAGCATTATTTCCCATGACAATTCCTTAAAATAAGATGTAATATCAGAAATTTTGGCTGGAAATGTGTCAATCTTGCCTGGAGAATGCTACATGTTTTCCAAAGGACATCAATTTGATTGACTTTTTGAGGTTACAGTATTCTAGCCCTTTTTACTGCTTTTAAAAAGAAAATTTTGTGTGGTATTCAGGAACGTGGACAGCGATGAGAGATGTTCTTGATCATCAAGTCTAGTCTCCTTTTATAGACATCACACATTATCTCTTCCATGCATCACATAACTTTCTTCTTGTGTCAAGAGTATCTTTCATTGTAAACTGATCATCATCTTCCTCTTTTTTTTATATCTGTTAGTTATCAGCTAACTATCATATCTTCTCTCAGTCTTCGTTTTGGTAGACAGACAGATATTATTCAGCCTTTTCTCTTTCCAGAATGACCTGGGACACATTATAGTTTTCCAGTGTGTCATAGTGTGAATTGGCTGCTGTTGAATGAAGTGAGCAGAATGGTCTGCAGTGTTTACTTGGAGTTCACCCCATCTTTTCTCTCGAGCCTTTCTACATCTACCAGAAATACTTCACAGAATCACAAAGAATCACAGAATCTTAAAGGCTGGAAGAGACCTCGAAAGATCACCTAGTCCAACCCCCCTGCCAGAGCAGGATGACCTAGAGCACATCACACAGGAACGCGTCCAGGCGGGTTTTGAATGTCTCCAGTGAAGGAGACTCCACAGCCTCTCTGGGCAGCCTGTTCCAGTGCTCTCTCTCACTCTCACAGTAAAGAAGTTTTTCTGATGTTTACATGGAACCTCCTGTGTTCCAGTTTGTACCCATTGCCCCTAGTCCTATCACTAGACATCACTGAAAAAAGCCTGGCTCTGTCCTCCTGACACTCACCCTTAATGTATTTGTAAACATTGATGAGGTCGCCCCTCAGTCTCCTCCAAGCTAAAGAGGCCCAGCTCCCTCAGCCTTTCCTTATAAGGGAGATGTTCCACTCCCTTAATCATCTTCGTGGGTCTGTGCTGGATTCTTTCAAGCAGTTCCCTGTCCTTCTTGAACTGAGGGGCCCAGAATTGGACACAATATTCCAGATGTGGCCTTACCAAGGCAGAATAGAGAGGGAGGAGAACCTCTCTTGACCTACCAACCACACCCTTTCTAATACACTCCAGGATGCCATTGGCCTTCTTGGCTACCAGGGCATATTGCTGGCTCACGGTCATCCTCCTGTCCACCAGGACCCTCAGGTCCCTTTCTCCTACACTGCTCCCCAGCAGATCAGTCCCCAACCTGTACTGGTACATGGGGTTGTTCTTCCCCAGATGCAAGACTCTACACTTGCCCTTGTTGAAGTTACTCAAGTTTGTCCATGCCCAACTCTCCAGCCTGTCTATGTCTCTCTGAATGGCAGCACAGCCTTCTGGTGTGTCAGGCACAACTCCCAGTTTAGTGTCATCAGCAAACTTGCTGAGGGCACACTCTGTTCCCTCACCCAGGTCGTTGATGAAAATATTGAACAACACTGGTCCCAGTACCGACCCCTGAGGGACTCCACTAGTCACAGACCTGCAACTAGATTCTGTCCCATTGACCACAACTCTCTGACTTCTTCCTTTCAACTAGTTCATGATCCACCTCACTACCTGATCACCAAACCCATACTTGATCAACTTATCTATGAGGATGCTGTGGGAGACAGTGTCAAATGCTTTACTGAAATCAAGATAAACCACATCTACCACCCTGCCATCATCTATCCACCTAGTAATTTCCTCATAGAAGGCTATAAGGTTGGTCCAACATGACTTTCCCTTGCTAAAACCATGTTGACTGTTCTTAATGACCCCCTCATCCTTGATATGCCTAGTGGCTTGTCTTATGACTGCTTTTTTCAAGCTGTTTCATGTCGCTCATTCTTAGACATCCAGTCATAAATTAGAAAATGTCTTCTTCCTGCTCAGTTGTTCTCAGCTGATGAGATTCTAGTGTATAGCTGAAGTTTCAATTATTAATCCCCATGTATGACTTTTTTCTCATTTCTGTTACCACAGTCCTCAAGGTTGTCCAGCACTTTCTGTGTAATGTACCAGTCCTCTTCTGTATGAATGATACCTTTAAAATTTTGTATTTGACTTACTCATGCTGTTACTAAAATGATTATTAATATTAAACAGTGAAGCGAAGTTTTTGAAAAAGGCCCAAACATTAGTGACTTCCCTCAAGTCTCTTCTTCCTTTTAGCTCCAAACTGACACCATCTCCCATTATCAGGTTCTTCATGTTTCCCACATTTCCTGGGCTGGTGTCTTCTGCCTAGTTTACATACTGTTTTTATGGGATCATATTCTAATACATTTGAATACCGATTAAGCTACTGAATTTCTAAACTAAAATACAGCTATACTTTATATATAATTATTTCCTGATATGTGGTAAGAAGATCAGCATCTTGTTACAATTTTCTGCTGGCCATTTATCATTCACTTTATAGTTGGCTTGTTACTTTATCTGTCTACCAAATATATGTGGTTATTCTTGTGCCATGTATCCAGCAGTATTGTATTTGGCAGAACTATCTATCTTTAAAGAACTCTCTTGGACATTTCCTGGGTTTTGCATCTTTTTTGCATATAATTCCACAAGTGTCTTATGTGTATCTTCTATAGTCTTCCAGCCTGCTATATATATTTTAAATCCTACTCCGTAATTTGTTACCTGTGTGCTTGCTAGTCACACTCTTCTACTTCATCAGTGCATCAGTTATGGCTTTTTAAATTATTTATTTATTTTTTTTTTTTTTTACCAGGCGTTCGTAGCATTAGTTTGCATTAGAAAAATTTCTGTTGGGAATTCTTTGGTTTCGGGCATGCTACCTGTTGCAGAGTTTTCACAGTGATACGTGACAGCCAGGGACTGATTTTTCCTCTTTGAATATGTGCAGCATCACTCACAACTAGGCTTGCTGCTCCTGCAGGGCACAACTTGTTACCCTGTCCATAATTTACTGTAGTGCCATGGGTAGCTCAACACCTGTTCCACTGCTCCAATGGGCAGGAGAGACTGATATCTTGTTTGTCAAATCATTTGGTTAGTTTATCAGAATACAAGATTATGGGTAGAAGGGTATATTAACTTAAAAAAACATAGATTTTTGCACTTACGGAACAAAGTTGTGAAAGTTTGTGACAGAACATTGAGATACAATGCAAGTAACAGAGGGAGAGGTACACCCACACTAGCTGCTTTAGCTAGTTTTTATGTCTGTCTCTCTCATAGGTGAACCTGTATAGGAACCTATTATGGTCTTGCGTAGGGTATCTCCTGCTTAGATTATCTTTAAGTTGCCTTCCCCATGCCTGAGGCAGAAAGTAGGCCGGAAGTAAAAGCTATTGGCACATCCACTGGGTGATTCCAAGCTAGAATGCCAAAGTCTTCTTTATTTACTTCTGATAAGAATTATTTCCTTAGATTTGCTACTGGAACAGTATTTAGCATGCCTGAGGATACTGGGAATATCCTTCCTGCCTCTTAAAAACTGTCAATTTTCAATAGTGTCATCAGCCTTCATTAAAAAAAATAATTATGAAACCTTATATATCACATCATGAGAGATGTTAAATGCAGTTTCTAGCTAGATTCGTTAGTGCTTCTTTTCCTCTTTTTTAGTGTTGAATACAATACCTACAGGGTGAAACTGGGAATAAAGAGCCTTGCTTTGGGAACACCTTGACCAACACCGCTGTTGGTTTTAGGGAATCTCCAGAGCATCCAGTTACTAGAAGCTCTTGCCATCGTTAGCACCATGTGCTTTTCACACCATGTGCTTTATGCCTATTGCAGCAAAATTTGTAGTCAGATTGATCTATTTAGCATTGTCAAAAAGGCCTACTACACAGACAAATCGTGTTCTAAGGTGCTAGAATATTTCCCAATAAAATCCTATCTACCAGTTTCTTCAAAATGAATTTGACCCAAAGAAAATTTTTGTTGCGATCTCTTTTTTCATACAGTTACTATTAGGACTTGGCTAATTTTATTTTCTTTTTTATCTTCCATGAAGAACTTGTGGTATTCTAATAATGATTGCTATTCCATCTTCTCTCCTTCCTGTAACAGAAGTGACTTGTCTACAGTTCCTGCTTTTTGCATGCAAATATTTTGCTTGCTCCTTATCTGTTCCCTAATTGAATTCAGCACATCTTTTCACTAGTATGTTTCATGAATGTGAATCTAGCTTTAGAACTGTTTTTCTCTTCTATATAGACTTCTATATAGACTGTTACAGTGATAAATCTGAATTTACTTTGATGTCCTTACTTCTCTCCCATGTACTATGTGCTATGTACTCCAGCATTTGGAGATTATACAAAATCTCCCAATCATCTTGCTTGATTATTTAGTCTGAGTTTCTTCCTGTTGAGCAGTTCAGCCTAAATAATAGAAAACAATTTCAAGGCAGTCTGTTCTTTGAGAAAGAGTTGTGTTTCCAGTGAAAGCATTCAGAATTTTACTTTGATTAGGCTTGGAGGCATTTACTACTGCCACTTGTCTCTGTTGTATTCCTTGCTTCTTCTCTGTGTTTCCTTTACAAAGAACAGGAAAAGTTACAGCCTAGATTTCTAAATCTTTGCATGTCTTTTTGGTTTTGGTTTGGTATTGTGGGGTTTCTTTCCTATTTTCTGTTTTTATATTGATTGCTTGTTATTTTAATAGTGTGTTAATTTCTACCAGCGGTATGTTAATAGGAAAATGCTCAAAGAGTAAGCACAGAGCAAAATAAGAAAACAGTCAAACAGTCCA
The DNA here is from genome assembly GCF_020740795.1 of Apus apus. Lineage (NCBI taxonomy): Eukaryota > Metazoa > Chordata > Aves > Apodiformes > Apodidae > Apus > Apus apus. The sequence goes on along the minus strand of NC_067282.1, from coordinate 82,901,254 downwards.
TTATATAGGCACATGCCACTGATTCCTTCCGAAATAATGCAGAATACTCTCCTGTTAGAGACAAGAGCATAGAGTTCATGTGCTTTTGATGTAATTATCCAGATTTTACAAGCTGTTTTATTGACCAAAAATGTATAGGTCAGCCTTCTGAATTGCTTCTCTCTAAGTGCATGCACTTATGAAATGCCAGCACTTTCCATTCTCCATGAATGTGATTTAGTCTCTAAGGTGAAATGGGAATTAAACAAAAGATGAATCTGTCCAAAAAAATGATCATACTATTTCCAGTCTTCACTGTCTGTAAGGCTTCCAAGTCCTTTGATACATTAGTCATGTTAATGTGTTAAAACAGTAAGGCTTTTTTTTTTTCTTTGTTGGTTATTTGTTTGTGTGTCATTGGTTGTTTTTTTAAGCAGAGTTGTACAAATCCCTTGATTTATGTAGATTCATAAAGAGAAAATAGTTTTGTGGATGAATGGGTATACAAACACAGTTTGAGCTGCCAGTGACTTTCTAGCACTCTCAATAATGTTCAGTGATCTCTGCACCCTTGTACCTTCCCTCATTTTGGCCAATACTAAGAAGCATAGCCCTGTAAGTGAAGCAGGGAGCAGAGTATGAAGTGACACAGTGGGAACCAAGTAGCCTATAGTGGCAATGGGCAGTGCCTTCTAGGAAGATCTTTTGGATTCCTGTCTCCAGCACAGCATAATTGCCTTTCTTCTGCCTGAAGGTCCAGATGCCAGCTTATCCAGCCAGCAGATCATGCCTAATACACTTGACAAACAGGGAAGTCCCAAAAAACGTCCTTGTTCTAAGTCTTTACAGGAAGCTACACAAGCCAGGAGGCAAGGCATACAGATGTGCAACAGGTTCTGGGGGTGAAGGCTGTGGATAACAAGGACTATCTGGACTACAGAGGCAGGAGCTTCTTATATGACAGTGATGCAAGAATAGGGCAGACTTGGAAAGTAGATTTGTGTCTGTGTAAGACATGACAGATTGATTTAATCATAGCTGGAGGGTGAGTTTGTTGATTGGGGTAGGATCATGATGAAGGCAGCAGTACTGGAAGAGAACTGACAGCACTGTTAGAGAATTGACAAAGGTGGTAGAGGAAGATTTAGGATTTGGGCTTTTGGCAGACTTGAGGTTTCCTGGGGAGGGGTGCAGAGAGATGTGGTTGTTAGCTATATTCAATTTTTGGAAAATATTTTTTGTAGTGGGGAATTTTGGCTATTGCATGTTAAAATATATATAGTAAACTTAGGAGAGCTGTATCTTTTTCCTCATTGTTTAGTTTTGTCATGAGGGAAATCAAGTAACTTTTCAAATACTTTGCTATTACTCAGTAGAACATGTTATAAATTAGAAAAGCTCTTTATCTCTGGTATAAGTATTATTGTATTGCATCAACCAAGTTCCATATGAAAAGTGTGGAGTTTGGTTTTAACTCTGACAGACTGCATATGAGTTTGACAGGGTTTATGTCAAAAGTATGTATACTTTCCTGTTCTCAGCTTCAAACTTCTTCAGCTACAGCAAGCCTCTAATTCCTTCTCTAAGGCACTGTAGTTGTCTACAGTGTGCAGAGAATTTCATTTGAGTAAGCTTTCACAGTTTTCTCATGTAGAGAAGTGAAGCATCAAGCTTGTATGAGTTATATATTTGAAACTTGATCCTGTAAACATTTACTTATGTGCTTAAAGTTAAGCCTGTAATTCTCCTGAAGTCAGTGAGTCCACCTGTGTATTTAAATTTATCTGCACGGTGAATTTATCTCCATGACAAAAAGGCAAAGGGCTGGGAATCCTGAGGGGGATCGATTGTTTCTTCTTTAAATAAAACCAGGCCAATTTGGGGAAAACACAAAATGATTTTGAAAAGCCTCATAATAATTAGCTTATTGGGTTACTGACAGTGGCTCAAACAGTAGTTTAAGTGCCTTTGAATTGGCATCAGAATTCATGGAATCACTTAGGTTGGAAAAGATGTTCAAGATCATTGAGTCCAACCATCAGCCTTACTCTACCAAATCCAGCACTAAGCCATATTCCCAAGTGCTACATCTAGATGACTTTTAAACACATCCAGGAATAGAGACTCAGCCATCTCCCTGGGCAGCAGGTTTTGACAACCCTTTTAATCAAAAAGTTCTTCCTAATGTCTAGTCTAAACCTCCCCTGGTGCAGCTTGAGGCCATTTCCTCTTATTCTATCGTCAGTTACTTGTGAGAAGAGACCAGTGCCTACCGCTTTACAATGTCCTTCCAGGTAGTTTTAGAGGGTGATGAGGTCTCCCCTCAGCCTCCTTTTCTCCAAACAAAATGCCCCAGTTCACTCAGCTGCTTCTCATAAGACTTGCTCTCAAGGCCCTTCACCAGCTTCGTTGCCCTTCTTTGGACATGCTGCAGCACCTTGATGTCTTTCTTGGAGTGAGGGGCACAAAACTGAACTCGGTATTTGAGGTGTGGCCTTACCAACACTGGGTACAGAGGGACGATCATGTCCCTGGTCCTACTTGCCACACTATTTCTAATACAGGCCAGGATGTCATTGGCCTTCTTGGCCACCTGGACACACTGCTGGCTCATATTCAGCAACATATCTATCAGAACCTCCAGGTCCCTTTCTGCTAGACAGCTTTTCAGCCACTCTTCCCCAAGCCTGTATCATTGCATGGGGTTGTTGTGACCCAAGTGCAGGACTCTTGTGCTCAAGTGCAGGACTCTTGACTCAAGTGCACTTGTCCTTCTTGAACTTCATACAGTTCTCCTTGGCCCATTGATCTAGTCTGTGCAAGTCTCTCTGTAGGATCTCCCTACCCTCAGGCAGATCAACACTCCCTCTCAACTTGGTGGCATCTGCAAACTTACTGAGGGTGCATTCTATTTCCTCATAAAGATAATTGATAAAAATGTTAAAAATAAGTGGTCCCAACACTGAGCCCTGAGGAACATAGAATTCATACAAGATTTTTCTGAAACAGACTTGGTATAAAGAAGCCTTTTGGTCAGATGTGCTTTCCAAACAGCCATACAATAAAAGAGATAATTGCAGAGTTAGTTTAAGGTGAGGTTTTTTGGTTGACTGATTTTTTTCTTAACTCACTAAAGAAAATCAGCTCATACTTTTGGGTGTGTCCCAGTACTCAACCAGTTAGCCTAAGTTTATGGGGTTTCTTGTCAAAAATGACATTGTTGGTGACAATTGCAGTCCCTGTCACCTCGGGAAGCTTTATAGCCTGCTTGTAAGATAAGCACAGTATGCTATTCCCAAGAAATCTGCACTTGAATTAAGCACTCAAAACATGCCTCTAAACTATACTCTTCTGTCAGTTTCTTTTCTTTGTTGGTCTCTTTTATGCTAAATGAATTTATGGAAATATCTCACAAGCTTTTTCCTTCTTTTATCTCACTGTTTTTGTCACAGTTGGAGGCTTCTTGTCCAATTTAATAGCTAAACATTTAACTGGTTTTCTTGTAATGTCTTAGAATTTGTCTACTTTAATGTTTCTTTTCTAAGTTTTCATGCTTCTTCCTCAGAAAACAGATTCAAAATTTCCCCAGTTTCCATGAAACATTTAACATTTTGCAATAATTTATAATTTTTAATTTTTATTTTAAATCTCCGTTCTGTATTGAGAAGAATAAAATTTGTCCCATACTTAACAAAATATTTATTCTCTGTTGAGATATTTTGGTGTGCTTGAATTTCCTTTCTCTCTTTTGTTTCTGTAGTAAAAAAGAATAAATTAAAAGGAAAAAAAAATAGGTAAATACAAGTGATTAAAAAAACAAATAAATCACTATAAGTGTAAAGGTAGATGCAGCTTCATTATCATGAAGAAAGTTTCCACTAAGACTGTATTTTTGAGTTTAAAAGACCACAGGTGAAATTCCAGGAATCTACAAGTGTCCTGAAAGATCATAAAATTTAAAAAAAAAAAAAAAAAAAGAGGAAAAAAACCCTGAACCTGATTTCAGCCTGTCACCTAATCTGAGAGGAATTTTATTACTATTTGTTTATCATGTGTAATGGTTGTATTTCTTCTAGTATGCATGATAAGTAATGTAATATAAATATTAAGGAGAAAGGTGAATGTGAATCAGAAATTATACAGATGCATTATGTGCTGATTTTATTTTTGATTTTTAACTTAGCACAGGAAGGTAAATATCCAATCAGTCACTAGATCTGAAGAAAGCTTATTTTACAAGTATTTACATTTTTATTTAAAATGTAAATAGGTCTTATGGGTGCCAGAGTCAAGACGCCAAACACCTTTCTCCTTCCCAGCTTTACTGCTTTACTGCAATCAAAGTTGAAGGCAAAATGTAGAAATAAATAAGGGGTTTGAATTTCAGTAGACATTTGCAACAGATCTAAGTTGACCAAGCAAAGTGAGGCCCTAAATTCATCTTGATACCAATTTTTAACCCATATTACTAAATGTCAATCAAGTACAAAGCTTTAAAATATGTCCTTCACATTGACAGAATTAAATTATTTTGAGGAGAGAGCTCAGTATGTAAAGTTAAGAGTGAAATATAAAGGCTCTAAATACACAGGTTTCCCAAAGTCTTTTAATCACTTTAAAGTTCCATTGTTTGAAACTCCACAGATGTGATAATGGGAGGCTGCTCACAAGCTGAGCCAGCTGAAACCCTTGAACTGCTTGTCCAAGGGATACTGAAACCTCACTTCCCCTTGACCAAAGAACTTTGTGCTACTTTGGAGTGCTCTTATCTTGAATCCTATTTCATAGTCTCCTTGAAAGGTGCCGCAGTCAAAGCTGCGAAGAGGTTTTGTTTTTAGCAAAGCAGAGTACTTGAACACTTCCACAGTGCCACATTTGACATAAGTAATTGAAATTTCAGTGTGATCTTTGCATGTGGAGAGCTGATGTCAAAGCATTTGTTTGAGCAGCTACTGGCTTAATTTCTTTAGCTTTTTGGGTCAAGTTGAATATACCAGTTTCTAGAAGGTTTGTAGCTCGGCACTGGAATAGATCAACATTAAGAGAGAACGTAAAAAAAGGAAGCATTTTAAAGACTTCCCTGCATTTTCTTTAGCAGGATCCTAGTTATGCAGAAAACAAGTGCACATGACTCTGTGGTTCTTGTTCATTTGTTTGTAAGTACTTTATTCTGTACTGCTGGGAGTTATGAGGAGGTTGTCTGAGCCCCTCCCCTGGATTCTTGTCAAAGCCTATGGTGCTGGTGTTTCACTTCTTTACGCTGGGGCCAGGGCATGAAAGCTGTTAGAGAAAAGAAGGAGAAAAAAAAAAAAAAAAAAAAAAAAAAAGAGGTTGATATACTCCGGGCCTGTGTGAAGGGTGATGGAAAGAAAGAGCTCAAGATACTTTTGAAATAAGCAGGAGCATATTTTCAATTAAATGCAAACACAAATTTTGCATATCGATTGAGCTAAACCTTATTTCTAGCTCTTCTATCTTCCATACTCTGGAATCAGACTTTCTTCTAGCAGGCCATCCACTAGCCCCCCACCAGGCCCTAGGTTTTAGGGTTTTTTTCCATTTTTAGTGTGTACTGTCACTTCGGTCATTCAAGAATTAAGGCCTTGCTGCTGCAGACATCTCTGTAATGGTACTTGCTGGGCTGTTCGTGACAAATTATCTTCCAACATGTTGTTTCCCTGTTTCTCTGTACTTTATTCCCTTTACTGTGTGATGTGAGCTTCTATTAGACATAAATGATGTGTTCTGGGGGACCGTAATAGAAAAACACAAAATGCCAATCAATCTGTAAAGTTTAAAGCCATACTTAGAATGTGTGTGGGAGAGGTGGGGATTCTTAGAAGAGAAACACTGTGCTAGAGGAGTAAGAGATCTGGGCTGGTGTCAGGAGGATGCCAGGAAAAGGATAGACAAGACTGGTGTCCCTTATTATTAGAATAGGCCATTTAATCTTAGAACTGGTTAAGCTTTGTGTTATACACATTGCTATGCACTTACCTACAGTATGGTAACATATTCATTATGCTTTGTGTTGCTGTTAAATACATTAAAATGTGGAGTCAGACTGTAGGGTGCAAGTTTCCTAAAATGCTAGGTATGCTTTTTCTCTAAACCAGTGTGAAATGAAGCAGAATTCTTCTGACCCTAAATTACATGAGCCAGCCTCCAAAATGCATGGATGCTATCTTGTTTACCTGTACATTCATTCTTGATCAGAAGAGAAGACTGCCCAACTGAGACAGGCTTGGGCAGCTCAGGAAGCCTAGTAAATTGATCTGAAACAGAAGCTGTGGAGAAGCAACACCTCAACCTTATTTTGTTCTATCAAAATGTAATGATCACTGTTTTCTAGTGGGGATTGACATTTATTTTTCTAAGAATAAAGGGCAAAAATGGCATTTGGATTCCAGAAGAGATGTCATTTAGCTATGTCAAAGAAAGTATCGGGGACTCTAATGACCTAGTTTCCTGTTAAATCTCTAGGCCATTGCTGAAGCTAGGAGCATAGGGAAAATACATTTCATCTTCAAAGACTGCAATATGAGGAAAAAATGAATCTTCTCTGCTGAAATGAGACAGATAAAGTTTCAGCCTAAGACTGATATTTTTCCCTGAAGATCTGAAAATTAAACCACCTGCTTTAAATGAGAAGTTTGAAAAAGTGTAGTGTGCTAAACCGCTGCCTTTAATTTGAAAAGAAAGAGGAAGAAAATGATGTATTTTTATTTCTGTATAGGCCTAAATAAATAAAAGCAAACCCTTGGATTCTGCAAATAGCGTAAGGACTAAAAAATACTTTCATATTTTAGTTAGAATCAGAACTACTAGTATTTGGCGAAAATTTGCATTGTTTATTAGCACTTTGTATGTCCCTGAGGTACTTTATTAAGACAAGTTGTATATGAAGTACGTCACCTTATTTTGGTTGAATCTGATTGCTTCCCTACAGATTTTTATAATTCTGTCACAGGAAATGTGTATCCATTTTAGGACATGTGGCCTATTTACACACGTATTGAGTGAGCAAGCAGGCTCATAATGACTTTAGTGAGGGAGGTAAAGTCTTAACCTCATGTTCCCAGTCTTCTGGAGCAAGCCCCATGACTACTTCTTTGCCCATCATAGATTTCTCCATAGCAGACTGCTGTCTTCTTTATGCTTCAGATTTTGATAGGAAAACCTGCATATGTACTTCTGCTTTGGTTTCAATTCTGTCTACTAAAAATCCCTGCACACACCGACTCGTGGAGTTCAGCGAGGCTATCAAAAATGAATACTGAGTTAGCTCTCAAATCGAAAAGAGTACAGGTAGGGAATAGTTATGTATCAAAGCACTCTAGGTGTAGTGATAGAAGTGTAACAGATGGCTTCTGGATGTCACTACCTCAGAGGATGGAAGAGATGATGTGTTGTGCCTCATTGGGCCACACAGACATTCCCCACACTTCACTAGTACTTTAAGTTCTTCTTCATGTAAATGAACCTATTCTAAAATCACCCTTGTTTTGGAAGAAGCAAAGGCTTTTTTTTGAACATAATGGTTTATAATGGAGAAAATACATGCTGGCTGTCATATTCTCAAATGCAGTTTCTGTTCACGGAATTTGGTGCACTACTCAAATCAGTACTTACAAATTTTATGCAGCTTCATTGCTTGAAGAAAGAAGATGGGGCGGAGAGGAGAGAAGAAAACAAACAAAAAAAGGAAAAGAGGCAGAGAAGACAATAATTTTATCTGACATTTTTCAATATATTAATTTTTTGTTAGTGGCAATTACTTTTCACAAAATGTTAGACATTAGCAAAAGGAAAAAGGTAGTATTTTTCCTCTTGTATATTGAATGACTCACAAACTCTCATGTACGTGAACTCTAGCACCTTAGCATAGTTCTGGTGTTGGAACTTTCTGCATAATTCATCATAAAAGAACATGAGGCATTCAGCACTCAGTGCTCATTCAGAGATGTTCTGCATTATTAGCAGCACTAGTAAATATGCCTGCTCCATACATAATTTATGGTTTTCAGCAGAGGAAGTTTTATGCTTCATAATAGGCTAGCTTTGATCCCTTAAAATTTGTTTGTTAAACTTAGACGTAGGGTACAAAACAAAGTATTTAAAATCTCTCTCCTGCATTGCTTGTTTCAACAGTCTTCATTCTCATGTCCCGTTAACAAGGTTGAAATTGATTCTGACCCACTTTTGGAGAAATGAGCCTTCCTATAATGGATTTTGTATGTAAGACTTTTTATTAAGCAATTCCCTCCTCACCCAGCTTGAAGTAGAATGAAAATTGGTTTAGAAACCTTAGTATAGTATATTCTATAGTAGTTCTTCGAGAACTCTTGTGACCTGTAGGAGGAAAACATAGACTTTGTGTTCTGTTAAACCCTTTTTAATGCTGTGATGCAGCTTGAGACCATGAATAAATGTAAATTAACATGTTTCAGTTTGCTAAAACTTAAATGTTTTCTACCTTTTCTTTAGTTTGTTTAGCATACTTTATACAATATGTGAATTTTAACAGCATCAGAAGTAAAACCCAGTATTTTGAAATAAAATAACATCACAAAATGCAATTCTAATGAAAATTTATTGTATTCCTAACTGGTATTTCAAAAACTGTGAAGTTTTATTTTTCCAGAGTGTCATCTGAATTGATGCATTTCTGTGAAATGTGTCAATGCTGCCATACCAACGCGTTCTGATGGAGATTGTCCTTTCACATTTTTCCGTGCTAATCTAATTTTCTCTCTACTGTTTTCGTTTTAGTTGTTTTATTTCCAGTTATCACTATACTTCAACATACTATCATTCTTTGTTTTTAAAAGCCATGTTCACACTCAAGCTATTTCAGCAAGAAATGTTAGAATTGACTAGTGGTTTTCAGTTTTTCAGCAAATACTAAGATCTGCCCTTTAGAAACTAGGTCTCTTTTATACATATCCAATTAGGCACATTGAAGACCGACTAAAAATTGCTCATTGCTGTTAAGAGGTCTTTTCATAATCTCTTTCCCCCCAGCTTCCCAGTGTTTCAGTCATCTTCAGTTAGTCTGCCAAAAGCAATGATTTAAATATTCTGTCTGTCTGCAGTCCAATTTAGTCTCTCCTTTTTTTTCTGCCCACTGTACCAGCCTTCTGACTCATACTGCATCAGAGTCAATTTCTGTTCTGTTGTCTCCAACACATCATAACATTTTAGTCCCTCATTAATTTCTGCTGTTGCACTTTTTTTTTTTCTAAGTGTTTATTTTTATCATTTTTTTAATGTAATGTGATCTCCTGTATATTTTTTTAAGTGATAATGAATTGTCACAGTTTGACTCAGGATTGCCACTTAAGCCAATGACAACAGTGCTCTTGATCCTCCCCTCTCCCACTCAGGTAGAGAAAGGAGAGAGAATAAGGAGAGAGACCTTCCAGATTGAAAACTAAACTAGACAGCTTTAATTACATACTAATTATAAAAGAAAATATGTACAAATATATACAAGTATGTGCAGGAATGTGCAAAACCCTACCGCCTCCTCCTACCCAAAGCAACCCAATGGTATCTTCTGAGCTGTGAGCAGTTCCTAAATGTCACGGAGCACTGCCAGAGATAACTGCAGAGCAGATAGAGGCTGAGGGTGGAGGTATGAGGATCAGGAATGCACAAGCCTAGGGATCAAAGGAGATGGATAGACAGAGTCCTCCCTGGACACTGGCCATGGACGGAAGAGAAGACAAAGGAAGAAGGAAGTTGACTTCCATAATCCCTGAATTTATACCAAGTCCTACATATATATATATGGAATATTTTGGTTGGTCAGTTTTGCCATCTGTCTAGTCTGCTCCTCCCTATGGGAAGGTTGTAGATACAACTGATCTACTCCATTAGTGTCCAAAGTAATAGATTCAACAAGCAGAGCCAAGTGTCCTTGGGCTCTCAGCAGTATCTATAAGCACTGAGCGTTAGCAGTCCACTAGGTGGAAAACTCGCTGTACTACTTAAAAATGTTAACTGAAGAAAAAAAATAATCAGTAAATAGAAAATTGGCTTCATCGTGGCTCAAAGTAGGACATAAATGAAGGCTACATCTGCACCAATATTGCAAGATAAGAGAATGGGGTAGAACTAGCTCTTTTGCCATCTCTGACTTCCCTTCTGTAGTCATGAAGTGACACTTTTTCTGGCTTATTAGAAGTGTGTTTGCTTTTAGTGATAGATCCAGATTTTCTATCTCATTTTTAATAGGACAACCACACTGGGCACCTGTATGAGTGCTAGAAAGATTACGTTTTGGTACTGTGAGCCATCTGTAAGCAAATGAAGGAGAAGAAATAAAAAGTTTATTTTCCTGGCTAACTTTCTTGGCTGCCAGAGCTGGTAAATGTTATTTGCAGTAGTAAGAGGAGAGGACTACGGACTGGGGTATAATAAGAGGATAGCTATGCTTGCTCTAGGTAAGAAATGAAGAAACAGCATAAATGAGCCCTTGTAGGACTTGCTGCTGCAGCAGTTAGCTACTGTTCTAAAGACAAGCAGTTAGCGGCCTGTTCTAAAGAGAAAGTGCTGAGTATTGGAATACAGACTGAAAAAATATAAATAAATAAATAAATAAATTGTGACAGGCTAAATATTAACTGAGAAAATATTTGAATCATGGGCAAAGTCACCTTTTCTGTTGTTTCAGGTGCTTTGTGCTCAGATATTTAGAACTTTGTGCACTCTTTTTGAACTGATATGACTTCATACACAGAAAATCTCTACATCATTCCTTCCCAAAAGAAAAAGTTTTAAAATCTTTATATTCTAATTACTTCATAACAAAACCAGCTACTCTATACTGACTGCAGGAAAGGGAGTCTGTGCAGCCAACACTTAGATATGTGTGGGTAAAAATACTCAGAACTTTTATTAAAAAAATAAATTTTGTTCTAAGCACTTGCTTGTTTGCTTTGTCAGTGTACATAAACAACTGTACTGTCTTGAGAATACAGAAAGAAGCCTTGATACTCAAAACAAAGGCACTTGTGAGAGAGATCAGTTGTCCTCTTACCTTCCTCTGATATATAGTCTTTCAGGCAGGGACTCTGATTTCTGAGTGGATGAATGCCAAGAAAGAGGTGCTTTGTGCAAACAGAAAGAAAAAAAAAATAGTTGAATGTAAGAGGGTGATGAGATTTAGAAATACTGATGTTGCATTTTCTACTGTTTAGGTTAAAACAACAACAAGACCAGCTAGAAAAGCTTACTTATTTTACTCAGACATAGAACATACTGTGATTGAAAGCAGGTAAAATTATTATCCTCATTCTGAAGTACTAAATCCAAGCATTGGTTGTATGCAATATATTTTAAAACTTTACTTTTAAAATCACGAGTTCAAAACCTCACATTTAAGTTGTATTACTCCACCTGTTAATTCAGTGTATTGCTTTTGAATTTCTTCACCTGAGAAACACACTCTGCTGTCCAGAAAAAATCTAGTTGTCTCAATCTGTGCAACAGATGTTTGTCATTGTGTTTCCTCCTCCCCTCTCCTGCCCTCTCCTGAAATGAAAATGTGTTCTTTGGCATTTATATTTCTCTAATGTAGGTATGTGTCTGTCTAGGCTAGTTGTGGTAGCTGCTGAGATTTTTTTAAAAAATAATATCTATATTGGAGAAGATAACTGAGTTTTGTTAATTTTATCAGATATCCTCCTCTGCCACATAATGAACTGTTCGCTAAGTGTGGGATTTCTCTTTTTTCTAGAGAGTGGGCAAGCCCCCCCCACATTTTCAAAAATGAATTTGTTGTATATCTTATGGCATTTTAATTCACACTTGTTCTCTTTGTCTTTTCTTCTTGTGACTGAAACCCACCAACACTCAATACTAACGTAGTTAACAAACACTCGGTAGAACCAACTGCAAGAAGAATCACATAAATGTTGCATTCAATTGTGCAGCTCACAAATTGCCAGGTTGCTAACCTGACAGCTATACAATAATAGATGCAATTAAGAAATTCTTCTTTTCTTTGCATTCCCTAGTTGCGTAACAGCATTTTTGTTAGTTTTTCAAATGTTTCATCCTGTAAGGTGATTAAGGAAATGGCACACCTGTGGTTGCTCCGTATGTTACTTTTATGAATGTCTCTGCTTCTTAATTCATGAGCCATAAAGGGGCACCTGCTTATCCCCACTTGCAGAATCATTTTTCTTCTTCCTGACTCTCAGTGAACTTGAAGTTTCATTTTTGTGTGAACATGTGGGCATGGCACTGATGTAGGTAATAACCATGAGTGGATATGTCATCTGATCTACTAACACCCACGCTAGCAAGATTAAAGCCTGTTCCAAAGATGCTTGTCATTCAGCAAGCAAACCTCCAAGCTGCAGTGCACTTTTTTTCCTGATACATGGTAACACTCTACAGCCACTTTCTCTGTGGAGCTTTAAAGATAGGTATGTTAGCACTCCTGCCTTTTGGTCATGAGAAAATAGTGTTGTGATTTAAGTCTGAAAAAAAACCCATATTTGTATCAATTTTTTTATAAAATTCAAGATATAAGGTAATGTTAATGTGACCAATAATATTTGACAGAAGCAAACATTTTCTCCACAATGTGCAGAATCAGTGTTGTTCTGTCTTTTCTAGAAGAACCTCACTTGAGTCAACCTTTTTTAGGTACCAAATAACCTTTAGAATAATTCATTAAATGATAAAATAAAAGGCTTCAACTAAAATATTCTTACAGCCAAGTAAGAAATCTAGTCAACCATTACTGACATCAATTCACTGATCTAGAAAATTACTTTAATGCACATATCAATATACTTGATGATTTCTTACATTTCAGTGTATTTTGAAAAAATGGTAATGCAGAGAGCCCTTGTGCTTCACATTATAAAATTCACTAAAACTTTTCTATACTAAACCAATAATACAGCTATTGTAGCTCTTTAGATTTACCTTTTTTATAATAAAACCCTTTTTTTTTTAAAGTAGAACTTAGTTTTTAAAGTATCACAGTGTCTATATGCAGCTCATAAACTGAATGAATTCAAAAGACAAAAAAATCAAATTAAACTGGGAATCCCATTCCAGATCTGTAAGGGATTCTTTGTCCAAGAGAACATACCAAAATACAGTTTTAAGAAAGAAAATTTGCATTGTTGCATTGACATCCCTGTTGTGGGATGTCATCCGCCAATATTGCCTCCCTGTTGAGGAGCTGGAATTACTCCTGAAGAAACACACAATTTTTTGCAATTGAAAGTAAAATAATCAGTAAAGTTATTCTGCTGGCCTATTGACATGTACTAGGCTTTTTTTAGTTTTAAAAAAGTCAAATGTTTCAGTCTAGGTGATACTGGCCCAAATGGTAACATTTTACTGCCTGTTGTGGAAATTCCAAAAGTCACTTCTGAGTTTCCAGTTCTGCCATTGTCTTCACACAGGTACACTCTTCATGTCCCTTTGTGTGCTTTCTAAGGAGTTAGAATTTAACTGGCTCATGAGAGGGGATTAACAAATGCTGTTTCTAAAAATACATCTCATGAATGCAATAAAGTGAAGAACTGTGTAAAATGTTTTTTTGTTGGTTCCTTTTGTTATACCAACTCATTACCTTTAAGAACAGTAAGGACAAGAATTTCAGACAAGTATTATTTTGGGGTCACAATAAAACAAGAAACAGATTCTAGAATAAAAACTTAAGAGATTTTCAGTAAGAGACTCTTCCTTCCGTCTGCTGCAAAAGAGAGGTCAAGTGATAATAAAAAATGGTTTACCATATAGTTATTTTTGAAGGCAGCTAGAGAATTCAGGCATATAGGTTCCTTTTAATTAATCTATTTTAAATTAAATTTAAAAACTAGAAAATATTCATGCACCTACATCATCTTAACAATTTCCTTGAGACAGTCTCTACAATATATTCGGGACATGATTTTAGATGCAATTTGCAATTTTTAGATGCAATTTTTCTGAATTTGTATTAGCAGGAAAATGTATGCTACATTAATGTATTACTCTGATTTGTATGTGTTTAATAATCCAAGTCTCAGGAGCACAATAGGGGAAGTCTAGAGATATTATAAAAATAACTGATTTAATTATATTGCTATATATGAGGATTGTGGTATTTGTAAATAACCCTCTTAGAGAGAACTGGGAAAAAATGCAATCAGGATACAGCATCATGCTTAGTGAAGCCACAGCAGCTTTTTCCAGTCTATGTTGCTACATGGCAGACATCCAGATATCTGCTGTACTAACATTTGCTCCTGGGAGGAGATGAAGAAAAAAGAGTCCATAAGGTTTCCATTGGCCTAGACAATTGAAACATCTGCTAGATTCATGAGCAGCTTGCTGGTTTAAGTCAGCAGGGAGAACTGCTGCAGATCAGCACTGCCATATCAATAGATATTTCATAGGCCGTAGGGAGGGAAAAAGAAAGTCAGTAGAGTAAGTGATTTTATTTCAAAGTACACCAAAGTCTCGTGTAGTTTTATATAAAGTGATATCTAAATTGCACAAAATTAGAGCCACATCTACAGCTGATCAGTGTGCAAGACTCATTAGGGAACATGTACATGAAAGAATAGCAGGGTACAATTCCAATCTTCTAATATCTGTTGATAGGAGCAAGTCACCTAGGTTCCCAGATGAAATTTGACAAAAAGCAGTCACCTGTGAAAATAAATATTCACTTTACTCAGAAGCTTGGACCAGAAGAAGCCTCCTCTGTCTTTCTGAAATTTCAGTCACAACAACCCCATGCACTGCTGCAGGCTTGGGGCAGAGTGGCTGGAAAGCTGCCCAGAGGAAAAGGTCCTGTGGATGTTGGTTGACAGTGGCTTATCATTAGCCAGTAGTGTGCCAGGTGGCCAAGAAGGACAGCAGCATCCTGGTCTGCATCAGGAATAGCATAGCCAGCAGGAGTAAAGAAGCGATCATGCCCCTGTACTCAGCACTGGTGAGGCCACACCTTGAGTACTGTGTTCAGTTCTGGGCCACTCACTACAAGAAAGACATTGAGGAGCTGGAGCTTAGCCAGAGGACAGCAACCAAGCTGGCGAAGTGTCTGGAGCACAAGCCTTATGAGGTGAGGATGAGGAAACTGGGATTGTCTAGTTTGTAGAAGAAGAGGCTGAGGGGAGACATTGCTGCTCTCTACAGCTACCTGAAAGGAAGTTGTAGTGAGGTGGGTGTTGGCTTCTTCTCCCAGGTGAATAAAATAATGATAGGACAAGAGGAAATGGTCTGATGTTGCGGCAGGGGAGGTTCAGTTTGGACATTAGGAAGAATTTCTTTACCGAACGAGTAGTCAGGCAGTGGAACAGGCTGCCCAGGGAACTGGTGGTGTCACCATCCCTGAAGGCATTCAAGAAACATGTAGATGTGGCACTTCATTGCATGTTCTATTGGGCATGGTGGTTTTTTTTGTGGGTTGTGTGTTGTTGTTGGTTTTGTGCGGTTTGTGATTGTGGTTTGGGGTGTTTTGTTTTGTTTCTTCTTTCTTTCTTTCCCCTGGGTGGATGGTTGAACTCAGTGATCTTTGAGGTCTTTTCCAATGTGGTGATTCTGTGATTCTGTGATTCCATGAAATACAAATAGTGTATAGATGGTTATTGGAATGGAATAATCAATTTTCTGTCAGGACATAAAACAGAGAAAAAGAGCAAACTGTTGAAGCCACTAGGACAGAGTACAGAGGAGAATATACATACTCATTTGGTGTAAACTGCCTTTCATCTCTTTAGTTCACACCTGGTTCTGGTGCCTGAAAGTGTAGTCTGTCCTAAATAAATTTATTGTTTATAGTTTGGTGCCACTTAGGCTCAAAATGGCTACTAGAACTTTATACAACAATCATTCTTTGTTTGGAACTCCTGGTGTTATTTTACTGTGTAAACTGAAAGAGGGAAAATTAAAATACTTAGTTTTGAAACTGTTGTTTTGTATTGGAACTTTCATTTGCTGAGCAGAGCTGTGTTTGAGAGATCTCCTCTATGCTACAAAAAGAGTAAAACATTTACATGGTGCATGAAATCACCATGAACAAAAACTTCATATTTAGAATATACAGATGATCACAAGTGGAAAACCTTTTAATCATTCAAGCTTTTACTCTGTGAGAATCAGAACTGCTCTCTTCAGGGAATGTTCACAGTTGACTGGCATGTGTCCATGTACTGATCAATAAAAAGTCATTAAGGGAGTGATCAAAACCATCTGCAGATACAACATTTCACACCCCTAAGACAGTATTGCTTTTTAAGAGCCCACTCCACCTTCAGGATAATTTTAACCAAAAATATATTTGTTATTAAAGGGATTTTATTTGAAAGTGTGTTTAATTTGTCTGTATTGTGTTACATTGAGATAACCCAGGACTCTAACTTTTCTATATCAATCTCCATTTACCACTAGGATATTTTAAACAGGATTTTTTACAACTACAGAGTATTTCACTTAAAACCATTAGTAATCTGTTAATCAGAACAGATAAGTTTAACACTGCATATAGTACCTCTGATCAAAATCTGGTTTTTCTATATTTGCTTTTTCTTCATTTACCTTTGAGGTTTAACCATGATTTGAAACTGAACAGATTAGTGAAAGTGGTGAAGTCCAGGTGGAAAAAGTTTATTTAATGTACCAGTGCCACAGAAGGTGATTGTTGTTCAGATTCGTTTCCAAACCAGGAGCAGCAAGATCAGGGTTTAGATACACTGTTATCTGGTAATTAAAATATGCAGTCTGCAGTAGAAATAAGTTAAATTCACAGAAGAAAATGTGTGGGTTTATGGATGGCTAAATCAGTGTTCTTCTTCGTCGCCCCTCCTGTTTCTGTGTGATTTGCAAATGTACAACATACATGTTTACTTCTATATTATAACAAGAATAGAAGCTGGAGTGGGGGAATGTAGTAAGACAAATCTAGACCAGTTTTCATTTTCATTTTTGCTCAGCCGTTTTGTAAAGTGAAAAATTTCAGCTTCTATTTAAACACAAAATTTTATAGTCGTGAGTGAGCTTTTGACATGGATATTTATCAATAGGGCTAAGGAGTTCAGTGATGGTTCAGTTTGGGGATTCCTGAATAATGTCTGAAGTCACAAACATTCAAAGAACAGCACTACTTTTATCTGACTTGTATGAATAACACCATCCTTTGCTGTGTTTTAACATCTGTCTTGGGTGGAATTTCAGAAAGTCAAAAGAAAGCTAAAAGTGGAAGGATTTTAAACTTTGATTGTGTTCTGCTCAGATGTAAAGAGTGAGTGAGCAGAGAACATAGATAGACAAAAATAATATCCTTGCCATATGGTTTGCTTGCATGTTGAACTTCAAACTCCATTATCTATTTTAAGGATTAAGGAGGAAGAAAAACATTATTCCTGGAGAGATGCAAGAATTTTTATTTTATAATGAATCAATAGCTGAAAATCCTGAGAGATTTTTGCTAATAGATTTGGAATGTTTCAGTAATGGGAGCAAGGAAATGATGAAAGGGATTGTGGCAAAATTTGGAGAAAAATATTGAATTGGATCTGCTGATTTAATTGTATTTTTTCCTAGTTTTGTAGTTATCTTTTTACTGGAATGTTTAGTAAATAAGTAAAAACAGAACTCCAGGTACTTTGGCTTTTCTGAGCAAAAATGGTTGGCTTTTAATGCTTTTAGAAAAAAATAGTATTTGTAATGATTTTCATCTGTCTCTGCTTTTCCCATTCACCCAGTAATAATGTTATATACTTTCATATAGTCCCAGAGTATGTCAAGCCGAGATTTTAACAGGGAAGTGCTGTGCGAAAGGCTATGATTAGGCTACTGAAATATCTGTCAGATCAGGACAGGTTCTGTAAGCAGATCAGTAGAATATCTGACTTGAATGATGGGGTAATAATACATGTAGCCTCTGGACAGATACTCACTTGAGACAGTGCTAGGCACTGGCAGGCTATATGTAAACACAGGTATCACGAGTTTAGCAGGTAGAATCCAGCAACAGTTGCAATTGTCCAGGGCACAGTTTGATCAGGCAGTGGCAGCTGTTAACAATAATAGTTTGCACAAATCCTTAATTCACAGAAAAGATTAAATATACAAGATTAAAGAGAAAATCTGCGGACCTGATTTCTTTCTGTGGAAGGGATTCATTTACTGCTTTGGTACATTGGCTGCTGTTTGTCATGTGCTCCATATTGAAACTCTGTATATAATTATTCGTAGTTCTCAGTTCTGGAAGAACAACTTATACAAAATTATGTGGCAACCTAGCTTTCTTCCCTTTCTATTAAAAAACAAAAATAAAAATATCCCCCCGAAAAAAAACCCAACCCCAAAGCCTGCATTATCCTAGATGGACTGAATCTTCCCACTAATCCCAGTGCCTGTGCAGCATTTTTCAAAACACTTGCTCCAGGCTGATACCTCAATCTAGAATTGGGCAAGTGATTTTGTCTTCTTGTGAACATCTCTGAATATGACTCTACTTTTCTCATTCTTTAAGTGTTTGCTTTCCAGCCGTTCTTGTTGCTAGGAGAGAGATACATCTGCTTGTCTTGATTACCAACCTTTTTGATGGCATTCTGGAAAGATAAAGTGGTTTTGTGAGCCTGTAATAATTAACTTTAGGCACATTCTTGAAGTTACATGTCTGTGTCATCTTTCTAGTCTTTGATAAAGATTAGATTCCACCATTTATAACTGTTGCAGAACTGTGGTTGATAATTCCATATTCTTCTCTAACTCCCTTATTTACCCGTGAAATGGCTTCTGGATGGAGTGTGCTTGAAATGAGACTATGAGTGTATTCCTGTGAACTTTGGGCGCTGCTTCAGGGCACTCTGCAATATTTCCTTTCTAGATACGGAAAAAAAAATTGTTATTAAAATTATTAAAACATGTATCTACAGACCCAGATTATTTTTAAGCAATTCTTGTTTTTTTGCTTGTTATAAGTAAAAATTTATGCACTAATAAATTAATGATGTGCTCTTTCAAGAGTAGGCACAGTTTGCATTACATTCAGATAAACATGTAAGCATTTGAATGCTTATCAGCATTTTAAGGATACTTTGGATCTACAAACCTAGAAATCTCTTACACAAAGTATCCATTCAGGCCTGCTGACCATTTCTTGAAAGCACAACAGTGCTGTGTGAAGCTGGAGGGCAACAGAACATTTGTGCTCCTTTTTGATTTCTTTTTTGTTGGTGGTGGTGGTTGGGGTTTTTTTTGCACTTGTTGAAATGCAGTGGACTTTAACAGGATAAATGGCTGGGTCATGCCACCACAGTGCCAAACATCTGTGGCTTGCAATGAGTTATCACATGGAGACAGGCTGGAAAATGTGTGGAAATTGTTTGCTTTAGATTGCATTTCACTGCAGTTGGTTTTAGAACCCAAACTGCATAGTTTTTATTAATACATTTTATTCAAATTACACTGACAGTCTATTTTAAATTATCATTGCTAAACATCTGTATGTTCAATGTTTAATGTGATATCTAGAGAAATCACAATGTAAATCAGATAGTTATGCATAGCTGCATACTTCTAAATTGACTAGATGGGTGTTATTCTTCTCATGATGTTTCAACTCAGATAGTTTTCCTGTTAACCCTGTTGCACATCAAAATTATATTGGTGTGAAAACTTTTTTGGCACACATACTATAGAATTGTCAGCTCACTGATGAGATGCTGGGTGTAGATAACCCTGATTCTGTTACAGTCATCCAGAAGAACCAGGAACATGAATTTCTTCTCTTCCTTTCATAGCCATTTGGCCAAACTGTTTAGATTCCTGTGCACATAACTAAAGTTGGAACTTTTGCTTGAATTGCTGATTTTTTATTGTACTTGGCTCTTATTCTGTAGAAATTTTCCCCAGTGAAAGAGAGAAGTATCCAAAGCAGAGTATTTTCTACTTTCAACTGATTGTTATAGGTAAGCAATTAATCAGAAGACAGAAAGCAATGTTCAGGTGAAGTGCTGCCTCCAGATTGTATGTTGCAGTGTGGTGGTCAGTTGTTGAGATCCCCAAATCACAATATTAAGATAGCAGTCTGGAGAACTGATTGTATTAACCACTCTGATGCTGAACTAAAATACAGAACTGTGACATAACCAATAGAATCAGTATGATCTGACTGGCTAGTGTGTCCTGGTTTGAGCCAGGATGAAGCCAATTTTCCTTTTACTGATTTTTATCAGTCTTAGTTGGAACACTTTGCTACTATTTAAAAAAAAACTTACTGAAGGAAAAAAAAAAAAAAGAATAAAAGGAAAATTGGCTTCATCCTGGTTCAAACCAGGACACTACTGTTTTACCTATGCAGTGTTTCTTGGGGAAAGGCCTACAAGGGGAGAGACAGAGGCTTTCCTCTATTCTCTGCAAAAGTCATTTTATGTTTTGAGATGGGATAATATTCCTTTGGTGTCATATATATTTCTCTTGGAAATATATTTTATAAGTTAAAAGTCTTACCTTGGTTTCATTATTCACTGTAGAAATATCATCATTAGCTCATGAAATGTCTTTGTTTCTGTTGACATGCTTTACATTTCCAAATACGAATTTCACTTTGTCCTTAAACACACTAAACATTCTTCAGTTTCTGAAAAATTCAGAGACCTATCTTCAATTCTACCTCTAAGTCACTTTTGTCCTAAACCTGCCTCTAAGCAGCAGCACAGATTAATGCAAAGACAAAATCAAAACCTGGAACTATACACCCTGCTTGTGCACCTCCCAGAATCCCCTGTCTGGTGTGGTTGTTGGTAAGTCCTTAAAAGTATGGTAAGTCATTTGTTTAGGGCTCTTTAGTTTTATTTTTAAATTACATGTCCAGAACTTCTTTTCATTTGCTACTCAGAGGAGAAGATTGAACAGAAAAATAATAATTTGTAACAGAAAGTGCTTTCAGTAGCACCGATAACCAAATACATAAGTGATGTGAAGTTGATATAGCGCCTGATAGCATCCTAAACCAAGGGCTGTTCTAGACTGATTCTTATGAGAGATGATCTTTCGTACTTTCTTTTTTTAATTTATTTTTTTTTAAACTGCAAGAAGTACCAGTTAGTTTGATGAAATGCTTAAAATTTTGGGGACAAGAAAGCACGTTACATGCTTTAACTTTGTAGGAAGAAGTAGATTTGATAGGGTTGTATGTGTATTTCTCTCCACCATAGCTTTTTAGATTTCTTCTAGTACTCTGTTATATGGCTTCTGTGTAATACGTTTGTGCAATTTCTCATTGGAGCAGTATTGTGAAGTAGGAAAATACCATTCTCATTTTACAGATTAGGAATGGAAAGGTGACAATAGGACCCAGATCCTCGAAGAAATGAAAGTGCCCAATTCCATATTCTTCATGTTAGAATCTTCCTACTTGTAGAGAAAAAGGGCTTTAGAGCTTGTTGAGGCACAAAGATTTGAGAATAGCACTTAAAAGTGAAAAGTGACAGAAAGCTCTATTTGTACTTATGGGAATCAGGAAACTCAGCAATCTCTTACTACAGTCATGGGAAGATGAAGTTCACTTCCAATTTTTTTATTTGTAACTCGCATTGGGAATTGATAGTGTGGAGGGGAATGCATTTTCTGCCTTTCAAAAAGAATGAATGAATAAATAAATAAATGAAATGGATACTCTTCTCCATTCACAAGCAAATAATACCATGGTGATACTCTGAAAAGAGTAAAAATTGGTCATTTATGTGAGGTTCCTAGGAAATCGCACTGCTTGTGCATACTTTTTATTCCATTGTCTATTGCACAGTTTTTTTCTGTTCATCTTCGTGAAATAATTGTACTTCATTATGTAATTTCCTCAAATTTATGTCTGCAATCTCCTTTACTGAAATAAGATCTGGATCAATTACATCTTGTGTTAGCTGCTGTTGTAGAAACATGTACATGAAACCTGAAGGAAGGAACAAAGGCTTCCCCCTTCTCTATGATTGCTGTCTATAGTCTGAAATAAGTGTCTATAGCAGTGCTTTCTTGTCCTCTGGATTGTTTTAGTAATTACGTAAACATTTAGAAAAGCCCAGGCACTGTTACCCCAGTTTGTGGGTAACAGTTATTTCCTGATTTATTTCTTCTCTCTCTCCTAAAACTCTGTCATTCTGTAGTAAATTTCTGCAGTATTCTCATTAACTCCAATTTTCTCTGCAAATGGTTTTGTTACTGAAGCATTTAATGGTTACCAGAGCACGCCATTTGTTGTTGTTGTTGTTGTTACTGTTTTGTTTCTTTGTTAAACAGTGTTTCTTCAGTGAGCAAACAATTTACAGGACTTCTTCTCTGGGGATCAACCCAAAAAGTATATGTTATCCAGATATGGGACTAAAGTATTGTCATTTAAGACATTATGCTTAAATATTTACTCTGGTTTGTGGGGTTTTGTTTGTTTGTTTGTTGTTTTTTGTCTTGTTCTGTTTTTCTTTAGGGGTCTGGTCCTATTGAAGTCAATATTAAAAAATCTGACTGATTTAAAAAATATTTTGCTCAAGATTAATTTTCTTTATTTCCTCTCATACTGTTTTGCATTGTTTATGGGCTCTGGTTTTGGCTGACATCATTCTATAAAGGCGTCAAATTAAAAGCCCACTACCTTGTGGTTCTACACAAGACTGGAAAGGATAAATCTCTGCTATAGACTTTCTGTGTGGGAATGAATAGAACTGTGGGCTCTATTGTTTCCCTTGCATTTGCTGATAAACTTAATTTACCTCACAGGGATGCTGGGCAGCGAGGTTTGCAGAAGGCAGAGCTGTTGTACCAAAAGATTGCTAACTCACTGCTATCACTTCTTGCCCATTCTCTCCTCTCTTTCCACACCCATTTCTTTTTATGGGGTCCTGATACACAGTGACATGAATAGGCAAGGCTTCTGCAATGATACTGTGAAAGCCTATTTATAGCATAGCTGTTGCCTACAAAAAACAGACCTCTGCTGAAACTAAAGAGAGGGTTATGTGTTCTTGGTGCTTACAGCCACCAAGTCACATTTGTAATTAGCCTGGTAAACTGATTAAAATATATAATTTAAGCTTCAAATGGAAGTGTTGAGCATTAGAAAACTTTCATTTTAATTGTAAAAATTACAAAGAAGCCACCACGAACATAAACAAATAGAAGTGTTTTCAAACTGGAACTCACAAGATTAATGTTTTCAAACTGGACCAACTGATAATTATTCTTCATGGTCTTGTCACATACTGAGATAAAAATCAGTTTTAAAATCTGTAAAAGCAGTTGTGCAATAATTCTGGGTAGGAAAAAAAAAAAAAAAGCCTTTCTGGACTTAAAAACAGCTTGTGGCTAATGAGAAATTCTATCAATTCTAGTAGAAATCAGTATTGGGCCTCCATGAAGCATCTCAAAAACAACCTGTGATAGAATATACTTAACTACAGCTCCATCTAGGCAAAATAGCTGGAATAAATTAGCTAACAAAGCTTCCTAAAATGAGGAGATAGGCTGGGAGAGGGCATGGTGACAGTTGTATCCAGGTGCCAGCTTCTTTTTGCAATGGCTTCAAGGCTTACTGTGTTTTATCTTGTGTAACCTTTTAGTGTTTTCTAGTCAAACTTCTCGCAGATACAAGTGAATCATAATGTGGGCCAGCAGCAGTAATCATCTGAGTTAGATTCATTAGCTCGATGATACCTGTAAAGCATCTCAGTTAATAATAAAGTAGGAAGTAAATTGCACTGAACTTACATAAAAAGCTGTATTCAGAAGAGCAGTTATTATTTGCATGTTCTGCATTTACCATATATTTATAAGAATAAAATGATCCTTTACACTAAGTAGCATTTGAGGGGAGATTTCTCTTTGGCACAAATTAAAATTAACGTGAAAGATATACCTTTCACCCCCTTCACCGGCCCCGTCTTACCTTCTTAAAATCCCTCCTCCATCTTACTCTGCTACCTTCTGTTTCTTCAGCTGAACAGCAGTGATTTCCATATACCCGATGCTGATCAGCTGTATATTTTTTTCTGCATTCTCTAAAAGCTGACAGGCAGCAAAATTCTGAGGTAGATGTGTGTGTGTATTTTAAAGAGAGATATAGCTTTGCAAACCCAGTGTTGTCCCATCATCATAATGTAATCTCATATGATACTTCTACAGGTGCATCTCCTAAAGCAAATTTCAGTATCTGCCCTTAGTACGAGTACCAAGTTTAGGCATTTTTTCCATTCCTGTAACCTGAAATTAGGAATTGCTCATGCTAGTCTATAATGTACTGCTAAGATTTGTGGAGTGGAGTGTAGAATCCTGACTGTGTGTGTTCAAGGAATAGAAGAGCTACCAAGTTTTTCTGGGAAAGGAGGGGTCATCTTTTGAGAGGCAAATAAAACATCTTGGTTTGTTCAGCCACCACAATGCAAACTAAAAGATTATGTATCTGGGAAGTGCTTAAAGCACTGATAAGCACTGTGGGAAATGCTTAGAATATTTGCACTGGGTGTGGAAATTTAACATATAATGAATTAAGATGTGCTACATTGTGAATGATGGGATTGAGTGCACCCTGATTAAGTTTGCTGATGATACTGAACTAATTGGCGAAGCAGACACTTCGGAATAAGCTGCCCTGGAGGAAGATCATGATAGGTGGGAGGAGTGGACTAAGAGGAACCTTGTGAAGTTCAGCAAGAACAAGTGTAAGGTCTTGCACCTGGAAAAAACATAATCCAGGAGTGCAGCACAGACAGGGATCCACCTGGCTGGAGAGCAACTCTGTGGAAAGGGACCTGGGGGTCCTGGTGGACATGTTCAATATGAGTGAACAGTGTGCTGCAGCAGCAAAGAAAGGCAACAAGATGCTGGGCTGCATCAACAAGGGTATCACCAACAGAGATAAAGAAGTCATCATCCCACTCTATTCAAGACTTGTCAGGCCACACCTGGAACACTGTTTTCATTTCTGGTCCCTGCTATACAAAAAACTTGTGGATGGGCTGGAGAGTGTCCAAGAAAGGGCCATGAAGATGATGAAAGGGCTGGAAAGCCTGCTACATAAGAAAATGCTGGGAGAATGGGGTTTGTTCAGCCTGGAGAAAAGAAGGCTTAGGGCTACAAAGAAGATGGAGACTGCCTTTTTACAAGGAGTCACATGGAAAAGGCAAGGGGTATTGGATGCAATTTTCTCCTGGGGAGATCACGATTGGACACAGAAGGAAAAATTTCCACAATGAGGACAATCAGTTTTTGGAATAATCTGCCCAGAAATGGTGAATTCCCCATATTGGATACTTTTAAGATTCAGCTGGACAGGATGCTAGGCCATCTTTT
Organism: Apus apus; assembly: GCF_020740795.1. NCBI lineage: Eukaryota > Metazoa > Chordata > Aves > Apodiformes > Apodidae > Apus > Apus apus. The sequence continues at coordinate 82,875,970 of NC_067282.1, read as the reverse complement.
CTAGGCCATGCTGTCATGATCTGCAACCTATTGTATCTCCTTTTTGGAGTGAATTTAACTTATCGGGATCTACCGAGAGGTCCGCATGCAGCGCTCCCCTCTCACAGAGGAGCAGTGAACTTCGGCACTGACTTTTCGGGTGAGACACTTGTTCAATGCTCACTAGTGTTTCCAATAACAGCAGCCAATCCCCAATCAGAATTTACGAATACACGGTTTATTGAGGGGAAAAAAATAATTTGGGGCAGGAGACTCAAAGACGGTAATTAAAAAACATAGATCTGTAAAATATCTTTAAAACACCAAATACGAAGAACTTACATATGCTCTAATACTTATATACAGATAGGCCTTATTTACACACCCAGATTAATTATTATCACACAGAGGGGAAGAGGAAGGAGGGATATGCCCAACGCTTGTCCTGTACAGGGTCGTGGTTTATGTGCAGGTAAGTGAGACAGGAACACCTCAGGGAGAGAATTATACCCAAAATACAATCCTTTACTTTGTTCCTGAGATGGTCTAGGTACTTTTATAGTAGCTGCGGATGACTTCCCCTGCAACCCGGTCTTAGAACCACGGGTGGCAGGGAGAAGTCTCACCGTACGTGGTCAGCAGCAGGCAGGTTCCGCAGGTGGGTAGCAGGAGGCAGGTACTGCAGGCAACTGGGTTCCACAAGCAAGGACCGCAGGCAGGCTGGCAGGACTGCAGGCAGGTTGGGAGCTGGGACTGCAAAAGCCGCAGGCAAGGCGGGACGAGCCAGGTCTGCAGGGATTGGCCGGGACTGCAGGTGAAGCAGGAGCCAGAACTAGCCGGGAGCTGGGACTAGCCGGGAGCCGGGCTGCAGTAACTAGCCATGAGTAGCAGGGACGAGCTGGGAGCCGGGACTAGCAGGCGAACAGGAGCGGGGAACCTCTGGCTGGCAGGCACCCCGAAGGCGCAGGTCACCCCCCAAAAGCAAGCAGCAGCAGCAGCTTCAACGTCCGTCCAAAAGCGCACGCCCAAGCAGCAGGCACGCTGTCTCTTTTATGGGTCTCCTTTGCTCCCAATTGGCCAGTCTCTTGTTTCTGGGGCTTCTCAGCCAATCAGGCAGAGACCTTTTCCCGCCACTGCTGTTACCAGGGGGACTTGCAGTTTGCAACATTGTTGCCATTTTCCCGCCACTGACCCTCTCTAGGTAGCAGCTAGCTACCTCTCCCTCATGGCATTGGAGTTCTTGTTTTCTGGCAGAGGAGGCAGGCAGGAGAGGGTTTAAAGTACCACGTGGAGCAGCCCTCTTTAAGTCATGTATGACTGCTGACCTAAAGGGCATATTATATTCGTGTGAGGAAAGGTCTGGTCCTTCACATATGCTTTTGCCAAAAAATGCTGGACCAGATGATTCTCGAAGTCCCTTCCATCCTGGTATTCTACAATGCTATGTTTCTTTACTCCTTTCTGCTCAGCATACTGACCATGTAGAAGTTTTGCCAGACTAAAGAACAATTTGCTATTGTTTGCTATTGGTATGAGTGTGGTTTCTATCATAGCTTTTGTTTTTCAATAAGTTAAATTAAGTACAATGCAAGAATTTTTGGTTTTGTGACATTGGCGAGTCCAGTTCAGAAATTAGAGAGATTTAGGTAGAATTGGATTAATTACTAAAGTCTGGAAGTTTTCTTTAAATTCTTGGAAATCCATTGTTTTCTTTATTTTACTTCTTGATGGTGTTCAGAAATTGTGCATCCAATATAAAAATATTTTCACAAATAAATATTTTTTTTTATTATTAACTTGATTTTTACAAGGGCTTATACCTAAATAGGGAAGCTGTGTTTAGATGGGGAGAATAGAAATTATCTCAATTATTATTTGTAGCATGAGTATAGAAGTGTTGTCTAACAGTATATATGCACAAACCACAAAATACTGCTATTTGAACAATGTAATACAAATTTTCATCCGTAAACTCAAAGAGAAACATTATAAAGTTTATTTTGTCACTGTTTCAAGCCACTGTTCCCATAAGTACACTTCTCTCTCTCATATAAGCAGCAGTATGGGCTGAAATCATATGAGGTGAAGTGGAAACGCGTATATTAAATATATATATATGTATGTATCTATAAAAATCCTTTTTGGGCCAACTATTTCTGCAGGTTGAATAAGCATCATGATTTATATTGTTAGCAAAGTGTAGATTGAATGGATTGCCTAAGGATAGGTGAGAAGACAGTGGTAGATTTAAGAATACTTTTTGAATATTTCAGAATCTCAGATTTTGAATGCTGAGCTTTCAGTTTATTTCATGGGTTCATGTCTCACTGACATCACTGCCATTAAAGGAAATAGGAACATTAGCTTGTACTTAAGTTTTCTGCCTTAATAGAAACTTCTGTTATGCTCTGTTATAAAACAAACCTTCATTAGGAATGAATCTCTTTTCTGTATGTTTTTGGATAGATTTATAAATTAATGTTTGACCAATTCAATATTTTAATGACTTCTTAAATTATAGTTGTGGCTAGGAAAAGGTAAATATCTTTAAAATATTTATATTGCTATAAGGTCTTTGACTTGAAATAGCATGACATCTTGAGTAATCACTTTATTTAAAACCAGCCTTCCAAGCATTAAGCAGATTAGAACTGTTTCAAACAATAGTTTGAAAGTGTAATGATAAACAAACTCACCATTGAACAGTCATGTCTTTCCTTTTGTCTGCATAGGGAAAAGCAGTTGGTACTGTACTATTTAGATGGTTTTAAGAAATGGTTTTTAGAAACACCCTGGGAAACACAATTGTCGCCAGCAGTGTTTGCAGATGCCACAGAGACTGCATATATGAAATAATGAAGTGCACAGGTTACTGGGTTCAGAGAAATGTGTATAGAGAGACGTACGTCTAAGAGCTGCAGAAGGAGGTCATAGAAATGGAATGAGGGGATGTCTTTGGAATGGTGTCTGAGAAAAAAACCCAATGTCATGGTAGTCCATCAGTCAAACGTGAGTCCCCATCTGACCCTGTGGCCAAGGGGGCTCATTTAGATGTGCAAGCAAGAACATGAAGTGCTGGTACAGAAGTGGCATCACCCTATGCATTTTTTCCTTCTGTTATTGCTACAGAGGGCTTTCCAGATCTGGGCTCCACACTTCAGAAAAAAAATTACAAATTGAAGAGGACACAGAGAAGAGACACAGACTAATTAAAAGATTAGAAAAAATAATACTTCTACAGAAAGACTTAGGAGGTCAATTTATTTAGATTATCAAAGAGAAGGTTAATGGGTGATATGCTCACAGTCTCAAAGTGCCTAAAAAATAAAAAAGAAATTATATCAGAGAGGTCTTCAGAGCAGGGAAGAAGATATAACAGTCAGCGGTTAATAAGTGCTGCAGTGAGACAAATTTGGACAAGAAATAAAACCCCATTTTCTTGTTTAAACAAATATGACCATTGTTCTCTGAAATAAGTTACTGAAGGTGCCACTATGTTTTCCATTACTAGACTTCTTAGTTCAAGGTGGATTTTTTTTTTTGTTAGAGCACCTTGTCTTTTTTACTCTCAGCTCCCAGAGTTGAGGAAGAAATTAAGAAATGCAAGTTTAATAACTATTTTAAGAACCATTTATACTAGAGTACCATAATAGTACCATTTGGTTGTTGAAATAATGATGAAAACTTTATTTTTACATGCTGGCCTCAGTCTGGCAGGGCCTTTAGGCTTGCCTTCTTATTGAAGGCTTATCACCAAACATTCTTGATTTAATGACACTATTCACATGAATCAGAACCAGCATACTCAACACTGGGAATATGAATGCTTTTTTGCAGTGATGGTAAGTTATCCCAGGTGTAAGGGTGTTTTCCAAAGCAACTACCTCAGGGAATGGTGTGATTCCAGTCAGCAGTCCAGCCATGTGTCGCTGTGCTGCAGCAGGAGTCTGCTGCCCTCACAGCTGGACGGTGGTACCAAGAACTGGCTGAGAACACCTTGTCTGTATCACCCACGGCCTAGGTTCTTCATCCAGCCCAATTGCATACTACCTACCTGTTTAACAGAAATTAGGCCTTTCCCACAAACTACCACCAGTTTCCCCAGAACCAGACCTAATCCTTAGCAGCATAAGAACCTTCTCTGACACTTACAATGCTTTTATTGGATAGCACGATGTTGATGCTTTCTGTAACATTTATCTATCTGGTAAAGGCTTTTACAACCTTTTCCAGTCCTTCAAGCCCCAAAGTTCCCACTTCAATAACCTAAATTAGATGCTGATGCAAACGATAAGGAATATATAATAAATATTTATTTGTCTTGGTTTTCCCATCACATTAATAATTTTGATCTCGTTAAGAGGTATGCAGTGTCCATTCTTTTGGCATTGTTTTGTCTAGTTTTTTCTACCTTTCTTGTCAGTTGGGTGAGTTTCTAGATTTAATGTCTCATTTTCTCTATACCTCTTTCTCCACTCCAAGCTTCATGTGAAGCTGTGTGCATTTTCTCCAAGTCTTCACAGCTTCTGTATTGGCACAGGATAGGATTAATGCTTTGGTTTCCCTTTTACATGCTAGGTCAATTCTTGCTTCCAAAACATCAGTGTGCAGTACAATTACCAGAGAAAAGAAAGTTCTGACTTTTTCAGATCATGGCATCCACAGTTTCCATTGAAATGGTTAGTCAGAAAAGTTTTCCTCCGAACCACTGTTATGGTCAAATGGGTCTGTGACTTGACAATCATTAGCAAATTATAGACTACATATACACTGATGTCTTCATAATAAGAACTATAATATCAGACAGAGAATAAAGGGTAATCCTTGGGGGATTTCCCAAGTCAGGGTAATGGTGTCCTAAATAATGAAAGCAATTTGTTTGTTTGTTTGTTTTTTATTAAACTATCTTCCAGTCTTTAATGTAAATGACAGATTTCACTGTGCTGTATCTCTGGCATTAGGTTCTGTTTAATGCTTGTCTGAAAAAAATATTGTAGCCCCTGTAGCTTCTTATCCACAACTCATACTTTAGAAGGTTATTTCTTTGGCAAGATGCCTGTAATTTAGTGGAAGCAATAACAGGCTGTGTGCAGTTTTCTGGATTTTTAAAATTCTAATTTAAGTGATAAGTAATTTATGCAGTAAATTGAGGTTCCTTGACACACTGAAATTGAAAGAGGAAAAATATAAGGAAATGACAAATCTTTTCTGTTCTTTTGGGGTTTATTTTGTTTTGTTGGGTTTTTTTTCAATCCTTATTTATGATTTTTCACTCATCAAGTATTTCTCAACATGTGGTTTCAAGAAGCAGGGTTTGATTAATGAAGTGTCAGATATGGAGGATTTCATGAGCATTTTGCCATTTATTGTTTGCAGCATTTAAATTAGCCATGGTGTTTTCAGTGTTCAGTATTTTGTATTTACTATATCTGTTATTCTGTTCATAGTAAATATCCTTTTATAGTAAATACCAGAACATAGTACATTTTGATATTTAGACATATACAGGAGGTTGGTATTTGTACAGAAATTATACCAGTTATTCAGATTGGTATTTTGAAGGAAATCCTTTTTATTTATTTATTTAAAAAAAAAAAAACAAAAAACACAAGACAAGGAAGTATTTTTGTTTAAATGAAAAGTTTATTGCAATTTCATTTACTGAGATGACCTTTCCTTAGCACTGCTGATATTTTGCTATTTTTTTTCAAGCTATAAACACAGAATAATTTTTTTTGTAGAGTATTTGTGGAGAGTGTTAGGCTACCTAAACACTACTGGTTTCAGTGCCGTAGATGCTTAAGTACCAGGCTTAAGGCCATCAAAATAATTTTACATAGAGAAATGGACAGCTATCAAAATCTTGCTGGGATTACATTTTTTGCAGTATCAATGTGTCAAATAGAAGTTCAGTTATTAATCTCTTATTTAGTAGTTTCTTACTCAGGTCATCTGAAAGCCTGTATACTAGATAATAGACTTGTATATTATCATGCCTTCCATATGGAAGATATGCCTCAGTTTAACTGAGCCAAGAACAACTCTGACATGAGCCACTAAAATAGGATATTTCTGTGTAGGTTTTATGCCAAAATTTCGATTATGTATTGGTATAATTAGTGGATATTGTATATGTAATTTTCTTGATGTACTTATGACATGTCCATGAGCTTGTTCATTCCTGTAGGTCTGTAGAGAAATTTTTCATGTTCAACAAATCTCACTTGACTGTCAATCTTGGTATTATACTTCTTATCCTAATAGCTCTACCTACCCTTGAGTGCCTCTTGTATTAATAGAACCTATATAAAAGCAGGAGAAGAAAGAAGCATATATTTGATTTTGACTAATGGGTTGTCTTTCTTTTGCTTTGTGTTCTCGAATAATATCTTCCAGAAAATGGCGTGTCTTGCTTATTACTGAAGAACTTTTCTTTCCCCACCCATGTTAGAAATTACTTCCATGTTCTCATTGTGCTCCCTAGTTGCAATACTCTTTGTCAAAATGTGTTGTGTTTCTTTGACAAAGAGTGTGCTATTCTCACAATGCGTAAACACTTTAGTCTAACTATGCCATTGAAAATGCTTGTGATTCAAGAGCCTGGGTTATACAGCTCCTGTATTGTATAGAGGCACTTGGAAATCTTCCCAGGGACTTTTCAGCAAGCGCTTAATGTGATTCATAATGCTCTGGGGTAGAATCGCTGATATGAGAGAGACCTACTGCATCATCACTTCCATTTTCATATGAGATCAGGTTATATTCCCTCAACAGAGGATGCATCGACTATTAGGTTCACACTGCATTTGCTCTTCAACAACTTTCTAAGCCTGGCAGGAAAAACACGGTCCTGAGAATTCTTCAGCAAGCATAAAAAGAAATAGGCAGTCAAGGCTGGCCTGTACCTCTCTTTTAAAATTCCTATGCAGATTTCTTGTTAACACTTTGGGTGATGTTTTCAACAGCCATTTAACTATATTGTTTCTATTGAGACATCTACGTAGGTATGTAGCAGATGAGCCTTATGTGTTGGCACATCTTACATGTGTGGTTATGTCTGAGGAGATAAAATTGCAGAGTATTTCTTTGTAACTAATTAGTATGACTTACCGGCAGGGGGGAGGAATGGGCGGCAAGAGGGGGAAAAATCCCTTATTTCTTAATTAACCTGTCTGTTTCTTGGATATAGAGAATGTCTTGCCATTTTTTTTTTATTTTTTTTTTTCCCCCCAGTTATATACTACTTTTTTTTTTTGGTCAGAATAGATCACGCTGAATTCAATCTCTGTCATCCATGGGAAGTGAATTCAGTTCTACAACTCAAATCCTTTGTTTTTCTCTCTTTCTCCCTTTCTCCATCCCTCCCCTTCCTCCTCAGGAAGCCAAGGGCAGTTTCCACTTACACAGAATGTCACTGTTGTTGAAGGGGGAACAGCAAATTTGACCTGCAGGGTCGATCAAAATGATAACACCTCCCTCCAGTGGTCAAATCCAGCTCAACAGACACTGTACTTTGATGACAAGAAAGGTAAGTCTTTTTCCTGAATTCATGGTTCTTCATATTTTTTTCTAAGAAAGAAATGTTTAAAGCCATTTTCCTTTAATATTTTAAGTGAAAATATTTAATAGGAATATATGTGTTCAGCTATAATTATTATATAATTCTTTGTGGAAGGGAATTCACTGAAGTGCTCCCTTGTGTATATAATTATATGTTATTATTAAAGGAAAATACTATTTGAAATTCTTTTCACAATCTAGTTTGGAAAACATCCTTGCAAAATGTCTTGGAAGAGCAATTAAGAGGTGGTGAGAGTCTGGCTAGGGAAGAAGAAGTCTGTAAACTGTGTGACTGGCTTTTATTAGTGTGTGTGTGTATTATATTTATATATATATATATATATGTATATAATCACATTAGTTGCTTCAGGTGTCCTGTAGGTTATTTTGGCTTTTAGTACAATATGCAGTTGCTGTGGTAGGTGTTTTTACTGGAAAAGCTAGTAAAAATGCTGGTTTAGTACTCTGATTTTTCTAATTATATCACGCACAGATTTTTTTAGTTAGATTAGAGAGGAAAAAAGACAGGAAAATGTCCATTTCTTACAAAAAGAAGAGCATTATCATTGCAGTAGGATACTTTTCCAATACATTTATCTTAATCTGCAATGAAAAAGCATTACTTTTTACATAATAGAATGGTAACATAAAGACTACATTAGATTTCATAAAGAAATGGAAACTAAATTTATGAGGAATGAGTTAATCACTTGGCTTAAAAAATGCAAAACCTTTAATGTCGATTTCCATGGTAAAGAAGTTCAAGAGCATTTTATACTTAATTCTGCTGCTTGAATTTATTCTGAAAAGTGCTGCATACTCTGGAATGTATTTTAGCAAGTGGAGTTACTCCTCTGTTTAAAATTTAAGAAGTGCTGTCCAGATGCTTTGCTGAATCATTACAAGACTTTAAAACACCTTGCAGGACTGAAAATGCTTTGTGGATCTATGCACTGCAATAAAAGTAAAGTCTAAAACATGTAATTTTATACTTGCAGAAGCTACAATCAAAATATGGTTTTTGCTATTAATGTAATAGCTAAATAGAATCTCTATGGTGTTGAAGTGGTTCCTTTCTCTTTTGTCTAATTCCTTGTAGTGTTTAATCATTTGATTTACAATTTCTTTGAACTCATAAGTACATTTTGAATATAGGATTGAAGATAAGAGTCTTATAAGGTACAAACCTTTGAGCTGTAAGTCTAGTCCTGTAACATTTGCTCATACAAACCCCTTTTATTTTAGCTGTAGTCGTTAGTGATTTGGGATGGATAAATAATGTCTGCAAATATAAAAGCAGAGGGAACTCGTCTGTTCCAAGAGCACATCAATACTCAAAAAAATCGATATCTTTTATAAAATAAGTGACATTTTAAGGGATGCTGAGAAGGACATGGGAGGACTGCAAATAGAGTAATTTGAACTTTGTAGCCATTTTGGTGTGAATTGAAATTCCTGTGTACTTTCGCTGCATCTGTACTTTTGCAATGAGGAATTGAAGTTTGTATTACTTTTTAATATAATAAATTGAAGCAACAGAATTTGAATGGCATGCAGCATGGTAAGTACTTAGAAGCAATTTATATTCTCCACAGAAAATTTGGGGAATTGTAGTGTGTCAATTTAAAGGACCACACTCTGTTGAACTTTTATCTTGACCCAAGACTTCAAGGAATACCTGATGACTCATTTTATGGAGGGATTACTGTTCATCTGTTAAACAGAAAAATGTGGTCTTGATGTGGTCAAGAATATCAAGAGATATTCAGTCTTTCTTACATTGGTGAAACTTTCCATTCTGTGTGACATTTCCAGACTTGAGTATACCAAGGAAAGTGAGCAGTGCATCCAAATCTTACATGGAAAACATTCAGCCATTTCTGAAAATGAAGTTAGAGCTTTCATTGGCGTTTTTTTCTGTGTGAATATGTATGTGTTCATCTAAGTAAGAAAGAGAATTCCTTTACATGCCATTGATCTCTCTCAATTTTTGGAGATATTTATGGCTCTGCTGTTGTGGTGGTTTTCTCAGTAAATGATGGCAAGTGCAACTGTAAAGGCTTCCTTTTTTTTTTTTTTTTAATAGACAATTTCTCACACAAATGACAATGACACACACAGGAATGATGGTGTATTTATTTTATATCTGGAAGCCTAAAAAAAAAAATCATGAAACTTTTCTGTTGATAGCTCAACGTTTTAATAATTATGAGAGTCAGGCAGTAAAATGAAGGAAATCAGGTATCACAAGAGAGTCCTAAGTGCAGCAGTAGATGAGGGAGATGACAGCTGTGCAAACTGGAGCACAGGAGGTTCCACATAAACATCAGAACAAACTTATTTCCTGTGAGAGTGACAGAGCACTGGAACAGGCTGCCCAGAGAGGTTGTGGAGTCTCCTTGGCTGGAGACATTCAAAACCTGCCTGGACGCATTCCTGTGTGATGTGCTCTAGGTGACCCTGCTCTGGCAGGGGGGTTGGACTAGATGATCTTTCGAGGTCCCTTCCAACCCCTAAGATTCTGTGATTCTGTGATTCTGTGTCATTATATGGCAGAACAAATGCCCAAAATAGAGCCATAGTCCATGCAGAAAAACGCCCTCCGCCATTAGAGGGCGGGACCTCTTTAATGTTCCCTCTTCTGTCTCAAGCAAGTTGGTTTCCTTGTCTTGCAAAAACATTTTCTGACCAAAATAGAACTTGCTGTAAGGAAGGAAAAAAGTTTCCTTGGTCAGATCGAGGGAATGTCTGCTTCCCTGTCCCATGCTTTTCAACAAGAAGTTTGTAATGAGTCTCCATTTTACTAAAAATGGATGACATATATTATGAAAAGCATGTTCATGTCACTTTGCTTTCTTAGAAACTGTGATGCAATCATTGACTTTGAAGGTAGGAACCATACTCTTTTTCTGGTTTTATTTTTCCTTTTTATGTTTTAGATATTTTAAATAAGCAAGGAAATGCAGTGAGCCAAATCCACTGGCACTCTAGCTACGTTGTTTTAATTATTTTGCTGGTTCTTTTCACATACTGCCATGGCCACTTGGTTTTAAGTTAAGATTTTGCTCAGTTAAGAGGATTTTGTGGCTGATAGAGAACATTTCCTCTCCCACCCTCCTGCTAATTTAACATTTATTTAATATTTATGAAGGAGACAAAGACTATTTTTAACTAGAGACACTTTTGGCACCTAGCCTATACAGTCTTCTGATGATACAGATGGAAAATGAGTGAAGTTTTGTTTCAGAAAAGACAATCATATAGATTTAGTGAATATAAGGCTACAGTTCAGAAGCTGTTTCTAGGTGCCTATCAGTTGAAGTAGTTGATTTGGGTTTTTTTGTTGTAAATTTAAGCCTAAAATATGTTTGATTCATTATGAGGATAGGAATTGGGGGAGGAAAAAAATCCTGTATTCTTATAGGAAAATAAGTTATAGCTTTATTTTATTAGCTAAGCAAGGTAAAACCATTGCTTATCTCCAACTCTTATTTTGACACTCTAAAATACATTAAAGCTGAAACTAATCTTGTCTTTATTATTATTTTAACACCAGGTAGCTAGAATGTGTGAAAATACAAATGTTTCAGGTTGTGGCTTTGGTCTTATTAATGACCTGTCTCTTTCAGCATGTTATCTCTGTTGTCCTTTCTGGTACTTCTTTTTTTCTGGTTCCTATACCTTGTAGCTTCAAGGACATTGTGTATCAGTTTATTTTTAACTCTTCCTCTGTCATTTGAAGCATTAAGTCTTCACCTGATAGTAAAAAAAATGGATGGTCTAGTTGCATAACTGAGTAAACAGCCTTAAATTTTAATAGGCTTAACAACCTTACCAAGACCCCCCCTTGGTTTCCCACCCCCGCAGACAGGATTTTAAAGATTGTGTCTTCCTGGAAAATATAAATTCACAGCTCACCCAGAGCAAGTTCAGATTCTTTGGAAACAAATGCAGATTCCATGCTGCACATGAAACGAGATTTTCCCTACACAATTTTCAATTAAAATGAATACTTGTCAAAGAAACCTCCATATCACTTTGTGCACCCAAGTACCTGTAATTATATAGCTGCCTTTGGAAGAAGCACCATGTGCAACAATGTAGAACTGGCAGATATTATTTAAAATTAATATAGGGTGTGGTTGTTTTTTTTTTCTTCACTGGTGATACTTCTTAAGGATTTCAAGTGGGCAATAAACACAGAGAGGTATAAATATGAATGCAGATGTATAACAAAAAGGGTGTAGCATGGAAACACAGAGATGGTTGATAAAAAGAAGACTGAAAAGAACCTTCATTCAGCTTGCTATAGTAGCTGTCTCCTCACATTCCCTTCATGGAAGGAAATATAGATATATGTGGAACAGGATATTGAGTTAATGTGGAGATGTGTACAACTGAATGATGACTGTTGATGTGCAATTAGACTATAAAAAGGAAGAGAAACAGTACCTGGTATATACACAACAGTTTTTCTCAGGCAAGTGCAAGCATAAATACCTGCTCTTCATCTTAACAGCAAAGTTTGCACGTCTGTTGATAATAAAACTAGTGCTGTGTTGACATAAATTGAGTTAAGTTTGCCAGCAACTAACACAACAGATTTTGACGAGACATGCCTGATGCTAATCATACTAGGTACATGTCCGTTGTGCTTTCATCAAGTAGTAGCACTTTCATGTCTTACTAAAAAAATTAGAAAGCATATTCCAACCTCAGGATTATTCATCCCTCAGCAGCAGAAAATGTTTCTTTAGATGACCTTTGATTTTTTACATGTAAGAGTATTCAGCATTTATGTAACTCCCTCTCATCTTGAAAGCTTTCCAAGATACTGGTGCACTGGGCAAAGGTTATGAGAGGACATCGTACTTGCAAAGCTCCTGAGTGCTTCCCTGATAGGCATGGTGCCTCAGGTGAGCCTGTGGAAACATGTTTGGGTATTTCAGCTGCCCACAAGGTTCTGCATTTGCTCCCTTTTGGGGATGGCACTACTACATTAGAGATTGTGGTTAAGTTTAGAGACAGGATATGTCTCCAGTTGAAACATCGAGCCTTTTGGCCTACCTAGCTGTATTATGAGCTCCCTGAAAACAACTCCTAATGCTTTTCTTTCTCAATATAAAGATATTTAGAGGGGACTCTGAAATTCACACTAAAAAAGGTATGGGATTTTAATTACAGTGTCACATAAGGTAGTCATCAGTGCAGAGAGCTTTAATTCTTACTGTGACACTGTCAAAAGTAATTGGTGATAGAATTGCCATACAGAAGTCTGGCACTTTGAGGCATGCAAAACCCATCTTTCTGATGTTGTAGACATACAGCTCCTTTGGATTTACCCTTTGACTTGTTTTGTGGAAGCTAGACTCCAGATACTGAATTTAAGTACAAACCCACCTTACACTGCTCTGGTAATTCAGCTTCAGATTCTAATCTACATAAGCAAGCACAGGATCCTGCAAGTCCAAAAAAATTTTGAGAATATTTCTGATGGAGAGAAATGGTGAACTGTAGGAAATTTAATGATTCTTTTAAGCAATTGAATTTAAGATGCAGGTATATACATAGACAAACAATCCTCACATAGAAGGAATAGGTTTGTACAAAACAGAAGTCAGAGAAGCAAAGAAAATAATGTGGGTTTTTTGTAATAGAAAGGAAAGAATATATGCTTTAGATTAGTTCTGCAGACATGGAGGTAGACAGGCTGTATTGTTGAGAGGACTGAGAACATTAGCATTTAGGTAACGTGAAATTGAGTGGCAATGATGAATGGACTTATGTGTACCCTTCACATCCTTTGTTTCATATTACATAATTGAGTGGAAATGGTATCAGACAGTGGATGATGACCAAGCTTAACTCCATCCTAGGGTTCACATATAAATTAAGAGATTCACTGTTACTTTGTATTTAATAGACCCTTTCAATGACACAATACCTTTTAGTAAACCTATGACACAGCATGAAAAGCAATGGGAAAAAGGCAAGAAAACTATTCAGAAAAGGACTGAAGTATGACTTTACAACTGGAAGAGGTGGGGGTAAGGTATACAGAGAGACATAATTTATTTATTTATTCCCCCACCCCCCACCCTCGGAGATCTGTAGTTAAGTTTAATTTTTTAGGTCATTCAGATCTGTTAATTTCACATGCTACATGGCTAACAGTAGCTATCTGATCAGCTCTTATCTTTCTTTGAGGCCCATGGTATGACACTCAGGGGGTAGATAACCTGGGCTAAGTCTTTCACCTGCAATTTAGTTTCGTATTAATTGGTTCTTATGCTCACTAATTCCCTTGCAGTGGGGTGGGGGAGAGAATTGAAAGGGAAGAACTGAGAAAAAACTGACGGGTCGAAGTTAATAAGTAAAGAAGAAAGAAAGAAAGAAAGAAAGAAAGAAAGAAAGAAAGAAAGAAAGAAAGAAAGAAAGAAAGAAAGAAAGAAAGAAAGAAAGAAAGAAAGAAAGAAAGAAAGAAAGAAAGAAAGAAAGAAAGAAAGAAAGAAAGAAAGAAAGAAAGAAAGGAAGAAAGGAAGAAGAAAGAAAGAAAGAAAGAAAGAAAGAAAGAAAGAAAGAAAGAAAGAAAGAAAGAAAGAAAGAAAGAAAGAAAGAAAGAAAGAAAGAAAGAAAGAAAGAAAGAAAGAAAGAAAGAAAGAAAGGAAGAAAGGAAGAAGAAAGAAAGAAAGAAAGAAAGAAAGAAAGAAAGAAAGAAAGAAAGAAAGAAAGAAAGAAAGAAAGAAAGAAAGAAAGAAAGAAAGAAAGAAAGAAAGAAAGAAAGAAAGAAAGAAAGAAAGGAAAGAAAGAAAGAAAGAAAGAAAGAAAGAAAGAAAGAAAGAAAGAAAGAAAGAAAGAAAGGAAGAAAGGAAGGAAGGAAAGAAAGGAAGAAAGAAAGAAAGGAAAGAAAGAAAGAAAGAAAGAAAGAAAGAAAGAAAGAAAGAAAGAAAGAAAGAAAGAAAGAAAGAAAGAAAGAAAGAAAGAAAGAAAGAAAGAAAGAAAGAAAGAAAGAAAGGAAGAAAGGAAGAAAGAAAGGAAGAAAGAAAGAAAGAAAGGAAGAAAGGAAGGAAGAAAGAAAGGAAGAAAGGAAGAAAGAAAGGAAGGAAGAAAGGAAGGAAGAAAGGAAGGAAGGAAGGAAGGAAGGAAGGAAGGAAGGAAGGAAGGAAGGAAGGAAGGAAGGAAGGAAGGAAGGAAGGAAGAAAGAAAGAAAGAAAGAAAGAAAGAAAGAAAGAAAGAAAGAAAGAAAGAAAGAAAGAAAGAAAGAAAGAAAGAAAGAAAGAAAGAAAGAAAGAAAGAAAGAAAGAAAGAAAGAAAGAAAGAAAGAAAGAAAGAAAGAAAGAAAGAAAGGAAAGAAAGGAAGAGAGAGAGAGAGAGGGAGGGAGGAAGGGAAGGGAAGAGGGAGGGAAGGAAAGAGGGAGGGAAGGGAAGAGGGAGGGAAGGAAAGAGGGAGGGAGGGATGCAAAGGCACAGTGTGTCACCTCTCAATCTCTTGCCCACTCCCTACTCGCTGGGGGTGCAGAGTGATATACAGAGAAGGCCTTGACACTGTGCAAGCACTGCTCAGCAGTAGCCAATGCACTGGTGTTTTATGAACACTGTTTTGGTCATGAATCAAAAACACAGCACCATACAGGCTGCTATGAAGAAAAGTAGTTCCATTCCAACGCAATCCAGTACACCTTACCTCCAAGCCATGGGTATGAAACAAGCTTAAATGATTTCAGATAATAATTCCTTAGTGCTTGGCAGAAAAAATAAGTTATCTTAGAGCTTTTGTGATCAAGAAGTGTCTCAGCTGATCCTTAAAAAACAACGTTGCAAAAACAGATTGCTACTTTTGAAAGTAGCAATCCTTGTGTTCATGCATCTTAAAAAGATAACAAGATAAAAGATAACAGGAGTCTGTTAAATATATCTTGACAGTTATTGTCTGTATGAATATGAAAATTACATTTTAAAAATGTATTACAATGCATTAGAATATTATTTCATTGCAATAAATTAGTAGAACTACTCCCACTTACAACATTTATTTTTTCATTTCTTAGCAGTATTAAGGGAGTAAATGAGCATATTGCAGAGATGGTGAGAAAGTGTAGGAGTTTGCATTATATTGTGCTGAAGTGTGGATATGTGAGAAATTAAGTTCGTGAGCACTCAAGCCAAATGGAGAATGAAGCTGATACATTGCAATATGATGACACTACTAAGATTACTCTCTTTTGAAGTTTCATGATGCTCAGACTGGTGGATATTTTTAATTTAAATTACATAAAAACTTCTAAGGAGTGAGAAATCTTTGAGGGGGGTTTCCAGAAAAGGTTCCAAAAAAATGGTGGAAAGGGATATTTTTTTATGCCTGACCTCTCTGCAGTAGTTGTGTGCTTGGATGAACAAAACTTCCTGGGGTTTCGGAAGAAAATGGATCTATTACACTAAATTCTGAACCTGTTGTTTTCTTTCAGAGAACTCTTAGAGCAGATGAGAGCGAGGAACAATTTGAGTGCAGAGAAGGGCAAGTGGGAGAATGGACTCATGATGATAGGCAGTAGATCCAGGAGCAGTAGAGCTCAACCTTGTACATCATAAGGAACATGAAGGTAGACAGAAGAAGACATTTTGTTTTTAATCAGGAATACAGTGAACAGTGTTCCTTAGGGAAAGTGAAGGTTATCTTTTAGAAGAAACAAGGTGACAGGCGAGAGTGCTAATTGTTGTATCACAGCATACTCAGTCCTGTAGAGTGGAAGGGATAAGAGAATTACCAGGTGGACCAGAACCTGAATGTTTTGTCATACAAGCAATTGTTAGTTCAAAGAAAACTTCATGTTGCGAAGAACAGCTGATATTTGCAGGACTGGTAAAATTATGCTTCTAAAAGGAAAACAGCAGCAGTGGAAAAAGTTGAAGTGCAAATATTTAGAAGTGGCATATCAGATTATAAAGAAATAGACAACACTTTAGGATAGAAGCATAAAAATATTTATAATTGAAAGGGAAAGACAGTCATGGAACATTCGTATGTTCTCAGAAGAGAAAGATGTGATATATTACCTACAGAAATAAGAAAAATCCAGCCCACAAGTACAGTCATGACTTTGCATCTGGATGACAAAATTTTCAAGGACAAACCAGAAATCCCTGAAAATGTGACAATACCTGCATGACACAGCGAAATGCCATGAAGAGACATCTAAGCTAGCACTTAAGATAGCTAAGATGTTGCTGGCAGGTCTATCCAGCTTCCACAAGATTTCGCCAAGAAAATTAGGTAAATTGAAAATAATCTTTTCAGCATGGCTTATATGCATGAGTGTAGTTTAACAGATTTAAAATCTAAGGTTTCACAACACACTGGCTGGTGATACCAGAAACAATCAGTCAAAAGCTGAATTTGAAACAGAAACTGAAATTGAATGCAATATAATTACAGCAGCCCTAAACAAACAGCAGGCAGTAGTGTCGCTACCATTCCAGCTCCTTTTGGGAAAGCTGATGTGGAGATTAACTATGAGTCAGAAAATGCTGTAGGAATAAAACCACAGCAGGTTAAGGAGAAATGTAGTCAAGAAGAGTGATTCAACAACATATTGTTAGAGAATTACCCAACTGGATGGAAATGAACTCCAGGGGATATGACTGAAGGACAGTGACTACTATGTAGGAAAATAGAAAAGGAAAAGCCTCTTCTATCAGCATGGTACAGAATTCCCAGTCTGGATTAACTAGACCTGAGACAACTGGATTCCAAACCCACCCCTGAAGCCAGTTTGATAACACAGTTGTACCTTCGGACTTAAGTTCTGTCTTCTGAAATTACAGCTTCAGTACCTGTGATCCAAGATGGCGACTCTCCACAATTTTGTATTAGCAGGACTTAAGAGTTATTGGCCAGGGGGAGATCAATTCTCTCTGAGTTTCAGCTAACTGGCATATGGTGAGCATGAATGTCTCTGCAGCATGCCTTTCTTCACTTCTATTTTCATGCTTAGCAAGGGTGAAGACATCTTGGGTCTTTTTCATTGGCATGGATTTGCTTTTCTTTAATGTAAAATTTGAGAAGATACTACCAAAGGTTCACTTTTAGCTGTTCTGTGTATTACAGGAAGATGCAATGGTAAAAGACTTGACTTCTTAATGTTTAAAGTCTACAGTAAAGCAGAATATATTTTTTCTTTTAAATATGTACCCTAAGAAAAGAAGCCCTTATTTACTGGCATCATGTGATATAAAGGAATAAAACAGGAAATCCTAATTTTGTTTAGGATGAAGAGCTACTTGTTAAAAAAAACCAAAACAACAAAGCAAACAAACAAAAACCCAAGCCAAAACAAAAAAGGCCTGAAACAACAAACAACAACAACAAACCTACAAAAAAACCTAACAACACAAAAAAACCCAAGCAACTCAAATCAAGTTATTAAAAATATGCAGAATGTATCTACTGAACCCATTTGTAAAGAATGAGCCCTAAATCTAACTGAAATTTTTAATACTTCCCATATATTATAGTCAGACCTTATCATGGGAATATAAAAACTGTTACACCAACTGTAGATTACCTGATTTGAATTTTCACTGGCAGTGGGAAACAAATTGAAGACAAAATTTTACCAGATCTAGCATCAGATGTTATGAAGCCAATAAAAAACTAGATGATTGATTTATTGGAGTTTCTCAATATTAAGGTCAAGCAAGCTAAGGAATTTAGTATATCCAAAGATTTAAATAAAGGAAATAAATGTACTCTTTCATAGTACCTGCACCTAAAAATATTACTATTTTCATTTTTTGGGGTGGAAGAGAAGGATATACCATTATTAGAAGTGCTTATTTCTCCAATCCCTTTCTGGGAGAAGCTTGTTTAAGGAGCTTCCATTCATGATTGTTTCAGCACAGAAAGTGTAACAAATTGTCATGTCCTGGCTCTTTAAGGATCTGTGTGCAGAAAAGTAATTGCTGATGAGCTGCTGATATGGGGTGAAAATCCTCAATAACTCAGTGAGGCACTGTGTGATGTTCTGCTGTGAGCCAAAGAAAATAACTTTAAACTGAACAGAAACGAGAACTGAATCAACCTGAATGAGATTACTTTCAGAGGTATGTACTGTGGGTAAAAGGAGCTTGAGGAAACACAAAAACCAAAAGGCAATTGTGTTAGTGGAGGAGAAAAACACACAACAAATCAGTAGCACAGAGAGTTGAAGGCATTTTAACAGATATTTTAAAAGATAATTTAAAAAACCCACCTGTTACAGCTAATCTACAGTAACTGACTGATATTTCTTATCTATGCATTAATTGTCAAATATTGATAAGTTTTCAGAATCCTGTATAAAGAATTTAAAATAATTACAAAACTGGAAAGAAAATATACTTTTTAAATTTAAAATAAAACCAAGATGTAATTTAAATATATAGACTGTAACATAAGTATGTTTTGAAAGACAAAGACAGATGTCAGTTTCCATCATGGTATCTGAGAAGCAAAAAAGTATTTTTTTTGTATGTGGCAGCTGTTTTAAGACTGGGGCTGCATCCCTAATGTCTTCCAGTTTAGTGAGATATAGGCAGACTCATAGAACAACCAACCTAAGAGAATAATACCATGCAACTACACTGACAGCTCAACTGTATGTTAAATGGAAGCAAAATCAACTTAAATAGAATTTCTTGTTATCTGAAAGAACATTTAGAGGAAAAAAATATAATGCCATCTTATTAGATAATTCTCCCCATACAGATTATCTGGTGGTGATTCAGGTTACACCAGTGAATAAAATCTTGGTTTATAAAATGTTCATCACAATGTACAGCCTTAACACGTGTATTTATTTCATGCAGGGCATATTTTACCTTCTGATATTCCTCAGATTTTTTTAGTCAATTTTCCAGCCTTCAAATACAGTGGGTGTCATCTGCAATTTTCCCATCTTGAATGAAATTATCATGTGTCTTAGTGCAAATCCCATAATTTGTATTTTAATGCCATGGTTGTACTGCTTAATAACAAAGAGAAAAAAAGCCTGTCTGAATTGAGCCATGTTGAATACATATGCCAACCCTGATCAGACTTGCATGAAACTGTATGTAGTATGGGTATTACATAGAACTAGTACTTGTAAATACTTGTAAATAATACAAGTGCCAACAAGACTTAAAAGCTGCCTTATTCAAAGGAAGAAGACATTCCAATGACTTGCAAGGCAATTAATAAGATGTGGGGATAGGATAGTACCCTTAAGCTCTTTTTACCCCAGCTACAGATAGAACAAATTATAATAGCCACTAAAACAGTAGAAAATGAACAGTTGCACTGTATGTACTAAAATCAATCAGTTTTGGGTTTGCTTGCTGTTTGAGCAATTGGGTGGTGAGCAAACTCCATTAAAATGAACATTAAAAATATATATGAATAATTCAGTCTTTTAATTGCCAAAGTTTGCTAAGGAGAATAACAGAACAGTCACATTCCATTTCTTTTAACAGCATGCTAGAAAGTTTTTGTACACAATTAATGCAATGATTATCTGAAAATGAGGGATAGGGTCTGAGAAGTTAAGAACTGCCTCTGTTGAGTTCAACCATGGGGAATTTCTGGAAGATTTACAATTGAATTGGCTCATTGCTTAATCAGATGGCAGAAAGATGCTCTCACTATGAATTCCTTTCTTTAATGAAAGAGGTGATTAACCCATGCCAAATGCTATCTTTAAAGCCTTTTTTCTTCAACCACCTAGCAAAATTTTATTTAATCCCTACTCTACAGGTGCACAATATGTTTTGATGATGTATTTGACAAAAGTAATTTTCCATAATTTTAATTTTTTGAAGAAGAAATGTTCATCATAGTTACATCTTATGAGAAAACCAGAAGAAACATGAATACAGTGTAAGGACTCTTACAGCTGAGCTCTGGGCAATCTAGTAGCAGCAATTTCAAAGCTCCTGTCTCCAGTTGTCTGACCTGCCCCGCTGCCAGATGTTAGCTAGAGGTACTGGAAGGGAATTTGCTCTTTGCCCATATAGGAAAATTTACAGTTGGTTTCCTTCTGATTCTGTTCCTTTGTTCTATATCTGTTATGGGAGTGGTAATTGCTGGTGCTGGGAATAGAATCCGAGGCTGTTTCTTAAAGCACCATTACTAATTCCATCAAAGCACTTAGGCCTCAACTCTTAGACTGCTACAGAATAACTCTTCTCTGCGATCCTCTGGTCTGCCTGAAGAACTCTCCTGACAGTTTTGATCCACTGGAAAAGTAGAAATGTCAACTTAAAAAGTCAGACTTGTACCTGCGTTAGCCAGAGCTTCCTTAGCAACTGACTCACACATACAGAATTTTCTCCCTGTGCAGATAAGCCGGGATTGTGAATGGGTATATTTTCAGATCTGTTGAAGGCTTCAGTTTCCCCTTATTAACATGAAAAAAAAAAATAATTAAAAAAATCACATAGTTTTATTTCTCACAATGCACAGTTCTTTTATGCTGCCTGGTCGATTTTTTGCATTTCATATGATTGTCTTCATGCAGATGCGCTTCTGTTAGAGTGGGGCTGGGGGGAAGCAATGAAGGGGAAGGCTTACTCCGTTTGTCACAGGGCCCAATTTCATATTGCAATTGTTCTTGCACACAACTGGAAAGATCACCTTAGAGCTGAGGCAAGTAGGAACCTTGAAAGTCTGCTGTTAACTCTGAGTCAAGAGGCTGAGGGCAGTCTGTGGTGTGCTCATATCACTGTGTCAGCCTCTGTTCACTAGTTCTTAGTAAAGCATTTAAGAAACTTCATAGGTTACAATTCCTTGCAGCTGCCAAACCTCCTTGTGGGTTTTGCAGGTAAAATTGTTGACCTGTTGTAGGATGAGCTACATTATAAACAAACTATCAAAGATTCAGGTGAATGATGCATGCTTGATCTTTCACCCATCGGAGGAAAAGTATCTCAATTCATGTCTGTAAAAGATTGTGAAACAGAAACATCTTTCAGTGTAGAACAGGAAGTATTTGAAAAAAAGTACTAGACTAATATCTTGTGTAACAGGCACCCTTAGTCATCAAGACATCTTGCCTTTGTTTGTCTTTGAAGCAGAGCTGTGTGGTCATGATTTGCAAGCTTCTTTGCTAAAGCAGTAGAGTGTTAATAAGGAAATCATCACCTTTTTTTCAGTACTTAACTGGAGTGAGATCTGGAGTCACTATTTTGAAGGAAATATCACAAGTTTTATATCCTTTTCAAAATGCAACATCAAGTATCAAACTGTTGTTTGTTTTGTGTTTTGTTTTGTTTTTGTTTTTGTTTTTAAATTTTAGGGAAAAGTTGCCTGGTGTAAACAAAAACCTTTTTTTTAGAAAAAAAAAAAAATTTTTAATTTAAGTCCAGCTTTTTATATATTAAATGGAAACTTGTTGTAAAAAAGAAGATACTCTATTTCCATCCTATCACAACAATTAGCTTTTCTTTTAAATAAGAAAGTGGAAAATGAGATATTATTACACCAATTAATTAGTTTTGATTAATAATATGCTTTTACCAATGTGGGTTTTTACTATTTTTGTTAAGAACACAGCAGTACATCTGCAAAGATTATTGATAAAGCACCATTCATTTCTTTGCTCCACTCACTAGCTTGGAATTAAAAACAAAATTTAATATAAGTTTTGCTTTTATCACCTTACTTCACAGATTCATGACAGGTGTGGTATGCTGGAGCAGTGGAAAGGTCCACTTCAAGAGTCAGGTTCATATGTGTAAGAGTTGACCTAAACCTAAAACTCTGAATTTCAGTCCCTTGGGAAATAGAAGCAAGACATGGACCATGGCACCACTGAGCAAAAGGCCACCAGAACAACCTGTTTCTTAGAGTAGCTCTTCCTCGCAGGTGTTAACCTTACTGACAGCAACATGCAGTTCTTGCAGAGGGAAGATGAAGCTTCTGGGTTTGAGAGCTACAAGCTGTGTTTCCTGCTGTATCACAGATCCATTGAGGTCTAGGGCACACCTCTGAATCCCTGTCTGTAGATAGTGAAGGGATAGCATTACAAGGTGGTCCCTTGCTAAATAGCATTACTTTGTGTTGTGAAAAGGTCTGACAATAGTTTAGCCATATCATTTCAAATTTTTTTTGTGTTATCTTCTGGTGGGTTTTGTTCCTAGTAGAAACAGAAGCAGAAAAGATGGCTGCTACTTCTTCACTGAGGCATTCTAAGGTTTTTCCTGCTTATTTTCAGAAAGAAAGTAGCACCAGAAGGGACAAAAAAAAAATAGATTTTACAAGTCCTCTAACTATTTCTTCTCTTGCTCATTAAATTTAGGAACTTGGTCCCATTTGTGCTCCAAAAGAGGAGGGAAGAAATGCAAGATATTTTGATGCCCTGTTCTTTTGCTGAACTCTTCTACTCCTAACCCCTGAGGAAATTAAAACTATTATATAAAGCATGTTGTGGCTTTGTGTAAAAGAGCTCCTTTTTAAATGTTAGACTTTCAAAATCAAGCTAGTATTTAAGTTACCAAGGAGGTGCATAATTTCACTCATTTATAGATGAAAGTGTGCTAAGCAGAAAGACGTATTTTACCCAGTCTTGTGAACTACCTACTTGCTTCATTACTCACATTATTCTCTGTCTGACTGTATTCCAGTTAAGGTAATGTAAGAGTTCATTCCAAATGTATTTCATTCTGTTCTGTCTCTGCTACTTGAGCCAGAGCTCATCACCACAAGATGATGCAGTGCCACATCAACACACAATGCCGAGGCTCCCAATGACAGTCATAAACGCTTTCCTATCATGTTATGTTTGAACCACTGCTTTTGAGAGCCTATAGAGGAATTCAGAAAAGCTAATGCAACTCAGGTCAGCTTGTGCTATTTCCCAGATTTTTAAGCCTGGATGAGCTTGGATTCATCCTCCAGATCGATGTGTCCTAAAGTGTATATCATTTCTTTTTCAAAAATGAGAGGATTTACTGTCCAAAAAGTGTCAGTCTTGCTGCTGAAGAATTTAAGAGCTACAGGTCATCTGTGTTTAACAAAATGTGCTGGCAATGGTGTCAATTTGTAATGAAGTAAGTTAAGGAGTCCACATACAATCTGTCATATATTGCAGCTTCCTGAAATGACGGTTTTCATACTGGTCAGTAATAAACCCATTTTGCTGAAAAAATTGCACCCCTATTAATACAGATTATCTCTTTCAAATTGTGACAGAATCCTTTTCTTTCTCCTGAGACAGCTGAATAACTCACATCTATGTTTATGTTCTCAAACATGGGAGAGAGTAGCAAAGGAAAAGTGCAGATGGCAGTGATATGAAAATACCCTTTCTCAGTTTATGCACTTTGTTGCAATTTTGAAGAAGGATATTCAAGCAATCATATTTTGTAGTGAGTTTGTATTTCTTCTCCTGTCTTTTTATTGCTAACAATAAATAGATATTCTTTTTTTTGAATGTCAAACTGATCAAGGGACAGTAGATAAGAATCATCCTTCAAGATGTAATAAAGGTGACAAGGATTAATTTCTGAATTTAAAATGTGGAAATTACTCTCCTTGTCTAAGCGAAATATGCCACCCAACCATCCCCCCATTTAACTTATTATAAAAATGGTCTTGCATCTCACTGTATGGGCATGACATGAGTGAGACCTATTAGTAAAAATGTAATAGGCCTGGAATAGAGGATAATAGAAATCGAATAGCTGTAATTTATGCAGTACTCGCAACAGTAAAATCTGACCATCTTCAAAGGTTTTCCCTTTTGTGGTAGTTTGAAGGGAGCAGGTATTTTCAAGTCATATTGCTGCAAGGTGTGTACTGTCAGTGTATTTTTTTCAGACTTGATCTGGAATTCTGTGAGTGTGTGTGTGTATTTAATCTGAAATGCTGCAAGAAAAAACATAGCCAGTATTCCTAGTGAAACTTAGCATATATGATTACACCATCACTTAACTCAGGTTCTTCCAACTAGCTTTCATATCTGAATCTGCTATCCATTTCTAACCTATTTTACAGAAAGTGTGAGTATGAAATATCTATAAATTAATGGGTATTAGGAATAGCAAAAAGTGATCTAAATTTACTCTAATACTGCAAGAAAGACAGAGAGAATTTTGTTCTCCACTCGAAGAGGCAGAGACTGGTCATGCAGCTGAGATATGAGAATGAAGCAGCAAAAGCTCCAGACAGGGAGGGTAAGTCCTGTTTGTTTCTTACTCAACAGGGAAGGATGGAGAAAGAAGCTGAGAGTTTTTATAAACGGGACAATTTAATTATCGTGGTATAAAAAAGAGGGGTATAAATTCTCAGGAGTTCAGGTTTCAGTACCTCTTTGAACAACTAACTAAAAGATCATTAATCACTTTAAAAACTTGCTGTGTTTTCAAGAAATAAAATTCTAACAATTTGAACTCCACGCTCGGTCCTAAGGATAAAGATAAGGAACAGTTGCCTAATTGACAGCTTTTGTCTGTAAGAGGCCAAATCATGTCATGGTGTAGCAGATACAACTCTGTTCACTTCAGTAACATAAAAGTGAGGAGTTAATTTGACCCTATGATTCTAGGTGTAATGAAGTTCTGCACTAGGCTACAGAAGTCTATAGTACATGAAAACACTGGAAATGAACTGGAACTTTATTGATCTGCTGTTGAAATGAGTACAAGCAAGTGCTCACTGCAACCCAGTATTTATTTCCAGGGTGAAAAAGAGTTTAAAATCTTGACACCATAAAGAAGACACAAATGAAGAAGAACAAAACTTTTGTTTAGAAATGTTTAGCCATTTCTGAACAGGGTAGGAAAAAATGATCCACTAAATATGGTTGGTTATGTAAACTGTGTCCACAAGTAAAATGGGTATTTTGATCATGTAGGTGTGAGCATTTTTACAAAAAAAGAAGTATACCTGAAAGATTGTGCAAGCTATGAGGATCTATCTCAATACTAAAAATTCCTTGGAGGTAAAAATGCAGTATAGAAGAAAATCAACACCATTAAACAGACTAACCTAGCATTGTATGCTTCAAAACAATGCCAGATTTATGAAGAAGTGGCGTAATGTGACGTGGAAATCTTGTTTAGGCATGTCAGTAATACCAGGTTGCAGCTCTTTGGAATTGAATAATGGGCTTCAGCAGTAATTTTTCAATGTACTGTATGCAAGAGACAGGTAGATTTTTCTTAGAACAGGAAGTAGAACTTAAAAGCATTAAAATGATTTATGGAAAAATTTCCTTCTCAGCTGAGGATACTGTCTTTGCAAGATTAAAATAACAAAATAAATATGATAGTGTGCCTGGGTTCTATTTGGCTGTGGTACCATACTTTGTAAGATAGACTTTTATTTGTTCATTGCATTAATGGAAAGGAAGCCTTATGATGGTGATTTAATAGGATGATGATGATGAAGTTGGAAATTTATTAGGAAGAATTCCCCAAATTGGTTTTAAACCATGATTCCAGAATAAAGGTGTAGGAAGAAGAGGATTTGGAGTGAGATCCATGTAACTGTGATCCTGACTATGACCCTTCCTACAGGAGGATTCTGTGATTCTGTGATCCTGATTTATAAGATGGATTTAAATTTTAACAGTAAACTTTTAATGTGCTTTAGAATCTTTTGACAAAAAGTACTTATATATTCATTTTTATTATATGAATATCTGATTTTGTGAACATCTGTTTTTGTCTGAATTATTTTATAAAGATGAGACCATGGTACAAAAAATGCACAACTACATAGGGGAAATACAAGTGCCTTATGCTCACTGCAGACAGACTCACTTTCACTATTTACCACCAAGTGCTTCTGTGAGAAAAGAATTTCTGGCAGTTGGCCATACTTTAAATGGTGCTTGACATCAGGAATTGAGTTTTGCATCCTAATCCTAAAACAAACGGACTCCTAGATGTTAATTACTTGCCCAAGGCGCTGAGGCAATGAGTTTCAAAAGCTAGGATGAAAATAGCAGGAGTCTCTGGCTTGTAAGCACCCTGTTAGACAAGGTGTTCTCCTAAATGTCAAATATCAGTTTATAGAAATAACTGATATAGCAATAATAGTGCATTGGTTTTGATTGATAAGTCTTATTTTTATGCAAGACCTAGGAATTACTTACAAAGTTTCTGTATTAAGACCCTTTTTTTCACAGGCAGTTAAACACAGCATGTCAGTCCTTTTGTCTTTTGAGATAATGACTTGAATCTTATTCTGTAAGTGTCACCCAGAGAATAATTATCTTTGCGTTACTATTCAAAAGCAGAGTTTGGTTGATTTCTTTTAACTTGACAGCCATGTTTCTTTGGTTCAATAAATGTTATCAGGCATTCTTTGGCTGCTCCTATTGCATCAACTTTAATTAGTTTTTGATTGCTGTTAATTTCACAGCTTTTTCTCCTTAATAAATTGCATTAAAAATGCTTTAGGTTTTTTGTTGCATCAAGTTTAATTAGTTTTGTGCTTTGCTTCCTCTATTCTGCTTGTTCTTTTTGAAGGAACTCCCCCACAGCTTCTTCCTTTGAGTATACCTGAGTCACTGATTCTGATGTTGATGATTAAAGGAGATTATAGAACGTCTGGTCATTGAACCTGTCTCTCTCCAGAACTGGGAGAGGGGTCCTGTCTCATCAGGCTACAATAATGAATGTTGTCACCGTTTGACTCAGGTCCGACAACAATGCTCTCGATCCCCTCCCCCCCCACCCAGTCAGGGAAGGAGAGAGAGAACAGGAGAGAGACTTGGCTGGATTGAAAACTAAACTACACAGCTTTAATTAAAACACTAATGAATCACACAAGAAAATATATACAATTATATACAGATATATTCAGATATGGGCAAAAGCCTCTCGCCTCCCCCCACCCCCAGCAACTCCCACAGCACTCCCCTGAACTGGCAAGAGTCCCGAGAAATCCCGGAGCCGCTGCTGGAGAAAGCGGAGAGTTATGAGGGTCAGGAGAGCTCGAGCCTAAGGGTCGGCGGTGATGGATGAGCAGAGTCCTCCCCGGACGCCGGCCATGGACGGAAGAGAAGCGGCGAGAAGAAGGAGGAAGCTGTCTTCTAAGATCTCTGTCCTTCCTCTTAGCTTACGTAGATATATGGAATGGAATATCTTTGGCCAATTTTGCTGTCTGTCTAACTCAGCCTCCCACGGGGGGGTCAGAGATCTCCCCATAGTGTCTGAGCCGGCGGAGTGAAGGTGTAACCTTGAAGCCTCAGTAGTTAGAAAAACATTCCACTGTCTTATCAGCCTAGCAGAACACACAGTTGCTAGTTACAAGAAAGCTTACTGAAGGAAAAAAAAAATCAGTGAAAAGAAAAATTGGCTTAATCCTGGCTCAAGCCAGGACATTCCACCCCTTATTCCATACCATATATTACATACAGGCTCTATACATTACCAGCTGTCAAATTAAGGATTCTCTCCCAAAGTTAGATTACCTTGAGGTACATATTGTACTTCACCATCCTCCATCATTACACACCAGGTATGTCCAGGCCCCTGAGCAAAAGCAATACCCCTGACAGGTTTACCTTTGCCTGAAGCAGGATAGACCCAAACACTTTTACCCAGCAGGTTTCTTTCACATACCACAG
Organism: Apus apus; assembly: GCF_020740795.1. NCBI lineage: Eukaryota > Metazoa > Chordata > Aves > Apodiformes > Apodidae > Apus > Apus apus. Next base: position 82,847,840 of record NC_067282.1, on the reverse strand, counting down.
GGACTTTATCCCCATCTGTAGTATGCAAAAGGTCTGACTGGGCAGGACCAGCCCGATTGATGGATCCCCTGGTGTTAACTAACCAGGTGGCCTTTGCCAAATTTTTATCCCAGTTTTTGAAAGTTCCACCACCCATTGCCTTTAGGGTAGCCTTCAACAGACCATTGTACCTTTCAACTTTCCCTGAGGCCTGTGCATAGTATGGGATATGGTAGATCCATTCAATACCATGCTCTTTAGCCCAGTCAGTGACAAGACTGTTTTTGAAATGAGTCCTATTGTCTGACTCAATTCTCTCTGGAGTACCATGTCTCCACAAAATTTTCTTCTCAAGACCCAGAATAGTATTTCTGGCTGTGGCATGAGGCACAGGATATGTCTCCAACCATCCTGTACTTGTTTCCACCATTGTAAGCACATAGCGCTTACCCTGGCGGCTCTGAGGAAGTGTGATGTAGTCAATTTGCCAGGCCTCTCCAAATTTGTACTTTGACCACCTCCCCTCATACCACAAAGGTTTCAACTGTTTTGCCTGCTTAATTGCAGCACATGTCTCACAGTCATGGATCACCTGTGCAATAGTGTCCATGGTTAAGTCCACCCCTCGGTCACGAGCCCATTTGTATGTTGCATCTCTGCCCTGATGACCTGAAGCATCATGGGCCCACCGAGCCAGAAAAAGCTCACCCTTGTGTTCCCAGTCTAAGTCTACTTGGAACACTTGGGCAGCCTCATCTGCTCGTTGGTTGTGTCGATGTTCCTCAGTGGCTCGACTCAGAGGCACGTGTGCATCCACATGACGCACTTTTACCTCCAGTTTTTCTATCCGAGCTGCAATGTCTTTCCACAGGTCAGCAACCCAAATAGGTTTACCCTTTCGCTGCCAGTTGTTCTGCTGCCACTGTTTTAGCCAACCCCACAAGGCATTTGCTGCCATCCACGAGTCAGTGTAGAGGTAGAGTCTCAGCCACCCCTCTCGCTCAGCAATGTCCAAAGCCAGCTGGATGGCTTTTACCTCTGCAAACTGACTTGATTCACCTTCTCCTTCAGCTGCTTGTGCAACCAGTCGTGTAGGACTCCACACGGCAGCTTTCCACTTCCGGCGGTTCCCTACAAGACGACAGGAGCCATCGGTGAAAAGAGCAAATTGTTTCTCAGTCTCTGGTAGATGATCATATGGTGGAGCTTCTTGAGCTCGTCTCACCACTTCTTGTGGCGGCATTCCAAAGTGGGTGCCTTCTGGCCAGTTTGTAATTGCTTCCACAATACCTGGACGATTAGGTTTCCCTATTCGGGCTCTTTGGGTGATCAAAGCAGTCCATTTACTCCAAGTCACATCGGTGGCATGATGGACAGGAGAAAGGTTATTCTCGAACATGAATCTCAGCACCGGTAGTCTGGGCGCCAGAAAGAGCTGTGCTTCAGTGCCAATCACTTCTGAAGCGGCTCTAACTCCTTCATATGCTGCAAGTATCTCCTTCTCAGTTGTTGTGTAGTTGGCCTCGGAACCTCTGTAGCTCCGGCTCCAGAATCCCAGGGGTCGACCTCGAGTTTCCCCTGGTGCTTTCTGCCAGAGGCTCCAGTTGGGACCATTGTGTCCGGCTGCAGTGTAGAGCACGTTCTTGATGTCTGGCCCTGTTCGAACCGGTCCAAGGGCCATTGCCTGCGCAATCTCCTTCTTGATCTGCTCAAAAGCTTTCTGTTGGTCAGGACCCCATTTGAAATCATTCTTCTTTCTGGTCACCTCATAGAGAGGTTTCACAATTTCACTGTAACATGGAATATGCATTCTCCAGAAACCAACAGTCCCTAAAAAGGTTTGAGTGTCCTTTTTAGTTGATGGTGGGGCCATAGCTGTTACTTTGTTAATCACATCCATTGGGATCTGGCGACGACCATCTTGCCACTTGATTCCCAGGAACTGGATCTCTCGCGAAGGTCCCTTGACCTTGCTTCTTTTTACAGCAAAACCAGCATCCAGAAGAATTTGGATGATCTTTTTACCTTTCTCAAAAACTTCTTCTGATGTGTCACCCCACACAATGATGTCATCAATATACTGCAGGTGTTCTGGAGCTCCACCCTTCTCCAGTGCAGCATGGATCAGTCCATGGCAAATGGTTGAGCTGTGTTTCCACCCCTGGGGCAGTCGATTCCAGGTGTACTGGACTCCCCTCCAGGTGAAAGCAAACTGTGGCCTGCACTCTGGTGCTATGGGAATAGAGAAGAATGCATGTGCAATGTCAATAGTGGCATACCACCTAGCTGCTTTTGACTCCAACTCATACTGAAGCTCTAGCATGTCCGGTACAGCAGCACTAAGTGGTGGTGTCACCTCATTCAGGCCACGATAGTCCACTGTCAGCCTCCACTCGCCATCAGGTTTTCGCACTGGCCAGATAGGACTGTTGAAGGGTGAATGAGTCCTGCTAATCACACCTTGGCTTTCCAATTGCCGAATCAGCTTATGAATGGGGATCACAGAGTCTCTGTTGGTGCGATACTGTCGTCTATGCACTGTTGAAGTGGCAATTGGCACCTGTTGGTCTTCAACCTTCAGCAACCCTACTACAGAAGGGTCATCTGAAAGGCCAGACAAAGTACGCAGCTGTTCAGTGTCCTCAGTCTCTACAGCTGCTATACCAAAGGCCCACCGGTACCCTTTCGGGTCACGGAAGTATCCTTTCCTGAGATAGTCTATGCCAAGGATGCACGGAGCACCTGGGCCAGTCACTATAGGGTGCATTTGCCACTCCTTACCAGTGAGGCTCACACCGGCCTCCACAACAGTCAGTTGTTGAGAACCCCCTGTCACTCCAGAGATAGTGACAGGGTTTGTCCCTTTATGATTCGATGGCATTAGAGTGCACTGTGCACCAGTGTCCACCAAAGCTTTATATCTTTGTGGTTCTGACGTGCCAGGCCACCGAATCCACACAGTCCAATAAACTCGGTTGTCCCTCTCCTCCTCCTGGCTGGAGGCAGGGCATCCCTAGGGTTGAGCACTAGAGCTCGATGAACCATCCTGGTTGTTGACTGGTGCAACCTTCCTCTTGGAAGAACCATCTCCTGGCTTTGTTCTGTTTAGAAGCTCTTGCACACGTAACTGGAGCATATCAGTGGGTTTCTTATCCCAGACTCTCATGTCCTCTCTAAAATGATTTTTCAAGAGAGACCACAGGTGGCGTCGCAGTGAGTCCTGTCTTCCTTGCTGCTGTCTCGTAGCAGGACGTCTCTTCTTAATAGCTGCAACACGTGACCAGTTGTCTCTAGGAAGAGTCTGGGGTTTACTTCCCCATCCGTTTGGCATCTTATACTTCTTGTCAACCATTTTCTTAACGGCTGAGGTCTGGAAGTAAAGGGAATCAGAGAGGATGTCTCCATACTGTCGTGCTTTAACAGTTACCTCACGTACAGTTGGTCTTTCGTAACCTTCAAAACATCCCATGAAGGAGAATATATGGGCATGCGCTGCTGGTACAGCCTGAACAAACTTCCGGAACATTTGTGTGTCACACTCAACATCATCAGGATCTGTGATTCCATCGTTATTATAGATCACTTCTCGCACAGCAATCTCTCTCAAGTAGGTGATGGCTTTCTCGAGAGTGGGTGTTCTGCTTCGGCGCCATCCGATGTCACCCTTGTGGGGGTATCTCTCTCTCACAGCTGAAAGAAGTCGGTCCCACAGGGTAGTAGTTCCTGTCTTACTACTAAGTGCTCTGTCAATACCAGCATCTCTGGCCAGGGATCCCAACTGCTTGGCTTCTCTCTCATCCACATTGTAGGTCTCAGCACCACTATCAAAGCATCGGAGCAGCCAAGGAAGGATTCCCTCACCATCAATGCGGGTGAAGTCCTTTCTCATGAGGCGCAGTTCTTTCATAGAGAAAGGGTGGGCAAGGTCATCGTCGTCATCTGATTGAGGAGGACCTGCTGTTCTTTTATTTGCTTGAGAGTGGCTTGGTTTTTTATCTGTCTGAGAGTGGTCTGGTTTTTTATCTGTCTGAGAGGTACCTGCTCCATCATCTAATTTAGAATCCTTCCCTTCCTCACCGTCAGCCTCTGTCTGAGAGGTACCTGCTCCATCAACTGTATTAGGATCCTCTTCTTCCTCACCCTCACCTTCTGCTGCTTCAAGGAACTCTGGATATCTCAGACGGGAGCGGGTGAAAAGGGCAGAGCGCTTTGCCTTGCTCTTAGTCACAGGGTCAACTAGCTTGGTTCGCGATGGATCAGGCTTTGCCTTTGTAGAAGCAGTTGTTTTTGTAGCAGCAGGAGTGGTGGTATTGGCAGCAGTGGTGTTGGCAGCAGCAGTGGCAGCAACATTGCCTGTGGGGGAATGGCAGTGAGCAGAACAACATCTGGCCCTACGCATCCACAATATATTATAAACATTCAGCAAAAACATCCCCACTGCAACCATGCTATTCACATCAAGAGCTGGGAGATTCAGCTTGAGAGAATATGGAGAGGTAAAATTGAACCAGGTATTGCTGTTACCAACATGGACCGTTCTATTCACTTTAGGAGTTGTACCAGTAGGACTAGCAGTGTAACCGTACACATACAGTGACCCCATAGAGAACAGTATCATCATCCCTAGGATCACTAGGCTGGTAATGACACGGTTGATTATGGCTACAGTTCTGTCAATAAACCACAAAAGAATCACAAGAGCAGCTACAAAGAGCAGAATGCCCTCAGCTACATACCACATGTACAATTGCAGGTTTGGAAAAAGATCCAACAGATTCATTGCAGCAAGTGTCTGTTCAGTTTTCAATCCGTCAGGACACTCAGCAGAATTATTGCTCATTGCTATCTGAGGGATTCCTCCCCTCAGAGATTGAATTTTGGACACTCCCAATTGATGAAAATGTGTAATCTGGGCTTAAAATCAAGCCCCACGTTGGGCGCCAATTCAATTGTTGTCACCGTTTGACTCAGGTCCGACAACAATGCTCTCGATCCCCTCCCCCCCCCACCCAGTCAGGGAAGGAGAGAGAGAACAGGAGAGAGACTTGGCTGGATTGAAAACTAAACTACACAGCTTTAATTAAAACACTAATGAATCACACAAGAAAATATATACAATTATATACAGATATATTCAGATATGGGCAAAAGCCTCTCGCCTCCCCCCACCCCCAGCAACTCCCACAGCGCTCCCCTGAACTGGCAAGAGTCCCGAGAAATCCCGGAGCCGCTGCTGGAGAAAGCGGAGAGTTATGAGGGTCAGGAGAGCTCGAGCCTAAGGGTCGGCGGTGATGGATGAGCAGAGTCCTCCCCGGACGCCGGCCATGGACGGAAGAGAAGCGGCGAGAAGAAGGAGGAAGCTGTCTTCTAAGATCTCTGTCCTTCCTCTTAGCTTACGTAGATATATGGAATGGAATATCTTTGGCCAATTTTGCTGTCTGTCTAACTCAGCCTCCCACGGGGGGGGTCAGAGATCTCCCCATAGTGTCTGAGCCGGCGGAGTGAAGGTGTAACCTTGAAGCCTCAGTAGTTAGAAAAACATTCCACTGTCTTATCAGCCTAGCAGAACACACAGTTGCTAGTTACAAGAAAGCTTACTGAAGGAAAAAAAAAATCAGTGAAAAGAAAAATTGGCTTAATCCTGGCTCAAGCCAGGACAAATGTGGTGTATGATATAAAGCTCACCAATGGGCTTTGCATAATGACACAATTTACAGTGCATCAGGGGCAGAATTCTTCCATTCTGATCTAAGCAATGACGTGCTGTAAACTTTAAATGCAACATTCCTTCTGAGTAACTTGGAACAAAGGCAGTGTCATCAAAATAAAAATCCATAAGCGAACTGCTTGGCTAGCTTGTGGAAGTGGTAGGCCCACACCATTTATCTTTAGGTATGATCAGATGCTTTTGAGAATGCCAGGTTTTGTGGGGAGGGTGATAGGACACTTCATGAGAGCCACCAATCCCCTCCCTAATAATCTAGTCATAAGTAACTTAAGTTCAATTATGTAGGCTAGGAATTGGACCCTTTGCATTCTCTAGCTTTCCTGACTCACTTTATGAGTGAAGTTTGGTTCTTTCTAAACTCCATTTAACACACTGTGTGGTGGAAAAATATAATATGAATCTCACTTCCAGCATAATCTGAAAGTGTCTTTAAATTTCTCTTTCATTCAAAGGATTCTTATGTAACCTATGGTAAAAAGGATGGAGTACCAATTTAAAAAAATGCCTGGGTTCTGAGAGAGGAGTGACACCTAAGCAAGTTAAATGTTTAAGAAAGACATAAGCAAGACCATGAAACAGTGTTTAGTGTATTTTCAATGTGTAGAATTCAACAGGAGTATACATTTTTTACTGGGAAACTCGCAAGATCAGTAGGTTGCTATTTTGTTCATGTCTTGAGGTACCTCAGCTAGAGCAGCTGATCCCTATCAGTATCCAAAGCCAGGTTTAAGTTTTGTGAATAACAAGTCTCTCTCTCTCTCTCTCTCTCTCTCTCTCTCTCTCTCTCTCTCTCTCTCTCATAAACGAATGCACAAGGTATTGTATTTTCACTGCTTTTCTTGTTTTAATGGAGGCAATGGTAGCGCTTAGTCATATTTCTGTAACATTTACCTTGTTCAAACATTAAATCAGCATTTAAAAAAAAAAAAAATATATATATATATATACCACCTCAATGACTTAAATATTCAATGTCATCTTCAGTCTAAAAGACACCAAATTATTGTTTTTAATTTCTCAGCTTAGATCCTTGACCTTCAGGTAAAAGCTTGTGAAGGCTTTGATAGCTTCTTTAAGAAAAAAGTATATTGTCTATTTTCAGTAACAAGTACTTTTTCTATTCCATATAAAATTGTGGTCCAGAGAGAATGAATGTTCAGGGTTTTTCATAAGCTTTTACGTGTTTTCAGCATAAACACATGGATGGGGATTAGATAGCCATTTAGGAGCCATTACCTCTCTGGTTGTCTAGGGAGGCAATCTTCAGGTGTCATTTCTGTTTTGGCAAATAAGCACTATGAGAAATATGACCATCAATCTTTCTCAGCCTCTGTATGCTGTCTACGGCTTGGAGGATAGAAGTTTTCCCTTCCTCTGCCTCTTCTTTGCCTTATATATTTAGTACACCTTGAGGGCAGGTCACTTTATCTTTGTTAACGTAGAGTGATTCTAAATTAAAGATGTATTTTGGGGTATTTGTGTAACCAGACCAAATAGTAATTGTTTTTTTTCCTAGCAGTGGGCTTTGAGCCTGCTTTGATTTTTCAAGTGGAAAGTGTGTAGTATATTGGATAACCTGTAGCAAATTTAATATTGGTTTGCTTCCTATGAAGGTTCTTTCAGAGTTTCTGTAGGTAGAGACAGAAAAAATGCATTCTTTATTCCACATATGAGACTTCACAAGTAACATTCATTTCTTGTTAATTTATGAGTCTCCGTCATATTCTTTCCCTTAGCAACACCACATGTAAAATTATTGCCACTGTTTCAAATTGCTGATTTATTCTGAACAATGCCTTTTCCTAAGACCCAGTATTTAAAGTGTAGAACTGCTATTATGGAAGTCATATTATTACCATAAAATTTAGTTAACTTCTGGTAGCTTCCAGAGTCCAGTAGCATTTTTTAACAGATATCTCTATTAGAAATGAGTGGATTGATCATGGTAACTTTCAGTAAAAATCTAGCAACAGTGCTATGAATGAAGTGAGGAGGTAATCAGACATGTGGGAGTGACCTCCACAGTACTTGATGGTGGTATAGGTTCTTCCAGAGTTAGCTGTAGGAAAAAAATTGACAATAAATCTTCAAATAACAGAGTTTTTAAAAAGGCATTATGCACTCATTGTTTAAAGTTCCTTCTCAGAATACCAATTCCAGGTTTCTGGCTTCTGATGTGTGCAGATGCCAGATAGATGTTGCTTAATGACAGTTTCTCTATCATAGCATTTAAAATGTGATCACTTTCCATCTGTAAGATTTCCAGGCTTAGTCCCGGCACTTTTCACTTACTTTCTACTTTTTTTTCCACTTCCTTTTTAAATGGGCTCACTGACCCTGTAACTAGACACAGCATGCCGTCTTTTTTCTGAGAGAGTGTTTTGGCTGGTGTTGCACAAATTCTCTTTTGTGAATGAAATTGAGTAAATTGTAGCAATTTTAGTGTAGCATTTGATAAAGTTATTAATTGCAATGCTTCCTGTGAGTTTGCAATGCGTGTTAAAGATACAGCTGCTTGCATATCAGAGATTTTCCTTCTTTATGTAAGTAAATACTGGAGCAATGCGCCTTTTTCCAAACACACTGTAAATTTGACTATTAGAAAATATTTTCCCAAGGCAAGAAGAAATTTGCAGGTCACATGCAAGAAAACTAGGTTATGGGATGAACTGCTGTTTGATGGAAACAAATCAAGCAGTAGTCTATACTCAAAGTGTATATTTTATAGTTGGAGATTATTGTTTGTGGTGGTTTCCCAGAAAAAACTCAAACAAGATATCAAGTGTAATGGCAGTGGACTAAGAAATCTCACTAGTTAAGATGTGGGGATATTCCTAAAGTCTAAGGACAGGCCAAACCCTTCCTGATTACCCTCTTACAGACATATGCTTATATAGAACAAGTAGTCCCTGTGCTAAGCAACAGTGACAGCAGCTGCTGCTTTCTTCCTTCTCTAGGATTCATCCATAGCTTTGTGCTTGGGGATGGTTATGCTGAAGGTTAAATAACTCTGGATTGCATTGCAAGGTCAGACCTGCCTTCAGCTTGTGGTACAGATGTATATTATAGTCATTAGCAATTGCAATGAGTACAACAATGAGAAAAGAAGGTAAGTAGCAGCTGAAGCATAGCCTGACAATTTATGTCAGTGGACCATTTTCTTCAGCGTCCCTGCTACTGTTCCTCTTCCAGTGGCAGCAGCTGCAGGTGGATAGGATGGGACATAGCCCTGTTTAACAAGTCTTTCATAACGCTTTTCTTAATTGATCAATATTGTAGAATTCAACAACATATTAGATCTGGAAGGTCTCAGACTGCTATCTTGTTTGACAAGTAATGTAGGAATATAATGAGTGATAAAATAAACCACAAAGAAATCTAAGCATTTCTTTAAAATACAGTGTGGAGACATCTCTTTTTTTCCTCAGTATCCAGTACAATTAAAACAATACTCAGATAAAACTAAATAAAATGACATTCTTCACAAACACTTAAAGATGTGATACCTGAAATAGAAAACAGTAACTTAGAACACAAGATTTATGGTATTTTTAATTCTAAGATTTAATATTATCTGGCCAACACTAGGTTTAAAGGCTTTCATATGAAGCTTTGTACTGAGCACTCAGTTCCAACAACTCATCATTAATTAATGATAACATACAGGAGGACACTGAGTAATGGAATTCCAAATGTGCTTTTGGAAGACCTTTTTAGTAGTTGGTTTTCTAGGGACGGAGGGAGGGGGGGGGCGGGGGGGTGGTTTGAGCATGTTTTTGAGATTCAAAATAAATGAGAATCATAGAATAGTTTGTGTTGGAAGGTACCTTTAAAGGTCATCTAGTCCCACCCCTCTGCAGTAAGCAGCAACATCTTCAACTGGATAAGGATGCTCCCAGCACCATCCAATTGGGCCTTTAATGTTTCTAGGGATGGGCCTTCTACCACATCCCTGGGCAACCTGTTCCAGTGTTTCATTACTCTAACTGTAATGTATTTCTTTCTTATATGTAGTCTGATTCTACTATCTTCTGAATCTGTCCCTTCTTTGTAATAGAAGTTCTTCATCCATCAGATCATTTTTGTGGCTCTCCTCTGAACCCACTTAAATAGGTCCACGCCTTGAGATAACAAATACTCAAGAAACCTGTAAATACAGTGGCAAAAGCGTTACCAAAAACAAAGATGTGCCTATTTTTCTCAAGGCTATTTTGGCAATTATAGCAGTATCCTTTTTACTCTGACTAGTCATCATGTGTGGAGTTTATTTTTCCCCCTCCGCTTCTAAGCCTTAGCATTACACATTTTTTGTACAACCACAAATGTTTCCTTGTTTTTTATTTGTAATGAAAAATTTAGCCTCTTTTATTACTTTCGCTATTGACTCTTGATATGTTCTTGTCTCTGTAAATACTGCTGAAATAGCTGTTGTCATTCATTCTTTAACATGTTTTGGCTGGACAGGTGCTTTAGGATCAAATGAATGCTCATTCAGCCAAACCTGTGGTAGCAGCAATCTCCAGCCTCAGGCTAGTTCTTGCAGTTTAGATTTGCAGGGTTGCAATCTGTGATTACTTGTGATTCTTAAACCTTCACCAAACTTCGGTGCTGCAGTGCTCCTCCCAGTTATAATAAAATAAAAATCTAAATAAAACAAAACAAAAACCAAACAAACCCTAAAATAAAATAAAAACAAACCCAACCAACCAAACAAAATCCAACAACTTAAAAAGCCCCAGTGGTATCCTTCCTCTAAATCAGTACGTGTTAGCTGTTAGCCACATGCTCAGGGATGCAGAGTGTAAGGGAAACTGGTACATGCTTATACTCCACAATATTTAATGGATGCGTTTGATATGGTATAACTGATTAAACTTCAGTTACTTCCAAGATGTCAGGGTTCTTCGCTGACACAAACACCTGATATTTTCAGCTGCTGTTTATGGGACTCTGTCATGGGAACTCTAGAAAGCTAGTCCATAGGAGATGACAGTTCAGTAAACTCAAACGTGTTGTGTTTCCTTCTTATATTGAAAAATTCCTTTTTTCATCTGGAAAGAAAATGTACAGATTTGAATTTTAGGAGGACTTTGAATAAGATAGAGGAAACAAGAAGATTTGAATAAGTAGGGCAGCCAGAAAGCAGTAAGGGGCAGCATTCATGCTTAGTCAGGTTTGCTGCGTCAGTGTGGATGACAATAGCAATGCCGGTCATTGAAAAGCATGCCAATTCTTGTTGAAAAAGTAATTAATTAGAGCAGGCTTTTAAAAAAAAAATATCTTTTCTTCCACACTTTCAATATTTGGCCCTCCTAGTAAGTGTCAGCAGGGCCTAGAGGAATTGCTTCTGCTACTCTTATTTCAAGTGAATCCAGACTGTAAAGGGGATGGTGGTATTGGTTTCAGCTTGAAGAGTAACACGAACTGGTTAAAAGTACTAGAATACAATATGCATAAAATAATCCCCAATATTTTCTGCTACCAAAAAAAAGTTTATTACACCTCTGGAAAATCTAACCATTTCATTCCTATCTGTGAGTCCTTTCCAGTATCTGTTTGGAGCTTTTTTTTTTTTTTCATTGTATGCTATTTTATGTGCTGCCACAATGAAAAGTACCATCTCTGATAACAATGATAATTAAATCAGAAACTGTTATAAAGATAAATGTTCTACCAGGTGCTGCTGTAAGTAGATTGTGACCTTTAAACTCAACAAGGGAAAGCTGCAAGTAACAGGGGTTTCTGTCTCTAGACATTTTAATCTTAGGAAGGGTTTCATTCCTAAGTGGTTTAGAGAGGCTTACCTGTCCTTTTAGCTCAGCTTTAGAATATTCTTAAACTGACTGACAGTAATATTTTATTACCTTTAAATATATATATATACACATATATGCAATAATGAAAACTTCGTGTAGATTTATGCCTTGAGCTATCTTTTAAATATCCATATTATTGTCATATTTGCAGTTTACTCTCATGCATGCTACCAGTGTTCACAATTTGAGGGTTTTTTTACTGATATTCTTGCTGCCATTTTTTCATTCTATAAAATATTTTCATGTTCTTACACTGATAACATGATACCATCTTTATGAGTAAATCTTTGCATGATGTGCTTGGGAAGCCTGACACAGCTGTCTTGGACCTTATCCTCTGCTATTAAATAGCTATCAAAACATCTGCTTCCCAACTGACCAAGGTTAAAAATGGAGACTATTTCATAGGCTTTTTTCAAAGCTTCATTCTTTCAGTTGTATGAATGGCACTAATGTACCTCAGCTGAAAATACTGGCCCCTGAAGCACTCAGGAATAATGACTTTAATTTTTGTAAGGAACCAAAAAAAGAAGAATAATGTTCTGCATCGATAAAACCTGCACGACTCATCAGGACTTTAAAAAGTAGCAGCCATTGTATTAATGGAAAAATTTGCTTCTAAGCACAGATAAAATAGGCATATCTTATATTTGTCCCTCTTATGCTAGTACTCTTCACCCTAATTTATACAAAAATGAAGTGTGTTTCTGACGTCTGTATCCAAACTTAGACAGTTACATTTTTACAAAAAAACTTTCCTATTGGACTATATCTAGATTCAGGTATTCTACCTATGTAATAAATGCTCAAACAGTCCAGTATTAATTTCAAATGCAAAAGGAGCTCCCCTTCTTCCTTTTCAAAGATAGCTCTGCAAATGTCTTAACCCTTTTTGTCTACTCTTTACAAAGTCCCCACAATGCTGGTTAACAGAAGAGTGAAAAATAACAGGTAAACGAGAATTGCCAAAATTTCATCCACTCATGCGGCACCACATCCTGTGCAGACAAGGGCTGTTGCAGCACATTCTGATAGTCAGCAGTTTAGGTGAATGGCAAGGACAACTGCAGAATTAAAAGCCAAGCATGGAAAGCATTTTTCCTTCATTTTTGTCTGCTCTGGTCTGCACTGAGCAGTTTCCAGCTCAAGCATTTCTGCTTATCCCAGCTGTTCATGGAAAGAAGCATCGCATCAGCTGTCCTGATCCCATGCAACTTAAAGCTGTGTGGCTCAAAACTACAGTCTTGTCTCCTGTCTGGAGATGAGCAAGCAGCCAAGGAGATCCCCAAATGGTCATGTGTGTTTTGGCAATGTGTTCTTCCCATGAGGCGTATGAGGCATCTTAGTATGTTTGAAATAATCTTCATTAGGATTTTCAAGTAAATCAACTGCAAGTTTATTTGAAATCAGTATGCTACTAGTGCCTCTTTAAATTCCTTTAAAATCATATGTCTAAAATCTTTGAAGCGTAATTTTAGAATAGCTGGCATCAGTAAGAAAATTTGGCAAACTCCATGCTGCACAAGAATAAATAAAAAACCATTGTTTTATATTGTTTCTCCACAATCTCTTTGACTCTTGTCTTCAAGAATAAAAGTCTGATAGCCCCCTCCATTCAATGAGGCACAATTCTTGTGATGTCCTGTGATGTTATCCAGGTGCACCTCTTAAGTGTGTAGCACTGACCTCAGTTCTGCCCACCTGGAGCTACAAAGACAGGAGCTGTATACGTTCAGGCCTTCTTTCAAAGAACAGGTAAGACACTTTGCAGCAGTAGATTACTAAGCAAGATGTTAAGGATTTACTGAATATTGTGCATGTAAAATGCCACTGCCCTCACTTTTCCCTCACCTACCATAGGGAAATACAGATAAATTGATGGAGAGGTACCTTGCATGAAAACGGGGCGCTGTATGAGAGAGCACCTGAGATAGAAAGTATTTGTGTAAAATTACCTTCTCATTTCCTCAGAGAAATAAACCATTAAATGGTAGCCAGCTGCAATTTTAACTGATAAACAGCCTAGCTGGTGAGCCCTCCTAATCTGTGTGGAACAAAGCAGTATAAAAGAGAACATGCATTTTATTTATTTTAGAAGCATATCTGCAGTACTTATTCTAATTTTTATAAAGGCTAAGGAGAAAATTCTGAGGTCATATATTTGCATTTTTTCCTTCACAGTTATTAATAGCAAAAATAGGAGCCAAGGAATTTATAAGTATATAAAAGTCACATGTCCATACTTTGTAATTCTCAGTGCAGTAAAACAGCATGTTTATACAGCTTGTGGTAGAAAACAGTATCAAGTCTTCCAGAGATTTTTATCAGTGGTGTTTTATGCATCCCTGGGCCTTGGGCCGTACCTAGAAAAACGTTTTTAGATAAGGACCAAACATCCAAGTTACTTGCTAAAGGGAAGCTATGAAGGTGACTGTGAGCTTCTTCATCCCTACCATCATGGTCTTCCCCAGCAAAGAAGCTGTTATTTTAGAGTACTTGTATGAAAGGAGATTTCTCACGTAGAAATTATATTTAGGAAAAACAAAAGGAATTAATTATTTCTCTTCCCACCTTGTGGAGCACTTTGTACAAGAGAATGAGGATATGCTAACATGTGCATCAAATGTCACCTCTATTTCATTTCTCCCATCTGCTTGATACATAGTGCTTATCATTATATAAACCATTAGGGAAAGAGTTGAATTTATCAAGATGGACTTTTTCATCTTCTTTTTTCATTTGGCAATGTGAAGCATGAATGCTCGATGCCCAAGTGTGTCATTCATTTGACAGTTTTTGCTGACATAAAATGAATCAAGTCTGTTTCTTCACAAAAGGATTTTAGAGGACAGGAGTTCATTTGGTGTTGTGCAATTCCAGTGTTTTTTTTTTTATCACATCTGAGGCTAGTCCTCATTCCTGCAGTTCTTTAATAGATACTTGTAATAGCCCATCCTCGAGCCTGATGGAGATTGCTGTGGCCATATTCTGTATGACCTGAGGCAGCTATATGTTTCTTCTGAGAGAATGACTAAATATTGATTCTCAACCCCACCTTATTCTCATGGATTATAATGTTAGTCTGGTGATGACTTTAAGAGCCTTAGGCACAAGGGAAAGGTGTAGCATATTGAACAATAGTCTCTGATGGTCTTAGGCAAACTGTGGCATAAGCTGAGGCTAGACAAAGGCAAAAACATGCCATTATCAGATAGGCTTGGTGAGACTGAACACTTTCCCACACTAACTTAACACTTTTATATTTATATAAAGGATAACGAATCTCTTTCTTCACTGAATATTACCTCCTTTCTGGTTCAAGATTATTCTTTTTTGAATATAATATCCTAGTATTTTATCCAGTTTAGTTTTGAAAGCTACCCACAAAGCACCATCTGTCATTTTTTGTACAGAGACTATTCTGTTGTCAAACTCACTTTGCTTTTAGAAAAACATCTATACTTGGAAGTTTGTCCAAGAAAATGCACCTCATTTTAGTTATGGTTTGCTAAAACAAAGAACAGACATATAGATACAGGTATAGTTAGAGTGAAAGAGATATTATCAGCTGATCATTTCATACAATCTCAGTGTCATCAGACAAAAAGGCATCCGTTATCACACATAATGTCTTGTGTGTTGTGAAATGTTAAGAAATAGACCAAAGGATCAGCTGAACAGGCATCACTTCTGCAGAAGGCCTGCTGAGCTCCTTAATCCTTACACAGCCACGGATAAAAGCAAATATTTTAAAGGAATGAATACAAATCAAGTGTTTATTTTTGCTCTAATAGAGCAAGTTAATTTATTTCTGATTAAATTATGCCTGATTGAGTCAGTGAGAACAATCTGGTATGATTGGCACAGAATATTTCAAAGATTGTGTGTTATGATGCAGTATTTTCTTGTCATATACTCAATACGTTCGAGTAAATTGAAGGTCTCATTTGTTAATTAGAGTTTTATAAATATATAAAAAAATGCTGGGGCTTATTTATGGCTTTGTTACAGAGAATGCTTTTTGTCTTGTTTTAATGTACTAAAATTTCATAAAGAAACAAAAAACAATTTGACAGAACATGCTGTTTTTATGGCATAATATAATTGCATAACAATCATAGAACAGGAAGAACTAATTAAATTACTAGAATAAGTATCATCAGAAATAACAAAATTGTCAGTTGTCATAACTTTTTGAGAGCAACTTAAAAAAACATGAAAAATAAAGTTAAATGTAAGAGGGAACTGGGATTTTGTGTCCCACAGTTATTTTGCACTCAGATGGAACTATGGATCCGCAGCATTAACAAAATAGTTATCATTAGAAAAACATAATAATCAAGAACCTGTAGTAAAGAAATTAAACAAGATGGTTCTGTAAACTGATTGATAAACCAATTTTTTCATTATTCACTAGATTAAATATGCATTGTAGAATTGTACCTCTGATATGGTGTTATTAAAAAAAACCACAAAAAAACCAACAACAAACAACAAAATACCAAACAAACAACAGAACAAAACCCCTGGTACTTTAAATATATATATGAAATGACATAACAAAATTACTTGCCACTCAGTCTTCTTTGCATGTCTACTTGGGGTCAGTTCCATGTATACAGATTGTGTAGAGGTACAAAATGAACAGCTTAGAACAGGAACACATATTTGCAGGGGGAATGACAGACAGGAGAAAACAGGAAGGAGAAAAATAGGATAAAAGATTCATTAAAATACCTACCACACAATGATTTACTGATGTTCTAGTTGCCAAAAAAATAGTTGTTGGCTTTTGTAAATTCTGAAAATAAAGTAGCTTTAGAAAACAAGTTTTTTAAGTATTAAGATCTCAAGCTCCTTTAAGATGAAATGCAGCATTAGCGCATGCCTGCCTGTTAAGTGCTCCTGCATGGAGCACTAGCCAGCTTCCCTTGCTGTACCATCACTGGGACTACATCTCATGCAGGCAGCGTGGCTCTGAATCCAGTGCTCCATAACATTCCTATGTCATGCAAGAAGAAATTTGATTAATATCTGAAACCACAGACTTCAAAATTCCAGCTGCTTGGTTCACAAAGAGTGTTTCCGTTTGTTTGTTTACAATATAGGTACTGAAATAAAGGGGGAAAGAGCATGGGGAAGTATGAGGAGAAAGAGACAGGAGCAATATGACAGGTTATGCGTTCTTCAAATGTGATTTATATTTAATGCAAGTGTCTCAGAAAGCATACAGAGTAATTTGCTATTTCTTTCACTTCATGTAATCTCTTAATGTGGCTGTCACTCTGGTGTGTTCAAATAGCAGTTTACAATTTGTTTAAGAGAGTGTGTAAGCCATGGCCACCATTGTGTTGGGTACAACCATAAAAAAGGGTTTGCAAACTTTGTAATAATTAGTAAAAAGAAAAGGCTAATGAAAAAATACTTAATATAGTTAGATTCTGGAAGCACAATTGAGTAATTACTCTGTTACTAGATAAAAAAAAAAAAGTTGGGGGGGGAATCTGAACCCAGCTTAGGGCTAATTCCTTCCCCCTCTAAATTCAGACATTGTCTTTAGAAGGCGTGGTAGCTTTGGTCCTGCTGTGTACTTCTACACACCATAACAATACAGAGACATGAAAGAAGATAAAGAGAAAATGAAATAAGGGAGGTAAAATATAATAGACAGCATATAAACCAGACAAACAAAACGCTGTAAAAAAAAGTGCATTTATGAAGTACAGTAACATAAGACAGGGAAAGAGAATGAAGCCATAAGACAGGGAAACAGTATATGGAGAAGAATCTTGAAACAACAGAAATAGTAATAAAATTTTACAGCTTAATTTATCAAATCTGAAATGGTGTGAAAGTGATGAAGAGCAAAGTAAAAGCAGCAGCATCAATATTCAAAGAGAAAGTAGTTTGAAAGTTTTGAGCAGCATAAAGAGGATTGAAATAGAACAGGACTACACTAAGATTATTGATAAAGGATTTTAGGTCACTGTATACCTATTCAGTGAAAGTAATATAGTCTTATGTACCTCTGAGATGTATTTTGAAGAATATTCTTTGCGAAATCAGTGCTACCAATACTTAATTTGAACTATGGGCTTCAAGAAAGCAAGTTGTTCTGGGTACACTTACAAATACTTGAGGGTTTTTTATGTATTTATATACCCATCTGAGAGATTGCCCGTCTACCATGCTTTATGGTTTGGAAGATAATGTCATGTTTTCTATCAGTTTTCTCTCCCAAGCCTACACTGTCTGCCTCAGTGGCCCTGTAAATTTGTATTACACAAGTCTCCATCTTAGATACAAACTAGGTAGATCTTGCAAATTCTCTTTGCCCATCAGTTAAGCTAATTACAACTCATTAATACAATACCCTTATCTTAATTGCAGTAAAAATGGAACAGTGTTATCAGTATGTTTTTCACTTTCTTTTGGCTCAAGAAAGGAGAACATAATCTTGACAGTTAAACAAAGAGCTGTATAGTCTCTCATATCTATAATTTCTATGTAAATGGCTACATGGCCCATCTCTTCTTCTCTGCGAGCTAGGCTGCCTTAGGATAAGAAAAGGAAAATCATGCACAAAGCTACCTGCCATGTTGCTGATATGACCAGGGCATGACCACTACAAGTCCTTGGGAATATACGTTTGCTGAAATACCACGTTCTCTTTGGAGCAGGAGGTGAGTGAAGGCATCCCTCTGAGTTGAACTGTAACACACTTGAACCAAAGGCTACCACAGGCAGGAACTGCCTCATAATTAATTGCAGTGATGCTTACTGCCAATGGAGACACTTCTTAGTGCGAATAAGTGACAGATGTGGTCTTCACTGAAAAAGTGTTTCACTGTAGATTTCTAGAATCAATTTTAGAGGGCTCTCACTATTCCTCCTCTTCTACCAGATCTAATAATACAGAGTAAAAAGACACCTGTGAAAACAGCCAGTAGTTCTAGAATTGTTATGGTGGGTAACTTGCCTATGTCTGGCAGAAGTTTTACAAAACACAATTATGTCTGAGCTACAGTACAGCAGCAATCAACTCTGTCTGCTCATGTCATGTCAATACGAGACATGTCTACTATTTCACAGCACAGTTTTCTTTCCCCTTTGAAAAGTAATTAAGTTTATCTATGATGTATATTCTCAGTGCCAAAAAATCTTTTATGGTGCATTGATTCTGCTTGTCTGATTAGTGAAAACATCACCTTGCAATGAAAAATAGAAAACTATTTCTGTTTTATTTTTCTGCTTATAGACTTAAGAACCACCTTTTATTATATGCTATAAAAGCTTATTCAAAGAACTACAACTCCCAATACGACTTGTAGAGATAATGAGCAGAGGAAAACTACTTAAATCTAGAATAATTATTGCAATAGATGACTGATACAGCCTAATCAAATATTTAGGCAATCAGTGGTCCTGTAAATCTTTACTATGAATTCAGATGCACTCTTGCTAGACCTGCTGGACAAATGATTATTTTCCACTTGGTAATGGCATAGTGGAGTATCTGAAGGATTAAAGGTTTCCTTAACCTGAAGGTTACACCTTATTAATTACAAGTATAAAATAATTCTCTCTTTTGTGAGGGTTTTTTACAACAACCAATTTGCCAGTAAAATCGAGTTCTGCTCAGTAGATAGGAAAAACTTGGACATTTCCCACAGTCAGTTTCAACATTGCTGTGTTAGGGAAGCAAAAACCTACCAAGAAGTCTTGAAAAATATCTGTGTCTGTCAGTAGGCAATGATACTGACTGAGACATGCAGCCAAGCAAAATACTGTGCAGAAGTAGCACAGATGCCCAGAGTAGTACAGCCACAACTGAGCTTACATTATTGCTGCTGAGCCCAGCCAATGCAGCTGGACTGGTTCCAGATACCTCTGCACTATGCCATTAGATGCATTCTAGGGCTGATGCTCCTGTTGTGCTGCTACATTGCCTGCTGCAGAATCACCTTTTGTGGTGACTATACTTCTATTCCTTATTATAATGCATGCTTTATGGTGCTTTACTTTGACACTATTCAAAAGGTCATTAATTCAAGTAGTGACTACCAAGTAGTATGTTTACACAAAGCAGTACATTCTTTGGGTATTATATCCTGTTTCCACTTAAATTTTGGATACAGGTTAGCCTAAACTTCTTTTAGCAATCAACTACATTCAGTGAGATTCCACATTTGCAGCGAGTGAGGACACTCCCCCACCCTCAGTGTGTCCATAGGGGATCATGAGATGGTACATGCTTTGGCCAGGTAGGAAAGTCTACAGTGATAAACTGCTTCTTGGGTGATGTGCCTTCAGAGGCACCTTCCTCTCTTATTATTGGGGTTTTCACATGCTAAGTATACATAAACTATGAAGCAAGCTCTTCTCTGGGACTGTGTGTATATGAGATGTTCTGTTATGGCTGGGGAGCAGAGGATGGTTGTTCCACAGGGTACAGCAAGCTTGCTCAGGTTTGTAAGCACCGTGCAAATCTGTGGCAGTTGCAGTATATACCTATATTTGGGCATGGAACATTGAAAAATGAAATATGGGTATATAGATGTTCCCCAAGGAACTCTGGGCTGTGAAAACTATTCCCAGCTTTCATTAGAAAAAAATACAGATTTTCTAATCCTTAAAAGATGTCAAATTGTCTTTTCTCTTCCATCTTTTCCATCTTCTCACCTGTGAGAAAATAAGATACAGAGCTCTGAGATGGTTATGTTGCTATATTTTTTTCTACTTAGATCCTGGTATTGCTAATATATTTGATTAAAATGCAGGATTTTATTAATGATACTATTGTTTTAAGAATTTAATTAGGAGTGTCTCTTATTTTCCTGACTATAATGAGAAGTTGTCTTCTTGATCTTTTTCCTCTGAATGCCTTATATATTTTGGATCTCAGTGTCTCTGTGCTGCTGGTAACTGTTATCTGCATTTCTGAAATAGGAGTAGAAGGTAAAAAGTTTACCTGGTTTATCAAAAACAAAGAGACTAGTATAAATTCTGAGATAATAATTTACGATTCCTGCCTCCTAGGCATTTTTGCTCATGTCTCATTTTTCTCAAAGTCTTTTAGTCCAACTAGGAGCAACTAGGAGCAACTCTTCCCAGCACCAGTGTTTGTTTCAGCATATTGCATGTGGCTGAGTATGATTTCTATTTTTACAATTGTAAAGATGTAAGGATATTACTTTAGCACAGTATTTAAAATTTTGAGGTAGAAATTTAACTGATCCAATGTCATCTGAGAAACTGTTTACAGTGAGGAATGTGTTGGAACAGGAATTACATCTGAGCAGTTCTGAGTGCTTCCCTTCATTGTTACTTTGGTCAAGATCACATTCTTTCATAGTTGGAATTAAACCATTTTGACAAAATGCTGACATCAGGCTGCTTTCAGGATGTCTTGTAATGTTTTTAGGCTGCCCTTGAAACCATAAATGTATTTAAATGCCTCCATTCAGTTGCTGCTGGATTTCACTACAGAATGTGGCATGGAGAGTAATGGCATGGTATTGTGGCTATATATATTTAAATGGCAGTAAATGTATCATGTTACCACTTTAAATATATAATGCTGAAACAATGCAATGTTATCAGCTTCTTTTTATACTATTAACTATGGCAAGGAGTCTCTATTTTCTGAACAAAAATTGCAGACAAAATAAGGGCAGGTTTTCATATTAACATTTAATTCTTTCTATAGAAAATGTGTAGGGATGTGCTCATAAAAGTAAAAGGTACTGATTGCTTTAAGAAGCCTAACAGCCATACAGCGATAAGGAGAAGCCTTTCAGCTAGTGCACACTTCAGCAAATAAAAAAAAGCCTCTATTCCACTCATGTATTTCATTCACATATTTTACTCTTATCCTGCCCCAAGGAAGACAAGATGGCTGAAATATTGGCAGATTCCTGCACCTGAAATAACAATAAAATATTCTGTTATCACTGGAAACGTGAGTGGAGTACAGGGCAAGGGGATGGAGGAAGAGTTACCTGCTGCTAAGTTCACTGGCTAGACAGGTTTTCTGTATTACTGAAGTAATAAGACATGCTAGGGTGTGCATTTCTGAGCTTGGGGGAATTGAGGTACTGAGACGTGATGCCAAAGACAAATAACTTTAACAGCTGGAATAATGTGCCTGTAGCACAGTGGTGCACACTGACACATATCTCATTATAATATATATAACCGCATCGCAATGCAGTTGCAATACGGAAGAGGGAATTTTTCTGATTATCCTTTACTTTATGAATCATCGTGCCTATATTGACCAGTGTACTGTCAAAGCTCAGCTTTTAAGAAAAAAATGATTTGTTGAAACTTGGAAAATATATTTGTCATCAGTCAAAACTACTCAAGCAGAGGAGGGGAAGTTTCACTGGTTTGTAGTCAGTGAGGAGGTCAGAATTGAAACTTCTGTCTCAAACACCATGGCAGCAAACACATAGGTATATCGCAGTGGGACTTAAAAAGTGTAGTGAAATGCCTGTTCAGTTCAGCTGTTCCAGACAAAGACTTTCTTCCTGTCCCAGTTGCTGCTGCCCCAACACTCCGTAACTGCAAGATTAATAGAGTTGTTACAACTCAGCTAATGTATATTTCTGTGTCAGTAAAAGAAATTTTTTCCACTCTGGAATGAGAACTGAATCTACGATTTCCTCAGGTACCTTGCTTGTCCCCTAGTAACATTTTGCAGGAAGTGTTAGTTGGAAGTAAAAGTCACTATGACTGTGAAGGGCTAGAAATCATAGGCTCAGTGGGCTAAAGTGACTTCAGACAGGGTGAAACAACAAACCAGGACTCAAAGCAGAAGCAGATCATGTGTTTCTCAGCCTATACACGCAGTGCTTTGCAGGAGAGCAGGCTAGCCTCAATGGGAAACATATATTGCTCCTCAGTATTGTGTCTCTGAACGTCATTTTCTGTGAGGAACAGGGACCAGATGCCCTTCTTATTATCATGTGTATATGCTTTTAGAAGAGAAGATGCCTCTCAGAAGCCTTAAAGATGTACCTTGCTAGCACAAGCTGGTGCAGCCTCTCTGGCAAAAGGAATTAATTGGAAGGCAGTGTGGCTCTATAGGGTTCCTTCTTCAATTGTATGAGGTTCTTGAGTAATAAAGCAGAATAATTCAAGTTTTGCTGGTATTGCATCCTCACATGCACAAACATGCATTGATTTAAAGGAAGATTTAAAAAATTCTAGCTCCTGTGTTTTCAATAATACAGACTTCCACATTGAATTATTCCGCAGAAGTCTTAAAGATACTTGGGTCATTTCAGAGTATTTTCTACCAGCTATTTCCTGCATTGTAATTGGCACAATAACCAAATAAGTCACTTCATGCTGTACGATATAAACTGTTCCTTATACTCTCACTTTGTAGTTTTACCTGACTTACAAGATTTATGTGCTAAATTTAAATGGTGGTGCTTCAGTATTGTGCTCTATAGAGACCTGTTTAATTTTCTGTTTTTAGTAGTTAGGAGCTGATGTAGCAAGATGCATTTAGGCTTTGTTTTCTGAGACAACTAAAAATAGAAAGATTTTATAGTATTCCCAAGGGGTTGTGCAAAACTTGGTTTTGTTAACTGACATGTCCAGAAACTCATACTGTTAATAAATTACTAATGCATTGCAATATCAGCAATTCTAACTAATAATAATGAATTTAAACCAGCAATGCTATCTTTAAAAAAGTTATATCAAAAGTTTTTGAAAGATCACAAAAATCTTGTGGAAAAAGACAGTAAGAGATAAGCCATTCCTAAAACCAACTATACATTTTTCAGAGTGCAAACTTTATGCCTACACTGTGCCTGTTTTTGTTCTGTCAATCACCAACCTCCTTTTATTAGTCTTAGATAGAAGATAAACAACAAGACTGACAGCTTTGTGTCCTTTGGCATTTTTGTGTCACCATCACAAGTAAGAGGGTATTATGTCATCACTCAAGCCTGTCAGGTTTAGTTTAGTCTGCTGTTTGTCTTAATGATTGTTTTCCTCATTTTTTCCTTTAAGTTAATACACATACCCATATGGATTGTATATTGTTGATGTTACTAGAATCAATTTTTCAGAATGTCTTTAACTTCAACCATGAAAATTTCACCCTTTTTCCTGGTACACCAAAACAGAAATCAGAAAAATAAGCATCTTCTTCTTTCAATCAGTTCTGGTCTATACAGAACTTTTCATACCTCTTACATTCAAGTATCAATTGCATTAAGATTACATGTAACGAGAACTTTGAGATGTTAAAAAAAAAAAAAAAAAAGCAGCTTTATTTATGCAAGTTCATTATGCACACCTCTCATGGAATCTGTATAGACTTTGGCACTGTGTGTTGATAACTTTACCTAACTTTAATTCTATGATTTATTACATGTCAAAAGAAAAGATAATCTTACCCAGTGTTTGGCTTTCAAAAATAGTCAAGTAGGTATGGTTGAAAGTTGAAGAGTAGACACTTGGCTTGTGTTAGTGACTTCTAAACATATGATCACGTAATGAAAACTACATTTTTTCCTCATTAGGGAAGCAGTAGACCAGTTCCACAAAAAGGCACATTTCCTAGGAAAAGTCTGCCTCAAATTCCATGTTCAAGCTTTCTGAAGGATGTCTGCAGAGTAAAGCCTTTTAAGGGTAGAGTTCTCCAAATATGGCAAGCTGAAGTGGAAGTAAGCTAAAGATTAAGAAATCCTAATAAGGGGGGATAGAGCCTTGACAGGCAACTTTGGGAGGTTTTTAGCGCTTCTTGAGATTCTCCACTTCTCTCTAAAAGACTGCATTTCAACCAGGTCAGATCTTCACACCGAGACAACACCATGAACAGAAGAGCAGAGAAGAAGCTGCTCAGTCTAGCTGCCAGTCAGGTAGTTAGAGCAGTCACTTTAGCAACTGCTAGGGGGATAGGTAAGGAAGGGACAAGTTTTTTAACTGCCACAGTCTCTAATACAAACCAGTAATAAGACCTTTGGTCTACCAACCTTCTCAGAGAATTTCCTAACCATCTGGCCACTGTATTTTCTTAATGGGCTTTGCTCACGCCTTCACGAACCAAATCTATTTCCCTGCAAATATTCACAGATAGGAAGCAGAAAATATGAGCTAGTGGATAGGAATCACAGGAAAATATTGTTCAAGTGTTTTTTTTCAATTAATATGCATTTATATTTATATGTATATGGTGAACATTCATACAGAGTAGGACAGTTTCAAAGAAGGCTTTTAATGGCAAATGCCCAAAATCCCAGTGGTGAGGGCATGCAAATGGTCAAATTAGTTGGAAAGTATGGGGTTTTCCCCTTCTCAGCAGGGCTCTCTAACCAGAATTTTGGAATGACAATGTATAGGCAGATTTTGGGTAATTACAGTTCACCTACACTTCTCATGCAAGAGATCTAGCAAGTAACTCTGGAGATGTCTAGTGGGTGGGCTCATGGGTAAGATTAGAGGACCATTTTGTTTGTGGATTGCTCTCATGCAGATACAGGACCTACCTTCCACTGACTGTGCAGTTAAGTGACCCAGGAGAATTCAGGCAGTTGCTCATAGGTATTTGTACACCCTGGGAGACTTGAGCACAGCAACACAACCAGGGACTTGTCACTGCATAATTGAGGGATTTCAGCAGTGCCCAAAGGTTTTCCTTAAGCACAGGAATTCATGTTCATGGTGTTTGTTATAGTTTTATGTGATAAGTTAATGCAAAACTAGAACTAGGTACTGTTTCTTAATAAATTCACAGAAATATCAGAAATCAAATAGTTGCAGAGTGCCAGTGACTATCCTGCCAGTTGTAGTGGCTTTTTTGACATGTCTGTCCCAGCTGGCAAATTTATTCCAGTAGAGATCACCTTACAAGGTGGCACTTGATTTACATTATCTGATTTGTTCCATAATGGCGGAGATCAGAGTCAAGTCTTTGATTTCATTTTCACAGGGAACAATATATCTTTAATTTTAAAATGGATTATCAGCAACTACATTCATAGAATAATTCAATGCATCACTTTAGGTGCAGCATTTCACATTGCAGAGCGATATAATCATCATTTCTGTCCTACTTTGTCCATCACAGTCAGTAATGTTTCATCTAGGCTCATCTGCAGCTATCAGTCTTGGATCTAGATAGACTGGGGCCAGATCCTCAAATAGTTCCCCCATCTTTTCCCCCTTCCCCTTTCTCTGAATTTAAGCAGTCTTCAAGGAACTTTATCCTCTAAAGTGCTATGGAGGGAGACTAAGGCTTTTTTTGCACCTTTTTTGCTTTAATCCACTTAATGTTTTGTGTCTAGGTAGAATTCGGAAGGCAGATTTGCATATGAGGAATTTGTTTTGTCTGTATCCCCAGGAGAACAGCCTGGTTGTAGAATCTGCTAATTATTTATATAAATCTCATGATCTCTATTTTACAGTAGGAGATTTCTATGGTCTCCTACAGAACTTCACAGTGCCTTTGAGTTGGTATTAATCCATATAACTCTGATTACCCTTCTCTGCCTGGATGTAAAAGGAAATCTGCTGGTATTTCTAAATTGACAGGATTGAAGTTTTCTGTGCTATAAATGTGTGACTGTTCTTTTTCCTTTTTCTTTTGGTGGCAGTGGGGGAGGATTATTTTATTTTGTTTTAATCTATCACTATTCAGTGATACTTTCCAGGATTCAACTAGAGAAAATTAAATCTGCAAAGAAAGTTTAAAGTTTAGGAAACACTAAAGAAAGTATCAGCTCTGAGCATGTTTATACAAAACTATTGTGTGGGTTTTTTTAATTCAGATTTTTTTAATTGAGGCTTTTTTTTCCCTATTCTCAGAATTGACTTCTTGGAAATAAAGTAATCCAATATGATTCTTGTCTATCAAATATAGAGGGTTCAAAAGCATACTCAGTAATTCAGCTTTTGCAAGTACTTCATGACTGAACCTTTAATAACTGGATAATAGAACTCAATATTCATCTACTAGGAATTATCTTAAATAGATTTATTTGGCTCCAGCTGAATTGTTGTAACACCACGGGATTGTTGGTCTGAGGAGGAAACATTTTAAATTTTTTGGCTATCAGTAACACCCTTTCTCAATGTATAAATTAACCCTAGGTACAAAAGTAATTTGCTGGGCTATTCAATAACCCCGAGGATTTAAGTTGCCAGAGTTTCCAAAAACTCTTGTTATTGTTATTATTATTTCTGACTATTTCTGGCCATCAACTCTGTAATTCAGTTTTCTTGGGTGCTCAAGCTTTTGGTATCCTACAAGTAGCAAAAGCAGCTGAGAGTAGATCACCACAGTCCAGGAACATACAAGATCTCATCTGTACATACCACAAATATCTGTCAGGTTTCCTTCTCTCCAGCTCCTCCTTTTCTGGTGTTCTAACTGGAAACATTTTCACTCATGCAATCACAGATTTTTAGATTCTTTGTTGTTCTGGGAAAAGTCATGTCTGGGGAAGGGCTTACTCAGCTTTGCACTAATTTCTAGAGGATATCACACTAATCTGTTAACATTTTAAACAATACCAGATAAGACTTATCTCTATGGATGGGTACTCCTCAAACTGTTGTCTTCAGTACAGTTTGGCAGTGTTATTCAGGATATCAATTATTAATTATAAGAAAACAATTTAAAAACCAAAAAGATTGAGAGGAATGCTTGAAAACTTTGGTTTTCTGTAGTATATAATACAGGCAAAAGCTGTATGAATCAGAAAATTATAGAATAGCTGAGATTGGCAGGGACCTCTGGAGATCATGTAGTCCCACCACCCTGCTCAAGCTGGGTCAGTCAGCATCAGACTGCTCTCCAGTCAGATTTTGAGTATCATCAAGTATGGAGGCTCTACAACCCTCTGGGCAACCTGTGCAGGTGTCTGACCACCCTTACAGTAAAATAGATTTTTCTACGCTGAAGTTGAATTTCCTGCATTTCAGTTTGAATCTTATCTTGTCAGTTTGTGTAAGTCAGAAGTGCGTGGCTTCATCTTCTCTGCTCTCCTCATCAGGAATTTATAAACACTGATGATACCCCCTAAGACTCCTCTTCTCCAGGGTGAACACTCCCAGCACTCAGACTCTCCTTATATGACAGATGTTCCAGACTTTGTGGCTCTTTGTTGTGCTCCCTTCTGTATGTTCCTGTCTCTCTTGTACTGGCTGACCCCAGAACTGGACACAGTACTTCAGGTGTGGCCTCACCAGTGCTGAGCAAAGGGGAAGGATCATCATCTTAGACCTCCTAGCAGCCTTCTTCCTAATACAGCCCAGAATGCTGATAAGTGTAAAGTAATTTGAACTTGCAATTGTTATATTTTCACACTTCTGTTACAGAAAGATAAAATGTACTTTGGAGTTTATATTTGGAAACATAAAGAAATTAATTTTTAGACTCTTCCCTTTTAAAGTGTTACTAATCAGTATTCCTGATGTATATTTAAGATACAATTGGTTTAGCCTATTCTTATTTCTTTCAGCAGTCCCTTTCTCATAGAGGAATTATCTATCATGCAGAGAAAACAAAATTATTTACTACAGAAAATGGGAAAAGTGTTAATAAGACAGATGCTGACAGTTTTTTGCAATTGATTAAAGATTGATTGGGAGAAGAGAAGATTGATGGAGGAGAAAGAAGCCTAGAGATGTTGTTGAAGGCCCATCCCTGGAAACATTCAAGGTCAGGTTGGATGGGGCTCAGAGCAGCCTGATTTAGTTGAATGTGTCCCTGCTTAATGCAGGGGTATTGGACTAAATGACCTTTGAAGTTCCCTTCTGACCCAAACTGGTCTATGATTCTATAAGGAACAAGTAGAGTCAAAGACAGCTTATTCCAAGGATTGGTGACATGCACAAATGTGTGCAGTCAGGAAAGATTTCAAAGAAACAGAAGGAATGTCAGGAGTAAGAGGAATAAAGAATGAGGAAAGTATGGGATCAGTGAGGCATGACAAATATTATCTGTTGGAAGATAAGCATATGTTGAGTATAGTAAAGAGTACTATAGGGGAAAGAAATTAAATATGAAATTTAATAAGCTTTGGTTGAAGAATTTGGAAACACAATGATTAAAGAAGGGCAAGAGGAGGATCTTATGAAAGCATCAAACTTGGCTTTTCTGTTGGAAAACAGAAGAAAAAAACACTGCTTTTACTGAAAGTGGTAGTGTTAAAAATACTGTGTACCAAAGGAAGTGGGTTTGATATCTGCAGTTTTTCCAGACTGGTTGAGTCTACCAGGAGTTGACTAGGATGGGAAAGGAGATTCAGGTGTATACAGACAACAGCTTTATTTTTCTAAATAATTTTTAAAAGAAAATTCTTAAGTTTTATACCTGGAGGAGAAAGTAGTTTAATGCTTGGTACAAAGGAGTTAAGTGAATCAGCTCTGAAGTGAAAAGAGGAGAGAGAGGAAGGAGTCAAGGACACAGTATAATTACAAATGGGATATTATAACTTAGATACCAAAAAAATTAATATATCCTGCACTGCAGATTGTTACTGCAGCACTCTTTACTAATCTGATGCTGGGAGCATGCTATCATCAAAATGTGCAGTTAATGTCCTTTGACGGGCACTTTGTCGACAAACCTAAGAAAGAGCACTGTAACATTCACTGGCCTGAAGGCCAAATACCTCCTTTGCTTATGCTGTGTCTTAGTCAGCTTGTGAAGCTGAGCTAGAAGTTGCTCTTGATCCAATATGTACAATTCAGTAGTGCAAAGCAAAGTTAGAAGTTCTTCTTAGAATGTCTCCAATACTTAAGTGTTTTACAGACTGTTAGAAATAACCACAAAAAGCAGTCAACATTGGAAAAACTCCTTACAGTTTTAAAATATTAAATTCTTCCTTTCGTATGACAATCATGCTATACAATTCTATCCTTCTAAAGTAATAAACTGAAGACAGGTTAGTTATCGTGGTTTCTTAGTGAGTCTTATGAGAACAATAGTATTAATAATCTCTTGCAAGGGTGAAGACTATGTAGCATTGTCTAGCTATGTAGCTTTTTAAATGGTAGTTAGTTTATACATTTGCTTCAATCTTTTGTCTTAAAATCTTTTACCTCCTGCTACAATATGAACTGCAGAAAGAACTAACTGTTAAAAAAGAAAATTAATGCAAGAAATGTGTTGGGCTTTTTTTGTTGTTTTTTTGTTTGGTTTGGGTTTTTTTGTTGGTTTGTTGGGGTTTTTGTTGTTGTTGTTGTTGTTTTTTGTTTTGGTTTGGTTTTTTGTTTGTTTTTTAATGTTGGGATAGCCTACATGGCATCAGACTTGCATCTTTTCTTGAGCTATGCCTAAAGAGGGTGACCAGCAGGTCTAGGGAGGTAATTCTTCCCCTCTACTTCACTCTGGTGAGACCCCACCTGGAGTATTGTGTCCAGTCTGGAGCCTCCAACACAAGATGGACATGGAGCTGTTGGAGTGAGTCCAGAGGAGGGCCATGAAGATGATCAGATGGCTGGAGCACCTCCCCTGTGAGGAGGTGGTACTTCCAGTATGAGGTATTTCCAGTACCTGAAGGGGCCTACAGGAAAGCTATGGCAGGACTTTTTACAAGGGCTTGTAGTGTTAGGACAAGAGGTATAGGTTTTAAACTGGAAGAGGGTAGATTTAGGTTAGACATTTGTAAGGAATTCTTGAGTGTGAGGGCGGTGAGACAATAGAACAGGTTGCCCAGTGAAGTTGTGGTTACCCTCTATCTGGAATTGTCTAAGACCAGCTTGGATGGGGCTTTGAGCAACCTGGTCTAGTGGGAGGTGTCTCTGCCCATGGCAGGGGGGTTGGACCTAGATGATTTTTAAGGTCCCTTCCTGGTCAGACCATTCTGTGATTCTTTGAAATGAAAAAGCCTGTTTTTTGTCTAAACATATGTGTTAAGCATGGACAAGTTTCTTCTGTTATACTTAAATACATCTGGTGTATGTGAATGGCAGTGAAAATGTCAGATATTAGGGATACATTCTATCAGTGGATTAAGTGCATGATTTGCTTCTTCATGCTAAAGAATCCCAGATCTCTCAGCCTCTCTGTGTATGAGAGATGCCCCAATCCCTTATTTATGTTTTCCATTACCATTCCTCAGTAGTAGTTTCCTGCACAGCACATCTGTATCTGGAATACAGACACATCCCGCAAAAGAGAAAGCATCTGTGTACTTGTGGTTCAGAGGCAGATTGTCTGCTGCTAGGCTATATGAGAGACATCATAAAAATTTAAAGGACTCTATCATTAAAGATGTTAAAATTATCATAAAGGCTTCTAAGAATCCGCCCTGGAATTGCACTAGACCTATCTCAGAGCTCTCCTGAGACTTTGTTATATATTTCAGTTCCCTCAGTAGTAAGATTTGCAAGTCATTGCTATCAGCACTAAAATCTTCTGTATTTTACTCTACATTGGTACTGGAATCAATTACTAGGTTGATTGCAGATACACTTATAAATCGTTGATTATTTTTTTGTTATTTTGGTCAGATTCTGTAATATTTTCAAGGCAGTTACTTGTTCTTAATCACCCTCTGGAGGAACCTAAAGACTGAAGCAGGAGTTTAAGAAGTCTGACTTCTTGATATAGTTAGGATGAATGAGTATTCCTGCTGCATGTCTAGCCATTCTAGCCATCTGCTACAGGAAGAATAATGTTAATTTATGCATCTGCATGAATTATTATGAAGTGCAGAAAGAACAGGGACATCTTATAGCTGTTCTCATGCAGAGTGAGATCTCTCCTAGAGCATTAATAAATAAGAAGGTCTCCCCAAATTCTGGTGAAAGAATATGTTTGAACAGGACCACACTATTTAGAAATAAGAAGATTGTGGCTTTCCAAGAAATATGAAGCAATATGATAAACATGACTCTACCATGTGTATTATGCACTCTTGCCACTAAAAACTTTTTCAGTATGATGGGATTATTATGTTTAGCTAATCAATGAGCAGAACTGTAATGCCACCTTCTACAAGGTTAGAGAAATATTGGTATAATTCACTTCTGCAGCTTCTTTAACACATGGTTGTTTGCAGACATAGTTGAAAAACACATTGCACATGGGCAGGTTTGAGGAGAAACTGGATTTCCAGTGGTGCTAAGAGTGTAAACTTTGGCCAAGATGTTCTGTGTACGCTGCCCTATAGAATTCCTTTCATCCAAAGCTGACAGAAGCTAGTGCATGAGGGTCACCAAAAGTGACTGTAAGGGGCAGTCTCTTAGAGAGGAAAAACTGAGTATACTACAATTGATGTTCTTTAAAATATGTAGATTGTCTTGGTAGAGCTTTGTGCTGTTTGGCTACATAGTTTTTAATGCCTAAACAAGCTCAACTCTGCCTTTTTCAGTAATTGTTTAAGTACTGTTAACACAATGATTAATATCAACATCAGTAGCATAAGGACAAGTTGCCTGGTCTGGTCTTCACAGAAGAACAAACAGACATCTATGTACCTTTGTTTTAGTTTGCAAAAGCAGTAGGATTTATTTATTCCTTCTACTTCAGTAATGTTGCTATCTAATATTTCTCACTGAAAATGAACTCTCATTTAGCCTGAAACGTACTGTTCTGTGTTTTCAGTGTTACCCTCAAAATTGTAGAAATAGAAATTATTTTTCTGCCTTCTATTAGTATTTTCTTATGTAGATGTGGACTGTTATTACAGCTTTCCATTGTATTATTTTCATTTTCATAGTATTACTTATGCAGTAATATTCAGAAATTGCCTTCCCAACTGAGAGCCAGATTCTATCTGTAATTTACAATCTATGACACAGTATGATGTATGCAGTTTTGAAATACTGTAGCATGATTTTTTTGCTTTTATCATAATTGCCAGTATCAGTACAACCCAGAACAGGATTCATCTTTTTCAAGTGGTGCTGTATTTGTACTTACAGTTAGATAATTTCACCTATAATCCTCAGGGCTTCTTTCCTGCATGACTGCTTTCAAAATACCAGTTTCCAACTTGATATGTAAGATTATAATTTCTACCAACTACTTTTTAGCTATTGAACCTCATTTATTTTAATTCTGTCCATCTCTAACCTTGCCAGATAATTTTGCAATTTTAATTTTTGCAGCTGCATATTTGAGAAATAGAATTTTAAAAATATTTTCTAGGCTACTATGCTGTGGCACATGTCCAGTTGCATTAGTATAATAGGAAATCTTATAATTCCTCCTTGCAGAAAGAGCCAGATTATTAGGCCTGGTAAGACAACATACCATCCTGACTAATGTGACTTGTTTTATTTTTTGGAGTTACAGGTAAACATTATTCCAAAACCATAGAAAAAGCACCTTCAGTGTTCAAAACCTGTATGTTTTTGGAAGGATTTGAAACTTAAATTTATTATTTGATAGTGAGGCAGCCCTCACACTTTCTAAGACAACAAATGTCATCCTTTTGATTCTCAAAAGACAAGCAGAACTTAAGTGCAGTTTCTCTTTAACACCAGAAATAGGCATTATAGACAACCTAGAAGGCAAGTTCTTCTGGTTTTGCATACTGCAGTATGTCTTGAATGCTCTGTAAAAGAGATAAACCAAAGAGAATACAGAATATGATTGTGAGAGAAAATGTCACTCAGTGCAGAAAATCTGACCTACAGGAAGGTTTTACTGTATTTAGGCCATTCAGGGAGGGCATATAATCATCCTGTCCTTCTCTTGTCAGTTGGCAACAGTTGGAGAAACCTCCCTTAGCAGGTGTGTTCAAGATAGTAAGTAATTGTTAAGTTACCTTAAACTGTTTTTGTTTTACCCAGATTGCAGGAAATGGAGAAATGTTGTCATTTTACTGAAAAAATTACCTTGCTGTTTGGATTTTCCTCATAAGAATATGAGGCTGTTCTTTAAATATGGCCTACTCTGATAAATAATAGATTACATTGTACAGACAGGTCCTGGGTCCCTAGTTCTTTGGCCTTTTCAAGGCAGCAAGCAAGCATAGAGAAGATGCCTTTGTTAGTGAGACTGTCAGTACCTCTTCTGATGAAGGGAGTTTTCCATACTCCTTGGCAAATGCATTATCCAATGTGCAAGAAAGGAGAAAGCCTTGCTGTTGAACATTGTTCTCTAAATAAGCTAATCAAATATTTCAGTATTTCTTAGCTAAAAACAATCTAGTCTTTCTTAGCAGATTGAAAGCCAGAGCACAAATTGTAAGATGAGCAAATGATTGGAGGTAGATGAGGTACATTCCGTTTGACCCCGTTGTTTCTTCCTTTTGATTATTAAGTACTTTGGAAGGGCTCAAAGAGAAATAGAAATGCACTGGAATGAAAGTTAAACTAAATTCCAAGGACTGTTATGTTGTTCTTCCATTTCAAAAGCCTTACTTAGCACCTTGTACAAAACTCAGTGATGCCCTGAATTTATTAAGTACATGAATGGGTTGAAAAATTCAGTGAAGTTGAAGCATGCACAGCATATGAGTGACACAAAACTGTGAAAGACACTGTTTGGAATATCTGTTTGAACTCATCTGTGTTACTAATAACTTTCCTAATGGGGAAAAAAAAATCACCATATATCTGCATATTGGCCAGAATACTGTTGTTCCACAGTCAGTTAGCCAAAGATCTGTCCACAGTATTGAGATCTTCAGTTTTGTTATTTCTGCTAATTTTATGTAGAAATTATGTCACCTTGAAAAGACCCAAATGATACACACGTCAGCCAATCCAATAGGTTGCATAGAAATGCCAAATGTATTACCAAGTACTTTTCCCTCTACCTTAGCATTACTTGTGAAAGTAGACTCAATTTCAATGTTTCTGTCCCAGTACATGAATCTGGGATATAAATCCCTTGAATCTATTTCAGATTTGATGATGATGATACTGCATTCAGAAATTTTTAATCTGAAAATCAGAGGGACTGTTTCAGTTTCATAAGTATTAAATTTCTGGGAGTTTAATATGACCTGTAGACTAACAAAAATATTTCTGGTTCCAGCTAATGGTTACATTATTCTCCTGACAAAGGGACCAACTCTATCATAAGAAAGAAAATTTTGTTCAGGAATCCCAGGATGACAGCATGTGTCAAGTTAGTATTGTCAAAACATCTACAAATTGCTCTGGAGGATTCAGGGGTTTTGTTGTTTGGGTTTTTTTACCCATTCTTCAAGTATACGACAGCAGTACTAGTAAGATGTAGTCATTTATGGAAATAAGATTAGAGGTTCTGCTCTCTTTTCCACTCGGTATGAAATGTGGGGTTTTTTCAGAACAGTATGAATTTCTAAGTTTCTTTTCTCTCTTTGATATAAATCCTATGGCAAGATTTCACCACAATACTGCATATGATAATGATATTATTTTGCACAAATAAATGAAGTACAGCTTTTTATGATTGTGAACAAAGAGACCAGTTTATTGCAATGGTCGTCAGTCTCAACAGTTCCTAATTAAAGTGGCTGAAATACATTGCTATCTTTTTTACTCATAATAATCTAAACTATTCAAATTATCAAGGTTAATTCTTTCTGTGTCAGAAAACATTCAGAAGGGAAGTCTTTTCCAGGGAAAAAAAGAATGACAGGTAGAATAAGTTAAGTGCATCTGCTTAGGAACAAGTATTGTACGCATAAATATTTCATATCTTGCAAATTAACTTTATCACGTGTTTCTGGGAATTGCAGAAAACTTAAATAATGTACTTAGGGTACATTGGAATTTATTATGCAATTATGTTTCTTGTTGCATTTTATGTTTTTGTAAGTGCTTACAATGTAAGAATCCAGGAAACAGGGGTCAGTGGTGATATTCTTTGGTACTGTTTTCACATAGTCATATTTCCCAGAAGTCAGATATATATTCTGCTTATTTACCCTTTTTCTGGCATCACTGTATCATGCAAAAATGTAGGCATGCAAACTATTGATAAGGTAACGATTCAGGAATGCAGATGAAAACTTCAAGGAAGAGGCTGAAAAGGTCTGTTTAGCTTCTAACAAAGTGAAATAGAAAAAAGGAAGGGCTTCCAGAGAAGGTTCTGAAAGAGCAGGCTAGGTATGAAACCATGCCAGTCAAGCAAGAATATAACTTATAGAGTCTAAGAGCAAAGGTTTCTTTTCTGTGCTCACCTAGGTTGTCCGTTCACTACCACAATGAAACTAAGAAGTAGTACTCAGAAACCACCCATGGAATACAAATCGAGTTATTAGTACAACCTTCTTAAGAAGTGGAGGAATAAACACTATCACCCAAGTATAACACAGCAGCTGTAATTTAGTATGAGACACTTAAAGGGGAGCCTGGTGTTTCCTGTTAACTTTTTTGGGGAGCTTGAATTATTTACTGCCATCTGCATTGGGCAATGTGTGGGCATTTCCATATAGATGAAGTCTGTTAATTGGTGTGTAGCAAATACAAATTTATGCAGAATGTCCCCATGCATATTTTACTTTTTGTTTTCAGCTATTAATTAAATAGGACAGAACATTTTGTATTTTACTTTATGGTACGTACTTTAAACTGCTGTAGTAGAACCTTGAGTTGGCTTGAACCTTGTGGTAATGCTGCCCTGTTAGGGGCAATTCTCACTTCAAAGAAAGAGGAATCAAAAGCTCACAGAAAGCTTTTGAAGCTCATGTCCTTCAAATAGAAAACAGTAAACTAGATGAGATTCCTCTTTAAATAAGTAGAACTCAGATCTGCTGAAAGGGATAAAATACAGAGTACTGTAAATAAATTTCCCTCCCAACCACTAGCTCCTGGAGGAGAATGTCATCTCTTTCAAAGTTTTGCTTAACACTTGACACCTTTCAGTAGGTGGCTTCCATTCAGGCCTCATGAGCTTCTTTGCTCCATCAGCCAGGCTTGGCTATCATTTACTCTCTGCCCCATCCAGGACCCCTGCTCCGTTCAGTCTCGTACCTGGAAATTGCTAGCTGGCTAGAAGCACCTCTAGTTTTCCAATGCCACAGAGTGCTCGTTTGCTCCCAGAAGGTTCCTCCTCACCTGGGTGCAGGAGCCAGGACTAGACCATTAGGCAGCCATGTTTTCTTTCATCCAACTTCAACCTTTTAGCAAAATATACCTATACACAGAAAAATGGAAATAAACCACTTCTGCATCCATCATAGGTATAAGTTTCATAGGAGGAATTGGTGTTTCTCTAAAGAGGTATAGATAAGGATATAGACAGATGTAGGAGTAAATTTTGAAAAAAAAAGGTTCTAAAAAGACTCCACGTGCTAGCCTTGTCTGAGCAATAGCAGTAGAATTTTTGCAGTGGTTTGCTTGCAAATCTGCATAGATAGGAAAGCTTACAGATGTTTAGGTTTGGAATTGATCGCACAGATAATTAATTGCATTTAAACTTAGAGAAAATACTTCTGACAAACAGTTTCCTGCAAAGGAGAATTGTGTTGGTGCTGTTTGCAGCATTTTTTGCAAAGACTCTTTCTTTCTTCCTTCCTTCCTGTTCTTTTAATAAAAACTCACTCCAGGATAAAACAGAGAATATCTGATCTCAGTTCTTGATCATTTGTTGTTTTTGCCAGTTTTCCATAAAATTGACTGAGCTGAGGTTTCTGTATTGTACAAAGGTTAAAAAAGGTGTGGAGGGGAACAAATGAGAGAGGGGAGCAGTAGGAATGTAGTTGATGCAGGTCGTTTGTATTTCAGCTGTTTTTTCTCTACCAGTTGGATTGAAATGCTGTGCTCTTGGCATCATCTGTAGAACATTTGTGCTCTAGTGGAATTCATTACAGTTCTTTCTAGTGCACGAAATTCTGCACATTGCCCCATCTATAGGAAAATATTTCAACAGTTGCATAAAAATGTATCATGAGGCAGTAGCAACTGAAAATTATAACAGCATAAAATACCATGTAAGATGATGTACTGCATTATTTTAAAAATAATTTCTAATGAAGGGGAGGCAAAAACAATCACTTTCAAATTATGGGGTGCTGAGGGTTTTTTTGTATTGTGTGTTAATCTAAATATAATCTTTAAAAATTTTTTTAATTATTATTATTTTTTTTAAGTATTACCTAGAGTGACTTTTTTAAATTGAAGTAGATCTTCCTCCTGCTCTTCCCTCAGTGGTTTCATGAAAACAAAATTTTGTTAGGAAGGATTTTCTGATACAAGATCAGATCTTTAGTCATAATCAAAAAAAGGTAAAGCCACTAAAAAATTCATATGTATTACATATGCATGTAGAAGTGAAAATTTCTATATATTCATAATAAGAAATTCCCTTAAAACAGTCAAGAAATCTGATATTCCAGTTCAATGTGAATAGCAATGGACATGAGAAAAATCTGTAGGCAAGCTACACAATGCTAGACTTCTTAATTGAAAATATATTTTGTTAGTAGATGAAAAAGGATTGTCAAAATTCACCTACATTTATAAATACATGAAAAAAAATGTTTTAGAAGGAGCTATTTTAGGCACTAAACAAAGCAGTTAAGGGGCAAAAATCAGTAATTTTATTTATTTTTTTTTTCAGAGGAAGATCAAAGGTAACTAAAATGCCTCAGTTTCTAGATTTATATACGTTACAAGTCACTCAGTACACTATTCGCAAACTTGGTGAACTCTTGTGCTTTACTTCATAGAGAAAACAAAACAAAACAAAACAAAACGAACAAACAAAAAAACCCAAACCAAAACACTAAAATGCCTTAAGACAACTGTGTCCATATTCCTGAATTCTTGGGTGTGCTGGCTTACTCCATAGAACCTCTTGTATAACATACAACGCTTTGTTAATGTACTGATTCCTACCTTATAACATGGATTTTTGCTTTTCAGCTCTGAGGGACAACAGAATTGAGCTGGTCCGAGCTTCATGGCATGAACTGAGTATCAGTGTCAGTGATGTGTCTCTGTCGGATGAAGGGCAGTACACCTGCTCTTTATTTACTATGCCTGTCAAAACGTCCAAGGCTTTTCTTACTGTTCTCGGTAAGTATAAATAGCTGAGCATAGAGAAACAAGTATTAAACTTCTCCGGCTTTGGCAAATTATGATAAGAATGAACTTTTCTACATCTCGGAGCAAGATACATGTAAATGTCTGATCGTTTTTTACTGAAGTTTATTGTTTAAATTGCTGTGCTGAAAAATAGCATGCCTTTTACTATTTGTGCTGTGGCAGGATAATGAATTAGGGAGCGCACAAATACCATGGTATGAGTGCTGCATAAAATGGGCATACCCTCTACATCCCAAGCACCAGAAGTGGAAGGAAGGTGCACGTGTTCATCTCCTAACAATGTGTTGTATAGGTCAAAGGGGAGAAAATCAGAAAGCATGAAATCAAAACGGGCTTCAGAGCTTTATCATTTTTCCTTAGCTGTATGTTGTCTTGGCTCATTCTGCTTTCCTTTTTGTCTATAATGTGCATATTTTCACTGGGTTTGCTGCTTCTTTTATGCTTTATCCTCTAAATGTTCTGCTGTTTTCCCCAAAGGTTATAGATACAGATAGAAAGGCAATAGATTCTGAAAGATGCCCACGAAATAAAGTTTTGCTTGAAGCTTTATGAGATTCTATGAATGTCAGTAGCCCAATCAGCTGAAATTGCTATAGTTCATTGAAACACACCTGCGTACCTAAGAGGTTTTATGATTTTAGAGATTGATTTTTATTCTTTTCTCCTCTTCCTGTCCCTGAACTTGACTTTTTCTTTCTTTTTGTTTTATTTTTATATGTAGACAGGCAGACAGTTTAATTTAATGGGACTAAAGTAAGATGTTCTCTGTGCCAGTAATAGTCACATTAATCCAGCCAGGGAACCGGTTTTGTGCATAGGAATGAAATGTGTATAACTTTCACTCCCCATGAGATTATTTTACAAAAATCTTCACAAGTTTGCCATTAAGGAAAAAAACAAAAACAAAACCAAAAACAAACAATCCAATCAAAGCAGAATATTCTGAAATAACAACTGCCTACTGTTAATCTTCTTTTCTGTAGAGGGGCATCTCATGATCTAAAATATGAAAAAGTAGAGCAGTTATACCTTTTAAATAGCAGAAAGACACAGAAAGGTGTCACAAAGACAAAAAAAACCCAAACAAACCACCAACCTCTAGCCAATATTTATTGACCAGAGTAACTTGATCTTTGACAATCCTTTTAGTTTTACCTTTTTGCAGAAGGATTTTTGCAAGTTTCCGAACATCAGCTACTTACCTTCCATGGAAGGAAGCTGCAAGGCTTAAGATGCCTTTTTTAGTTTTGTATTTGTGGCCTTCTATTTAAAAATAACATTTTTAAACTCTTGAAATACTTTCTATCTGAGAAGGGGATATTTTCAGTTGAAATTTATTGCATCTTTTAATCAGATAAACTATCCTTTTATGTACTAATAATTTCTTTATTGACTGGTCTGTTATGGATTAGAAGATTTAAGTGTCAAGGTATTATAGTAGACACCATTTTCTGTTCTGAAAGAGGAGTAAATTTATTATAGAAATGCACTATGTGATACGTACTGCTGCTTGGTTTTATGTACATAATCTGTCATTTTGGAAAAGAGACGTAAATGAATGAAATTGTGAAATACAGGGCACAGGATCGATTAGTCTGACTGATCCCTTTATCTAGCCACAAATCTGAATACGTCAAAGGGCTGCAGATCATGTTATAGCAATGACATTTTCAGATATTTTAAGATTACAGACATCAGTATCACTTTAAAATAAACTATTCTTGTGGTTTTGGAAGTCAAATGGGTTTATATATGTAGTGATTAATTTTTTTTCCCCAATTCTCTTCATATTTTTTTTTTCTTTAAATGTTCCACGGTTCATTGAAAACCAACTATTTCCAAATTTAGTATTATGTGTGTAGTATGTCATGATCATATGATTTCCTCTAAAGAACTTGGATTCAAATAAAGAATTCTCCATAGTCACTGGAATTGGGATTATACCTGTTGGTTTTTTAGTTATGTGTTCTCTGAAGAGAAAATAACTGGTTTTTATTTTCATCCTTCCTTTTCCCTGGATTTTGTATCCAAACTGTTGGGTTTTTTGTGTTCCATTTACTTTCATTTTCACAGCTGTACTTCTGGTATACTTTGCCATCCTACTTGCTGTGCAGATCATTTTAAACCTTATAATAGCAGGTCAGACTAGACCTGTATGCAGAATATATGTAGAGAAGATAGTTTTTACAATGCAAGCTGTCTTCCTTAGAAAATGAGATAATTTCTGTTTTCTTTAATTCTTTAGAATCCACAGTTCAGATTGACAGGTTATTTGCAATAGGAAACAGGATTCACTGACATTCAATTTTGATAGAAGGCAAGGAAATAATTATTCTGTTTCCAGAATGTAGAGCACATGAAGAATTGAACTTTAAGATGGTCATATATTTGTGGCAGCAGTTGGCACTATCAGAGACATTTTGCTTGTTTGCTCTTTAGGTGTTCCCGAGAAGCCACAAATTACTGGATTTACCTCACCAGTTATGGAGGGAGAGAGGATGCAGCTAACTTGCAAGACGTCTGGTAGTAAACCAGCAGCTGATATCAGATGGTTCAAGAATGACAAAGAAGTTAAAGGTATTTAAAAGGACTTTGATGTAATTTGGTTCAATTCTCAAAACTTTTTATTATCTAGAATGATTTTTTAATTTTGTTTCATGTTTGTAAAGTTTATCATATTTAATAGTTAAATGAATAAGTGATAGTACATAGATAAGGAATAGATTGTAGATTACTGGAGTGGTCACATAACCATCTCTTTTCTTTAAAGGGTAAACTTACATTTTCAATTGCTCTGAACTTTGTTCAGCATAATAAACGCAATTGTGATGCTTCACAGTTACAGATGATTGTCATCACAACCATACCACTCACCTCAGATATTTTATCTTTTCATTTCTTTTTGTCTTTCTAATATGACATATGTCTGATTTGGTCAGTTACTAGTTCTATGTTACTATTCTCTAAGTGACCAGGTGTGGCAGAACTGGAAGAGACAGGAGATTGCACTTCCTGTTGAGGAGCTATGGAGCCTGCTCTGATGAGGAAGTGTTGGGACGTAGCAAATAAAGGAGTCTTAGTTGGGAAACTGAGAACCTGCAGCTGAGGCAAGGATGCTGAGGGTGTGCAGTGAGGAGCAAGGAGAAAGCAGACTTCAAAAAGGATGAGGAGAACTTCATAGGGACTGAGGGGATTTGGACAAAGTCTGCCGTGACTGAAAAATCATCCTAAAACTGAAGCTGAAAGTGAGGATTTGCCTTTGAGGATTCTGTGAGATTAGAAAGAGTTGCATATAAAATCTATTTATTTATTTTCTGTCTTCTCTTTTCCTTTGTGTGTTCTTTACTTAAAATTTAGTTTTCTCGTACATATTCTCATAAATACTGGGATAGTTTAAAATCCTTTATATGGTGAATGGGTGGAGAGAGATTCCTATAACAGAAGGCTAGGTCACAGCTGCCACAGCTGACTGAGATGCCTACTATAGAGAGTATGAATAAAACAGATAAAATATTGTTATTTATTCATGTCACCTTTATTCGTTCTGCAATAAAACTAGATCAATAAATTATTCAAAATCCACCTTTTCTGTGTATCTTTTTAAAAAAAACCCACTTCTATCTGCTTTGTCTCATATTTGTCTGACATAGTGGATTTTTTAGCTCAATAAAGTGACTCAAGCAAAGTTACAGCATTAATTAGAGAATCCATTAATCTTCCT
This sequence comes from Apus apus, assembly GCF_020740795.1. Taxonomy (NCBI): domain Eukaryota; kingdom Metazoa; phylum Chordata; class Aves; order Apodiformes; family Apodidae; genus Apus; species Apus apus. The sequence goes on along the minus strand of NC_067282.1, from coordinate 82,805,629 downwards.
TTACTGTTCTCTTCCACAATTGAATGTACACAACAGAGCTGTGATATGAAATTGGTAAATAAAGGAAGCTGCAGTTCATTGTCCAAACAACCCAGTCCATTCTAGGGACATCTTTATATTTCTGATGAAAAGCAGAAATGTGCTGAAGGAAATGGGAATTTTAGGCTGGAATAATTTGAAATGTGTTTGAACGCTTGTAACAAGGATAGAAAATGAAGAAACAGAATACTAATCTATCCAGTCACTGGGAAATCTGAGGAGATTGCTGAAAGAAAACCAGCACCTCATGAAATGTAATTAAAAAGAAGAGTTTAACATCACAGCTAACACACGTGGCAAAGTGTAGATTCTGTCATCCAGAAAAGATGACCAGATTAATATATATATTCAAGACATTTAAAGATTCAAAATCACTCTAAGCAGTTTCAGTACTTCAGGAGAATCACTGGTACAGTTGGCCTAACAGTAAGGCACCAAATCTTAAAATATGTAGCTTTAAAAATTGTATTTTAATATCTGGTGTAATAACTTTGCCTTTTAGCTGGCATATACTTGAAGGCAAGCGAGCAAATTGATGATTTGGCTCTTTAACTAATTTGCACTTCTCAACAGCTCCTAAAAGGATGCTTTTTTTTAAAAAAAGGGGGTGGGGAAAGTGTGAAAAAGAAAGAGTAAAGAGAATAATAATAATAATAATAAAAAAAACCAAATAAGAGGAAAGAACAGAGCACATTCATTTCAGTTTAGTTTTCTAGGTCTTCTGAAGAGCACATTGCCATTTCTGAAAGGTTAGAAATAAAATAACCTAACCAGTTTGCAGGGGCATCAGCAGAAGTTACATTAGCTTTGTGCACTGTAAGAGGTGAAATGATAAATCTAGAGAAAATAGATATGAAATTATATGCTAATGCAGCTGACATGAAAGGTTAGGAGTTCGTCTGTCTAGCACCAGTAAATCCAATTGTGTTACAGTGTATTATACATGGTGCAAAAGAATATAAATGATGCATAGAGTTCACAGTTGCACCAAAGGGGAAAAAGCCATTCTAAAATTGTAGCTCCTTTGCTATTACTCAAAAAAGGAATCATCATCTTGTAAAGGAATACTGTTTGATAGAGTGTTAGTAATGAGAGAGACTGAATGTGAAGTAGTGAGTACTTTACTTTTACTTTAGTGTTCTGTCTCATTCTGTCTCTGCATCAAATTAACAAAGTGATCTGCAAGTTAGCATTCTAGCAACAGAAGATTATTAAAAGCAAAAAAATGGGAGAAGATAAATACATTTTTGTTTAAAAAACAGATATTTTACAACAAAATATGCTACATGCTCTTTCAACAACAGTATGTAAAAAAATAATTTTAGGTTTTATCAGTATTTTTTATGGATTTCCCCCCTGCGGCAAAATTCGTCTTCAGAAATAAATAAGATACTATCAGTGTATTTTGTTGCAACAGATTAAGGCCTTTTGAATAAGTTTATATATGTTTAGTATGCACAAAGCAGTCAGAGAGGCACTGAATGTTTTGTCATGATAAACCTCTAAAAGGAAGATGAAATCTTTTTAGATACCAAGACCATTTCATGGCAGAACTTGATTATAAATGTAAAAAAAAAAAAAAATTATTTGCCTTGTAAAAACAGAAAAACTATATTTTTACAATATGACTGTTTCTGTATGGATGTTATATGTATGTGCTTTTAGAAATAGTGGACAATTAATGATGAATTATATGCATTATATAATTTCTATTTGTTATTTTCGCTATCAAACACCTATACACCTGAGATGTAAGCTAGTATTAGTTAATATGAGCATATCTATATGTGAACCTATCTGATAGAGAAATAAAAGCGGGCACAGAGTTTGCCCTTACAGATCATACAAGGCAACTGCTGTTCAAAGGTTGTATCATGTTGCTAAAAGTCTCCAATTCAATTCTGAAAACTCTCCAAGGAGAGAGATTCCATAGTCTCTCTAGGTCAGATATTTCAGTATTTGAAAGCCCTTGTTGTGGAAAATTTCCATTGTATTTAGATATTTCATGATACATAACCAGAATTTGCCTTGGTGTAATCTCTGTTCATTGTCCCTCAACTTTTGCTGTATAACATCCGAGAGGATTCTGACTTTTTCTTCTTTATGACCACTCATTAGGTAGTTGAAGACAGCAACTTTACATGGTTTTAGTCTTCTCTTCTTCAGGTTGAATAAACCCAACTGTTTTAAGCTCTCTTTGTACTTTGTATGCTCCAGCCACTGACCATCTCTACAGTTTTTGGCTGAACTCATTTGGGCTTGTGAACATCTTCCCTGTATGGGAAAGCCCAAAACTGGGCCTGCTACTCTAGATCAGCCATGTAAGTGCTGAATAGAGAAGTCACTTCTCTTGGGTTGCTGACTATGCTATTTTTAATGCAGGACAGTTGGTTTTTAGCTTTCAAACCTGCAAAGACAGACTGTTGACTAATGTTTAACCTGTTCTCAAGACCCCCAGTTCCTCCCCTGTAAAGCTACTTTCTACCCAGTCAACCCCTAACCTGTTTCATTTCAGTGATTTCCAGAGAAAGGGCCTCTGTAATAGATCTTATTTTTTTAATCTTTTTTTCAAGTGGCTATTTAGGAGAGAGAGGCATAGCAAGAAAATAAATAAAAGAATGGACTCCAGTAGACATATTTTAAAATTCTGTAAAAACCCTGGGTAAATGTTCTGAATGCATATGGTAACATACCCAATACCTGATCTCCACTGGTCTTTACACCCAGGTGGGCTTACATTCAGTTAGCATATATCATAATCACACCTTCATTTTGCTATGAAGAAACATCTAAGAAGGTACAGCTGATAAAGTGGACAAGCTAAGTATTTCTGTTGATGAGGATGTCAACAGTTCATAAAATAGTATCACTTTTTTTTTTTTTTTTTTTTAACCGAGGTAATTAAGAGTTGAACTCTTCCAAACAATAGATGTCTAGAGAAAGGCTTCTAATACCCATTTATGAAATCAACTGCATTTGTTTTTCTAAAGCTTAAGCATCCACAGCCTCTCACTGAAATTAAACTGCTGATGTTTTCAGGAGCTGTCTGTCCTCCACCTGAATTCAGTTACCAAAGGGATGTGTGTATTATTTATAAGCAGAAAGATATCTATATAGGTGCTGCTTATTAAATTTGGAAACCTAGCTCTGGGAAGAAAATCTCATGTGTTTGCTTTAAGTATTAGTGAAAACAATTCTTGTTTGATTATAATAACTTTGCTTTAGCCCTTGTCAATATTTCCCTCACCTACTGATCCCTAAGTACTAATAGTCACCATGTCAGAAATTGAAATTTCTTAAAGCTTAGCAACCAACAGGCACAAAAATGCTCATATGTAAGAAATTATGATTTATTAGAGAAAAATGGAAATTGAATAATTATGTGGTGTCTTCATCTATCTGGAGGCAGCAAAAAAGACCACCTTTCTGATTCCAGAAGTATTTTTAATCAAAAAGAGGTAGCTTAAGCCATTTAAGATTTGCTTTCTAAAATGGGTATTTCATGCAAATTTTATTTAGGCCATCTTCTTCTCTAAGGAGATTGAGTATAATTTGTAAAACTGAAACCTCTCACTTTTTTTAGGACATAGAAGACATATGCAATCTCAGTGTAACTTATTATAAAAGTTTATGCATTTATATATGTCTTTTAAAGCTTTCCTTGTAACAAATAAATATAACAAGCTTACGATTTTGCTGAAATAAATTAAAAGCAGGAAGTATTCTAAGTATTTTTGAACCAAGTAAAACAATTCTAAAGTATGTGTAAGAAGATCTTACATTGCAGATAATGCATTAAAAGTTTTTTAAATAAGAGCCTGGTCTTTTGGATCTTCAATTCTGATCTACTCTGTGTATCCTTTTTGAATTTGAACCTTAACCTTGAGCTGAGTTGAGTACTTCTTAAGAATATCTGTAGGCTTTCCACACTAGTATCTGGGCTGAAAACTGTCAAGGAGATTTTTTACTCAATCTGCACAAAAGCAGTAGGCCAGTTTAGCACAATATAAATCAGTGAGTGGTAGGTCTCTTTGAAGTCATTTTCTTTCCAGTCGACTTGGGACTTGTCTGTAGATTCCACTAAATACTATAGCATAGTCTACAGTTGTTCATCACCATTGATACCTATACTTTAGTCTAGTTTAATTAATAAATTAGTGTAATTCTAGCCAAACAGAATAAACAATTAATAAAGTAAGCACAGAATTAATGAGACTGCATCCATGCAAACCTTAGGTCGCATGGTTTCGGTAAGATCCCTGTATTGTATTACTATGAAGTATTATAAGCATGGAAAATTTCATGTTTAGTGACACTGTGACTACTTATGGGAGCTGAGGGTGGGAAAACAGAATATTTTTCTAATGAACTGCAGAGAAAGTTTATATCAAATCTGGACCTAAATGTATGAGTTTATGATAAAAGGCAGATCTGTTTGAATGCAGTATGATGTAACCAATTTTGAAATTTTCTTTTTTAATATATATCTCCTGCCTTGACAATCAGAACAAACTGAGAAATAGCTGCAGTCTAATTACTTTTGTTTTAAAGAGATCAAAACAGATATGAAAGACATGTTTTTTCAACAAGTGTGATAGATAATTTAGCTTTCTGATGCTTGAATACTTTTAAAAATACTGGAGATAAAAATTGTTTGTTTACTTTTTCTTTCAGATGTTAAATATTTAAAAGAAGAAGATGCAAATCGTAAAACATTCACAGTCAGCAGCACAATGGATTTCCTAGCAGATCGCAATGATGATGGTGCAGTTTTAAGTTGCAGAGTAGATCATGAGTCCCTAAACTCTACACCTCAGATAGCAATGCAGGTTCTAGAAATACACTGTAAGTAATACATGTTGTATATGCTTGCTTTTATAGTTTTATTTTCTTTCAGAGTTTCTGTTGTGGAAAAATTATAAAAATCTCAGCATTATGTGGATAGATAAGATCCACATATTTCAGCCAGCTTCTCTGGTTTGTATTTGGTTGGGGTTTATTTTTTGGAATTTTTTTTTTATTACAGTAGTAAATCTTAAAAGTTTAATGAGAACTTTACTGGTAAAAAGACTGTGAGACTGAGTTCCTTTGAGATTGTATTGAGAAATGGTAGAGAGTAAATACATTTGTCTTATGTTTGTCATTGTAGCAACGTGAAAGAGTTCTGAAAAATCAAGATAGCTGTTCCTAATTTTCCTTGAAAGTATATAAAAACTTGAAACAAGGGTATGAAGAAGCAAAGTTTGCAGTAGACTGCCTCAGTAACTTTGAATCCTTATAATTAAACTGTGTAATGCTGTTAATAACAGAAGTCCAGGAGGAAAAAAAATAATTTAGAATTTATATTAAGGATTTTTTTATACAGAATGTTCCTCCAGATAATCTAAACTTCACTTTTTTTGTATCTACAGATAGTGACTTATTTTTTCAAGTAGGATTTTTGTAAACTTTTCTGCAATGCACTATTTCAAAGTTGAATGCACTTGCCTATGTATCTGTGTGCCCTGCTTTGAAGTCATGTTGTTCTTTGAGTCAGTTTTTTGGTTGGTTTGTTGTTGTTTTTTTTCACTTACAAACTGTGAGACACTCAGGAAAATGTGTTTTCAGCATCAGATGACATTTTCATATTAATTTGCATTATATTCACCATTCTTTAGGGTACAGCTGTTTGGATTTCTGCAGAACACCTGTACTCTTGATTGCCACCTAGCAAAAACAGGAATCTGGAAAACAGTCAGACAAAGTGAAGGGGAGAGACCTTTTATGGATCTGTTTTGAGTGTAGGTATAATCAAAGGACCCAACTTGGGTCCTATTCTAAAGCAGACAAGCTTGTACATAAAACAGACAAGCTTCCAGTAACTGCAACTAGTTCTGGAGATACCATGTCAAGGACTGCTGGCATATATAACTTGTTGCTAAACAGGAATATTTTTATAAGCCTCTAAGGCTCATAGCGCACATCAAATGCTGAATTGGCAAAAGCACTCCATGCATATAAGCTGACAGCACTGCTAAAAATGCCATCTGAAAAAAAAATGTCTGAAAATTAAGAAGGTGTCAGTTGGCACCCACAAGTAATATGTACTGGAAATAGCTGTTTTCTAAAACATTCTATGCAGCATTTTACTGAGGTAAATCAAAGCCTTCACTGAATGGGTTTAAATGCCTGTCTCCCCTAGCATGTTCAAATGGCATCCATACTAGAGACACAAATCCCTAAAAGCTTTATTTCCTTGAATCCTAAATCCCACAACCAACAGACACTGAGCTAACCCATGCCTTCCGTTCCAAATTGGTTGCTCTTCCTTCAGTGCCCTTCTTGAGATGTTAGCACTACAGGAGTTGAACCAAATTGGATAGACTAGAACACACAGAGAAACAGGACAGTCAAACAAGGTTTAAACTGAGTCACAGCGGCTGCAATGTAATGTAATTCAAGGTAAAAGTAGGTTTCTGGTTTGCTTGAGCGTCACAAGATCATAAGGGAAAGCATCCTTGCTGTGGCCTCTCATACATAAAGCTTATTGAGTATTTGTACTTCTCATTTGCACCCTAGGGAGCAAGATGTTACCTTGCTAAATAGCAGTAGGGTGCATCTTCCTCTATGCCTGTTGTTTCGTGTTTTGAACAAGCTTCTTCTCTCATTTGTGTGGATTCACTGAACAAAAGCAAACCGTGCAGGTCATTTACGATTACTAATGTGCTTTATGTTTCTGCTCCCCCTCCGCCCCCCAAGACTGCCAACTTATCAAAAGCTACAATGCATAAGTAATTATTGTCTATTGTTCCTGCTTGCTCCATTAATTTTCCACCAATCAATTTACCATTCTCCAGCATGAGTATAGAGTCATTATACGTGGAAAGACAAGTGAGAAATGTGCCAAAAGAAGCTCAATTTTAGAATAAAGGATGGAACTATCATTTAAAAGTATGGAGAAAGCAGTATTTTATTACTGGTGACAAATAGACCAAGAACAGGCTATTATTGTCCTTTTCCTTACCACTTACATTTCCATGGTCAGCATACTCAGAAGTCGTACACTGGACAAGTTTCTAAAGGAAATTTTATAAAAAGAGAAACAGATTAAGGAAATTTATGATGTGGTTCAACAGAGAGCCTTGATGTAAAAGGAGAAGGATAATTTACCAGAGCAATCCTAAAGCCTCTGGATGGAAGCACTGGGTGCTCAGGGAGCTGGCGAAGGTCATTGCTAGGCCACTCTCCATCATCTTTGGTAAGTCATGGGTAACAGGAGAGGTGCCTGAGGACTGGAGGATAGCAGATGTCACTCCAGTCTACAAGAAGGGCAAGAAGGAGGACCCAGGTAACCATAGACCGGTCAGCCTCACCTCCATCCCTGGAAAGGTGATAGAACAACTTGTCCTTGGCACTATCTCTAGGCATATCAAGGAGATGGGGGTCATCAAGAGCAGTCAACATGGTTTTACCAAGGGTAAGTCATGTCTGACCAACCTCATAGCCTTCTATGAGGAAATTACTAGGTGGATAGATGATGGTAGAGTGGTGGATGTGGTTTATCTTGATTTCAGTAAAGCATTTGACACTGTCTCCCACAGCATCCTTGTAGATAAGTTGATCAAGTATGGGTTTGATGATCAGGCAGTGAGGTGGATCATGAACTGGTTGAAAGGAAGAAGTCAGAGAGTTGTGGTCAATGGGGCAGAATCTAGTTGCAGGTCTGTGACTAGTGGAGTCCCTCAGGGGTCGGTACTGGGACCGGTGTTGTTCAATATCTTCATCAACGACCTGGATGAGGGTACAGAGTGTACCCTCAGCAAGTTTGCTGGTGACACTAAACTGGGAGGTGTGGCTGACACACCAGAAGGCTGTGCTGCCATTCAGCGAGACCTGGACAGGCTGGAGAGTTGGGCAGGGAGAAACCTGATGAAATTCAACAAGGGCAAGTGTAGAGTTTTGCATTTGGGGAAGAAAAACATAATGTACCAGTACAGGTTGGGGGCTGACCTGCTGGAGGGCAGTGTAGGGGAAAGAGACCTGGGGGTCCTGGTAGACAGGAGGATGACCATGAGCCAGCAGTGTGCCCTTGTGGCTAAGAAGGCCAATGGCATCCTGGGGTGCATTAGAAAGGGTGTGGTTAGTAGGTCAAGAGAGGTTCTCCTCCCCCTCTATTCTGCATTGGTGAGGCCACATCTGGAGTATTGTGTCCAGTTCTGGGCCTCTCAGTTCAAGAAGGACAGGGAAGTGCTTGAAAGAGTCCAGCGCAGAGCCACGAAGATGATGGAGTGGAACATCTCCCTTATGAGGAAAGGCTGAGGGAGCTGGGTCTCTTTAGCTTGGAGAAAAGGAGACTGAGGGGTGACCTCGTCAGTGTTTACAAATATGTAAAGGATGAGTGTCAGGAAGATGGAGTTAAGCTTTTTTCAGTGATGTCTATTGATAGGACAAGGGGTAGTGGATGCAAACTGGAGCATAGGAGGTTCAAGGTGAATATCAGGAAAAAATTTTTTACTGTGAGAGTGACAGAGGACTGGAACAGGCTGCCCAGAGAGGTTGTGGAGTCTCCTTCACTGGAAACATTCAAGACCCACCTGGACGCATTCCTGTGTGATGTGCTCTAGGTGATCCTTCTCTGGAAGGGGGGTTGGACTAGATGATCTTTCGAGGTCCCTTCCAACCCCTAAGATTCTGTGATTCTGTGTGTTTCTGTGAACATAGCACTGGAAAAGGGGCCCTTGATTGTATTCTCGAGGTGCTTTTCGCTGTCATTGGGGGTATTACTGTAGTCACTGGAACCTGATGGCTTTTTTCCATCAGTCCATAAGACTTCAAACATACAAGAAGCATCCTATTTGTATTAATGAGAGGCATACTCACATGATCCAATGTGAGCTGACCCAATATATCCTCAATGCCACCTGACAGCATTGCAAAAATAGTGCTGACAAAACAGATGAATTATGGGACCACATGGAAAAACTCAGGAGAATGTGTTAATTTGACATCCTGTTGGCTCTGAAATCACAACCAAGTAGTGTGGCATTGCTCCATAGGGCATTTGTTCTGAATGTCCTGGAGTTATTTCAGACGAGTAGAGAGCTATGAGAAGATGATAAGGAAGCATCTTACAGTGGTCAAACAGAGCAGAACAAATGAGCATTAATTTGGGAAAGAACAGATGCACAATGATTGGGCATTACCCACTAGAACTGTGCTTGATTTTTAAACACCTTCCTAAAATCTGAAGAATTTTATTTGCAGTACCTGGATAAAAATAATCAGTGTATCATCAAAGGTTAGAAAAAAAGAACAATAATTAATTGTCTAATTAAATATCTGTCCTGTATAACTATGCCTGAAAGTAAAAGAAGTCACTTTTGTTTCAAGCAACTAGCCCTTGGCAATGGACAAAATGTTTGTTGCTTCATCCAAAAAAGAAAACAAACAAACAAAAATAAAACCCCAAACAAAACAAGAAACAAACAAATAAATGAAACACAAAAGCACCAAACAAACAAGCAAAAATCCCCACAACAAAACGAAGAAAGGGAATCCAACAGAACAGTAGAAATTACAGGACTGTTTTTGCATCCAGTGGATGATAGGTAGAGAAAAAGGAAAGCAATGCAGTGGTTGGAATAATAGATTTTATTTATGCGTAGTGAAAGACAGAATAAAATTAAATCTGTCCTAGACAATGAGACTATATGAAACAGATATTTATAATGAGTCCATGGAGAAATGTAGATAAAGGTGCTTAAAAGTCCACATAGCTTGTTTTATCCTCAGCTTTAACAGGAAGTAAACTTAACAAAAGCTAGTAATGCCATCACCAGCAACATCAATATGGAATATAAATTATTCCTTCCTCTTCCTCTTAAAAAATCTTAGCTTTTATTAGTGTGATGGAACAATCAAATCAGCTTTCCGCAGTGGTATTACAGTACATGAAATTAAGCTGAGGACTAAACTTTTAAGATAAAAAAGGTTTTATTTTCTTTTAGTATATATATATGTGTGTGTAATGGCTTTTAGTGGTTAAGTCCAGAAGCAGAGATTACCCATAGTATTTGTAGCTTGACCAAATGGATATCTAGAGGAGACAGTAATCAGTCTTTTTTTTCACAAGGCTTTCCAGATTAATTTTGCAGACTTCAAATATTAAAACAACAGGAATGCTGTTGGAGCAAGGATACTGTACCCCACTCCAGACTATGGGATAACTAGCGCATCCAATCTTTTGAGCTTTTTTTATTACTAATTTATATCTCACTTGTGCTTAATCCTGTTCATCTGTGTTGTGCTCTGTGCACTGCAGGGGCAGCCCAGTTGTCCAAGTCTTTCTGTCGTGCTGAAAGGTTTGGCCGTAATTGAGTTTCTATTTGGCCAGCAGAGGTTTGTGGTGGCATGACACTGCTTGCTGAGTTTATTTTTCCTCTGACCCTTACTGTCAACAGTAAGCCTAAAATAGACCTATGTCCCCTGTGGCTTTACTCTGAAGTTTGCTCGTCAGCCTAGCTGCCACTGATTATTAGGAAGTGCTTCTTCTAAGTGATAAACACAAATCTCAAAGGGACATTTAGTTTCATTGTTTACTTCTGTGTTCAATCTAAAGTAAGAATGCATTCTTTGTTCCTGCACTGAAGAATCACAGGTGCAGTACTTCAGTTTTGAAAGCTTCTAACTTACCATATTTATGAGTACACTGTACATTTATTATGTACACTGTAAGTCCTCATGCACACTGCTGAAAAGACATTTTGAGGACAATTACAACTTCTGGTCCATATCTGGGAAGTGAGTTCTGCGCATACTTCCTCAGTGTCTCAGATACATATAGTTTCTCAGAAGAAGCATCCTCACTTCCCACCAGGTCTTATCTGAGCAGAAGCCAGCCAACGTGTTCCCATAAAATTACCCAGTGGTAATTACTGTACTTTACTGAAGATTCTCTGACCACAGTAAATTACCCAGCAGACCTCAGTAAAAATTAATTCTGTAAGTCTGTCTGAGGAGTTGCTTTTGAAGCTTTGAAGTTAAATCAAGTAATTTGAACTTCAAACCTAGTAATTGTGATTCTAAAATGGCAGCTATAGTATGATCCATGCTAACAGACTCCATGAGATTTTGCTCAAAAGCTGACCACATTCCCAAATGACAGCACTAATAAGTTAAATATGTGTTATGTAAAGAAGTGTCTAGAGAGGTGATTTTGAGAAAATTCTACATTGGCAGACACAGATGTGCAGTGAATTGTCAGCCTGACAAGCCTATAGCCATCTGCTAACTTGCTTCTACAGGCTATTCCAACAATGTTTGTCTAACAGGCTGCTTCTTCATTTGTGGTTTGTTATTAGATTCCTTTGCAACGAACATCCAAACTTGACTTTTAAATTAGGTAGCTATTCCAAGAGAATGTTAGCTATTGTCTGGGAAATAAACTTATTGAGTTTGAATTAAGTAGACAAAACGGCTCGAATACAGCAGACTACAGATGAGCAAATCAGCAATGCACTTGTGCAGCCGTGTGGAAAATTGTGTGTGTGTGTGTCTAACAACAGTTAGTACTGTGATTTCTGATGCAGTAACAATTGGAGGTTTCTCTGACAACAGGGTGGGGTTGCTGGTATAAAGCAGAGTAATTTTTATAAAAAGCTACATTACTGGTTGTTCACTAAGAGAGTTTAGCCCAATATTTTTACTTGGCTGGTTGCACGTTTTTGTTGGAACACGGTTCCTACAATTACACGTTCTGAAAAAAAAAAGGTGAAAATATATTTAATATATAATATGTAGGTGTGTGTACATTAATCTATGAAAATATAATATATGAAATATTATATATAATATCAATTCATGTGAAATAAGGTGTTATTTTTTTTTTAAAAGCAAAAAAAAAAAAGGTCATGCATAGTTGACTCTTAGACCCTTTGTCTATGGAGAATGCCTAAAACACAGCTACATATCAGAACAATGTTCAGAGAAAAAAATGTGTCTTCCTTAAACCTTAATGTTTAATTCTAATGAATTAGTTACATTTTAAGTCTTAGGTGGCTGTTCAAGATCACTGTTTATCTGAACAATGGACTTCTTGTCTTTTTGTAGCTCAGAAGGGGCAGATATGTACCTGTGAAAAACCATACAGAATTGGACACTTCTTAGTTGTGATTACACACTGCCTTAATCTTTTTATGGACAGTCTGTCAAGAGATGCATCCCCAGAGTCAGGAAATGGTTTACTAACTAGGATAATGAGGTGCCATAGCCTTTCAGTTTTTCATTTATTTTTTAACAGGCCCCCAGACTATTGAGCCAGCTCAAATAGATACAGATAGACTGTACATTGAGTCAAGAGTGAAAACAGCTGGAGCATTTGTAAGAACTGAAAGTTGTTTTGGCTTTGCTGTGAGAGAAAATGTTTATCTAACTATATCTTTAGTCGATGAGCTTAAGCATACACTTATCTTATAAATTCTGATACAGTGAAAAGATGTGGATTTCCCAAGAACACAGTTCTTTAGGGCCATGAGATAAAGAACTTGTTTGAGATTTGCCCATCCACGACTTCGCAGTTCTCTATCCCAAATTAGCATGATTTGCTCTCTTGCTGTAAAAATTTTATCTTAGAATGATTTGAGTGTTTGGGAACTGTGACACCTCAGAGACATGTAAGATTTGTGGAAGGTGGCCGATAACTCGAGCTTAAGCCTTCTTCAAAGAGTAACATGATGGCCCAGATGCAGCAGCACATTCTATTGCATACTGTTCATAACAAAAGGCAAAGGAAATTTCCCTTTGAGGAAACAGAATTGTTTTGTTCAAAACAGATAGATTCCTAATGTTTTTTGTTGGCTTTAATGCTTTATTCTTAAGAGGTCTTCAACTCAGCTCTGAGAACAAGACAAATGTAGGATACATATTCTTTTTTTGAGGAAACAAGTCTGCTGTCATCATCATATAGCTAGCCAGACTCAACCTTTTGGAAGTCACTGAGTTATTATCAGACTGTCATCTCTTATCAGTCCTTCCACTAAGCATACCTGACAAAGCCAAGTATGAATAATAGGCCACAAAAGGCAAACCCAGAACAGTATTTTTTTTTTTTTAGTGATTTGTCAGGACTGTGTGTGCTGTAAGAACAATCTCTTTGCTTCAGACTCCAGAGTGTTGTATTTTGCGCCAGCATTAGCCCTTCCCAGGCATATTTTGTACATGTGTCTTTTATCCTTGACAATGATGTATCATTCCCATCCTGAGTTAATGGAAGGTAGTAGCTGGCTAGCTTAAGATACCAGAATCTTGATCACCTGGGCTGGGCTGTAGCCATATTGTTTTCAAGACGTACTCCATCTCTACAGAACAGGAGGCCTGGACCTTGGGTTCTTACATCTCAGCTTTCCAGGTGGGTTTCTCTATCCAACCTTTATCTCACAACTTAGATGGTCTTATTGATTAAAGGCACTTTTTCTTTTTCCTGCTTAAAAAGCAAGAGGCCTTCTATGTGATTTACAGACAGGACTTTGATCTCTCTCAAAATCTCCAGCTCTGATCATAGACTATCCCTGTAAGCCTAAGCAAGCAAGGATTTCCTTGACTTAAGTGAAAATCTGCCAGCCATTTAAATCCTTTAGAAGCTCATGAGGAAAAGCTAGATGATTTATTAAATGGCTACCTGAATCTGACAAAGAGGTAATGGGGTCTTGCAACTGGTGCTCCCATCATTTAGAGGTCAACTATCTGAGTGGTGTTCCTTCTTTTCTCTTTCAATGAAGTTCTGCTGGATTGCAGTGACCATGAGAATGAGAGAATTTGAAGATCTTCAGCTGATTCCTTATTCTATTGTGGGATAACTTTACCCTTTATATACTTTCAGGTTTCCACCCAGGACCTGTGTTAAGATACTCTGTTAGTGTTTTCCCAAAACAGTTTTGTTTGTTGTTTTTATTAATTTGTAATATGAATAATAGTAAATATATCACAATTTTATTTCAGTACTTTCGTGACCAGCTTTTCATTTGTCTTCCCTAAAGGAGGGATATTTCCATATTTACCAGTGTAAGATGCATTTAAAAATAGTAGTGATAAGAATGCAAATTAAGATGCAGGTTCAGTACCTGTACACTTTTACATATTGAAAAAAAGTAAATAAAAAGTTATTCTGTTTAATTATTTAGCTCAGTAGTTACACAAACACCATGCTAATAACTAAAATCTTCGTGTGTAAGTTTTTCGTATTAGTGAATGCTTGAAACAAACAAAACACAAGGTTACTGTAAACAGTAAGGAATGATATCTGTGAACATGAAAGTTCAGCACCACAGTTTGCACATTTAAATGAGATCAATTAGGTTAATTATGGATGAAAAAGAGAAATCCATTATTTAAATGCAAAAATATTTAAAAACTTTCATCTTTCAAAGGGGATACCTAGTTCAAAGGGTTAATGTACAATCCTGACCTTTCCCATCTGGAGGCTTACGTTCAAATTTGGTTTACAAGTGAAATATAATCTAATATAATTTATTTATCTCTAAAATAATTTGTAGGAAAATCCAGAGTCGTTTCTCTATTCTGCATAGAAACTTTAAAATGTAGTGTGAGCAGGTTATTCCATTTACTTGTGTTTAAGAAAGGGCTCAAGAAGGTTTCCAAGGAAATTTGTGAGGGACTAAGTAATATTAAAAGTAGGATTTTTAGGAAATAAATATAAAATCTTTATAATTCCATTACAGAGGAGTAAGCCTTTAGGCATAGGAAAGACAACCTGTGGTAAAAGGACTGAAAAGAGATAGGGCATGGCTACACTGGTAAATGGAACACAGCAAAGTCATCCCCAAACCTGTTTGAAATACATGTTTGAACTGCTCAGTGCTTTACCATGTGGGGATGCTAGCTTTGGTCAATGTGGTGACATTTCCAAATTAATGAGCACCGGTGGGCTAGCAACTGTTTACTGTCTGGAGGGGAGGCTGGGAACCGAACCTTTCAGAGCTTGCTGTAGGTATTTGAGGTTGTATATTTGCTCACAGCTGGCCATGTCCACTGTCATCAGTAGAAATCCCCACAGTGAGGCAGTCAAGTCACTGTAGAATATTCTTAGGTCGACATAAGAAGGAGAACAACTTATTTCATCTACTTGAAAAGACCAGAAAAATAGTGTAATAGAGTAAAAAAGGCAGTGCAGCCAATTTCCCGGAATGATAAACTTTTCTCTACATAAGGAGTTAGGTTCCAGAAATAATGATCTAGTACAGACAGCCCAGCAGCAGTATCCCCAAGACTGACTGACTGACTGTTTTTTGAAGCTCCTAATCTATGTAACAATCAGTTACTATAAAAGGGATTTAGACAATACTTTCTCTGCATTGTATTTGATGAGACGAATGCCTACATGGATATAATGTGAATATATTAGATTATCTATGTTAGAGATATGTAGCAGAAGGTTGATTTTACAGAGAAACTAGAAACCAAGTTTTTAAATACAGTTTTTCTTACTACTTTATACTGGGTAGCACTAACAGGACAATAAAGACTGAGTGTCTGAATGACAGTCCAGTGTGTGAGAAGTTCCACATCAGGTTCCAACTAGAGCAGGAATTTTTGAGGTACGTGACTAAGATCCATTAAGCTCCATGCTGCCTTCAAAAAAATGCTTCAAATACCTTATCATTTTTTTCTAGCCTAGACTTTTAAATGAGGTAGTCTTAGAAGAACACTGAAAATTACAGAATTTGTTTAGCTCACACACCAGATTACAACTGTGGTCACCTTCAGCCAGTCAACCTAATGACAGAAGGACAGAGCTGTTTCAGGCCTTCCCCATATAACAGTTTGGGGGGCTGTTTATTTCCAAAACTAAAGACTAGCAAGCAGATGAGACTGTGTAGAGGAAAACATATATAGAGATTGTTAGTAGGACCTCCTAAGGAATAGAAGTTTGCTCTTCATGAGGGTGTAATTTATATTTGTAAGAAATGAGTTAAATTTTCATGCCCTGATACTACTGCTTAGTTATTTTTATATTGATTGAACTTCGATTGTGTCCAATATCTGATATAAATGTCAGAGAAAGGCTTGAGAGAGTATTTGGATATGCTGAGCATCCAAACCTCTTCTTTGCTCCTGCAGCAGTTTTGGATGTGCTGCAATTCTCAAACCATATTCAATATAATTTTAGTCAGACATACCAGAAAACTGAAGGCCTTAAGCTAAAGCAAGTGAAGATGCAGAGCATAAAACTACATTGAAAGGTCATGCAAAGACTCAGAGCTAGGCATTTGCTGATAATATTTGTGATTTAGGCAGAAGACTTTTTTTCCTCTTGCTTTTTTTCTTTTTACTCCTTTTAGATGACATGGCAAAAATTAAATAAAATAGAAATAAGTTTGAGAGAGCACAGTGTAAGGCAATGGAGATGTTAAATGGAAAAGAGAGGTTTACATGTGCAGAGACTGTCAAAATGGAGATGGTTTAGACTGAAGTAGTGGCATGACAGAAATAATCAAACGAGATAAAAGTTGTAAAACTAAGCTTCATTGCTTGCATTCACTGAAGAAAATAGAACTGAGTTGCCAAAGAAAATATTATTTCTAATATCATTCCTGTGTGGATAGTACTTAATGGATAATTGAGACACGAGTGACCCATTCTGCAAAATGATGTAAAAGGGAATAGCTGCATCTAGTACTCACTAGCAAACATTTAGAACTGTGGTGACAGTGCCACTATGTCTGCCACTTAATTCAGCAAGGTCTATCAAGATATTCAACACTATGCTCACATTTATCTCTGCCAGTCTTAAGAACAAGCACAAAGTAGGTAAGAATTAACATACTAGATGACAAAGGAAGGGTAAGGTTTTAACACATTTTGAATGGAGCTGAGAGGAACAGTGGAGCTTTGGTAGTGTACCTCCATCTTTTCTTTCACCTTCTCCAAACCCCAAGCCACACATGTTACTGTCACAATTTAATTGTTTGTTGGTTGTTTGTTTTTTTTTCTTTTTAGCAATTATAATGAAGCAGTCTTTTATGACTGACAGGTGAGATGTTGAAACAGGTACAATTAGTATATTTAACAAAGTACTAGATAATCAGTGTTCACAGAATTAGTAACTAAAGGATTTCCGGCAAGGTTGGTGCTTGAATTAAGGCACTTATGAATTATGAGTGTCAGGAGGGAATATTTCACTGATCAAACTTTCTTTTCCCCCACACTGGAATTTGGCTTGTTGTTTTGCATTCAGGAGAGTGTTTTTATGTTCTTCTGATACAAACTGTTAATACCTTTTTTTTTTTTCAACAAACAGTTTTAAAGAAATGAGATAAAGGATGACATAATGCACCAGAGGAGGTTTAGGTTAGATATTAGGAAGCATTTCTTCACTGAAAGGTTGTCAAGCATTAGAATAGTTTGCCCAGGGCAGTGGTAGAGTCACCATCTCTGGAGACATGTGGACCTGGTGCTTAGGAACATGGTTTAGTGGTGTGCTTGTGGTGTTAGGTCTAAGGCTGGACTGGATGAGCTTGAAGGTCTCTTCCAGCCAAAGACACTCTGTGATTCTGTGTTAACTATTTAAAAAATATTATGAAGCTTAATTTTACAGTATTGTTGAATACACTTATTGAAATTCAATACCATTGTCATGATACAATCTTTTGACCTAGATTGTCTCACCCACAAATACTAATAATTAAATATTTTGTCACATACATAATACTGAGTTTTTCTCTCATGGGTTTAAGCAATGAGTAGTTCATTATATTCTGAAGCAGAGAATCAAACTTACTGTATCTCCCAGGGTAAGTTGATGAAGTTTACAGCTGTAGGATGCACACAGCTGGTAAGTGTAAAAGCTATTAAAAATGTTGAGCACTTTCACAGAGCTGATTAGAATACTTCTCTCTCCTCTTTCAGCCTCATTTGGACTATCCAATATGAATATTTATTTTTGTACATAGCAGAGTAGTTTTTCCTTGGAATTTACTTTAAAACTCTTTTTTTCTAAGCTTAATTACTTAGGGCTTTTTTTTGAAATAGGGATAAAGTTGTGTAGGAATACAGAATTATCAAGAAGTTTTGTAATTGCTATCCATATGTGAAAATTTTCATGGTTTCTGGAAAAAAAAACCCAAGCCTTAAACTGTGCTCCTCCAGTACTACTTAATCTAGAAAGTAGATACATCATCATTTTCAAAGGTATCTCCTTATTTTATCTTTGCATCTGGAAAGGATGGAAAGGTTCCAAGGAAATAAGAGAGAAAAAGCATGATGCAAAATGTAGAAGGCTGTGACATAAATAGATTTCACAAACATGCTTTTTGAAAAAGAAAAAAGAAAAGAAAAGAAAAAACCCACAACACAAGAAAAATCAGACAAAACCAGATAGAAAATAAATGAATTAGTCTCTCAAAAAATACTTTAAAAATCTTATAATCTTGCAGCCATTTATTACCAGATAGCAATAAGCTTTTATTATTGGACTGTTAGATTTTTATAACATTTTAAAAAATTATAGCACCAGAACTGTTGTTGTTCACTGCCACAATAAATTATCAGTGAAATTTATGGAAGCTTTTCAATATTCAGAAGGTTTGTGGTCATAAAATAAAACTATGAAGTAAAGACATGCTGTTGGTAGCTCATAATTTAGCTGAACGTGTAAGAAGAAAAGTGTGTTGTAATGAATCAATCCTACCGATGTGGACTCTGGGCCAAAGAGGAAATGGTGGTTAGTGTGCAAAAAATTGAACAACAAGGTAAATAAATTAATTACAAATGGCAGAGTACACCTGAGTATTATAGATCCAGACAGAAGATGCTGCTGCACACAGTGGGATGATTACATCAGAACTTAGACTGGTCTGGGATCAGTCAATGGGTAGCAGCAGGAAGGTGAGGGGCTAGTACAGTTCTGTCCCTTTTCGTGACAAACAGCTTAGAACAACAACCTTCAGGGAGAGAAACCTACCTAATTTTGTGAAGAGGATAGTGATCTTATGATCCATTGCTCTTGGGATGCTTGTAAAAAATAATACAGCAAGTTATGGCGAGAGAAGAGTGAAGTAAGCCTCCCCAGCCAACCAAAGCAGAATTTCATATATAGCAACAAAGCACAACCAGATGGCTGAGAATATGAAACTCTTCCTGTTATTCCTAGAAATCCCAATAACATTTCATCTAGAGAAGGAGAGAAACCTCATTCCAGTACCTCTGCTAAATGATTTGGCAGCCATGATATGCATGCTACACTATAGGAAGAGCCTATGTATTTTGTTCTGTGGGCTGCCTGGAGCTCGAGTGAGTGTTTTCTGAACTGGCAGGAACTTAATAAGACAAGACCGTCAGGTTGAAATAGAAACAGAGTGAATAAAATAGTAATAAAAACTAATGCCGACACTAATATAAATGTAAAATACACAAAATACTCATCAAATACTGTGAGCACTACAGCTCCAGTGAAAGCATGATAGTCACAACAAATGGGAAAGCAGGCCTAGCAAGCAGAAGGACAAGTGAGATCCTCCAGGAATGGCAGCCATTGAGGAAGAGCCCCATCCCCAGCAAATTTCCTAATTTACAGGGAGAGTGACTTTTATGCTATGGAATACTTCTGCTGGCCAACTTGGGTCAGCTTACCTGGCATTTGATCCTCCTTGCTATAGCACCTGGCTAACTCAAAACTGCTGAAGGCCTTGATCACTACGGAAACCTTCATACAATGGCTGGTCATGAACTAAAATGAGGTGTTTTATCAACTTTGTTCTCATGGGATCAGGTGCTGCAGTCTTCTCAAAAATGCAGCTTCGCTGAACAGAAAATTGATTCTATAAGGCTATTCCAGTGAAACCAGGACACTCGTATTGCTTAGTGTCCATGAAGGTAAAACCTGGCATTCATGGGAAGCTCATTGAGCACAGCAGGAAGAACTGCTCTGTCACACAATCATAGCTCTCTTCCTGAATGGGTCCAGTATTTCATATTATTTGATCCAGTGCAGAATTACATTGTTAAACAAAGCCTTTTCTTGCTATCAGTACTTTTAAGCCTTTTTAAATCACAGTGTATAGAAGAAAACTTCTAGTCACAAAAGGTAATAAAAACCATCTAGTGATTGTCCTAAAAGATAAAATAAGAAGTCCATATCAATGTTTTTAGAAGGAGGGATTTGAATAACACTTGTAGCACATCCTGATGTATTATGAGCACTCGCTTCCTTTGACCAACCCAGTAGCTGATGTATTTGTCTTTGCCTGTACCAGTGTCTTTCCTGTTGAAATAATTTGCACTCAAACAGAAAATCCAACAAGGATCACAGACTTCATTACAACAAACTCAGCTTCTTGCTGCAGGTGGAGAGATGTTCATAGCACAAGCTACAGAAAATTGCCTTCAAAGAAAACATGCATCAGAATCTAAGTATTTGAATGAAGGCCTGGGGTCAAATGGTGTTAATGAGCTGTTTTCAATTACCTAAAACATGACTAGGGACAGGATTGTGTTTGCCCTGATTTTGAACTAGGCACATGGTGATTTGGTTGCATGGAAACTAATCAGATGGGAGGGTGTTGTTTTGAAGGTTTAATAAGGTTTGTTATAATATTATATTGTATAGAGGTATAATTTTTTTCTTTGTAACAGCCAAACATATTTAAACAGCTATGCCTCCTCGTCTTTCTACTATTTTCACTAGGTCTATCTCTTTCTGGTACTAGTTTGAGTTTGAAAGACTAAGTGGGACATTGTGAAAAATAAAAAAGCTGAGAATCCCTTGTGTTTTAAGCAAGAGAGATTTGGACAGCATGTATCACACTGATGTGTGCCATGGAGGAAAGAACCTCACCCATGGATTTTTCTTTTTGAACCCCAAAGACTCATAAACTAAAATAATCCGAAAGATGAATCTTTCTCTATATAGTTTATAAATATTGAACCTTATACATCACTGTCACCAAATGGGACGTTTTTTTTCTGTGCCAGATCTTTGAATATCCTACAGACCAAAAAATATATTTTCCAATGAAGGGACAACAGTGGAAGCCAAAAGAAATGTGATTTCTTCTTGATACTATCACCCATTTCCTTAGAATTATGTGAACCAACCTTCCCAAAACTGTAAGTTGAGACCTTTAGTACATGAGTACTTTATGTACTAGTTATTACTTAAACAGAAAATGACTTTTTTTATATTTTTCATTGGACTGCTTTGATCATGACAAAAACATGGTCAACAAGTACAAAAAGAAGATCTAAACGTTTTGCAAAATCACTGTGTAGCATGCAAAACTGTGAATGGTTAATACTACAGGAGATTGTAATTGAAATGTTGTAGAACCACATCATGCATTAAACACATTTAAAACCCAAAAAACTTGAAGGGCCACTGCAATTCATGTGAGAAAATAATGCTCAAATACAAATGCAGTAGCTGAATATATATCTGTTGCCAGTTTGGAAAAGGCCGTCTTAAGTTTGGGGTGATATTAGTAAAATATCTAATATATTCTTCTGGCATTGTGGTTACATTTTGTGATGTTTAATTGTTTTTGTTTTGTTTTTTTTTAATTGAAATTGTTTAAGCATTAGAACTGTTGACATCTTTAACAAGTAAGAAGGATACTTGAAGTTCTCTAACTCAAAGGCCTTTGAAAACTTTTCAGTAAAGTTACATGTAAAGCCCCAGAATGGGTGAACTAAAGTCATTTGATGCTGAGTGTTGACAGAACATTCAGTTAAGCATTCTAGGATATAAGTAGGGAACATCATGATAGTTTTATGGGGTTTTCTTTCTATTAATATCCTAATCTAACTTTAGAAAACTTTTTAAAATGTAAGTTGACCGGTATATTCCATGTTATGTGTTTATTGAATGTAAATAGGGATGATTTGCACAGTAGTGAGTTAGTTGTGGAATTCTAATTCATAATGTTGAATGGATTAAGAATTTTCTAATACCTGGTTTTTTTTAGTGTGTCAGAAAATCCCATTTATCTAAACTAGGACATAGGTAGGAAAAAAGCTTTTTCAGATTCAAGCTTAATCTTAGTTCAAAACTAGAGTGAAAGGGAGATCCTAGAATACAGGGTAGACCTCCTATATAACATGGGAGGTCAGCACACAACTTCTTGCACTCAAAGTCAGACCAGACTCTTAATCCACAGACTCTGAAGGGTTGAATGTTCTATTCAGTGAATTACTGTCAGATAAGTATTTTGCTGGATCTGATCTACTTTATGTGAATACTTCAGTACTCAGTGGAGTAAGGAACATCTTTTTCTCATAAATAGTTGCATGGGCTCTGTCTAAAGAACTAGTCTTGGTGTGCTCATTACCACTTCTCATAAAAATCAAATTGCCTTTAAGTGAGGGAGCATAGAAATGGCTTCTTAAGACTTTTGGGTGTAGCAGCCCTCTAAAATGTAGAATGCTGAAGTACAAGGCCCTTCTTCAGGGATTAATAACACCGTCTCTATAAGGAAAAAGAAGGAGGTGTTCTTATTCCATTCTGCTTCCTGAAACTTTAGCCACGTAGGAAGATATTTGTGAAGCTGAGTTTAAATTTCATATTAAGTTACTGCATTTATCAAAAAAAATCTTTCTATAATTCTGCAGAGAGCTTGAAAATTATAAGCTGATTTGGATCTCTACATCTGATACAATATTCCATTGTAAATTTTTGCAGAGGAGAACTGCCAAGACTTTTTCTGTTAGTCCTCATTTCCCTGGAATCCCAACAAAGGCTAAGATTTGAGCAACACAGAGATTTACCTTGTAAAAAAATGTGCAGTGCAGTCTAGTGGCAAGTATTGTTTATATTACATATATACATATATATATCTATATATAAATATCTCAGTTCTCTGGAGAAAAGAAGACTGATGCACGCATCTTTGGATAGATGCATTTCCAGCTTTATTTGAATTCTACTGACTTTGAGATGACTAGTGTTTCTATATCAGAGTAGTCTACTACTTCCAATAGTTATTTCTTAAAAGTCTCATCAAAATGTATGTACTCCAGCCACCCTGACATCTGCCCAAGAGGTAGTCTTATTTTTTGTTTGTAAGATTGTAGTAACATTAACTGAAGATTTTTTACATCAGGGATAAATTAGTTGGTAAGATAACATGATGCAATTATAATATCATCCTAATAATATCCTTTTGTCTCACAAAATTATTTTTCATATGAATTCTGGTATTTCCCATGCACTTTTTGATAATTAATGCCCTAGGATTCATAGGGGTCATATTTTGATACAGTTACTCAACCAGTAGCTGGGAATTTCATTAAAAAATATACACAGAAGCTGTGATAATTCGGTGTGCTAAGGACTGAAGGGACAGAGGACTTCTGAAGTTACACAGGAAAAAGAAGTCAGATTAATTTTTAGTGTCTAGGCATTAAGAAGAATCTAGTATTTATTAATTTTCTGATTCTGTTTGTGAGCTGCTTTATGATCTTAAGCAAATTTTATTTTATTAATTTGATTTCTAATTTTACATTGTGGTTGTCAAGGCTTTATGCATACAGTTTAACATAACTTGTCATATGGGAATCTTCCAGCAGCTCCCATGTGATTACTTAACATTAGAAAATTTATGTGAAGAAATTTCTATTAAGAAATTTAACCCTGCATGTAGCCTTATAAGGGCTTGGTGGAAAAATAATATAAATGTGTAATGGAATCTTTCTTACTTCAAGCAATGTAAAAATAGCAAGTGAATTTGAAAAAAAAAACAAACACATACCTTTTAGCATTGAAGATCTGATTAACAGAGAAGGTCTAGTGACTGATAAGAAACAGCTTTAATTTTAAATAGCTTCAAAGAGATTAAATCAATCAGTAAAGCAGTGCCACAAGTTATTAATGTTGCCAGTTTTTATTGGTAAGAGTACAGCAAAAATCATGTGCTGAAGTGTTTAATTTCTTCATATATCAGATAATATTAATTACCGGTGTAAACTGAAATCAATTTTCCACATGCATTCACTGATTTTGTATGTTGCTGAATAAAGTCTACTAACCTATCAGAAATAGATAAATCTTCCCAAAGCTTTGAAATGGCTTCCCTGGTCTTGTGCAATAATATGTACCCACATTCTAGAAAGATGGATGAAGTAGAATCACTCAGTGGAACTTTTGCCTTTGGTCTGCTGGAAGTGGAAAGGATGAAAAAATGAACATGAAAAAAATGAACCAACAAACCATGCCATAGTTTTAATCTGTAACCACTTCTTAGCTTTAATTTCCAAGAAAAAGGCAGATTCTTGGCACATGGGGGGTAGAAGGTATCTTGCTATGTGTCTGAAGACATGTTTGAATCTCAGTTCAGATTTGTGCTAGCAGTCAATTTCAGCTCATAAGTACTTCGTTATTCAAGCTAAAGACCAAGCAGCTAAGAGCCAAACAGCTCTCAGGCTGATAGAGGTGCATGTAAATAAATAAGTCACTGAGTACTGAAAATGGAATGTTTAAGTGTGAAGGCTTTCTGTATTACCTAGACTCACATAAACCACTATTGTGGTTTTTTTTCAATTGGATTTTTGCAATTCTTCTTTTTGGAATATTCATCTTCTCTATAGTGTCCTTGGAACTCAGGTTAAGGGCTTGTTTGTAGGTATTGTAAAGAAATTTTAGTCACCAACCCCTTGTTTATTAGAATTCTTATTGAAATGCTGATATACAGTATTTTATTACTATGACACTACCAGGTCAAATCCTAAGAAAATATTCTCATTATTATAGTTCTGGTAAGTTTAACTGATGTAAATTTGTATACATCTACTGACTTCAAAGGAAGAACAGCAAATGATCTGAGCCAAAACCCTTGATCCTACTCCTGTTGGTTTTTTTGTTTATAAAATTAGAGATTTTATTTGCTGTCAACATTACCTATAACAAGCTGGTGAGCATATCAGAAAATAAATCAATCTCTCCTACAGTATTACTGTTCTTGATTTGTTTTTCTTTCTTTGGATTTTGCTTTCTAGTGGTGATGATGTTTGCTGGAGATTAGGTGATGTTCCACTTGTTATGATTAATATTTCTGAGTGTGACAGGTTAAAGCTTACAGTATTGATAGAGGACATTTATACTTGTCAAATTCTTCTAAAATGCACAGTCCTAGCAGGAGGTAGTAATTTTGTGTTCTGGAAAAATATCAGTCAATGGGATTTTATTATCTTTGTTAAAATAACATATTTGGGTTAGTTTTGATGCAATTATTTTAAAGATAATATTCTCATTTTAAATATTGGTGTGAATGTGAAAGTGAAGGACAAGTTTGTCAGAGAAGTTTTCCCCTTATAAGTGTACACTTGAATTCTGGAGACAATTCAAGCAAAGCAGGAAAATAAAGTGGAAAGAGTAACACTGAGAATGAAGCACCCAAAATGGAATATCAACTAGTTTTTGAGAAAGGACTGTTACTAAAATACCAAAATTGTCAATTGTGAACTTCCCTAAACCATATATTGAATAAATACCTGCATTTCCTCTTTTAAAGAAACAAGTAGTTACTGGACAAGTGAATTAATAGGGAAAACCACAAAGGAATTAACTGAGCACTAGGGAGTGGAACATAAATAGAAACCTTTCTTATTCTGTGATAATAAGTTCTGTTTATAAGTGTGTGGAGAACAGAAAGCTGTCTGGAGCATTAAATAAACTAGGAATGGGAATTTCAGTTTGGGGCAAACAACACTGCATTGATCCATGCAAATGAAAGCTTAATTGTCCCTTCTGCTGTTTTATCTGGGTAATTTATAATAATGTGTAGAATGCTGATAATTTCTTAAATATTTAAGCTAGTAATACTAGCTAGATGAGCTTTTAATTTCTTTCTTCACCTATGGCTATCATCATTACTTCCAT
This sequence comes from Apus apus, assembly GCF_020740795.1. NCBI lineage: Eukaryota > Metazoa > Chordata > Aves > Apodiformes > Apodidae > Apus > Apus apus. The sequence goes on along the minus strand of NC_067282.1, from coordinate 82,779,729 downwards.
CAAATTTTAGCTGTGTCTCATATTTCTCTGGAAACCTCTTGATCTCATTGCATTAGTTGCCTCCCTGGATAAAGTCTTCATGTATTACAATCTGATACTGATGTGTTCCTCTGGTTCAATATGGTCAAGAGAGTAATTTATTCATCTTCAATAGCACCATGGAAATCACAGAAGTACTTGATGCCCTGATTTATTAAGGCACTTAAGGTCAGTGCCTTAAGCATGTGCTAAAAATCAAGCAAATGCCAGCACGACCTCCAAAGGATTAGTCACCTGCATAATGATTTGCAGGGTCCTTAAAAATCTGGACTTGTGGAACAGATTTGCTACTGGTGTAAGGTTAGCGAGGCTTTATTGAAAGCTAAATGATGTTGGCAATGCTTTCAGTGGAATTATGACAAATCTACACTAAGACTTCCCCTTTTCTTTTCTTCTGCTGTCCTGATGCATTATGATATGCCAAAAATAAAAATCAAAGTTAGAAAAATGCCATCGACATTTTTAATTGTTTATATGCCACTTAGTGTCTAGCATCTCAGTAAGAAATTATATTGTTACAGCACATAATTTTTTTCCATTTCATTTTGCAGGCTCATATTGTCATGCTCTCACATTTGCTTGATTATAGGATATCTGTGGTGTCACTGCTACCTCCCTGCTAATGAAAATAGGAATTGTAAATTGGATGGGACAAAACTTAGATACCCCAGATTTACAGATTAAAGTATTTATTGTGCTATAAGGTAAAGGTGTGTGTTTTGTATTAGGAAAATGTGGAGGAAATAAGAATTTATTTTTTTCTTGTTGAGTCTGAACATTTTTATCACTATGACTATGAACTCTTTTTTTCCTTTTCCTAAGGAAATAAATGTTTTGTATACACGTTTTTTCCTTGTAAGATGTATCCCTCTAACTCACGTGAAATGTTTTGATTATGAGATTATATCCTTTCAGGCAACCTGGCAATTTTTTTTTTTAAGTTAAAAGACCTACTGCAAATATTTTATTCTGCATTAATTCACAGTAGCTATATTGTCTGTCATTTTGCAATTAAAATTATATGTTTAATTCCAATGTATAGAAATATTATTTTACATTTTTAGGACAGATTACAGACTACTTTAGGTAGTGCTCTTTCAGATATTTAGAACATTCTCTTTGAAACTTATATTTTAAAAAATAATGTTGTGTTTTAGGCACAACAATATTGCGTATCAGAAAAAATATCTTGTAAAACGCCTGTAACAAGGTATTTTATCTGAAAACCAATTGTAGATTTCTTATGAGTTTCCAGCTTCTGCAACAATAAAAGTGTTCTTATTCAAATGTATATTATTGCTTTCATTCCTCTAATGGCAGCATTCGATCATATCAACCTATAATCAGGCAAAGAAACAATTGGACAGAGTACTTGTTATTCTTCCTCAATTTTTTTTATTTTGTTATTAGATATCAGACCTTGGAATAGTCATATGGAGTATTTGCATTGAGTACAGAGAGAAAACAGTTATTTCCTCTGGGTATACATGTGCTTTCTATTTATGTTTCCTTGGGATATAAAAAGTTACTGATTTAGTTCCATTGGTCGTTTCTATTGTCTTCCTGAAGACAACGGAAATTGCACAAAGCTCCACATGAAAGCATCTCCAAATGTAAATTAACTATATTATGTAGTCTGTTGTAAATAGAGAAGAATGTACTCATAGGTAATAAATCTTTTTTTGTGTATATCAACAAGATGTCTATTCTTTTTCTTCCTAGATACACCTTTAGTTAAAATCATTTCTTCCAATTCATGGCCTGAAGAAGGACAATCTATAATTTTGACTTGTGAATCCAAAGGAAAACCAGTGTAAGTGATTTAACAAGTAATATGTTTTATTATTTTCCTTATTCTGCTGTGATTGCAGTCTTCAGCCGCAGAAATCTGCTGGTTTTGTCTTGTCCTGGGATGGAAAGTAATTTCTAGTATAGAAACCCCTTTGAAGTCTGTCTTCATTAAGTGTCTATAGAGGATTAACATTTTGTTTGGTCATTTATTTTAGTTTTCAAGAAGAATTTCAGCTGTGAGATTGTTTGGGATTTTTGGCTTTTGCTTTATTTTTCAGTCAGCCTGAAAGGAGTGCAGATTTAATCAGTCATTCTTTACATCATTGAACTGATGATAGACTAGCAAACATTTCATGAAAATCTTCTACATCAACTAGTCTCAGAGAACACATACTGAACTTTCTGGATGCTTTGGCTGTCATTTACAGGGGAATTTGAAATTTAATGATATGTGCAAATTGGCTGCCTGTTTCTACCAGAATTGGAAAAGATGTAGCCTGCTTTAAGAATATAAAGTGTTTTAGTCGGAAATTAACATCTCTGCCATAAATATTTTTTAAAGACACATCTGCAGAGATGTACTGTTTAAATAGTCTTCACTCTTTAGAACAGTATCTTCTCAGCTAAGCTGTTAGATACTTACTCTTAAAGGTACATAAATAATCCAGTTGTTAATAAGAATCAATTTTATAAAATACTGACATACTGATAAAAAGATTTATATTTAGTGTTATATGGAGTGGTGATACACAGCTTTAGAATGGTCTTGAAAATGACAGTGCAATAACATTTTGGTCTAGAAAAGGTGCAGATTACAGGCCAAAAATGGCACTTAGGGCTGAATTCTCCCTGGCATTACTTTAGTGACTTTATGGAATTGCTTCATGCAAGAACTCGTAGTCGGATTTAGGTAAGGTCAGGCATTTTAGTCCAAAATTTCTGTTTGGAAAATGTCTTCTGAGTTTAGTCTGTCATCATTTAATGTTCATAAATTTTGTATTTTTTTTTTTATATATTATATGCCTGTATCATTTTAAAGCAACTCCTCCTTTCAAATCTTGACTGGGCTGAGCAACTCAGCATCTAGATCATGCTTTTACCCTGCTTGAGACCACGATACTAGAGTTCTGTCCAGTTAGTCTTATGTGGTGCTCAATGCAGTTCATCTTCTGTTTACACATGTACTGAAGTAATATGTGGTTTGAGACAGATAACTCTGTAGGTAACTCATGAAAATCAGTTGTAGGCCATTTCTTGCTTTTATAATATTTTTGCATGATGGTTCAGTCAGATATAAGATATAATAAGGTATCATAGAATGACAGGTTGGAAAGGATCATATGGTCCAACCTTTCATGGCAAAAGCACCATCTAGACAAGATGTCCCATCACCCTCTCCAGCTGAGTCTTAGAAGACCCAGTGTTGGGGAATCCACCACATCCCTGGTGAGATTATTCCAATGGCTGGTTGTTCTCATTGTGAAAAAAATTGCAGTAAAAATATGCAAAAAATTCTTTTTTGTGTTAGGAGAAAAACAGAGCCAGGAAAACCAGTACCATGAACTACCTGTGCTGTGGCACTTGGACTGGCCTTTTGCTTCCAATGTCAAAGCATACTCCAAAGCTTTTGTATTATCAATAGCTACCTCTGTACTTCAGGATACCAAATACAGATGTCTAAATACAGACATTTATATCAAATTTTCTATCTATTTTTAATTTTGGTCAGATGCATCTTGTTCTTTGTCTGCAGCTAATAACCACATTTTCATAATCTTCACCGAAAATGAGGGAACAATTTTTTTCACATGCCAAAGGTGTTCAACTCTATTAAAAAAAAAAGAAAAGAAAAAAAATACAATTAATCCTCCCAGGTATTAGATTTTCCTCTAGACACCTGTATTTTTTAGTCCTTTCCAAAGGCAGTAAAAAAACTATACAAGTGTTATGCTTTAGCTTGACATACAAAAAATATCCTACATAGTACATGTAATACTGTAGACACGCTTTATATGTTACCATTAGGAAGACACTAGTTAAAATGTAATAATTAAAATGGAAGTTTAGTTGATGTCTTTACTGATTTATTTATTTATTAAAATGCTTACTTAGAGGTACATTTCTCTTGTATCCCAGAACAAGTTTCACAAGCTTCAAAATGACATTTGAGATGAAAATGGAAAAAGAATGAAGCCAGGTTGTGACTGTGGTGACACTAATGATACTGATAGCTGCTGCAGAGCAATTTTCCAAAAGGGAAAAGCAGAATGAGGCTAAAGCTATAATGTATTTACCCCACCTTATGTTTCATCATCAAGCCATTCCTTGCAGGTATTCTGTTGCTCAAACCACACGCATCGTGTGGTTTACTGTGTTTCAGATCTACAACGCAGTCCTAAGGAAAGCCCTACCTATCTGACTGTCTTGCAGATAGAATGGGAGGGTAGCCTTACTCAGACCAAGACCTCTGGGGAATCAGCTGCCCTTTGCATCTCCTGCTGAAACAGCATCCCACAGAGATACCCAAAAAGGGGTGGTCAATGGAGTCAAACCCAGCTGGTGGCCTGTCACAAGTGGTGTTCCTCAGGGCTCAATGTTGGGACCGTTTCTGTTTAACATTTTATTGATGATCTTGATAGGGACATAGAGTGTATTATCAGTAAGTTTGCAGATGACACCAAGCTAGGCAGGACTGTTGATCTACATGAGGATAGGGAGGCTCTACAGAGAGACTTGGATAGATTAGATTGTTGGGCTAATGTTAATAGTGTGGGCTTCAACAAGGCCAAGTGCTGGGTCCTGCATTTGGGCCAAAACAACCCCAGGCAACGCTCCAGGCTTGGGGAAGTGTGGCTGGAAAGTATCTGGCAGGAAACCCCCTGGGGGTTCTAATTGACAAGATGCTGAATATGAGCCAGCAGTGTGCCCAGGTCGCCAAGAAGGCCAATGGCATCCTGGCTTGTATTAGAAATAGTGGGACCAGCAGAAGTAGAGAGGTGATTGTCCCCCTGTACTCAGCACTGGTGAGGCCACACCTGGAGTCCAGTTTTGGGCACCTCAATTCAAGAGAGAGATGGAGGTGGTGGAGCGAGTACAGAGGAGGGCAACGAAGCTGGTGAAGGGCCTAGAGAATCAATCTTATGAAGAACGCCTGAAGCAGCTGGGAATGTTTAGTTTGAGGAAGAGGAGGCTGAGGGGAGACCTCATCAGTCTCTACAACTACCTGAAAGGTCACTGTAGAGAGGTTGGTGCTGGTCTCTTTTCACAGGTAATTAGCAACAGAACAAGTGGGAATGGCTTCAAGCTGCAACAGGGAGGGTTTAGACTGAACATGAGGTAAAATTTTTTCACAGAAAGAGTGGTTAGACAGTGGAGTATGCTGTCCAGGGAGGTGGTTGAGTCACCATCCCTGGATGAGTTTAAGGGTCGTTTGGATGTAGTGTTGGTGGACATGGTTTAGGGGAGAACTTTATAGAGTAGGGATGGTGGTTGGACTCGGTGATCCCAAGGGTCTTTTCCAACCTGAATAGCTCTATGATTCTAGGATTCTATTATTTCACTTGATGATTTAAAGGGTATGATTTTGGATAAGAGAACATGTGACCTCAGACACTTGCATGTGTGCAGCACGAATTGTCATAATGTGTGAAATGGGCAGGAATTATCCCAGACTTTGAGGCTCCTAGTTAATATGACTGGGTTCATGTCCCCTCCCATTTGCAATCTTGGTGCAGCAATAGAAATATTGGAACAGGAGTTCTGAGAGTGGTCTAAGAAGGAGGAAAGAAGTACGGGTAGGAAAGAAAGGTGGGTGGGACTGGGCGTGGAGAGGAAGGGAAGATGGAAATGTGAGTGAGCCACTTTGAATTATCCAGTGAGGCGACATTAAAGGGTGTAAGATGGGATGCACAAATTCTGTAACTGCGATTTTTAAACTCTCTGCTCATCACTGTGAGGATGAAATTAGCTCTGACTTTGATCATCACCCTGTGCTTATTGCTATCATAATTACCTTGAAGTCACAACCTGTTCTTCTAGGTATACACTGTATTGCTGCTATACAAGTGTGGTGATACCAATAAAAAGAGTAGGCCAGGTTTTCTGCCTGTTCTGTGATGGTTTTGCAGAGGCAGCCCATGTGCAGGGATTAATAAAGAGTCACAGAACATTAGAGACTCTGCCCTAAGTCCATAGGTTTGCCCCTAGGGGTTCTGATGTTATGTGTCATGACACCAGTCCCATGTGGTGGGATAACATTCTGACTGCAGTTTTAAGTCAGAATGGGAATGATAAGATGGTGAGGGGAGGAGGCCTCTTCATACATTGCCTTCCAAAATACCTACCTCTTGCTTTCATGTATGACTGTCTAAATTTATTGCCTCTAGGATTTAGCTTGAGTATTCTCTAAAAAAATCAGGTTACACTTAGGGATATAGACCTCTGGTTTTGGTGATGTTCTGATCCAGTTTGTGTAGTGCTTGGGACACAAGTTATGAACAACAGTGGAAGGCTGGTATTTGAAATATTATATGCATAAAGATATGGCATTTTCAATTCAAATTTTCTGAAAGGAAAAAGAGGAAATATATTCAGCAGTTTACCACAGAGATTGTTTTTAAACAGACCTTATAAACATAATTCCCTCTAGAAATATACCATATTATCATAATATTTTAAAGGGAACTTGTGATGGTATCTGTGAGGATTGTTGTGTAATTGACCAACGCCTAGTTGGTAAACCAAATGTAGGAGTTTTCTTTTGGAAAAATTCTATTAGGTGTGGTTTTGTTGGCTGAGTCCTTTATTATGCAAGACTCAGTTGCTCGTTTGTTCACACTATTGACAATTTTAATTATACTGACATCCAGGTTTGTTTTTTTTACTTTCTAGATAAAAAAGTAGCCATTTCTCCGCATAACTCAAGTCAAGACACCCCATAGCTGGCATAACTATTCAGTAGCATTCTGAGATAACTATTGTATAGTTTCAAACCAAATTTAAGCTATTCACTTGTCTCCTTAGAGTTATTTTGCCTTTTCCAATAGTTCTGGCTGGATCCCTGGACAGTTGTCAGGCTGTAACATTTTAGTAAATGAACTTGCCTAATATGTCTTTCAGGTGTTGGTGACTGTTTTTAATTTATTCCTTTTTTATCATAATACAGTTTTACCTAGTATTTATCTATTTTCCAAAGAAGAAGATGTAATCAAGCTTCAGAAATCATAGACATTCTTTTTATGAACTCATATACAATGTCTAGACTTTTCTGAAGTCATATTGCCTGACAATATTTGGATATTTTAAAACAAACAAAATACATCTGTAAAAAATAAAAACCAAAGAACAAAATTATCATTTGCAGTCCACTGCTTACAGTGTTTTCTTGTTGCAAGTTGTAGCTTCTACACACTATTGTGACTCAAAACTGACCCAAAAGTGAACTTAAAAACTGCTCCATAATGAAAGGTTCAATATTTAATATTTGTAGTCACCTCTCTCACCAGAGCTCTCACCAAAGCATGCCTGAAATATGGGGCTTTTTAAGTCAGTGTCATTTCAGCAGAAAGGACATCAAAATATAATGGAATAATTAGGGCACAAGAAACAAAGAGAGAGTTGGTTGTCTCTTGTGAGTTTTAGAGAAACGTCTTTCCATTTCGTGTAGCTCAGGGGAATAATAGTATAGTTAGTTGACTAATGTAAAGTGAATATTTGGCCTTGTTTGAAATTAATAGGAAAGCTTTTTATTTCAGGAGAACTCTCATATATGTATCCTTCATGAGAATAATATCATTCATAAGGTCAAGAAAAAGTTACAGGTAACAGCATAATCAGTAATACACAATATTATATGTACTCAGAAATATAAAGTCTAGTCAAAGAAACATTTTAATATCAGAAAAAAAAAAAAGATCACTTTTAATAAAGAGGGCACACCAAATAAGCAAGCTTGCACTATAAAGCTATTTTAAACTATATGTATGGTATCGCCACAGAAGGTTCTGTCTTTTCTAGTATCTGTTGAAAGAAGACTCCCTTGAGTCAGACATACGTTTTGTGAAGGCTGATGGAAACAAACGCTAATGGTAACTAAGAAATATATAACACCCCTGTGAGTAGCTGTTCTCATTTGAGAAGGACCTGACAGGGCTCTAGGTGAAAAGAGAAAACTTAGTGAAAAGAGTTTACTAGGATTCAGTCACCTGAAAGCACTGGAGTCAGGCCTCTCACTGGCTCATGTTCAGCCTACTGTCAGCCAGGGCCCTCAGGTTCTTCTCAGCTTAGGTGCTGGATTTTTCATCTATCCTTGCTGAATTTCCCTGCTTCCCATGAGGGGCCTCTTGATTATTTCCTCCAGCCTCTGGAGGCCCTTCTGAATAGTGGCCTTCCCCTGAAGTACACTCGGAACAGCCAAAGCTTGGTGTAAACAACCAACTTAATGACAGCACATTCCACTGCCTCAGCCACATCTTTGATATTAAACAGAACAGGACCAGGATAGACTCCTGAAGAAGCACACTTGTAACCAACCTCCAGGTAGAATGTCCCTTCAAAGTAATTAATGGTCCAGCCAGTTTTTCACCCATTGAGCAGTACACATGTCCAGGACAAAGGTAATATCCCAGACTAGATACAAATACCACTGGAGACACTGACTAAAGACTTGCTAAAGTCAAGGTAGACAACATATAGTTTTCTTCATGTACAGATCCTGTAATTTCTTTAGAGTTTTCACAGGTCTGATAGTTAGAAAATTCTATAAACACTTATTTTATGAGTTGTTTTTTCACAGGCTCAACCATAAAATGTAGATAAAATAATATGAAATATCTGTTTTACTCTGAATAGTTACCTTAGTTCAAAACAATTAAAAGTGGAAAGGCCTCTGAACCTAAGGAAGGTATTTTTTAAGAAACATCATAATACTTTGCTTCGTGAAAACCACAGCATTATGGGCAGGATATAGCCTTTGAAGAGGATTCCTGACTCCTTCAGTGGAATACTAATTATGAATGGTAGCTGTAAATAATCTGTATGACTCAGGTCTTATTTAATGCATGCCCTCAGAACAGAGAATTAAAATTATTTCTTCCTAGGTGTTCATATGTTTATTCCTCCTACTATCTGAGAACCTGGAAAATATTTTAAATTTTATTTTTATCATACCTGTGGACAATTAGGGTATCAAATTGCCTCAAGTTTACAGCTGGGAACTGATGCAGAAAAAAATTCTAAAATGAAAATTGACAAATAGATCACGTATATGTCTAACACTGAACATAGCCCCTGTTTTCCCAAGAGTATTTCATGTGACATAGCATCGCATTTAGAAGATAGCTCATCATTGGTTTGAACTGTAACAGTGAGTTCTTAGCACATCTACAAGTCTGTGCTCAAGAGTCTAAAATCAGAAGCTAGCAGAGAAAATTGCAGAAACCCACTTGACATTAATCTGTTAACATTTTGGTGTAAGTAGTTTTCCAATATTGCTTTGAAACTACAACATAATGGCAGGTTTAGATTCTGAATGAGTAGTCTAATGGCCGGTTTTTTTGTCCATGTACAATTCTTTCTTTCCTACTTTGACGTGATACACGTTATTCACTTCCCAGTGTCTCTAGCAGATGAGATGAAGGTTCTGTAAGAAAACATACCTTTTTTTTTTCTTTTTTTTTTTGTTTGCATAAGTTGTATTCACTGCAGAATACTATCTGGACTGTGCCATGAATACCTAGCATCCTAGAAAGGAATGCTAGTATTAACACTGCCTGTTTGAATTGTCAGGCTGAATCTGGAAAAGCATACGTATTTCTGTGTTAATAAATCACCTTGCAGAATGACAGGCCAAACTGAATTAATTTGTCCATGTCCAGGATGAAATACTGTTCTAGCAAAATAGGAAGGTGGTATCAAAGTATTTCTCCCTAAAGCTTCATACATTTTTGTTCATAAGAAATCCTGAATTGTAAGTCTATTTCTAGGTTTCTCTGGAAAGCACAACCTACAACTGAAATCAAGTAGGTGAAAAAAAAGAAAAGAAACTGGAGTTCCACTGTTTTATGTTTAGATCTGGACAGTCTTTGTCTTAGCAGAAAAGTGGATTTGAATTCTGTCATAACTGCTATGCATTTAACAAACTGGGAGTCTGCCCGACTTCCTACACCTTGATCCCAGAAATAGTATTGGCCTCTAATACCTCTCAGTAACTAAAATGTCTTTTATTTATTAGATTGATAAGTTTACAGTTAAGTTTCCTGGGGTACATGTTACACACAGCTTTGAGCAAGATTCTGTAAGTGTATTCTTGAATAAATCCTTATGTATATGGGCAAAGTGTTGTATCTGTTGGTGTAGACTTGGACAAAGGTAAGAACCTCTCTTCACTGTTCTCAGCCCTGTGTTCCTCATTGCTGGGGAGCAGCTCTCAGGGTAGCTCTCATATTCCTGTCTTTGCTTCACATTGTGCAATCCAAATTGTCTTTCTTTGCATTTGGCTTATTCAGCAATTACGTAGACCCAACTCCTACAAATACAGTAGCAATCTCTGTCCTGTCTGTCTCTTCTAACTTGTTCTAGTTTATTGGAAAGTTTCTTATTTGTCTCCTTTTAAATGGGACTTTTCCATCTTTCTAAACTTTTCCATCTTTCTAAACAAGACTTTTCTGGAGAAGTGTGAACTTGATCTAATGGGGTATAACCCATGTTGGCTAATGTCAATCACTCTGTATCCCATGGTTATTTTCAAACACACAGAAACTTCTTATCATCAGCCAGACTTGTTAAGCATCTAGATTCTCCACCCATGTAAGGAGGAGTATATGTATAAAGAAAACTTCCTCAGTATTAAACACTACATTTCAAGCTCTTTCAGTCAGGAAGATGTAGGAAAAAGATAACATATATCATGTGCAACACAGACTGATCACCTATCATGTGATGGAAGTTTTGAAGATTGGATTATACAGAAATGTTAATAATGATGAAACTTTTCAGTATCCAAATTCTATGCCCAGCTTTTTTTAAAAACAATTCTAGTTAATAGTCACTGATGCCAGCCTAAATCTCTCTTGAAGCCAAACTTGGCAGCATTTGCCAGTACTTTGCCATCATTGCTGTAATTACTTTCTTTGGATAGTTGACCAATTTTTTAATTATTGTAATTTTGAAGGAGTTCATCCCAGTTTTATCGCCTGCCTTGATTAATAGGCATCTGCTTTATGCTATGTCAAATGAGTGCTCATTCTTAGTAAAATGTTCTAATATCTTATGAAGAATATCATATGAGTTGTAGAAAAAATCTGCCTAGTGAAACTTTCAGATAGGTAGTTTGTCATTACAAGAAAAAGCCAATTATTTTAAAGGATTATGTAAATATTCAGCTTGTAACCTTCTACACCAATATTTCATTGACATTACACCTCTACTGTGGAATTATTCCATGATAGTAGATAACACATTAAGAAGCAGGTAACATTTTTGCTGAGATACAGCATGTATATTTAATAGATTAAATTTCAGTTTGTGTTAAACATCCTGGCCATCTGGAAGGTTTGATCTTCTTTTTGCAGCTGGGACCTTCTATGCTCTTTATTTTCTTTTTCTTTTTCTCTTTTTTCTTCAGTATTTTATAGGGAGTAAGGAAGCTGCTTTTATAAAAAGTGTGACACAAAAAGAAAGGTGGGAGCATTAGTGCCTATCTGAAAATTACACTTTACAATAAAGCCTCCTGCAGTGCTTAAGAATTTCCCCTTAGTATTCTGTAAAGTGATCACATTGCCTAATAGACTCAATCCAATAATTGCTTTTCCTCTTTTTTAAGTGTCCCTTTTCTGCAGTGCTTACATATGTAATGGTGCAGAAAGTACAGTGTGAAAAACAACTAAATGCAGCATTTTTAGTGCTCATTAAATCCATTTTGTATTTGTATGCCTTTTGAAATAATTCTTTCCCTTGCTCTCAGGTGGGAATACATGCTAATAAAAAAAGGCTCATGGAACAGAGTAACAGATGAAATTGAAGTACAGCATGGGCAATTCTAATGGAGTACTGGACTGAAAGTTAAACATGAGAAAAAAAAGAATTGAGAGTAGGTGTGATGCTCAGAATTTTAGATGCTTCAGTTAAGGGACTAGATACACTTACTGGTAAAATTACAGCACTCTTGAATCAACCATTAGCAGCAGGACACAAGAAGACATGTTAGTATTAATCCTTCAGTGCAAATCATGCTTATGGTATTTGTTTGTTACACAATTACAGAAGGAAAATTTTATCCCTGTATGGCAGGTGTGATGTGGAACACCCAATGTCATGGAGAACACCAGCTCATTTAGTATGTCCATTTTTACCCCACATTTATAGTGACATAATACCCTGAACACATGTGCATGCTGTAAGGTAGCAGGGTAAAACACCATTCTTCTAAAGAAGAAGTGTGCATTTCAAGAACAGCTCAAGAAGGGCAGCTTGAAATCAGGTTAGGACTTCATAACATATTTTTTTCATTTCTTCTTTGTATTTGGTATTGTTTCATTTAAAAGCTCACATCTCCTGTTCTGAAGACATAACCTGTCTTCATGACACATATTTTGGAATTACTAATTTTCCCTTATTAAGAATAATTTATATTGTTCCTTTCTCCACTGTTACATTACCTTTTTCAGTTCATTATTTTCAATACAAAAATGACTTTTATTTTTCAACCTTCCCTAGTTTTCTGGGACTATGGTAGATATATTTTCTTAATTTATTTTTTTTTTCCTACTTCTAAACCACTCAAAACAGGGAGAAGCAGACTTCTGTCACTTGGTCTGTACATCAGCTCTGTACAGCTCTGTACATTTATTATGATCTCATGCTCTTGCTGTGCAGAACTCAAGCTCAGATTTTGAAATCACTGCATCACTAGGTATTGGCCAGTTCACCAGTCATTGCGAAGTTGAGGCTCATGTACAAATAAGGTGCTGATGAGGTGCAGAAAATTAACCCTGGAAGACTGGGTTCAATTGACAAACTCAATGTAACCTTCTGCCTGATTGTCCTTCTCCAGAATTACAAATTCTTAGTCAGCATGCAAATTTTGAGAGTATGAATGGAGTGAACACAGGTGGGTAAAAATACAGTTGGGTCTGTTGGCATGATCTTGGAATGACTGTCTCATGTGTGTAAGATGAAACTCCAAGTGAGTTGCAGGGGTTTAAGTGAGCACTGAAGCCTGTCCCTAGACTGTTCCTACGTGATACTGCACTAGAACTCATACTGCAATTGCACCAGAGACAGGCATTCAGCACATGCAGTGCTTGCTTGCAGCATTTTCTAAAACTGTATTGGCAATTTTTCTTTGCTCACAAAACTGGAACTCATCGTCCGTATAGATGTTATAGATATTCTCTTTGCTACAAGACAACCCAAGAGCCCTGCTTTGAAAGGTGATGAAATTGTAACACTGCACAGCAAAGAGATTTTGCCCTGTCACCGAATAGGCAGTGAGACCTGTTCCCAAACTCACTGAATTTGCCAGCATAGCATGTGTATGTTATTGTTTTTTTTTCTCCCTGGAGTTATTGCTGGGAAAAATCACTTGATACAGTTGTTCTTGGTTGTTCTGAGATACTATTATACTGATATATATTTTGACAAATATGCCAAATGGGTAGCTTATTTTAAAAATATTTGACATTTGTATGGATGGAAGGCAGTACATACCTCTCCATACAAACATCTCTGTGGCTGTAGCCCAGCCAATTAAGTCACCTACTAAGGGCTGGAAAACAAAGTTTGGAAAAATATCCAAATGACCTTTTCAAGTGTGAAAATACAAGCTTAACACTACTCTTTGTTGCGTTAACATAGCCCCAGAACAAATGGAGATGACAAAGTAAGTGGGATTGTGGTGCTGACGTGTGGCAGAAGCCAGGTAAAAGAATTAATAAATCAACACCATTTATTATTAGAATAATAGAATCATAGGAAGGTTAGAGTTGGGAAGGACCTTAAGGGTCATCTAGATCCACCTCCGCCTTGTGTGGGCAGGGACACCTCCCAATAAATCAGGTTGCTCAGAGCCCCATCCAACCTGCCCTTGAATACTGCCAGGGATGGGGCTTCGACGACCTCCCTGGGCAACCTGTTCCAGTGCTTTAACACCCTCATAGTAAAGAATTTCCTCCTAATATCTCATCTAAATCTCCCCTCTTCAAGTTTTAAACCATTGCCCCTTGGCCTCTCACTACTAATTTACATTAGTCTAAATTACAAATTATTTGTTGTTCTTTTTAAATGGTCTTTGTCTTTCTATTGCAAGGAAAATCTCAGAGATCTCTCAGACCTAAGTTGGGCCAATTAAAATGAAATTTCCAGATTCATTGTTTAGTATTTCAAGTGCCACTGTAAACTGTTTCCAAAACTTGTACTATAAGACCTGGGGAAACACTTTCATGCACAGGAAAGCAAAAATTGTGGGTTTGAAGGATGCAGAACTGTAAGGAGAACTGCCTAGAAACTGCTATAGCTTGTTGCCTGGTTTGTTCCTCATTTAAGAACCTGGTATAAACAGCTTGAGGGGCTGAGCAACCATGCCAGGGCTCTTAATGGTGGATAACCCAGTCAGGTAATGATAATCTAACTAGGAAACAGTAGTGAGTCTACTGGGTCTTGGCTGATGGGGCTCTCAATAGAAAATTTCATCACAGATGTGTGCTGAGCTGCATGCATACCTACTTTTTGTGCATTATGCAGCAGAGGCCTGAGGGAACAGTCTTGTACAAAGGAAGAACAGCACATTAGCAAAATAATACACACAAGATGAGAGCATTTAGTGCTTATATATTAGAAAACAGAAAAAATGGCTACTACTTAGTAAAAGGCTCTGTTACTTTCTCCTATGCAACTCTTTCCTTGCTTAACAGGAGTTGCCAGATGTTCATCTGTGGTGGGATGACTATGGCTGGCTGCCAGATGCCTACTTGGCCATTCTCACACTCACTTTTCTCAGCAGGACGTGGATTGAGATAAGAACAGGGAGATCACTTACCGGTTACTGCCTTGGGCAATACAGACTTGGCAAGGGGAGATTAATTTAATTTCTTGCTAGGTAAAATAGAGTTGGATGGTGAGAAACAAAGACTGAAAACACCTTCCCACCAGCCCACACCTTTCTCCCAGGCTCACCTTCCCTCCTTCATTCCCAGCTCCTCTGTCTCCCAGCTCTTAATGGATGGGGAATGGGAGCTGTGGTCAGCCTGTAACAGCTTCTCCCTGTTGCCCCCTCATCCTCACACTGCTCCAGAGGGATCCCTGCTTCAGTGCCTCTATCACCTCCTCCTCTTTTCCCACTCCCCTCGGTGCTCAAAGGGTGCTTTCTCACACTTTTCCTCTCACCCCTCACTGCCAAGCAGCATTTTGCCCTTCTTTATCCCAGCTTCCCCCGAGGCACTGCCATGGTGGCTGCAGGTCTCAGCAGTGCCCTGCGGGGGGTCAGCTGAAGCCAGCTGGAACTGGCTGTGTCTGGCATGGGGCAGCCCCAGCCACTCCCCACAGGGACCCTGCATCCCATTTCAGTCCCTGGACACCCTGGGCATCTCTGTGAGCTTGGGGACAGGCAGATAAGTTCTTGCTGAGGGCTGGCGCACAGGCACACATGCATACAACATTTGTGTGATTAATTTTATGATATGGATCCACTTCTTAAAATGGCAGTTTTTCATAAAACTATACATTATTTGTTGTTGTTATTGTTTTATTACTGCTTAGAAGTACTGCATTGGTCACTTTTAAAATGAGAATACGAATATTTTAGCTAGGATTGCAAGTGCTGGTGGGATGGACTGTGATGTCCCTTCAGCAGGAGTGGGAGATCAGCCACAGTGGTTCCATGTGCAGCGGTGCTCCCCCCAGAGCTGGGCAGGCTGACAGGGTCGGGGGAGTGGGGTCCTTGGGGATGATGGTAGGAGGTATACAAGTGGGAGACAAGTCAGTGTTTCTACTTATTATTGCTATTTAATTGTGATTTTGTTGTTTTGTTACGTTTTGTTTTACATTATACTGCTCTCAAATAGCCCTAGCCTATCTTCTTACCTCATACATCCAATTTCTAGGAGGTTCCAAATGGAGACGGTTTGTCCCAGGGAGTGGCAGTCTGAGGGAGCTCTCAGCACCATCTACATTCAGCTTGTTCCCTATTTACATGTATTTTGCACCTAGAGGCAAAAAACAAAGTTTAGATAATTATATGGTAATCAACATCAAAAAGAGGAACTGCATAAGAATGAAGAATCTTGTCAAAAGAAGCTAAGGGGGGCAGCTAAAAGAATTAAATCTTTCCAGGTAGCCTGAGGACCATGTTAGAAAAATATGAGTTCAACACCATAGTATGTTGATACATATCACCTACCAGAAACACTTGAGAAGGAGAAATTGGTGAGACTAAACAGAAGAGAAAGGAAAGTAATAAAAATGGTGAAGCCATAATTTAAAAAGCTGAGTTGTTTTCTGAAAAAAAGAAAAAAAAAAAAAAAAAGGTTGAGGAGCAACTATCAAAGGGAACTGAGAGTAATAGTTAATCTTCCTTGAAATATATCAGGAATTGTGCCAGTACATTTTAGGGATCAACTGAGGATCAAGGTATAAGGGAGAGCCAGATGAATTTGCTACATCCATACTTACTGTGGAAGAAACTGGATATATTACAGAATTATTCCCTTTTTTTCTGAGGTGCTCACCTGGAGGATTTTCTTAAATGGACTGTGGAGTAGATTGTGGAACAAACGGGCAACAGGAGCAGTAACAAGCCAGCAGGACCAGATGGTTTCACCCCAGTGTTCAAAGGGAATACAAGGATGAGACTGATGAATTATGAAAAGTGACAGGAAACTTCATGCTTAAAACCACCTTGCTAACTTGGGACAACAGGGTTTCAGGAGATATCCCAGAATATGCAAGTCTGTAGAACTGACATTTGCACTTCACAAATAGTAAAAACTATAAAAAGTGCTTGAATTAACAGACCTCTGAATTAAAAAAACCCAGAACTTTCTCGTGGAAAAGGATTCCTTTTGCAGAGGGAAAATGTCATCTTATAAACATATTGGAGTTCCTTGAAGGGCACAGCAAATATACTTGTGGTGGCCTATTTGACAGAGGAGAAATATTACAGTTATTTCCAAAAGTGTAAATGGCAAAGAGAAAGTTGTTAGGGATTGTTGGTTGAGTTTCTCTTCAAACAGAAGTTTTAAATGAAGCTAGTAAGAACCAGTTTTGTTGAAAAGCAGAGGTCATTTTTTTCATACAATGACTAGTATACTGGGAATTTATTGTCAATAGATGTGGCAAAGGATAAAAATTCATGGGAATTCAAGGGGAAACTACGTAAGTTCATGGATTGGAAAATGTTTAAGGTTTACAGAGTATTTTTAAACTGTGCTTGGTGTCAGAGATGCCTGAGGTAGTTATAGGTCAGAGGTGTGCTGGGGGAGGGAACATCTGTGCTTGGCCTGTTCCCTAGACATCTGCTTATCCCTGGTGTTAGTGACAAGGCACTGGGGTAGCTGAACTTTGATCCAGTACAGCTGTTTTTGTGCTCTTAAGCATTGAACATGGACTGTTCTGATGTGCTAGGACTAGATGCTAATGGAGCCGGATCCCATTGAAAACTTGAGAATATCTCCTTTACAGTGCTAAAATTATTACCATGAAGGTACTAATGAGTAATTTTCTGTGTGAGAAAAGTTTGTGTCAACTAAAGCACTCCCCTCTGTCTGGAGATAATGATACATTTGGGAGAAGAAAAGCAAACTCCTGGAAGTAAATAATGTTTGTCTCTTTTTCCCCTTTATTATATTACCGTTTCACAAGTTATTTTTAGATGTAAAGGAAATTGACAAAGACCACAGTGTAAAACTTAGCTCTGAAATAGAAATAATCGTAAGTTTCCACTGTATAATTATTAAGATTTCATTATATTATCTTGAAAGGATGAAACATTTATTATTTATTATGATCTAATGGAGTGTGGTTCAACATAACCTTTTTTTGATGCTGGTGAAGAAATATAACTGAAGTACAAAAAATTATGGTATATCTCCGTTCTTTTGATGCTCCTGCAACTGTTAAATACCAAAAAACATTTGGTTATTTGTTGAGAAGATCCCACAATTCAACTAAAGATCTTAGAAATGTTATTGTTATGTCTAGTTATTAAAGTTATCTGTTGAAAAGCTATTCTGCTACAACTCCCACACTGCATGGTGTTCCTAGATGCATTGAAAGTCAAGAGGTGCCTACCTTGGTTAATGAGGGTTGGTACTGAAGACTTTGTATAGTCCTTGCTCATCATTCAAGTTGCAGCACTGGTATTTTTATCAGCTGTCTGGGTATTGTCACTGCACCTCAAGTGCAGGAAGGAATTTTAGTTCAGTGAGGGTTCTTGACTGTGCCTTACATCAAGTGCAAAATTATTTTAAACAAGTAGTATTTGGACAAGCAAGTAACTGCGAGTGAGATTTTCAACTGTTGACTCAACAGAAAAAGGGGAAGTGAATCAGCCACTCTTCATTTTCCTGTTTGATTCTTGTGCTAGCAAGCATTTGACCTTAGCTCAAAAAATGCAGCTGGTGTTTCTTTGGCAGGATTTCTCAGCTTAATATAGTAACAGAGACAGAGTTACTTATGAATGTTGGGACACAGCTCTTAATGGAACCAGTGCAAGTTAGGCACATGAATATCCATCAGTGTCCCAGCCTGAAGGATCTAAGCAGTCTAAAATCATGACTTGTCTAAGGAAAAAAAGCTCATAATAAGCTTTGCTCATTAATATCTTGATATGCCCTTTGTGTGATGGGGATATCACTAACAGACTGATATTAAGGAAAAAGAGAAAAGGGAACTAAAAATGTGGTGCAACAGTAGTTACCTCCTCTTTCCTCTTTCATGCCCCTTTCACCATTTTAACTGTGTGGCACTTCAGCGTACCCTCTGTAAGCCAAACTAGTTTCAGAATATGTACATTTTTTAAATGTTGTAATACGAAAATGTAAAACATTTTAAATAAGTGGTGGTGAATCTCCTTCTGCTAGTTTTCTGTTAATTCTGATAAATCAGTATTTTCCCCAGCTCTCATCGCCCTGGCTGGGGATGCAGTATGCTTGTAAACTTGCATGAAGAAACAGTTATAATGTTATAAACAGATCTGAAGACATGCTTGTTGGGAAGATGTTATTTTCCTCTGTTGTATGCAATGCATAGTAACTAAGGTGTGCACATCCTGTCATTATGCTTAGCTGCTTCTTTCCTACCCCCAGCAGTACTTCATTAACATTAGGAGCATAGTTCCTGGCTAATCCCAGTAATTTTCAGCAGCCATTCTGATGCATCCGCTTGAGCACCATATTATTTTAATACTGCTGACATTTGCATGTCTTTGAAATGCATTTTTTTCAGATATTGTCCATTTAATCCACTTCAGTTTCTACCATCCTTTGTTCTTGTAGTCATGCTTTACTTACAGCTGATGAAAAAGAATAACTACTAATTTCTCAATAGCTCTTAAAGGTTAAAAAGGAATCAACAAGGTGCAAACAGCAGAATAAGAAGCCCAAAGATTTAGCTGTTTGAACACAGACTGCATAATTGGAAACCTATAGAACTAGAATTATAGTGAAACCAGGCCATTAAGGTTTCTTTGTTTAATCAACCATTTTTCATGCGAATGAAATTCTTACATGCCATTTATCATCATCTCAGATGTATTCCGACAGAGAAGAAAAAGCCCCTAGGTACAGCAATACAATGTTTAAGCAAGGTGTGACAATTATTCTTTATATTCACTTATCTGTATATAGTTTCTCCTCTCCTTTTCCCCTCATCCCCACTCTTATCTGAGAGTGTAGGTCTTAGCTTATGAGGCTGAAAGGAAAGGGATTTGTTCTTCTAATTTGCACATCAATAAATGGCACTGATCCCAGGCAGAACAGGGGAAGGGCAAATATTACCAACCTGGTTTAGTACTGATCTGGAGTACTTACAGCTCTGGAATTTGAAAAGAGCTTTCAGGGCATCACTGCTTCACTGCTTCAGCTTTTACCCATTCCTTTCACAGGAATAATGTCGCTGTAGTCCTGAGTGGACCTCAGTTCTTTCTCTGTCTGAGATTACCTGGCCATCAGTCTGAAGCTCAGGCTCTGCTGGTTTTCCATTCTCTGGATGAGGTGGCAGCTTCACCAAGCCTGCCTTTCCCTTCTGTCTGCAGCAGTAAGGAACATGACCCTTACAGAGAAGGTCTCTTCCTCTTCACTTTTTGGGCAAATGTCCTAAAATCAAGACTGTCACTTGCCCTTAATTATCAGTATGTCATTAGACATATCTTATCCATTGCCTGTAAGAGCTGTTAAATGACTGCATGGCAGATAATACATTGCGCATCCACCTTAACAGCTCATTGATGCAAAAGCAGCATCTTTGCTACTTTACAGATATTAGATAACACCTTATCTAATCTGTGATCAGGTTCAGGATGACCTGCAGATATTCCCTGTGAAGTATTACCTAGTACTTTGTCCTTGAGCTAGTGTCAGTTAGCTGATGGCAGTCATTTCTGCAAGGCCTCCATTCCACAGAAAGTAAGGCAGGATTTATGACATAAGAATTTTTAATATTTTAGGTTTTTTTCTTTCCTGCTGCTGTACTGGCTTACACCTCTCCTACTGCCTTTTTAGCCTCAGGAATCTTTTTGAAAGAAGTGTTACACTTCTGTGGAGGACTTTTTTTTCCTGCTGAAAATTTAAAAGAAGTAGAAATTATTTATAAACTGGCAACACAAAATGAACAGAATGGCCATACATGCCAATGTTTTCTACAGACAGAAGGTTTTAAAGTGCACTTTTTATGAAATCTGTTCATAAGCTGTAGAGGTCATAGAGTTGTATCTGGACTTAAGATGTTTTGAGCCTCAGACTTTAAAATACATGTAAAAAATGTGTTAAATAGCTCACTACCAAAGTTTTCTAAAATACTAAGCATTTTTATTTTGCCTACTAAAAAATGCTTTAACCTATCCAGGTATCTTTCAGAATAAATTAAAAATTAAGTCAGTGCCTATTCCCTGACCTTCTAATGGTGTATTTAAAAGAGTTTTACCTTTTTTGTTCATGGTATATATGCATCAGTGTGCATCTATTTTTCAGTTTCCTATTTATTCCTAAGTGATGGCCTGGTCTTGAAAACTGGGAAATATGGCAGCCTCTTTCTTTGTCCTCCATTTAGTGTTTCTGCATTCAGAACTGATGGAAGGCAGAAATAAAGAAGTTCAGTAAATTTTGCCTTTCATGGGTGTAATTGCCTGCTTGGTGCAGAAACTTCTGAACACTTGAGAAAGTATGAAGAAGTAGAAATGTCCAATCTGTTTTTTGAGAAGCTGGTCAGATTCAGAGAAAGCTGAAATTGGAGGTATGAACTGAGACACCAAAAGTTTGAAAGTAGATGGACAGATGTGGGAGATATTTAGGCAGAATGGAGAACCAGAAAGTGAAGTCATAGGATGGGCAGTTTATAAACCAGGTAGCTGAAGCACTTATTATTCTTTGTTATAAAAGCCCATTAAAAGAAACACATCTGCAGTGCTCCCACTTTCTCACTGAGGAAGTGACAGAGGCAGATACCCAAGAAAAAGCGTGGAGCAAATCAACAGCCCCTTAGAAAGCATGGAATAGTGTTAATCTTAATTTGTGTAAAGAAGGTGGAGGGTTTAAGCACAAGATTCTTCTCTTCCTTTTTCACTGTAAACATCTTGTATATGGGAGATGAAACACACAGTTGCAGTGCAAGAGAAACACAGATCTGCAATTCGTTTTTCCCCCCACCCCATTTTTCTTTTTTCTTTTTCTTTTTTTTTTTCTTCTTTTTAATTTTGGTCTAAAAAGCTCATTGGCAGTGTCCTATCATTGTGTGAATAAATGCTGCTGTAGAAGTGTAACTGGCAGCCTCCTCCTAAAAATTGTGAACATATGGGATATATATATATATATATCTCATACACACTTCTAATGTAAAGTGAAACCATTTATAGGATACTAATCTGACTGTTCACAGAGAATCCTATTTTGAATTTATGAGCTCAACCCACAAGTACAGCCACATCACAGTGCTGACAGGGTCTAGTAAGTGTAAGAAAAACTGTGGTCAGTTTTCAGTATCAAGGAGAAAAAAGGAAGAATAAATATGTTAGTGAAGATAATGAGATCTGAATTTCTTTAAGAAAATGAGCCACAAGATCTACCACTTAATCTGATTAAGAAGTTGTTCCATTAGAGAAATTAGCAAAGTGGTTGGATACCAATAAAAATAACAACAGTATTTCTTTTTGAACAATTTTTATATAGTTACACTCAGTGTTTACTCATTTCAGTACTCACAAGTCATTATGATAGTGCTGGGTTAATTCTTGATTCAGACATGGACCAAGTAATTAACTGATCAATTCACGAAATATCATTGGTCATTAAAATCAGAAAGGGCTCCACATCCAGATTGGAATGGATAGGATTTTAAGGCATTTTCATATTTTAACGTATAATCTGAGCTGTTGTGGTATAGAAGTTCTAGACTCAGGAGATAAAGCATATTACACGGTTCAATAAGTTTTCAAAAGGTTTCTCAATATGTCATATTCAAAGGAAAACGTTTTGCAGAAATTAGAATTGCTGAAAGATAGAAGAAAGAAAATAGATTACTAAAAACACAAACTGAATAATTTAAAGAGTCAGGATGAACTGTAAACCTTAAGTGATAGCAGTTGCCTGTCAATCCTGAGCTATCTTTACACAGTGGCACACAGTTAAGGCCTTTTGTCAATAGTTCAGGAGTTTATAGTTAATTTCCATTTAAGAGTAATCAAGCTCTTTAAGACACAAAATCTGAATTTGTTCACTCTACAGGAGATCTATGTGATTTGTAGAGGCTATGAACTTTGCAAAAAGGTTTCTAGTTCTTATGTAAATTGAAGATAATAGATTGCCTCGTGTTAATCAGAGGAAAAAAAATAGCTTTTTACTTTATAGGGTACAATTTAGCAAATAAATTGATATATGGCTTTGGAGTTTTTTAATATAAATTAGAAAAGCTGTCTTCCTGAGTGTCTCTGCAATCCTTCCATTTTTAGAACAAGATTTAGCTGTCTGTCCCCATGGAAAGGTAGGTCAGGATTTGCTGATACTTCTGTTAATGGTGATGGCCTAAGTAATAGGGGGCTGTATGGGAATTAGGAACTCTGCAGCCAGAACTGTCTTCTCTCTCGCACATTTGACAGTCAAGCCTAACCTCATTCTGAGTAGCTCCTACTAGGAGCTGAGGAAAGCCAGAGGAGAAATTATCAGTAAAGTTGAGAAATACAGAATAGACTTTATTTATTTTCCAGATTAAGAACACAGTCTTGCATAGAATGACTTTTATTTTTTCTAGTTTATTGTGACCACAAAAATGAACTTTTAACAGAGGTCTCCTTGAGAACTTACTAAAAGATGTGAGGCAAAACATCTCGTTTGCATTCTTTAAAGACAGATGACATTTTTAAGAGGTTAGCATGTTGTTTTTTATGGCATGCAATGGTTATTTCACTGCAAGGTGTGTTGAATAATTCTAAAAAAAAAGAAAATTCCTTCTGATGGAGAAGAGGAGAGAAGATAATATGTTCAGATAAAAGCCTTAAAAGGAATGAACAACATTAGGGGCAGCACTGCTGAAACTGTAAAAATAAAAAAAGTAACCTGAATTATTTGTAGTATTTGCTTAAAAATCTTAATAACAAGAACAGTTTTAAGAAGATGCTTTTTTAGGTAAGTGTTTTTCTGACTGAATAGTTAGAGGTACTTGAGGTGATAAATGGCATTAGTAATCAACTGTGCACAGTTTGATTTCATGTCTCACTGCATGTATTCTGAGTTGGCCATTTGCATGCTCTGTTATTAGGGGGCATTAAAAATCACTTAAATAAGTAACTGTGTTAGCACATACTACAATGATGATGGGTTCCTATGAAAAAACTCTGCTGACTTGCCTTCAGTTTTGATGTATTGCACAATATTACAACAAAGCTTTTTCTGACGTTGACCCGTAAGGTATACTGCACATTTGTGAGCTCTCTGATTTTGTATTTCCTTCAAAGCTGAAGGACTGGCAGTGCTGGCACAACCTAACTAACCCTGACAAAACAAAGCTTCTCCAACACATACACAGTAACTATTGATAATGAATTATAGTTCTCCAAACTTTTTTTCACTTCTAGTTTGGAACATGGGAAGGCAGTGTATCACCCACAGCAGTGAGCACACCAATTTAGTGTCTTCTTTTTCCCCTCTCATTAAACTTTCTTCAGGATGGTACTCCATGAAAAAGTTTAGAGGACTCCCCCACCACATCTGCCTTCATTTGGCAATGAATTTTGACTTTATTTAGATCAAATTCTGACTACACCCCTATGACATCTCCCTCACAAAGTTGGAGGGGTTTTTTGAGGTAATCTTTTTGTCCATCTTTAGCTGCTTACAATAGTAGAATACAAAGGATATTTCTGATGCAATTCACTGATAAGGTATCTCTTGTTGATCTCTCTCATTACTATGAGAAAGCCAATCATAGAATCATAGAATGGTTGGCTAGAGTTGAAAGGGACCTTAAAGACCATCAAGTTCCAACTCCCTTGCAGGGGCAGGGGCACCTCCCACTAGATCAGGTTACTCAGAGCCCCATCCAACCTGGCCTTGAATGTTTCCAGGGACAGGGCTTCTACAACTTCTCTGGGCAACCTGTTCTAGTGTCTCACTACCCTGGGATTAGATAAGAAACTTCATATATACACATTTATTTATTTATTTATTTATTTATTTATTATGCATTTTTCAGGATATATTTGTTTACTGCTTTGCCTTCCTAAGAATAACTAATATGAAGGAAAAATTTAAAGGGGGAATATCCACAAGAAATGCACAAAAGGCAAAGGGAAAAGCTACAGGTAAAATGTAGTGAAGAAGTTATAATTATAATGGGTTAAAAATCAACTAAAAAAAAGCTATCAAGCTCAGGATACTAAAGGATAAAGGGGAGTGGGTTATTAGCCTGATGAAAGGGAAATACAGAAGGAAAGAGAGTTATGGCAGAAAGTGAACAGTCAGGTTATTCCAGGGAAAAGCGGGTATTAACAGACCTGCAAAGAACCTAAAAATGGCTGCAAGAAAAGGTTATGGTGTAGGTAGGGGGAAATATGAATATCAATACATTCTCTTTTACCTCTTAGCAATCTGTTCTTTGTATCTTTGTAAAAAAAGAAGAAATATCTTTGCTTTGAAAAGACTCTTCTTGAGTCACTTTAATCAGTTACTGTCACAGGCTACTGAGGGATAAGGACTTCTGGCTGCAAATTTAGTCTATCATATCAACATGGTTAGCATCTGTAACCCAGTGAGCCAATCTGAAGGTGAGAGAACTGCCTAATTTATCCAAAGCAAGCTAAGGGCAGGGAGGACTGTCACCCAACTGCATTTGTAATGGACAAAAGAAAGGCTTTGTCTGTATCCAGAACAGAAGATAAGGGATGGAGAGCTGGGGTTGTTTTTGTTTCTTCTCTTTTCTGCTATCTTTTTTTCTTTTTCTTCTCTTTTTTGGTGTTCTTTTTTTTTTTTTTTCTTGTGTTTTGTTTTGGTTTGGGTTTTTTTTTAAAGTAATGGTGAATCTTAAAACTGTTTGAGATTCCTGTCACCTGTTTATCACTTAAGCAATACTTTCAAAGGCATAATACACTGCAGCTGTTGTCAGTATTTCTTTTTATTCCCCTTGTCTTTATAGCTATGAATTCCTGACAAATGTTCATGATATAAAAAGTAGAAATCTATATTTTGTTGCCACCTTGTTTTTAACATGTTGACAATTTAATTCTTAACCATTTTAGAAACATTGGTATAGGAAATCATAAATATTCTTAGGCTCATGCTTAAAAGAGGAAAGTGTAGACAAGCATAATAGTAGGTTCAGATGTTTACAGATACAAGCATAATAATAAATTCAAATGTTTAAAGACACCCTCTTAAAAAAAGAGAACTTCATAAAAGATACTTAGGATGCTCTTGACTAATTCTTCTGGGGAGAAGAACACTCAATGAAGGTTACTTGAGCTTTGCAGAACTACAAAATCACATTAAAAAACAACCATCTATCCAGACCTTTTCTGAAAGGCTAGTGACTGTGGATATTGATGTTTTTGATAGCTTGTATGCTCCCAAACCAGCTTATCCCAATATGACGCATCAGACGGACACTTTATATAAACAAGAAGTTCCCTCAGGAGTTAAACTTTCAACTGGATGAGTAACTGACAAAGCTAAAAATCCAGATTGACCATACAGACAAACTCTATAAGTTTCAAATTAATGAAGCAATTATTCCCTTAGATGACTTGTAATATTGCACTAGGGTTTCAACAAAAAAAATGCTCTGATAAATGTGGTGATACCTTTTCCATTACTCATCCGAACATTTTTATGGACTTCAGAGAGTACAAGTGTATCCCTGTTTGAGAATTAATAGGCTTTGTTTAAGAGGTCCATACTAAAAATACTGTATTTACTTGTCTTGCTAGTGTTCCACAAATCCTTTTTCCATCTTTCTTATTATATTCCACATTGGCTAAAAATTTTGACAGGATACTTAGGTACCGAGATGGATGATAATATCCTCAGTGAGACTGATTTTGTAAAAAGCTAACACTATTTTGTTATTGTTGTTGTTTTGGGGGTTTTGTGAGTGGATCTCATGGAAATTAAAAGGTTATCCTGTGATAGTGTTATGGGCCAGTAAGTTTTCTGAATGTTCTTTACTAAGGTATCAATGACAAACACTTTGTATGTGACCTTTCTGTACAGAAAAATACAAAAAGAGCAAGAAAAATTAATAGAGCCAAGAACTTTCAAGTGAGAATGGATTGCATTGCTTAAATTCACTTTGTTCAGAAGGAAAAGGCAATAAAATATATCTACGTATCATTTTTAAATGAAGGCTAAGTTAAGATAAATGTAATGATTAGATATAAAGATACCGCTACAAAGGAATATTATAGGAAAGTGCTGAAACATCACAGTCTTTTGCTTAAGAGTGGAGAAAGGGTTGGAAAATTAAGGAACTTATTTTAAAATATTACTGTGTAAATTTAAAAAGCCTAGATTACAATAAATATTAATGTGGACTTAAATGTTGACTTTCATGTTACATAAACACTTGTTGAAAAGGTAAGTCAGTTCCTCAGTACTCTTTTCTAGTAAAATCTGACTGGTTTTTAAAACTTTTTTTCCAACACATTCTAGCTCTTAAGCTTGCTCTTAGCTTTCTTGCCAACTTATTTTGAAATAAAAGGTTTCTTAGCATCAGGATTAGAAGATAATTTCGTTTTACTTACCAAGTCTTTGTTAACTTACTTGCAAGAAAAACATTCTATAGTATAAGATATGAATAGTCTTGGAACTTGAGCCCACTTTTTTTTCATATCCTCATTGCAGTCCCATTTCAGTTTGTCTAGGAAAGAATACCAAACTCTGTTGCTCTTTATGTCAAGTTTTTAGGCTAACATGAAGATAGTTAAGAAAATCACTTATTTATACCCAAAAACAGTTCCGTTTTGCAAATCTGTCACTAAAAGCCTCTGGACCTTTAAATATCAACTATACAAAAATTTAGGCCTGTTTAGCAGTTCTTCAGAGACAGTAGAGGGTTCAGATTTCTTTTGAGGTTCTGACTCAGAAGGCATGAGTCATAAGTAAGGACTTTTAGTATGCCTGTGGTTAGGATCCCTCTCTTCTTTCAGTCCTGGTAGTGCCACTGTGAGTAGCTGCATGCAAAGCCAAAACAGTAAAGGCAATACATGCTATTCAAAGAAATAGCATGGGCTGTTACATTTGAGCTCTAGCTTTGAAAGAATTTCTTCAGTACAGCATGCATAAGTTTGGTTTATGTTTTGAAAGGTGTCACACTCAGAGAAAATTAGGATAGGTAAACCAGAAGGAGAGCTGCGTTTTGGGGAAGAAAACAGCATCTTGTTGTTTCAGCTCTTCTACCTCCTTTAACCCACTAAAGGGTCTCAGTGGTAGCACAGCTCATTTCTGCTTGACAACATCAACGTGTAAAGGGATCAAAACCACTGGTCAGTGAGCTTGTTTGTATCATGAAATGTGTGGAGATAGTAATGTGCAATTGCATTAGTGTCCACAGTGCTCATTCCAACTTTATAGCTATTGTGCTTCAAGAAAGATGTTTTCACGATTGTCTGAGAAAAATGGAGATTAACCTGGTAAGTGTGATTCCACTTGAAATAAGCACAGATGCAAGGCACAGTGATACCCTCTTTGCTCCAGTCTATGCAGCAACAGATAGCATAACGGCAACTCTTTAATATGTGAAGAAAAGCTGCAATTCTGCAATGGAGAAAAATGTTCAATATTAGGAGTGTAAATATTTGCCAGATGGTTTATAGTGTCAAACCTAAATTTCCGCCAGTTGAGCCATAACCCTTTCAAAATGTTGGGTGAGAGAAAGAACCTCTGCCTGGATCTGCACACATTAACAGGTTTTAATAGGACAAACTATGGGAAATTCAGTTTTCTGTGCTTTGTGTCACAGAAGGAAAGCTTCCCCATCAGTGTTTCAGCTGCATTTGTGCTTTGGACAATGAAGGTATTGAAGTACTTATCAGGGAATAACAAATATATTCTAAATTTACAATTCCTTTACCTTCTTCTGTTGTGATTTTTTTTTCCTCACTGCCAATAATCACATAAGGTATCAAATTCAAACAAACAGAGAGAAGTGAGAGGCCTACTCACTGCAAAGCTATCTTAACTTATAATAAGGTTATAATATGCAGAAGCATTACTTAGCATATCCTGCAATATTCATTGCCACTGCTAGGAGATCAGTGTAAAACAGATCAAAGTAACTATGCTTTTGCACAGTGGGTAGGAAACTTCCAGAATTCATTGCCACAGGAGTCTGACTTGAGATAGTATACACAAATTCAAAAAGAGATTAGAGACATTCATAGGCATCAGATCTAAATATTAAATAAATATGAAAGAGAACAGGAGATGTGACGCCAGACTTCCCCCAATAAAATTATTGTGGTTGCTGGCACAGTGCAGGGGGAAATGGACCACAGAAAATGGCCACACTTGCATGGTTTCCTTAAACGCTGCTCTGCTTGTCACTGACCAAAGCAGCATGCAGGCCTGGGTGCATGAGCAGGTCTCATGTTCTTAACTCGCTTTCCCCTGACTAATGAATTGTTTGGACCAGAGTGTCTCAAAACTTCCCAGCAGTGCAGGCAAAATTTAATTCTGTGGCTGTGAAAGAAGTGCTGCTATAGGCACCGTATTCCCTGAGAACAGTGAGATAGTGTGAGATCTGTGTCTGGCCACCAGGATGTGTTGACTGTGGGCCAGCTGCCCAGGAATTGCTCTGCATCTGCCACTAAACCAGCACAGAATGGCTTAATATTAACTGATAATTAGCAGCTTCCCTCACACCCAGAATATGTAGATCTGCCTCTCTCCAAGCCATGTTTTTTCTGCCTCTGTCGTTTTGCAACCATAGCTAACTACTCTGTGTAAGACCAGAGCTAGTATATTACGGTCTGACAAAGCTCCCTGAATAATTTATATCTAGGCTTCATTTCATTCTTATTTGTTATCCTATGGGTTTTCCCCTTGGATATGCCATCCAATTTCAATTTAAAATATAAGTTCCATAAATTACCACAGAAGTTGCTTTAACATGCCATTTATGAAGGTAATGGTGCACATTGTTGCAGAAGTGTTTCAGAGTTTCTACTCCTGGGATTACAGATTCACAGTAAGCTGGTAAATGGGGAACAGTGAGGAATTTGCTAGAAAATTGAACAAATCCAACTTAGCATATCAAAGCAAATTGCATCTTAATGTTGTGAACTCTATGGAGCAAGGTTTCTGCAACAGCATGGACAACTAGATTTCCTGCTTGCATTAAGCAGAAAGGAAGTCTGTATATTTTGTGTCATGTGTATTTAGATACCAGTATGTGAAAGTGCACTTCGGAAGGGTATAAAGACATTTATGGTAAGGTACAAACAAGGCCCATTACACTGACAGTTCTTAATCTTTGGTTTAAAATTATGTGAACCTTGTTTTACTCCCTGAGTATATGATTTTCTAAAAAAATTGTAGCTTCAGAGAATAGCTAGTCTAGATAACAAGTACAACAACAATTTGTGCTGTTGAAAGTGGTCATCCACATTTGCTAAAATGTGTATATTTCTGTTATATTTCAAGAGAAACATAAGTTGTAGATTTTTACTTAAAAAGTAATGTAAATTGTATAGCAGTAAGTGCATTTTAGAAAAATTCCATTTGTTTACATGTCTTGGCTAATTTAAAATAAAAACATGTCATTGCAGTCATTAGGACTATTTTTCCTTGCATGGGCCCATCTTTTGGCAAAGTGTCTCTCCTTAGTTATTTAGGCTTAATTCTTATTCATAACACTTATATTCAATGGGCTTTAAACACCTGCTTAAATTAATGAAATAATGTATTTCTAGAGGAAGACTAGTGACTAATTTGGCATTTGCTGGTAACAGCATTGGATGTTTTATTTAATTATTCAGTCATACAACCTTATTCTCTTACCAAATAAATGTACAAATCTAGAATTGCTTCTGACTGAAATTACTGAAGTAGTGTACCCAAAAGAAAGGGTTTGATATTTGGGTTATAGTGAACACAGCTACCAGATACAAGTAATCTAGCAGTGAGTCCCCAGGCTATATATGTCATGCTTCAGTGACTAATATCTAAGGACCTGAGATGCTCTTTCTCTTCGTGAGATAGTCAGCATTCAGTAAATGAACTTTTCATTCCCAGTCACACACCTGTCTTTTGGGGGATTTCCCTCATGTAAATTTGGAAGTAGGTCTTGTTACACGTAAGTAGAGACTGCATACCAGCAATATATGTGTCCTGCTCTCTGTTAGGCAAATCTCATGAGCTGAGGAGCTTTGTGAGAGTTCTTTAGGGAACAGTTAGTGTCACTTGCCAGTGAGAAGGTGTATGTGAATCTGCAAGATGGTCAGTTCCCTTCTCTCTTCTGCCACTAACTTCCTTAGGGGGTTATCACTGTCCGTGCTTTGCCTTTGGCCTGTTTGATGTGTGTTCATCAGGCACAAGAGGAAAGGTTTCACAGAAGAACAAAATCCAGCATTTTAAGTAAAATATTATATTGTTTGTGGTAAACGTGTGTAACAAGCATTTATTTGAGGGAAGGATGCAAAAGGGGTGGAAAAAGGGATGGGCTGTGACACAATGCAGCAACAGAAACAAATGTAGATTGTGTGTAAGATCACTACTTTGAGACTTCTATGCCTGGTTCAGGAAAAACACTCAGCACATGCAAGTGCACTTGTGAATATGAATGGCCTAAGTAATTTCAGAATCCATTTACAAACAACTTATATCTACCTCAGCCTGCTTGCATGGCTTCTGATGCCCGTCAGCCACACAGGACCATATTGCTCATCACACAAACAGAAAGCTGTTTTCACTTAGCTTGCCAAGCATTTTGCCAAACTGTGGGCCCAGAAATCTTATGAGAACTGTTTTTTTTTAATTTAGGAAAGATCCTGGCCTGTTCCAGTACCGTTCTGTTTCCTTTTTTTGTTTCTCTTCTTTTACCTGTTTGTTCTTTTTTTTTTAAGTAGTTCCCATCTGGGATGGTGAGGTTGTAATAGTGATAGTTCATTATATACAGTAAGTAAAATGATCAGTGAATGGTCTTTGCTGGCAAGTTAGTATTTGCAAGTTTCTCATGCTACTCTTTCTAATGTATATGTTGCTTATACATGCTTCATGTGTCTAAATAAATGCGTTGTTTTCATTTATCAGGCCAGAACCCGTACTGTGGACGAAGGATGGTGGAGAACTACCAGATCCTGAGAGAATGGTTGTCA
Source organism: Apus apus (assembly GCF_020740795.1). Lineage (NCBI taxonomy): Eukaryota > Metazoa > Chordata > Aves > Apodiformes > Apodidae > Apus > Apus apus. The sequence continues at coordinate 82,747,895 of NC_067282.1, read as the reverse complement.
ATGGCAGGGTCCTAAGCATCAGTTTCCTAAACAAAACAGACAATGGCACATACCGGTGTGAAGCAAAAAATCCTATTGGCCGAAATAGCACAGAATATGTCCTGATAGTACATGGTGAGTGTGTTCTTGTTAGTTTTTTGATGCACGTTATGCATATGTAGCATTTTAAGAAAACACAATCAGTTGCTTATGATCATGACCAAAAAAGTAGCAAGAAAAAACTGGAGGTATAATTGCACTTTTATTGATGCTATAATCTGCATGTGGGTAGTGGTTTTACTTTTACTGGCATGCCTCTTTTCATACAGTTTAAACAAAATATACTCACTTACATTGTACACTTTTTTGCAAAATAAGCACCAGTAAAATGTTTTGCAGTATGTCCATATACTGGTCTCAGGCATACACTGTTCAGATAAACCTGGTTGCAAAAGGGTATATGATGGATATATATGCATGTAGAAACACCAGACAGAAGGTGCTTGAGGTTTTTTGTTTAGTTTTTTATAGATGACCAAAGAAATGGACATCAGATGCTTTTCTTCACACAAGTTATAGACTGCTGCTGAGAAAGTTCAGTTTATACAAGTTATCTGATCATCATCTGACATATCCTTACAGTTAATCCTCAAAAATATGTCATAAGTTAATGATAATACTTCTAATAAAATAAAAAAGGAAGTTTCACACAAAATTAAAGTTTATTTGTTTTCCTTAATTAATTAGGCGATGATACGTGTCACAAGAAAAGAATAACTGGCTTTTACATTGATCATGAAATAGATTGATATAACTCAGATGTAGGAGAAACTATAATGCAAAGTTAGCATTTTCCTTTAGTACAGTGTCCTGGTTGAACCAGGATGAAGCCAATTTTCTTTTTACTGATTTTTTTTTTTCTTCAGTGAACTCTCTTTTAAGCAGCACACAGTTTTCCAGCTAGTGGACTGTTAACGCTCAGTGTTTACAAATACTGCTGAGAGATCAAGGACACTTTGCTCTACTTGTTGGATTTACTACTTCGGACACTAAAGGAACAAATCAGTCATATCTGCAACTGACCCATAGGGACAAGCAGACTAGATGGACAGCAAAATTGGCCAGAGATGTTCCATATATATATATAAATGTAATTCTTGGTATAAATTCAGTGATCATGGAAGTCAAGCTCTTTTGCTCTTCTTTTATTCATTGCTGGTATCCAGGGAGGACTCCATTTGTCCATCACCGTTGATCCCTAGGGCCATGCATTCCTGACCTTCATAACTCTCCCTTCATCTCCTGTCTGCTCTGCCGCTCTCTCCGGCAGCACTCCAGGACATTTGGGAACTGCTCACAGCTCAGGAGATGCTGTGGGAGTTGCTGGGGGTGGGGGGAGGCAATAGGGGTTTTGCACATTCCTGCACATAATTGTATACATTCATAAGTGTTTTATCATTAGTATTTAATTAAACCTGTCTAGTTTAGTTTGCAATATGGAAAGTCTCTCTACTTTTTCTCTCTCTCCTTTCCCTACCTGTGTGGGAGGGGTAGGGGATTGAGAGCATTGTTGTCATTGGTTCAATTGCTGATCCTGAGTCAAACAATTACAATAATTTGTTGGCACCAAACGTGGGTGCATATATGATTGCATATTGATCAAAAAATTTCCAGCGAAAACATTGCAGAAATTTTCTGTTCAGTTTTCAATCCATCAACATATTCAGAAGAAGCATTGCCCATAGCTATCTGAGGGAATCCTCCCAGCAGAGGTGGAAATTGTAGTCAGAATTGATAGCCTGGGCTTAAGATACAGCCCCGCATTGGGCACCAATAAATTATTGTCAGTGGTTTAATTGCCAATCCTGAGTCAAGCTGTGACATACAGCTTTGCAATATGGATCTGGTAGTCTCAGAATATAATGGGTTTTTTAATCACAGATATGTATGTGATAATTCGTGGAAGATTATGAGTTCTGTAATTTGAATCTTAACTTAAGTGAATATAGAGGTGGAAAGTCCACTGTAGCTCACGATGATACTTTTTTTCCACTCTAGTTTATAAAAAAATGCAACTTCTTATAACCATGACAAAATAAAATGAAACCATCTAAGACAAATTATAGTATGTAAATAGACATAAAACTATATATGTATTTTATTTGCTCGTGATGAATTCAGGTATAATAAATATATGCTTATTTGGGCTTTGTAAAGTCTCAAAAACTTTTTTCACTTAAGTTTTAACCTGCCTTTAGATATTTGGCAGAAAACTAATAAGTGCTACTTTCAGCTTTCAGTAATGAGCTATTTTTGGTACTGTTGATGAAATGTCATTTATCAAAAGAACCCCTTAGCTTACTTTTAATTTTTCTTAAAGTTCACTATTAGTTTATATAGTGGCACAAGTAAGGAGGAGGTCTTTGCATGAGGAACACAGAGCCTGTACTGCTGCGTGAGTATTTCTGTATTAAAGGCAAACAGAAAAACTAAACCCTCTAACCTCTACTTACATTGTTTACTACAAGATAGGAAAAAGGTAAAATACCTTTTCCATCCCGGAGCTGGTGTTGTGTTGGTTGTTGACTACAGGCACAAATTGCACTGCCTTTGATGAGGTAATGGCTTCTGCACTTACCAAATGTTGAAACTTCTGATGTTGTGTGTTCTGTCCAGTTTATTTATGTGACTATTTTTGAAAAAATGTTCTTTTATAATGGTAGATCTTTCTGTCAGTGGTGACTTTGCAATATACCCTTATCAAAGAATATTTCATCATCTCCTGTGTGTCTTTCACATAGTGGCATACGCCCTGTTCATCTCATTATCTTGCAACAACTTCATGTTAGTCTTTGAAATCATTCATTACCAGGAAGGCACTGTGTTATGTTTGGCAGCACATTAGGCATGTTATAAGGTTTAGCTTGCACATTGCTGACCTTTTCTGTTATGAGTACCAGAGTTTTCCTAATTGCATTTCTGCAATTCCAGTGTTAGAACTAGAGAAGGTAAATGTCAGGTGCTTCTGAGGTTTCTGAAACAATGAGATTAATGTGACAAAGTATGTGATAATGTTTAGTGTTTTAACAACTTACTGCATTTTAGAGTTGTTAAGTTTATTCTAAGAATAGAAGAGACTGACACAATTATTTTATGAAGTGTAGCCCAATTAGTTGTATAGATAATTTAAGCAGCATCTTACCCCTTCTTTAACTCATTACATTCATGAATGTCTCTGATGAAACATAAACCTCCCAAAATTATACAATATTGTCTCTGTCTTTTAAAAATACTCATTTTTCTTCTCTGGTGGCTAGCAGATCTACTTTTCATCATTTTTCAAGACGCATTGTTCCATTTAATAGTGGATTTTTTTTTCCCTCTATCTTCCTAAATATATCTGGGAGCATCCTTTGATTTCTTATTTCTTCCCCTATGCCTAATGTGTTGTAATTTTTTGTCCTATTCCTTTGTTAGAGCTGCTTATCACACCAGTATGCCTTCTTACCTTGAATGTTAGGTTTCTAATACAAGTACATGCCAGATTAAACATAAGAGGAAGTATATTCACAAAGATATGGGAGAAGAGAAGGTAGGAATCTGCATGAGGAGATAGTATCTTCACAGGAGATTCTTCTAAATTGCAGTTCAAGGAAGTAAGGTCTAGGAAAAGTGACTTGCCAGATCTGTAAGCAGTAATGGGTAAGTGCCCTGAGTGCTCATAGCCATTGCCTTACTGGAGCCTCTGGAAATCCAGCTCCACAGTTGTTAAACAGCTAATGGTATTTCTAGGAAACCTGCAAGCCCAGAGAAATTGCAATGATAGAGAGAAAGCATGATAATCACTGGGTCAAGTTTAGAGACATGGTAAGGCTGATTCAGTTTTTCCAGGGGAGCTTGTGTGAGAAGGCAGAGATCAATGAAAGGTATCCTTTGCAGAGGCAGTGGAGTGTAACTTGATTCACAGCTTTTCTTTTATTATCCACACTGTGATTTCCTCTACAGTTTTTCGTTTTATCATAGAATCATAGAATCATAGATTGCATTGGGTTGGAAGAGACCTCAAAGATCATCCAGTTCCAACCCTCCTGCCATGGGCAGAGACACCTTTCACTAGACCAGGTTGCTCAAAGTCCCATCCAGCCTGGCCTTGGACACTTTCAGGGGTGGGGCATCCACATCAGACCAGCTGAGAGGGCTGGGTTTGTTCAGCCTGGATAAGAGAAGGCTCTGAGGAGACCTTATAGCGGCCTTTCAGTAGCTTCTTTCTCAGATTATCTTTTTTTCTGTTTATTAAGGTTGTAAAAGTTTCATCTGGCTTCTATTTTCCCCTGTGAAATCCCATCTCACTGGGGTTAAGTCTACTACTTCTCTCACTTTCTAAATTATCTTCCTAACTCAGAAGATATTTAGACAGCTGTAGTGTAGAGAGAAGCTTGGCTAAAAATGGAAAGTGTAGTTTATCATAATTAGAGATTAAGAGTAAGCAAACTATTTATACATATTAATTATACAAACCAAGCAGAGTGTCTCATGCTTTTAACTGGACTGACCTAGACACAAAATTTTACAGAAAAGTATTTTTTCCCCTGTAAATGTCCAGGAGGTAATACTGTTTTGATGTTAAGTGACAATAGTGGAAATAAATATTGGTAAAAGCAGATGAATGGCAATCTGTGTAATGTAATTAATAGTTGATAACATAAACCATCTTTTTAGATTTGTAGTATAATTAAAGAAATCAGACTTCAGAGAAATTGAATATATTTGAATCAGATAAAAGGCATGGGCTATTAAATATGCTCATGCTGCTTTGCTGAATAAATACGGCTGCTACTTGAATTTTTCTTAACTTACATTATTAATTATAAATGTCAAGAAAACACTTCATGAAGCAGGAAGGTGGGCATAAAGTCAGAGTTTATATGCAACAATACAAAAGCAAGACATGAAGTTGGCTCAAACGTTTGTTTCAGGGATTAACAAAGCCACAAGCCTTAATGCCTGTAGCTGTTGTCATTTCTGTGTTCTAATTGACAAGCGTAGTGCTTTAGAAATGCACATTCTGGCTAGATATATTGCACCTTTTCTTTGGTAATGGGCCCCAGGCAATTTTCACTCTCTTCCAATTTATTAAGAATTTTTGTTTACCTTTGTCCAAATACTAGCCATTAATCATCAGTAAACAAAGCTGTCAAACTCATGATGCTCAATCCAAAAAACAGAAGTTCTACTTGCAAAGCTTAGGTAATAACCACATTGATTTAGCTGGAGTTGAGAAAGGAAGTGGTCCATCATCGTCAAACTGAAGACACAGCTCTTACGCATGTAGCAGTAGTTCATGACCTCTGGATGTCACTGCTGAAGATGTAGTTCAATATCATATTGAGTGGGTGACACAAGTCGACATCAATGGGAAATTTGATAATTTGCAGACCTATTTGAAGTAAAGTACCTTGGTGAAATATCCTGATTTCCGAATCTAAAGACACACATTGGATTAAGTGAAATATTCCAAGCTATAATGTGTCATGTACCAATTATCTATCAAAGAAATATGGAAATTAACATGAATCAGCAGCTGCAGATGGTCAAGGCAGTTCTTACAATTAGACATACATTAGAAACCAATTGAGCCAGTAACTGAGTATCTCTGGAGAATAAAAAGTGGCATGTCATATTCCCTTGGCTTCAGCCTCTCAGTTATTTAGCATTTTTTTCTTGACAAGTTTTCTTTTGTTTGTTTTTTTTTTATTTGTGTTTGTTGTGGGATTTTTTTGCAAATAAAGGCAATTGAAGGACCAAGTTACATCATTGTTAATATTTTGAAATGTACTTTCGAACAGAAGATCTCCTACATGTGAGACCAATGTCCCACTGCACCTTTTTTTTTGTATTATAATGTATTTATCTTCCACTTACTTGTGCAGTCCCATTTTAAAACCTTTATCATTTTAGCTTTCACAAGAGCTTGCAGTAGCAAAGTTCTGAACTGAATTATGTGCTTTGAGTACAGGCTTAAACAAACAAAAGAGAATACTTTTCCTCACTTTCTGATCTATTTGGCCTGTTTGCTGTTTGTACTGTAAGTATGGAAAATCTCACTGTGATATTTGCATTCTGATGGCATTGTCTCATTCCTCTTACCATTCATGCTATAGTTTCTTTCAGATTCCAGTACATTTCCTGGTATGTATTCTCCCACTTAGGCCAGTGGCTTGCATCTTCTTTGAAGTCCCACAGGTGTTGTCTGTATAATGTTCACATTTCCACTTTCATTTTGCCATTTTCCAGGCTGATTGCTAGAATGTATTTTAAATCACTTTTATTTTCATGATGCTTCCTTCCATTCAATAGGTTCTTGTTTCCACCTCACTCCCAGTTTCTCACTAATTATGACATTAGACTCTGCATTTCCTGGATTCCTGTCTCTTGTATCCACTCTCCTTCTTTCGTGGTCTCTTTTTCATCTTTTTCTTCATTTTTGATCTACTAGTAAATTTCTGTGACTGACTGTTTTCTGAGTCTGGAACAGCACTATGTCAAATTTGCACCTGTCACCTTAGGTTATTAACTCCTGCCTCCAAATGCATTTATAGAAGTTCACCTTCCATGGCCACCCATAATTCCAGCACCAAGAACTTTCATTTCTATTTAGGTTTCTTTTCAAAAGAGTAGAAACTATGTGGACTGCAAAATATATCTGAAATTAAACAGACTCCATTACCTCTATCTGTTCTAGATTGCTTTATCTTTCTTCATTTGCCAACTATCACAATTTTATTATGTTTCATTTCTGTTGTACTGTTCTCATAGGAGGCCTCTCTTTCCTTTATTGCTGTAACTCACTTGTGCACATCTCTCACTCTGTGAAACTAAAATAAGAGTAGAGCAGTAATTTGAAATAAAACTGAAGAGGTGAGATTTTTCTTGCTGTTTATGTTGAAAACTGGGCTTATCAGTTAGGCAATATACCTCCTGGTTTGCAAAAATTTTCACTACAGGCCTCTGATAATTCTTATGCACTGGTTTTGGACACATGACCCACATAAACATGTCTAAAAAAATAAATTAAGAATATTCATTGAAGGGGCAGGGAGCTGGCTGGGGGAGGTTGAAAAGAATGGAAGCAGCATTCATGTGGAGAAGCACATTAATCAGTAATTTAATTGCTCTCTGTTTTGACATTAAAACCCTAGACACTGAGACAGCTGGACAATTTCTTAAGTATCCTGCTTTATACTTCCTTAGTTGAACATCTCATTTACAGATAAATATTTTCCTTGCCTCTGGGAAGATCCTACTTTTGACTGAACAAAGCTTGGGCTTTGGGAAAAGAAAATTAAGCAGACCCGTAGTGTAATGGAACAATAATAGCATGTACAACAAGAGGGTGTTTTTAGTAAAAAAAAAAAAGCTTTGCTCTTATAGCAATCAAGGGATATCAAGAATATGAGGCTTTGAAAACTTTGCATGTGAAATTTTATGCTTTTTAATTTTAGATATTTGTGTTTGAATTAAAAGAAGGAAGATATATCTGATTTGAGTCCTTAAAATAGAGGTGAAACATCTTACCTTGTATGATGTTATTAAAAGTAAAAATAACATTTAAAAGTATAGAAAATAACTCAAAGTCAGAGGAGCCTGAACTTTCAGCTGAAAAAATAAATAAATATAAGAATGTGCTTGAATACTTTCTCCTTCCCAGAAGCCTTCCTTCCCCTCCAGACTGTATATTTTTTTTATTTTTCTCTCTTCCCTTTCCCCACTATGCATGCCTACACACACACACCCACCCCAGACATGCAAACAAACACAAAAAAACCCCAAACAAACAGAGGCCTTGTAACTTACCAAGGAAGAGGTCTCTTTTTTTCATCTTAATATCTTTTGAAATCCACAGCAGCTGGACGGTTTTCTTGCAAAAGCTGGGGTGTGGAGGAGTGGCAGGCCTAAGAAAGAAATTAATTTTAACCCTGTTATTAAAGGTAGCAATTTCATTCATGTGTTGTTCTGCAAAGCATAGCCCTGCAAATTGTGTTGCAATATTTTGTATTTGCATATACATCAACGTTCTTAAGTGATGTTAAGGTATTAAATAATTATAATAATATTAACTTCTCCAGATAACTCTTGGTTACTGTAGAAGAGTTGTCTCAGACCTTAAAGCACAATGCAGATTAATGCTGCACAAGCAGATTAATTAAAAAATCATCGTGTAATATAGCTTTTACTATTGGACAAAAGAATAATAATGTTTCGTTGACATTTCAGGTATAAGAAGTCTGTCAAGAAGTGTATGGTGGAATTGTTGGCTTAATTTTATGGATGAATTGTCCAGCTATTAACCATGAACACTCACAAGGCAGCTACTTTGAAATTGCTTTTTGTTGATAAATACTTGAATATTGGGTTCTATAGCTGAGCTGTGTGAACTGATATTTCTTCATTTATGTTGACTTTAGAAAAATAACATAAAATTTCTTTTTCAAATAAGCTCAAAATTATTTTGAAAATTTCAAGAAAATTACATTCTAAACCACATTAACACTTGTGGGGGAATCTGTTTGGCACTTGTACATTTTTACATTAAAACACTGCCTTTGATTAAAAAACACTTTTAAAATAAAAAATATATATAACATATGAAAGGTTTTAATTAGTTTTTTCCATACTGGAGTACTCATTGAAATTATTTAATTCAAAATACTTAAGTTGAATGAAATTTGTATTTGTCCTGGTTTTAATATGTATTTTTTCTCTCCTGGTGGATGCAGCAAAAGCTCTTTCCAAGTCTAATCTTTAAGAACGTATTCAAACACATAAAGCTTATTCTTAATTGAAGTTATACTTATTCTAAAAACCTGTATGTTTAGATAATGTCTTTAATAAGAAACGACGCTTGAAAATATTTTCTTTTTTCTGTACATATGTAATTGGCTAACGTGGTAGTTCGTGATTTGGGTTCTGTATGTGATTTCTAAAATGGAAAATACTGCATGTCAGTTTTGAATTACAATGGGTTTTTTTCTCCATACACAATAATTGCCTAAAGTTATTACTTTGGATGGTTGTATATGGGTAGACTAACAATAGTAAAGTGCTTCTTGGATGAGGTATACTAGTTATAATGCTGGTACTCTTTTGAAGAGAATGGTTTTAACTGATCTGACATGCATTTGCAGATAGTGCTATTGAGTTTATCATCACTCTGATTTGCTGTAGTAGCACAATTTACTCTCTAACTTTTTGGATTTCAAGCTTTGCTATTGCTTATACCTCTAACATTCTTGAACTTCAATCAATTTTTAATTTTTTTTTCATTTCAGGGTCAGACTGCAAAATTACTGTGTCTGTGAACATCATATGCAAAATATAACTGTTAACAGAAAAATTTTGCTTGAGACTGATGACAAAGTTATAGTCTAACAGTTGCTTATGATCGTCTGTTTCCATCTAGATCATTTATTATTCACAAATACTATAAAGAAATTATTAATGTGACTTAGTAATTTTCTAAATTGAAATATTTCCTGCACTATTAGGCACTACATGGAATGCAGATAAGGGTGTCCTGTTTCTGTGTTTCTCATATGGTACTTCTGTAACTTGACTTTCATTTGAGAATAGGTTGCTCAGGTTTTTATTCAGTTCAGTAAAGGAAAATCCCAGAATCACAGAATTGTTCTGGTCGGAAAAGACCTATGAAATAATTGAGTCCAACCATTAGCCTAACACTGCTCAGTTCATCACTAACCAAGTCCCTAAACACCACATCTACACATCTTTTAAACACCTCCATGGATGGTGACTCAACCACCTCCCTGGACAGCCTGTTCCAGCATTTGATAATTCTTTCGATGGAGAAGTTTCTTCTAATATCCAATCTAATCCTCCCCTTATGCAACTTGATGTCATTTCCTCTTGTCCTATTGCTTGTTACTAGGGAAAAGACACCAGCCCCCACCTTGCTGCCATTTCTTTTCAGGCAGTTGTAGAGACCTATAAGGTCTTCCCTCAGCCTCCTTTTCTCCAGACTAAACAATCCCAGTTCCCTCAGCTGCTCTTCATAACATTTATTCTCTAGATCCTTCACCAGCTTCCTTGCCCTTCTCTGGACACATCTTCTTTTCCGGCTCAGGGGACTGTGTACCCAGTGAACAACTGGTCCTACTGCTAAAGACTGAGGTAAAAAAGGCATTAAGTACCTCAGCCTTCTCCTCATATTTGATCACTGTGTTTTCTCCTGCATTCAATAAAGGATTGAGATTCTCCTTAGTCCTTTTGTTGCTAATATATTTATAGAAACATTTCTTGTTATCTTTGACAGCTGCAGCCAGGTTAGTTTCAAGTGGGGCTTTGGCCCTTCTGGTTATCTCTCTGCATGGCCTTATGACATCTTCATAATCCCTGAGTGGCTTGCCCACTTTTCCAAAGGCCATAAACTCTCCTTTTTTCCCAGAGCTGTAACCAGATCTCTCTATTCAGCCAGGCCAGTCTTATTCTGCACTGCCTTGTCTTTTGGCACAGGGAGACGGCCTGCTCCTGTACCTTTAAGACTTCCTTCTTGAAGAATGTCCAGCCTTCCTGGACTCCTTTGTCCTTCAGGACTGCCTCCCAAGGGACTATGTTGACCCGTTTCTGAAATAGGCCAAAGTCTACCTGTCATAAGTCCAAGGTGGCAGTCTTGCTGACCCCCCCTCCTTACTTCCTTCTCGAAGAGTGGAGAGCTTGATCATTAAGTGGTCGCTGTGCCCAAGATGGCCTCCAACCATCACATACTCCACAAGACCACCTCTGCTGACAAACAGAAGGTCCAGCAGGGCACACTTCCCTAGTTGGCTCCCTCACCAGCTGTGTCAGGAAGTTATCCTCCATACACTCTTGGAACCTCCAGTACTGTTCCCTCTCTGCTGTATTGCTTCCAGCAGACATCTGGGAAGTTGAAGTCCCTGATGAGAACAAGGGCAAGCAATCAAGAGAGTTCTCTGAAATGCCTATGGAATATTTTATCTCTGTGTTCATCCTCTTGGGCCTGTCTATAACAGACTGCCACCAAGATGTCTTCTTTGTTGCCCTTCCCCCAGAGTCTTACTTACAAACACTCAACTCTGCTGTCACTATAATTAAGTTCTAGGCCTTTGTAACACTCTCTAATATACAGGGCCATCCTACCGCCTCTTCTTCCTTGCCTGTCCCTTCTGAAGAGCTTGTAGGCATTGATTGCAGCACTCCAGTCATTCCACCACATTTCTGTGATGGCAACGATGTAGTTTTCCTGCTGCACGATGGCTTCCAGCTCCTCATTATATGCTATGTAGTCATATTGCTTAAGATGACAACTGGTGATGCTAGCCTGGTGATACATCAGTACCATGTTTTGTTACAACAGAGATTACAGACCTTGGGAGGGTAGCATAAACCATTGGTTCTGAGGAAATGGAGATAGACATAAATGTTTTGGGGAGACTGCAGACAGAATCCTGAGCTTGAGAGGGGTAGGGAAAGCTTCCGTAAAAATTACACATCTTTCAGAGAGGGCTTTGAAAAGTTCCATATCTAAGGTCTCTGATCCCATGTGAAGATGAGCACAGAGGCTCAGAAAGAAGTAGACAGAATTTTGCTCATCACAAACCATTACTATTTCTAACACCTGTAATTTTATGTTAATAATTATTAGTTCTGATTATTCTATTTTTGATATTTGTAATTTTAATGATTAGTGTCTTGTGAGCTTTTTCTGGAGTTTCTCTTAGCCTGCATTTCTGTATTGTTTAAAGGAAAAAATATTCACTGAAATATTTCTTACAATATTCTACTAGTATTTTTCTTATGGTAAATAAGGTTTCCCCCCCATTTGTTTTCAGTATTCTTCCAAATGAAAAACAGAGGAAACTGACAAAAAATTGAAATTTCTCCGATGGAAATTGAAAAATATTTATCATATTTATCTTTATCAGATTTATCTTTTTTCACAGCATAGTTTTAGTCTAAGTTTGTGGTGGGACCCAAAGCATCCTTAGCCCCTCCTCTGAAAGGGAAACCTCTAAGCTGTCATGACAAACTATTTTTTTGGGTCTTAGTGCTTGAATCATTGATCCAATGTACCAAAATTATCTTTTCTTTGTAATTAAATCCACATTTTTTATTGTTAAATTATATCATAGACTTTTGGCATTGGATCTGCCTTGGTCTTGCTGTGCCTTACTGTGAATCACTTTGACATTGTCTCAAGGATTCAGAACTGTTTTGGCAGCTTTCAAGAGAGCTCATTGCATCAATCTTTCTGTATGACTCCCACAGAAAAAGGAAGAGACAGCCAAAACTAGCCAGGAGGACAATAAGGATGTATCTCAAAACTATTCTAAAGTTGCAGGGAGAAAAAAACCCCACAAAAACTATTTCTAGCAAGTGTAAGTATGGGTCTACCAAAGTTGATACAGTTGATTGGAACAGCCAGTCCCATATGGGGATCTCCCACAACACCCTGACTACTTCCTCAAGGCTGTGGTTCTGTCACTAGCACCCCTTTTTACTAGCTGTAACCCCTTTTGAAGAAACTTACCCTCCAGGTGCCTGTGAAAAGGTCTCCAAATATCTGCTGTGACTGATGGAGTTCAGGTTATGGTGTGAGGTGATGTGTCATTCATGAGAAGAGTGGTACAAACACTTTTCAGTCAGGATTACTTTTCTTTTATTACAAGTCCTGAAGACAGAGGAATTAAAGTTTTTATTTCTTTTTCCTTTCTCTACTTTCTACTCTGACGTGCATTTCCTTTACTTTTCCTTCACTGGAATCCACATAGCTTGTTTACTCCCCAGATATGCCCTTGAAGAAAAAAAATGCCTTTGCTTGGTAACCTCGTGCCTGAGGAGGGAATATCTTCCACCTGAAACTACTTGTGTTAATCCTCATGGCAAGTGAAGAGAAAAAATAAGCCAAAGGAAAGGGGGAAGGATGGAAAAAAATTTGACAGAGTAAAACTGTAGGAGTGGGTAAAGTGTTTTATTCTGTAGACATGGCTGTGGGTCATTGCTCTAGTGGATTTGTTTTTCCCTGTGTGGTTTCTGTGTTTTATTTATCCTGCAAGTTCCTAATCCTTGACTGGTAGGAGGCAGGGATGAGTTAGAGAAGGCTGGCATGTTGGAGTGCTAGTTTGCTGCTTGATTAAGGAGAGCTCTGGATGTATTTCATCATTCACAAATAGGAACAGAAATCTCTTTGCACTACTTTGTATATAATTTGATTTAAAATAAGTTAGCAGATACGACAAAGCAATCCTTATAACAAATGCTGTGATATTCCAGTTGTGAACTCTCCTATTTGATGGCTTAGTAGTTAAGGTACTGAAGGTGTCCTTGCCTGAGGAGAAGCTGGGTAATTTTAGTAAAATTAAGTCTTGTCTATATTGCATGTGTCCCACCATTCATGGTAGCGTGTACAAAGCCAAAGAGGCACAGGAAGAATTCAGCTACATGTAAAGAACTTCATTTAGAAAAAAAAAACACAACAAAACAAACAAACAAAACAACAAAAACCAACCAAACAAACAAAACCAACCAAAACCAACTAACCAACCAAAAGAAAAAACAAACAAACCAAAAAACAGAGCATAAAAGATTGGTAGCTAGAAAGACAGGGCTTTGTCATCTCAGATAGTGTACTATGGTGATAAGAATGTGAAAATTAAGTGCTTTAGTCAAAGACGGTGCAAAGATGTACAATAAACTATGTTTTAGGTTGCAAAGAAGCTTCCCAAGGTGCTTTTCAGTGGGATACAGCTATCCCACGGAGATAAAGCATTTCAGAATAGTGTTGGACCCCTTTGATTTTATTTTGTCATAAAGTAATTTAAAATAAATAGAATGCTCTGAGATCTCTTTTTACTAACCTTAAAATTATTGCTGTGAGTTTTGAGTTGTTTAAATTATTTCAGTGATTTGTCCTGAATTTCTCAGAGAAATGACAGGAGCAACCATAATAAAATAGATACCAGCAATCTTTTTACCTCCATTGAGTTTCAACACTTGTATCCTTAATAGAAAATTTTAGAAAATTCTCCTTGGCCTATTTCTTCTTCTTAGTTCAGTTCTGTCCACACTTTTTGAATTTTTTTGCACAGAAAGAGTCAAGTGTCATTCTGAGAAAGCTGCCATCTTTGTTCAAGGCTGTTGGTGTCTGAATTTGTATTGTACATAGCTTTTACTTACAGGTTTTCAAGACCAGGTGCTGGTATTTTATTTCATTTAATACTCCTATTCTATGGCTTGAAGAAACAAGGAAATATGGCTTATCTGTTTACTTAAAAAGAATAAAAATTAACATCACAGCCTTCATGTCATTTTTAAGCAGTAGCAATGGACCTAGAACACCGTATTAATGAGAGAATGCTGCACTTCTAGGGCAAATTGTGCTGGCTTTATTCCCTCAAGTTATTTGGTGGCTTTTGTGGTAACATTTGGTCTCAAATGCAGTGAAATTGGCACTTCAGATATAAGGACAACTGCTTTTTAAATACAATATAAAGAGGGTTTTTTATTTTGTGTTTTTCCTTGGGTTTTTGTTTGTTGGGTTCCTTGTTGTTGTTTGTTTGGGTTTTTTAGTACAGGATTAAAATGGAACTCAGGAGACATTCTCAACTCCACTGGCAGGCTCAGAAGTCTGTAAAATATAAGACATTCTGCTGAATTCTTCTGTGTTCATTTCCCCAGCTGTGAAATAGGAATAATGCTACCTTCTTTTCCCTAGTATTTGGTCTGTACTCTCTAAATAATGCTCTTAGAAAACCTCAAGGTGGAGATCCATTCTTTACTGTATATATATTTGTAAATGTGGAGTTGTGAACAAAATTAAGACATGCTTAGATGCTTTTTAGTAAGTAAAGCTACTTCATTTGAGGCCTAATTCTTAGCCTATTGGATGGTCTGCAAATTTTATTTAATTTCTTTCAGGCAAGTTGTGTAAGCTTCAGTGATTTGCTCAGTGCAGTATTTGTAACTATGGGCTTTTATACAAGGTAGAATGACTCTCTTAAAATAATAGGCTTTATTAATAATTTTATTAAATTGAGAAGGACCTTTTTTTTTAACTACTAGCAAAACTTATGGTACTTTAGGGAAAAAATAGGTCTTACATTTTTGAAGTAATATGAAGTACATATTGTATTAATGTAACTACAGAACTACAGAAGATTGATCTTTCTGTTGAATTCTTATTTTGATTTGTCCTTAGAGGTATCTCTTGTGCTAATAACCATGAATACAGTAAAACTTAGAGCACTTGAAAACAGATTCTTCAGTAATAGAGAATTTGCCTAGTTAAGTATTTAGATTTTCATTGTATTAAGAATCCTCAATATATAATCATCACGTCAAATTATTATCTTATAAAATTTATCCTCATATGTTTTCTGTATATCTGGTTGTAATACAATCAGAAATGATAACAATATTTTTTTTCCTACAGTACAAATGTTGCAATTCATATAATCCCCCCAATCAAAACTGAACAGCAATATGTAATCTAGTTTTGAGATACTACATTATGTCATCTTTTATTCTGCTTCACTGAGAACAAGAGCTGTGAGCTTTTTAAATGGCTAGACTGATGACAAACAATGAGTCTGATGGACAAGGAAATGGGAGCGTGTTGTAGCATCTCAGGGCCTTAATTGCAAACTTCTTTTTCTGTTTCAAGGGAGCTGCAGCTAGAGTGCTTTTGCTGATCACAGATTCTGTGGAGTGGTTTGGGGAGTAAAATGATCCCTGAAGTGAGCACTGAGGGCTTCAAAGGTCAAACCCTACATTGTGAAAGTCACCAGCCGCTCATGCAATACTTAAATGTTCATGTTTTAGTCTTTCCTGTGAAATGCTTGATTCAGGTTTCCTGTGGTCCCTGTGTACAACTCCTCCAACTGTGCGTGCAACAGATTACTGTAGTCTCCAGGTGACGAGGCTGTATTTGTGGCAACATCTGTACTGTGGAGAAAGGTCGTGTTTTTCTAACCAGAAAAAAAAAAGAAAAATTCCTTTTTGTGTGCTTTTAAAGCTAGTCTCTGAATTTAAGCAAGCACTCATTAGAATAACTGGGGAAGGTTATGGAAGACATCATCTTGAGGGCCGTCATGCGGCACATGCAAGACAACCAGGCAATCAGGCCCAGTCAGCATGGGTTTATGAAAGGCAGGTCCTGTTGATGAATCTGATCTTCTGTGACAAGGTCACCTACTTAGTGGAGGATGGAAAGGTTGTGGATGTTGTCTACCTAAATTTAGTAAAGCCTTTAACACAGTTTCCCACAGCATTGTCCTGGAGAAACTGGCTACTTACTGCTTGGACTGGTGTACACATTGCTAGGTAAAAAAACTGTTTGGATGGCCAGGCCCAAAGAATTGTGCTGGATGGAGTTAAATCCAGCTGGTAGCCAGTCATGAGTGGTGTTCCCCAGGGCTCAGTGTTGGGACCAATCCTGTTTAATATCTTACAAGGGGATTGAGTGCACCCTCAATAAGTTTGCAGATGACACCAGGTGGGTGGGAGTGTTGATCTGATTGAGTGTAAAGGGCTCTACAGAAGGACCTGTACATGCTGGATTGCAGAATTTTCCTGGTTGGAAAGGACCTCTGAGATCACTGAGACCAACCATCAACACCAATAGAGCATGTCCTGAAGTGCCATGTCTACATGTTTCTTGAATACCTCCAAGGATGATGACTCAACCACCTCCACTGGAACCAGCCCATTCCAGTGCCTGACCACTCTTTCAGTACAGAAATTCTTCCTAATATCTGATCTAAATCTCCCCTGGCACAACTTCAGGCCATTTATTCTGGTCCTGTCATTATTGACTTGAGAGAAGAGGCCAACACCCACCTCATTACAACTTCCTTTCAGGTAGTTGTAGAGGGTAATGAGGTCTCCCCTCAGCCTCCTCCAAACTAGATGTCCCTAGCTCCCTCAGTCACTCCTCATAGGGGTTGTTCTCTAGAACCTTCACCAGCTTGGTTGCTGTCTTCTGGACACGCTCCAGCACCTCAGTGTCCTTCCTGTAGTGAGGGGTCCAGAACTGAACACAGTACTCAAGGTGCAGCCTCACCAGTGCTGAGTACAGGGGCACAATCACTTCCCTACTCCTGTTGGTCATGCTGTTCCTTATGCAAGCCAGGGTGCTATTGACCTTCTTGGCCACCTAGGCACACTGCTGGCTCTTGTTCATCCAGCTGTTAACCAACATCCCCAGGTCCTGGCAGCTCTCAAGGCACTCTTCCTCAAGCCTGTAGTGTTGCCTGGAGCTGTTGTGACCAAAATGCAAGACCCAGCACTTGGCCTTATTGAACCTCATACAGCTGGCCATGGCCCATTGATCCAGCCTGTCCAGGTTTCTCTGCCGTGCCTTCCTATCCTCGAGCAGATCAATTTTCCCACCAAATTGGTGTCATCTGCAAATTTACTCAATCCCCTCATCCAGATCATTGATAAAGATACTGAACAAAACTGGCCCCAAAACTGAGCCCTGAGGGACACCACCGGTGACCAGCCACCAACTAGATTTGACCCCATCTACCACAACTCTCTGGGCACGGCCATCCAGCCAGGTTTTACCCTGTGAAGAGTACACTTGTCTGTGCCATGATATGCTAGTTTCTCCAGGAGAATGCTGTGGGAGACATTGTCAAACGCCTTACCAAAGTCCAGGCAGACAATGTCCGCAGCCTTCCCATCATCCAATAGGCAGGTAACATGGTCACAGAGAGAGATCAGGTTGGTCAAGCAGGACCTCTGTTTCATAAATCCCCCCTTACTGCCCTGTACTTGCCATGTGAGCTCACTCAAGATGAGACTCTTCATGATCTTTCCCGGTACCAAAGTTAGGCTGACAGGCCTGTAGTTCTCCAGATCCTCCTTCCAGCCCTTCTTTTAGATGGGCATCACAATACCCACCCAGTCACCTGTGACCTCCCCTGTTGACCAGGATTGTTGATAAATGATGGAGAAAGGCTTAGTGAGCTCCCCTGTCAGCTCCCTCAGTGCTCTGTGGTGGATCCCATCTGGCCCCATAGACCTGTGTGTGTCCAGGTGCAAAAGGAGATCATTAACTACTTCCTCCTGTATGTTGGGGAGGTTGTTCTGCTCTCTGTCCTTCCAGCTCAGGAGGCTGAACACTCTGGGGGAAGCTGTTCTGACTATTAAAGACAGAGTCAAAGAAGACATTCGGTATGTCAGCCTTTTCCTCATCCTTGATTGCAATGTTCCCCTCGCATCCATCAATGGATAGAGATACTCCCTGGCTCTTTTTTTATTGTTAATATATTTGTAAAAACTGTTTTGGTTGTTCCTTATGTCAATGGCCAAGTTGAGCTCCAGCTGAGCATTTGCCTTCCTAATTTTCCCTCTGTATGACCTAATGAGATTTCTGTACTCCTCTTGAGTTGCCTGTCCCTTCTCCCAAAGGTCGTAAACCCTTATTTTTTTCCTAAGTCCCAGCAAAAGTTCCCTGCTCAACCAGGCTGGCTGTCTTCCCTGCTCTTTCATCTTATGATGTATGGGGGCAGCCTGCTCCTGGGCCTTGAAGATTTCCTTCTTGAAGTGTGTTTAGCCTTCCTGGACCCCTTTGCCCTTCAGGACTGTTTCTCAAGGGACTCTCTCAACCAATGTTCTGAACAGGCCAAAGTCTGCCCTCAGGAAATCCAAGGTGGAGATTTTGCTAACCCCCTTTGTTACATCACTACAAATTGTAAACTTCACCATTTTGTGATCACAAAGCCCAAGACAGCCTCCGACCACCACATCTCCCACTAGTACTTCTCTGGTTGTGAACAGGAGGTCCAACAAGTGGAAGGCTCACTTACCAGTTGGGTCAGGAAGTTGTCTTCCATACACTCAAGGAACCTCCTCCTAGGAGGAACCTCCTAATGTCTCCCCTCTTCCAGTTTTGATCCATTACCCCTTGTCCACTCACTACAAGTCCTTGTCAAAAGTCCCTCCCCAGCTTTCCTGGAGGGCCTTTCAGGCACTAGAATGTCTCCCCAGAGCCTTCTCTTCTCCAGGCTGAACCACCCCAATTCTCTGAGCCTCTTCTTGTAGGAGAGGTGATCCAGCCCTTGGATCATCTTCGTGGCCCTTCTTTGGTCTTTCTCTAAGAGTTCCATGTCCTTCTTATGTCGAGGACTCCACAATTGGACACAGTGCTCCATGTGGGGTCTCTGCCTCATTTGCCTTCCCCTTCATCCTTACCCATAAACACTCAACTTCACCAACGCCAGAATCAAGCTCTATAAAATCAAAACACTCCCTAACATATACAGACACACCTCTGCCTCTCCTTCCCTGCTATCCCTTCTGAAGAGCTTATATCCATTCATTGCAGCATTCTAGTTGTGACAGTCATCCCACCATGTTTCTCATAGCTGTCCTGCTGGCAGAAAAGGACCTGAGGATTCTAATTGACAAGGGGCTGAATATGAGCCAGCAGTGTGCCCAGGTGGCCAAGAAAGCCAATGGCAGCCTGGCTTGTGTTAGAAATAGTGTGACCAGAAGAAGTAGAGAGGTGATTGTCCCCCTGTACTCAGCACTGGTGAGGCCACACCTGGAGTATTGCGTCCAGTTTTGGGCACCTCAATTCAAGAGAGATATGGAGGTGGTGGAGTGAGTACAGAGGAGGGCAACGAAGCTGGTGAAGGGCCGAGAGAATCAATCTTATGAAGAACGCCTGAAGCAGCTGGGAATGTTTAGTTTGAGGAAGAGGAGGCTGAGGGAAGACCTCATCAGTCTCTACAATTACCTGAAAGAACATTGTAGAGACGTTGGTGCTGGTCTCTTTTCACAGGTAATTAGCAACAGAACAAGTGGGAATGGCTTCAAGCTGCAACAGGGTAGGTTTAGACTGAACATTAGGAAAAAAGTTTTCACAGAAAGAGTGGTTAGACACTTTTTCTTCGTGTTTTGAATGTCAATGAGACAGCATAATCAGAAATAACTTGCTACTACACCTTGCTTTTTGTGTTCATCACATTTTTTATTTTGTCATAAGCAATTGTGGTCAGAGCATGTGTTCTAAAATGTGCCATGATGTGATATCAGGTCCTCATTTTAAAGGATGAACTTTTAAGTGATTTGGGATGACACCATGTTGCTGGTGGTACGTACGAATATTGAAATGGGCTTTGTTGTTTTGAGTTATATTCCTAATTTTCTAATGATAGAATTTGAGTCAGGGATGTGTAGATACAATTTTTTTCTTAGGTCTTTGAAAATAAAAGGAGACATTGTCTTTTTTAGCTGTAATTTTGTAATACTTTTTAATACTTCAGAGAGAACTATTGTTCTTCCCAGTTTCTAACTTATGAAAAAAGAGCAACGAGATCCAAATCCTAGTATCTCTTAACACTTTTTAAATTTTTTTTTCTCTGTCCTGACTGTGCAACCAAACTATGCTTACTCAAACTTTAGTGAGCTGTCCCACATCTTCTAACATTTAATATCATCTGCTGGCTCATTAGAAGTCTTAGAATCATGGGGCTATATGAATTTCCTTTCTTTCTAAGCTGCCTCGCCATTTTAGCCCAGCTGTATATCTTGCGTTAGGAATTCATCCACTGGAAGTCTCTAATGTTTTTAACTGGGGATCTGCATCTACATGGAGCTTTTGTTAAAAGGGTTTGGATATTTTTTAATGATACCTGATTTGCTAGCAAAAATGTCAAGCACATAATTGCCATTTCTGAGTTTCATAAATCTGAATCAGCTAGTAAGAAGAACCCCTTGACCTCATGTGTGTGAGCCTTGATGATCATTCAGTCTAAGTGCTAAGGAGCTATTGGCACATGATATTCAAGCTGAATGATCTTTTTGTTCAATCCTGTTTTCTTGGAGCAAGGCTAAATGC
Source organism: Apus apus (assembly GCF_020740795.1). Lineage (NCBI taxonomy): Eukaryota > Metazoa > Chordata > Aves > Apodiformes > Apodidae > Apus > Apus apus. Next base: position 82,727,032 of record NC_067282.1, on the reverse strand, counting down.
GGCTCCCTTTGAATTTAAAACCTTGTTAAATTATTTAGTACTACATACCACAGACTGATTAAATTTTGCACAGAGTAGTGAGATTGTTTCCCAGGTAGGTCATCACTCAGTTCAGTTTACCATTAAAATTTCTTTCATTCTCAGTCAAAATACAGCAAGGGCCATCCATCATTATCACTTTGTCCTTTAATTTTTCTGTCAGCCTTTGTCAAGCTAGAAACAAAAGCCTTTACATTTTTATCAACTGCAGCTATTGTTGTCTGAATTGTGCTCAGTCACTTCAGAATATCGGTTTTGTTTTTAGCAGGCAAGTAAAATATTTTCAATAGGTCAGATCTATCTTTCACATAAGCCCGCTAAACCAAACAGAACCATTTCTCATTTCTTTGGAAATGGAGAGTAAAAGCGCTTAGGGCCAAATCAGCAGCGAGAGTAAATTGTCCAAGCTCCCTGCACTTAAATGGATGAATGTCTCCTGCCTTAGTAAGAAGAATGCGTCATCAATTCAAGAAAGAAGGAGAGACGGACAGGAAATTTTGATCAGGCAGGGCTTGCCAGCGTTTTGAGCCAATCTTGTACAACACTATTCTGCTACTCATAAACAGACTACATCTGTGCCTCTGCTAAAGTGCAGCCTCCAGACTAAGCCAAGCGTTGCATTCTCCTCCTTTTTCCACTGTCTGCTCACAATCAGCAATCAGATTACTTGCTGTCTGCCTTCGCCTTGCCAGTGCTCGTGTAGCTTGATGGCATGCTAACAGAGTAGTGGTCATGAAGAATGCCTTTCTAAAATCTTCCAAGTGCATTTCTCTGCATCTGCTGAACTGTGACATTATTTCGGGTCCTCGCTGAAAAGAGAATTCTTGGCTGAGCTTTTGCAGCTTATCTCAAACCCCACTGTGCCAGTAGAGAGATGTTAGGAGCCCGTCTCTTTCATTGAAAATGCAGTTCATGTCTTACCTGTATAAACTGTGGGAACATATGTGAAAAAGTGTTAGGAGTGGAGTCAGCAACTCCCCTTGGCACAAAGTCTAACTCCTTTTCTGTTTCAAATAACTTTTGTGGAAAGTATTAGTTCTCTGTGAATTGTTTGTATTTCAGAGGTAGCAAGGTGATTAAATTAATACGAACTTAAATACATTATTGAATTTTTGATGGAATATCTGTCTGTCAACAAACATTCATGTTAGGACTGAAGTTTCAAAATTAATTATGACAATTGTTACCTGACTTCTAGATCTCTGAGCATGGCTTTTCTATCTTCTTCGGTTCCCCATCTGCAAAATATAACTATTTTCTGCTTCACAGGAGGCTAAGGATTAATACCTAGTATTATTGAAATAGTGATCTGGTGCATTGATTTGGGTATGCCCACTTGGATTAATAAGTTCCACTCTACCGGGTCTCTTGGTCACACTGGTTCTTGGTATTTAGTGACACGAGAGTTATAAAAAAAGTGTTTTCAGCTGAACATTGTGTACTCAGAAATTGCAAGACCATAAAATGGAATTAAGTTTCACTCCAACACAGGTTTCTTGGGAAAAAAATCTGCGAATCCATTTTCTTATGATCCTTCTTGACAGAGAACTCAAGAGGACAAATCTATGTAGTCTGTTTCATAGCATGTTTCTGAGCAGCTGCCAACAGGGAGCTGGGGATAATGTAATGCATGCCTTGTCAGTAGTATAAGGTAGGCATGCCCTGCACTAAAACCAATGACCAAAAGGTCCTACAGGACTAGAAAGAAGTGAAATCATAATTGCCTTTTGTGGCATGAAGATGAAACAGTACACCTTCTTTAAAACACAGTGACTCATATGCCTTAAACAGAAGCCTGTGCTGTTGAGTATCTGTCATCTGTCTGATTTTAGGGCCTACTAAACCCACCGACCTCCTACACCTATGAAACACAATGGGGGGGCACTGCACCTCACTTCTCTTTTTTCCAAAGTGCATATTCTACATTCTTTTACACAAAAGCATTTTCAAGGCAAAGAAAAATAAAGTTTTCATGAAAATCCATAAATCTTCTTGGAAGAATGGATACGGAGCTTTTCTGTCAGACTTGGTAGGACTGAGGCACCCCATACACATTAAGTCTTCTGAATGTGGGACTCAGGTATTTTCAAAATCATAGAACTATAGAATCATAGAACCAATCATATTGGAAAGGACCCTTGGGATCACCAAGTCCAACCATCATCCCTACTCTGCAAAGTTCTCCCCTAAACCATGTTCACCAACACTACATCCAAACGACCCTTAAACTCATCCAGGGATGGTGACTCAACCACCTCCCTGGGCAGCCTATTCCAGTGTCTAACCACTCTTTCTGTGAAAAAATTTTACCTCATGTTCAGTCTGAACCCTCCCTGTTGCAGCTTGAAGCCATTCCCACTTGTTCTGTTGCTAATTACCTGTGAAGAGACCAGCACCAACCTCTCTACAGTGACCTTTCAGGTAGTTGTAGAGACTGATGAGGTCTCCCCTCAGCCTCCTCTTCCTCAAACTAAACATTCCCAGCTGCTTCAGGCGTTCTTCATAAGATTGATTCTCTAGGCCCTTCACCAGCTTCGTTGCCCTCCTCCGTACTCGCTCCACCACCTCCATCTCTCTCTTGAATTGAGGTGCCCAAGACTGGATGCAACACTCCAGGTGTGGCCTCACCAGTGCTGAGTACAGGGGGCCAATCACCTCTCTACTTCTGCTTGTCACACTATTTCTAACACAAGCCAGGCTGCCATTGGCTTTCTTGGCCACCTGGGCACACTGCTGGCTCATATTCAGCCCCTTGTCCATTAGAACCCCCAGGTCCTTTCCTGCCAGACACTTTCCAGCCACACTTCCCCAAGCCTGTAGCGTTGCCTGGGGTTGTTGTGGCCCAAGTGCAGGACCCAGCACTTGGCCTTGTTGAAGCCCAGACCACGATCATTAGCCCAACAATCTAATCTATCCAGGTCTCTCTGTAGAGCCTCCCTCTCCTCATGCAGATCAACACTCCTGCCTAGCTTGATGTCATCTGCAAACTTACTGATAATACACTCTTTGTCCTTTCCGAGATCATTGATAGAGATGTTAAACAGAAACGGTCCCAACATTGAGCCCTGAGGAACACCACTTGTGACTGGCCCCAGCTGGATTTGACTTTATTGACCACCACTCTTTGGGCCCGACTGTCCAGCCAGTGCTCGATCCAAGAGATCGTGTGCTCACCCAGGCCATGAGCGGCCAGTTTTTTAATGAGAGTTCTGTGGGGAACTGTGTCAAATGCTTTTTGGAGGTCCAGATAGGCAATATCCACAGCCTTTCCCTTGTCCAATAGTCAGGTCATCAGGTTATAAAAGGAGATCAGGTTTGTCAGGCAGGACCTGCCTTTCATAAACCCATGTTGACTGGGCCTGATCCCCTGGTTGTCCTCTCTAAGTCTTCTAATAACACTCAAGATGATCTGCTCCATGACCTTCCCTGGTACTGAGGTCAGACTGACAGGTCTATAGTTTCCTAGATCTTCTTTTTTGCCTGTCTTATAGATGGGTGTTACATTTGCTCCTCTCCAGTCCATTGGGACCTCCCCAGTTAGCCAGGACTTCAGGTAAATAATGGAAAGTGGCCGGGCGATCACGTCTGCCAACTCTTTAAGCACCCTTGGATGTAGCCCATCCAGTCCCATAGGCTTGTGTGTGTCTAAGTGGTGTAGTAGGTCTGACCACTTCCTCTTTAATTGTGATGACCTCATTCTGCACTTATTCCCTGTCTCCTAGCTGATGTGGCTATATATCCATGGAACAGCTAGTTCCACTGCTATAGACTGAGGCAAAGTAGGTGTTGAGCACCTCAGCCTTTTCCTCATCCTTTTTTACTAAGATTCCCTTTGCATCCAATAAAGGATGGAGATTTTCCCTAATCCTCCTTTTGCTGTTAATGAACTTGTAGAAACCTTTTTTATTATCCTTAACAGCTGTAGCTAGTTTGAGCTTTAGCTCTGCTTTGGCTCTCCTAATTTTCTCCCTGCATAGGTTCACTTCGTCTTTATAGACTTCATGAGTGACCTGTCCCTTCTTCCAAAGGTTATAGACTCTCCTTTTGTTCCTAAAGTCCAGCCAAAGGTCCCTATTTAGCCAGGCTGGTCTGCTACCCCACTTACTGGTTTTTCAGCACACGGGGACAGCCTGCTCCTGTGCCTTTAAAACTTCTTTCTTGAAGTACGTCCAGCCTTCCTGGACTCCTTTATCCTTCAAGGCAGCCTCCCAAGGGACTTTGTCAATGCTAATCTACATTTATTTGAGCTGTCCAAAGAAGGGTTTAAGGATGGGATATGGTCCAGGAGTTCAAAAATGTGTTGTCTGGAGAGCTCTGGGCTATCCTGTTACTTTACCCGTACCTTCCTTCTGCACACTCTGGTGTCATTAAAGAAGCAATTCTAATGGGCAAACCCTCAAATCCAAGCAGATACAAACCAGGCATTTCTAGAGTCCGGAGCAGAATTCGATTTCATTGCTTGGGCAATGCAGTGCTCTTCAGACTGCTGATTCCTGGTTGTTATCTTGTACTGTAGTCTTTGAGAGCAAGTCATTGTAATGCTGTGAACAAAGCAGACCAACTGCAGTAATTTGCATGGTGAATTTCACCTTACTCTTCTAAGACAGAAGCAAAGTCCATGCTATTGCTTGTATTTATGTTTCTTTTGAGAACATGTTTTCCTTTGAGGCTTCTGCCAAGCTGCCGTTTTGTTGTTTGGCATCAGCATTTGTGACCTTGGTCAGGAAACTAATTTCTGCACAAATTTTCATTGTTCTTGATCTTATCAGAAAAGATTAATTTATCACATCTGTATTAAAATACTGATATATCTTAGTTCTTGTTAACTAGTCTGTTTCCTAGGTAGTCTTTCTTTTGAAATAAGAAATCTTGTTGGAAATACTTCAATCAGAAGAGAAACAAGAAAGCAATGAACATCTAAATTCATCAATGGCTCATTAAAGCTATTATGTGGTAAAATAGGCAGACACTATGTTTGCAGACTGGAAAGCACTGCCATATACTGTATTTGCCGCTTGCAGTTAACTTGCCATTGCATAGTCTTAAATAAACAGCATATTAAGAAAGATAATTAATGGAACCATAAGTCACACTAATTGGGTTTTGCATAGAAGACTGATTTGTAAAGCTTTATTAATAAACAAGGCTTTGCTTTCCATATAAAGTAAGTGTGTTTTTTCCTGTTTGATTTAGGTTTTAGCAGATATTTATCAGGGAAGGAGTTTCCCTTTATGAGAAGCAATTGCATAGGTCAGTCCATGTGAAGTATCTTTTTAACTTTTTTTTTCTCCCTACTATTTGTTGTCATAGAATCATAGAATCATAGTGTGGTTTGAGTTGGAAGGGATCTTAAAGATCATCTAGTTCCAACCCCTCTGCATGGGCAGGGACACTTCTCACTAAGCCAGGTCTCCCCAGAGCCTTCTCTTCTCCAGGCTGAACTGCCCCAATTCTCAGAGCCTGTTCTCATAGGAGAGGTGCTGCAGCTCTCAGATCATCTTCCTGGCCCTTCTTTGGACCTTCTCCAAGAGTTCCATGTCCTTTTTATGCTGGGGGCTCCAGAATTGGACACAGTACTGCAGGTGGGGTCTCATGAGAGCCAAGGAGGAGAATCACCTCCCTTGACTTGCTGGCCACACTTCTTTGGATGCAGCCCAGGACTCAGTTATACTCAGTTCTGTTTAATTATTGTGGTACTTGCACTCCAGGTGATGTTACCATTTTTCCTGGTGATTAATGTGGCTACACTGTGGGGTTTTTTAGAAGCCTATTTAAATTTTTCTGCCTTGGTAATGTTTTGTACAGAGAAACAGAGTAAATATCAGTGTACAACAGATGAAAGAGGGGTCCCATGCCATTTTCTGATGGCTTTGAAAGTGTAAAATCCCACAAGTATAGATTCCAGAGAGAATAGTGCTGGTGTTTATCAAAGCCAGAGGAATACAGAAAATTGTAGATGACTCATAGAAGTTAACTGACATGGAGACTTTTGAAGTGGCAAAATAATCTGTCATGCATAACAAAAATAAGGTAAGCACGCTAAGTTGAAGTTCTAAGACAGTAATTATGCAATGCTGAACTCAAGGACCCTGTGGCTGTAATGTGTTCTATAGGGCCCAATACTGTAGTGCTCTGTGCTACTTCAGCTTCCATTGATTTCAGTCAGAATTGATGGTACTCAGACACCAAGTGCATTTCTTTCCACAGCAAGGGAAGACAGATCGTGGGATGGATTTTTACTCTTTTATTGCATTGAATAGCACTCTTCAGAAATATTTTAACTGAAATCAGAGTGGGATGGGTTACTCACCATCAACTGCTGAGAAACTAGTCCTTTGCTTTTAGTCCTGCAGTATAAATAATCTGAAAAATGTCAGATACTTTTCATATCCTCACAGAAGTGCTTTTCTCTAGTTCTCTTCAGGGCTTTTGTTTGTTCTTTAAAACCTGCAATCACCTTATAAGCAAAGTGATACTGGTCTTTATTGCTTTTGGCAGTGTAATCAAAGTATTTTCTATCTGTACCTCTGGTTATGTTCTGCTTTGTACTGAAGCATTTTGCAGCAGACATTGTTTGTTCCTTTGCAGCAGAGCAGCAGCATACTTAAGCCTGGCATACCTGCACTTACTTGATCAAAAGCTGAAGGGATTTGTAGGATGCTGTCATCAGGGCTATGCATTTTTTCACACTTGTCTACATAGGGTTTTAAAGGGCAATATTATTAGCATTTCTGATTTTTAGTTCTAAGTGGTTTTAGAGAAATTCAATTGTGTGTTTTGACAATAAATTTGAAGTGTTGAGGGTGACTGAAAGATGGCTGTTCCTGCTAATTAGGGTAAAGATTTTGAAATATACTCTGCTCTGGATCTCATCGACAACTGTGTCTTAAACAAATGTGTGGGAAGAAGAAAAGCAATCCGGAAAAAGCAGCTCCTATAGTTAGTAGCATTTTCTCCCCTTTTTCCCTCCATTCAGTCTGTCTGAAAGTGGGTGTTTTAACATACAGCCATTTCTTGTTAATATGTGTGTGTTTATTTTAGCATGATGGTGTTGTTTTTTTCATCTCCCACTCTGACACAGCATGTTTCATCCATGTATGGTTTCTACTATATGAGACATTTAAAATGGCTCAATGAAGAAACGGATTCTTGCCACTTAAACAGTCACTCTCCAGATCTATGGAAACTTGGTCATTTTAACTGTGTTTTACATTCCATATGCTAGAAGAATTATTATAAAAATTGAGAGTGATATAATGTCAAGAATTTCAAGGTACTCTGTTGTACCTGTAATAATTTATGTTAATCATGTTTTAATTTAGTCATTTTTCAACATACTTGTATTTACAAATTAAACCACTGTTATGTTTCTCCTTTGTTTGCATGATATGATTTTATTTTATATTTTTTTTCCACTCACCAGATGTTTTCAACACTTTGCTTCCCACTACTGTCATCCCCTCCCTTACCACTGCAACAGTCACAACCACTGTAGCCTTAACAACCAGCACAACAACCGCAACAGCCATCAGCACCAGAGGTACAGTATGCTTCTTTGTTATGGCCTGAAAAACACATTAGAAACAGAAAATTATAGGTTTAATTTTTAAGAAAGACAGAAATTGCTCACGAGGCTCTTTAATTCAATATATATAATAGAGTATTTCGCCAGATGATATATGGTTAAGAAAGATTTCATATGACCTTGAATTGCTCTAGCAGAGTGTCTGTGAACTTTGACAGGATGCTTAAATTATTTGTATACATTTGCATTTAATTTTTTTTAAGGTTAGTAAATTAACTTTAATGTAAAATGCAAGCAAGCTATTTTTAAATAAACATGACCTTTTAAGACTGGTTATTTTGGGTGCTAATGTTTAAAACAAGACAGGTGTCTTGGCACTGGAATTACTCTTCATGCGATGTTGCTTGATAACAAAGAGGCATTGCATTACATCACCCCTGATAGTCTTTTATAATTTATGGTATTCATAACTTAAAGAGTATCTTTATCTTATGAGAACTAGAGTAAGTGACCTGAAATTTCTCTCTGCCTGCCCCCATCTGGTTGGATTTTTGTCTGTTACAGCTTTTTAAATATTTCTAGTAATGCTTTGCTTTATTATGAGCCAAATATAAAACTTAATTTTACTTTTGTATTCACTGACTGATCAGATAACTTTTCAATGGCCAAGATATGTGTAAGGTTTTGTATATTATCAACTTCTTCGTATCTAGTAATCTCTTATGGTGTGTGAAATGGCAGAAGGTTCCTATGTGGTCTGTTGAAGGCCTTCATTATGCAAGGAGAGAGCAAATAATGTACACTTACCACACTGCAAGTAGTCACATGACAAAGTATTATTTTCTCAGGAAAGTTAAGACAAAGTTATGAAATCTTTTCTTTCTGGAACCATTGCTAGGAGTCAGTTTTAGTGACCTGCTTTACTTGCAAGAGTAAGCTGAGCTAAATGCAAGTCCATTATGCAGGGCTTGGATACTAGAAGGAGAAAGTGCTTGGTGTGCCATATTGGTGTTTGCTGTCTCTAATGAATTGATTTTTTCTTCTCATTATGCAGTCATAACTAAACTGTGCCACTGAAGTGCCTGTATATTCAGCATACCAATGCTGTTAAGGAATTCTGTTACCTCTTAAGTGTGGGTTAGGACCTGACCTCATTTACCTTACTCTGGAGTGTTCATTTTCACCATTTGTATGTCAAGCATCGAGAGAAAGATCTGGAAAAAGAGAACGCTCTTCTGAGCTTCAGCTCTAAAACATAGGAGAAGGCATGCAATTTGATGCTTCAGTAACAAAGAAATACTGCTTTAAGAGAAAGTAAAAAAAGGAAATGTGAAGAAATAGAGGGTGATCAATCACTAAAACATGAGCACTCACATTTCCCAGAAAAAAGAAGTGACTTCAGCAAAATGTCTGAGAAGACCACTTCAGCCTCAAGGAAGTGGTAGATATGGTCTCTTGCGCAGACAATCTAGGAAACAAAGGAGTGTGGGAAAACAGTTTCTTGAAAAGAAACAGTTCTGTTCTTGTGTTGAAAAATAGTATACATGTAATAGGCTAGTGAAGTTGTCTTTCTAAAAATGTAAGAAATCAAGAACCAAAAAAAAATAAGGGAAAACATGAAATTACTATAATAAGCCATATAGTATATCAGTGTGGAAGAAACAGGAAACCAGGCATAACATCAGAAACAACAACATGCAAAAGCAATTGCAACTAGCAAGGTGTGAGAAATTTAACAAAAAAAAGGATTCAGAAACACATTAGATGAAAGACAAAAATAAGGAAATGCAGTGATCCTATAAATGAATTATTAGAACAAGGCTGAAGTACTTGGTGTTTTATACAGCAAAGGATGACAATTGGAGTGCTGTTTCTGATAGGGGTGTCACTCTGAAGGATGACCACAAGTAGAGACAGATCAAAGAACAACAAGGATAGGAAGTTTAGAGACATGCGCTGTGAGGAAGCTGAAGATACCAGTGTGTTTGGTTTTGCTTTCAAAAAAGAAAAGTCAGTATGACTCTGATGACAAATTATTTTCCAAGTTCAATGGGGAAAAAGAATCCACTGAATTAGTGGCAAAAGCATTTAGTAGGGAAGCTCTCTAAATGCATGGGAGCAGTGACACAGTGGAGCTCTTTGAAGTTCTACAACTTCCTTCATCCTTGCTTTCTTTAAAAATGCTTGATTTTCATGGCAGAGGGAAATGGACATGACTCTCTCCTTAAGTCTCTTCCTTCCCTTTCTCTCTTGAACCCATAAAAAAATGATGTTCTTAAACTTACAGTGAATGTTATGAAAGCAGAGTTCCGCTACTTTGAAATACTAGACTGAACCTTGTCTAGGTTGTCAAAGCACCTACACAACAGAGGTACAAGCTGCAAAAGAGCTGTTTTATAGAGAACTAGCTTTTCAGTTATATCTGTTTCTGGCAGAGCAAAAAGTACGATATAAACATATTTTCCTTTGACTCTTCTTCTTTTTCCAGTAAGAAATATAACATCAAGGACTACGTAAGGACATAAAGTTAAGAAGCAATTAATATATTTTAAACCTTCAAAACAATTTTTTGTTATGTTTTGGCTTCCACCCACATTGGAAGCAGCATTTCTCTTTTATCTTTATCAAATCTGGTTTGATTAAGTCTTAATTAAACTGAAGTTTGCTCCAGATGATAAGGTAGTATATACTACAAAAGTAGTATCTTTGAACTGGATTTCCAATAGCTGACATAATATTCTTGATGGATGCATATAACTAATTATATTCTAAAATTATTACTTGATACTTACGAATCACCTCAAGTAAATTCTACAAAACATTATTCTGCGTGACTTTTATATAGTCCACCTTGAGGGTATATTACTTCATATCCAGTCATGGGAGATGTCTTTACAGAAATACGATACAGGATATAAAGAGCCCATATAGTCTGTAAATCTAAGGCATTTTGCGTTATGATGATTGTACATAATGATTACCAAAAGCCTGAATTAATGATGGAAAAAACATTTCTCCAAACTATCATCAGTTAATTCTGGAACTGTGTGACCATCTCTGTCTTAATTTGCATGGCATTTAGTAAACAACATGAAAAAAAGCTACTGATCCAGTTGGATGACAGCATGATAATTCATAAACATCATGTTTAGTCAGACTTTTCACTTTCTCAGACAAATGTATGCTTGTTTTTGTGCTCGGTCCTTCAGGAATTAATTATTCTTTTACTGGTACATTACCTACTAACTCAAAAAATCTAAACAGAATTTTATGCCGGTGAAGAGTATTGCCCTTTATATATTTGTCAAGGGTATCCTAAAGCCTAATAACCATGATGAAGAATGTACAACAAAATGAGAATAAAATGTATGAGAAGAAACAATTCTAGAGGACTATGGAAAGACTAATTATACACTACATGAGTAGATTTCTTTGTAGCAGATTTATGCAATGTTATTTGTGGAAGCTGTGCAAAGATCCATGCTAGTGCTCCCCTTTGTCATTGGGAAGGGGCACAAGAGAATTGTGGATTTGTCCCCAGTAGTGAAACAAAGGATGACTCCCTTGGAGAAATTTTTTGTTAGCATAAAGTTAATTTAGACGGTTCTTTGCCAATCCTTCAAAGTCCTATAGGTGGAGAGGGAGTGTGATTAGCAGTCTAGGAGAAGCTACCTCAAGTCAGAACAGCTGTGTTTCTGGGTTCATAGAGGAGAAAAGCTTGTACATAAAACCATCCCACCAGCTGGCATTATGTTAATCACCCACACACACACCCTGTGATTTTTTACACTTAAATCCTTTTCCTGTCAAGAAAAAAAAAAAAAAAAGCCACAGAGGTTATAAAACTCAGTAATTTTGACATATTCTTGAAGATTGAAATCTCACAACCACCCTCCAAATTGGTACAAAAGTAACATTGCAAGAGCATAGCAAAATCAAAAGATAGAACAATTCAGTCTGACTGCATGTATCAGGATGATTCAGTCTCAGCTGACTCACTTATATAATGACTGTGCTAGAATGTTCAAAGCTTTATATAGCAACGCCTAAAAACATCTCCAAAAGTCATTGCATATAGCAGAGATATGATGTTGCTCCCAGGCAGCTGCACAATGAAGTTAAAGAGTTTATTTAATAGTCAGAGTGACCACAAAGTCAATTAATGTACAAATTTATACATGAATTAAATCCCTGCTTTATGACAATCCACTTTGCTTATATTGTTTTTGCCTCTGATATAAAAGAAAGATTTCTTAAAGGAGATTCATGGAGTAAATTTAGAAGAGTTTATAGTGGATTAAGAAAGGGTCTTAGTATTTGATAATTTTGAAAACTTGTGAATCTAATTTAAGTGTGAATATTTCTATTTAATAGCATAAAATTCAACCATCTTATCTAAAAAAAAAAAGGTTTTTTTTTTATCCCATTTTTACCTGGAGTTTATATGAGGAGAAAAAACCCCAAATAAACTATAATATCTATTTAATTTTAGGCAGATCTGATGCAGAAACTACATGGACAGAACTTGTAGTCCTCAATTTTTTTGGTATATAAAAAAAGTTAAATGTTACCATTTCTTTCCATGTGATTTCATTTTCTTTTCACATAATCTGATTACTATAACTTATCACTTTGACATATTGACAGAGGAAAGAATAACACAAAGTTACAGAATTTGTGAGGGACAAGGGACAGAAGGGTAGACTTATATAGTATATATAGTTATGCAAGCTTACTTGCATTCAACTCTGATAATAAATAAAATGAACATTGTCTAATGTTAAAAAAAAGTTTTGTATGACAGCATGCTAAAACTTAGTTGTTCTGTATACAACTTTATAGCAGTAAAATAAAATCTAATTTGTGTCTGGTCTTACTCAATACAGGTAAAAAAATTGCAACTGTCTGGTTTTTGTTTCTTCTTTGTGATCTTCCCTTCTCCTACAGTGATCTCCTAATGGCTTTTCTAACTTGTCGATTTTCCTGGAGGCCAGATAATTTGAGGTTCAAACCAACAGTTCTTTAGATTATTTCCGCCACTCCCCCCCCGCCCCCGACATTCATGTAAGCCTTTAACACCCGTCTCACAAGGACTGCCATCTCTTGATTTGACTTCTTTCATTACCTTTATTTTTCATTCTCCTTGCTTCCCAGCTGTTTAGAAGGTGTGCTAATAAATCATGGTAAAACTACATTAAACCATGATGAAATCCCACGCCTATTCTGCAGGCGTCTTTCCCTAAGTGTTGAAACCTCCAGGGCTGTTTCGGGTAAGAGCTATCTGTTACCCAGGTGAAACATGCACAAGCTGCAGATGAGCAGTAGCTGGGAAACCTTCCCTAGCCAGCATCTGCAACCAGCTGATAGAGAGGCCAGAAAAAGAAAGTGCCCTCCCATTCCTTGGCACTTGTGTGGGCTAAGTAGAGGACATAAGGAAAAGAAATGATGCCCATTTTCCTAAGGTCTGCTAGTAGCTAATAGGTGCAGAGGGGAGATGCAGGAGCGTAATACTCTCTGCCTCCTTTTCCATATGTTCTCTGCTACCAAGGGCTTTGATGTTGGAAGAAAACATCCATGGCTCTGCTTGTGTCTCAACTCATCAGCAGGCATGTGGATCCTTGGGCCAAGTCCTAAGCTTCTTTGCAGCAGGAGGACAAACCTAAAGCAGAGATCGAATGTACCCAGAGAGCAGAGAGCAAGATGGCAAGATCTAAGAGTTGTTTTAGGATCAAACAGTTGAAATTTTTGTATCAAAGTATACCTATGAAGCGGAGATTCAATGTCCTGTTCATGGAAATATGAGGAAATGTTCATGGAAATATGAGGAAATAGTTTATTACTTTACTGGCTAAATTTCTGAAGGTTTCTATGTCCACAGAGAATCTGAATCATAACAGTATATGCTTACATTGATAGTCAGCATAGACCAAAATCATACTAGCTCCGAGGAAGAGGCTGTACAAATGTAGTATGAAAATAATATCTATTTATTTAAGTTAAAGCTGGGAATTGTGGATATTGTTGTATACACAAAAGATATCTTCCTGTGGCTCAGAGGAAACAGGACAACAGGGCAGTACATAGCATCAGATTGGGGTTATGAAAGGAAGTGCTTTTTCATGCAGTGTGAAACTAAATGTAAAACTCTGTTATTACTTGCATGCTAAAAAAATTGAACTATCCTGTTGTTTGTATTGTGATCATACCAAAATAAACCCCAAGTTTTTCTGTGTGGAATTCCCAGTTCTCCAATACTTTTAAGAGATACTTTATAGTTGTAATATCAAACTGAGGGTAATCCTTGAGTCAGCATGCATGGCACTAAAGCAGCCTAGCCACAAACAAAAATTCTGACAACATGACCCACATCATGCTAGTTAACTTGTTTGCCATGAAATGTACCTTCACTTTTCAATTTTCATCTTTTACAAGCTGAAGCGAAGAAATATGCAATTTAGAAAATTGCAGTTTTCTCTGCTTAACAGCTATTATGACGTAAGATGAAGACCGTTGTCATTATTATATATTATTTGGTCATATTATTCGTGAAATGAGGCTGTTGCATTCTGGAACAAATAAAGATAGATATCACACTCTGAATAGTTTGCCATGTAGATGAACATCATAAATGAGACTTAGATTACAATACAGGCATGCTGAATACATTAAAGAAAAGGAAGTATCATAATATCATATATTAGGAACCTGCTCTTTGTGTCTGGAACAAATATTTCTAGTAATAACAAATCCTTCCAGCTGTCAGCTTGCAATAATGAAGTATGCAACTTAAAACGTACACAATGATTTCCAGCCTTGATGGATTATCACTTAACCCAAAATGCAATGCTGTACAGATAAATATCACAATTTGTTGATGGTCTGATAAAGATTCTATTATATAGCAGAGATCCAGAGAGGCTTCAGCAATGCATCAGGAATTCAAATGTTCTTAACCAGAGCTCTGATCACACCGTGTTGGTTTTTTTCTACTGTAAATGAATTATGCAGTCCAACAGTCTTTACTGTAAGCTGCCAGTGCAAGAGATTTTCCAAATTAAGAGTACCTTCTGCTGGAAGCATGCTTACTGCCTGCCAAGGAAGCCCTTTACTCTAAATTGATCCTGAGACTTCCCCTCAGGTGCCACAGGCTGTAGGTTCCTAGCACTCCTTCTGCCCAGCCTCCACAATGTTACAAGGCCTTTCAAAAAAAGCACATGGGAAGGACTGAAGCATCAGTATCACCACTTCTATGTAAAGTATAACATCAAAGTCAACAAGTACTAAAGACTATAACCATACTGACCATTCTGAACATTTTTATCTGACTTGTAGTTGAGTGGTGACTTCAGTCATAAAGTTTCCTGTGTTTTCATAGAATCATAGAACTATTCAGGTTGGAAAAGACCCTTGGGATCACCAAGTCCAACCATCATCCCTACTCTGCAAAGTTCTCCCCTAAACCATATCCACCGACACTACATCCAAAAAACCCTTAAACTCATCCAGGGATGGTGACTCAACCACCTCCCTGGACAGCATATTCCACTGTCTAACCACTCTTTCTGTGAAAAAATTTTACCTCATGTTCAGTCTAAACCCTCCCTGTTGCAGCTTGAAGCCATTCCCACTTGTTCTGTTGCTAATTACCTGTGAAGAGACCAGCACCAACCTCTACAGTGACCTTACAGGTAGTTGTAGAGACTGATGAGGTCTCCCCTCAGCCTCCTCTTCCTCAAACTAAACATTCCCAGCTGCTTCAGGCGTTCTTCATAAGATTGATTCTCTAGGCCCTTCACCAGCTTGTTGCCCTCCTCTGTACTCGCTCCACCACCTCCATCTCTCTCTTGAATTGAGGTGCCCAAGACTGGATGCAACAGTCCAGGTGTGGCCTCACCAGTGCTGAGTACAGGGGGACAATCACCTCTCTACTTCTGCTTGTCACACTATTTCTAACACAAGCCAGGCTGCCATTGGCTTTCTTGGCCACCTGGGCACACTGCTGGCTCATATTCAGCCCCTTGTCCATTAGAACCCCCAGGTCCTTTCCTTCCAGACACTTTCCAGCCACACTTCCCCGAGCCTGGAGCGTTGCCTGGGGTTGTTGTGGCCCAAGTGCAGGACCCAGCACTTGGCCTTGTTGAAGCCCAGACCACTATCGTTAGCCCAACAATCTAATCTATCCAGGTCTCTCTGTAGAGCCTCCCTCTCCTCATGCAGATCAACACTCCTGCCTAGCTTGATGTCATCTGCAAACTTACTGATAATACACTCTATGTCCTTACCGAGATCATTGATAGAGATGTTAAACAGAAACGGTCCCAACACTGAGCCCTGAGGAGCACCACTTGTGACTGGCCCCAGCTGGATTTGACTTTATTGACCACCACTCTTTGGGCCCGACTGTCCAGCCAGTGCTTGATCCAAGAGATCGTGTGCTCACCCAGGCCATGAGCGGCCAGTTTTTTAATGAGAGTTCTGTGGGGAACTGTGTCAAATGCTTTTTGGAGGTCCAGATAGACAATATCCACAGCCTTTCCCTTGTCCAATAGTCAGGTCATCAGGTTATAAAAGGAGATCAAGTTTGTCAGGCAGGACCTGCCTTTCATAAACCCATGCTGACTGGGCTTGATTTTATTGATGTGTAGGCACTTTAAAATTTTAGATCTAAACCAGACATGAAACCTGTATTATTCATATGATTTTCATACTCCATACTGCTTAATCATTTTGTGATTTTCAGAATAATAGTATAAAAGATAGTCATAACTGCTGCTTTAAAAGCCACAATTCCACTAATTTCAAGTGACTTTTGGGATCAAGTACTTACAGCTCTACAGGCAGTTTGGTTCACAAATGGGTTGCCTGAGTTGGTCCCATTTGGCTGACAAGTAGTTTTGAGGTTTAGATGATAAGGATTTTCCAGTCCAAAAAGAGAGACACTTTTTTTAATGTATTGTCAGTGTTGGCAGCAATGCCCAGTAAGTTTAAAAATGACCTGCAGGTATTTGAAGAATTTCCTCTACAGGTCAACAGGCTGTAATATTCTTTCTTCTATGTAATGGTTTGGTTTGTCTTTAAGGTGTTGCCAAGCCCGTCTTCAGTTATGAGTTTTGATGGAAATAGAATAAATTTCTTATAACAAGATTAGGCAAATAGTTTCTGTTGCATATGTTGTTGCTGTATTTATATCAAATCATAAGGCTTACATAGTGTTGCTTTATTTAGAGAGATATTTATGGTATTCAAAGATGGTACCAGTGGAAACCAATATTTTTTTCAGATGTTACTGCATAAAGTTTATTTTCACAATGTGCTGTCAGGATACTGATGAGCTGCTTTACTTTTAAAAGAAGAACTATAGAACTAAGTATTGCTACAGTTAACAATGAGGACAACTAAAGCAAGGGTTTCCAGGGCCGTGTGGGATGTTAAAAAAAAGACTGAAACAGTGTCTAAAAATGAGGAAAGAAAAAGAGAGAAAAACGCTTATAGTTTCAAATTTATTGCTAATACCTTTAATAAAAAATGCACATATATCTCACTAACTAGTGAACTGAAGTCATCAAGTGTGCCTTTGAAGCTGAAAAGATTACTCTCTCTGCTCTTGGTTTCTCTGACATTCCAGTTGAAACACAGTTAATAACTTCCAGTGTGAGCCTGAAAAAATGCAGAATTGATACCATTATATTAAGTTTTTTGGATAAAAGATGACCTTGGTCAAACTTGAAGCCACAACATTTCCCCAGACAAGAAAATAAAAGCAAAACCTACAGAGTGACTTTGGAGACTATTTAATCTGACCTATGAATTTTGCATGTGATGTTATTTAGATATTTAATACAAAATATCCTGAAAGAAGACCCAGGTCAAGTTCCCCACCACGTGGAACATCAAACTTTATGTGGGTTATTTTCAATGTCCGGTGTACACAGTGAAGAACAGGTTGAGTAAAGACATGACACGGGTGGTTTTCCACAGCAGAGTGCCTTGCATGCCTCGCCCGTCTCAGTTGACCATGCCAAAATGCTGGAGGTGCAAGGCTTGCTTCTTGTCTTGGCTGCACTGTGCTTCTGACAGTCAGGTTAAAATGTATTTCCGTTACAATTAAGAGAGGGGAAAAGATTAGAAGAACAAAGAGAGCATTAGTACGGTTCTGTTGCTCTAAGACTCCAAACCAAACAAAGGCTAATGTTTTGCAGCAGTGGAGCTGTCATATTGAGTGAAGAAAAGTTAACAAAGCTGAAGTGAAAAAAGGTGGGAAAAAGTGAATACTAATATTTTAGAAGATTAGCTTAAAACACACCTTAGAGGAAAGAAGCAGAAGAAAAGTCTGGTTTGAAATATCTGGTGTCATAAATGGCTGTACCTAATCACAGCTGAGTTCATTTTTTTCATCGTAAAAATTGAGAGAGAATTACAAACTCATCTACTCTGAGAAATACAGGGTGGAAAACCTTATTTAATAACACTTGACTCACTGTTTGGCTGAGTATAAAAGACTGAATGGGAAAGCACAAATGGAAGTGACTGAAAAAATGAAATTCAGAAGGAACACAAGGAAGTACTTTTCACTCAAAGAAGAATACAATTTTTCAATAGCCTACTGAGCCAAGTTTGGAATTGAAAGCACTGGGATCATTAAAGAAGAAGGAAGATAGTATTCTGGAGGAACTGTGTTAAATGAGATGACTTGCAATAGCCTGAATATCCTTTTTCTTTTTCCCCAAATTTATGTTAATTTTGAAAAACTTTGATTACAAGTCATCCTGCTGTGATTTAGATAGCATAAATTTGAAAAGAATGTATCAAATCCTTTCAATCAAGATGCTTGGATTTCTTTCCAGCCTGAATTCTTGCAAGCCTGTAATAGAAAACCTTCAGTCAAGGGAAAGAAGTACCAGGAGTAGCAATTTATGTTAATACACAATTTCCTTTTCCAGCAGAAGGGGTAAGAAACAAGTATCTTGGGTTAGAAAGGCCAGAATATATTGTGGGTTATCAAAAAAAAAAAAAAAAAAAAAGGAAAAATCCCGAAGATTGACATTTTAAAGAAGCCATTATATTTATTTTATAGACTTCTTTTCTTGTAGCTAACAAGTCTCTACTGTATACACATCAGGTCATGGACTGCATTCAGCACCCTGCAGAGAAGACATAACTTTCACTTTAATGAATTCAAAGTGCCTTAGCGTTGACTTCAGACTAGGTCCCTGGACATATATGACAGAAACTAGCTTTTATGACTATATTAATTGTTGGAAGGCTAATACATAAAGCTTTTCTGCTTTTTAGGTTTTTATTTTTCCTTTTTCTGTAGTTTTTGATGCAGACTAAAGAAGAACATTTTTAATGTTTGGATTTGAGTTTGACAAAATTACTGTCTCCAGTAAAGGAATTCACTCCATTCCTGGGCTGAATTACATTCTTTTGCACACTTTGAGATTCTTTGGTGCAATCACTGCCATCGATCATGAGCTGCTTTACCTCCACCAATGCAGCTTTTTGAGTGCTGTGTTGCTATTGTACATGAACATCCATGTGTCAGATTGTCTTTTTAAAGTTTTATTTTATTTCATTTTGTTTTATTGTCTTTTAATAAACTGTGTGTTTTACAAAACAATAGAAGTCCTGGGTTGTTTAAGTTTGTAAAAATTACTGAATTGCAGAGCCCTATCGCTCCACTTCATCTCTGAAGCATCTGTTCCAAGTATTTCCGGAGTTAGTAACACTCAGAAGAAATTAGTCTCTTATTACAATCAGGTTGGCTCTCCTCAACCACAAGACCTTATGCCAAGTAATTTGTGAGTGGTTTTATAGATTCCTAGTCCCTATGGTACTCTTGTTGTTATCATTATCATAAGTTCCTCTATTAGATCATGACTGTGGGGAAGTGTGCTAATTGGTTTTGTGTGATTGAAATGTCTGCTTTTTTATTTCCTGGTGCTTTTGAGTAGTGTCCACTAATTCTAACTAAACAATTTCTGTGGAAAAATGTCCTTCCTAGTAAGAACGAAGCATGGTCAGTCTAAAACACATTTTCTAATGTGTTTTATTTAAAAAGTAATGAACTGTTAAGCTGTTTGTTGCAAAGTCAGAACACAGTGAGCAGATTCTACAGTTTTGGATGTTAATGCTGCTAAAAGACTTTCAGGGTTGTTGTTTTTTTTTTCTTTTACCTTTTTGTTGAAAAATATATCTGAGTTGTCTTATGTTACCATCTAGTAACCATGTTTATATTGTTCCAATTTCTAGTCTGTCTGAACAACTTTCAAAATCCTAACATATTAAGCCATTTTGTGAAGAATTTTCTGAATCTATGGTGGATGCATAGCAACATTTGAGCTTACTTCTGTTCAAAACCAAGACTAAATTATACTTTTAATCTCAATGTAAATGAAAGTTAAACATTCTCAACAGCTGGCATGTGATTTAAACAGAGATTATACACAATACAGTCTTCATTCCCTTGGAACTCTTCTGATTAGGATTTGGTAGGATTTGGTTGATATTACACCCTTGGCTCTTTTTACTTGATGACTACAGAATAGTGCTGATAATTTTTTATGCTTTCACAGACGTTAGTGAATGAGTGGCTTAATATTAATGAAATCTTCTGTGCATAGTAATCTCTCCAAATTCCATATTGATTATTTACAGTTGTCCATTTCAGCCTTTTGTTTCTCTATCACACTTATTGTTATTAGCAAGCACTTTTTATTTATATCACTTTTAAAACTGATTACCTGATTTTGAAAATTAAGTAATTTACTTGGGGAAATACTTTAGTTATGTCCATATTTAAATTGCTGTATTTGTTCAGAGTGTTAGAATAGGCAGTAATACATCAAACTGAGAAGCTAAGGACTCTGGATTTGTCTGGTTTAGGAGGCTGAGGGGTGACCTCATTGCTCTCCAAAGCTTCCTGAGACAGGGGAGAGGAGAGAGAAGTGTGTGATTCTTGGAATCCAGTGATAGGACATGTAGTAATGGTACAAAGCTGCATCAGGGGAGTTTCAGACTGGACACTAGGAAGCAATTCTTTACTGAGAGGGTGGTCAAACACTGGAACAAGCTTCCAAAAGAGAGAAGTGATCAATGTCGCAATGTCACTGTTGAACAATGCCCTTAACAACTGCTTTAACTTTTGGTCATCCTTGAAGCTCTCAGGCAGTTGGACTAGATGATCATTGTAGGTCCTTTCCACCTCAAGTATTCTGTTCTGTTCTGTTTCTTTCTGTTCTGTTTTGTTCCAATCACCCTTAAGTTTTGTATCATGGTATCCACAGCTCCAGACTATACTTTTCACCTCATCTGTCCTACCATCTTCCTGCTGCAACTTGACAGCCCAGAGTTAACATCTAAGACTATACACTAAGGTGAATTATTTTTAAGAGAAAATCAGTGTGCAGCTTCCCATCCTACAAATCATGTGTCACCTAACAGTCCCCAGGGGTATCATCCTTCCTCAGAAGCACCCATTTCACTTCTTGGTTCCTTTTTGCATAAGCTGAAAAGGACATTTGTGTGCAGAGTTTTTATTTCTCATGGATAATTCGAGTTCCAATTTTGTCTTTGAAGCTGTCTTAAAATCTGAACACAAAAGAGTTTCTTTTGCTTTGCCCCACCTGTGAGGAGAATTTGAATTTTTTTTGTAGAAGAAACTGCATCCACTGGGTTGGGGTCACTCCTACCTTATTATTCTCCCATCCATGCCTGTGAAAAAGCATGTACCTGATGTTGCACTAGAACTAACAAACCTCCAGTTGAGATAGGTTCCTGAAAAGATCTAAGTTTTACATTTAATATCACACATGAAAATCTAGGCCATCTTTCCTTCCAAATAAATTATAATCAAAGGATTCAAGTTATGAAAGAACATAATATAATTTTTAAAAAGACACACAAACGTGTAGAAGTGTTACTCTTATAGCTTCCTCTCAGTTGCCGGATTCCTTTAATATATGGCTATTTAGTGCTTAAAAAAGCTATTTTAATTCTCTTTGTAAGGGTTAGAAGATGATCCTTTATACTGTGTTTAAAAGACTGATGTTGGAAAAGTGCAGTTATTTAAGCCATATTGCAATATTAACAGTATGCTAAAAGAAGGTCTTCTTAAAAGAGGAGAAATGAAAATTGCGGTCAAATGTTCTCAGAGTTACTCTTGGTCAGTTGAGAGTTCCAAAGATCAGCTCTATAAGTCTGAACAGCAGATAAAATTTAACTTCTAACTTCAGAACTTGTTAAAAAATAACTGTGGATGATTAATTTATTAGTTAACATAGTAAATGTGTTGGAATTTTCCTAGATGGTTATCATGAGAAGAGAAGCTTTTTCTGTCAGAAAAGCCTGTTCTTTCTTTAATTTTAAATTAATTTACCCTTGTTAATAAATTTATTCTTTCAATCAACATCTTATATTTTAAGATCTCAATTTTATCCTCTGATATTTCATTAATGTTAATCCTGTCTCAGCATTGATTGTATCTTAGTGAAAGAAAAATAAAGATTAAAAAACAGAAATAGAAGTGTGTAGCATGTAAAAAAGTGGGGTTTTTTAAGATTATGGCAATAAGTGCCACAAAATACATGATGACCACTAAACATTGCAGGAATATGAATGAATTCTGACTGCATTGCACAGCTATTCTTTCAGCAATCAAAACTAAAATGATGTATCAACAGCAGAGCTGTGCTGCATTGGAAGCACTACTTACATACATAGTAGGGCAAAAGCATTAGAAAGAATGGGGTGGGTCATCTACCAGTGTGTTACTCAGTTTAAACTTTACAGAGGGTATATTTTGTACTGAAATCTTAAAAACTTTTCATCAATTTTACATTATTATAAACATAAGTTCTAATTGCATGTTGATTTAATTAGTTTTATGACTACATAATCACCCAGTATGTTGTTAACATTAGCACTTTGATAGATGCCTTCATATTATCTCTGATTTCTTATCTTCTGGGCATATGTCATTAATCAGAGTGTAGATACCAGCTAAATCCTGCAAAAGTTTACCTGCACACTTTGTGCATTTATGAACAAACCCATGGAAATCAGGGAATCTGCATCTCTCTTTTAAATTAAATGCATGAGTGACTTTTGGAGATTAAGGACCATGTTTTAACATTAGGGCTAAACCTCATTCTTTGAGCTTCGTTTAAGAAAGTTTATTTGGAAAATTGAGTAAAAGGCACTGCAACATAATCGTGCCCAAATATTCCAGTAATTTGATTTTTTTTTTCCACTTATTTGTTGCATACTGAGACAAGTAGAACAAAAATGAGTTTTTTTGTTTGTTTTTTTCTTGGCACTCAGTCTGTGTAATTATAGATAATTTTCATGATAAGTTTTAAAGCATTTAGATTGTTAAGCACTTATCAAGCATTTACTCTATTTGCTTATTTTACATAGCACTTCACAACTTTGATAAGCTCTGAGTATTATGATAAGACCCAATTTCTGTCTGAAGTGTCCACAGAACCTGCTTCAAAGAAAAAAAAGTAATGGGACTTCAAATTTTTACTCATTCTCAAAATACATATGCGAACATCTGCAGTACCATAGTAGATAATGCTACATATTACTGCTACTAGACAGCAAAAAAAAACCCTGTATTTTTATTACAGAAATGTAAAATAAATTATAACTATGAATTAATATGCTGAACAATCTCCATTCTCATTTCACTGATCTTTTATGTAGTGAAAAATACACAATTAGCTGGCAATTCGCGTAACCTTTGAAATCACTTCTATGGTAAAATTATGAGTTTCATAATTTTTAGTTTCAGAGTATTTAAAGAAGTCTACCAGAGATTATGCATACTTTTCCTTATATATTGCATGGATAATTCCCTCTATCCCTCTTGCCCCAGGAGTGCTTTTTTCACAAGCTGCCTGTAAAAACTTTGAGACATTTCAAGACTGTGAATAGTTCAAAAGTTTTTCATTTGCATTCTGAAGTAGTATTAACTATTCTACTACCAACAATGAAGTCATAGGACCCTGCTGTGTTATTGATACAGTCATTGGACACCATCATGCTCTTGCTCTTTGCTGGGGAGAGAAAGCGTGACTGCCAAGCAGAGAAAGGTGGAGGAAGAGCTGGACTGTACTGTGCAGGGAGAGGCCAGTAAACAAAAAGATGTGACCGATATGGGCATGTGGCATTTAACCAACCTAAAAATGTTGTAGAATCCTAATGTACAGCTGCAGAAGCAATCTAATGAAAATTTTAAAAGCAATAAACGCAAGTGATGCACTGGTTCTAGAAAACAAATTCACTGGAACAGTGATTGTGAGGTCTGAGTGAGCTGCTGATAACACTTTGTAAGTTGGATGTTTGCATCTAGTTCTTTGAAAACAAGTCAGGATTCAATGACAATACTAAAAGGCAGGTAAAATCATGTCACCAGCAGGAGAGAACTAGAAACTCATATAGAAATCTTTACTATGTCATTGCATCAATCTGTGGTACACCTGAACTAGTGCACCTTATGTTGTGCCTTAGGTGCTTAATATTCACCTCTACATCTGAAACACTACATGAAGTTCTAGTTTTCTAGCATCAGAACTATATGGTAGAAATGAGAAAACAAAACAAAACAAAAACAAAACAAACAAACAAACAAACAAAAAACAACAAAAAAAACCCCAACAAGACAAACAAAACAGGAGAAGGATGGCTGGTGTTTGAAACTGGTGTCTGTACCAAGAGAGGTTAAACAGACTAGCACTCTTCAGCTTGGAAAAGAGATAGCTGGAAAGAGAGGTAGTAATTAAATCTGACATGTAATGAAAAAAGTTAACTGTGTGAATACAGTCAGCATAACAGAAATACTCTGGTATCCATATAGTTCACTTACCGCAGCAAGCATTGGTAAAACTAATTTGATAGAAATGTTACAAAATCAGACTAAGTCAATTATCATTACACAAATCATCAACATTTTCAAGAACTACTGCGTCCCTGTTTTCCTCATGAGCTGGCCATTCAGAAATTTGTGTTGACTTGAGATAGTTTTAGAAGAGGCTTCCTATAATTTTTTGGCAAAACAAGGTTTAACAGAGAGAAACAAAGCCTGCTGGAGAAATGTCTTCATACAGCATGAGAACTTATTTCGTCAGTTCCTGCCTGCTGTGGATCTAGCTCTACCTAGAAAATGTATCTGTGATTTGAATAAATTGTTTAGAACTCTAAACCAAAACCATTGCTTTCTTACTGTCTAGTAAATAGAAAAAGCGGCTGCAGTTTCAAATGGAATGTGTCTTGCTAAAAATTATTGAAGACAAATAGTTTAGGTAGTCTACAATGTTTTGAAATATTATTTTTTCAAATAAAATATTCTTTTATTTTTATCTGCATGGAATGTAAAATCTAGGACAAGGCTGACTCTGAAGGCTTATGAAAAAAAGGCAGTACTAGAACTTTTTGTCACTGAAAAATATTTTTTTAAAGGTACCCTGACCTCAACCGTGAAAGTGTAAAAGTAAATGGGTGACAACTTGTGCACTTACTCATAACAGTAAGGTACATTGTGCATTCCTGAAGGATGCTTTTGAATAAAGTGTGTTTTGTTTTACAGAAGTTTCAAGGTTTTCCCCTAAATTTAAAATTTTATTTGTAAGTATGCCCAGCAAAAGTCTAATGGTCTGGAAGGAGACAGAGATACTAGAGAGTGCAGCTTAATCCCTCCATTATTGCCACAAATAATAGTGATGTAGCACATCTTAACAAAATAAATTGCAAATTCAGGCTCTTTGTTACCAAGTCTCACAGTTTCAATGAAATTACAAAACCATAAAAAACAAGTTACAACTTTTCGTCCTTCCTGATAATGCAAATACAGATTGCAAATGAAAAATGGATTTACTATATAGTTTACTATATCAGAAAAAAAAAAAAAAAAAAAAAGATACTGTAACAGAATGCTCATCAGATGTGACTCTTACTGCTCTAAGGGAAAAAATAATGTTTCTTCATGGCCACTACTGTTTGAGTTCAGTGGTAAAATAACCATCAAACTAATTGGCAAGCATACTACTATAAACCTAGAAGTCTAAAATACCATGTATGTGTAAAGAAATATTGTATGGATGCCTCAAGGTTGTAATAGCAGTAATATTTTCACAGTTTACCAAGGTAGTAGAGGAAACCTAAAGACCACATGTTATAATAAGGGTAGGAGCAGGGAACATAAAGAGTATAGAGGGGTAATACAAATTCAGATATTTTAACCACAGTAAAAATACTAAAAATTGCAAGAATATTACATCAAAATAATAATAATAACCCTGTACATTAATCCAATGTAGTTGAAGTAAATCTACTAATAGTATAATTTAATATTAAAACCCTACTGATGTACAAACCATGTAAACATACTGCTATCCATCTCAGAGTTCATTTATTACAGCAAACAAGTAAAACATTTGGTACACTTTTTAGAAAATTACAGCAAGCTGGTGATCATTACACAAATGTAAATTTGAGTGTAGTACCAATGAGGGCAGATTTATATTTGCACGTAATAACTTATGAATAATTTATACATATGCAGATTTTCCTACCAAAATTCCCCACGCTTCTATATTAAGAAGTTACAGAAAAAAAATAGGGTGGCTTGGTGAGGCAGGTGTAGAAGTTGATTCCTGGCCTACACATTAAGTATTTCCTAAATATATCTTCTTTTGATAACAGGAAAAAAAAAGTATGTTTTACCTTAATACAATGTTACGACTGGAGTAATACATAAAATGCTAGACTATGTTAAAGAACATATAGTGAGCATATAACTTCCGTTCCATTAGGTGATGCAGAGAAGACTCAGCTTCTGTGATATGCAGGCAATTGAACTGAGCGTACACTCTCAAAGCATACTTTTGTTTGCAAAAGCGATGTTAAAATTCATTTCAGCAGTCTCTTGCTGCTTCAGGCAAAACCTGGAATGCTGGCTTGGTCCCAGCAACTTGAAAAGAATCTGATGCCTATAGAAATACACATAATGGTAGTCTTAATCATTAGGAATTATATTATTTTTCTGTTTCTCCAGTAGTGTTTCAGAATGAAACAAAATGAACTAGATGGTTTGCTAGTTGTTTGAATACTAATTAAATGGAGACCTTCTTCAGTTTGTGACCACTTCTACTGGTTCTAATTTCTGTTTGTTTATACATTTGTTAATCAGTGAGGCTTGGTTGTAGAAAACCCCAGCGTATCAAAGGAATCTTAATTTCTCGCTTTTTTTTTTTCTTTTTCTCTATTTTGCTTTTTTCTATCTTTTATTTTTTTAACAAGTCAGGCTTCCAAATCTATACTAAATTCTTCAGACATCAGTGCAACTCAGCATATGTGAACAGGGTTTTCATCTCCCTGAAGTATGGATTCAGAATATTAAACAGTTCGGAGCAGGATTTACAAGGATTTTACCTGCCTAGTTGCCCTGTCATTTTCTCACTTCTTTTCTTTAGTTTTGCTTCAATGGACAGAAAATGAGATTCTTTGAAAACAAAAAGGAATTTAGCAACAGAAGAGCAACCAACTAACTGGGGAAAGGAAAGAAAAAAAAGGGAAAAACATCTTAAATATGTATTGTTTGCCCATCTGCTTTTTGTTTATCATAATTGTTCACCTGTGCTCAGAGTTTAAATATTGTTTTCAGTTTGGGGCCTCTCACTATAAGAAGGACATTGATGTGCTGAAGCATGTCCAGAGAAGGGCAACAAAGCTGGTGAAGGATCTAGAGAATAAGTGTTATGAAGAGCAGCTGAGGGAACTGGGATTGTTTAGTCTGAAGAAAGGGAGGCTGAGGGGAGACCTTATTGCTCTCTACAACTACATGAAAAGAGGTTCTAGCAAGGTGGGTGTTGGTCTCTTCTCCCTAGTACAAACAATAGGACAAGAGGAAGTAGACTCAAGTATGCACCAGGGGAGGTTTAGATTGGATAGTAGAAGACACTTCTTCACTGAAAGGGGTATCAAATACTGGGATAGGCTGCCCAGGGAGGCGGTTAAATCACCTGTTCCTGGAGGTGTTTAAAAGATGTGTGGATGTGGTGCTTAGGGACATGGTCTAGCACTGCGCTTGTTAGTGCGGTTAATGTTCGGACTTGATGATCTCAAAGGTCTTTTCCAACCAGAGCAATTCTGTGAGTGTGTGATACAATACAGCATTGGCTAGTATTCTGACTTGAAATCTGGTTTTGCTAGTTGAAGTTTCCTTCTGACTCAACAGAGGCTGAGTTTGTCTTTTGTAGCGATTCCTGTCCTTACTCTTCTTGGAGAGTATATAATTAGATTTCTCTGCAGCCCCTTTTTGATTACATTAAATACTTAGGAAGTCATGCAAAATATGAAGCAGAATGCATGAGCTGAGTTGTGCCATTGCTGTTTTAAACTGTTATAAATGGTAAACAGAGCTCAGTTCAGAGCTGGTTTCCTACTAGGAGGAGGCAGCTCTCAGAGTGTGGGAAAGGGACCCAGAAGTTCTGTGTACTAGTGGGCTGCATTTTGCACCCCAAGGAAACAGAAGCATTTCCTAAAGCTCAGTCTCTCCTTCAGTGGTGTTTGTGTAGTAAATCAAAGATGCACAGGGATATACAATAATGTATTTATTTCTCTGTTGGGGAAAGGAAATGGTATGCTTCTGGTTTTTAGTGCCATAAGAATAGAAATGGACAATAATGCAATCCCAGGAAAGGTGTATCTAATTTCCTATCACTATCAAAAGAATCCCTAATAGTTTCTTTTAAATGATGTGTGAAGAGACAGTATTTGGAAGAAGCAAGCAGAAGACATTTATAATACTAATTTTAATTTAACTGAATGATAGAAATAAATATATATGTAACATAAAGCTGTTAGTCCTGCTACTAATATTAAGAGCAATTACCAATAGGAGGGCATGCTCATTTTAATTCATTATTCTTTTAAGGAATCTCTGAAAATCCGCCTTTCCCTGCCCCATCTCTACCACATATAGAGAAAAAATTTATCCAGTGCTTTTTCTTTGTTCTGGTTGGTTTCATCCACAAGTGCAGTAACTCTTTGTGATGAATTTTAGATCATTCTGTCAAGAAGGAAGTACGACAAATCAGGGAGCATGGCTGCATATCTGTGATTCAGCATTGTTTTTGAACAAAAGTTAATGAAAGGAGAAGAAAGGAAGGAAAGAGGTTTGTAATCACAGAGCAGATTCTTTTCTCTGTTTCCCAGTCATTCTGGTCTCTTCTCTTTCTTTAAAATATTTTAAAATATTTTGTTTACGTTCTTGTATTAAAGATACTTATAAGCACATAATGCTGTAAAGAAAATCATGGCTTTGCTTTTCCCAAAATTTCCACAAACATCAGAACATTTTATCCATTATAATTATTTTAAGATTTGTTTAAAATGTTTCATGATGTGTATCGAATTGAAATGAATCACATAGTTTTCAGGGTGTTCTGGGAATAAGAGATTCCTGTACAATTTAGATGAAAAAAAACCACCTATTAAAATGCACTAGAATAACTTGCTCTAAATATGTTCTAAATAAAGTTTGATTTTTTTTTAATTATTTAAAAAAAAAAAAAAGTTCAACTCACCTTCAATTACACTCAGAGCTCGTTATATCTGTGCTGTTATAATTATCAGTCCTTTTATGTTTCAGGCCTTTCTTGTAGCTCTTTGGAAGAATATTATGGTTTTGATGCACAGCTGCTTGTATGACACAGGTTCTGCCTCAAAAAGGGAGATCTGATATCAAAATGCTGTTGTCAGCTATGAAAAGCAATCACAGCCACCTTTTTTTTCTGTCTCCTCAACTGGGACACATGAAACATTTCAAAGTGTTATATTGGACTGTTTCACAACACTCATTTTGTTCTCTTTAATCAACCCCCTGAACTCGTACTTTCATTGTGTCATAGATCCCATACACAGTATTGCTTCTTTAAAGGACTATACTTAAAGTTCTTAAACTGTGCAGTATTCTACTCCTCAAATAATCCTATCCATATTGCTGTTGCTATATGAAGAGGCAGAAGAATTTGGAAACAGATTATGAGAACTGGGCATTAAAAGGAGAGACTTTCTCTAGCTCTTCTCTCGGTATTTGTGTGTGTCTATGGACTAAACAGATTTAGTTTTTTAATATTTTATTTCATATGTTAGCATTTTAAACAAAGATTTCTGTAGTACCTGGTTCTAACACTTCTATGTTCTCCAAAATATCACCAGTCTACAAAAAAGCATTATGCCAAAATATCCAATTTAAAATTATAAATATTATTCTTCCTGGAATTTTACTGCTTGGGCTTGGCCACTGGGGATGTGCCAGCACAAGCGTTGTCTTTTTGCATCAGGCTGCTCATACTTCCTCGAGTTTGGTCTCTGCTCTGACATAATGTGACTGACTTTCATTAAAGACTATCAGTCTGGTTCAAGAAGTCTGCTTGATGATGCGTGTCGAGCCACAACATAAATGTATGCATGAGATAAATACCTGTTCAATGCTTTTCAGAATGGTTTCTGTATTCTTTGGATTAAGGAGAAACACATCTTCCACCATATTGCACACAAAGAGGGTCCCAGAAGTGCTCTCTATTGGCTGAGAAACATCTCTGTCAGCCAACAATCCTTAGTAGTAGTTTTAAGTTGTTTAAAATATTTAAAAGCCTGAAACATGCATTGAGTCAGAGGGGAGAAAGACTGCATCGTTAGATACTGAAGTAAAGCAAGCACAAAGCATACACAATGTTAAACTGCTCATGACTAAGCCTTTGATGAGGGGCTGTCATGACAATATGTATTTGAAGATTTGGCTGGTGGTGTTCTTCATGGACATATTGGAAAACCAAAGCACTTGTTTTGTTTGGGGAAGTTTTGTTTCCAGCATATTTCAGGAGAAGACAAGTCAAGTTCTTTTTTCTGCAGCTGCTCTGTGAAATGGCAGATATCTCTGCTAGCAAAAAAAGTCTTGCAGTAATTTGTCTGTTATGCGACAGGTAAAGCTTGAAAAGCAGATGTTTCAAAAAGCACATTTAAGCAACACTCAACAATGTGATATATACTTCTATAGCTTTTCTTTTAATAACTAGAAAATAAATTTTGTAAAATAGCAGTGCTTAGAAGAAAACTTTTCAAGATTTCACATGCACTGTTTTCTTCTATGATCCTGTAAAAATATGAACAGTATAGAAAATTACTCAATTAACTATAAATTCCTTTCCTACCAAAATGGAATTGTTTAAACTGAATAGTTGTGAACATAAATGAGTCATGTACCTTATCAACTAAATGTAAATGTGCTTAACGTTGTTCTAATCAACTGCCGTTTCACAAGTATACACCTCTGATGCAAGATGGAGATGGAAAGAGAGAGATCAATTTCTTAACTGAGTGTCTGTATTCTATAGAACACACAGTGAAGAATCAAATTAATAATTATGAAGGATAACAGAATATATTAGTGACAGCATGTCCTTCATATATGATGTATGCAAATACAGGCTTCATTCATAGGTGAAATGTTGAGGAACTACCCAGCTAAAAGTAGCTTAGATCTCATTAGGAATGTTGAAACATTCTAATCATGCCCAAGGCCAAATGATACCATTGCTGGTCAGCATGCACTTGCTCAAGCATGAAAGGGAGGTGAGACAAAAGATGTGTTACTGCCTCCACCTTCTGAGTTATTTGCCCCTGAGGAATTTGCCTTTCTAAGGACAGCTAGTCAACAGAGAATAAAGCCAAAGCCAAAGAAGAGGCAGTATGATATTTGGTGTATAGAATCATCAAATCAGAGAATCACTTAGGTTGGAAAAGACCTTTAAGATAATTGAGTCCAACCATTAACCCTACTTTATCAAGTCCAGCACTAAGCCATATTCCTAAGCACCACATCTAGATGACTTTTAAACACATCCAGGGATGGTGACTTAACCACCTCCCTGGGCAGCACGTTCCAATGTCTGACAACCCTTTCAGTGAAAAAGGTCTTCCTAATGTCTAGTCTAAACCTCTCTTGATGCAGCTTGAGGCTGTTTCCTCTTGTCCTGGTGCTTGTTACTTGGGGGAAGAGACCAACACCCACCTTGCTACAACCTTCTTTCAGGGAGCGATAAGGTCTTCCCTCAGCCTCCTTTTCTTCAGACTAAATAACCCCAATTCCCTCATCCACTCCTCATAAGATTTGTTCTCAAGGCCCTTCTCCAGCATTTTTCCCCTCTTTGGATTTGCACCAACACCTTGATATCTTTCTTGTATTGAGGTGCCCAAAACTGCACACAGTATTCCAGGTGTGGCCTCACCAATGCCTAGGGACAATCATCTCCCTGGTCCTGCTTGCCACACTATTTCTAATATAGGCCAGGATGCCATTGGCCTTCTTGGCTGCCTGGTCACACTGCTGGCTCATATTCATCTGCCTATCAATCAGAGCACCCAGGTCACTTTCTGCTGGACAGCTTTCCAGCCACTCTTCCCCAAGCCTGTAGTATTGCATGGGGTTGTTGTCACCCAAGTGCAGGACCCAGCACTTGGCCTTGTTAAACTTTATACAGTTGACCTCGGCCCATCAATCTAGTCTGTCCAAGTCTCTCTGTAGGGCCTCCCTACCCTCAGGCAGATCAACACTCCCTCCCAACTTGGTGTCATCTGCAAACTTACTGAGGGTGCATAATCTCCTCATCAAGATCGTTGATAAGTATGTTAAAAAGAACTGCTCCCAATACTGAGCCCTGAGGAACAACACTTATGAGTGGCCACCAGCTGGATTTAACTCTCCTCACCACCACTCTCTGGGCCCGGCCGTCCAGCCAGTGTTTTACCCAACCGAGTGTATGCCCATCCAAGCCATGAGCAGCCAGTTTTTTCATCAGAATGCTACAGGAAACAGCCTCAAAGGCCTTATGGAAGTCCAAGTAGACAACATCCACAGCTGTTCTTTGGGTACAATAACTGAGGTGTTAATTCTACCAGTGCTCCAGCCAGTACCATTCAAGAGTGTTGTTTTCATAAATTAAGGTCGCAAAACCTTACCTCTCAGATAATATTTGTATTGGCTTCTTGGGACTTCACTTATTTTCTGTCTCATAGCAGTGATAGTCATACCATATAATTTTGATGTGGTGATGTTCTCATGATATTCAGGGGGTTTCACCCTCTTTTGTGCGTGCCAACATTGTATATATTTTAGTATTCCCTGTTAATCTCCATACCCTTAGTGAGCCATAATAGTTTTGCTCCTCTTAATGTTGCATCTTGAATAAAATTGTCTGTGACTAGTACAATTTTATTTGAATTCAGTGTTTTCAAGTGTGTGCTTAACATTCTTGAGGTAAAAAAAAATAAATTTGGCTCTCTGGCAACTTAGAGCTAGAGACACCCACTTTGTGAATTTAAAACAACTTTATGGGGCAGGTAGATACACAACCAAAACTGTGCTATCTCTAGCCATGCACATGATGGTTATCCAAGGAAGTGTTCATCAGGGACACATTTGTTTCACTGTCCTTTAAATGGCTTAAGACACACTTTTGTGAACGTAATTCAAGACTTTGTTGCTCAAATTTGACCTAAGATGTATTAAAGACATTTGAGAGAATTTGGCTCTCATCCTGAGTGTACAGTAACAATGATCAGAAAAAAATGCCAGTGGTCTCATGGAACTTACATTTGGGACAAGGAGTACGTCTTAATTTCCAAAGCAATAACAGCAGTGCAATAGCTTGCAAGGCAATAATAGGACTTAAGCAGATGCTTGTGACACTGCGGAAGTAATTTTAAGTGTTGGTTTTGCTGAGGCTGTATGAGCATCTTTTATGAAAAAGTAACAGAGAAGAAGAATGGTGCTAGAGGTTTGGAAGGCAGAAGACCCAGAAAACTATGTGGAAGTACTCTCCTAAATATAGCTGGGATATTATATCACTAGCAGATTTGCTGAGAAATCTTCCTCTCCTAGAAGTAAAATTACCAAAGAGGAAGGGACTGGGGGGAGCAGGAGGATCAGAGAGATGGCTGATGCACTCCAGAATGTGGGGATGAAGGAAAATTTCAGATCAGAATTTTTGCAGCAGGATTTTACCTCCCCAGGTTTGGGGAGAATATTTGGGTCATAGATTTAGTTGTCAGAGTGTTAGATGAGGCCTTGCATATAGTAGTCCCATCAGAGCCCCTGCCATGCTTGAGGCCTACAGTGTACTTTGAAAGATGCATGCTCACTGTTATTACATGGAGATAAGCTGCAGTATATTTTTATCTACAAAATGTTTTGTGCATTGAATATCAAGTCAGACAGGCAAAGAAGCAGTTTCTGTGGTTGCTGGTTCTTACCCCCTGCTATTACAGAAAAACACCACCATCCAGAGTTTTACTTGCATGACAATTTCTCTAGTGAGTAAAGAGATACAAGACATACCAAATGAGTTGACCTTGCTATAAATAAATCTAGCTATACCTGAGAAAAACAGAATTACACTAGTTTTGTCAAGCTGGCTATAAAACTGAAATCCTCAGACTCAAAATACTGCAATTGCCATGAAACACTGAAATGTCAGTTCATTCCTTTGTAAATCTAACCTCTCAGTAATTGTAAACATAATTTGATGGAAACTCCATTGGAACAATTTCCTGATCTTTGACATTATTGTTATGTATAATGCTTTGTAAAACATTATCTGAAATAATCTAGTGTGGTTGCTTTTTTGTTCAGAAAGGCTGCTGTGGCCCTGTTTTTGAGATAAAGAAAAAAAATTCTAAAAAATTATTAGAGGAAGATAAGGCCTTTTATATCACATAGAGTTTTCCTCTGCCAACATAAAGCTGCTTTTTGTTATATAATTTCTAAAGTTTTATGCTAACTTCTGCTCCCCGATCCAAGTGTGTCCAGTACTAGAAGGCAGAAGAAAAATAATGGGAGAGTCTGTTGAATTTTTGATAGTATTGATATAACAGTAATGGCAACAATGTAAGTTGACACTTAAGTATATCTTAAAGCAATAGTATGGTTTTAGCATCCAAAAGATGCAGAAGTCTGGAAAACCTCTCTATTTTGTGCGTGTGTGTGTGTATTCTTCAGTTTGGTGGTGTATGACCCATTTCCTAGAATTGTAGAATAATATAAGTTATAAGGGACCTCTGGAGATCATCTGATCCAAGCCCAGCATAGAGCAGGTTGCTCAGGTGCTCATACATGTGAGTTTTATATATGTTCAAGGGTGGAGAACCCATAACATCTCTGGGTAACCTGTTCCAGTGTTTGACAGTCCTTGTAATTAACGTCTCATTTGAATTTCCCATGTTCCAGCTTGTGTCCGTTGCCTGTTACCTCTGCACACCTCTAATAAAAGTCTACCTTGATCATCTCTTCTCTTTCCCATGTGGCAGCTGAAGATAGCAATGATGTTTCCTCCCATAGCTGCCTCTTAAGACTGAAAAAAAAGCAATTCTCACAGCGTCTCCTCATACATAATGTCCTCCAGCCCTCAACCACTTTGACAACCCTTATTGTGTAGCAATGTGGGCAGCCACTAACTAGCCAGCCTCTGCAGGGTGTGAGTTGAGTGCTCTCCTTTATTTTTGGGTATAATTCACCAGGATTGTCATGCTTAGCATATGTGAAATTTATTATATTATGTCTTATATTTGCAAAGACATGATAACTTTTGGAACAATACTAGTTTATAGTACCACTCATACCCTATGGCAGCAATGAAAGGCACAAATGTGTTCATGTTCTTGAACAGTTATTGATGTTATTAAAATAAATCACTCTGTCTGTATACACATTATTTCAAAACAGTAACATTTTGTAGCTTTTTTTATAGTAATTATTGTGATTGCTTTTGTTGCTCAGTAGTTACAATGGTAGGATTACCTTGTAATACTCTTCACTGAAACCTTGACAGCTAGATACGCATTTGCTTGCTTCATGTAATTTTAAAGTTCCAAACTGTATTGTTGCATTTAATAACATACAGATAAAGGAAGTAACCTTTAAATGTTCCCCTGAGATTTTAGGAAGTTAGTGTAGCTAAATATAAAATGGTATTAGTATTTATATTTTTTTTTGTTTAATTGTAATGCATAAATTATTAGCACATATGAGAAGGTAGATATTACTGGCATGAAAAAGAAAACTGAAGCTAGGAGACTATCGTTTTTAATTTAAAAAATATTAGTTCTCTGCTGCTTCTTGTATCAGCTGACCTACATCTTCAGTAATTCTATTATTAAAATGGAACAACTTGTCCTGTTTAATTCAAGGTTATTTATGAACTTGAGGGTTCATGTTGACCTGTTTAATAACATTCCTAATATTTATGTTTGTTTCCATAATCTAGAAGTAAATTAATCCTATTTCTGGCTCATTCCCATATTTCTGTTTATTTTTACCTTCATCAGCTGCCTGGTGTGAATTACTTTTAGTCATGTAGCTGTGTAAGGCCATCTTGTTCAGTCTCATCTCTCAGAAATATAGGCATCCAGCTATTAATTTCTTAATTATGCAAACCATAATAATAGATAACCAGTTCCTTTTATCTAAAAAAAATGTATCCAATAAAACTTAATGAAAATTAAAACCACAAAAGTCCATTTCAGATGTTTTAAAATACTGTTATATATAGTACTGCTTGTAAGGAAAGGGAGTGTACCTGCCTTACCCCTATACTGCAGTATCTCGAAACTATTCAGTGTTCTATAAGTCATTCTATAACTCGAGATCATTCATTGTTCATGAGCCTCAATTTTATTTTGGGGAAACTGAGGCATGTATAAAAAACACTTTGCCAAAGCACATGCCCAAATATTTATTGTTTGGCAAGTATTGATTTTCTGCACTTATCCCTGGAAAAACTAAGCTTCCTTCCAAAGGGTGTCACCAGCATGGTGTCCTGGAGGGACACCTCAACAACCTCTTGGCTTTATGCATCGCTGAAAGTAGACCAAGTCATTGCTAGGCAGAGCAAGTGCACATTTTTATGATTTTGCCAGAGAGCAAGGTGTAAAAAAAACCTTTCCGCTTTAAGTACTAAAATAGATCTTGCAGGAACAGGCCACATGCTGCCTCCTTGGCCCAGGTGACAAGAGCAGCTCTTTGATGAGAGGCTGCTACCAGTGAGGAGGACTGTCTGATTATGCACTGCCCAGCGCCACGGGCTTGCCTCTGCTTCCACTACTAGACCCAGACACACTGGTGTCAGAGAGAACCTGTCACAATGGGCTCTGAATTCATGAATCTCACCTCTGCAGAAGGAGGAGCAGCTTGCTAAAGTTTTCCAGAGCTCAAGGAAGGCTAAAAACACTGCTTTTTATAGCTTGAGGAATACTAGCTCCTTCTGTAGATTATCTGTGTCTCCGTTAGTAGTCAGTGTGTTGTCAACTGAAGCTGAGATCTAACATTCCAGTTCCAACTCAACAAAAGCCCTTAATCTGAAGCCCCATTTGTTGCATGCCTGTTTTACTGAATTAAGGTCTGTAATATCAGAAAGCTTGAAATATCTGCATTTGGCTTCATATTCTCAACCTTTCAGCAAGAATCTCTGGTTTTCATCTGACTGTATATCTACTAGTTTCATTTTGGGAATGCTGTTGTTACAAGTGTTAGTGAGGTAGTCATAACTAAAACTTTGCTGAGTAGCAAAAGCTTCTGCTTCAAACAAAATGTCATAATTATCAGAATAATATTTTTGAACTGCATCTTTATTTTTAATCAGCTTAAGCACATTGAATAATTCAAAGGGAAACTCTTTGAAGAACTCTATTCACTAGTTCCTTATCCTTTATCAACTGGGCAGCCCAGAACTGCACACAGTATTCCACATGAAGTTACCCTCCCTCAACCTGCTGGCCACACTCTTCCTAATGCATTTGAAGTTACCATTGGCATTCTTTGCCACAAGGGCATATTGTTGGCTCATGGTCAACCTGTTGTCCACCAGGACCCAGAGGTCCTTTTCCCCAGAGCTGCAGTTGCTCTGTGCCATTTAAAAGCTTGGTTTGGAATGTTGTTTTTTTGCTTTCACATTTTATGTTCATGCTTTCCTAAAGAGAGGACTAAGGTTTTAGATGCCTTTTAAGAGGAAATTTCATTTAATGAACCACTTCATTTAAGTAGAAGTGGATGCCAAGTGATGTAGGCTAATGAGACAATTTAGGGAGAAGGGATTATATAGAAAATTTCATGCAGTTAGAGTAAGAACTAAATAGGGGAAGGAAGGGAAAGTTACTTGTTGAAGAGATCAAGTAAGAGATGAGCAGAATATTTATAAAGAAAAAATGCCATGAGATAGTTCCTAATCTCACGAATGCTATGAAGAACATTTTACAGCCTAATGGATAGAAGGAAAGAAATTGTAACCACTGCAGTGCAAAGATGCTGTCCTTTTAAGAGATGTAGAGCAACAAGAGCTTTCTGCTGGGCTTTACAATAAGAATTTAAAGGGCCCAAGCTCTCCTTGCTGAGCAGCACTTTGATTTACATAGAGCGTGCTGGTACACTTTCTGGGGTTCATCAAGAAGTACAACTATGATACTGTAGACCACAAATAGCCATGTTTTGGCTAGGGTCTTTGTCTTTTTTTTAAAAAGGTAAGCACTGGTGTTTTAAATTTGGTATTAATTTTGGTTTTGTTCTGCGAGTTGTAAACCTCAAGGAGCTGTAAACCATATGAATAGCCCTTCTAATCACAACTAGTTGTTCTGTGAATATCCCACACATACTTTACCCCAGCCTTTCTTTCTTACTATAATTTTTTCAAAACACCTTCAGTAATGCAGTAAATTTTGTCTCTCCACATACTGAAACCACCACTGCAAGGAGGGTTGAAAGTAAAAGGAGAAGTGGCAGCATCATTTTCTATTTTTCACTTGAAATTCCTATTGTTTCTATTTTGGGTAGCTGGTTGGGGTTTTTTTAATGAAAGGCCCTGGATTTCTATCCAGAGAGAGGCCTGCATTTTTTCAGCAGATAAGACTATAATTTGAAACTACTGACATTTTTTGCAGGACTTTTCTGACTTTCAAAATTCTCCTCAAGAACCATTCCAGCACACCAGTTACACTTCTTTCTCGCACATTAGACTTTTTACAGCTTTCCAGCATCAGGAACAGGCTCAGGCTGCTGTTAAATTGGGTTTGCCTTCTTCAAATAGTGCAAGCACACTTGGCATTTAGTAAAATAAACATGGCCCCATTATTTCTTGATGCCTTGCTTAACAACTTTAAGATTAGACCACGTCTCCCATACTCCCAGTAGGCAGCACTTAAACAGTGAGTAATATTTCTGCCTGCCGTAGTCAAGTAATCCCAAATGTAAGTAATTTTCAGGATGGCATTAGGGACTGTTACAAGAGACATATTGTAATATGTCACTGAAAATCAGCCTGGCTCTGCACGTTTGATCAACGGCCAGATGGAGACTTTTATCACATTTATTTAATCTGAAATATACATAGTGATTACAGTGGACCTCTGATTTTCTCAGTCCTCATTGCTGTCTCAAGAGAATGTGGGAAATTAATCTGTCAGTTACAAACTGGTGTGGACGTGACCCCCTTGGTAGAAACTGGATGTATTACAGCTAGTGATGTTGACAATACAGATCATGAGTACTGCTGGAAATGAATGACTGCTGCTGACTTCAAAAAGAATAGGCCCATAAACCAAAAAAACTGTGTAGCTTCATTTTTTTAATGAATACAAGAAGCCTTTAGGAAAGCAAAGATCAACTTTATTCTTAGCAAATCCATTACCAATCAATGACATCAAGAGCAAATAGTGTCTTACTGATAGCTGGATGGTATTTAACTTTAAGGCATCTAAAAACAAAAAAGTCTTAATGTTCCCAGAGGAGAATTTGGTTAAGATATTGAATTCCATCAAGCATGTCATTATTAAATGGGGAAAATATTGCTTCCATTAGTACAGAGTTGGTATAAAGAATGGATAGCATTCAATTAGACCACAGGCAAAAATTCAAACAAATTGAAGACAGTTTTATTGCTTGGACAGAAACTACACTAATGGATACTGCCATTGTCCAAAAGAATTTACATAAGATGCTATGCCCTAATTAAAACATCTATAAAAGATGCCTCACCTATTAAAAGGGGTGCTCACCACCCTATCAAAAATTTACTCTTTTTTAGTCTATGCTTTACAACAGACTGTCTCTGCTACTGTCTGTCACATCTATGTTTCTGAGATGAGCTGGGTCAGTCAACAGCCTCTTTTGTATCAGTTACCTTAACTGAAAGTATCCCTGGCTAATATTCTAGAGATATATGACAGATAGAATACACTGTTAACTGATTAAGAGGAAATTCTATTACAATTACGCATACAGAGTAGTCCCACAACAGATTCAATTGTTATTCAGCATGAAGAAGGTGTCAGATTCTGGATGTAATTGGTTGGTTTACCAGGGTATTTTGATGTCATTATAGGCTTATAATTATTCTAATCTGATTTGGTATGAAAAAATTAGTATGACAAGCATAAAGAATTAATTCAAACAATAGGTTTTCTTCCACCATAGAGTAAGTTTTAATTAGAGCTGCTCTCAATTAAATTAAGGCTGCCCTTCTTAGTTTTAAAACTCTTATGAACATATTCAGTACAAAGTACCATCTGCAACTGTGAATCTGTTCGTGCCTCTCTGATCCTTATACAATCATGCATGTTCTTGGCTTTTTTTATGTCTGTGGCTCTGCTTTACTGGTGAGAAAGCATTTTCCTCCCTAGTGTCTGCCTTTGGGAACAGCTTTGTCTCTATCTCTACACTTCACTGAGCTTCTCCATTTGTTTCATACCATTTCTCAGCTGAAAGCATGTCTTTCTATCACTGCTTACTTGAGGTAGTATTTGTTATTTGAGCTGTGCAGTGGCACTGATTAGCTCTGAGAAGCAATCTGTGAGGGAGTTTGTATAACAGATAGCAGAGAAACAAAGTGGCAAAGAAGTCACAGTACAAACATTTATACCACTTTCTGATAGGCTGAAATGATTGGGACTTCCCTTAAGGTTAGCAGAATAACTTTCTTAAATGCTTTGAGCAATTACTCTCTTAGCAATCTCACCATAGCTCATGATGTGTAGTGGTGGTGATAATATGTCGCTTTCTCATGGCTTGTGAAAGACTGCCAGAGACCATCTGAGTGCCTGGCCCCAACCCCTACAACAGCAAACAGCAAGAAATGCCTACACTGAGAAAACTCTGCTGAGCACATGCTCCACACTCCCAGCTCATACAGTTGCATTCATATTCTCTCTAGGAAAACAAAGGCTTTAAGAACTGACCAAAAGCTACAAGTCTAGGGTACTACAAGGAAGGGAGGAGAAGAGTATATTGGCATCTCCAGTTTCTCTGTTAATTAGAGATGATTCATTATTTGCGTGGATAATTAACTTCAGATGGCAGGAAAAAGAGTTGTGTACACACACACACACCTACTCCAGCTGGTGCCTGTCCTTTTTTGATGAAGAAAACCAAGAAGAGCAGAGATCCTCCTATAGTTATTGATGGAAAGTCATCAGAGGAAAGATGACACTTTTAAAATGTAGGAAGTCATGCATCTTGATTTTCTAAGTAAGAATGAGTTCTTCCTTTTTTTTTTTTTTCTTCCTTTTTTTTTTTTTAAGTTTCTAGTAGGCTGAATTTCAAAACTTCTTCTGCTTTCTTTTGCTTTCTGCAGTGAAGGCACTGAGCATTCTAGAATTTCACGAGATAAAAATTAAAATGCTGGAAGAAAATTTAAGGTATCATTTACCTGTTGCTAAAGCCGACAGTTCACTCATTCACAGGAGAATCTTAACAGAGAAATTCTACAGTCATCTGTGACAGTTATCTCTTTCCCTACAGCCTCCTAATTCAGTAGTCAGAAGTTATAGCTGGATAGACTGTAAGTATTTCTTCAAATCCTGAATTGACTTAATTATCCTCTACAGAAAATAGAAGGAAGGCAAAAATTGCAGATTTTAGTTCTTTTTTTCCTAAGACAAAATCTGAAGCAATTAATGAGTTGATTGATGGACAAAAATACAATGTTGTCAATAAGAAAAGTATTTTATGTGCTCTAATTAGAGGAACTGTTCCCTTCAGGAAACTAGAGCTTTTACAGCAGCATTAAGGGAAACAAAACAAAACAGAACAAAACCCACCAAAAAAAAAAAAAATCCCAAACCCAAACAACCACAAAAAAACCCACAACCTTTTATAAAATGTGTCAATGACACAAAGCACAAAATCTGGAATGAGGCTCTAAGGACCCTGAAAAATATTGTTGAACTTTTCATCTTAACATGGTAGGTATACAGCTCTCTGATTAGTATTGCAAAAAATATATTTAAAAAATGAAAAGGTATGGGTAGTATTTTTATTTACCTTTGACAAGGGCCATCTACTTACTCATCAGAAGAAATCTGGGTTTTTTCTTTCCACTGAAAGATATCGTAGATTCATGAGAATTCTCTTCAAAAGGAGCTTTAGGTTCAGCTGCTATAATACTAGCATGGGACTTTTATCCTCTGGGATGTGGGCTCTTCTTAATGGGAAAGTATATATAATCCAGCATTGTGAAAAAAAATCACTTAGTGGCAAAATGTGCCAAATGTACTACTGCAGTAACACAGGATAACACAGGAAGAAAAGGTTATAAATTCCTTTGAAGGTTTACAAGTAAACTGTTATTCTGCCCATCTTCTCTATGGTTGATAATGTTCAACTATTAAAATAGCAGTTTATATATGCTGTATATTAGTACATTGTTTTGTTCTTCTTTGCTTCAGGCTCTGAAGGAAAAAGAAGCTTGTCACATATTTTAAGTTCAGAATTAGTTAATAACAAAATACATTTTCAAGGAATTTCACAGCCAACTGCTTTGGGCAGCTACTCTTTGCAATTAAAATGAAGGTGCAGAAGCTTTCTTTTCCCCCTTAACAATACTTTCACAAGTTTCGTGTACATGTATTTTAGTAGTTTGCAGTATATTACTAAATGAGATTAAAAGTACCTGTTTCAGCACTCCAGGCCAGGCAAGGAAAATTGAACTCTGGGATGCCCAATTTAAGATGATAAAATGGATAAATTCTACTTACCAGCGTTTAACACAGACAGCACTGCTGCCACTTTCCTAAAGCAAATACCTTATTTGCTGTCACTCAAGTCCTACCTCCTATCCATATTGTGAGTAAATTGCTGTTTTAGTCTTTTTTCCATTGAGGTTTGGATGCGGGGAGAGGTGTTGCCAAAGCTTACATTTGTAGGACAGTTAAAAATTATGTAGACTTTCTGGTTCAATCTGACAAACAATATTGTCTAAATACATTTTAAAAAACAAGTTTGTTCCATAAGCTGCAGAAAGAAATCTCTGGTTTCTAAGAAGAGAAGAGAAGGCTCCAGGGAGACCTTATAGCAGCCTTCCAGTACTTGAAAGGGGCCTACAGGAAAGCTGGGGAGGGGCCTTTCATCAGAGAAATGTCCTATCAGACAGTGATAGGACAAGGGGTAATGGTTTTAAACTGAGAGACAGGAGATTTAGGCTAGATACTAGGAAGAAATTCTTCGCTATAAGGTTGGTGAGGAACTGGAATGGGTTGCCCAGGGAGGTTGTTGATGTCCCATCCCTGGAAGTATTCAAGGCCAGGTTGGATGAGGTTTTGTGCAACCTGGTCTAGTGGTAGGGTTCCCTGCTCGTGACACAGGGGTTGGAACTTGACGATCTTTAAGGTCCCTTCCAACCTTAATGATTCTATGATTCTAATGACATTGTGCCTCATGGTTGACTACCTATTTAAATGAATTACAAAAATAGCACAATATGAGCTGTTATGAGACAAGAGCAGGAGGAGTAGGTATGGGGGTAAGAAAGAAAAGGTGTGGTGGGAAGGGCTCACAAGATTTA
The DNA here is from genome assembly GCF_020740795.1 of Apus apus. Classification (NCBI taxonomy): domain Eukaryota; kingdom Metazoa; phylum Chordata; class Aves; order Apodiformes; family Apodidae; genus Apus; species Apus apus. The sequence goes on along the minus strand of NC_067282.1, from coordinate 82,683,580 downwards.
AATGTCACCTAACCATGTGAGAAAGCTTCAAGCAGGACCTGTGCCATATTTGACACCAAAGTACTTGCAACAGAGAGCAACCTCTAATGAAAAATTGATTTTTGGGCACAGATTTTGACTGCAGCTTTTGTCTCCTAGGGTTTTTCTAAAGGCGTCCTTCCTATAGGTTTTCTGATATATAATAAGGTCTGAGCTCCTGCAGCAACCTGTTCTCTCAGACTAGTTATAGAACAAAAGTAACCTTTAGCATAATCATAGCATGATCACACAAGCTATCTCTCCTGAGGAAGTTAAGCTAAAATGAAAAAAAAAAAAATTAAAAAAAAAAAAAAGGGTATGCTGGTGCCAACAGCATGCTCAACTCACTCCCTGAAATGCCTGTACACCAATGCACACAGCATGGGGAATAAACAGGAGGAGTTAGAAGTCTGTGTGCAGTCTAAAGGTTGTGATTTGGTGGCAGTTACAGAGACATGGTGGGACAGCTCACATGACTGGAATGTCATCATGGCTGGCTATGTCCTTTTTAGGAAAGACAGGTCAGTGAAGCGTGGCGGTGGAGTTGCTCTTTATGTGAGAGAGCAACTAGAATGTATTGAGTTCTGTCCAGGGGCAGATGAGGAGCAAATGGAAAGTCTGTGGGTACAAATTAAGGGGCAAGCTGGCATGGGTGATACAGTTATGGGGGTCTATTACAGACCTCCAGATCAGGATGAAGGAATTAATGAGGCTTTCTACAAGCAGCTGAAAGAAGCCTTGCAATTACAGGCCTTGGTTCTCATGGGGGATTTTAACTACCCAGGTATTTGCTGAACGGCCTACACAGCCAGATATTCACCGTCTAGTAGGTTCCTCAAATGCATTGATGATAACTTTTTGAAACAAATGGTGGACAAACCAACTAGGAGAGGACAGCTGCTGGATCTTGCTCAGAATCAGAGCATCCCAATGGGTAGGAAATCAAGTAAGGGAGCCAGGAGACCCACATGGTTAAACAAGGAGCTGCTGGGCAAACTCAAATGGAAAAGTAGAATCTATGGATCATGGAAGGAGGGGCTGGCCACTTGAGAGTAATATAGAACTGTTGTCAGAGGTTATAGGGAGGCAGTTAGGAAAGCTAGGGCCTCCTTGGAACTAAACCTTGCTAGTGAGGTCAAAGACAATAGAAAGGGCTTCTTCAAATACACTGTAGATAGAACTAACACTGGAGGCAATATAGGGCCACAGCTGAATGAGGTGGGTGCCCTGGTGACAGAGGATATAAAGAAGGCAGAGGTACTGAATACCTTCTTTGCCTCTGTCTTTACTGCTGCAGACTCTCCCTGGGAGCCCCAGATCCCTATAGCCCCAGAAGAAGTCAGGATAAAGGAGGAGTTTGCTTTGGTAGATCAAGATTTGGTTTGCGATCAGTTAAGCAATCTGGGCATCCATAAATCAATGGGTCCAGATGGAATGCACCCGGGGGTGCTGAGCGAACTGGCAGAGGTCATTGCTAGGCCACTTTCCATCATCTCTGATAAATTGTGGGCAACAGGAGAGGTGCCTAAGGACTGGAGGATAGCAATTGTCACTCCAGTCTACAAAAAGGGCAAGAAGGAGGACCCGGGTAACTATAGACCGGTCAGCCTCACCTCCATCCTTGGAAAGGTGATGAAACAACTTATTCTTGGCGCTATTCTAGGCATATCAAGGATGAAAGGGTCATTAAGAGCAGTCAACATGGTTTTACCAAGGGGAAGTCATGTTTGACCAACCTTATAGCCTTCTATGAGGAAATTACTAGGTGGATAGATGATGGCAGGGTGGTAGATGTGGTTTATCTTGATTTCAGTAAAGCATTTGACACTGTCTACCGCAGCATCCTCATACATAAACTGAGGAAGTGTGGTCTTGATGATCAGGTAGTGAGGTGGATCATGAACTAGTTGAAAGGGAGAAGTCAGAGAGTTGTGGTCAATGGGACAGAATCTAGTTGCAGGTCTGTGACTAGTCGAGTCCCTCAGGGTTGGTACTGGGACCGGTACTATTCAATATTTCATCACTGACCTGGATGAGGGAACAGAGTGTGCCCTCAGCAAGTTTGCTGATGACACTAAACTGGGAGGTGTGGCTGACACACCAGAAGGCTGTGCTGCCATTCAGCAAGACCTGGACAGGCTGGAGAGTTGGGCAGGGAGAAACCTGATGAAATTCAACAAGGGCAAGTGTAGAGTCTTGCATTTGGGGAAGAACAACCCCAAGTACTGGTACAGGTTGGGGGCTGACCTGCTGGAGAGCAGTGTAGTGGAAAGGGACCTGGGTGTCCTGGTGGACAGGAGGATGACCGTGAGCAATGTGCCCTTGTAGCCAAGAAGGCCAATGGCATCCTGGGGTGTATTAGAAAGGGTGTGGTTTGTAGGTCAAGAGAGGTTCTCCTCCCCCTCTTTTCTGCCTTGGTGAGGCTGCATCTGGAATAGTGTCCAGTTCTGGGCCCCACAGTTCAAGAAGGACAGGGAACTGCTTGAAAGAGTCCAGCGCAGAGCCACAAAGATGATTAAGGGAGTGGAACATCTCCCTTATAAGGAAAGGCTGAGGGAGCTGGGTCTCTTTAGCTTGGAGAAGAGGAGACTGAGGGGCAACCTCGTCAATGTTTACAAATATGTTAAGGGCGAGTGTTAGGTTGATGGAGCCAAGCTTTTTTCAGTGATGTCTAGTCAGAGGATGAGGGGCAATGGCTGCAAACTGGAACACAGGAGGTTCCATGTAAACATCAGAAAAAACTTATTTACTGTGAGAGTGACAGAGCACTGAACAGGCTGCCCAGAGAGGTTGTGGAGACATTCAAAACCTGCCTGGACAAGTTCCTGTGTGATGTGCTCTAGGTGACCCTGCTCTGGCAGAGGGGTTGGACTAGATGATCTTTCGAGGTCCCTTCCAACCCCCAAGATTCTGTTATTCTGTGATTCTGTAATATTTCTAATTTAACTTACACTCATTGGTAGACTTAATAATACCCGAAATTACCTGCTTCCCATCGTTTTTTTCATTTTCATCTCCTCTGGCTAAGGCACTAAAAAGTAGTGCAGATTTAGATGTTTCATGATCTGTTGTTCCTTGCTAGATTTTCTCCAGAATTGTTTACTGGCTCCCACCACTTGTTTTAAACCCTCCCTCATCTGCAACAATTCAACAGCCCTTCATTATGACAGAGCAATTTATTTAGCTTATGTGGGGTTTGGGTTTCCCCACCCTAAAATGCACATTGCTTTACTGATCTGATTTTGAGCCAAGCACTTCAAACAACTGCTTTGCAAAAGTATGAAATATTGGCAAATTGTAATGGAGGTGATAACAGGTCCCTGAATACAGGGAAAGAAGCAGGAGTCACTTGAAGAGATTTTCCTGCCACATAAATTGTAACATGGAGCCATGCTCCAGGATCTTTTACTGGCACAGTTCTACTTTGCCTCAGAAACTGATTATTCATTAAATCAGTAGAAGTGACTGTAGGCTTGTGCTTTCAGTAGTTGTCTGAGAAATGGGACATGCCTGCTCTTTTCCAAGCCTAAGGAACAGTAATTTATGAATAATGCATCTGCTTAATACATCTTCATTTTGTGAATGCTATTGAAGGCTCCACAGCAAATTAGGACCTTTATTTTCAAATTTTTTTTTAAGTAGAAATGATCAAAACAAATTCTTGTTTTGAATGCCTCAAGCCCACGTACATCTCATGCTCAGAGTGTTTGGGTTTTTTTTAAATTTTAGCTCCTGAACCAAAACCACATGTTTGTTAATAATGGTCTGCAATAAAGGGGGCTACCTAAGCAAATATTCCCAAAATATGCCACTTCAGCATTCACAAATGTGCTTGTTCTACCTTTGCTAAGGGAAGGGTTATCTGATCCTTTCCTGCAGCCTGCTCAGTCAAGTCAGCTATGCATAAATAAGAAGGGAACTTATGTAGAAAGAAAATGAAATTAGATTCATAATTAGCATATGCTTAATGCAAAAGCATGAAAAAATGTCCCAGAATTTCTCTGCTTAACTAATGTGTGGTTTCATATAAAAATATTCTACAGTGAAACTTTTTTAGCAGATCGTAAAAAGCACATAGATACTTATTTAATAGGGCTAAAATTTGTCTGATATGTTCCATTTATTAATGAATTTTATGTTTTTATATATATGTATTTCCTTTTAGTCATTTTAAGTGTTGTATTTCTCTGCATTTGTGAACAAGCAGTAATCGGCAAATCCCAGAAGCTGGAAATGGGTGTGACTTCACAGCATCAGCAATCAGTATTTTGAAGGGGCTTCCTGAATTTAAGATAAAAACAAACAAAAAAGAATTATGAGCTTTTGTGTCATTATTTTGGTATAAGATTTCCTTAGTCTCATCAAAGGATGAAATAAAAAGAACTGATCTTTGAAGAAGATCTAGTGTGGTTACAAAATTTTAATTTCACTGTTTCAGGCCATGACTACTGCCACTACCTGTGCTCATGCAGTAAAAAACAGTATGTATTTAAAACAGGAACAGAGCAATCTAATTTTTTAATTATTTTTCTTTTTTTAATGGGGTCAGCCGGATTCTAAGTATTTATTGCACAGCTGCATACTTAGGATTCCATTTGCTGGAGTTATGTGTGTGGCATGGTAGGATTTACCTGGTAAAGCCTATGAAGCTTATAATTGGAATCTAAAAATAATCTGCTTTTTTGGAAAGCAAACTGTGGAGTGGTTGGTGCACAAATACAAACTTAGCACTCTCAGGATCTTTAATGGGAGTTGCTAATACAAATGCCCAGAATACATGCATATACATATTCACTGCTTAAGTACCTAAAATACAAAATTATATAGTTTCCAAATCCATATATTTCTATCTTTCAAATACTGTTCAGGCATATTTTGACACAGTAATTATTTATGCAATGATAGATAGCCCCAGATCTATAATTCACTCTTGGGGCTTAGGTCATTTCGTGAGAGGCAAAAGAATAGTGCATTACTCTCTATGCATAATGTAAGGCATATTTATATTTAATGCTAACATTATATTTCTATGAGGAGATTATTTCTGTGAGGCTGTTCAGAATGCTGTTTATGTAGTACAAATTTTAATTTTGAGATGAAAGAATGCTTGTTTCTCAAGAAAATGCTAGCCACTTTTGAGGATCTTTATTTCTTTCTCTTCCATTTCTTTCTTCCACTCCTTCCTCTGATTTTTATTAAATTAAAAAAAAAAAAAAGTTATTGAGTGGTAATTTAATGGTAATAGGTCATGAACAAGTTTTTTCATGGACAAACTTGTCTAGCTGTACTTTTCAGTATGATCTGGTTTTGATACCAGGGTTAAGAAATTACAGCAGAAACACAATACTACCTCTGCATTCCAATGAATACCTAAATTAATTTTTAAGTTAAAATTTTCAACCAATGGCAGTAGTAGAATCTCATTAATCCACTCTTATAGGTGGGAACCTTATATTTATGCTGTCTTTACATCACTTCATGCCGTCACAGGTATATATCAGAGGAGGACTATATATAGGAAATCACCTGAGGGCAAAACAACAGAAGCATAGTCATCTCAGTATATTGTGAGGATTCTTATCTATAACATTTTTTAAAGCTCACAGAGGAGATACATTGTAAAGCTGGGTAGTGAGCTAAGGCTGTACACTGCAATTAGCTTTTCAAAAAATGCCTCTAGATAAAGTGCTGTGCTAACCCTTCCCTGGATTATACACTGCATCAGAAAGTATATTATCCTTTAAAATATCTCCTTTCATTCTTTAACTTCACTGCTCATATACTAGCAGGAGTTAGCTTTTAGTGGGAAAACATGTTCATCCTGCTCCTGGCCCAGTGTTGGGGAAGAGCATCTCCTGCAGGTCAGACGCAGTACTTGGGGACACTGCAGCTCCTTAAAGGCCAAATTTTTGCTGCAGGAAGGAGGTTTATGGCAACGTTGCTACAGGCTCCACAGAAGAAGGAATTTGCTAGACAGCTCAAGCAGGCTGGCAATCCAGCAGCAAGCTGTCACCTTCCATTTTCTCAAGCAAGAAGTCACCTCCTCCTTCCCCCTCAGAAAACAGAGCCTTGACAAGACATGGGAAAGGATGGCTGAGCACTCCAAGCTCTTGCTTTGGGGAGGCAAGAGCTTCTTGCTTTTCCCTGCAAGGCTGCTGGCAAACAGAGCTCAGGGTCTTTTTAATCACCAAAATAGAGCCAATGTCCCTTTGAACTGATTCTACATACTTGGCATAGTGCAGCCAACAGCAGCACCATGCCAGGAGATTCATGGAGATGGAGGAGGGAGCAGGCACTGCTGACTTTTTAAGGCATATCTAGCTTTTCTGAGATCAGTACCTACTATTTGACATCATGTCCACAGAAGTGCTGTGGGTGGATGCCCCAAGGTCAGAAGGGAAAGATGAGTAAGCTCATAAAGCCAGCAATAAGTGACAAAGCTATGCCTGCTGGGTTCAGTGATTGTTAAGAGCAGAACTGGATCTGTAACAGTGGCAGTATCAGACTGTGCTCCAGTCTGGTTTCAGTATGCCTGTCAGCTTACAAAAGGAAGGGAAAACATAATTCTTCTGTTTCATCTATATAATGTTATATTTTTGTATAGTTGTATGTATGTAGGTGTATCTGTACATCTGAGTGTTATACAGTTATACTGATCAGCGGTGTAATTGTGGTAACGTGGAATCACACCTCCTCGGTATTATCAGGGGCCCTTCTATCATCTTTACAGACTTGTCTTCTTTCTTTGTAAATATTTTCCTTGCCTTTCCCTTTTGCAAAGTGAAGAAGTTGTTTGAAAACTATTTGTAGAATATAACCAGCTCCTACAAGGGAAATGCCCTTGAAGCAGGGAGGGCAGACTGATTGCAACATCCAGTACATGCTAATAGCATCCTGAGAGAATTACTATTACTTCATAGCAGAGGCATTTTCATTAAAATACAAATCTTACCATGATCCTGAGATTGAATTTTTACTTTATTTTGTATCTTTCAGGTCAGTTAACAATCACAGATTGCTGGTTCATTGTTCAAAAGCTCCAAAGAGTTACTTGCCCCTAAATAGTGCTACTTCCCATGATTGCCTATTTGCAACTTTTGTGAAGCACCAGACAACAGAACAGGCAAAGGACCAGCACAGAAAGCTTGAATCTGGCAGTATTCCTGGTGCTTTGCACAGAGTTAGTAAAATGCACCTGCTAATACATTGTTATATTTATTACAGCTTGCTCATGTTGGGCATTAATTGAGTATTCATAGTAAATTCACGAACTGATGCTTGAAATTGAATTATGATCTTTCAGGTTGCCTGATACCTTTATCTGACCAAATTCACACAGACTCAGCCATGTGCAGAGGAACTTGGCATGGCTGTGCTTTATCTGCCTTTGTATTTCTGGTGCAATAGGATAGGAATGAGAGGAAGAGAATATATACGGAATCCCCACTGAGAATCAGTTCTATAAATTATGTATTATGCAGACACTATTCTGCTGATGGTATCTGATCCCCAATTCTCAGTTCCCTGTTTTTCCTTCTATAAATAGCTATGGCCAGATTTTCAGTTGTAAAATTATGAGGACAAAACCAGAAACCTTTCCCATTTAATAACCTCTGCCAAAGAAGAATAGAGTAATATTTTTCATAACTGTAATGTCCTTAGGGATTTAACAGTCTGGGAATACAACAAGCTCTATGTTCTTGATAAGATACTGGTAGTAGAAGTGGGAATAACCATGCTGAATATTAAAGAGGAAAATGCCCTATTTTCAGGATGATTGGTATAAAACTCGATATTGTGAACTTTTCTGACAATTTTTTGTCTGTGTAGAACCACTTTTGCTTTTGTTTCTTCCTCTAGATCCAAATGCTTTGGCTGGACAGACCGGACCTGACCACGCTCTTATAGGAGGAATAGTGGCTGTAGTTGTCTTTGTAACACTATGCTCTATAATTCTCCTCGGTCGATACTTGGCAAGACATAAAGGTAAGACAGATTTAATGGCCATTCAGTCACTTTTGGAAACAAGGCATAATTTCACTTGGGAGTGGTGTTCGCTTTTGCCTTCCCCCCTCTGCTGAGTGATTTGGACAAGAAAGCTCCATTCATGAGTGAAGTACCTGACTTTTTCCCAGTTTTCAGGCAGGCTGACTAAGGCATAGGACATCAAGTTCCATGCCCAAGGTCATATCATAAATTAGTGATTTAGTGAGATTGAGAGATAAGATTGGCCCTTGGCTCCAGATACTTAGTTACATAATCTCATAGTTTCACTAGTGTATCAACCCAGCGGAATATATATACATTTAGTGAACAGGAGTTTTCATTTTTTAAATGAAAATCTGCTAATACATTAAGTGTGTATTTAAAATATACTATTACAAGCCGGTGGTGAGTTTTCTAAATCAGTGACTCTCTTACCAATGCTCTCACTGGAATAAAGGTTTCATTCCTGGGCCAAGCCTCACTTTCTTTGGAGATTTCATCTTAAGGATTCTATTCCCTTCACTTTCAGTCCCCCTGCCATTAGACATGACAGTGATGGGGTGACAGTGACTTCCGACTTCTCTATGATCCTATTTTGACCCAATTAATTCCAAAATAAGTTTTTTGTTATTAAACTTCTCAGTAGTTTGGAGACCAGTTGTTAGAACTCAATTGATCCCATATTCCAACCCCCTCCAAAAACAACAACAACAAAAACAAACAACAAACAACCCAAAATCAGAAAAACAAACCTGAAAGAGAGGATTAGTGCTGGTATTAACTCATTACATCTTATTTTAGATAAGATAATCAAATGGATAGCAGTCATATGCTGGTAGAAAAGTGGTTTTAGTTTGATTGGACTGTGAAGGGGAAAACCAAGATTTTTTAAATGAGCCAGTGAAAGTGTCTCTTTTGTCGTACACTTCTAAATGTACACATTTACATCTCATGTCAATATAAATAACGCTTTTTACAAAGGGGAAGTTGAACATTTTCCACAATTCTTTTTATTCATATCCTGAGAATAAAAATATATGTGATAGTATAATGTGAGTGGGTTCAATTGATAAAACTACCTTCATTTTGTAATTCTTGGAAATTACTATAATTCTTTCAAATTAATGTATAAATATGATAATGAAAAAGTATAAATACAAAAACAATCACTGGGCATTTTTTATGAAAATTAGCATTTATGAATATCTAAGTCTTCAAAGTTGGCTTGTTTGTGTAGGTAGTTATTCCGTGAAACAACCAAGATTTTATCACTTACTCTATAATTGCAAAACATATTGCGTATTACTGCAGTTAGAGGAAGTGGATTTTTATTAAAACATTTCCTTAATGTAATGTGGATGTACTTAAATTTGTGTCCGTGCATTGGGAATATTAATACAATAAATATTTCTTAGACAAGTTAGAAAGCTGAGCATACCTGTATGATGTACACTAAAATTTTGTTAAAATATTGGTCCATTCATGAGCAAGTGGAGCACTGTTAGAAATGTACTTCCTATAATGCAGTGTAAAGTTAAAAAAAATGCTAATTTTTTTTTTTTTTTCATTTTCTGTTGTACTGATTCCTATAGGAACATATTTAACAAATGAAGCAAAAGGAGCTGAAGATGCCCCTGATGCCGACACAGCCATTATCAATGCAGAAGGCAGCCAAGTCAATGCAGAGGAGAAAAAAGAGTATTTCATTTAGATGCAGAGCTAGAATCTTGGCGTTTTACTTATCAGGCTGACTGCTGGAGAAAACTGGCTATCATTTCTCAAAATTCATTTCTGCCATCTTCTGCTATCTTTATTAACTCACATACCTGCTATAAGTAGCCAGTTTATGCCAACAATCAGCTGTTGACATCCTCATTCTATAATTACTGTATCATGTGTAAAGCAGGACATTTCTTACTGCCTAAAATTCATATCCACTGCTCTCTTAACATACAGTGCTTGAATATACAGCCTTAACAATGTTAATCATCATCTTAATCCAAGTTTTCTACATTTTTAAATGTTATGCAGCTTTCATCTTTTTCAGTTTTCTTTTATCATGTCCCTATTAGTATGTCATAGAACCATATTAATAACAAATAGTATTAGGTAAGGACCTAATTTACTTACATAAAATGTTGAGTCTAAGACTAGAGGTTTATAAAGAGTGTTTTATACATGTCTATCTGTAATTCAAAAAGCAACTTGTTTTTGAAACATACGACTTAGAAAACACAAAATTAAATCCTTTTAGTATAGAGTCTTGTATGCTTGGATTTGGTAGAAAAAAATATCAATCCACTGATTATTTTTTTGCTTTGTTATGTTACATTTTAAATGGTACCTTGACAACAGTGCCATGTTGCAGTGATAAAAACATGCTGAATAGGTATACAGATTCTGCAAAGTTAGATAATAGAGCTTCATTTGGATCAAATTTTTCCCTCCCTATTACTGCATTTTGGGTTCACAAAGATTGGAGAACTTTCTGCATATTTTCTGTTTTTATAATTTATTTGCTTCATATGAACTCACCTGCCTACTCAAATTTTAAGTGTTTGTGGGGCACAACTGCAAGGCATTTTAGTATCTGTATATACTGCATATAATAAATACAATTAAACATTATTTGATACATATTTAACTTTTTTGGCAGTTGCTAAGTCAGTCACAAGTAAGCATTTTCTAATGTCCATTATAGCCCTTTAGATATGACTCAAATCAATATTCTGAGTAGATAACATGTATTAGTATTTTTTGTCTGTATGTCCTAGCACTGTTCAGCAGCAAACTTTTCTAGTTCTTGTTAATTTTTTCTTTGTTATACAATGGAAGCACAATGTTATATGGAAAGGTAGTTTTAAGCTAACAACCAGTGCACAGCCTCAGGTTTTAAATTACAACCACATTTGATTACTATACTTAAAAAATAGTATTGAGTTGCTAAAATTATCAAATTTTAATTTGGCAGTTCCAGAGCTGCTTCTCTATGTTGGTTTGCCAAAAAAAAAACCAAAAAAAAAAAGGAAAAAAAAAAGGAAAAAAAAAAGGAAAAAAATAGAAGAAAAAATAGAAGTGTTAAAACAAAAGATATATGTTTTGTGTATACAGTAAATGGACTAATTCTTTATATTAAATTCCTGTCTATGCATTTTGTGAGGTACAAACTTATGTCACCGTGAATGATAGAGAATTCCTGCCATGCTTTTAGCTCCACAGTGAAAGTCTCTGTTTGGATTATTTCTGATTTTTATTTTATTTTTTTGTGTAATTGACAGCTGAAAAATCACATGCTCTTAAATATGACAACAAAACACTGTAAGCCCATCGGCTTATTTCCTCTTCCAATGAAATAAAAAGGTTGCTATAACAGCTCTTGGAAATGATTCTACACTGGAGAATGCAAGTTAGTCTAGCTGGAGCTTGTCTTGCTCCAAAGTTCTGCACCTTTGATAAAAGAGTATTTCTCTCTTGTTGCTGTATTTGTGAAGCTGAAAAGCATGATGGTCTGCTGTAAAGGACTTTCTCCTGGGATTTTATTTTTGTGTGGGGAAGGGAGAGTTTGGAATATAACATCATGTAGTATGGTAAAATGGAAGATAAAGGTGCTGTCTCAGATTATTTATCAGAAGAGTATAAACCTTTTAAGGACAATATTAGAGTATTTTAATTCTTTTTGTTGAAACATTTATCTTGTTTATTTCTAAGAAAAAAAGGTGACGTCAATCAAAGCAGCACTTTTTTCAAAATATACAGACATAAATAATATGATGTGGTTGAGTGTTAACATAATAAATCATATACAGTATGACATTTTAAAGAAATAAGTCTGCATTGATGTGATTGCATGCTTGTTTTCACAGTTCACTCCATACCCATCTGTGGAAAAATGCAATAATATGTTAATATAATATGGTAGATTGAGAGAACCAGGTAGGTGCTACTAGACACATTGAAAACTAGTATAGGTTTACAAGATATTCATGTCTTTCAAAACATACACATGTAAAAAGGCTGGCAAAGGAAGTCATTCAATTTAATACCAAAAATATGGGTTCTTGTCACAACAAGTTACATGAGCTGCAGAACAGTATCACATATGGCAAGGTTTTCTTTCAGGATCTGGGGGCCCAGTTCAGCTAATCATTTAAGCATACGCTCATCTTCAGGTGTGGGAGAAGTTCTATTGGACTGTAAGGCACTATTCATATGCTTAAAAAGAAGTGCTTCCCTGGATGAGGGCCTTATTTGCTCAAGTGGAATTCCCCACCAGCATGGTGTTTATGCTTTTTTTTCATTCTTCCTAACTCTGGCTTGCTTGAAGAACAGGGTTGTTGCTTGAACCTTTGCCAAACCAAGGCCAGTTAGGACCTTCGAAAGCAGGATTACCCTTTGGCTAACCGTTTCAAACCGTTTTCTCCAGTGGCACAGAGAGAGTGTTTAAACTTTGCAAAAAGAGATATAAGTTGTACTGTAAAAATAGGTTATTTAATTTGTTTTCAAGTACAACTTCTCACATATGCTTATTTTTAATGAAGTTAATCTTACATTATCTTGCACCTGGTATCCTTTGTATCTGTGCAAAGCAGGTGTGAAAAAACTCACACCAAGTGTTCTACCTGGATAGCACTTTGCAGACCTGTCTGGTCTTTACGGGTTTAAGTTTCTACCCTAGGTGTAAAAAGGCATCCTTCTTTTTTTTTTTTTTCTTTTTTTTTTCTTTTTTTTTTCTTTTTTTTTTCTTTTTTCTTTTTCTTTTTTTTTTCTTTTTCTTTTTCTTTTTTTTTTTTTTTAAAGCAGAACCATGGTTCAACGCTAATGACAGCCTGTAGGCTAAAGCTAGTTGTCCACTCCCTTCAGCCATGATCCCATTCTGAAATACCACTTCAATTATGGTGTGAGGTATCCAGCCAATGTGTAAAACTGAGGCTCTGAATGGGAACCACCCTCACTACAATGTGTGTGACATCCTCTCCCACACACAGTCGCAGAGTAGTTTTCTCAAGACCAGGTAGCTAGTTTCTGCCAGTGTACTGTTTACAGTGTCGATTGCTGATTATTTTAAAACTTTGATGTAGGTTTTTTTAATTATTATTATTTTAATGCTTCAAGGACATTCTCATGATTTGAACAAGAATGTGGTACATCAGAAGACAAAGGGTGCATCCTCCCACTCTTTTACTGTCATCTGACAAACCAAGAAACAATTTAAGGAACCTGATGCTTAACTTTAGGCTCAGAATTTAAGCTAGAACAGTGGAAAAAGTGGAAAAAGTTTCCTTGTTACTTAAGGATGATTCGTCTTGCACTGAGACTCCCTCTATAAAGGAATATGTGAAGAAAACCAACTTTTCTAAATAAGACATGAAAGTTAACATCTTGCGCATTTTCATTACAGTATTATATATATATATATAAGTATTTCAATGAAAAGAAAGGACAGAATCATCTGTAATTATGTAATTCATTATTGTAACAGCACTGAAGTTACCATGTACGCACATGTACAGTAGCTATTTCAACAGTTACAGTGTAGTTACATGTAATTCCCTTGTAACATCACAGTTATAGTGTAATTTAGTGCCACTTATTGTAAAGTGTTACCAAAAAGGAAAATGGAGTTCTTACCTTTACAAATCCATTAAAATTAAAGGTAAGTGTATTAAATTAGTACCATAAATCTGATATTGCATTTCTTAATTAAGGAGGTGATATACAACTTCATAGTGCAGCTTTCCCCAGCGCTTATCCAGACTTTTCCAAGTATCTAATCTCTACACTCCTAGGAAATGGTAATCATCTGTGATGAACATACCAAAAATCCAGCTACTTCAACTTTAATTGAATAAGCTGTCTAACAGAGAAAAGCGAACAACAATACAAGTAATGCTTTTTATTAAGTGGCACAAAGTACACACTAAAAACTATGCAAAAATATAGGTAAATACAGTGTACTTACATGTAAGTATCTTGTACTTGCTGTGTATGGATAGTGGAAAAAAACATGTAATTATAATATGCATTTTGATTATTTTGAACAGGGGAATAACCTCTACGAATCACAAGATAATACTGGAAGGTACATATACAAGCAGTGGATAGCCTAATGCAATATGTGTAATTCCTCTACTTGTAATGAAAACTAATTTATAAGACTCCTTATACTAGTCCTCATTCTCATTAGCTTTGCTTTCCATTTCTTTGAGGCCCATTAAATATCACTGATACACCTTTAGGCAAAGAAAAACACTGACTCCACTAATGGCTTTGCTGCCAGCACTCTGTATGTTTGGCTCAACAGCACAAGTTTCCTTTTTTTTTTTTTTTTTTTTTTTCCTGTCCTCAAAGGAGCCTAGTATGTTAAGATGCTGAAATATGCTGCCATATGCCTTGGTATTTTTAGCATGAACAACAGAGAAAGTGTGTGAGCTGCATTCTTCTGACCCCTATTTTGCTGAATCACCTCACCTGGAATTTCCACTACTTGCTCTGTAATGCCAGGTAATCTTAAATTGTAAGTACAAAATGCTTCCATCAAAGTATAGAGGATGCCTTTAATGATAAAGTTAGCATTTCGTAAATGTAAAGTTTTATATTACTGATCTTTTTACTTCTCACAAATTTTCCATCACACCCTTCCAGAAGGAATGCACTGAAAGACAGTTAACATAGAATAGCAAAAGAAGAAAAGAATATTGTAAGCCTTTTTGTGGTTGCCATTGCTATAACCCTCCTTTGTATCCTGTGTGTCAGGCAAATAGATGTATTTAACAAACGCCATTAGCATAATTCCACACAATACTATTCTTAGAATAGGACATCTACCTCTTATTCTAAATGCTAGCTATGAGATATTTGTATACATTTTAAAATACTACTGAATACTTGGTGTCGTCTTGAAATGAGGTCACTGAATCCTTTTTATTTTTCTGTTAAAAAGAGAAAAAAAAAATTACCTGGGTTCATAATTCTTGCCCTCTTCTTTACTAATTTTGGGCTAGTTTGAGATTTTAGCAGAGCATAAGGGCATAAGGACACAGCCTCAGCTGGTATAAATCAGCTTCATTCTGTTGCCTTAAATGTGGGCCAATTTACACTGGCTGGGGATTCATCCCAAACATCTTAAAAATAAACTGCTATATCACATAAATATTTAGTCATTACTAGATAATGATGTGCAATCCAATTGCATCACAGTTCTTTCCAATAAGGCGTGCAAGTTTGAAGAGAAACTTTTAGAAGCACATACAAGCTTTTGAACTAAATATGCAATATCAATACTATTGAGATATTCTGACATGTCTCTTACTTATTTAGACATCATGTTGCCAGGGCATGTATACATTAAAAACACGTGATGGGGGACAGGGAAGGACTATTGCAAACACGAGAAAATTAAATGGATACAGCAGCCTTTGATGTCAACAGAGCAGAGTAGAAACTCTTACCAAGAGTGGGACTTCCTACATGGCTTTTCAGAGTGGACCTAGTACCTCTACAGCAAATGGGAGTTGTCTACTTGGCACTAACAGAAGCTAGTAAAGTTCCTTCTTGTTATCAATGAATCTAACCCAGCACTCTGCACTTGTTTTAACTCAGGAGGAAATAAGGGTATAAACATGGTTTAACAGCACACTTCTGTATCACTTCACATTCTTGGGATGCTCCAAGCTTTGTGTGCTTCCAGCAGCCCTTAAGGGAATTCTTCCAGCATCTAGGAATCATCTTGTTGCCAAGCCACATTCATTTTCTTCAGCAACCTTTAATGTACTCACAACCAGATGGAGATGGTCTGGAGCCAATATGAGGACTCCATGGTACTAGGAGCTTCCAGAGCCTCTCAGTAGACAGAAAAAAAAAAAATAATAAAAAAAATCCTCCATGGCTTCTGTGTTTACTATAAATATGCCCTCCATGTTCTCTGTGTTGACTAATTTATTTTCTGCTGGGCTAAAAGCAGCAGTCCATTTGGAATGGAGGTAGGGGGAAAAAAAGCTCTCCTCTAAAAGGAGCGGTCTGTGTTACTGTTAAAGAAAAATTCAAGGATTTAAATTTCTATTTATTTATATATTTATTTAAGATTTTAGGTGCAAAGCCTGTTGAGGTCAGCACTTAAGCATTTCTCCTGTGTTCAGGTCAAGCCAGCAGTGTTTAATGTGTGAGCTCTGATCTTGCATTTCAGCACAAACTACAGACAGCCTTACCCTGCCTTTATGCATAGTGCTGAAAATCATTGAAGCTATTTTCTTCTAAACATACTCATTTCCTTAGTCTTACTCTGCAATCATTGAAGGGTTTTCATAATAAGTTCAAAAGGAGGGGTTTTAGAGTAATAACTTGTAAAGAAAATAATAATAATCATCATCAACTGTTTATGTTGTTATGAAGAAGAGGAGAATCTTTAATTGCTGGACTGAATTCTTCATCACTTCCTCTTTCTCTCCTTTCTATGCATATTGATTAATGTTAGTAAATATGCAGTTGCACATGTTGTCCTTTTTCAGTGAAAGCAGATTTGCTTATACCCCTATATAGCTTCCATAGAAATATGCAAATGTGAGTTACAATCATCTGCCTAAACAGTAAGTTAAGACAGCAAACTCACGGATTACTGGATTCATAGATGTCCTGCTTCCATAGAAGTTTGGTACAGTACACCTACTGATTTCAAAAGAACAAGGCTCAAGTCCTTAATGCACGTTTGAGTTGCTATTTAGCTCTTTTCCTATGGAATTATAAAGACCCAACAGAATTACGGCTTCCTTGTGCATCCCTTACTTTTAGCCTAGATATATTCTAACTACAAAAAAACTTCAGGAGGAAGTTTCCTAGAATAAATAATACGGCATAATTTGTGAAATGACTGTAACAACTAAATCTATTCAGAGTCAGTGTAAGTGTATTCTCCCAGGAACTTCAGCATACTCTGCTCCTACACTGACAATTTAAGGCCTTAGGACAGATATATTTGAATGGTTGAGAAATGAAGCCACTAACCTGTAAACAAAATTCATGGAATTAAACATATTGCACTGATGAAGAGACACATTTACTTTATTTAATTACATAACTAATAACTTTAAGCAGACAAAATGCATATTGTAATGTTAGGTACATGACACTTGCATGTTGCTATGCCTATATACTTACAAAGTATTCAATGTGTACTTAGTGGCGCTTAAAAAATGTCATGTACTATTCTTCTAAACATTCTTACAGGGTTCCCATTTGCACTTCATCTTTCAGAAAAGTCTTGTCAGAAAAATGTCTGATGAATATTATTGAAAAAATAAAATTGCAATTTTAGTTATCTGTTGGACATTTCTGAATTGTCTGTTCATTTAATATATAACCTGGTGCTTGCCAGTTTGGCAATGAAGTTGATTTAGACCAGTGGCTGTTCACAGACTGTTCATTAAGCAGATTTTGCAGTTTCTAGTAGAAGCATTACAATGCTATACTTCTCTAAATATTAAGTTGGAAATTTTAAACTGCTACCCAAGAAAACAATCTGTGAGACACTGGTATTTTACTGATAATTATACATTTTATTATTTTATTTGATATTTATATACTATTTACTGTGTATTGCTTTATAGTTTCTTCTGACTGACAAAGTAACAACTCTTGGATGCTGTCCCCAGTGTAGGAGAAATTCATCCTTATGGAAAGGTCAAGTGCTGAAAAAGCATTTAAGCCTGTGGAACTTAAATGGTGGCTTAGCCCTCTTAAAGGAGCTAAGGAATTCATGCAATGTTTTCTGTACCTCTTACCATGCTTGTGCTGATGTTATAGAGGGCATGAAGGTCACTGGTCTCAAAGGAAGAGAGACAAATGTCACAGGGAAGATGAAATTCTGAGGGGGTTCATGTTTATGAAAAAGAAACGAGTCCCAGATGCAGAGAGAGACACTAACAGAGTTTGGAACCTCCATGCAGACAATACCCCAGTGCTGTTGTGCATCTCTGATGACAGAGCTTTCCTATGACTTAAAGTAAGCACACATTCAAAAAATGTACAGCCCTATTGCATTCAGCATATTTGTTCTTCTCTTTAGTACTCCCTTTCACTAAGCCAAAATAGGTCCCCTTAAGCAATTTTAATGTGCAACAACGTATTTTTAAATACAGCAATGTTGTAGAATTCCACCAGATCCTCGAAGTCATATGCTCATGATTTAGGGCAAAGCATGCTGGAAATGTACTGTGTACACAAGGAAAATGGCACAGCCCAACAAATGAGACAATCCTCCAACTAAATAAATAGTTTTCTACATTCAGGCTGCAATTCTTTCAGTACTGTCCTGTTTTCCTTCATCAGCCACTTTGCTCTGTGCTTTTCCCTGGCTGAGGCAGATTATTACAGTGACCACCCTGTCCTGGTATGTCCCTCACATGATTCTTTTTTAAATCTATATACTCTGGTACAGGAGCTCTTTCATCAGTAGCCAACAAAATACATGCTCTGCTCCAAAACTGCAGTAGTAGTAAAAGACAACAGTTCCCTTTTGTCTGGGTTTTTGGTTTGCTTTGGTTTTGTTTGCTTTAATTTGGTTTAGTTTTTTTTGCAGTAGGAATACTATAAGGGGAAAAAAAACAAAAACAAACTGATTTATTTTAAATTGTAAAGGTTGCCGGAAATTTCATTGAATAATGAGAATAATTTCATTGAATACAGAGTCTCTCTACCACACTGCCACTGCCTTCTATACCGATGTGAGAATCTACTTACCCATTTTAACAGTCACCAGACACCTATATGAAGATATACACACATTTTCAAAAGTAGCATTATAGAGCAACATTTGGCCAAGCTGTCAGTAAGTGTAAGGTAAAGGTAAGTGCTATTAGTAAAATTCAGAGCTAATCAAATGGGGATAATGAAGAGGATTCCTTGCTTGAAAAAAGAGTCATACTACATTACCTTCTACTTTAAGGACTTGGTAACATCCTGAGCCACGGGAGGGCACTTTTGATTAGCTCTGGGCTACTTAACTTCCTCTAGCTCTTGCTCCTGCTGAGTTTGTAGCAATAGCTTCTTTGCTGCTCAAGGCTAAGAGGCTAGGGCCTTATTGATTCTGCAAGCTGCACACGGGAAGAAAAGAAGACAGAGTGTGTTTTTAAGAAAGCCGGAAAGATTTTTCAGAAAGAGGCCTCTTCTTTATTCTGTGGCAACTTACAGGAAATTAGCACTAATGTCAGCTGGTAAGAGTAGCAATCATCCCTGCTTGGTGTGTTGCGGGGGGGGAGTACATCCTCTGCATTGTGGCAGCTGGCTGGCTGAATGAGGGAGAGAGAAGGCAAAGCTGTGTATGTGTCAGGACCATTGAAGAGGGGTTTGTCCTTGTCTACATGTAGGACCAAAGGGGAGCCTCTTACTCTTCATTTTTTATGCAGTTCTAGATGTCCAGCTATAAGAGGTGCAAAAAGAAACTGGTCCAACAAGCAGAATCACAGAGCTACTGAACAGCAAGAAACATTCTTCAAAACATTGATGCCAACACCTGTCAAACAAGCTTTGAGTTGGTTGAACTTACAGAGATGTGGGAATTTGTAAGATATAAAGAAAAGAAAAAGAAAAAGAAACAAGTAAATCACAATTTGGACCTTGATAGATGATGTTGGATAAAAAGTACAAGTAATTGAAATGGAAAAAAAATCTTTTGCAAGGGCTTTTAGTTCTGTGTGAAAGCATTAGCCAGCTCTGTCTCAGGACAAATAAAATATTTCATATAATTCTGTATTTTTTCCAGTGCATTTTCTTTCTTTCTGGAGCATCTAATAGTAACCTCAGAGACAAAAGTGCATGTACCATGATGTGATCCAGTTGAAGTACATAATTGTATTGCACTCACTAACATAGCATGAGATTACCCTCCAGAACAACAGTAAGCAACATGACTAAGACCTGTCATATTTACTTTCTCATCCACTCACCGTGGAGGAGTGTGTGTGCAATGAAGCGTTGAGGTTTATTTATTCATTTATCTATTTTTGTATTTCCCCTATGCTTATGTAAGAAGTTTAGATTAAAAAAAAGCTCTTTGTACTTGGAGAAGAAACCAATGCAGTTGGTGGTGGCCCCTTCTTCCTGTGAGATTCAATGGTCCAGTTTTAGAAAATTCTCCCTGTAAAACCTTCAGTGTCATAGACAATAAAGTTATTGATGATGGTCTACATTTATGAGCTCTAGGGAGCCTTTCAGCTACACTAAGTCCAAGATGTTGGACTAAATACCAAAAACTGTAAGAAGCCAGTGTGGGTTGCAAGGAGCAGGTGGAGCTTGCTTGTGACAGAGAAGGTGCATCCACATTCTGTATGCCTTTGAGCGTGCATGAGGACATTCTTCATGGCCAGCTATATTGCACTGCTGTAGCCCACCTCAGTGGTGACATAGATAAATTGCTGCTTCCACTGTCAAATTCATTTATTACCTAAAGGTGGTAAAAATCAATGGTCGTAGCTGCTGCTGTAGAATAGGGTAGTAATATTCCCTTTGGGAGCAGAAATGCTGCTGTGTCAGTCTGGGGGCTGGTTTTGCCATTTTCCAGAGGCAGAGTGACTCCTACACGTTATTTACTCAGTGCAATTGGGATTGGGGCCCTCTTCAGGCAGCTAGCGCGAGCGCAGCGCATCTGACCACCCAGCCTCCTGTCTGCATGGGGAAGCCAAAGCTGATGTAGGAGAGGAGTAATCCCACGGGACTGGACATCTGCAGGATGGAGGTGTGGTTTCCCAGAATTGCTCTTCGGGTGCCCCATGCTAGAAAGACCAATGTCAGTACCTTCTTCTTTTACTGCAACCCTTGTGGTGCACACAAAAACCTCTTTGAGAGCTACTTTGTTTCATAGAGTAGAAGGGAAGAGGGTCACTAGGTCATTACAGAGACTCATTTACACACCACAAGCTTCTTCTCTGGTGGGTGATTTATGGACTGTAAGAAGTCTTTTCACATCTAATAACACAAGTTACTGAAACATGAATGCGGAGTCTTATTCTGGTTCCGTTTGAAATTAGCAGTGGGCTATAATTCAGTGTTTTCATTTCTCAGGTTGTAGGAGCTCATAAGCAGACTGGTGCAGATGCACAGAAATATACACACAAATAAGCACAGCACTTATTTAATGTATTTTTCTATGTCTTCTTACCCCAGTAGATAAATTCCACTTGCTGTACTACTCTAAGCTCAAGATTATATATCTATAATAGTCTTTCAGGACACAGCATATTTGTTATAAATATTTACATCTACATAGTCCCCTCCCTAGCTATACTGGAGACATAAGGGACTCGGCAGCAATTGCTTCAGGCCAATGCTCTGCTTCAGCTATCACAAGAAAATGGCAAGTGCCTTTGTCACCAGCTGCCACCCACTTACTCAGGCGCTTGCCAAGAAGAAAGACAGACTGTTACTCTGACAATGGCAGAGGCATTAGCACTTCTTTATAGCTAAAAGGAACTCTAAACCCCCCTCTGTTAAATTCGTACTGAAAGAGGCTAAACCTTGGTGTACTATTAATGTGCTTAAGAGACAAAACTTGGAAACCTCTCGCTTCTTATATACCTTGGGCAGGAATTGCCCTCCCAGAAATAACGGCCTTTATAACAAGGCCATGACATTTGTAACAACTGAAAGGAGTGAAGACCATTGTCAGAGTTTCATGAACCTCAGAATCCATTGTACAACTCATGAAATTCTCCTTCAAGTAGAAATTAAGTATTCTGTAGAAACTGGGATCATTATATATGAAGATAAAGGAAAGCCCTTGCTGCCCGATATCCTTAACAAGTGAACTAATTTATAGCTTGAATTCATTTTTCTAATAAAAAAACAATGACTTGGCAGATATCACATTCATATGAAACAAGGTGAAACAAAGAACCACAGAAGTAACTCTGAGTTGTATCAAAACTGGCTTAATTTAAAATCAGCCTAATTCCCTGGCCATCTGTGAAATTCCTCCTTTTTTTACGTGAATGTAAGTAAGCATAGAGCACAGTTATTTCTTCTGCAAAAGGCTGGATATAGTTTCATCCTGGGGCAAGGAACAAACAAAGGTTTAGTTAAGGCTTCCTTTTTTCTTTTTTTTCCTTTTTTCTCCCCCCCTATCCTCCTCCCGCCCCTCCCCCCCCCCCCCCTTTGAATGATCTCTTATGTTAAAGTTCTCATTAGGCAGAATCAGACACATTATAAAAAAAGGAGGGAAGAGTGTCTGGCACAGTCATATGCTGGTAGTGAACTGTCCGTGTTTCAAGTTAGAAAATATTCAATTACAGCTGGGCAGGGGAAAAAAAATAAAAATAAAAAAACAACTGAAAATAATGGGAGGACTGGGTAGTAGCCTGTTCATTTTATCTGAAGGCCTATATTTTTATGGGAAGTGACAGAAAAGCAGGCTGTTTTTTTGTGGTAGACTGCAGGAGAATTTGGTAAATATGACAGAGGAAAATCATGAGTAGATATTCCTAAGAAGAGGTTGTTGGGTGACAGAATTGTTGGCCTGCAGGGAAAGATCTGAGCATTAAATGTCCTCATAAAATTCACTGGGCAGAACTGCTTTCTTGCTAAGCTCCAAGAAATACAAATGACTGATTTCTGAGGAACACAGAGGCTGGTATAGTGTGACTAACCCACATCCCCTTGCTCCTTGCTGGCCAAGCAGCCACTCTGATGCTCAGCTTGCTGTGAAAAACTGATTCCTTTGTTGGTAGGGAGCTAGCACTAAGAACCAGTTAAATCTTGTGTGATGGGACTCATCTAACAGCTTCATCTAGATAGTACAGAATTACAGCAGCATTTACTTAGTGGAGAACCAGGCTTTAAACTGAAATTGAAAGTGTGCCTGTAAGACCTCTGTGTGAAAGGTCACTTTGCAAATCATCTCTCACCAAGAGACCTTGCCTTTTCCATTAACTGATAAAAATACTGATAAAAGCATTAAAAAAATATCTTGAGGTAATCACTTTGCTTCTTAATATTCACTATGCTTTTCTAAATTTATTTGTACCAGGTAGCATTCTGTAGGAAACAGCTGATATTCAAAAACCCAAGAAAACTGGAAAGAAAGAAGGGTTTAAATGGCATGCAAATTTTTGCTTTGTTTGTTTGTTTGTTTTTTAAACAAAAATACAATCTAGAAGTACCTGGGTTTCTCATCACTTTCTAGTGTAATGAATTAGAAAGTCTTTGCATAAATGAAAAGGCATATTGCAAAACTGCGTCTCAGATGGGACTAGAGCTGTGATGTATGAGGCCAAGGACTGCCTCACTTACTAAATGTGTCTGTGCCTCTTTTTAACTAAAAAGGCTAGAAAATACAGATCTATAAGTGGTCTGATTTCAAAATGTATTTGAGATATGTATATACTGATATCTCTAAATATATTAATTCAAATACCTGGCATCTTTGGAAAAATCTTTTGTCTCTGAATCTGTATACATGTGAAGATACATTTTGTTTTGAACATGTTTTTTTTTAGGAGGAGGAGTTACTTTAGGGGGGTACTTTTTTCTTCCTCAAAGCCATTTAACTGACAGGAGCAAAATCAACATGAGAATACCTAGATTTTACTGGATTTGGGGTTTTGAACAAACCTACTACCCATTCTATGTTTCCCATCTATAAAATGAAGGTAATACGGCACTTTTAAAAGTACTTTGAGATTGTAGTGTTATAAATTAGCCTTTGACTGTACTTGTGTCAGGTTGGTATCAGGAGACCGAATGTCTGTGATGTAGAAAGAAACTGAATTCAGAAGGATCTACTGAATTTGCTAATAATCCCAGTTAGATATCTGACAGAGCTGGAACTGCAGTACCTAGTCTGGAAATAAGTAGGTATCTCTGAATCCTGACACTGGAAAGAGTGTGTTCTCCAAAGGGCAACTCATCTCCTGCTGTAACATCTACTGTGTCTTCAGCAATGTAAAGTAAAACAATTTTGGAAACAGATGGACTGTGTGAAAGCCAGATGTGCCAAAAGAGTAGGAAGTTCTAATTAAGGTTTTGCTTTAGTGCAGGAGCTGTAATAGCATAGCTATTGTTCCTGGTTATTTGTTTCAAATAGAAATCAATAGCTTACAGGGAACTGACAGTAGTGGCAGGTATCAAAGAGGCAAAAAATGCTGGAGACTTTCCTCTGACTTCTGCTGCTGTTATAAAAGGTTTGGATTGTCTGGGTATAGGGCAATGCAACCCTTTTTGTCCACTCAAGAAAGATAAATTGGTGTGTGAGTTAATTAAAAATAATATTAATGGTTTTAAGATATTGCCTGATACTGATGTACAACCTGGTTGCACAGAGTACGAGTTCTGCTTCTGATCAGGTTCTCAGTTTTTTTCACTTTAGCTGTTCCTTGCTTTATTTAGAAATAGTATCATTATTTCTTCCTACTCTGTCTGTGTCTCTGGTATGGACTAAACAATAAGTATTACTAGAAGGCATGGGAATGTTACAATACATCTTTACTGGAGCTACTGCCAAGTTAGAAACACTTACGTCAGACCGATAGACTTTAAAATTAGTGCTTCTGCTTGTATGGTTAGTTCAAAAGATTGCAAATGCAAAGTTTAGAGAAGTGTATGACAGTGATACATTTGCCAGTAGCAAATTAGTCAAAGTGAGTTGTAAAGCTTGCACTGACATCTATAATTCTTAGCAGGTTTCAAACTGTCTTCTCCAGGCTATGATTAATTTCATTAGATATTCTTAGTTAAGAAAAAAAGGAAGAGTAATAAGGTAGTCTGTCAATCACAAGTTCTAGAACAAAAAAAAAATTCTCAGATTAAGTAATCTTTCCATGCTGTGGACTTGATTTTCATCTCATTGACATGAAAATGGTTCTGCTACACTTGTAACCCATACATTTAAGCAGATGAAGATTTAATTTTAGTACCAAGCACTGAAATTAGAGCCTGATGTATTTATCTCAAAAGATCTCCTCCAAAATGGAGATTATGTAACAACATGTTTTAAATTTACCTGTTCCCAAAGAATATGAAAAACCATCTAAACGGTGAAATTGTGTGCCCATAGTAAAATGTCACTAAATAGTTAATATGCAGAACTACACATATTGTGCAATAAAGAGTATTTATGCCATAAGTGAAAGATTAAAACAGTAATTTACAGCTAGAATTCTACATGGTTATGGTCAAGTTATAAAGCAAATTGATACATTCATCACAAAGACAGATCTTATGTGGGAAGGCAACTTCCAGCCTAAGTACCTAAGTACCTAATAATAGAAAACATCATTAAGAAGGACCCATTGGCTAATGATAATGTAGCTTTTGTTAATCCTTGATGATTAACAATATTTTTCTTTTCCCTGATGATTCTGTCACAGATTTGAGTTCCCAAAAGAAGCTTGACCCACCACTAGCAGTGATACTTTTTAAAGCAGTAGAATGCACAATTTGGACCCCATTTCTCTTCTCTAGTAATGCTCAGTCCTCCCTTCCTTCCACTCAGGCTTTACCCATCATGTGCTTGTTTGGCTGATTGGCTTCTCCGATCAGGAGGCATGGCTTTGCCATGCTGTTTTCTGGCACTGACTTCAGCTGTTGTCCTTCTTGTTGACTCTTCAGCAGGTATGGGAGAGCAAGCCTGAGAGGGGAAGGAAGGGAAAAGAATGGCAAGGAGAAGCAGTTGTTTGTTTCTTAGCTTTGCCTGTAGCCTGTCCCTCTTTAAAGGCTGTTCACTACAGCTTTCTACAACAATGTAGAGTCTGACCATTCCCCTGTGTCGTTTTTGCTTTTACGACATTAATGGATCTTTGGGGGTTTGGGTTTTTTGTTGTTGGGGTTTTGTTTTTGTGGGGGTTTTTTGTTTGTTTTGTTGGTTGTTTTTTTTAAATTTGTTTTCAGTTTCTTTTTAGCCTCTGCTTCCTTGACGAATGGGCTTTTTCCCCACTTCCAGCTCTCTGTGATAGCACATCTGAAGACAGACAACAGCCACTGAGCAGCATGGCAGTGAGTATAAATAACCTGTGTTCAGGGCAGCATCCAAATTTTCTTGGAGATTACTGCTTTTATTTTCACCGGAGGCCTGTGATAAAGGATGGGTAGTGGTTTCATGTCACAGAGAGGAATGTGAACACAAAGAGTTGGACTTGTAAAGGGGTTTAAGGATTAAAGTGTTGTGTTTTGATATCTAACCTTTAGCATTTACCTGCCAGAGCAGAGTCCAGAGCACTGCATTAAGCCTACGTGGGTGATTTTGGGTGCCTACGATGTGAATCCTCAGCACACTGAAAACCGATACATTTAAAATTAATATGGAATGTTAGACATCAGGAGATTTTTACATGAGATGAAATGTCAGAACTTCCAGCCTTCTCTGGATCTTTGCCAAACTATCTGAGCCTATAATAAATCAACTATTCATTGGGGCTCAGTACTGGAACCTTTTACCTGAACCTCTTCCAGAAATCAGGTCAGATGGCAGATTCACCAGGAAGGGTAATGGGGTTGTATGGTCCCCCAGTGTCAGTGTTTTCAGTTCTGGCATGAGCGCTCTCCTATTAAGCGATCTGGCTTCAGAGACACCCATGTTTGTTTCAGGGTTTGTTTATCACCACTGCACACTCTTGGAAGAATAAGATTATAACTTTACTGGGTCAATGACGATGAGAATAACTCTTGAGATTAACAACTAGGGACCTAACCCATCCTTCTGCAAAGTCAAATCACTTGAAAAATGAGGGGGCAAACACTCCTCCTCCTTCCCTCCCTGCACTGTTGTTTTAGCTCTGTGGGAGTTGCACAGATGCTGGAAGATGTAGGCTTGAATTGCCCCAGGTGGAGTGGCCTTCTCCCAGATCTGAAACAAAATGAGATTAGCTCCACAGCAGATGACTTCTTTACCCATGTAGACCTATATAAGATGTCAGGACACGGTTGCTGCAGTTTTCTGTCTGATTTTTGAGAAAAAATGAGATCTGTCACTGGTCCTCTTACCACAGCAAAATGTACAAAGCATAAGGCCATCCATTCTCTCAGCATTGGATGGCCATCTCAGTGGTGAATAGCTTAAGGATGACCAGAGTACTTCTCACACAGGAAACACACCAGCCTGGCAAGAAGGGAATTTTGTATACCCAGCTGAGGCATCTGTGATTTTCCACTTGGCACTGCTTGCTTAGGAGTTACTGCTAGTGCAAGCATCAACTTAGGGGCTGGCTCAAGAAAGGGGCTATGCTTTATACAACTATTTGCACTCCTGTTCAAGCCTTTTTCATCACAATAGATCGTTTTCTGTCATCCATGGATGCTGTCACATGGGTAACAACAAAAACTAATCTGTGTAGTCACTCTTCTAACTTCTGTGTAGAATTATAGTACAGTGGAAACAAAAGAGCTCATAGAAATGCTTGAACAGGCTGAGGGAAGTGGGGCTGTTTGCCATTTTCTTACCATAGCTCCTCTGATAGCTCTCACTTTAGTATTTCAATAACCCCTCCTACTCCCAACACAAGAATCTTGATCTGAGTCTGTCAATCATGGTTTCAATATGCCAGATGTGATGTTATGTTATGCCAAATGTGGCCTTAACTGAGTGCTAGCATGAGTCACTTTCAAACCATTTTCTCCTATGAGCCAAACAAGATTTAATAGGGGAAAAAAAAAAAAAAAGAGGGGGATGGGAAAGGGGTGGGAGGAGACGTGATTTTAGGCATGACTAGTTTGCATGTTGACTTGGTCTGTTGCCTCAGCTCACTACACATGTTAAAAAGCAGTATGTCTGCTAGCCTTTATTTTTATACAAGTGAGCAGCGAATGGCCTCAAATCATATGAGTAGAAAATAGCTAGAAAAGAGGATTTTTTTGTAGTAAAAGTGCATGGATTTTTGGGGTTGTCTGGAGCAATTTCACAGAAACAAGAGCAGATTAAAGGAGATAATGGCACATTTGTAATTTCATTCCTAAGGCTCATGGTGTCCTTGCCTCTGTCTAGTTTTCAGCCTGGAGATAAATCAAGGGCTTCAATTTCCAAATCTGTCATAGAAGCTTCACAAATAAAAATGCTGACAAAAAATATCTGCTTTTAAATGGCTACTTGCAAGCACTGACAACTAGCAGTCTATACATCTTTTACCTTACAGGGAAGAGAAGCTGTGTGTATTGCCAGGAAAATGAAGAGGATAAAGGCAATGCTCCTAAAGTAATCTAAAAGTATGACAACAATAAACCATTTACAGTCATGTTTTGAATGCTAGATGAAAACAGATTTCAGGTGGTGCATTAACAAAACCTCACAGCTGTCCAGCGTGGGGAGAAAGGAAAAAAAAGGAAAAAAAAATAAAAATGGAAAAAAGTAGAGTTAGAATATGAAGTAGAGAGACCATGTGGACAAGCAAAATTCCTTCCCACCCCCAGCTGCCCTCACAGTTGCTGCGGCTTCTCCAAACGTGCTCTGCTGTGCCCACAGAGAGAGCTTGTGCGTGACTGGGGAGGAGTGGGAAAAAAGCACCATGAAAACCAGCACGTATTATGCTGGTTAATGCTAAATAATTTGCTGTATCTGTTAGCTGCAGGCTCTAGCATTTGCAGGATATGAATTCCAATTAAAAAGCAGAGCTGGAGCAGTCAATAGTAATAAGTAAGCTATGCCAGTTACTTTGCTGAAACTAGGGGTGACAGAGCTGAAATAGCAGCTAAGAGTGCTTCAGCTGGCAACACTGCAGAGTCCCTGAACTCCCAGAAACCCTGGCCACAGCCTCATGCAGTGCCTACCCCCACCAAGGTTGGTGTCTGGTGGTCATGCCTATAGTCTCCTTAGTCTGTAGGACTGAACTTTGTACAAAGGTTGGGGAGCCATATCATGCTCTTCAGTCCCCCTCTATAGCCTTGCTGCCATTAAAAGCAGAATAAAGTGGGAGTTGCCCCCACACACACATTATGCCTCTGTACCTGGCTTTGTGAGAGTAGCCCTGTTTCATTCTAGAGCCAGAGGATAACTGAGTCTGCAGACTGTTTGGGGCTCTGGGGGTTCTTTCTGAGTGCAAGATCTGAACTACTGTGTCAGAATAAAGGCACCCACCCCAAACATCCTCCCAGGAGAGCTCTTTCTCTTAGTTCCTTGCTAAGGTGTGTACTTGCATGTACCTTTCAGTCAGCTTGATGCCTTAAGGCTTCTGCCTGGGCGATTCTGAAGAGAGGTATCTAGCAGTTCCTAGACCCAGGGCGCTAAATGCTCCAGGCAATTGAAGTGCTCCAGGTAAATTTATCACATGCACAAACCTGTCATCCTTATGGCATCTGGCCCCTAGGATTTGCCTATTCACATGCTGTGCGCAGGATCTGTGATGGCTGCAATCCCTTGTTCAGTGGGAACCTTACTCATGTCTTACATAGCTGACAAATGGCTGTGGTGTGCCTGGATATGACTTTTAAGGCAGAAAAAGAGAACATGTCAAGGGAAATACATACCAGTGGTAGCCCTACAGATGAGAAAGGACAGGGTATAAAAAGCAGAGGACCATGTTGCCTAACTAAAACAAGGATTATTTGAAATGCATGAAAACTGCCTGTGGGACATAATAGCTTTCTAGAGCAGGGAACTTGTATGTGTTTCCTCTGCCTTTTGTTGATGGGGCTGTAAAACTTGTTTGAGACTGTGATTACCTTCATCACTGAAGTCTCTGTCAGCCAGTAGGATTCAAAACCAACCTGCAGAAGGTGGGTGCTCTCATTTTGCTCTTTGCAACTTATACTTCAAGGTCTAGCAAGCCCTGTGAACCTCACTAGTCTAATTTTGCTTCTAGTTTTATCACAATTGTAAAACAGTTAGGAAAAGTTTTTACTTTGAGTAGAGGACTTGCCACCTCGAAGTCACTGAGAGACAGGGCTCAGTAAGTCGCAATCATTGAGTTTCTATTTCTAAGAAAGTTTTAGAAAAGCAATACTTTAATCTGTATATCTGGAAAGTAATCTGTGAATAAGGGCAAAAAGGTTAGTATTTTTAGGACATATTATATGTTCAAAGGGCTGTGCAGTGCTAATGCACAGCCATTAACAAATTGATCTTCAGCCCCTGTGTGCAGTTAAGTAGGAAAGTTTTACAGATGGAAAGACTGAGACAAAACATCTTTCTTGAGGCTGCCTGGTGACAGAGCCAGCTTCAGAAGTCAGCATCTCCTGTCTCCTTGTGTCATTCCTCCAGGCAGCACTGCTGAGCAGCAAAAAACCAAATCAGAGACACCTTTCTGTGAGACTTAAAAATAATGACCATGAAATAAATGTAAAAGTTAAAACAAAAGACATTGCAAACAGACCTGCTGCATTTTGGGTGCTGGAGTCTGCAGAGCAAAGCTGCTGCTGTTTTGGTAAAACTAATACCAAGGACATTAAGTTTTAGTATCAATATCTGATCATTGCCCATTTCAATAATCACTGGACTGTGTGCTTGATAAAAGAACGTTTGAGAACTGCTACGCTGTTATTATATGTAATTGCTCTTTACTATAACTGAATATCTCTAGTGAAAATGAATCCGTGATCTCCACTGTAGCAGAATCTATTAAATAATTGGAGAGCATTGCTAGTATCTTTGATCTTGAAAGGAAGAAATTCAATAAGCAGTCTCATCGGGCTTTGTAGCACAGCTGAAAAAAAGGGCTGCAGGCGGGAACAGACCGACACCATAGGTCAGTGAAGGTTTATGGATTTATGTGCCTTAGAGAAGAGGCAGAACCTAGCTGTACAGGACTGTTGAACCATTAGATACCTCAGGGGGTGTCAGAGTATTGTTGTGTAGCCTTCTAAAAATATAAATGGTAGGGCCAGACATAAAATGTTTCTCCCCTGCCTGGATTTTATGAGAATATTGAGTGTCCTGAGGAGATGTCAGAACTGTGCTTCAGCTGTTTTGCTACTTGACACTGGCACATTATCCTTAGAAGATTCATTTTCACATTTATTAACCCATTTCTAACTCACAGGCTTACATCTTTCCATCAAAGAAGTGCCTGTTTGTCTTTGAATTAATCGCTTAGATGTATATAGCGGCCTTCATTACAAAAAAGCATTTAGCTGCCTCTGCTAGATGGAAGACAGCTGGCAGGTACTTAGTACATTGCCCTGGGAGGAGAGCACTTGGCTGAAGAAAGCACAAAAAAGAAATCCTTATTCTCTTCTAACAAGAGGTACACTGGGACCTTTAATGTGACCACGGGACTGGCTGGAAAAAAAAATGCACACAATATACCTCATGATGCACTCTCTATTTGGAAGGCTGAAGGAGGAAAAGAGATCAAGGGGTTTTGGGCATCAAATTATACCTCCCGAACGTTCATGCTGGCATTAAGCTTGCAGAAAGGATATTTGAGGAAACAGTTGAGAAGATCAGATTAGTGATTTTGTCTCTAAAGATGTATAGTAAAACAAGAGTAAAGCTCCCCAGCTGCATAGTTAGTTATTGCTTCTACAATATACTCAAGGCAGTTGGTACGTGATGCTGGGACAATGTCAGAGTGGACTGCCCTGTAACTGTGTGGTGGCCAGGCCCTGGATTACATCTAATTTATCCCACCCATCTTGAGGGAAAAGACAGCCAAATTGAAGGAAACTGGTCCGGAGGAAGGACAAGCACCCCACCCATAGTGACTTCTCAGAGTCTCTTTAGGCTTAAAGCCAACCTGGTTTGTGGTGCTGGCTGGTGCTCAGGGCAAATGGCCAAGCAGTAAGAAAGACGGTTGCTGCCAGCATCTGTATGCAAGAGGGTGGTGTGCTGGAGGATCTGGAGGGACCTTGGTCTCCTTCTCAATCCCTGTATCAGTCCCAAAGCTATGTAGCACAGGCTTGGGTGCAAGCAATAACATGCGGTTACCCCAGTGCCTTCATAGGCAGACATCCAAATTCTTCTGACTTGCAGGCTATTGGTGAAACTGCTGCCTGTTATTTTGCCTGGTAAGGCATTGAAAATCCTCTGGACAGTGTTGTGTATTACCCAGATCTATTATGCAATGTTTGCAGTATGTCTTGAGGGCTACCCAGTACTGTTGTTCCCCATCAGTCCATCTCACTTCTGTTGTCTGTTGTTTCAAAAGTCATAAATACAGAGCTGATGTTAAGTATACATTTTGGAGTTTTAAGGTTTTGATTAGCAAAATGTTCTCACATTTAGTGAGGCATGCCTACTGTATAACCCTATGATCCAGCAGTTCAAGGGCCATATGGATATAAAATACCTTTTTTCACTTTGTGTTAAACTGTGTGGAAAAAAATCTAAAAGAGATACATATTTATAGTGTATGAGTTAATGATTTTTCAGAAGTCTCAAATGAAGTTGGATTGCTGTGAAACCATTTCTCTTGTAAAACTTTCCCTTCCTTGTCCACCTTTTTCAAGCTTGAGCAAATTAAACGGCAAAGTCACACACAGACCAAAGAGAGTGTTAAACCGTAACTTTCTTGACCCACTGTTGTTCAGTAACTTTTCGTAGAATCATAGAATCATCATCAAGGTTGGAAAAGAACTTCAACATCATCAAGTCCAACTGTCCTCCCATCTCAGATGTGGTGTCTTGAGTAGCTTTTTTCTTACCTCTATGCTACATTACAGTATTTCTATTAAAATTCCTTTTTAGAGACATATTACCCATCTCCCCCATCCCCCTACAGCAAGGAGTTTGTAGATGCTCTCCATGTTGTAGAAATGAAGCTTTGCTGAAAGTACATTATTAAAAAGGGCAGAAGAGTATAGGAAAGCGAGTTAATCTCAAGGACATATCAAGCTTCAGATGTTGGTCCATGTTTTAGACAGTTCTTAAAGCACCACTCACAGGTGTTGCATTCTGTAGGAGAATGACAACAAGTTTGTATTTTTTGGACCAGGTTCCAAAATAAGCCAGTATTTTTGCACTTGAGTTTTACTGGTGCATGGTCAGCTGCAACAGGGGAGATAATCTTTGTTAGAGCATGGCTGTGGATAGATTTGGGATTCAGAGGTTGCAGTTCTTGAGGCTTTAAGCTTTAAATCTCTTTTCCTATGAGGCTAAGTGTGAGCTGAACACCGAGCTGGAAATTGGGGTGTGTATTTTCTGCTTGTCTGGCAACAGGCTGAAGGTGCATTGTGTTGTCTGGTTGCTTTGAGGTGACTGTATTCACTGTTATATGCAGTGTTCCAGCTACTTTCCAGATCACACCTCTTCTTTCTTTTTTTCTGTTTTTTAGGGGGGTTTTGTTTGGTTGGGGTTATTTTGGTTGGTTGGTTGGTTTTGGTTTTGTTTGTTTTTTTAATTACCTCTGCTGTGCCTTTTATTGAAATAAATTAGGACCTTTATTTTCTAATTTATACCTAGGTATGTAATTTTCCTCTGCTGCAAAGCAATGGATTATTTCTTCTGAATTCCAATTTATAAAAACTGTAAGCCAGATTTTGGTTCCCATTTTACCTGGGCCACCTCAGTGTCACAAAGTGCTTGCAGCCTTCCAGCCTGGATTTCACCGAATGTGAGAGACCAACTCCCAGCAGCAGCATTGATGTGAGGATTCAGTCTCCTGTCCCTGCAGAAGGCATCTGGTTAAGAGCATAGAGATTCACTGTTGCACCACAGAGCTCTGTGCTTGCTACTGTGCCTAAGCTGAATGTGGCTATTTTGCTACAAGAGCAGACTGAGGCCCTTGTAGAAGCATTAAGCAGGTACTAAACGCCTTTCCTTCCTTGAAATAGAAAATCACAAAGCAAAAAATATTTTAATAATCTTTTAGAGGTACCCTCTCTAAAAAAACTATGCTTTTTGTATTTCATATATGCTTTTTATCTCATCAGCACTTCAGTGCAAAGACCATCAAGGTTTTAAATTGTCTCACTTAACGCTTATGAAGACTTTCTATATTTTTAAAAAAATGTCAGTTAGAAAGCTTGCTGGTATATACTGATACTTCAAAAGTAGTAGAGAAAGATGTATGTTTTGGATAGTCAGGACTCCTGTGGTGAGTTGGGTTTCATATTTTGACAAGGAGAAGTTAAATAATTTCATATCATTAGCACCAAAGAAAGGTTTGTATTTATTAAAAAGCTTGACATTTTATTGCATTAAACATCAGAATTGAATTTGTAGTCTTTTTTTTTTTTTTTTTTTTTTTTTTGTCTAAAAGGCATCAGTTTTATATTTAGAATCTTGAATGGGTAGTCTTTACCATACTCTGCTGTTGTAAAGTTAATATTCACCTCCCACTTATCACAGAGCATCTTGTTTTCCAGAGTCTCGGTTCACTTGCCATGCTTAGATCCTTTGCTGTTGGGACTTGATGATTATAATTTTTACTTTCAGTTATTGTGCAATATCAAGGACATTAACATATGTGTGAGATTCATAATTAGAAGTAGCTGTGTTTTTTAATATAAGCTTACAAAGCTGGAAGTAAATTAAAAGAGATTCACAACTGTCAAGATAGCTTTCTGAAAATGAACCACACAAACTGACCTTGATCTGCTTCTCAAATGCCATATAACCAGCCCTATGCCAGTGTAGTCCATCAAAGTGGAAAATATGGAGATATAGTATTATGTGCTCAGCTGATCCCTGGTTCATGGGTACAGTAACCTCAGCTGTTCTAGCTGCCATAAAGTGATCCCACAGCTCCTACAATTTAACCAGTTGGGGTGGGAAGCACTTGGCCTCTTGAATCATTCAAGATAAAGAAAAGTAGAGCAGTAACTTTAAGCCCTAAGCAATTTAGAATCTGATTTTAGAAGAATATGATACACAGAATAAGAGTAAAATTCTAAGATAGGGTGAGATACTGACAGCATTTAGAACACTACTGCCAATCTTAGTGAAATGTAGGTTATATGGAGGGATTTGAAGGAAGAGATTGAGAGTGCTTTGCTGACAAGAGAGAAGGATTTTTTTAGGTATGAGAACTTTGCTTTGAAGAGGATAGTAACTTTAGAGAAGAAATAGACACAAAAAAGGAAGGTGTATGAATGGTGATATTATGCTGATGCTAATACCTGTAGTGTTTAAGAAATAGTGAGCCTAATGACATATGTGAAAATTCTTTTGAGAAGCATTGCAGGGAAACCTATCAATGTATTTTTCCTGGTTAGTAGCTTCTATTCTCTCTGCCTCAGAATTTCATTTAATTGCTTACAGAATTTGCTATTGCCCTGAATGTATTTGGAGTTTTAATAAGATTTGTTCATTATTTTTGTATTGAAAAGGAAAGGAATAAGGAAAACTGTATTTTGGGAATAATTTTAGATTTGTATTTTCAAACTAGTTAAACACAGTATTGCCTAAAAGTGGCACACTGTTACTCATCTACTTCATCGAATTACCATATTTGCTTCTTTTACTCATTAAACTTAAATTTCCTTGGAATGGATCTGTAAATTAAGCAGCAAGATAGTGAGATGTCATGGTTGTAGCCATTAACCAGGTGACAGATGCTCTCTTTTATCCTCCCCACTACCCACCAAAGGAAGATAAGAAAGGGGATTAAGGAAGAGAGACTTTAAAGCTGGAAAAAAAAACCAAAATCCACTAGAATAGATTTATTAAAATAATAAATACTAATGAGGGTGAATTACATACAAGTATGTAAATATGAAACCCGTGCTCCTCAGTTGGTAATTACTTCCCGACCAGAAAAGTCTCAAACTGGACTCTGCAGCAGATGAGGGTGTCTGAGTTCAGGGTCCCAGTGACAGTTCACAAAAGCAACCACACCTGTCCAGAGAAGCTTGGGAAGATGACCAGTTTCAGTGAACAGTGTTCTTCTCTGGTGACAACAGGATGCAGCAGCATCAGAAAACAGAAGCAGCATAAGTGAGCTAGAAGTATTTCTAACCTGGTTAAGTTGGATAGGGAATCCTTAGGAGAGAAGGGTGACGTTGTGGAAAGTCAGCTTTAAAAGCCACAGTCAGTCCTAGGCAGCTGCAGACACTTTGCCCTCTCTCGATTTGCTCATGGAGAAACGTATTCTTGCTGCTACCTTAGCTTCTCCAGCCTGAGTTTTATATGTTTGGGTACTGATTCATGCTATAAACCCTGATGAAATGTTTTAAATTGGTAAGCATCTCTGAAAGCTGAGAGAGAGTTAAAAGAGAGAAACAGACACGTGTAAACTGCAAGAGTTTAGGACTCTGTGTCCTGTTGAGGATTTCTGTGTGCACATCAGATATTTCTGTGTAAACCCACTCAGCTCTTTCTGGTGAACTGGTGAAAAGTGAGGCCAAAGCTTTGCTGCTCAAGTTAAATGTGCATTGCTGTTCTGTGCTCCTTGGACCATCATTGCATCTTAATGGCATAAAACAGCCCGAACTGCTTTCAGTTGTTCAGCTGTTTCTGTTCAAGGTTAGGGGACTGTAGAGTGAGCCCAGGTGGAAGTAGACTTCTAAGGAATACAAATAACTTAATCAGGGCTGTTTCCTGCCTGCTGAGTGCAGGGGCTAGTGTGGCACGGAGGCCTGGCATAAAAGCCCTGGATTCCTCCCAGGCGATTGCTCCTTTAGGGGGAAATGGGATGTGAATGCAAGACAATGAAAACATCCTGTTAATTTCATGGGGATTCAAATGTTCATCTCCAAAAAGAACTAACAAGCCAAAAAGTAGGATCCCAACTCGTTTTGAAGACCCATATTTCATAGAGTTGAAAGCAATGGATGTTTTGCAGTTTACTTACAGTCATTTCTTTTAATATGTCTTACAGGTAACTGATCTAATAGGTACCTTATACTTGGTACTTCAATCCATCTGTGCACAGGCATGTAAATACTGAATTTTTGTTCAGTCTTCAGCTGTTGTTCCTTATTAAATTTTCCTTGTGATTTGATACTGAAAAGATCAATCTGCTTTCCTTTCTGCATTTTAGACAAGTCTCCATTTTTTGAGCTTAGACATTTTAGATATGGGTGAAACTTCCCTATGCAGGAATAAGCTTGAAGAGCAGTCAAAAGTTTTCAAGCAAACATGTTCTCTTACCTTCTACATCAAGAGAGATCTAACACAGGAAAAAAAAAAAAAAAGGTTACATGTATAACTTCCCAGTTTTTCTGACCTTTAAAAGAAAACTGTTCAATTAATATAAATCAACATTTTTGTAATGCATCCATGGCAATCTAACTACTTTGACACTTTGGAAACTTTTATAGAAGGCCACTGAATTTAATAGCTAATATTTTATTATTTTCAAGTGACATACTTTGAAAGAAATTTTTGTTGTTTCCTAGTCCTAAACGGCTGTTTAGGTACTTCCTCTCAGTATGTCAGAGGCAGTCCACTCAGACCTTGAAACAAGAAAAACATGGCTTTAAGAATTATTTTTCATTCCCGTTTATCAGTTACTCCTTTGTATCAAGGAGTATATAATGCTTTCCTGTATTTGGTCTTTCTAATCTGCGAATATTCACCTTGCCTTTCTCTTGTTTTACCTGAAATTAATTTCATTATTCCAAGACTAAGTACTCCTCTTGACAATGCTGACTGAGCTTGTAGTTTGTTCCTAATAAATTGGCCTAGTTACCTAATTAATCTTCACTTTCTCTGGAAGAGGCGCTGTCTCCCAGCAAGGACTTGAATTTCCAATATGATTTTTGCTTTGCAAAGAAACAGAGGGCTAAATCAGATACATAACAGATATACCTGAAAATTAAACAGAATCTCCTCTCCTCAGTTCAGAATTCATAGTCTACAGCCCTGTGGTGGGTGCCTCAATAAGTGAATGAGCAGGGTTGCCTTCTTCCAAGTAGGGTGCACAGAGACAGCTGTGCATCTTCAAGCCACTGGATACACAGCTGCCTTTTACCAGCAAATGGAAAACTCAGAAGCCATGATCAGCCCTTATGTCCCAGCCCGTCTATGCCATGTGCACACCTGAGGGAGCAAGAGAGGAGATTTGTATGCAGACCACCAAGTGCAATTTCCTAAAACCTTTAGTTTACAGTTCTTGGATAAGATTGCTTTTATTTTAACATGCATCTGCCAAAGAGGTGAGGAGGAGGTGAATGATTAGCATGTATGGTCATCCTCTGTCTGAGGTAATGAAAACTGATGTCTACCCTTTACCTTAATACTGCTTTGGTCACAACTATTCCTTTTGAATTCCTTTTCATGCACCTCCAAAACCCATTGGGACAGGAAAAAAAAAGAAAAAAAATGCCCTGTCAGTCTGTGGGAAAATATCTCCTGGAAGTGGAAAGACCTAGGTTCCTGGTGAGGTGGTGTCTGCCATTTGATATATGTCATATAAAATGCAACACTCTTTTGATAAAATATTATAACATGCAAATTACCCGTTGTCTTCCTCTTCTTCCACTGGCATCTCAGGTTCAGCCAACTCCAAGCCCAAAGACTAGTGTTTAGGACAGATTTTAGGGAAGCAGCAGGATTCTTTTTTTTTTTTTCAAAAGAAAGCTGTGAAGCATTTATTTTCTGAGTGTTTTAGCCACTAGTCTAATGCATGCCTCTTTTTCTTTTTTCTCTTTTTTTTTTTTTTCCAAGAACATGGAGGCTGCCTTTTCTTTATTTTTTTTTCTCTTTCTGAAGTCTTCATGCCAATATAGACAAAACTGAGTATTGTTCATTCCAAAAGAGGAAGATGTCTGTTGTCTTATGTTTTCATGTTCCAGCCCTTCTCTTTGCCCCTCTTGACCTCCACTGATCTCCTGCCTTTGAGCAGGAACTTGCAGACTTGGTTTTTCCCATTGGGTGTGTGTCTTTGTATGAAGAGTCTTCATTCCAGGCCAGTGTTTGCCAGTTAGCTAGGACACATTCTTGGAACTACATCACACTCACCTTTTTCACAACAACCTATCCTCATGCTTCTCCACAGCCTGCCCAGTGCCTGCAGTATTTATTTTCTGTGCCCCAGTAGCAGGGACAGCGTGGGCAATTTGCCTCTGCTATGAGTGGTGGCAAGAAGTACCTGCAAAACTGTCATGGTTTGACTCAGGATCAGCAATTAAACCGGCAACAATAATGTTCTCGATCCCCTCCCACCCAGGCAGGGAAAAGAGAGAGAGAATTGAGGAGAGAGACTTTCTGGATTGAAAACTAAACGACACCGCTTTAATTAAACATTAATGACAAAAGAAAATATGTACAATTATATACAAGTGTGTTCAGGAATGTCCAAAATCCTATTGCCTTCCCCCACCCCTCGCAGGACTGCACAAGCCTAACGATGCACAGATGGAGTTTTTCCCAGATGCCAGCAATGGACGGAAGAGAAGGGAAGAAGCAGCAGGAAGGAAGTTGTCTTCTGTGATCTCTGACCTTACCTAGATATATGGAATGGAATACTTTGGTCAATTTTGTTGTCTGTCTAGTCCATTTCTCCCTATGATAAGGGTTACAGATAGGACTCTTCTCTTTCCTTTGTAGCCGAAGAGGCTGCAGTTTCAACAGTTGAGCAGTGACCTTGGTGTATCAGCACTAACATAAACATTCCAGCATTATCAGTCCACTAACTGGAAAACTTGCTGCTAGTTAAGAGCTCTCTAAAGGAAAAAAAAAAACACCAAACCAAACAAACAAAAAAAAACAACAGTAAAAGGAAAATTGGTTTCATCCTGGCCCAGATCAGGACAAAAAACAAATTAGAGAATGGACAGAGAGATTCCTATCTGCAGAGGGAAAAAGAGCAGAGGCAAGCTGGGCATATGGCACTGCAGATGCTTGCTTCGAAGCAGAGGAACTTGCTCTGCTGCTTGGCAACAAGCATCCTCAAAAGAAGTTGTTGCTTTGTAGATACTTTAATTCATGTGCAAGATTAGAGCTTGGGCAGTTTATAAAGGATGATATTTTTGTCATATAGAGGACTGCAAGTTTAGGTGATTTCTGAAGGTTGAATTTCAGGGTTGCAATTTGAGATCTTCAAGGACAACTTTTTATTTTCATTTGACTCATAGTTTTCTCTCTCCCAGTAGTTACTTTATGTATGTATTTATATTTCATGCTTTCAGTGATGCATCTGGTCTCACAAACTATTTTTTCTGCATATAAAGACTGTTCCTCTACATAACCCAACTTTTTAGTTTGTGAGGCTTCATGTTTCAAGATGTTTTGAGGATAGGATTTTAAGTGCTGATAGTAAAACCAGAACTATAGTAAAACAGATGTGAAGTCTTAATGAAAAGTATTTAATTTTTAACTTATTTTTGAAGTTTAGCTAATTTTATTTTGTAGGAGTGAAATGAAGAACAGGGATATATTGAATAATCATGCTGTTAAGCACCTGCAGCTTAAGAATATATCTCATGTTTACCATGTTGACCAATATTTTCTGGCAGCTGTAATTCCCAGGCTGTAGGGTATTTTGGCTTTACCCTTGGGGGAAAAAGCTAGACCATAAAGGCTTACTTCTTGTGTGTGGTCAGTAAATATAAATTAAAACTATTATTGAAGATTTTTGACATTTGTTGTACAGCCTTGACAAATAGATTGGCATGAAAGACTATAATAGCTTCCAAGGAGCTGTTAAATCCCATTGTATCAATGAATTGTGAACTCAACAGAAGCTGACTGATAGACTGTAGGTTGCTTTGAAGAAGCCATCATGGGTCATTGGGTCAAAAATGGCCTTTTAAGAAGGGGCCCAAGTATAAATTTGCAACACCTTGAAAGGAAAATTAAACAGCCTCAGGGCTATCTGGATTCTGTTTCAAAACTTCAAATGCTTTTCAGACTGTAAACCCTTAGAGATGGAGCTCAGGCTTAATATATGTTGTGTAGCACTGAGCATATCTACAGGTGAGTAATCACCATCCACTCTGATGGTGTATCAGTGTAGATGCTACATCTACAGCTCTGAGTAGAAGGGACTAGTCCCTCACCCCAAGGCCATGTAGAAGTCACCAGTTCATGTCCAGACTGCATGAGCAGACTGGTCAAATCAGCACTTAAATGGTCCTTGAACCTGGGATTCCTCTGGTCCTGAAGACCACTTTATTATGAAATATATTGAGTGGTTTTCTCAGTTTGAAAAATCTCATAGCACATCAAAGATTTTGTTGTAGCAGAGCAGAGTAGTTTTCTTTGGTTGTGAACCTTCAGGTTAGTAATAAATAGCTGTATAAAGAAAAGAATCCAGATTCTCTGAGGTCTCATCTGTATCACCTCTAGAGTGAGCTATATCTCTAGATGGACCTAGACACTGTGATAGACAAGGATAGTTTAAACAGTCAAAGCAGCTAGGAGACAGTCAGTCTAGATGATTAGGGTCCAGTACCTAAACTTGTTTTGTGGTCCTTTTTCAGTGAATGATGGAGCCACAGCTACAGGTTGCTATGTGCTACCCCTCCTAGCTGTACAGTAGCAGCTGTAAACTGCTCTTTGGAAGTCTGCATTGTCACCATTTTTGTTTGTTTGTTTATTTCTCTAAATTACTGAGTGTCTGCTGTTATATTCTCTGCACACCTGGCCTACATTTTGAGTCAGCTAATAAAAGCCCCATTTGGGGCTCTCTTGGGAAGGTGTAGGAAGGAAACAGCTGGTAGTGACAGATAGTGCTTTGTGTGCATCTGAAAGGTGCTAAACGTTACAGAGGTGCAAGGCTTCTATGAAAAAAATCACAAATCAGATAGAAAATTTTCACTAAATGCAAATGACAGAAAGAATTTTACTTTTGGGTGTTGCAGTAGTCCTTTATACATATATATATTTGTGTATATACATATGTGTGTGTGTGTATACATATATATAAAGGCAGTGGTGAGCCTCTTGGAAAATTGGCAGTAGGGTTCTGTGGCAATCACTGTCGTAATACCAGGAAGCTCATGCTAGTGCAGCAGTTGCAAACATAAAGGTCTAGCAGAGTTTGTTTATGCACTAGATTCCTCCCTACCTTGAGAAAAAGTAGGGAATTCCTCTTTCTGCCTCATTGTCTGTTACTTTTATCTGTCCTGGGATCAGCTGAGAGGAGAAGAGTGTATGCAAGGGCAGTGAAGAGGTTGCTACTGACCTGCTACAGGTGTAATTTAAATTACTTTATTTTTATTTTTATTTTTTTTTATTCAGGCACTTGAATCAGGCTGCGTTTCCCTCTGCTACTTGTGGTTTGTGCTGGCTATAGAGAATACACTTTCCATGTTTAACATTTTCTGAAAAGGAATTTCTCATTGAAGGCTAGAAGACGAATTGTCCAAAAGATCACAGTTATTTCTTCCCAAGTAAATTGCAATGAATTAGGAGAAAAAAGTGGGTAAGATTAATAGCCTTAATTACTTGCTCTAATTAATAACCATGGGGAAGTTTTCCCTAGCTCCTTGCACAAATTGTATTTTCAAAGTATGGAAGATCTCCCCATAATGCTAATTGGTTGTGAGTTTATGTATCAAGAGTTGCTCATCCTTGGACTATAATGAGGTTGCATCTGTGCATCAATGAAAAGTGGAGCAAGCACTTCCTTTTTTTAGTAGATCCACATAAAGCTGATGAATGGTGGCTGATTTGCTTATGAAAAATATCCTGAAGTATGACAACTGCCAAGCAAAACCTTCTCTTCTCAAGTCCTACAGAGAAAACTGAGGAGCAATGAATGCATGTTTTTGTTTATGAAAATATATTAAAAAAGGAAGCTGATGAATACGAAGAATACTTTTCTTCTGCAGATATACAGAGAAAGCTGACAAATGCCAATGATTTTTTCAGTAATAATGAGATGAGGAGAAAACGAACAGCTACAGCATAGATAGTTTGCCCTGTGCTTATTCAAATTTATAGAGGAGAAACTAATTGTTCACTTGCAGAAACTCAGTCAATGGGCCAGAAATATCTGCATGATTATGAATACTCTTGGGTATGTGGTATTGGTATATGTTTCTTGGTTAGTATAAAAGAAAGGATGGAACTGTTTTTGCTTTTGGTTATGCAGAGATAATCTGCAAAAACCTCACCAAAAAAAAGTCATTTTAATTGCAGATACTACTTGCTGCTTGCCTGAGTTAGAGAAGTATGAAAGCACAATACTGTTAAAGAGTTCCAGGCTGAACTACAGCAATACAGCTAGAAAACAGTTAGAACTCTGTCACTATAGTTCTGACACAGAAAAAATCCTGCACGAATCTCTGGTATTAAATGTGCTGCAGTCTGTAGCAGAGACTTGTCAGATGAGAAACGAGGATTGATAAAGATGAAAGGGCACGATAGGAAGTTGAGTCTTGCCAGCAGTGCCCCTCCTTGCCTTCATCCCTTGAAGCAGAGGAGATTTGGCTTCCCTGGTCCATGTCAGGGAAGGCATTAAATGATTTAAGATTTGAGACTTATCCCTTTCTGGATAATATTTACTACTTAACTCTGGGTTTCCTCCTAAAAGTCTTTTGTATTTTGGTTGCTCACAACCTATTTGGAATTATGAGGGAGAGTATTGTTTTTATTTGCTCATGTTTCACTTTCTAATTTAGGAAGATGCAAGGGTGAGAGGCAAGTGCCTGGTGCTAGCTCTGGCCTGGTTGCAGTGCTTTGTGTCACCGGGATGGGTTTTGGAGGGAGACCATTTCACCCCAATGAGCAGCAGGACTGCCTGCAGGGAGATGAACTGTGTAGAGCCAGGGATGGCCAGAGGGAGAAAACAGAATAAAGCAAGATTTCTTAGGGGAGCTGATGCACAGTTGCAGTAACAGCCAAGCCTAAGAGGGTGCAGTGTGCAGGAGAAGTCAAGAAAAATATTGCTTGCCAACCAAGCTCTTACCAACAGATCTGAGCTGTTAGAGAGTTATAGAACTGTTTGCTCTAATAAAACATTGTGTTAGTGTTTGCTTTTAAGAAGAGGCTTTCATACATCAAAACTCTTGTTAACTGAGGATAGCAGCACAGAAGCACTAAACCCTTTCAGATGTAGAAAAGACACTGTTTCTTTGAATTTTTAAAAATTTACCTCTTGATGCATGTAATACTTGCTAAATTTTTTCATTCAGCTAAAGCAAAAAGTGCACTAGTTCCTCCATATTTCAGGAACTTTTTCCAGGCCTTTTCCAAAATATTCCAGCCATACACAGGACTTTGGAGGAGAAAAGGGGAGTGGGGAATACAAAAAAATTATATTCTGAAAGCAAAGGAGAATCTTATCTCTTGGTTTCTGTGGGAGATCCACTTGCTAACTCAAGATGATCTTGTTCCAGAGCACAGGATCTCTACCACCTCCTTTCATCCAGGGCTTGTATCCTCTTTATTTCAGATAGCTAATAGTGCTGTGCAGCCAAGAAAAGGATATGTCTTGTGTGGTGGCTTAGCTGTCTGATGTTACAGCAGTGTCTGCCATTCAAACATAAAACCTGCAAGAACAATGGTTATAACAGTGTTTGATCACAATCCAGTCATAAAATATGGATTGTATTAAACAAGTAGAACATAGCTCTGCTTCTCAGACCATAACTCAGCTGTTCTTAAATATGCATTGACTTGACACATGTATCTGTGTTTCCTTTTTGTCTTGCTAAAAACTAGATCTTTACATAAGACCCAGCCCATCTGTCCCTCTGCTGTCACAATACAGATTTTTGAAGTCCCTAATAGGTATTACAGGAAGGTTGTACACTGCAACTGTAGTCTCCAGTCACCAGTCTGAAACCATAATTACATGCTTTGGCTATGCCATATGTTAATTCATGGAGGGCTTATAATCGGAGCCAGCTTTCTCTGAAGCCCTGAGTTAGG
The DNA here is from genome assembly GCF_020740795.1 of Apus apus. Classification (NCBI taxonomy): domain Eukaryota; kingdom Metazoa; phylum Chordata; class Aves; order Apodiformes; family Apodidae; genus Apus; species Apus apus. Next base: position 82,638,972 of record NC_067282.1, on the reverse strand, counting down.
AGGGGAGGAGAGGAATCTGTGTCCTCCACTAGGAGAGGAAGGTGCCTGCAGAGTGTCTGGGAGTGGTGATGACCTGCTGTAGGTGCCCAGACCTATTTAGAGCAGCCCCTGCTATGGCCATTGGATGCTCCAAGATTGCTCTTCCAGTGTGCAAGAGCTTTTCCTCAAGCATTTCTCCTATCATGCTCTGGACTGTACTTTTCACCTCTTCTGTCCTATTATCTTCCTGCTGCAGCATGACAGCCCTGAGTTAATATCTAAGAGTGTATGCTAGGGTGGCTTCCTTTAAGAAGAAAATCAGTGTGCAGCTTCCCATCCTACAAAATCATGTGCCACCTAACAGTTCCTAGGGGCATCATCCTTCCCTAAAAGCACCTATTTCACTTGTTGGTTCCCTTTTGTATATGTCGAAAAGGGCATTTCTGTGTAGAGTTCTTATGCATAATTCAATTTTCAATTTTGTCTTTGAAGCTGTCTTAAAATCTGGATGCAAAAGAGTTTCTTTTTCTTTGCCCCACCTGTGAGGAGAATTTGAATTTTTTCTAGAAGAAACTGCATCCACTGGGTTGGGGTTACTCCTACCTTATTATTCTTCCATCTATGCCTGTGCAAAAGCACGTAAAGAGAACTGCATTAGAAGAAGCCTGTAATCCAACTCCCATCATAGAAATCCTCAGCAAGTCAATCTCATTTTAGGCAGCTCCTCGTATTTGACCATTTATTTCCTTTATTCTTCCTACTGAAATAACACATAATGGATGCACCTGTCCAGTCATGCAGAGAAAATAAGGGCACTGCATGTAAGTTAAGTAATGACTTGCTAGCCCTAAATGTTTCCCCCAGCACTTTGGTCCCCAGCATGCAGTGGTACAGATTTTTTCTCTCTCTTTTGAAGTAAGACACAATTTAATTCTCTCTGAAGTGTCAACTGTTGTGATTGCTTTATTACACAGTCTTATGCCACTCATAGCTTATCAGATTTTAAATTATCATACAAATTTACATAGACAATATGAGAAACATTATTTTAAATGTATCTAATTACATTTTCAAAGTTAGATAAGAAACAATCAACACTTCAGAATGAAAGGGATACCCCTAAGCTAGAAAATGGAAACCTAACAAAATTATCTACACTGATTATCATTAACTAAAAAAAAAAAAAAAAAAAAAAAAAAAAAAAAAAAGAAACCCAACACTGGAATAATTAATTGAAACACCTAGAGGGTGAAAAGAACCAGAAAAAATATTTCTCAGATTACACATTGTTTGCTAGTTCTATAACATGGTAATATGAGAGTTTGTTAGTTATACATGCTTATAATACTGCTCAAGTTTTAGCAGAATAGTTGTAGTGTGCTGCTTGTATTATAATGTGGTAGGCATGGTATAACCTCCGAGAATTTGAAGTCCCTAATTAAGCAAAAATTAAGCTAGCAACAGTGCTTAGCTGGAAATCTATATAGAATTACTTTGTGGTCAGTGGGAAAAAAAAAAAAAAAAAAAAAAAGCCTGCTGCAAGTATGGACCTGGGAGTAATGCTTTATTAATTTATGGGAGGAAGGTACTTTGGAGGAAACTTTTGCCTGCCTTGGGAGGGGAGCTTTGGCAGGATTTGAAGCAGGAAAATTGTACCAAAGAAACAAACAGGAAGACTTGTTTTGGATTTTATTATTTGTTTGAAACCAAGCTCTCAGAAGTCCCATTACTGAGGAAGTGCTCCGTTCGATTCCTTAGACAAGGAATGAAAATTAATAAACAGGCCTAAGGCAAGAACGGCCAAGATGTCCCACAGTAAACATGACTTGGGCTGTGTAAACCTGGGTTTTAGAGGGTGAATCCTCCTGAGGACTCGGTACATGGGACAAAGAGGTGATCACCTAGTGAAAGCTTGACCTCCTGTGATCTGAGCAGTATGTTTCAAAAGTGGAGCCTCTGGGGCAGCCACCCAATGGCATTGGTGTTCAGCTGCCTTATGCACTCGCTCGTAACTGCGCCGCTCAGGGAGCATTTCTAGCTGCTCTCCTTTTAACTCCTGTTCTGAGTACACGAGGAGTCTGCAGTGCTTCTTTAATTGTTTTCATGCTTTGACTTGAGTTGATTCTGCTTGTTAAATATTCAGTGTGTCTCCTGGACCACAAGCCTTCCTTTTGTTAATAGGACCGCTTGACTACGTGAATAAAAATTGACATGAGTTAATTGAAGCTTAAAATGTGACTTGGCCCAATGCATATAAAATGAAATATAAGTAGATTGAAAGGAATTGGACTTCTGAGGAGAGTCTGTATTGCTGCCCATCAAATGGATGGACGGCTTTGTGAGAATAAAGCCTGTCTCCACCTGTATATAACTTCTGACTTTTGGAGTCATACTGAAGTTTTAAAGACCAGCATCTGCTTTTGAGTGATTAATGTGCAGGTTTATATTTGCATTTGAAAGTTTCACATTATGTATGTTGTTCTTAAAAGGAAAAACACAGGATTTTCTGCTGGGTAAGTTAAATATGAGCACCTCACTGAGAAGCTACAGAACCTGTATGATAAGGGGGGAAAAACCTGCTGGGTGGACTTGTATCCAAATTCTGTGTCTGATTCTCCAGAAAAGACGAGGTTAGAATGCTGCCCCTCGTGCCCTGGAAGTTGCAGCTTCAGAAGGCAGTGCCTGGGCTGATTTGCTTCTGGTTGACCACTACCCTTGCCAAGCTGGGTTGGGAAAATGGCATGCCAAGGCTCAGGCCTTGGTACAGAGGATTTTGGCATGTCTTTTGTTGGTCCTCAGGTGTTGGCAGGGAAAGAGCAATCAACTTACACAGGAGCAGAGCTGGAAACAGGAATGTGGAATGTCAGGGCATTGCTTCAGGATTGGGTGACTAAAGATGCTGCACTGGGCAAAAGCAGCTTGTTCTTCCCCTCTTTTCCCAGTTCTGTTTCCTGTAGCTGTACCACAATGCCGTGAGGGGTGTGAAATGTCACATGGCTGCTACCAGCAGAGGAGAGAGGGAGGGAGGGAAGAGGGTAGCCAGTCATGCCTGACAGAAGCTGAGAGTCCTTGCCTCTCTGTACTCCTCGGCTGGCACCTGCAAAGCCCATGGGCAAAACTTGCTCCTTGCCCTGCCAGCTGCTGTCAGAGAGGACAGGAGAGATCTCGACTGCCATCCCTGCTGGCCAAAGCCTATGAGCAGCTGGGGGCGTCAGTAGGCTTTGATGTGCTATGGTCTCTGCTTGAGCAAATAACATTACAAAACAGCTCTGGAAATAACACAGAAGGGTGGCATGGTCAAGCTTCTAAAGATAATTGGGAAAAAAACATCTTTTTCCAGTTGTTGCAGTGGAAGACAAAGTCCCCAGAGGCTCTAAAGTAATTTGGCTCCATTGCTTTATTGGAGATGTGCCCATTTATTTGGTCAGATGAACTCATTCAAATGTAGAGAGTGTTCAAGATTAAAACACTAGCTTTGTAAAATATTGGAAAACAGGTACTTGTAGGTAGGAGCGCTCAAGAATTCATTTTAATTGCAAGAACTGGGAACCTGCGTTCTGCATTTTGGCAGTTTGGTTTGTTCATGGTTTCCCAGCACTTTAGTCAAGTGTGTCTATCTGTTCTCTTTTCATGCTGAGATGCGTTTCATAAAGGCAAACATAAGCACATTAAAATCTTATAGAACTGAACTAGAAAAAGTCTTACAGCGTACTCTTTTGTAATATAAGAACAGCTAGCAATTATTTTTCTTATTTTCCCTCCTTTTTTTTTCCTTCTTTTTCTTCCTTTTAGTGGAAATTCTAGGTTTAATTTGCTGTTTTACAAAAATAATTCTGGCTGACTTAATCAATTTTTTTCACTTATATTATGCACTACATTCAAAAATGCAAACCTACTACAAGTCAAACAGAAAGCTGGGCAATTTTTACTTTGATGTTAGTTCTGCTTTTTGGAAAATATACAGAACATGAACTCGATCTGTCTAGCATGTAAAATTCAGTGCAATATAGGTATAAATTTGTATAAAATTTCTACTGAAACATAGAAAAGGTTATTAACTGCCCAGTCTCTTTTCTCTAAATATAAAAGTCGATTAACCTTTCTGAAAAGTAAAATATACCTATTCACTGTTGAATAGAAATGCTAAGTTATAAAACTGATGATGTCAATTGAATGAAGTAGGATAAGATCCTATTTTCAAATAACTATCTGGGATACCTACAGTTTGGCACCTGATAAATATTTCATTCATATCTTGTTCACTGTCTCTCTGGTTGCTATGCGTCATCAGATTTTGTTGTTTTTTTGTTTGTCTGGGGGAGTTGTTTGTTGTTTGTTTATTTTGTCCCCCTTTCTGACAAGTTCAGATGACCAGACTCAGAATTTAAGAGAGGAAGAAAACCTAGGAAATAAATTGTCCTGGTTGCTTCTATTATGTGTTATGACAGATTTTCTTTCTGATATTCATTTTCCTTCTGACAACTTTTCAGATTACTGCAACTTATTTTTAGGCTGGAAAATTGAATGAAAAGTTGAAGCTGTTGGACAAAGTAGGCCTGCTTTACCGATAGTAGATGGAAGAGGCACTTGCTATGCTGTAAATAATGTGAGTTGCCTCCACTGCAAAGCCATTTCTAGCCCATTAGCCCCCAGCCAATAGTGTAGTGTAGGGTTATTCTGTCCCAGGTGCAGAAATTTTCCTTTGTCCTTGTTGAAACTCCTGAGTTTTCTTGTTGGTCCTTTCTCCCACCTTGTCACTGTGGCAGCCCTGCACTTTGGCTCTACAAGTCCAGCCAGTTTAGCCACCTCTTAGACCACACTTTCACTCCCCATCACTGTAACTTATTTGCCAGGTGACACTGGTGACAGTCTTCAGAAACTGCAAGAAAATGTCATTCTCTGCTGTTCCTTGGTTCTCAGAGCCAGTCATTTCATCATAGTAGGTAATCATGCTGCTCAAGTGCAATTCTGTAAATCTGTGCTGACTGTTCCCAATCACCTTCCTGTCCTTCACATGCATAGAAGTGTGTTTCATGAGGACTTGCCAAATAAATAATTTTCCCAGGGACTTAAAGGTGCCCTAGTGGTTTCTAGTTCCTTGGATCCTAATCTTACTGTTCTGACTGGGGGTTGTTTTTTTGGTTGGTTTTTGTTGTTAAGGTATGTGGGTTTTTTTTGTTCTTTTTATGTTTTCTTCTTTTAAGATGGCAGTGACATTTAACTTTTTCTATTTGTCAAGGACCTTGTGAGTCAGCACAGCCTTTGAAGATTAGATAGAGAGTGGCCAGTATGCTTTGTCCTGTTTCATGGACCAATATATTTTTTACTTACTCAAGTATCCCATAATTTGATTCTCCTCTGTCTGGTAGCTCCTGTCTATTGCAGCTGACACTGGGACTGAGAGGAGACCTCCTCAGTAAAGACTGATGCAAAATAGGTGTTAAGTACCTGATCTTTTCCATGTTTTTCATATATAGGTCAACTCCCCATTCCGCAGTAGGCTTAGATTTTCTTGTCTCTTGATTTTGCTGCCAAGGTACCTGTTGACCTCCTTGTTGCCCTGCTCAACTCTCAGCTGTTTCAGCTCTAGCTAAGCTCTGCCTATCCAGAATCCAGCCTTGCACATGGTTGATCTTACCCTTGTGGCCTCTCTCTGAACCAACCCTCCTTGTGCTTGCTTGTCATCTCTGGACTCTCAAAATGTCTCAATTCAGGCAGGGTGTACCTTCCCTGCTTTGCCAGGGATCTCCTGCTAGTCCCCAGCAGCTCCTCACCATCCAGAGAGGGCCCTGATTTTACAACAGGCCAACACTTGTCACAAATACCAGCAACAGAGCCAGCCCTTTGGTGATGTGGAGAAGTCAGTGCAGCAGACTGAATACTGTCAAGAAGTCAGCAGAGATCTGAGTGAGGCAGACTGTCTCTGAATGGAAGATTTCAGACACCCTTTCTGGCACAAACTGTTCAAAGACTGGTAATATTTGAGCAAATATATTCCTTCCCATTGCTTCAGTGTGTTTAATTGATTAGGCAGGGAACTTTGCATGCCTTGTATGAAGGGCACACTTAAAAAATCATAGCAATCAAATCCCAACTTCAGCAAGCTTTTTCTCCTCAGGTCTCCTTCTGACCTTCACGAGAGTTTCAGTGAGTAATACCTGAATTTTCCTTACTCACTGCTCCCATTGCTCCTTCTGCACTGTGCCCTCCTTTTTTTCTTTTTTTTTTTTTTTCCAGTTGGTTTTAGGTTTCTGCCCTTGCAAAAACATGGGAATATATAGCAACAGCTTTAGGAGCTCAGGAAGTAGAAGAGTGAGATCAGTCCACAGAGTATCATTGTTGTTCTGTGCTGCTCAGGTGAAGTGGGACTACAGCAGTTTTATATCATCATTCATCAGCATCCCCAGCAGGGAAGATGACTGGGTTGCTTTATTAATGTGCTCTAGCTGTTCTCAGTTACTAAAACATCTGTTAGGGGTCATTCACATTTGGGCACAAAATAGGGCCATTCCCAACAACTCTCAACAAGGAAAGGAGAGCAAATGAGAGCAATATTATCTCAGGTCAGGTTGATATATAGATGCTTATAGCCTTGTTGTTGTTTGGGTTTTTTTCCCCTTATTTCTTCATTCTGCTTTAGAAAATCTTGTGTAGCTAGCATGACGTAATTTTTAAGAGGCAAAAATGAATACAGCTATGACATTACTCTCACCCAACTTATGTAATAACAAAAATAATAATTCATTTTATGCTTGGGTAACTTTTGTTTTTCTGTTTGTTGGTTTTTTTTCATTTTCCAGACTGCATGACTTGATTTCATATATTTTAATCCTAAAAATCTAACCTTTGGTGTCATAAAAATGCACTTGATTGCACAGATGTTTTTAGACAAACTTGGACTACCAACCTCAACTGTAATTACAACAATAGTGAACCTCCAAAATGTCTGTTTAATCAAGAATTAATTTCAAACTACAGAGGACTTTTTCCACCTTGTCTTGGTTATTTTGAGTTGTTTTGTTTTCATTATAGTGTGTGATATAGTAAATAGTATGGCAAAATATATTTTGGCAAAGTTGTTTTTTTTGTTTTGTTTTGTTTTTGTGGAATTACGAATTATGGAACTCCCGTTTTCATCCAGGTACAATGGTGCCATTTTTCCTGCAGTATATATTGTTTTACCTATAATTGATTTTCAGAATGACTTTTATTGAAGAGTTTTTCTAATTTTGAAGTCTTTTCAAATTAGGGTGTGTATGTTAATGGTAAACAAAGTTCAGATTATCTCCAATATAGCCAAAATATGTGGGATTTCGCTTGTGGAACTCTGTGCCTGACTGCATTACAAGTATTGCAGGAAAAAATGCAAATACCTCAGCTACCATTGTTACACATTTTTCCTCCCCCTACCTTAGAGAGATTATTTATTGATATTCAACCTGTTAAAAGCCAAATAACTTTACGTTTATGTTTGGCATTATAAAAAAGTAATTACCTTTTTGAAAAAGAAATTATAGTTTTTTGGGTTTTTTTTGTTTTTTTTGTCTTTATAAACAATTAGAAACATGGTTGGTCTTTCAGCACACCCGTTGTCTTACTGACTTCAAGCAAAGTGCCAGAAATGGGGAGGGTCTCACATTGTCTTCAGTCAACTGTGACGCATAGATTGTTTTGAAAGATTATATGCTATGGCTGTGCAATAAAGTGAAAATGTTTTTATGCTTTTACCCTAACATCTGTACCTGGAGGATGATGGACAAATCCTTTCTATCATTAGCTTGGTGACGTGGTTGGATTTTGCTTGTTATTATGAAGATGGAATAGCTGAGAGAAACAGGGAAGTGGTGTCTTTAGTCACAGAGTACTGTGCACCAATAATGTTATGAGGTCCAGGCCTCAATGTTGATAAGCTGACAAACTGTTGCCCTCTGTCACATCTCTTTTGTGTAGATCACTGAGAAGAATCTGCCTGGACAAAGATGCCATCTTTTAAATTACTGTGATTTCCCTGCCCCTATAAACACATAGAAAGACCTGGTGGAGAATTATATGGTTGTTTTTTTTTTTAAACTTTACAGTCATGGGACAAAAAAGAAAAGTTCTACTAATTTCTTTAGATTTGTGGATAGACTGTGGGTGATTTGTTTATCTATTTATCTATCTATTTATTTATTTATTTTTACAGTTTGTGTACATTTAAATGCTAGTTCAGATCTTGCATTAGCTGCGTTGGAAGAATGTGTTTCTGATACCTCTTTCTTTATATTCTGTTCTTCCTGGGAGACTACGGAATGCAGCTGTGAACAAGGTTTATTCTTCATCCTCTCTCCCAAAATCCCCTCTCAGGGTGTTGCAGGAGAATACGTCTCTCCTGCTAGAGACAAATATGCTGTAGGAGCATTCAGGAGCAGTCACGGAACGTGAGCATGTCGGTTGTCTTAATTAGGCCAGTAGAGTGAATTAAAGTATCCTGTTGAGGGTTTGGATAAAAGATTATTAACTAGCCAAAAGTTTATCTGTGAGGACTGTAGTAGTGCTTTGGGTAACTCCTGAGGCTTGTAACCGGAGGAGATTATTTCTGGAGTTGAGTCAAAGCAAACCAGCCTTCAGTTCCACATGTCTACCTCAAGTCTTACAGATGTTTACAAAAACAAAGATTGTGCAACAAAAAGCACAAAAGACAAAGCCAGAATGACTTGCCAAAACTTGAATTAATAACATCTGGTCTCACATCTCTCTGTGTTGCTGTATATGGTATTCATGGGGGCTTCCAGGTATATCAGTAAACTTTTTTTGAGATTAATTCAGTCCTCTTGGCTTCAAATTAGTAGCCTAACATTGCTTTTTGAATAGCTGTATTCCTCTCCAAAAGAAAACACCACTCTAATATTCTGGAGTGTGTACATCTTCCAGATTAGGCACTACTAGTCTTTTATCTTTCCTGTCAGCATTAATGCGATTGGAGTGCTCTTTCCCAGCATGAAAAGGTGAATGGAAATTTAAGCATATACTTTTACTGATTAAGAATGTGAGATCCTGCATGCTAAGTATACCATTTTTTCAATTTTTGCCTTGCAAGATGACAACTACCATGTTTGCTCTCCAAGCTGATTTTGAATAATAAGCCTTCATGCCTTTATTACCTGAAGGTTAAATGTTAATGTACTCTATATGTGACTGTAACTTGAAGTAATTTATAAACTGAATACAATATCCAAAAGTGTTGCTTATTATGCATTTGCCTGTCCTCTTCTAAAAGCTTATCAAGAATTATGTCACCTGTTTTGATTTTAAGGTTTAAGATAAGCCTCTAAGATTTTATTAAATGCAATTTTATCTTTCCCTTTTTATTTAAAGTAACAGAAAAGAGGAAAATCTCAATGGACCTGTGACAGGACAAACTATCAGTTTTTTAGGAGGCGATATAATTTCTCATCCCTTTACAAACAAATAAGGAACCTTTAATCCAAGGACAAACATCATGTAACACTTTTATCTGTCATCTCAATATATATTTTCGTATTTAAAAGTATCCTGCAGCATTAGCAAGCTATTGCACTGCATGCTAAAAATATTGTGAAAAAGTCATTACAGCATACATTAACTGGCTGTGAAGACTCATTACTTTGGTTCTAGTTAAGATTTCTAATTGCGATTGATTGTTGATTTGCAATTTGTTTTTTAAAGCTCCACAAATACATTTTTGAAACCTAATATGACCAGTTAACATGTAACAGTGAATGCTCTGTTAATAGAGCTGATAAAAAATTCTGTTCAGAAAGAAAATTTAACTTTGAGACAGAAGTCTTAATGAAGTCTTGATCACAGATTGAACAAATAAAGAAAAAGAGAGTGAATATTCCTTCTAGCAGACAGGTGAGACTTACTACTGCATTTCACACTTGCTTTCACTTACTGTGCAAATAAATATAACAAAATTGCTTATGATTTTCAAAATAAGCCAAAGATACATGCTTACTTGATAATCTCTTTAGTTACTTCTAACATCTCAATAACAACCTCAAACTCACTGCATTTTGAGGTCTATAGAGTTTCTTTATATAAAATAGTAGCCTGATGCAAGAAACTAAAGAACACAACTATCTATCTTAATTCAAGAAAGTATCAATGAAATTGATCTAAATGTTAAGAAAGCAAGAGGTATGTTTTAGGGGTAGTCTGAAACATTGTATAGCTAAGAAGATCCAAGAATTACTGTGATATAAGCAGTTCTGTGAATCACTGCTCATCCTTCTTGTTTGGAGGGGAGAAGAATTTACTGTGCAAACTGCAAACTTTCTTCAAACTCCTGTTTGTTCAGCTCCTTCCATCAGTGAGTTGGAGAGGTGAAGCAAAAGGGACAGTCAGCAAGTAGTCTTTTCTCTTCTTAAACATGCTGATAAGCCAAGTGGCTTGAAGATGATTTCCCTTGTGTGACTGTTCAACCTGAGATAGAATTGAATCTGACTAAAAGCTGTACTTCAGAGCAGAAATTATTTACTGTGTTTTATTACTCCTTTATTCCAAAAATAAGAAGAGCTGAGATTGCACAAGGGGTAATTTATTTATTTTTTTTCCCTACAGATTTTGTTGGGCTTTGTTGTTGGGCTGTTTTTTTAAAAAAAAAAATTAGTTTTTCCAGTTAGACAGAAAATCTCCTTCTGCAACTATATGTACAGCTGCTTAGCCTGTAGGAAAAGAAGTATAAAGGTGTCCATCATAGTACTTTCAACATTTTCAAGTCACTGCTTCAACCACATAAATTCCTATCCATTGCATGATTGCAGCTGGCTACCTAATGTAGTGCTAAAATGTTGTCGGACCTCAGTGCAGATAACATCTACTATTACAAACTGGTCTGTGTCAGTGAAGTGTTTTTGGCTGAAATGCTCATAGATAGTAAGTACCAAGTGTCATTCACAGTCAGTAGGTAAAAAGAGCCCTTGGTCCATTGATGCACTCCATGAGTTTATTTTTCACTATCTTATTTAAGAAAACTATGTTTTGACCCTTTCTCCTTCTTGTTGTTCTTTTTGTGACCTTTAGTTTGTTCCTACTCAGTCTCCCAAATACTGTCTTTTTCCTCCTGTAATAACTTATTTTTAAAAAGGGGGCAAGGGGGTAGAAAGGCCTTTGACTCAGAAGCATTTTCATTATCTGTTTGTGTGCCTTATCTCACTTTCTTCTTAAAAACTTGTCCTCACTCCTTGTCTTCAAGAGTAATCTCATCCATGTTTTCAGGGAGAGAGGGAGCAGAGATCTGCTGGTAAAGGGCTTTTTCCGCAGCTGCCTCCCAATTCTTGATGGAGAACTATAGCTCAGGTGGGAAGAAAGTGTTCATCCCACAGACTGTTTCTCTTCTGCATCCCTTCTTTTTTCTTCACAGCCAGCAGGAGGTAGAAGTAGGTATTCTTGCCCCTGAAGAAGAAAATGGTGTGTGGGCAGAGGAAAGAACATTGTTCCTCAACCTGACTGCCTTCTGTAATGTTTAGCTCTTAATATATATATATATTTAGCAGGTAGTATGCAATTCTTGGGAAGGTGGAGATTTGTGAAAGCATTACTTTTAACTTCCCTGGGGCAGGGTTTGTCTTGTATTGTTCCTCTACAGCAGTGTGAATATGTGATGCAATGTGGGGAATGACATTTCAAATAAACACAGCAATTATTTTCCTTTGTTAGATTCTTGGCCAAGAACTGCCTGGCTGAGGAGTATGAGCTGCTCTTTCACTTTTAAGTGGATGCCTCCAGCTGCACAGGAAAACAACCTGTGCCATGCTAAACCTGTAGAAAGAAAAAGGGCCTCACTCTTCAAGACCTTTTATGATTACTTAAAAGAGGTTGTGCAATCTGAAAGAAAAACCACAAACCAAACCTCAAAATAAGAAAAGATTAAATAAATCTGAAGGAAATAAAAACAGATGGAAAATAGGAGTTACGTTTTCCTTGTCGCCAAACTTTACAATATATAGGTAGTGTAGGTATCTATAATACCTGATTTTGTGCCTCCTGCCATCCCCACCTCTGAAGAAGTAGAGAGTTACTGTCTACTAAAAGTCAAGTTAAACTAAACACTGACTCTAGCCACCGAGCATTTTGCTGTTGACCTTCATGGTACCAGAATGTCACTCCTTGTGCTTCAGCACAGGAGCAAACCTTTCAGAGTTCTGGAGAGGAACCAGAGGGAAGAGAGCTTTTATGAATTTAGAGGAAAATATAGAAGAAAGAAAAATACCATACAGCTCCTAGGCAATGACAGGAACTACACCTATGGGGAGTGCCCAGCAGAGCCAGAGGAGCAGTGCCCAGATGCTCCCAGCTTTGTCACCTAGGAAACTTCCCTGCTGGAGAGCTGGATAAGGAAGATTTAGCCTCTTCTAGGTGCCATTTTTTCAAGCATCCTGATAGAGCCAAGAACCACAGCCCTACTCTTCTCAAGGCGGATGCTGAGTTCTAACAAAAACAAGGTTTCCTTGACAGTATTTTGCTCTCAGAGAGGGCAATGAGTTGGGACACAAAGGTAGAGACTCAGGTGTCTCACCTTGCCGCATGAGCCACAGCATAAGTCAGTCTGCCTTGCCCTGGCAGGGCTGGGACCCTTTGCCCTTACAGAGGTGATGGCTTTGGATCTGCTATGTTTGCAGAGGCTTGGTGGGCACTGAGGCTCCTGCTAAATTCTGAGTGGTGTTGCTTCACACTGAAAAGTCATGAAACAAAAAGCATAATTTGCCATAGCATATACAACACTTCTTCAAGCACTTCGCACAGAGAAAGAGGGACAACAGCAGAGCCAAGTGCTGGATCTGCTAGAAGCCAGGTTGCTGTAGAAATCTTTATCCTGGTGGTTGTCTCAGATTGCACTCCAATAAATATATCACTTTTTTGTAAGTGATACATTTGAAATTTGCTTTGTAAAGGAGGAGGGTTTAACTTCTATTTTAAAATATCTTGCAGCATGTGATACTTTGGGGCAAGGAGGAGGGAGAGTCAGGGCACCATACAAACCTCAGTGTTGTGGCTGAGAGTAATGACACCGAATAAATCCTAGATTCCTTAAAACAGTAAATGGTTGTGAGAATGCTTGGTCTAAAATTACATGCTTAGATATATGATCCCACCTTGGTGAAAACGGAAGTAGCCGGCTGAAAGAAACCTGTTTCATGCTATTTATCTTTCCTGGCCAAATAATATATTAAAACAGAAGAATCACACAGGTGGTGTCCATTCTTTTTAGTTCTGTGAGGAAAGACCTGATGAAATACAAAGAGAAACAAGATGAAGGAAAAATGAGCACAGTCCTGCTCTTCCACAAAATGCATCTCCAGTGTCTTTTCTGTTCAATATCTGGATCTAAAATCCCCCACTGCTTTCTCTCTTTAGACAGTTTCATTATACTTAGAATCACACACAATAATAGAAAAAAATATCTGAAACAAACCCACTGAAGGACAAATAAGACAGCTCCCTCTCTTCTTCCCTCCTCCTTGAGAAAGGCTTACCAAGGTTTTACTTGAATTATGTGGAGCAAACTCCATCTGCAGCCTTGTGAATTTTCTATTTGAGTTTCTAGAGTTTCCATGTTGGAGTCTTATGAAATTGTCCCAGGCCACTCACTCAAAGTCCCCACACACACCCTCTCCAGGGTGAGGAGGACAAAGCTCATGGGTTGAGACAAAGGACAAAGAGGGTTCTTCACCAGTTAAGGTCCCAGGCAAAACAGACTCAACTTGGGGAAAAAATAATAATTTAATTTCACACTCATCAAACACACACAGGACACAGACAACACATAGAGCAGGGCTTGCATATGTTACCCCACCCCTCCCTTCTTCCTGGGCCCAAATCACTTAGTTCCAGGTTTCTCTCCCTCCTTCCCCCCAGCGGCACAGGAGGACAAGAGATGGGATTTAGAGTCAGTTCATAGGCTGGTGGTTCCTGCTGCAGCTCCTTCCTCCTCAGGAAGAAGGATTCCTCACAGTCCTTCCTTACTTCCCCATGGGGTCCCTCCCATGGGAGAGAGTCCTCCACAAACCTCTCCTTCATGAGTCCTTCCCACGAGGCCTGGAGCTGCTCCAGCCTGGGCTTCCCACAGAGTCATGGGCTGCTTTGGGAACAGCCACCTCCCCTGGCACCAGGGTCTTCCAAAGCTGCGTAATCAGAGTCCACTGGCAGCAAATCCTCTGGCCACAAAATCCAAGTCCACTGGCCAAGTTCACCCCTCCTGGCTCCTTCAGGGAATATTCCACCACGTTCCTCCATGAGTGCAGGGGGACAGCTGCCATCTCGCCATGGGTGGCAGGGAAACTTCTGCTTCGGCACCTTCTTCCCCTTCTTCCTCACCAACCACCAGCACCACTCTCTTTCTCCAGCACAGCTCTTCTCCCCCTCCTTCTCTGCTCAGGTGTTATATCAGTTATTTCATATGTTAATCACTGAGGCTCATCTATTGTCCTTCTAATGGCTCCTTGGCTGGGTTTGGAGCAGGAAGAGCTTTTCAGCTTCTTACCTGAGCGAATCGTGGGGCCCTTTCCCCTCTACCAAAAAACTCACCAAACCAAACCAGAACAAAAATTTGTCCGCAAATGAACTTAACATAGAATACTACTTTCATACGTACTTTGTTGCCTTTAAGTTCTTCCTTTGTGTTTTATGGACACAACACTAGTTGAAAGTAAAAGTTGCTGCAGTTTGAATAGTCCCCCTAGCACCTGTTAAGGCCACTGGCTTCTGAGGAAAGAACACAAAGCTCTGAATTAAACCTTCTCACTGCTAGCTCCTGTCAACAACTGGTGAAGAGAGAGATGGAGAGAAAATAACATTTACATTTTCTCACTAATTTAATAAGAAACAAAAAGACAAGAAGAGAGAGGTGTTTGTTAATGTGCCCTTGAGCATTGACTTCAATGCATTTACAAGGACAGTCTAGGAAAGGTGGGGAGCTGTACAATATAATGAATCTAGAGATTCTCAGGTAGCTGGGAGAGGATGCTGTGGTGGTTTCTGGGGGTGTAATCATGTAATTCAGTGGTTCCACCCCAGCTAGTGCCACACTGCTTTTCACTGATCTAATTTATGATCCCAAGCAGTTCCCTGCTGTCAGTTCCTATTTGCATCTTCTCCTTCTCTAGTTTTTACCCTTCTTTGAAATCTTCCCTGTCACAATTCATCTTAATTCTGATTTCTCGTCATCTTTCCTTGAGCTGTTTCAACTTACAATTTTTTTCTGCAGTTGCCCACCATTTCCATCATTGAGGAGTTAATGAAGCAAACCACCTCTAGCAGCCTCACAGGCCCCAAGTAAAAGCTTTTTTATCATTTCCTCTGTCACAAAGCAAGTACAGGTTCTTTATATACTTACTGTCTCTGATATGCCTAATTTTTGCAGCCTAACCAGAACCTCTGCTTCTTTTTCGCATCAAACCTCCAACAGAAAAGCTTGACTGATGGACTCTTTACAAGCCAGTAAGAGGCAATGGAGCTCCATAACCAGTGTAGGCTGACATTGGCAGAACTAATAGTAGTTTATACCAAAGATGGATGTAGGCTATTTCAGTTGCAGTCTTATATTTCTTGATCTCCCTTTTCTGTTTAATACTTTTTCATTCTTAAAGCAGCCAGATTAATCTTCATCTCTTTCTACTTGTCTACAGTTTTTTTGAGACTAGAAACTCATTACAAACAGATTTTAATCTGAGTACCTCTGGGTTATTATTTGGCTTCATCTTCGAAATAAACAAATAATAAATTCTTGGTTGGTACTTTTCTGAGCCTGCAACTGGAACAGGTGTGTGCCATTGCTGTCTTCCCCAATTTCCTGCATTTAACATTTTTCTCTTGAAAAAATTCCATTCCTGTCTCAACATTAGTCATGCATAATCTTATAGCCATGAAGCTTTCCTGTTGTTTTCTCAGTAACCCAGTCATCTAACTCTCCTTGGCAATCCTGTCACTCACTGTTTCAGCAAGCATTCTTTTTGGCAAACGTGTTCTTCTCTCAGCATTTGCCACTGGTTTCACAAATTTTCACATTATCTCATCCTAGTCCAGTTGTCAGCACCTTTGCTGTCCTGCTGCTGATTTTTCATGTCTTTGTATGCCAGCAACCTTCATGTGCCTTAAGTTGCAAGGAAGTACAGTAACATCAAAAAAAGCTGAGTTGACTTTCCAATAGAAATATCCTCAGTGCAGTACTGCAGTGGGAGTTGAGGGGCAGGAGACGCAGTCTCTGGATCCTGATGATCCTTTTGCCCTGGCTGGAAGGACCAGCTAAAGAGCTGCTAAGTTAATGACAATGAGCAGAAATTCATCTTTGTGTAGGAGTGCACCATTTTCAGGACCTCTGCTCCAAATACATATATTTATATGTCAGGCAGGGTAATAAGTCTTCCAATAGTCAGCACCATTCTGGAGTCATTTGGTATGGCTTGAGACAACTACTATACTTGCCTGAGAACTGCTTGACACTGGTAGGTTTGCTGAATTTGCAATCTACTGCATTTGTAGCTGTGAATATGAAGAGTGCAGATAGCTTTCTTTTCAGTACTTTTGCACATGCTCCAGCTTTAAACTAAAACTTTTAAATAACTGAAAGCTTCATCATAGTATATTTGGTTTGGGTTGAACAAAATATTTTGTTAAAATTACATGCATTTTTTTGGTTACTTTTTAAGGGCTTTTGAAGTTTTTTAGAATTACATTGTTAAAAGTAAACTTTGCACAGACATAATGTGACACATTTTTAAGAATGGTGTGTATTCATAGGCAAACTGTGGTAAAAGAGGTCATCTTGTTAAAACTGAGGACAGGAGCATATTGGAAGGTGTTTCATATTGATGTTACTGATTATATATTCTCTTCCTCTTCTAAGAAAACATTGTATGTGAGAATTTTGTTCAGAACATGTACATTTAGGAATTCTTTAAAAGCATATACATACAGTATATACTCTGATATGAAAGACCTTCATTCTTGTGCATAGAGGTAACTCTGCTCTTAGATTTTAGTTTTACTTCTTTCACAGGAGAAATATTTTTTATAAACTCTCCTGAATTTTTTACCAGTATGTGTTGAGACAACCTCCTGGGGAGGTGGAAGACAGTGATAGAGATCAATAAGCTTGGAATAAAAAACAGCATTAATATTTAGAAGCTGTGAATACAAAATTTCAAATGAGAACACTGAAGCAAGTGATATAGTAGACAATTTAGCATGATGTGTGTACTTTTTCTCCTTGTAAATTCAATTTAGTTTTGTTTACCAGATCTCTAGATAGCCAGTAGTGGTGTGCTCAAGGTGGACCTGTCTTAGCTTTCTGCATATGAATTTCTTAAATAAAATATATAAAAAAGGTTGAACACTTAGATAGTACTTCAGCATAAATGATAAGAAAGAGAAAATATGCTCCCATTTAGATAATGCTTCTGTGACTATTTAAAATATTCAGGACTGTGGGGTGATTATCACAAGATGGAACACAGGGGAATTTATTTAAATATTAAGAAAACGAAAAAAAATCTGTTGATTACAAACTATTTACTGCTATTTTCTCTAATAGAAAATGTCACAGTAGAAACAGAAAGTCTCATCACAAACAGACCACAGGCCTAAGTTTTGCTTCCTACAAATACTGTCTTATTCATAGTGGAGTTCCTGAAGAGGTATAACCTTTTCAAAAGTATTTCCTCTGCATTTTCTCAGGGTAGTAAAAATAAATATAGCAACTTAGTAAATATTTTGTATAGGCAGGGAACTGTTTTCATATCATAGATTATAGGCTTTAAAGGAATTTCAGAATGCCCTGAGGGAAGACACTGCAGAAAAAAAAAACAAACTTTGTCTGCATTTCCTAGAAAATGCTTATCTTTCTTGTTCTTAAAAAATTCTGGTGATAGAAAGTGGATTTCCCTGGCTGCAGTTTCAGCCTAAGATCTCCTGTTCTTTCCTTCATGGACATGGAGAATGAGTTATTCCTTCTTTCTCTCACTGCAAAAGCCTGTAATATTCTTTAAGACTTTTGCAGATAGCAACCCCAATTGGTTTAGCCTTTCCTTGTAGCTTTTGTATCTTGGATCTCTGATCCTCAGAAATCTCTGCAAGCAACTTGGTGGGTTTTTTGGTGTGAACTACCCCAAACTGAACTCCATTACTATAGCAAAATTGATGAAAGCTAGGAAACACAGAAGCAGTCCAGTTTTTGCTGTTGTCTGTAATCCTGCTTTGATGTCTACTCTGGTTTGTTTTTGTTTTTCTTCCCCCCCCCCCCAGAGAATGACACTGTTGATTTGTGTTCTTTCCATGATCCACTGTAATACCACTCATTTTTCTGGTTTTAGTAGGTTGCTGTCCAGTCTGTATCTGTGTAATTATTTTTTATTTTTTATTTTATTGCTAACTGTAGCTGGCTGTATGAAATGCTATTCTCAAAGAAAAAAAAAAAAAATTTTAATAAAAGGTTCTCTGATGTGCAATATAATTTTCAATTATGGTTTTAAATTATGGTCTCTTGTATTGTGCTTTTGTGTCTCTCATATTGGTGTCACCTTTATATTTAACAAATAGACCAGTTCTGTTCCATCACTCAAACAACTAATGAAAATACTGAAACTGGTACCTATTGGACTAATCCTGATACATCTTTTTATTTGTGAGAGTGAACACCTGATAAGTACCCTGAAGACAGCCCAGGAAATGGTATCTGTGTTGTTGATGACTTCCTCATAAGCAGCACTAAGCCAGCGCATGATGTTTACCAGTCTCCTCCTCACAGGAGGATTAAGTTCAGAAGACCTGTTATCCCACCATAAAAAGATACTGGATATATTTGATGAACTCACTTTTCACAGTTACTCATGTCCTTGTTTCCCTGCTAGTTCTTAAAACAGTTTGAGTATGTTGATAGTTTTTTAGGTACTAGGTTAAGGCGATTGTTGTATAATTTCTATCACTACCATTTCAGACTCAGAAATATATGTTATATTTGATCTCTTCCAGTTTTCTGGAGCTTTATGCATTTCCCAACAATTCTGCAAACCAGCCATTAATGTGAAAGAACTTTCAGATGTTTTCCCCAAAATGTCGAATCCAATGCCAAAACAAATTTTAAGTCTCTCTGAGCTGTTTATTCCCTACACCAGCCTTTTGCTGCTGACATCAGTTGTGCATCATTTTTCTAGTGAAGACAGACAGCAAAGAAGATGTGCAGTATTTCAACATTGTGGACATCCTCTCACCCTGAAAGGAGGTCAACTTTTTTTTTTTTTTTTTTTTTTTTTAACTTACTAACATTAGTGTACTTCTGCGATGATTTCTTGTTATCTTTTACAATTTTGCTAGTAAGCTGTTTCATTTTGCCCCTATATACTAGCACTATTCTTATATTCCCATCCTTAGTAATCTTCTGTGGCTTCCTCTAAAATAAGTCATTAAAGAGCTTGTGATTTAGCCAATGGGGGCCCAATTGAATTTTCTGTGCCTCTTTTACCCTGGATTAGTTTGCTTTTTTGTCTTTGTTGTAATTTCTTTAAGGAATTGTTGGTCTCCTGAATTTCTCCAGGCTTCTCTTTTAACTATAAGGCTATGGTCCACCAGTTCTCTGAATATACTAGCCTCTTGAATGAAGGTTTTATTTTGTTGCTCTTCTCAGTTCTTCTTTTTCTAAGAACAGTTATATCCTGCCATTTTATCCTGTCCCTAGTTATTCTCTATTTACCTGTTTTCCTTTGCTGAATAGAGCTGTATTTAAAAAAAAAAAATAAAAATCACCATTTTAATTCTATATTCTGTAGAGAAAATTAAAAATGCACAAAAAGTAACTGTAACAAATGGACTGATCTCCCTTAATATGCAGCAGCTCATGGGGTTCCTTGTGTCTGGAAAAATATCAAAGACATCAAGCAAATCATGGTCCATGGCCCTAATCGTTTGACATCATCCTACCAAGCAGAGATCCTACGAGATACTTTAAACAATAATTCCCTTCCCCTTCCACTTCCCCTTTTCCTTTTCCTTCCTTTTTTTTTTTTTCACTCTAACACAGCTGTCTTATAGAGTGTCCTTATTTCTCTTCTGAATATTGTTCCACTTGAAAGAACTTAATGAATTTCACTGATTTATTTTAAAAAAAGTAAGTTATGTAGTGACATCAGTGAGTCCATCTATTTATACAGGGGATATTATTTATATACTTATATATATTTAGTATATTATTTTTTTATATATATATATATTATTTATACTAATTTCCAAATGCATTTTCCATGTATACTTACACTTAGATAATATCTTTTTTCTTGCTTGTTTTTCTCATGTACACACATTTACCATCATATCCAGTCTTCGATAGAATCGGGTCAGTGGTGAGGACAGAACCAATAAATCTCTTTATCTCTGGCTTTTTTGAAAGTAACACCTTTTAAAATATTTTTTTCTCTTGACTTCTTTCATGCTAGGTTGCTAACTGATTTAGGCAATGGAGCACTGTGGTCAATTGAATCCCCCAAAATCTAATACTGAAAGACGAAAGGGAGGGACCTTTGGGTCAACAGAATAAACTGCGAAGTGTTCAGGAAACACTAGTAAATCTCTCTCAGAAAAGCAGAAAAATGCATTTGTATTTTACTTTTATTATCCCTTCCCTTCCCTTCCAGTTATTATCCCTTCAGCAGCTGCTAAGACACTCCAAGTTACTATCAGTCAAACTTTGCTATTGTTTCAATTTTAAAGAGATCTCTAAACATAGTTACAAATGACAAAACTTTCGCTTTGTTCGTCTCCTGCCGCGCCCCTCGCGGAGCTACGGAACCGCGGATCAGAACTCCACACTCACTTCGTGCTTAACTGCACGTCTCAGTCACACACACACCCAATTCACAAATATTTCAACCTATCTCATGAGATAATACAATGCAATTCCCAAACCGAAAATCAGTATTTCCAATAATAACTCAATATCCAGATAACATTTTCCAAGTTCACAATGTAAAATAACATTAGCCAAGTCTGATTACCAGGAAATCAATACTTGTACAAGCTCACTCTACTGAGCTTGTACCCAAAGCACACTTACGCGTGCTGAACCAAAAGCACACTCTACTGTGCTTTCACCACCCTGCAGGGTTCTTACGAACTGCGACTTACGAGGCAGCCTTCCAACTGACCGGTCCCAAAACCAACCAACCAACCAACCAACCAAACGTCTTATTCTTACCAGAGGTCCTTGTCTGCTCCCGCGTGGATCCGCCAAATTGGTGAGTCCCTCCAGAGAACTCCCTGGGGCCAGCCTAGGGGGTCGCCGATTCGGAGGTTCCCGCAGCCGAGCAGAGAAAAGGGTCCCATCTGGGGTGCCAACTGAAACAAAAATTTCAGAGCTTCCAAACCCCCTCGCTTTCTAACACTCCTCACCAAAGTGTGGGCTGGGTGTGGCTGGGTAAGGATTCTGAGATCAAGACCCAATAACAACAAACAAGCTGTTATTGAGCAGGCATTCTTTATTGCAGCGCTGGGCAGCACTGGGGATTCTGCACCATGAGTGCTCCAACGAGTCAGTGAAACACCCCGACTAATATACACCAAAAACTTGCATATTCAGTTCCATGTCAATGAGTTCCCAGAATTCTTTTACGTAGTCATTTTATTTCCTGGAATCGGCTATTTTTGTAATTATGCATGCTTGAGGGTCTCCTGTGGGGGTCTTTGTTGATTCTAGTCCTTTGTCGTCTTTGTCCTGTCTCTCATCCTGGTCCTGTCTCCAGTCTCCCACTGGTGGATTGCCCAGGTGGGTCAGAATCCACATAAATGTTGTCTGTAGGCACCACAGGTTCTTAGAAGACTTGATGTTACCACAACCTGCAGGATGCTTGGCATAGTTGACTGATAGTTTCACAAAGCACATTGTTTTAAAACCAACCCTTAGTATAGCAAATTCAGTATTTTAGTAAACTTTTATTAGGCC
Organism: Apus apus; assembly: GCF_020740795.1. NCBI lineage: Eukaryota > Metazoa > Chordata > Aves > Apodiformes > Apodidae > Apus > Apus apus. The sequence continues at coordinate 82,617,044 of NC_067282.1, read as the reverse complement.
ATATTTCTATTGAATTTACTAATGAATATCCTATGATGTATCAGTGTGTGCTCACTACTGACTTCCCTTCGTTAATGTGACAGCTTTTTTATTCGTTACAAAGATGATGCTCAATTTCTTTTAGATATTTCTGCTTTGGATGGTAGAGACGTGTTGAAGAGCAACACTTATGATTTCTTTTTTGATTAAGTTCTATGTTTAAGAATATTTTTTTGCCTCATACAAAGAGAATGAGAACATAAATTCATTTTCACTCAAAAAATGTTAGCAGAGGCATGAATGAAAATAATAGACATTCTTTATCCTTTACAGGCTGAAGGGTCTTTCTTACACATTTTCTCTGGTAACACTGTGTATGAATAAGTGAAGTGTCTACATTTCCACTTTTACAATAAAGGTATTAGCAGGACAGCTCAGTACATTTTTGCTTTTCCATAGAACTTTCTCATAGAAATGCTGCAGAGCCATTCTATGGCTTTTTTATTTTTCTTTTTTTTATTTTCTTTCTCTTTTTTTTTTGTCCTTTATTTTTCTTTTTCATGCTGGCCTGGTTGTCTTCAGGGCTAGTCACATTAGTTCAGAAATTGTTATTGTGGAATTAATGGCTTCATTTGTCCTTTTTTTGTAAAGCAAGGTCCGGGTTTGGCCCCTAATATAGGATTACTTTCATGTGGATGCTTAAGATGTCATATTTTTAAATTATAGAAATTATTACTACAAGAGTTTCCTCTTTGATAAAAAGAGAGATTTAAGAGGCTAAGACATGTATTTCCTTCACGCAATGAAGCACATATTTTCTCACATATCAGGGGTGCAACGTAAAAAAGCTTCACACTAACAGAAAGTTTCCAGCAGGTAATTTCTCCCTGTGACCCTGGTGCAGAGCTCAGGCACCTTCTGTGTTCCTTTTTCAAATCCATACACATCAGCCGAGAATGAGGGAACATTTGATGACTTTCCTTGAAATTCCATCCTGATGGAGTTTATCATCCAGTTTATAAGCCTGATATATTGGATATATTGGATGGCTTTTTTAGGCAGGCCATCTCAAGTCCTTTAAAACAGAGTGCCATGTGGGACAAACAGAGTCTACATCCCTCCAATCCTAAAAAGCAGTAAAGCACAATATTTGGTGTATGAGTTTTCTTGGTCCTCACAGCAAGTAAATGCTGAAGTAGCCCTTTCCAGAAGAGAAGCTTTATTTTAATTCTTTACATCCTGTTTGTCCATGCTACTACTTTCTTGGAGCAAAGGCATTCCATTTATACATAGCTCTTGTGTGGTAGCAGTGAAGCACTGGGAAAAACTGTATCTAACCATGGGAAGTCTGGAAGAGGTTTTATCTTGAAGATAACTACTTCTCAGACATAACCGCTCTGAGGCTTTCCACAGCAGGCTGAGGCTTCAGTGTCTTGTGAACAATTAATTCTGGTTACCCTGGGCATGCCTGTTTGCTCTTGAGTACAGCCCTCATTTCCTTTTAAGTAGTTGATTTTGCTCTGGGAGCAGGTATATGGCAGCTTCAATGTCTTTTCTCCTGTGTTTTTACGAGTACCTGCAGCTGCCTCTCCTTTGCATGCAGGGAGTGTGAGAGGGCTGGATGCCTTTCTATGCTCTTCTGCCTCCTTTCATCTGGGATGAGACTCACTTGAGAGCTGCTTACATTGTGGTTCATAGGATTTGCTTATGGAGCTATGCCCTAAACATCTAGGTGCTGTGTTTTTGCATGCCAAGGAAGTATAGCAGATGTTTTATAGTACTTCTGCAATTAGCACTCTGCACTATTATGCCAGAAGCGCGGATTTGATCTCTTGCTCTCTGAGCTGGCAGGGGATGGGAGCACTGCTTAGGCAGTGTGTAAATCCCCAGATGGGCAGGGAAGAGGAATATTTTCCATTGCTTTGCAGTGGCCCTTATAGATAATGATTATGATATTTTGTGCTCTTATGCCTTTCATTTAAGGATCTCCAAATGCTTCACAAGCATTAAGTTAGACATTCTGTACCTAAGTTAAATAGCCAGTGATAGCCTGAAGTGGGATCACTTCATCACTTACCTCTGGGCCATCACACAGCAGCTGTCCAGCAAGGCATGGCAGAATTAGTCAACATTTTAGGATAGGCAGTAAGCAGTATAGCTTTCAATTAAAACCACGGGGAAAACTGAGCTCGGCAGAATGCAGTGTACTTGCACTTAGCCAGAACATTTAGGCCAATGTATCTATTTTGAGAGGAAATTGCTGGGTTTCTTAATCCAAACACACATGCTTCCCATCAGCACCAGCCCCTCCCTGCCCCTGACCTGATGATGGGTCATTGGTTTAGTGATTCACTGGGAAAAGTGCCATTCTCTTGCTAATCAGAGGCCCACAGCCTGGCACTGCAAATTTCAAAAGAGCCAGACAAATGATCTGAGCGTCTACCACTCAGAATTTAAGGTTTGCATCAATAAATGTGGATTAAGGCCTTTGTGCTATGGCCATCAGATCATGCTTTCAGCTCCATTTACAAGCTCCTAGCAGGACTCCGTGTGTATTTTGTTGAAATTTTGTTGGCTTGCTCCACTGTTTCCTTCAGACTATTTAGTCCTATAATATATTCCTGTGTTCAAATTAGCAGTCTTTTAAACTCAAACGTTCAGCAACATTTCCTTGGTAAATAAAAAACTCCAAAGATATTCATTAAATTTGCTAAGCTAAAAGATCTGTGTGAAGGTTTTTGATTTGCCCTTTCATTTATCACCTTCTTCTCTCATCTCTTATGTGTCTATCTTAATTTATTTCCTTAGTTCTATTTTCTTTTTCTTGCCATTTTTTATACTCCCCTTTTGCTATAGGGATAAAATAATGGTCTTATTCTCTTTACTTTAATCTGGGATTATTAAAGACATATTGATGTCTTTTTTGTTGTTTGTTTGTGGTTTTTTTTTGTTCTATATAGCAGATTTAGTGGCTGTGTTCATCTAGGTGTGCATGTTGAACTGTTTCATGATTCAGGATTTTTAGGCCATTTTATATTCCTACAACAAATGGCATTAACATTTTTTTTAATGTGACACAGGTAGACATTTTCATTTCTGTTGTTGTTATCTGGTTTCAAAGTGACAGTGATAATTCTTTGTTGATTTGTACTATTCAACAAGTGTAGCAGCTGCAAGCAGGTTGAGATTTCCATACCAAATACTTGATATCTAATACAAGCTGTATCTTGAAAACCTCCTGGATTATAGTCTCTTTATTTAGCTAAATTTTTTACCATTTCTACAGAAACAATCTGCAATCACCGGACGTTGCAGAATTTGAGCCTGGGAACTATGAATGCTAAATGACAAATGTAGCCATTCAGCACAGCATATCAGAATCATATTACCACTGGCTACCACCAAATTTTCCTCTTGTGTGCCTAAAGCCTGGTTAGGTGTTCCAAATTGTCCATGCTTGATCTGTTTTGATTATAATATGAACTAATATCAGGCTGGCTGTCTTCTGAAATAACCTTGTTGTCTTCAATGAAACACAATGATGCTACAGCTTTTCCTTTCTTTGGCGCTTAGCACTGTGATCTGGTGAAAAAGAACACAGATGCTTTCTTTGCACATGGATGATTTGAGAATAACTCCATTGGAACATCATGTCAGTTTTTCCAGATCACATCAGCAATTGTACCAACAGCAAAAGTTCCTCTGCCAGGTTCCTCTATAGAAAAAAAAAAAAAAAAAAAGCCACTGTGACACTTAAACCTTTCCTTTCTGTAGGTTTCCAGTCATCTGGTGATACCATACCAGCGATATTACAGATTTATTTTTTTTTCCCCCCACCTCTCCTGCATGTTGTCATGAATGTATTTCTTGGTCAGGGGATGTGTCATTGTAAAACAGCAATATCAATATATTTTTACTCTGTAGCCCTGTCCTTTCTTAGCAATAGTGATATAATTAGCTCACAACGTTTTCATCCCATACCTTTGCAAACAATCTATACACGCCATTGAAGGCAGCCCTCTTTCTTTCGTCTATGTTTTCATGTTATCTTTTTTGCAAAGTAGCCAAGGCACAGAAAATCTGAAACTGCTGCTTAAGATATTGCAATACAAAATATGCAGATGACCACAGATTTCCTATTAATTATTTCTGCTGTCTCCAATTGAAAACTACTAATCCAATGAATACAATATTTTTTACATGTCTATCCATTGATCTTGCAACATAGCACAAACTCTACTCTGAATGGACAGTATTTGCTGCTCTGTTCTGTCTTGTGCCTCAGTTCATAATAGTCCCTGTTGAATGTAAATGGAAGTAGGATATGTGTAACTTTACCTTCCTCATTACAGCACATTGTGGTTGATTGATTACACAGATCTGTACCTAAGCGTAATATGTAATTGCCACATGTTGTGTATCATGTAACACCTTTGCAACGTAGACAGACAAGCAACTCTTGTTAGGTCTTGTTTCCATGGGTATTGAATCATTTTCAAGAGAATGCTGTTGCTGCTGCTGAAGTCTTCCAGTTCTAGAAAATTGTCAGCTCTTTTTTGGTAGTAGTTGTAGCTGTGTTAAAAGGGCTGAGAACAGCAACTTTTTACTGAAAGTGGTATCCCAGTTGTGCCATGCTACAAGGATCTGAGTCAACTTTGTGGAGTTCAGTGGGTGAGGCTGAGTATTTGTAGAGGCTGACAGCCTGGGGCTGATGAGCAGCTGATCATGGGCCACCAGCAGAGACCTCTTCTGCAGGGGGGCTGGCATCTTGCTCTCATTCATGTCCTGGAGATCAAGTAGATATTTTGGGTTTAGGAGGCTGTAACTTGGTATCAAAGACTGCCATGCTACTGCTAAGAATAAATTACAAGATTCCTTGTCAATACTTGGAGAAGTTCAATACGTTGACCTATATAACTTGGGGCTCTCATGGGCTCCACTGTGTAAAAGTGGGCCATGCTCCATGGGGAAAAAATTGAGCTATTATGTTACAGGATGTGATTGATGTATAAATATATGTACTTAGTGTTTCATTGGTGCTATCTTTGAAGTGCTGTAATGAAAGCTATTGCAAATATTGCTGACTTGTAATAAAATGGCTTTTGTCTAAAGCATCAAGAGCTAGATATCTAAGTGTTAAACAGCATAAATACAATTTTATTTCTTCTTTCAGGTTACCCCTCTGTTTGATTTCTCTCATGTTATTCTTTCACTTCCTTCCATGTTTATTTATATCTGGCTTAGAAGCTAGAGCTTCAGTGTTCTGGGCATTGCAGAAATACAGAACAAAGGCAGAGCCCCTGTGACAGAGGCTTTACTTTTTTTTCATCTGTTTATTGTAGCCTGTTATGGAAAGGCTGCCTTTTGACAACTGAAGACAAAATGTGTGTGCACCTTGGCAATTAAATGGAAACTTGTGTTCCTTCTGCCCCTTCTTTCAACCCTCAGTGAAATAACTTGCTTTAACTTTGGCTGTAAAGAAAACAAACTTCCTTGGCATTTTTCAAATTCAATTATAGAAGACATTTAATTCTCTTGTTTGCTTTTAGAAGGAAATAATTAGCAGACATTTATTTTTTCCACATGGATCTTAGTATTCTGCAAAGATGATGACATTATACCTGGGTAAACAGCAAAGTGATTATCAAAACAAAGTAAAATAAAACAAAGCAGACTTTGCCCTGCTTTCAGAAACTCCTGATACTCTTTAGCATTTCATGTGTTAACTGAATCTTTTTTTCTCAGATTAATTTCTGTTATTGTACATGTGGCTAAATATAGACTAATCAAAGTAGTTTTAAGACTAGTAATTTATTTATTATAATTTTATTGGCCTTAATTCCATTGTGATCACATTCACTTTAATTTGTACTACAGGAGCCTGCACGTAGAAAAATAAGTTTAATTATTTTTTGCTATGGAGCTGTATTGTACCACATGCTTTGTTCTTCAGTATTTAGCAACAACCCTCCTCTTCTTCCTAAGGACAGAATCATTCGAGCTTCAGCTAGTAATTTAGAGAGATCTGATAAAGAAATTTCATCTCTGTGGGTGCTGGCCAGTGATGAAGAGAACCCTGGGTTTCAACAGAGACTAATCTTAACTCGGGAGGGAAAATTCAGGAGAGGAGAAGCGATCTGCTCTTTGGTGACAGATCACTGACAATTTACTTCCACTAGCCACCTCTCTCTTCCTGCCTTAACTGTCAGAGTGCCATGAAAGAAAAAAGCCCTTTGTGCCTGTGTGCAGAAAGTGACTGTCATCACCATTATGAATGGTATTTTACATAGGGCTTGTAAAGATCAGCAATTACTTCATCCTTCCTGCCTCTTCTTTGTGCCATTTCTCTTCATGCTGCAACCAGCTGAGGTTCAGCCCATAGGACATCAGCTTCCCTGCTGCAAGAGTACCTCTAATGGGTTGCCTCATACTCTGGCTCCTTCATTCTAGTCATCTTCCCAAATCTGTGGGGGGGAACAGCTTTCCCTTCTCGCCCGTCAGGCTGGGACCAAGATTTGTAAATCTCTTTCAGACTTGGAGATACAACTTAGGCTAAGGGACAGCTGCAGTGACTGACTGTGGCTACTTCAACCCCCAGGAGCCCTGCTGGGAAGAGAGAAGGTTGTGGAGAAAAGTGAAGGGGTAGACTTTGGTAGGCAAGAAAGGACAGAAAAGGATGGGTGTCTTAAGGACTACTGTGAATGGCAGGAGAGGCAAGAATGTTGGCAGGTAACTTAGCTGGTGTAAAAGAGTTTGAAAATCTGTGATTTCAACACTTTATTTTTCCTTGTATTTGGAGGAGAAGAAATAATTCTTATAGTGGGAAATTCTAAAAAACACTTGAACTTTCAGAAGTGTTTAGGCTGGATGTTACACTGTGCCTTACTAAGTGGTGCCAGTGCCTTATGATAACTGAAATTCATCTCTTTGTCTCCTTTGGCTCAGATTTGGTCTCAAACATCCTGCATCAGCCAGCATAGCCTTCTCAGATGATGTGTTTAACAGTTAACTTGGAGGGGATGCTGTGGTGTGGAAATGTTGCTCTGGCTCAACAAAGGTGTCTTCAGGAAAAAGGGAGCTCTGGAACACAAACTGCTGCTTCCATGAGGTGCTGTGGCAGCTCTGGAAAACATAGAAGTAGATCCAGCACCAAAGGAAGAGGCATGATTTAGTTTAAAAATATAATGCTATTTTCTTTCAGGTCAAATGGCCTTCAGAGAAGATCTTCCTGCCCTCCATCCTGAAGAAGAAAACATAAAACATTGACGTAGTAGAGATTTTTCTATATAAAGCATACAGGTTAGGCAAGACACTGATTTCCAATGAGCATGCTTGTCACAGTAAAATTCCCAGTCCCTGCTAGTCAGTGAGTCAGACAAGTGACATGAATAAGGGTGAGTCATGGTTTTTTAATGACAAAGCAGTGAGTGAAGATAGATGTGATAAAGGTATGGGTGGTATGGTTGAAATGGCTGCAAATGAAATGCTGATTTTGTGTAGACAAAGTTTGTTGTGAGAAGTATATGTGTCTGAAAGACACCAGAAATTTGTTTCTTTGTTTTTTATAAGGGACAGTGCTTGTGCACAGTCAGCATGGATTATGCTTGTTCACATTTTTAAGTAACTCCTTTCCACATTTCTTTTAAATCTGCTGAGTTTTAAGTTAGTGAGCTTGTTTACATGCAACATCCAGATCTCTGCCTTAGATAGTTTCCTCGTTTTCAAGGAATAATTTCATTTGTGGATGAGGTTTTTTTATAAACAACAAATAACCAAAATATTTGGAGAGTTAGCAGATGGAAGCCTTTTTCATTACTGTAGTTTATAACATGAGGAATTATTTACCTGATTCTGTGTGATGGAAACAGAAACAGGAGATATTAACAAGTCAGATTACCATATGAATTTAATAAGAATAATACAGATTAGAAAATGCTTTATAAAGCCAAAGGATGGAAATTCCTTTAATTCCACTTTCATATATAATTGCTGCAGACCAGAACTGTGGGATCTTAGCAACATAGTCAGGTTGTTTACCTACAAGAATCAGGGTGGAAAAGGATAGTTTGCTGTTTCTTCATGTTATATAGTGAAAGTTTTCCATGGTATTGTTCTCCTTGCTTCATTTGCCTTTCATGACATTATGCTCTGTCTATATTGTATCCAGTCTATGATATTTATCTCATTTCCTTTTTAATTATTTTTGCAATTGTTCTAAATATTTTTGTTGTTGATTTAATTTCTTTGGAATTGTTCAGTGTTGGTGTCCATGCTCTTTACTGGTTGTTTCCAAGGAGATATTTGATTTCAGCCTCCTACAAATTTTCTGACTCTTTCCTACTTATACATAATACAAATATAATTATTTTTAAAGTGTCTCTGCAGCTTTTTAACTTTTTTTTTTTTTATTATTTGCTAAATGAATTACTGTTCACATTTATAAAGTACAATGCATACCTCTCAGGAGCAATGGTATGTATACTGCAAAATCTGGAGGAGGTGGGAGGTCATCTTAAACACTCATAACTGGTAAATTTTTTCACTAGGAAACAATGGCAAAAAAACCTTCACTGCCTAGTATTTTTAATATAGAGAAAGGTCTGAGAACAGCAAAAGGTGCAAGAAATTGTGTTTGTTTTGTATGTACTAGGGACATGAGGAAATTGTGGTGACAGTCTTTGGTCTAAAATAAGTTTTTACTGTCTGTTCAAAATTGCACAAACCCCATCTGCAGGACACATGATTCTCTGTTAAATGTTAATGTCCTCTGAGATACAAGACTGAAGACACACCTATAGTGTCAGAAGTGGCTCTGCATGAGCCATAAGAGGTGGTGGTTACTGTGTCTAGCATCCAGAAGCAGAGTAGTTTTTTCACTTAGGCACAGAGTCTGAGGCAATAACTGGTTGAAGTTCAGCCTGAGCCGGTATGTTCAGCCATGGCTTGTGTTATTTGGGGTTATTGGTTGCTAACGGAAATGTCTTCACACCACACCCTGCTGCATGGTGTTGGCAGAAGAAAGGTGTGTGCAGAGGTACCTCAAAACTGTACGAGGGTGCTGTACCTCAGTCTCCTTTCCAAAGGTTTGGATTTCCTCACTTGCCATTTCTGAGTGCTTGGTTATCTCCAGCACTTATGGTTGCCTCCTAAAACAAGTAACAGATATTGTTTCCTCAGGGTATATTGTCTCCATGTCTAAATCAAGAGGCTGAGAGTTAAAGGTAGTATTTTCACTCCCAGTCAGCAGGTGATAAACCCAAAGAGTTTTAGTTTCAAGTATTTTACTTTTTTTTTTGTTGACTCTATGATTCTGGACAAAGCACTAAGCTCTCTAGTCTCTAAAACTTAGACAACTAATAACCTGCTTCTTGAAGGTTGGGGAATTCTTCTTTTTGATGAAAGTATGACTATTTTTTATTGTGTCATTTTGTCTTCTAAGTTCTTACTGTCTATTGCTGTAACAGCAAGTCCCATGATAATTCGTATTCCTTTTTCTCATAACATTCCAGCTCTTGCAGGCACATAACTGTATACAAATTTCAGATTTAACTTAAATAATTTTTTGGCTCTTGTGCTTGTAAAGAGCAAAAATCTTGATAAAGTCACTGGCTAAAAGAAAAACTAGGACAAAAATGAGGAGGACCCAAACTATGTTACTCTTTAAAATGAATAATATCTTTGAGTCTAAGCTATGGTATGTTAATATCAGGTTTGGCAGCATTACATACATGAACAACAAGGTAGGACTCTAAATGTTGAATATGTGCAGCCAGGTTGATAATGAGAGAATTGTCAACTGTTTTCAATTCAGAGGAAACATCAGACAGTGCAACTGAGCAAAGTTCCAGCCAAAATAAACAAGTATTAAGGATGCTTTATCTCCTCCTCTCTCTCTGCCTCTTCCCTCTTCAAAGGGGTTAGGTGTAAAATTTACTCCCCCTTTTTATTGCAACCTTTCACTCTTATTAGCAACCAGAGATTCATAGCCTTATATTACCTTCAGTATTTACATTTTTTTTATATGCAGAGTATTATTTTAAAACTGCACTTATGTAAACAAGGTGACCTTGGTAATCTCTCAGGTAGGAAAAAACAGTATACCTTTACTGTGTGTGCCAAAGAAGTAGCTATAGCAAATTTGGTTTCATGGCATTGTTACTTTTTGCCTTACTTTTTTTCCCACCCTTTTTTTTAGATTAGATCTCACATATTTTAGGTAATAACTCATAAAAGTGCCTCTACCTGTTCCACAATTTTATGTCCACTAGTTTTTTCATCAGCAGTCCTGCATACTGTCAACATGACTATGAAAAAAATGGAGTAAATAAGATCCTGATATTTAATAAACCAAGGTTAAAAAAATTATTTCTTGCATATATCATTAAAAAGAAAAGAACTATAAATGCTTTTGTTACATTGCCTTTTAAGCATTTTAAATTAAAGGGACAAATCCCTGTGTGGAACAAATTGAACCAGTATCCATTGAAATCAATGGAGCTATACAGATTTAAGGCAATTTGGTATCTGGCCCTCTATTTGAAATGCTAGATTAAGCTGGAAAGATATGTACTTGAGATCAGCTCATTTCAAAGCATGCCTTTCACTTGGGAATCTATAATAACCCTAAAAAATCTGAAATACTCCCTAAAATGTGATTTGCACAAAGGAAAAGGCAAAAGCAAAAAAATAAAAAGCAAAAAAAAAGGCAAAAAAAGCGCTGCTCTATATCTTAGTACTGCTTTTACCTGGTAAGATATACTCAAAGTAGTTTTCAAAATGACTGAAATGACTGAAGCAAATCTGACAATTTATCATAATTGAAAGTGTCTTAAGAAAATGTCTTGAAGGCTCCATTTCCTGCTGAGAAAGGGAATGTCACTGTTGTCACTGACCTGTGGCTGCAAGAGGCACACGATCAAGACTTATTAATTACAACATTAAATGCCAAATATATGAGATACCACCAGACATTTTATTGGATGTGGGAACTAATCAAGTTGCTACTGAAGTAATTCAATTCTGAGCAGGTTTATTATTCAAGCACTTGAAAGCTCAAATAATGACATCTGATACGTATGAGGGAAAACTAAGAGAGACAGCAATAGTTCCTTTTAATTGTATTTATTGTAGTGAATAAAAGTGATATACAGCTTTCTTTTTTGGTCTTGAAGTGATTTGTCTCATGCTTAATTGTCGTTTAAGTATCAATGACCGGAATAGAAAAATAATATCCTGAAAACCACTGTTATCCTCAGATAACTTATGCACTGCAGGTACCCAAGTGAGTGGGCTGCAAAGCAAAGGTGCTTCTGCTAGCTTTAAATTAACCAGCTCTGTCACCCACAACCTCCCAGAGCTCAGCTCAGCCTAATCTGCCTTGCAGAGCAAGGAAGCTGCTGGGATGAAGCATGTGCCTGCAGTGCCATCACAGGCAGCAGTTGCCCAGGTTGTCTCCCAGCTGGAGATGCCTCCCCGGGGCTGGGCTTTCAAGGCAGGGGCTGACCAGTAAATGGGGGAAAGGGACATCTGGCTGCTGGAAGCTGTTACACTGCCAACTCTCCACCAGATCAACATTCCGCTAATCAGCAGGTGGGGCTCCTTCAGCACCGTGAACAGAACCTTGGGGAGGAGGTGGCTCTGCTCAGGGTGCTCTGATTTTCGACAGGAAACTGGATATAGAGGAGTCCAAGTGTATTAGTCGCACAAGTTGTAACACAAAAAATTAACAATGAGACAAAGGCAACTGAATCAACGTGAGATATTTTCTAAAAGTAATGTTAAACAAATGCAGTTAAAAAACCATCAAAACAGAGGTTTTAAAAGAGATGTTAAACAAATGCAAATATAAAACTTCCAAACAATTTTCTAAAACTAATGTTAAATAAATGTACTTAAAATCATGAAAACACTGTCTTCAACAGTGATGTTCAGGATTACAATCTGAAAGGAGCTGTTTGTAATGCATTTCATTGAGTTGCCTTTACCTCATCATTGACTTTTTTGTTTCTCACCTTTGATTGAGTGCCTCCTTGCACGTGAAGAAACTTCTTTAGTCAAATGTACACTGGACTGCCCAGGGATCAGTGCTGTTTGCTGACTGAACCAGGCAGCCTAGCAAGCTGGATCCCCCTTGTCAGATGCAACTGTGTTTTTCAGTCTTTATGGTGAAGCACATGGGACGCATTAGTTACGAATGGAAAAAAAAATAATTACTAAATTATGTTCCTCTGCCAGTACAAAGATAACTTGTTAGTGGAGGGCGATGACTGTTTAATTAGGACAGAAATCTTCACAGTAGATTTTTCTTTCACAGAAATGCATTGCATGGCATGTATGAGAAAGTGTGCAACTTGGTGCAAATGGAAGGACGCTTGTGTTCTTGAATGATGAACTAGACAGGGACAAGATTATATCTTCCCAGGTGATGTATTCCCTTCAAATGGGAATATTATGGCTTTAGAATAGACCAAACAAGACAAGTTGATGCTTCCTCAGGGACTGGATGAGTATTATTTGTATTCATTAAAACATTTTATTTGTACTCTTAAGTGTAAAACCAAGATATTCCTTTGGCTTGGGAAAGAAACTTAGCAGCAGAATATGCATCTACCTAGCCTCTGAGGCTGAAATTTTATGCAAATTCTTTCTGTGAGTTTTGCTTTTGAATTTGAGATGCAGACTTCATTATTACAGCTTCTGTAATGGGGGCAGTTTGGGGTTTTTTTTAGAGTAACTTGGAAATATGCTATTGTTATTTCTCCAGCACGGAGTGGAAAGACTGAAGTACTGTCTTTTTTTTTTTTTTTTTTTTTAAACGTAGTAATGAGTCCAGAGATCCTAACAAAATCAAAGTTTCTGATTTTTTCCCATTTTATGGATGCTCAGCTCTGTTCAGATAGAATGTTCATTTGTTTCCTTTCCAAAGATTTTCTAAAACAAAAGTTTATAGTATTTGTAGATGCATTTTCACTGTTTCCAGTGTGCATTGAATCCTAACACCACTTTGGTATATTTACACTCCTCCCTGTGCTTGCAGCTCCCTCCTTCCCAACTCATTCCTTGTGTTAGCACCTAAAGGCTTACCTGTAAAGGAGGTAGGAATTGGGAAAGAAGATACACACAGTATTTCATTGCATAAAATTCTTGTGACAGTTAAGTCACATGCTTGAACAGATTAGCAGTGTTAGAGGAAAAACTAGAAGATTATTTCAAATTATTTTTTAACTTCTTCCAGGTGATTTAACCAGAGGAAAAAAGGACGAGGCATTAGCATAGATAAATGTTTCATTTTTAGTTAACATGTGATAAATATAGTGATACCAACTAAACTTTGAGTTGGAATTCTAGGCAGCATGCTAGCAAGGGGAAGTGTGCCCACAGGGATATTTCTGTTACTCATTCCTAATGGAGTTCACTTAGATAAGGCAATGGATGTGATCTTCATAAAGTGCCTTCTGGCCAGAACTAGCAACAAAATACACAATAGATTTAATGTAGCTTGGCTGTCCTCTGACCAGCAAGTTATTCTGCCAGTTGGCTACAGGCAGGGGCAAAGAGTGCACTGAGCAACTTCAGCTGGGCTCTTTTATTACTGCAGCATTACACAGTGGGCATAAGTTGGGCTACAGATGACTCACTGAATCTATGAAAATGCAGAACAGAATAATAATGATGAAAGCATAGATACAACCAAAAATGTAAGCAATTGTCACCGTTTGACTCGGGTTCAACAACAATGCTCTCGATGCCTCACCCTCCCACTCAGGTAGAGAAGGAGAGACAGAAAAAGAGACTTGGCTGGATTGAAAACTAAGCTACACAGCTTTAATTAAACACTAATGATATAAGAAAACGTATACAACTATATACAAATGTGTTCAGGAAATATACAGAACCCCTATTGCCTCCCCCCACCTCCAGCACCTCCCACAGCACTCTCCTGAGCTGCCAACAATCCCCAAAAATACCAGAGCTGCTGCTGGAGAGAGCACAGAGTGATGAGGGTCAGGAGAGCTCGAGCCTGGGGGTCGACGGTGATGGATGGACGGAGTCCTCCCCGGACACCAGCTATGGACAGAAGAGAAGGGAAGAAGAAGCAGGAAGGAAGTTGTCTCCTGTGATCTCTGACCTTCTTCTGAGCTTACGTAGATATATGGAATGGAATATCTCTGGCCAGTTTTGCTGTCTGTCTAACTCAGCCTCCTATGGGGGGGTCATAGATCTCCCCATAGTGTCTGAGCCGGCAGAGTGAAGGTGCGACCTTGAAGACCCAGCAGTTAGAAAAACATTCCACTGTTATCAGTCTTAGCTGGAATGCTCTGCTACTAGTTAAAAGAAAGCTTGCTGAAGGGAAAAAAAAATAAATAAAAAAATCAGTAAAAGGAAGATTGGCTTCATCCTGGCTCAAACCAGGACAGCAATCTCGCACTAAACTAGAATTTAAAAAATGTATTCTTAAATGTATTTTTGGCATTGAAAAGTTAATGCCTTAATGTTAAGGACATGAATATGTGCTCCCCTTGCATTTTCTATTTCACAGTGTCACATTTAAATAATTTTAGGCAAGGACATTACTGGTAGGATGATGATAGCTGTATGTAAATCTTATTCTAATCAAGCAAAAGTTTGTTTTGTCTCACTTTAGTAGTTTAGAGTGCAAGATAGGTTCTTTTTAAATATGAAGTTTCCTTGAAATCCACATCTGGGTGTTATACAGTACCCTATGCATACCCCTGGTGCATATAGAAAGTTTTCCCTTTTGTTGAAATGAAGGTGGAGGGAGCTTGAAAAGCTGCAGCACTAACAGGAACACAAGGTACTACACTCTGGTATGAGCTGCACCAGGACTGAGATCCCCCACTCAGGAGGTATTCTGGAAAAATATGCAGCCTTTTGTCTTTAAACAACAGAGATGAAAAAGATCAGGAAAGTGACTAGTTCTGGCACCACTCTCAGATTTTTAACCAAAGCAGAGCTATCCACGATATTTGCATGGAGCAGTAGCCATATGCCTATCAATAGAGAATTTAACCTCTAAAGAAACTGAGCAATAAATTCTTAAGATTCCAATCATCAGCATCTAATAGATAAATTGCAAAGGAATTTGAATGAAGAAGAAAGACCTGGGTCACCCATTCAATGAGTGCAATCCAAAATCGCTCTGTAAAACCAGAATCTGAACAAACATGCACAATTTCTTTTTCATACAGTGTTAGTTTCCTTCTAAATGGAAACAAAATTATTTCTGAATTATGCTGGTGATGTCTTGAGCAGGTGTGTGCCCATTTGCTTACCTGGTTTACAAGAAGTGTATTTCTCCTCTGAGCCTAATGTTGTATTCCCTGTAAAACAAAGGTTATGGCACTAAAGCATGCAAGCTGCTTCCTTGAGGCCAAATTCTACCCACAGTTTCTTGAATACAAATCACCAGCATTACCCATGGGTAACAGAAAGCTGAAGTTACCCTTGAATGCTCAGTTCAGTTAAAATTATTTTGCAGCTTCCCTGCTGATGGATAGAAAATAATCCAACCCCAGTAGTATAGCTACCTTTTATTGAGTATTCGTTTCACAAATGTAATGTAAAGGTTGCTTATAAATATACATGCTTTAGTTTAAAATTGCTGTTGAAATTCACAGCTTTATATACTAGAAGTGTAGTGAAAGCAATATTTGAAAGCTAATAATTAACCATTCTTTTTGTTCAAAGAATACAACGTGGCCTAAATTTTCAGATAACAAGAAATTGTATCCAAATTGTTTTCTGTGATTCTTCACACAATTTTGACTGGTTTATGACAGAGCTGTACTAGTTAACATTTCTGATCATCGTCACTGCCAATGCATTGTGTCTTGTGCTTCAGATGCAAGCCTAACTTGCTCTGAGCACAAATAATTCAACTCCCCACCATAAATCCTTTCTAATTAGGTTATTTTTGTCTTTTAATCACTTACTCTGAGAGCCATTAGCGATTTTGAACTGAGACATGTATAATTTGTAATAAATTAGCTTATCTGGCTTAAAAAAAACCACATGTGTTCTGCTTTTAATCTTTAACAACCCTGTTTGGGTTTAAGACTGTGCACTAAAAGGCAAAGGTAGAGACAATTTTGGTTATGTTATGCAATTCTTAACCTGGTGCTGAGGCCTTCAGCTGCAAAAAAATACCCCAAACAACACAACCTCAAACCAATAAAAAAGGCCTGGAGGGCTTAGATGATACTGGTAATAGTATGTTTGTATGGCCAGTAATTGATATGCTATTGTACCAAATACTAAACTTTGTTTTATTCTCTTGCTTATTTGAACTGGTAGCTTCAGCCTAATTTTCCACTATGAAATGTTTCAGATTATTGAAAATTTCTTTAATCTAAGCTTTCAGAGCTCATTGTGGACTGCAGGCCAAATAAAACAAGTTGCTTTGAGTGTACCTGGTTTGGTTAACTATGCAGAAACTTGTTTTAGTAGAAAACAACAGTGAATTCTTTCAGTAACTTATCAGAATATGATCACTACATTAGATAGTAATTGGAAGTCATAATAGAAGAGCCAAGGACTTAATCAGTTTTCAAAATCCTATCAAATTATCTTGCTAGATACTTCTCTACAATGTGAAATATACATGCAACAGTCAAGCAGGGTTTAAAATACCTGTACGTTCATCATATGTTTTAAAGACCTTGTAGAATGACTGTTTTTAATTTATTGTCAAAGCAGCAAATTTCTGGAGGACAGCTGTCAGTGAATGAAATGTATAATTCTTTATTGGAGTACATTATTTTACTCAGTAAACTCTGTATAAGCCCTGGGGAGGTTACTATACTTCATGTAACTTCTCCCTCTACATCTAAAAACTTTTCACTACTAATACTTGCTATTTTTGGTGCCTCTTGGAAATAGCTGTTAACTCTTCTACAGGGTCTTGCAATACATTGTGTTCCCTTATCACTGGTGCATGGCTGGGATGTTATCATATTACAATTTTTGGTAATCAACCATTTACAGTCAGATGGGGTGTTTAGCAAAGTTGCGTAAATACCTTGAATACAAATGGCCCTTTACTAAAATGAGCTGTAGAAGGGTTTTCATGCAATGTCAGAATCAGTCAACTAGAGACTCTTTATGAGAGACTTGATACATTAAAGTGGAGGGTATGGTGTTTGTTTTTTTTTTTTTGCAGTTAAATGCAACAAAGGAAAATAAGTTTCAGATATTTTTGGTTTATCTAGTCTTCCCAACATTTCTGATCTACACAGCCAGCTAAGTGCATGCCCATGAAACTTTAAGAGCTACCAAGGGTGCCAGTTCACATAAACCAGCATTTAAACATATGTTCAATCCCACTAGATTTCAAGTCAAGCATGAACTGAAAGCACATTGTTTGGTGAAGAATGAGCAGTTTTCTGTTGCAGTTGCCCATGACTTATTGGAAAGGATAATTTTACACATCAGCCAAGTAGATTGGATGAATCTAGAGCAATTGAGAAAATTAACATCAAAAGTAATTAGAAGATATGACATAATGGCTTACTTATGTACAATCTATGGAGAATCTGCTAATTTATGACCAATGTAGTTACCTTTGAAAATCTCAGCTAAGTAGAAAACAAACGCCTTGTAAATAGGCACATGCAGGTTAAGGTATCTACATTAGTTGTAAAAACAAGATTTAACTGTAAACAGAAGCAGCTTTCTCTGAAAAAGGTAATTTCTTTTATTTTGCTATTGCAGGTCTGTTAAGTCTTGACCTGGACTAAATTTCCAATGTTGATAATTTCCCAAATGGCTTTGAAACAACTAGGGTTTGAATAGCTCATGGAGCTGTGAGTGTGCTGGGTGCCCTGCTGGTGGGGCCCTGGTGGTGAGGTGGTGTCATGTCCTCCCTCCCTGACCAGCCCTGTCCCACAGTCCCCCAGCGAGGCAAGCTGTGCAGGGCAGGAGATGGTGACAAGGTTAATAAGAGCCTGGTCACCCCCAGGTGCCACCCCAGGCCTGGCTGGTGGCTGTCCAGGAGACAGTGTCCCTTCAGTGGGGTTTGGCCAGAATGCAGTTCAATGCAGTTCCAGAACCAAGGGGCATCATGTGCATGGGGGACCCAGGTGAGACTTACCCCTGGTCTTTCTCTTGGCTTACCTATTTTTCACTAAGCCTTCTCCAAGGGTGCACTGGTATGCTATGTCAGAGCACAGCCTGATCACTCCAGTTGTTTCCTGTTGGACAAAAAAAATAGTGGGTACCAGGTGGTTTCCTGCTGGTTATGTGATGATCCATCTCTGACCACAAATCCTTTCAGTGTGAGAAGTGCCAATGACTAGGGAGTGGGAAACTACTGAAATGGCTTTCTATGCTGAGAAAGGCTTAGAGAAAATGTGGTTTTGGGAGAATAAATGGATCTGTCCATTACTCTGCTGCTTTGTTCTCAATGATAACCACAAAATAGAAATTGTCCCTTGTGCCAAATTCATGTTATTGCAGGCTTTCAGTGGGTCGATTCTTTCAAAATCCAAATCTCATTGGAGTGGAACAGTGAGAGAAGATACAGCAAAGTCAGAAAGTCTTTTCTTATCAACAGGGGAGCCTGATAGTAATTCTCATTTATTGAGTTGAGGAGATGGAGCACATGTGGACATAACCGCAGTTGAATATCCCAGCACTGGAGCACCTCCATGAACTTTGAGGAAGATGGGATACAAACTTCATGCTTGACAGTCCAGAGAAATTGAGCTGTACTTGTAACATCAACTTATTTTCAGCCCTCCCAGGACTTCTGTGTGCTCTAGTATGGCACAATGTTTCCACTGTTACCCCATAAGCTATACTTTCTCTTTCTCTCTTTGTCCAGACTAATTTGCTTACTTGACAGAGACTTTTTTGAGGACAGAGTCTTCTTACAGATGACAGTTTTTACCCTGCTTGAAATACAAGAAGAGGCTTAACTAACTGCTACATTCTATGCTCAGTCTTAACAAAGAAAAAAAACCTCATTCTGAAAATCTCCCTTTTTCCTGGGAGGTTCATGCCTGTTAAAATCCTCTTGTTTAATTATTATCTTTGGTCAGAGCTAAGTGTCTAAATTTGCTGGAAATAAGCAGAAAGAGCCCTTTTTAAAATGGGAAGAAAGATGGTTTAAAAAATAGACTTTAATATTCTAGAGTCCTTTTTTATTAACTTCACATTTGAGGAAAAAAAAATCTTATGACTTATGTCAGGATCTTTTGTTCACTTAATGAATTTTTCAAGGTATTAAAAATAATTTGTGCAATGTGATGACTATTAAGCTAGGAGGTGAGGATGGGAGTAGAATATAATTTCAATTAATATCCCATCTGAAATAAAAAGAACATTCTCAAAGATTAAAAAAAAAAAATTCATTGATTCAGGAAAGAACCTGGAAACTAAGCTATATGAAATGGCAATAACAGGTCCATAGAAGAGAGAGTGAAAACTATGTTGAAGATCATTGGATGTGGTGTTGGTGGACATGGTTTAAGGGAGAACTTTGTAGAGTATGGATGATGGTTGGACTCGATGATCCCAAGGGTCTTTTCCAACCTGAATAGTTCTATGATTCTATCAGTCTTTACATTTAACACTTTAAAAAACGAACCTCAGTGAAGCTTCCAGGCAGCCATCTCCCTCATGCGGACTCACGCTGATAATATCTGTATGAGGAAGCATGCACACACACACACATACACATATATATACACATACATATCACAGAATGACAAAATGTCCCTGGCTGGAAGAGACCTCCAAGATCATCCAGTCCAGCCCTAGACCTAACAGCACAAGCTTGCCGCTAGACCACATCCCTAAGCACCAGGACCTCATGCCTTTTAAATACATCCAGAGATGGTGACTCCACCACTTCCCTGGGCAATCTATTCCAATGCCTGACAACCCTTTCAGTGAAACAATGCTTCCTAATGTCTAACCTAAACCTCCACTGGTTGCCGCTTGCATCCATTCCCTCTGGTCCTATCACACGTCACCAGGGAGAAGAGGCTGTCCCTCTCATCACTCCAGCCTTCTTTGAGGTAGCTGTAAAGAGTAATGAGGTCTCTCCTCAGTCTCCTCTTCTCCAGACTAAACCACCCCATGTCCCTCAGCCTCTCCTCATATGGCATGATTATACTCTAGGCCTTTCACAAGCCTCATTGCCCTTTTCTGGACACACTCCAGCACTTCGATATCCTTCTTATAGTGAGGAGCACAGAACTGAACACAATATTCAAGGTGTGGCCTCACCAGCACCGAATACAGGGGGCTGATCACCTCCCTATCTCCTATTCATCTTGGTAATTTCTGTGGGTGTTATGATTACAGAGCGGGAAGAGATTAAACCACAGAGCACAGTCACATGGTGGCTCTAAGCAAGTTTACTTTGGAAGTGTTAGATGTGTGAAGTGATCTTCAATATATGCAAATTAAAAGCTTCTGGGAGTACTGTGCATGCAATGAAAAGAAAATATAGCCTTCTGCAGATGGGAAAAGCAAGCTTATTAGGAATTAATAACTGTCTCAGTCCTAGGAAAATAAGAGAAAATGGTGCATCTAATTCTTATTGTAGCAAAATGTAATTAACAGGAAGGTCAGAGGGCAAGGACATAGTACGCAATTAAGTCCTCCTCAATCTTGCACTATACAGGTAAACACAATACAAGTTTAATAATGAACAAATCCTCTGGTACCTAACATACATTTTTAGAGCTCTCATTTACATGAACTCTGTGGGGATCTTCTTGTTATAGCATGCTTTGCAGTTCTATAGAGAAAATTTAAGAAGATTTTGAAGACATATTCCTGACTCCTTTTTTTAGGTTTCCGCTGATCCCCCTACCAATGAACTACTACCACTGTAGTTACTTTTTTTGCATGATACTTGAGATGCAGCGCTTATGCAGATAAGGCAAAGCTGTAACAAGGCTGCTGCTAACATGTGAAATCTGTGCTTTGAAGTAAAGTGTAATGAACATCTATGTTAGTTACTGCTGGTTATATTCTTCATGTTTCAGATGTCAAGCTCCTTTAGGAGGTGATGCCTCATTTTTTTTCTTAGACCAGGACACTTGGTTGAGGATATAGAATTAATTACATACTTGTTTGCAAATGCATAGTAGGAACAGATTCAGCTCTGATTGTGCTTTGAACAGGAGGTGGGGCTAAATAGCCTCCCAAAGTCACCTCCAATCTGAATTAATCTATGTCTAGCATTTGCTAGATTTCTTGTGGGCAGAAAGAAGACTGCAGTAAAGGGACAGCATCCTTCCAAACAATCTGTGAAAATCCAAACTGAGAAAAGGAAAGGAAAGGAAAGGAAAGGAAAGGAAAGGAAAGGAAAGGAAAGGAAAGGAAAGGAAAGGAAAGGAAAGGAAAGGAAAGGAAAGGAAAGGGAGAGGAAAAGATCTACTAATTAGAAAATTAGAGCAAAAAATATTTTTTTTGGCCAAAATATTATCTCTCTTTCTTGGGCTCTTGACCTGTAATCTTTGAGTAACAGTAAGCAATCATTTTGAAAATTTGAGGAGTTCCTGTTCAGTCTAAATCCTCGTGAGACGGGAATAAAAGCCTCCGCAGAAACAATTTTGGTCTCAATTAAGGTAGAAACAAGGACTGAAGAATAAGAAGAAAGCCATTTTTTTTTCCCTTTGGAAAAGACATATCTGAAATTCAGGTAGTGGGTCCCTTTCTGTGAAATGTATGAGATGCGAGGCTGCAGAAGGAGTGCTAGTGTGTGAGATATGAACTTGCTCCCCTCCACAACCCCTGTTTCTAAAGGCTCAGATGTGAAGTGAATTTCATGCAGTCAGCTGCTAGAAGAGCTGCATGCATTTTTTTTTTTCACCATACAGTCATGCTCTCTACTGCATCAAAGCAAGTAGAAATGAACAGCCAACACACTAGTCAGCGAGGCAGAGTGCAGAGGGTGAACTGGGTTTCCTTCTGAGAAAAGGCCATGCTGACTACGTGCGGTGCACCCACCCCTGCTGTGGCCCCATGCTCACAGCCTTGCACTTGCCTGTGTTGCCTTGGCTTTCACAGGGGCCTCATCTTCTGCTTTGTTGATGACCAAACAGGGCTGGTGCCGGCGGTTGCCTCCCTGTTCTGTGGGGCTCACCCCGCCGCTGCTCCCCTCCCTGGCATGGCTATGGGAGCTGCTGGAGTTGAACAGCAGCTCAATGAATATGTCCCTAATCAGGCAATAGCACTGTAAAATATTCCTTTCTTCTTCAGCTTTAAAACTCATTTACCTTTTCCATTTGTGTCAAAACATGTCAGATATTATGTGTGATCTCTTGAGACCATGCTAATAATCCATGACTCCCTTAATCTTATAGCTTTTTTCATTGAATGATTGTGGTATATTTTATACTCATTTTTGCTCATTTGCTTTCTGTGGCATAAGTTGAGGTTCTATTTGTTTTCAGGGATATGACTATACCTTGTCTGACAGAAAATAGTTCAGAATATCTGTTATGCTGCATATCTCCCTTTTGCTCCTAGAGAAAAATAGGGAGATGGAAGAAGGTGATCATACTGCAATGCTTTTATTGGCAAGAGAAAGAGTATAGATATGTTTGATTTACTGAATACTGCTTACAAAAAGGACAAAAAAAAAAAAAATCCCAAATTTTTCAGAAGTAATTTACAAATAAAATTATAGTAAAATTTTTATGGGTTTGGACAATCCTGAAGAAGGTGGTACAGACAGATTGAGTACTTTAGAATGAATGTGAGGAAACATTTTCTTGAACTTGTGGATTTGATGAAGAAAATTAGTTTATTTAATATTAATAATTTCTGCATAGCTGCATAGAACAAGTCATGATAGGGGAAATAACCTTACCTATACTCAGTAGTGCATATATTGACACTGATGTTTACAGTTCTTTAGAACTACATTAATTTTATAGAGGAAAGTTAGTCTTTTTTTTTTCCCCTTTGTGTTGGTATTTGCAATGTGTTATGATCATTAAGAACAAACCAAAGCTCCTGCACTTAAATTATTTTCTTGCAAATCTTATAGCTAAAGAATTATGGTTATAGCCTGAACAAGTTTTTAATTTTTGTATGCAATCAAAGCTCCGTTTCAACTCTGTTGCTTAGAAAATGAACACTGATATTAGGGAATGTACTCAGAATCACAGAATTTTTTTTAGTTGGAAGGGACATTAAAGATCATCGAGTTCCAACTCCTCTGCATGAGCAGGGACACCTTCCACTAGAACAGGCTGCTCAGAGACCCATCCAACCTGCCCTTGAACATCTTCAGGGATGGAACCCCCACAACAACTCTGGGCAGCCTGTTCCAGTGTCTCACCACCCTTACACTGAAGAATTTCCACCTGGTCTCTAACCTAAATGTCTCTTCTTTCAGTTTAAAACTATTACCCCTTGTCCTTTCACTGCAAGCCCCTGTAAAAAGCCCCTCCCCAGCTTTCCTGTAGGCCCCTTTCAGGTACTGGAAGGCCACTGTGAGGCACCCCCAGAGCCTTCTCTTCTTCAGGCTGAACAGCCCCAGCTCCCTCAGCCTGTCCTTATAAGAGAGGTGCTCCAGCCCTCAGATCATTTTTATGGTCCTTCTCTGGACACGTTCCAACAGGTTCACACCTTTCTTGTGCTGGGGGCACCAGAGCTGGACACAGTATTCTAGGTGAGGTCTCACCAGGGCAGAGTAGAGGGGCAGAATCACCTCTCTCCATCTGCTGGCCACACTTCTTTTGATACAGCCCAGGATGGAGTTGGCTTTCTGGGCTGCAACTGCACATTGGTGGCTCATGTCCAGCTTTTGATCCACTAGTACCACCAGGTCCTTTTCCACAGGGCTGCTCTCAAGTGTGACCTCCCCCAGCCTGTATTCTTATGTTGGGTTACCTTGGCCCAGGTGCAGGACCCTGCTCTTGGCCTTGTTGAACCTCATGGGGTTCACCTGGGCCCTCTTCTCTAACTTGTCCAGGTCCCTCTGGATGTCATCCTGTCCCTCTGGCATATGGACCACACCACCCAGCTTGGTGTGATCAGCAAACTTGCTGAGGGTGCTCTCAGTGCCGCTGCCAATATCATTAATGAAGATATTAAACAACACAGGGCCCAGGACTGACCCCTGAGGGACACCACTTGGCACTGTTTTCCATCTGGACTTAGAGCCATTGACCACTACCCTCTGGATGCGACCATCCAGCCAATTCCTTATCTACTGAACAGTCCACCCATCAAACCCTTATCTCTCTAATTTAGAAGGAACTATGTTGTGGGGGACTGTGTCAAAGGCCTTGCAGAAGTCCAGATAGATGATATTCACTGCTTTTCCCTGATTGACTGATGTAGTCACTTCATTGTAGAAAGCCACTAGATTGGTCAGGTATGATTTGCCCCTGGTAAAGCCATGCTGGCTGTCCTGGATCACCTCCTTGTCTTCCAGTTGCCTTAGCATATCTTCTAGGAGGATCTGTTCCATGATCTTTCCAGGCACAGAGGTGAGGCTGATAGGTTGGTAATTCCCAGGGTCCTCCTTTCTACCCTTTTAAAATATGGGTGTAACATGTCCTTTCTTCCAATCATCAGGGACCTTCAAATATCATGGACAGTGGTTTGGCAACTACATCCACCAATTTCTTCAGGACTCTAAGATCTATCTCATCAGGTCCCCTGGACTTGTATATCTTCAGGTTCCTCAGATGGTCTTGAGCCCTATCTTCACTTACATTGCTGGGGATTTTGCCTCTCTGGTCTGCATCTTGTGGGCCATCAACACGAGAGTTGTGAGTAGAGGGGTTGTCATCAATACAGTTCAGACATCAGCCTGAGATAGCTATTCAGAAGTGTACTGCACCTCTCCTTATCTGAATGCAGTGACTCAATAAATACATTAATACTAGTTGTTCATTTTTCTTCTTCTAGTGACTGAGAGGCTTGTGCCTGCTTGTTTTTCAGAAAGGAAAAAAAAAAAATGGCAGCTGACTTTGGTAGGAATTTTGCTTGAAAAAAGACTGCAGGTGCAGTCCAAATGAGATTTCTTTCAGTTCATATCTGTTTCATTTTCTAAAGTTTCTATATTTTGATAGCACATATTGAGTGACTTTAAATTTGAGTTTAAAATTGCTGCTTTAAGAGGCTGAGTTGCTGCAGTGATGTTGAGTTGTTATGCATTTGTTCAGGCTCTGCTGTGTTGCCTACCTGAATGCTTGAGAGTTGCTACTGTTTATCTGAAGTCCATATGAGTAACTAGGAGGGGAGGAAGAATAGCAACTGCATTTGTAGAAACTTTTGCTTTGAGTAAGTGCATTCACCCACAAAAACCATCCTCCACTCTGACACAGAACAAAGGTCTTGCTAATGCTGCTCCTATCCAGTCTACTGGAGGCTTTGGGCATGCTACACAACAGTAGGTTGGCAAGGGCATGACACTATTAACCAAACCTGTCTCTCAAATCTCAACTGACCTCAATACCAAAGCAGAACTTGCCAACGAGTTCTTACTTGCTTCAGGCACTGATCAGTTCTTTTTAAGTGGATGGAAACGTAGGATTTTGGGCTTCAGGCACAATTTGCAAATTATGTATTACCCTATATGGAGAAATTGAAGAAAACTCCATAGAATATTACCTTTAAGATACAAAACTGCTTAATGACTTAGGTATTAGGTATGTTTTTTTAATCAATATGTTTTTAAGCATGTACATGTAAGTAACATATATTTATATCTATAGGTGTTTCAGACATATATCCAACTGGTTTATGCAAATCTCAGCAAAATATATTAAAAATGGCTGTTTAGAAATATAAATAGCTGAAGCAGATATTTGCTTTACCATTACTCCACCTACTGGTATTGTGTTAAACTAACTGAGATATCAGGGCCTACTCAAAAAAAAAAAAAAAAAAAAAAAAAGGAAATAAAACTATTCCCTGAGCACAGGCACTGGGTGATTAATTAAATAGCAGTTGTGGAATTACAGTTTTAAGAAATAAATAATTATCTGTTTGAGATGAGTGGAAGCTGAACTATATCTTTCTTTCCATAAATACACATTAGTGAAATTCTTACCATTAAAAATATCAAAGCTTAATTTGAGAGGAGTCAGTATTATTATAGATGTGTCTGACTACACACGTACAACAAAAGCATGGGCACATCTATTATTTGAATAATGGTGTAGAATTACC
Source organism: Apus apus (assembly GCF_020740795.1). Lineage (NCBI taxonomy): Eukaryota > Metazoa > Chordata > Aves > Apodiformes > Apodidae > Apus > Apus apus. The sequence goes on along the minus strand of NC_067282.1, from coordinate 82,590,896 downwards.
TTAGAGTAGCAAAATACCAATGAAAATTAAGTCTTCCAAAAGCTGAAGCAATCTGAGTAAATTGAGTATGACACTGTCTGAAAAATTACAGCAGGGAAAACAAACACTGTCACAAATGGACTGTGCTCAGCTACTTGGAGCTCAAGTTCGCAAGGTATGATTTCTTATCACAATGTAATTGCTGGAGGAGTCCAAGATCCAAGATGCACTTCAGACATCCCCATGGAAGCTGTCAGTTCTGTGTATGACGTGGCCCTTGTTCAAGGGCAGTGGATGCTTGTGACATCTAAATGAAATTCACCTAAATCAAACACAATTGTAGGGCCATCCTAAGCTCTGCTGCAGAAACCCTGCCCCAAGCAGTCTTTTGCTTTCAGGGTATGTAGCCACAAGACAACTTTGTGGTTGCCTGCTTTTTCATTCTTTCCACCTTTACAGCACTAACACAATACATACTTTAGCTGGGGCAAGTATAGGGTTTCATTAAGAGCCCACCGTACTGTGAGATCTGTGAGAAGCCCCTTCATCAGTGAATCCCCTTGACAAGCCTATCTGCTGGCTTTGTAATAATTAAAAAAAAAAAAAAAGACAGTGATGAACTGAGTCTACTGTTGTCTGGTAGTCTTGTCTGTACTATATTCGTACATCATAATATGTCTATCATGTGTATGCTCATGGCCAACTCCCTCATTTCCTATTCATTGGTTACTGTTCTATTACTCTTCATAGATGCTAAGAAAGAGTAAACTTATTTTAGCTAATTTTTCAACAGTGTAACTATGCAAAGCAGAAGCTTTTAATTTCTGTGGCATAGTTCCCTGCAAAGACTTGGCAGCGAACTTTTTCCTCTGTTTTTGTAATTGATAAGGTGGTGAGGGCACAGTCACCTTTTACTCTGCTGTACCTGCTCACACCAACCAGAAAATAATCCTTTTAGTGGTGATTTAAAGACTATTTAGTTTTCTTTTCTGCAGAGGATTACATGCATGCAAGAGCAAAGCCAAACCTGATACCTCCACCAAAGGGAACTGAAATCCATGATGGATTTCTACTGCTAGGTGTAACCAAATAGTCCATTAAATCTGGACTCCTCAGCTAAACCCAAATCAAGAGTGAAGAGGAGGGCGTTTCTAATCATTTTGGGTCTGTGTGCATTGTTTTTTTGAATCCTGATTAACAGTAGAAAAATAGGATTATCCAGATTGCACAGTAGGCACACTGTGTTCTGCTCAGGTCCTCACCCGTATGACAAATTTGCAGGACCCTGGAACACGCCATGGTTCATAGGTGTCACCCAGCCCTCATGTGCTTCATGTTTCTCCTGTAAGAGGTACCAAGCCCCATTTGGCTGAACCCCTTCACACAATCACTTATCTGGCTGTCTAGTCCTACTGGTGTTGCGTCCTCCCCTTCTTCCCAGCTGCTAATGTCTTCCCTTTAGGTAACTTAACTGAAGCCTGGGACACTAACCAGTACTATTATGCCAGAAAGCCACCCACGGGTTTAGGAAGAGAAAGACCTGAGGAGAGGAGTGTGCAATGACTCCTTTGACTGGCAAAAAGTTTTACCTTTTACCCCGGGAGGTAGTAGGGAGAAGTTAGTAGGAAGACAGCAGGCTGAGGGCCAAAGAGGGAGCAATGCACTGAAAGGCATCTCTATAGGAGGAAGCATGGAGGGCTAATGAGATGAATTTGCTCCTGTTCTGCACTGTAGTGTTGAACATGGGATTTATTCTCAGTGGTACAGAGGTTAAGAGGCACAGTTTTAAATGGTCATCCAAGGGGTATGCAATTAGCTTTCATGCGGAGCAAAGCCAAAGCCAGAGACCTTGCACCTGTGGATTTCTGATGGAAAAAAGCTCTTGACTGAGCGTAGTCTAAAGTGAGATCTTTTTTCTGCAGAGCACAAAAAGGCTGTGCCCAGAATACAAGAGGATCAACACAGCTGGTTGCTAGCATCTTGATTAGGGATGGGTGAACTGATTTGGATAAAACAACAACTGGTCTGACTGCGCACAGACCTCAAGCTGAGCCTGAATTTGGAAGGGGCAAAACAATACAAAGCTTGTATTCTTTTCACTCCCATACTTTAACATTTGTATGTAGTTCTTGGTTACAGCAAATCAGCTGAAAGCCACTGCAAGGGTAGCACATTTCTTGGCTAACTGGAAAGAAAAGTGGTCACTTGGTCTCTCTTCCTATCACCAGACATGTTTCCAGACAAGAAGCATTTTTCTCTGAATGCCACCACATATTCAAATATCTGAACATTTACCCATCTCTGTTTCAGTGTTCAACCTGTAGTAGTTAAAAGGAAACTGTCAGTAACATGCAATCCCTGAAAGGGTTTTTGAAGAGTCTGTGAAGTTTCTGCAGAGGAGGTTAGTCTGGGAGCACTAAAGATCACTGTGTGTACTACTGCCAGTGTTTTATCATCATGCTTAGATGTTTGCATAACCTTGGTGGTGTGGCCACTCTGCATATCGCAGTGAAAGGGAGATGATGCTTCTTCTCAGTCATAGAAATGACATCTTGGTGATGCTTAGTGTTGTTGCTTTGTGGGAACACTGTGAAAATATTCGGATTCTGATTTAAAGTGAGCATCTACCTGGCAGTAGTGCTAAACTTGTGTTTTTTTTGAAAGAGCATCTCAATATTTTACAAACAAAATACTAGCTTTGTCCAAAAAAGGTCTTAATGTACTGTTATAAATAAATTACTGTTCAGTATTCTTATTGAATATACTCACATAGGCCTTTTTTTTTCAGAGTATTGTTTGATTTCATTAAACTAGAACATAGGAAAACATGTTCTGTGGCCATCCACTTAAAGTGTGGATAATCTTCGAAGAGCTATATTTTGCAGTGAAAGCTGCTATTTAACATACATAATAGCTTATTTTTCCTCTTTAATTGCACAGAAATGATTGTTTCCAGTAAATTAAAATTTCTTTGACACCAATTATTTGGCAATAGGAAGATGTAGCATTTTACCTTCATTTAATTTCCTCTAAATTAATATGATGATTATTAGATTTAAATAATAAAAATAATGAAGCATGTTTCCTTCTCTAAATTACTTCTTTGTCATGTGTACTTCCCTTTGTAATGCACTTGGAGACTTACTTGCTTTTAGTAGTTCTGAAATATTCTGACACTAATTACATTTTGAAATATAACCTTCCAACTATGTTGCTTCTGTTTTTTACTCATTTCAGATTAGTTTAGAAGCATTGGCTTGTTATTTTATTGCTGAATATTGAAGCCAAGAGCCGTATTACATATATCAGGGTGCTTTCTTTTCCATCTTTAACTTTGTTAATTAAATTCTGCAACCTCTATATTGCCCATGATTTGTAATGTCTGCTGCCAAATTCCAGGCTCTGCAATGTGAAACCTATTCAATATAAATATTTTATTTGTCCAACTGTTTTTGAAACTAGTTCAGCCATAATCTCTAACATTTTATTTCTTTGCAGTGTACTAAATGGCCATTGCATAATAATAAAAAACCCGCAAAAAAACACAAACCAAACCAAACCAACCCCCCCCCCCAAAAAAAAAAACCCAAAAAAAGAAAAACAAAACAAAAGAAAATATTCTGACATAATCCATGCAAAAATAACAGATTAAACATATATTTCTCCTGGTGGTAGTAAAAACTGAAGAGGCCTGTCATGAAGGCTGCTGGGTTATATGTGACAGAAAGACAGCAGATTAGCAACCTCAGCAGTTGAGCCCAGTACTCCTTCTGGCTGAGCTCTAGATATGGAATGGACACTAGTACCAAGAGTGTAAGAGGAAGATACAAATAACTTTGCACTTTTCAGTTGTAATATATTTAATCCACAGAGGAAAAGATTAATACGTTGCAGGTGACACTGGCCTTGTATCCTAAAGGTATAAACTCATAAAGACAATGACAGTGGGTCTGACCAAAGGTCTATTTAATGCTGTATTCTGATTTTCTAGGAGTCAATAAGTGAATATTTAGGAAAGAATAAAAACAGAGTAAGGACATAGAATGCTTTCTTTCAGTGTTTTTGCTGATCTGAAACTGTTTTCGCTCAGAGCTGTTACAGCTGAGAAACCGGTTTTGGTCAATGAACTCTATGTGCCAAGTCTGGTTTCCTTCTATTTAGTAGACATCTGTGGGTATATCTTCTGCGTTCAGTCTCCTGTTTAACCCAGATGCATCCCACAGAATTATGGATCCCAGATACTGCATAGATAATTTGTTCATTTTTTGTGTGTGGAGCTTGGTTCCTGCTATCTTAATTTGATGCCCCCTGGTTCTGATACTATAGAAGAGAAATTGAACAGTTCGTCCCTATATACTCTTTTTTATACCAGTCATGATTTTGGAATTTTTTCTCAATCTTCCCTCAGTCACTTCATTTCCATGCCAGAGACTGTTACTTAGTTATGCCCTGTACAAAAGCTATCCTATGCCTTTGGTTTTCTCGTGATTTTCTGTTGTTGTTGCCGTGTTTTATTTTGTGGTTTTTTTTGTTGTGTTTTGGTTTTTGGGGTGTTTTTTTTGTGTTTGTTGGTTTTTTTTTTTCTGTACATCTATCATGTTACTGTATCTCTTCTGAGATTAAGGAATACACAACAGTCAAGATATGGTTATATCATGGATTTATGCAATAGCATAATGAAGTTTGTAATTTTGTTTTTTCTTCTTTTGAAATAGTTTCTAAAATATTATTTGTCTTTTTCAATTACTACTGAGCACTGAGCAGGCATTTTCATGGAATTGTCAATCATGTTCCAAAGATCACGCTCTGAACCAGTAATGCTCAGCTCAGCAACTATCACTTTAAATGTAGACTTGAGATTATTTTTCTTCCATCCAACTAACTGCAGATGAACCACATCTGACATGTAATTGCTCAGTGTCTTAGTCTCATAAGATCCTTCTGCAGTTTTTCTTGAGTCTTGTCCTTCCTACTTTAATAACTCGGTATTGTCAACAAACTTCATCAGCTCACCACTTCACCCTCTTTGGAAGGCTATATTTATGACCATACAGAATAGAAGGGGTATCAGTGAAACTTCTCTGATTATTATCTTTCAGTGTTTGGGATCCAGTCATATTACATCTTTTTATCTCACCATTAAGCCAATTATCTAGCCAGGATTGTTTCTGTTGCATATAGCCATCTAGTTCTCTAAAAGCTTTTAGTGAAATAATTTGTTGAAAACTTTTTGGAAAACCAAATGGGTTATATCAAGTTCATGATCTGTGTCTAGATTCCTGTTGAAATCCAACACTGAGAACCTCAATAGGATTTTAAGGCATTACTTCCCCTTTGATAAGATGCATTTACTTTTTCCAAGTATGTCATGTTTGTCCAAGTTTCTATTCATTCCGCCTTTTATTAAAGCTTTTTCTAACTGGCCCTGTGCAAGTATCAGGCTTCTATCTTGTTCCTTTGTTATATTTTTCCTACTTTTATATTATTTTATTTTTTAATGACACCACTTTTTTTATCTTCAGGTACCAGCGCAGTTTTAGGCAGGAATTTATAACCCACCATTTGTCTGCTTCATCCTCAGGTTCCCTTGAAACTCCTGGGTGGACACCATCTGGTCCTGGTGAGCTCCTACTGTTCATTTTGTCCATTTGTGTTGTGACTTTTTCAACAATGATTTTGATTTCTTATGGATCCTCTCACAAGGCTCCCAGGCAAAAGAATTACAGCTGGATAGTCTGTAATACTTTCCATAGTGAATGGTGGTGTAAAAAAATAATGTGGTTTCTTTGCTATATTTGCACCTTGTCTGAGTGCACTTTTTGTAGCATTGTCTTTTGTTGGTCACACAAGTTTTTTGCTGGTTTCTGTTCCTCATATGTTGGAGGAAAGCTTTATTATTAGTTTTCTGTTGCGTGTTTGCATTTTGTCTGTCAGTTTCATTTTTTTTAATTTGTTTTTCTGTCTGTTGATGTGTTTTAAGTAATAGGGCTCAGCCTATTTAAAGAATGTCTTACAAAATCCCCAACTCTACTGCTTAAATATTCTGGGTTCTTCCTGTTCTTTTAGAGGTGTTTCTTAAGAGGGTCTATATGTTTTTCAGAAAACTGTATGCGTTTACTTTGCCATTAGCTCTAGATATTTGGGATGTTCAGTTGTTTGAAATCTAGTAGTCATGATTGTTTCCAAAATTTGTTGATAAATTCTGAACAAAAAAGTTAATTCTTTCTTCAGATATATAAAGTATCCTTAAACTGTTGTTTATGTGTTTTTTCAAATTAATCCATTTTTAGTAGAGCTAGTGAAAAGTATCTAGAATTCTAATCAGCTGATATCTTGTTGATTTGTATATAAACAAGCTTTAAATGAAAAGGGATATGGAAATTATTTAGCAAGGGATACACAAACAGACTTTTATAAACATCAGGGATTCCAGACAGGATCCCCCACAGGAGCTAATGTATGGAAACCTGAACATTGTGCAGTCTAAAAAATCAGTAGAGCGAATATGCCAGTTTTTAATTTGTTTTTTACCTGTCTCATCACATATTAAAAAATATAATTAAAAGTAAAAAGAAACAAAAAGATTAAAAGAGGATAAATATTGCCAAGGTTAAACTCCTGTCTTGTAAGGACTGAAAAAATTGTCAAATGCCTTTAGAAGCTCCACACAGTACTTTTTTCTTCTAAGATATGCAATGTGTATTGAGGTCATAATGTGCACAGTCTTTCCCACTGTTTTACGGGACTATGCTGTTGTAAACTGGAGTATATCATTACGCTGTCGGTGGCTGAAATTATTCTAGAGTTCTCAGGACTGCAAATGAAATTCTGGTTTGTGATTTTTTTATTCTAGGAGAGGGAATGGGAAAGAGAGATGGGAAGAAGACATGGAGTCCAGGGATGAGATGACGTTGTGGGAGCGAAGAGTCTGGAAAGGCTCTTGTAGTAGAGGGTGGGTTAAAAGAAAGTGAACTGGGAAGGAAGATTGTCCTGTTCTTTCTGGGAAAAGAGAGATGGAGAGCTGAGCCAAGGGTCATCAGAGCAGCATTACTAATTAATGAGGAACAGGGTGACAGTGAATGTAGCATCAGTACCCACCCCATGTTATTTACAGCCATCTCTCAGACAAGCACAAGAAACAAGGTCTGGTTGTTCACAGTCCCTTGACTTTGAATCAAATTAAAGAGCCTCACTTAATCTGAATGGCTAAACCTGAAATCCAGATGTTTTCTTCAATCCAGATACTAAAGCTTCCACAATAATACCCTGAGATGTCCTCAGTTTGCTCATTTACTTGGCTTGTTCTCTTACACAGAACAGAGGAAGGTGAATTTACAAGCCTGTAAATAGAGAATTTGCTCAATGAAGTGAATTCCAAAACTTCTGTTGAGTAAACAATGGCATCAATTACTCATTTGGGGTATGATTATTGAGCACCCAGATGTGTAAAAATCCTGGCTTTGGGATGAAGAAAAGCAGTTACAGGTCTGCCCTGTTAAGCACAGAATAAAATTTCACCTTGAAAACAAGATATATTGATCTTCTTTTTTGACATGCAGTAATTTAGTTGTCCCATGTTGGAGGCTGTCTATGGCTATCACACTTATTGTACAACATGGAAAAAGGCTAAAAATTATCTGCACAACTCTCAGCTGTAGAATAGGTAAGTGACATAATGCTCCTTTTTTGTTCCTGTTTTGTTTTGTGTGTGTGGTGGCTACCAGCAGCATTATGAGTTTTGTAAATGAGGCTACAGAGGCTTTATCAGCCTTAACTGTTCTTCATAACTGATTCCTACCAAGGCATCTTTTTGCTGCTTTCATAAAAAAAGCTAAGTAGAATTAGTACCTAACCTGGAAACTAGCATTGAAAAAGCCTAAAAAGCACAGATATTAATTGACTAAGGTCACAAAGGTCATGAATTTTCTGCTCTCTTAAGTATCTGTGGCAAAGACTATTCCTAAGTTTCTCCATTTACAATGTTATTCAGAAGCCTAAGAAGCAGCCTAGAGTTGCCAGTAAATTAGGGAGGGAGAAAACTGGGGATACCAAAGTAAAACAGTTTGCTGTTGCACAAAAGGCCCTCTTTGTGCACATGCTGGCACAAATAATAGAAAAGGATTAAGTTTAATCTGCTTAGAAAGAGAAGCAAAATTTAAATGAGGCAAAACACAGAGGGAAGAAAGAGCAGCAGAGACAAGCAAAATCACTCTCAAAGCAGTTAGTCAGTGAAGTGCCCATTAGTTAACTGCTAACATAGCACAAGATACAGGATTTTATTTATTTTATTTTATTTTATTGGTAAAGGGAAGCCCTGTGTATGTGTATAAACTAAATTTCTGCAGGTTAATCTTAGGGACATGTATTTTTAAGACATAATTAATGGGAGCATCTATGAATCATATAAAATCAGAAGAAATATAGGTGTTTCATTGAGAGTAATTCTACCCCACTCCTCTGCTATTCAAGAGATAAGAGCTCAAATGCAGTTTGGAGAGAGACCCAGGGGAGTAACGTGCATTGGAACTTGACGTACAGGAACAAGAACGAGTCCCATTTCAATGGAAAGTCCTCTTGCAAGGTTATGTTAGAGAATGAGATCATTTCACACTTATTCCAGTTAACACAGCACTCCAAAAGCTCCTGAAGAATATGAAGTATAAGAATTAATTAAAAGACTAGGGAAAGGTGCTTCTGTCTGGAAGACAAATAATGCAACTCGTGATGCTTATGCAGGGGCAGCAGCAGGCAGGTTGTCAATTTCTATGTGGAAATATAATTTTCTTTGGCTTTCTAGCTTCCTTTACAAGTAACAGACATAACTACAGGAGTAGAACAGCACAATAGCATGAACAGATGACTGCCTACAATGCTATGTTTGTATACATTCAAGACACCTACTTACCCTGTTGCTAGTAATGTGTTAATTTGTAGTTTAAGCTGGCAATAGATACCCTTTGGATTTCATGCTTAGATAATGAGGAATTCAGAGAACTGGCAGCTCACAGAGAGAGCTCACTATAGTTTGTCTAAAAAGGACTCTCTGTCGGCTCTGAACCTTGACAAACAGCACTGCTTTGGTGGAGAAGAGGAGCTCAACAGAAGTGTGGTCTCTGGTCTCTTGCTCCCATGTTTGGCAGAATGCACATGCTTTTGGGATGACCTGCAGCTATGAAAATCAAGTTCTGAGGGCTCACTGTCAGGGTTGGCTCGGTACTCAAAAGTGTTCTCCTATGCAGTCTCTTGATAAGCTTCAGAGGAAGCTGCTCACTGACTACTCAGGCAAAAAAAGACCAACTTCATGTTCATACTAATCTAATTTCTTGGAGACATGGCAGTGGAAGGAGGGTGGAAGAGAAAGAATGATCTCATGTCACCTTCACTCAGACTTGATCAGGATAGACCAGTCATGGCCGAGAAGCCCCACTGGTTTCTCTGAAAACCTCGTACATTCATATTTCACCTCACATTTTCTTTTTTAAACAAACAAACAAACAAAAAACCCAACCAAACACACACACAAAGAACAACTTCAGTGTCAAATTTGAGTTAGAAAGTGCTCCTTTTCATATGAGATCAAAACACCTGCTTGTTTTTTTTTTTTTTTTACCTTACCTGCATAAAATCATACTAGGTTTAGTGTACTCAGTATTTTGATTCTGTGATTACAGTGATCCATAAAATGCTATAATCTAAAGCAAACAAAGAGGGATTAACTTGTTTTCAAATACTGTTTTCCCATTGGATAAAGGACTAACAGCTGCTTGGTAGGCTATTTGGCTCCCTCCCCTGCAGCTGTTTTGTTGTTCTTTAAGAGTACTTTAACTTAACTTGCCCTCTTTGCTTCTGTATATCAGATTATTTACCTGCTGTCCTCTTCCCATTTCAAGTGGGAAAGAATTGTTGGACAAGGTTGGATTGTCTCAAAAATGTTGCTATTCCTTTTTCATGTGGAGATTATACATGCAATCATTGAATAATAATCTTCTAAGTCTCCTCTAACTGAGATGGGGATGGACATTGCTGTGGTGATTAGAATATGGTTAGAGAACACTGTATTCCTTATCAGTTGTAAAGAGGAGGATAAAGGGTAGGAATGCTTAGGCTTCAACTGAAGAAAAGACATTAAATTTCTGCACATCTGGAAAAAGTACTTCAACTTAAGAGATCTAATAAAAAAATAGATTGGGACTTAGCAGTGCTTGTGTTCAGCACTGATTTCAACTTGCTTTTCAGATATTTGGCTGGAAAATGAAGCCACGAAATGAGTTTTGCTAATCTTAAAAACAGTAATTCAAACATGCTATCATCTCAGAAAATAGGATATACATATTTATGACAGAAAATGAGTACTGTCAAATTAATGACATGCCTAACACTGAAGGGGACTAGTCTATGGCTTTGTGTGGGCTCCTCTCCTGAAAATCCCTTTCTCTCCACTAACAAATGAGAAAACCCTAACCTGTATCAGCTATATGATAAGGTCATTAATGGTGTTCTACCACGGAGGTCATTCATCAGCCTATGAGCTTCTCAAAGTTTTAACATTGTGGTCCTCCTTTATTTTGTTTTCCCCTACATCTGATGTCTTTAGCACTGTTGCTAATTATTTATTTTAGTAAAAACACAAATACTCCAGTGATCATTGCCAACAGTTCAACACTAATGAGCAGCTCTCCTGTAGCTAACTATTGTGTGCATTCAATATGAGAAAGCAAATTGGTAAGGAAAAAGATTTAAAAAATGTGATGTTGTTATAGGTAGTAGTGAGGAGTAAAAACATTATCTTTACTATCATTAAGAAGTTTTATTATTAACCTGAAAACTGAATCTTATTGGACTATAATTATTATCACTGCTGCTATTGTTATTATTGTTATTGGGGCAGCAATGTTTTGTTCATGATGAAATGACAAAGGCAGTAGAGAACCACTAACAATTTGTAGAAGTTATTTTCTGGCCAAAGAGAGAACAAGAAAGTCTTTTATTTAGTCCTAAAATGTGGTTCAAGGTAACCTGTAAATCCAAAGCATTTTTTTCTCTGTCAGATACGCCAGTCATGTCTGAATTCTGTGGAAAAATCTTTGAGATATGAGTAAAATTTGTAATTATCCAAAAAGCTAATTAATTTAGCAGATTGTAAGGAACATGTTCTGATAGTGCATGATTTATTCATCTTAATCAGGATTCTGTTCTTCAGGGTCTGCACTAGAAATAAAGACCTCATTATATAATCTGCTGTGACCACCTGCATAACTGACATCATCTACCCAGATTTGTGCAAGGTGTTTGACACTGTCCCACATGACATCCTGGTCTCCAAACGGACAAGGCATGGATTTGACAGATGGACCACTCAGTGAATAAGAAATCAGATGAGTGGCCACACCCAGAGAGTTGTGGTCAATGGCTCAATGTCCAAATGGAAGCAAGTGATGAGTGGTGTCCCTCAGGGGTCAGTATTGGGACAAGTGCTGTTTAACATCTTTGTTGGAGATAGGGACAGTGGGATTGAGTGTATCCTCAGCAAGTTTGCTCACAATACCAAGCTGTGTGGTGTGGTTGACACCCAAGAGGGAAGGGACGCCATCCAGAGGGACCTTTACAGGCTGGAGAGGTGGGCCAGTGCCAACCTCATGAAGTTCAGCAAGGCTAAGTGCAAGGTCCTGCACCCGGGTCAGCGCAACCCAGGCACACATACAGGCTTTGGGAAGAATGGCTAGAGAGCAGTCCTGAGGAGAAGGACTTGGGGCTGGTACTTGATGAGAAGGGCCAGGGAGGTGATTCTGCCCCTCTACTCTGCTCTGGTGAGCCCACCCTGGAGTACTGTGTACAGTTCTGGAGCCCTCAGCACAAGGAAGATATAGACCTGTTGGAGAGGGTGCAGAGAAGGGCCACCAAGATGTTCAAAAGGCTGGAGCACCTCTGCTATGAAGACAGGCTGAGAGAGTTGGGGCTGTCCAGCCTAGAGAAGAGAAGGCTCCAGGGAGACCTTATATCAGCCTTCCAGTACTTGGAAGGGGTCTACAGGAAATCTGGGGAGGGGCTTTTCATCAGAGAAGATAGTGATAGGACAAGGGGTAACCGTTTTAAACTGAGAGAAGGGAGATTTAAGTTAGATATTAGGAAGAAATTCTTCACTATAAGGGTGGTGAGGGACTGGAATGGGTTGCCCAGGGAGGTTGTTGATGCTCCATCCCTTGAGGTTTTTAAGGCCAGGTTGGACGAGGTTTTGTGCAATCTGGTCTAGTGGTAGGGTTCCCTGCTCATGGCAGGGGGGTTGGAAGTTGATGATCTTTAAGGTCCCTTCCAACCTTAATGATTCTATGATTCTATGATTCTATAACCCTTGACTTTAACATTCCACCAATTTATGAAACAAGGGGGTCCTGTGATAGGAATTCTTGGTAGTCTACAGTGGATTGAACCCATACTGCAGCCCTTCAGCAGCAACTTAACATTTTTAAAAACAAATTAGCCAATTAATGTGAAATAGCTCATCCCACACATCTTCCTTTTAGTACCTAGCATTTCTACATCTGCCATGAAAAAAGCACTGAAACTAGGTGCATATTCCAGTAACTGTCTCACCCACCCATCTTCTTCTGTCTTGAAGGACTTCATAAGGCCTTTTAAAAGTAATATTGTGTTCACAGTTCGTGAACAGGCAATCTCTGAGCTCGTCTTCACCCAACTCATTGTTTCCAAGGCAATTCAGATATCCAAGTGTTACCCTGAATTTTTGTCTGACTTAAAATATATACTGATGGACTACTATTATTTAACCAAGAGCTTCACTTCAGTCTTTAGTAATCTACTGCATCCTGTTGCTACCTATTAACCCTACTGTGCTCTGCAGATTCAAATATGATTATGCTCTGGTCCAAGTCAAGGATAGGTGGTATTAATATTATTATAAAGGTGTGGCCATTTCATTTTTTTTGGTAGTGTAGGAACCTTGTATTCCTGCACAGCACATTAATTCCCTTAAGTGTTCAAACTTGGGTGTAACAGAGAGCTTCAAAACACAGACCCAAGAAAGAGATGAGTTCTCTCCCCAAAAGAATCTCTGTGCTTAGTTTTAGCTCAAATATTCAGTGTTTGCTCTTCCCAAGTATGTGGCTATTGAGAAGTCCCTTCAGCTCAGTATATTGATGGAGATCACATATGAGTCATTCTTCAAATCTTAGTGAAAACAGAGATTGAGACATGTGCTTTTTTGAAAACGTCATAGCTTATCCAATGCTAAGTTTCTTTATGGATTATTTTTAATGTATTTTCATTTGTCTTATTGTATTTTCAATTATTAGTTTTGTATTAGTTTCTCCTCTAAATAATTGTTAATTTTAGTCAAATTAGAGTGTTCCCTTTTCTCAGCAGTAGACATTTCATCAATACAAAATTCCTATAACATCACGGCTTTATTCAGCAGAATATTTTATTTTATTCAAATGTGATGAACACTAATTCTGAAAGTAGTCTCTTTTTATATGAATGTCCCACTGTGAAAGTCTTTTCCTGTTATGGCCTTTTCTTCAGCCAAAATGATAGTGGATATATCTTGCACTAAAGTCTGATGCTTTAGCTGCTCTGAAGATAGCTTCCCTCTTGCCTGCTGGCTCAAAAGTGCCAGCAGCCACTTGTAGTCAATAAAAAGATTGTCTTGGATTCAGATAAACAGTGTATCAGCCCCGTTGGACACAGTAGGTGTTGTACTCACAATCCCTTTGCTTAGAATCCTCCAGTTGCCCACGAGCAGGCTGTCCCCATGTGTCATTAGACGAAAGGGCAGGGAAGATGGCTGGCCTGGTTGAACAGAGAACTTTTGGTAGGACTTAGGATTTTACCACCTTCGGAAGAAGGGAAAGGCAACTCAAGAGGAGTACAGAGATCTCATTAGGTCATACAGAGAGAAAATTAGGAAGGCAAAAGCCCAAATGGAGCTCATCTTGGCCACTGACGTAAGGGACAACAAAAAAAAAGTTTTTATAAATATATTAACAGCAAAAAAGAGCTAGAGAGAATCTCCATCCCTTGCTGGATGTGGGGGGAACACTGAAGCCAAGGACAAAGAAAAGGCTGAGATACTTAATGCCTTCTTTGCTTCCATCTTTAATAGTCAGACCAGATCCCCCCAAGGTGTTCAGCCTCCTGAGCTGGAAGATAAGGACAGAGAGCAGAACAACACCCCCATCATCCAGGAGGAAGTAGTTAACAATCTTCTTCTGCACCTGGACACACACAAGTCTATGGGGCCTTATGGGATCCACTATAGAGCACTGAGGGAGCTGGCAGGGGAGCTTGCTAAGCCTTTCTCCATCACTTATCAACAACAGGGGAGGTCCCAGGTGACTGGAGGGTGGGTAATGTGATGCCCATCTAAAAGAAGTGCCAGAAGGAGGATCTGGGGAACTACAGACCTGTCAGCCTAACCTTGGTACCAGGAAAGATCATGGAGATGCTAATCTTGAGTGAACTCACACGGCAAGTGCAGGGCAGCCAGGGAATCAGGCCCAGCCAGCATGGGTTTATGAAAGGGAGGTCTTGCTTGACCAACCTGGTCTCTCTCTGTGACCATGTTAACTGCCTGTTCGATGATGGGAAGGCTGTGGATGTTGTCTACCTAGACTTTGGTAAGGCCTTTGACAATGTCTCCCACAGCATTCTCCTGGAGAAACTAGCATATCATGGCACAGACAAGTGTACTCTTCACTGGTTAAAAAAACTGCCTGGATGGCCATGCCCAAAGAGTTGTGGTAAATGAGGTAAAATCTAGTTGGTGATTGGCCACCAGTGGTGTCCCTCAGGGTGCAGCTTTGGGGCCAGTTTTGTTTAATATCTTTATCAATGATCTGGATGTGGTGTTGAGTGCATCCTCAATAAGTCTGCAAATGACATCAAATTGGGTGGGAGTGTTGATCTGCTTGAGGGTAGAAAAGCTCTACAGATGGACCTGGACAGGCTGGATCAATAGGTCAAGGCCAATTATATGAAGTTAAATAAGGCCAAGTGCCAGGTCCTGCATTTCCCCAAGCCGATGCTACAGGCTTGAGGAAGAGTGGCTGGAGAGTTGCCCAGCAGAAAAGGACCTGGGGGTTCTGGTGGACAGCTGGCTTAACATGAGCCAGCAATGTGCCCAGGTGGCCAAGAAGGCCAGTAGCATCCTGGCCTGCATCAGGAATAGCATGGCCAGCGGGAGTTAGGAAGTGATTGTGCCCCTGTACTCAGCACTGGTGAGGCTGCACCTTGAGTACTGTGTTCAGTTCTGGGCCCCTCACTACAATAAGGACATTGAGGTGCAGGAGCATGTCCAGAGGAGAGCTACCAAGCTAGCGAAGGGTCTAGGAAATAAGTAATATAAGAAGTGGTTGAGGGCACTGGGGTTGTTTAGTCTGAAGAAGAGGAGGCTGAGACCTCATTACCCTCTACAACTACCTGAAAGGAGGTTGTATTGAGATGGGTATTGGCCTCTTCTCTCAAGTCAATAACAGTAGGACCAGAGGAAATGGCCCGAAGTTGCACCAGGGGAGGTTTAGGTTGGATGTTAGAAAGAATTTCTATACTGAAAGAACGGTCAGTCACTGGAACAGCCTGCCCAAGGAGATGGTTGAGAGACCAGCCTTGGAGGTATTCAAGAAACATGTAGATGTGGCACTTCAGGACATGCTCTAGAGGTGCTTAGGTTGTGGAGGGGTTTTTTGTGGGTGATTTTTGGTGGGATGTGTGTGGGTGTGTGTTTTTTGGGTTGTGTTTTGCATTATGGTTTTTTGTTTGTTAGTTAGTTGGGTTTTGTTGTGTTTTTATGTTTGTTTGTTGTTGTTGTTGTTTGTTTTGGTTTGGTTCGGGTTTTTTTGTTTTTGTTTGGGTTATTTTTGTTCTGATGGTTGAATTCGGTGATCTCAAAGGTCTTTTCCAAACATGACGATTCTGTGATTCTGTTATTCTGTCATTACCTGCTTACAAATTTACAGTAGTAGCAACTGTGTGTTCAGAGCAGAGTGCAGCTGCATTGCTGTGGGTAACAGTGGAGAAAAGGCAATGGAAATCAGAAAGTTTTGAGGTTTTAAAAGATACAGTGATTGTTTGTGTGAAACAGCTTTGCATATTTATGCTGACAATGCACAGTTTGTTTCTTCTTTGTTGCAAACCATGTTTCCAGAAATGATGCAGAAAGGCATTTTAAATGAACTGTTTTAGCTCTTCTCTGTAGAGGCACCATCCCACACAGACAAAAAAAAAAAATCCCAACAACCTCAAAAGACCCCTACCTCCCCCCAATCTCTGTGAAAGCACTGGGCATACAGAGCTTAAGATAAAGAGTTATTTGTTTATTCTACTGAATTACTGTGTGGCAGAAGTGACTCTCAGCATGATCCAGCCCCTTCCTTGTATATCATCACAGCTGCAGTACATGCTTTACCCACATAATGTCTCTGGGTCTTGGGCATCGTTGTGGTTCAGCTGGCACTCAGCCATGCTCATACAGTGAGCAAAGGCAGAGAAATCAGACTGTTCAATCAAAACGATGAATTATAATGGTTTGAGGTGGGTGCTGATGTTGTGATTTCTGTCTTCTGTCACAAATGTCAAGGTGAGGAACTGTATTTACTGAGTAGATGTTGCAATTCAGGTAGAGTGAAACTTAAGAATTATTTGGGAAAGAAGAGTTGATGCTTATCCCATTCACACCCATACACTTTAGGTAGGTCATCAGAGCAGTGCTAACATAAAGGACATCGCAGATGAGACACAGATTCTTTTTGCACATCCTACCATTTCAGATAACATGAGAATGTGTTTTAGGCATACCGATTTTTTTTTTTTTTTATGATCCAAGCAGCCTTTCATCCACATTATCTTTACACAACTTACTGAATTTTGTATATATATACTTTATAGTGTATATATACACTATATATTTTTTTTATATATATATATATATACTTTGTATATATATACTTTATAGACTCTGTTAGGTTCTGTTAAATTAATACTTTATTAATTTAAATTAATTATAGTCTGATACTAACTTGTTGAACCTGTTGCTGCGGAGTGATTGGTTTTGAAAAGGAATTCTTGGCTACCTTAGGCAAGAAGGTATGTAGGTTTTGGTCCCAGCCCAAACCTATCATCTATTAATAGTTTAGGAATAGACATTGGTATCTAAAATGGGTGTTGAAGTAGAAAACCAGACTTAGACGTTTTTAGATCAAGTGAGGAGACAGAAATCATTCTTAGGTCCTTTGTCATGTTTCTAGTCCACTGAGGCTTTTTAACCAAAACAACTCCTATATTCTCTTAAGTTTCAGATAACCCTGAAGTGAAAGTATTGTAAGGAAACAATGTCCCTTTGTTAAAGCGAGTTCCTGCTGAGGAACAGTCTGACTTGCTTCCTCCAGTAACTTCTATAGATGCTCATTAATGGAAGTGTTGCCTCAAGTATGAATGAGGTGGAATAAGGCACAGCCGGGGAGACAGCAGCATTTACCTCCCCACGCTCCTCAGCCTCTCACTCTCTGTATGCTCACCCACATCCACAGACAGAATAGCTCTCAGGGCCCATTTTACTTGGTGGAAAAGGGCGTTGTTTCTCAGTGATGAGGCCCAAACCCATTTTTGGTAGGGTCTCCTACCTGTTATTTTAACATTTTGTCTTTCTTAAGTTACAGACACTATTGAGAAGCTTTTTTTTTTTTTTTTTTTTTTTTTTTTTTTTTCTATACTGGGTTAGGGACTGTGGAAGCACCTGCTTAGCTGCAGAAACTTCCCTCATGACTCAGAAGGATCAGCTGGTTGGCTGCTGGCTGCTGCAGTGAGTTGCAGTAGCCCCTCTCTCTGTGGCTTCTCCTGTGATGGGTTTGGGGATCACCCTCAGGAGGAGAGCATCAGGTTGATCTGGATGTGGTAGCATGAACCTGGGGCCGCAGTTCAAGGTATAACGGGAGGGAGAGGGATTATCCTGGTGGGAAATGTAAATAAGTGAGGTAGAAAGGATAGGACAGAGAGAAAAAAGCCTTCTCCTGTGCCTTTTCACTGATAAATCTGCGAGTGAGCACTGCCAACAGTGATGAGACTTGCTACAACCAGGGAAACACAAGAAAAGAATGTCAAGAAACCTCTTTCCTAGCTTTTGCACCAGATGTGGAAAAATTTCCTATCTCCTTAAGGAGATTCAATTATAGGCTGCTTTGGAGGAAAACCAAGTGACACTCTTCATGGTGAAACTGTTCCAATTTTCAGAAAAGATTGTAAGATTTGTTGGGCTGCAATAAAAAAAAGAATAAAAGGGAAAACATTATGCAGCTTATTGGTTAGGCATTCCTGTGACAGAAAGGAGATACAGTTTTTGATCCCTGCTTCACAGAATATTATTGCATTTCTCAAAACTGTAAAACAGATTAAAAAAAATATCTCAGAGATGAGTCGATTGTTTCCAGTCAGGATAATTTACCTTGAAAATCTGAATTTAATAATGTACAGGGTTAATTGTTTATATGCCAAGAACTGCTGATATTTCTTTTCATATTAATATCTAAGGCTTGTCTTTCAGTCAGCAACACTTAAAGAGATATGGGACTATGGCAATGGCATGAGACTGCTTTGAAAAATGTTTCCTGAGGAAATTCCTAAGGCTTGGCACAGTGCTCTCTTAGTTTTACAGTATTTCTTTCTGTAATCCTTCTTTCTGTTTTCCTTCCAAAAAGATCTTTTTCATTTTTTTCCTCTGGCCTAGATTATTTCCTCTCATAGAAAAATTTACCTGTGCTTGGCAGTGTGTGAGTCTAACTTAGAGACTGTTTTAAGATGCATGGCTTTCTCCACTGACTATGTAGGAAGCTGCAGAAGATTAGGGTTTCACATCATCTAATTTCAGATTTCTACAATATCTAGAACTGCACTAGTTTTCTGGACTCAATTTATCATCAAGGGAGAGACTTGTCAGTAGAAGAAATTATTTGATTCATCCTAAGTGACAGAAACTGGATCAGAGGAGCCACTGGCTGGAAAAAAAACGCTTCTCTGCACTGACTGTGAATATTCCATCTCCATGTAGACCTGTACTAAGGTACAGTCCATTGCCAAATAGCTGTGTTGATAAGCATGCATACTAGGCTTCACTGCATGCCTGCTGGTGAAGTTTCAAGGACCTTCTAAAATGTAAAATGCAGTTAAATAACTTCAAGCATTTGGGAACTAGTTAATGAGATATCACTATATGCGTGATACAGTGCATGGTGTTACTAGTCAGCCAATCAGTTAATGCTTGTTGACTCAGTAACGTAATGTCCACTGGTAGGAAGGTTGCACAAAACTAAGCTGAATGTTGACGCTTATCTTTGACTTTATAGAATAGCCACTGCTCATGCCATACGGCTGTTCATTTGAAGAAACATAGGATGTTTCTTTCTGACTCTTGGTGGTCAGCATGTATCCTTCTTTGCAAGACACTGGGAGGAGGCTGGTGTTTCCAGTACTATATGAAACAAGTGTGAGTTGAACATAAAACTTGAAGATTTATGACTGATGTCTCTCTGGGGACTTTTCTTCTGTTTGCCAGTTTGGTTGGTCAGTATGTGGCCAGACAGGAATGCTTCCAGTTGGAGGGTAGGGGAGAGGATATAGTTACCAGTTTAATGAGAACCACATACTTGCAAGGGGGCACAAGCTAGTTCTCATTAGGAAAGGCAACAGCTTCCCAGCCACAGGAACTCATCAGAAGCTGGGAACCAGGAGGCGCTGCCTCTCACAGAGCAAAATGCTGTTAATCAGCAGTTCTCTGGGCAGCCTGCTTTGCTTTGCTCAGAGAAGCTCAGAAGGCCTCTAGCTCTTATTTGACTGTCTGTACAAGACACCAATTCTCTCTGAGTTTCTGCAGACATCTCTCCTCCTTAAAATGTAGTATTGTGGAGGTCATCATCCAGACACGCAGGAATCAATATGATTAGGTGAATGTCGTTTATTTTACGTGCCAACCTTCCTTATATAGCCCCTTGCTGTGTACATGTGTCCAAAACCACTCTTGTCATTGGTCAATTGTCATAAAGCCTGCCATGACCTAAACAGGGATTGGTTCCTAGCCTTATAGCACACACATGCGCAGTCATGACTCTCCACCTCACTTCCTTCTTTGGCACATCTGGTCGTTTACTTCGCTGCTCACTTTCTCAATTGGTATCCATGGAAACGTCCTTGCTCGGGGGCCCAGGTGTTTTCAGTAAAGGCTGGATTGCTCACATGTCCATTGCTCGCTAAAAAGCCTTCTACACAGTATTTCTGTAAAGGATTAAAACATTTTTTTATTATTATTTTTATTTAATTAGTGGTATTGAATGCTGTTCTACTTTGCATGTGTTGAACAAAGTGGGGGTCTGCAAAAGTTGAAGATACAGGTATTTTAGGCCCTGATCTGACTTTCAAAGTCCTGCAGTGTAGATGGGCATGTGTTTGCAAAAGGTTGCTTCCTTTCTATGTCTAGCCTGTGGGCTGAGGATATATGGAGTATATAAATTTGTTTTGTTTTGAGGCTTTTGGACAACTCAAGAGCTTTGCATTGCGTGTCCTGAGCTATATTTGAGACACCAATATGTGACATGGTACTATACAAAGAAATTACCAAAACCCAAGCAGCTGTGATAGGCACTCTAACTCATAAAACGTTTCCCTTCATAGGATTAGCTTTTCTGTGTAACCATGATATGCTGTTAGAATCACCCTCTTTCCAATTGCAGACCTTGCAGCTGTCAGTGCAAACACAGCTGTAAGTGCACCTTGCTCCACTGTATGCTACGTGTGACCTTTTCGCAGTTAGTGGCAAAAGGATACTAAGCAGAAGAACTGCCATGAGCATTTAAATATTGCTTTTGAAGCTTCAGAAAGCACAGAAGATTGCCTAACCCATCAAAGGGTTACATTTCCAGGATGAAAGATCATCACCAAAGTGCTGATTGTACGAAGGATTGTAGAAATTCCAAGCAGGAAAGATACACCACAGCCTGAACCCATCTTACATTGAGACGGGTTGAATGACAGTAGTCCAAGTGTCTGCATACACACAAGCAAAGAGAGAAATAGCATCTCACTGAATGGCAAATTTAAATGTACATGAAGAGGAGAGAAAAAATAAATAATAAATTAAAATGGACTATAGCATCCCTGGAGGCAGATGCTGTAAATCCTTTTGATAGCATCAGTTCAATAACTACAATAACAAAAAAGGTTATTTTTTAATAACTTGGTCTACAACTAGGCCAGTACCTTGTAAAATCAAGAGAATGACTGACAGAGACAAATAGCTTTCAAAAGAGACAGAGTCCCTTTTTAATAATGCAAGTTTAACTAAATTATAAATCATTTCATAGTCTTTGCTCAGACAAATCCCATGTCGCAAGCCTCACTGATACTAGCCTATAGCTCAACACCTATGCCAAACCAGCTGCTCAGATACAGGCTTTCCCTTTCTGTGTGTGCAATTTCCTCATCATTTTTCCCTCTGTCAGTTTAAATTGCTTGGAGATGAGATTCCAAATCAGACAGCCCCAGTGGAAAAATACAGAGAAATGATGCTATTGCTGCAGGAATGGAAGTCATGGAATGTTCTCATAAGAATGATTCCTCTTCTTCTGGATCACTTTAAAAGTTTGCCAGATTGCCTTTGGGCTTTATATGTGTTTTTTAGGGGAAGTATATACAGGTTAAAGGAATGTTAACCTGATATACTGTTCAAGTCAGGGCAGTCAAACTCTGTGCTCAATAAAGAGCAGGAATTCTTCCATCCACACAGCTTCCAATTGCCAAAGGACACTGGGACTCTTTTGTGTCTTTCATGAGTTCTCTGTGGTCACTGGGGACTGGATAAGCAGGGTTTCTCCTCAGCCTACTGTCTTTCTCTGTGGTTCTTCTGCACTTATTTACTGGCTATGCATAAGACTACCTGTACAGCAGCCTACTACATCCTTTCTCGTTTCAGAAAATCAGCTTCAGAGGAACTTGCATTCACACTTCTTCCTGTTGGTTCATCCTTAAAATGTTCAGAATGGAGAAGGAAGACATGCAGAATCAGTCTTTTCTGCAAACCCACTGTCCTAGTTGAGGAAAACAAGGATGTGAGAGAGCATTTCCTTCTGTACTGTCATTGGGATGACAGCAACATATGGCAATTGTAATATGCTGCAGAGCATTAAACAAGAAAATATAATTCATTCCAGTCACATGACTACCACATGAAGGCTTGACATTAAAAGTAGTTAACAATAAGGCAGATAATAAATGAGCAGTTTTACAAATGCCAAATATTAAAAAATCTTGAGAATACCTTAAAACACAAGTGACTTTAAAAAAATATTTTTTTTTGAGGTTTGAAGTTTTTTTATGCCTTTGTTCTGTATTTCTGTGTTGCTAGTTTGCACAATGGTCAATTTTTAGTCTTGCTCTCAAAAGCATTTATGTTGGAAATCAGTATTAAAGAAAAAACAAATTATTTATTCAAACAGTCTGATAATTCTGGCACCAAGAACTATGTGGAGGAATAAAAAGCAAACCAGCCAACCCCCCAAAAGAACAGGAAACAACTTGTTCAGTGAGACAACCAAGGTGCTAAGATTGGCAATCGTGACTAAACTCAATCAGCTTATATTTTTGAAATATCTTGCTGATTTAATAAAAGTGTTGCCCAGCAGTAAAAGAAGAATGGCAGTTTTTTAGCTAGCAAGTGTTTGAAATACCATGTCACTAATAAAATCTTTCTTACTTCTCTCAGCCATTCTTTTTTTCCCTACTCTGTGTTTGAGCTCCTTGCTTACGTATCTGAAGTCAGTTCCCTTTTCCAGGATGGAGACACCATGCTGAATAGGAGTATGCTTTCTGCAATGGCAAGCATTGATCCTTTTTTTCTTGTACAACCCAGATTAAATTCTCTATTTTCTGCCATTAGTTGAGGACTGCAATGAGTCTTCCTCAGCTGGATTGGTTTATTCAGCAGTATTTAAACCCCCCTTGTGCATGTCTGTGTGAAAATAAGAGTACTATGTGTTCTACTGCTGTTTACAAGTGCTTAAAGAAATTCAAAAACAAGAAACATATTAAAAATGTCAAAAGGATGATTTGTTCTCCTGAGGATTTCTGCAGTGTTTCTGCTTTTGTAAAATAAGGTCTCAAAAAAAAAAAAAAAAAAAAAAAAAGCCACCTTGGAAATTTAGTGTTGTTGCCTGACTTGTACAGGAAAAAAAAGATATAGTGAGGTGCTCTATTCCCTCAGCCAGCACCTGTTTCTAAGATGTTTCTAGCAGGTAATAGTTTGTTAGTGGGATGATGTATGTTACCTTGTGGAGGCAACAGTGTACTGTCATTTCTGCAGTTTGTCCAAAGAATTTTGCCAACCCTACTATTTTTCTGAACAGAGCACAGCTGCCCATTCCACTCTTGACAGGACAGGATATGCTGATATAAATCACACTGCAGATCCTGAGCTGCAATGAATCTCATAAAATGAGAGGATAGTCTGCTGTAATTAAATTGTGGAGGAATCCCTATAGAAAAACATACTTCCCTTAAGGTGTAATATTATGTTTTTAATAAAAAGGATAGATCTCAATGCAGTGCATTCCATCCCCACTGCCTGTCAATGTTTATGTATGCAGGCTTCAAAACCAAAACCATGCAATAATAAAATTTGAATTCTGAGATGCTGTATTTCTTTTTGATGAGGAACTAATTGTACCATATCACTGACATGCTGAATAAATGTTTAAAGATCAAGCTCCAACATCAGTAAGCACTTTTTGAAATTGACATCACATACTTTCAACTATGAGAATAGGACTTGTTTGTGATCTGTTATGTTAGGTAATGATTTTCAAAACTGCAGCCAAAAGAAGTCCATTGAGGTAACAATTGGAAATATGTAGGTCTTTTCAGTTCTGATTGTTTAACTTAATATTTTTCACTTTAATACAGAGTATACAGAATTGCTGGAGATAACTGATATAAAACAATTCTCATAAAGCAACTCAGCTAATTAAAAGATGTAAAAGTTCTACATTCAAACAGTCTAGCCAATATCTATCACTATCAGAGGCATTCATTTAATGAAAAAGAAGCCCTCCAGTGAAATTTGAGTAGTGACTGTCTAAGTGGACTCTTTAATTTAACTATCTCCTTTAGGGGTTCTTCAGTTTTAGTAATAAACACTGCTCTACCTCCTGGAAATGTGCCTCTGTGCATGTGCCTGCACCCACACACTTGAGAAGGCTTCATATAAGGAAGGACCTGGCCTTTTCCACCTAGAAACAACACATGGAATTAAATACTTAAACATGACCCCCCTTTCTTGCATAAAGATCAAAATAATTGTCACATTTGAAGCTGGGAAGGAATTTTCCATTTTTTCAGTTTGGTAGACTTTTTTTTTTTTTTCCCCAGCAGGGCTGAGGAAAAGGCCGATTCATTCTTACCTAACTTTTCTGAAAAGTGAATTATATCAAGATACTTCAGTCTGGCTTTGTATGAGGGCATGTTTAAGAAACAGTACTGACTCATTGGTTCTTCAGTTGGCTGACCTGACTGTCAATTTTTTAAAAAATTGCAAGACCAAGGGAAGGATAGGGCTGCCTATTTCCAGCTAGGCTAGCCACTTTCTCTGCCTTTTTCATAGATCTTTTTTCTGAGAATTTCCACTGGAAATAGGAAGGTGGACAGTCAAGAAGAAAAGCCATGTATTTATCTCTTTAACATACCTATATGATCCCCTATTACTATGGTGTCTGAGCAATTCCTGTTCTTTGCAACAGTTACCTTCAAAAAACTTGAATAGCATGGAACAACCCTGTTATCTGCATTTTATTGATGGGAGCTGGGAACCAGGCTATGTCTATATGCATACTGTCAGATTTCTCTTAGAGCTTCGCTTTCATGCTGAAGTGTTGTGTTCAGAGCACTTGAATGGAAAATTCAGCTTGGACAGGCTGAATTTTCACCAGCTAGCTCCTCTGGGAATGCTGCAAAGGCAACAGTGCTGGCTAGTGGGGCTGACTCAGGAGCATGGATTTGTCCCTCTTAGGGGGAGGTGACACAGGGTGCACTCCAGAGGAGAAGATTCAGGGTGCCAGGAACAGGTACTTAGGAAATAGTAAGCTGACATTGCAACCCAGTAAGGACCAGTCTCCCTTGGAATTGTGTATGAGGATGTGCTCCATGCTTGAGTGACTGCACCAGAATTTTTCAATTTGAGCATCGTTAAGTGAAACACATAAGCTGATCAGATTTCAGTGCTGAGAAGCAGGGGCAGCTCTGCATGAATCTCCTTTGAATGAGGTAAAAATAGGCTGAATAGAATCAAAACTGAATTGGGGATGTATTATGATGGACTGCCTTCCACTTAGTTTCCATCAGCATTCCTTGAGGCAAGGATCGAAGAAGTGGGTGCTTTTACTTCATCTTTGCTCTTTGTTTTTTTTTGTGTGGTTTTAGAGAGAAATCCATATAGTCTTAAAGACAGCTTTAGTGCTGTTCAATGAAGATCAGAAATACCTCAAACAGCAAAAGGTCAAACCAAATTAGATACTGAACCAAATCCAGTGAAATTCAGGAAAACTCTTAGAAGCAATGGTTTTTGAATATTCATCCCTGCTTTGCCCTTTCTGTCTCCTGTTTTCCATCTGCTTGTAATGATTGTACTTGAGCACTTCAGGGCAATGGGTACCACCATGCAACAGCAGAGTTTCAGCATCACCATCCCAGGGACATTGTTGCATTAGGACTCCCACTCTAAAGAAATAGTTTTTTTGGGGTGAACAGATGAGCAAGGAAAACAGAAGTGTTGCCCAATGAGTTGATATATATTATCCACCCTCCAGGATGACCTGGACAGGCTGGAGGAGTGGGCTAGCAGGAATCTTAGGAAGTTCAGTGGGGAGAAGTGTACGGCCTTGCACCTGGGAACTTGTAACCCAGGAGCAGGATCCCAGTTCAGACTAGGATTCACCCAGCTGGAGAGCAGCCCTACAGAAAGGGACCTGGGGATCTTGGTGGATAACAGGCTCAACATGAGTGAACAGTGTGCTGCAGTGGCAAAGAAAGCCAACAGGATGCTGGGCTGCATCAACTAGGGCATTACCAGCAGAGATAAAGAAGTCATCATCCTGCTCTACTCCACGCTTGTCAGACCACACCTGGAGTATTGGGTTCAGTTTTGGTCCCTGTTCTACAAAAAGGATGCAGACAGGCTGGAGAGGGTACAAAGAAGGGCCACAAGGAGGATCAGAGGACTGGAGGACCTGCCATGTGAGGAGAGGCTGAGAAACTGGGTTTGTTCAGCCATGAGAAGGCAAGGCTTTGGGGAGACTTCATTACCATGTTCCAGTACTTCAAGAATGGCTGCAAAGAAGACGGAGATTCCCTCTTTACAAGGAGTCACATGGAAAAGACAAGGGGTAATGGGCACAAATTGCTCCTGGGGACATTTTGATTGGACACAAGAGGTAAATTTTTCACCATGAGGACAGTCAAACATTGGAATAGTCTCCCAAGGGTAGATTTCCCCACATTGGGCAGTTTTAAGTCTCAGCTTGACAGGGTGATGAGCCATCTCATATAAACTGTAGTAGTACCTAGAGAAGTTGGACCAGATGATCCTTGAGATCCCTTCCAACTTGGCATTCTATGATTCTATGATTATTGTTTGGGGGATTATTATGTACTCAACACTTTGCACCATGACCAGAACAACAGACTATGTCTGTTACCAAGATACTGTCTCTCAGTTGAGAGAGAAAGCTGCACTTCAATAAATAGCGAGCTGTGCCTCATCCTTCTTTTAAAAATGTAGCCATAGGCTAAATATAGTATTCTGCGTATTTGATTAGTTGCTTTTTATCTGCTCAATTTATTATGGGTTGCATTTTCTTTAATATTGTGAGGGGACCTAAAGTTGCAGACAGGCCAGTATGAGTTCATAAACCTGGAGGATTAAATTGCTATTGATATCGAGTCTCTGAAGCTTCAGCATTCTTTATTCTTTTCCTGTATTGCTGTGTAGTTATCCCCTGTGCTGCTAAAGTGCTACCAAAACTCACTGCAGCCATGTCTGCATTTTAATGATAGGTGAAATGATCCTTGCCTGCAGTTTGCTAAACACTTTGACATCCTTTTGAATTTAAGGTGTTATAGAATTGTGAGATCATTATGTGGTTTTAGATTCCCAAACATCTCCTACATGTATCTGAATATTGATAAACCTGTGGCTTAAAAATGCTGTGATTGCAACTTCAGAAATTTCTTGCTCCAGTTTGTTTAACCAAAGCTTGTTTAACATTAAATATTTAGCAAATTTCTTCCTTCAGATCAGCATACTCATTAATAACTTAAAATATAAACTACCATACATTAAACATGCAAATCAGACATTTTATTCAAACGGAGTCCTCCGTCTCCTACACATAGTTATGATAAATAGCACTTTCTGCAGTGACTCACAGCACTGTTTCTCTCAAAATTACCCCCTGAGCATCGAGAGAGGCAGGGAGAGGCAGCAGAGCCTGGCTATGTCTTTGTCCTGTGCTGTCTGCCTCTTACAACACACCTTTAAACTTGTGGTCGCTTTTTCTGCTACTATGCTCTGGCTGTACATTGTATTTAACTCACTTTGTGGTGTCTTTACATGGGGACAGTGAGATACATTTTTTTAGTGCCTGCTTTTTGGAAGCTTGATCTGTGACGTGTTTACCAAATTACTGCTACAAAACAGCTTTTCCATTTTAGGAACAGGGGGAGTTGAGGACCAGCCAGCTTGGTTCAAGCTATGGTTCTGTGAGAGAGAGACTGGAATACGTAGGTGTCTGTGGGAAAAGGAACTGTTTTGTGACAGGCTGAGAAAGATGGGGTTGTTCAGTCCAGAGGAGAGAAGACACCAGGCAAATCTCATAGCGGCCTTCCAGTGCCTGAAAGGGCCTACAGAAGGGCTGGGGAGGGACCTTTTACAAGGGCTTGTAGTGAGACGATAAGGGGTAATGGATCAAAACTGGAAGAGGGGAGTTATAGATTAGACATTAGGAAGACATTTTTTAGTGTGAGGGTGGTGAGACACAGGAAGAGGCTGCCCAGGGAAGTTGTAGAAGCCCCATCCCTGGAAGTGTTCAGGACCAGGCTGGATGGGGCTTTGAGCAACCTGATCTAGTGGGAGGTGTCCCTGACCACACAGGGCTTGGAAACTAGATGATCTTTATAGTCCCTTCCAACTCAAACCATTCTGTGATTCTATGATTCTATCATATGCTGACAGATGGCATATAGGCACATAAGCCAAGCTTACATCATACCTTAGTCATGGGCACAATAAGAGACCTTGTAGTATTCACAGATAGAAGATATCAACCTCATGTGGCATTTGGACAGGCCTCAGTGAAATACAAGCACAAAAACTCCACACAGAATCTTTTCTCCAAGTGATTCATTTGTAATAGGTTTTTGAAGAGAGTTCCCAAGGGAGCTGTGAAGGATTGGTAAAGACTACAAGAACCATTGAACCTTTGAGGGGACTTGGATGCTGGTGAAAAGAAGAAATATGTGCTGAGTGGTGTTGACTTTGAAATAGGGCACTGTTTTGTGTAAGCAAATTAGATCCTGGAAATAGTAAGTAATCTCATCCAAGCTTAAATACTTAATTAAGAAGTAATCAGACTTTGTAGAAAAAAAGAAGTTTGAAGAGATGGTTCATACAGCCTTGCCAACCCAGCTTCTTATGACAAGGAGGGAAACTGAGGTAATACATTACCCGACCCTAAAATGGGCAAGCTCCTGTAGTCAGATTGATTGAGAGCATTTGTTATTTATCACACTAAGCCCTACCATAATGCTGCGTTTTCAGATCTCATCACATCAGGATTTAACAAACATGCTGTTCCTCTGCCTTCAGCACAGCCTCTCTGCATGTGTGCACTGCCAGCATGCCAAGGGTGAGCATACAGCAATTTCTTACATTGTATGACTTCAAAAAATAGTGAAGTCATTTCATATGTACATTTTTTTGTTTTAAGATGAAACAACTATTTTTAAAGAATTTTAAACAAGAATCACCTTAAAGGACTAGGATGGTTGGAATATGTGAGTATTTAATTCTGAAAATTACATGCTTTTAAAATTTGTTTTATTTGAGGTTCTGCTCAATTTATACTAAATTCTATGAAGGATTTTAATTCAGACATATTTTCTGAGAGTAAGTGTTCTTATTTTGCCTATGGAATTATATTGCTAAAAACCTCTAATTCTGAAAACACTCCAATCTGCAGTGTGATGGCTTAGTTTAAATCCGATTTCTTTATTTTAAGCATATATAGGTGTCAACTGCTTATTCTCTTTTTCCTAAGTTTCATACCACTGATGTTTATTAAAACAGAAGGTATCTGAACATTGCCCTTCAGCTTTCAGAGCATTTGGCTAAATGGCTATCACACTGCAGGTTGCCTTTTCTTTTAAAGTATTTCTATTGCATCTAAGTGTAGAAGCTGTTTAGTGCACTACAGCCATATGAAAACTGTTGTTTGCCTTAATTCTTTCTTTTCCTTTCATCCTCACTGATTACCACCTCAGTCAGAATTTATCAGCACTGCTCTGTGCACTGGACTGTGTGACCTAAATTTTATGACCCTGCATCCAAAATCTAATTCTCTGGTACAAACTCATATTTCTCTGTTGATCTTTTAAAGACTTTTTCCTCATTAGCATGGCAGGAAAGCATGTGGAAGCCAAGTGAAACAATATGCAATTTTGCATTACATTTAAATTCCTTGCTGTAGTGCACTCAGCTAACCTTCTATTAAATTTGTATTTTCTCCCCATATCCTTGTTTTCTCATTTGCAAATAAATAATCTAGCAGTGCTAAGGAGTTCTTTATTTTGCCTGTCTTGATTATTCCTGTTGGCTACTGGCCTTCGATTTGGCCATTTCTGTGGCTACTCAGGTAATCACAGTGCCGCGACAGTCTTTCTGGTCCATTAAAAGTCCCCAGCACCTGTGTTTCCATTGCAAGGGTATCTTTGTTTAAAATTGTAATATTCACAAGAAATTACACAGAATAAGAAAATAAATCTAATTATCAGCATAATGCCAACTTCTGGACAGTAAATTGTTATTATGAACAAACTATATCCAGTACTTTTATCATCCATGACAATGGGAAGTCATGAATAAGAAACAGGAGACATGGACAATTCGATGACAAGGTTCTAATGATATCAAGAAGTTTTTGCAGAAATCAGGTGTGAGTAGCACCTTTTTTTTTTTTTTCCCCCCCCAAGATTTCTACAAGAATTTGAATTATTTTGATAAATGTGAAAATAAGTGCATCTCCCAGATTTTTATATATCCATTCTTAGGCAAATAAAGGTATTTGTATGTAGCTGTCAATGCAATGTTATTTGATCATATCAGTTCCTAATAGACACACAGATTCTTATGGGTCACTTGCAAAATTACATCACAAATTTCCCACCAGAAATCATCTTCAGCTGAACAATTTTAAATAAAAATGTAAGGTGCTCTTGACAATCATAGTATTTTCTAAACCACATCCAGTGATGAAAACATTATGCTTCCTAGTCTTGTATTCATCTCTAATGTATTTTCTGACCCTGGAACATCACACCTAAACTCGATCCAAATTGTGTTCCTGCTCAATCTGCTACAGTTAGCAGGAACCAAACATAGCTGAGGTTTTTTGTTCTCTTTCACATAAGGAGACCACTTCTTCTCTGGTATAGTGTACACTGCATATTAAGTGAGCAGCTGGAAAAATTATTAGTATCAAAGCTATTTGGGGGAAGGGAGGGGAACACACTGATTATTAAAATGCCGGATGTTTACATGTTTCCACATTTTTTTGCTAAAAAAAGCAATTTTATGGACTTAAAAAGTTAGGAAATCCTAAAATCACAGAATCACAAAATCACAGAATGGTAAGGCTTGGAAGGGACCTCTGGAGATCATCGAGTACAACGCCCCTGCCACAGCAGGACCACGACAGAATCTAGGGAAGGTCACACAGAAATGCATCCAGATGGGTCTTGAAAGTCTCCAGAGAAGGAGACTAAAATAAAATTCCTTTTTTGCCTTTGTTTGCTGCTATTAAAATGTGTGTAGCTATACTAGCTTCAGAAAAACTGTTTACTGCTCACAATTTTATTCAGCACATGATAATGCACTTGATTAGGTACTTAACCTCCTGTTAAATTAATTGACTCTTGCTGATTTAAGGAGGGTTGACTTGCATGCATGCTGAACTGGATACCTTTGTTGTGTGTTTTGTTTTTTTTTTTCTACTAGCTGAGCAGTTTATCTTCCCAAGGTTTCCTGCTCTCTCTCATAGGTGACAAAAACTCCTGCCATCTTCTTTCTCAAAAGTGACCTGGAAGGCCCCAGTTCCCACCATCTCTCTCCTCTAGAAGTGATTGTCAAGCATCTTGCCAAGAAGGGCATCCCAGAAACCAGTGTATATGCCCACAGTGGTTTAAGTGCAAGAACTGGTTTAGCTGAAAGCACACTGAGATCACAATTAAAAGATCCACGACATCACTTTGGTCTCAAGAATGCAAACACCTTAGTTTTTAAACAATTGCATACAGAAGCATTCAAAGCACAAATGAGACAACACAATGTTTGCTATGGCAACATGAGTTCTAAAGCCAGCAATACAGTAATGATACCTCTGAAAAGAAAAATGTGAAATTGCTCTGTAAGGCAGATTAAAGGCAGCTGGTGAATCCCAAAGTAAAAAGGTAGTTCAAACCCATATAGGTAGCTCCTCTAATGTTGGTGTAAGGTAAACAAATCATGATCCAGTCACATTACAGAATCTACCACTGTGTTTAGTTATTTTTGCACCGCTACAGTCCTCCATCCCAGGAAATAATTCTCACTCTAGTCAAAATGGTGCAGAATAGCTTGCATCTGCACTACCTAAAAGTGTCTCAGCACTGCTGAGCACTTGATCCAGACCTCCCCTGGGCCCTACCATTGCACCCTAAACAAGGTTATTTGTATGTGTGCATTTTCTTGCCTAACTCAAAATGTCTGAAATAATGTTAAAGCAGCCTATTAAAAAAATATTTCTGTTCTAGTGTGAGAATTAAAGGTTCACATTCCACACTATGGAACAAAGCAGGGAAGTGTATAGAGAAATCTTAGGATGCAGAAGATGCTGCAGTAGTATTAAGAGGATTGCACAATGCAATGCAGGCAATTGTCCCTGGAGTAAAGTACTTCGAACAACTCAGTTTTAGTTTGGTGGAAACTGGTTCTTGACTTCAAAAAAGAACCTAGACTTTATTTAATTTGCATACAGTTTGGACAACTAGGGTACTGGAACTTAGGGCTGAACTGTATAGTGAAGTCGATTACAAAGAAAACAAGCCCTTTATTGTATTTACTTCTGTGTTTAGTAGCTGAAAGAAAGCATTTGGATACTTATGTATCAAATTAAATCCAAGTGTTACATTCCCAAGAGGAACTATTTGCAAATGTTTTTGTAAATCTGTGTAGGAATCAAAAGTCAAAATACATGAGAAGCTTCTGATATATTTTTATAACCTCTGGGGCTGCAGCATCTTGAATGACAATAATGAAATATTTCAAAACCCACTAACATCTGATAAAGACTTTGTGTTGCAACAGACATAGTTGAACGAGTCAGATCACTCTGATAGCTGAGTAACCACAACCTCACTTATGTTGACTAGTGTGGCATTTCACTAAGACTTGAAAAAGTATTCTTAGAACCCATCTGCTACCACAGATAATGTGGTTAACAAGTTGAGTGCAATTAAAGAAGCAGAGCTGCCCCCTCATATTAGAAGCTTTGTATACACTCAGTGCAGTCACTGAAAAGGGCCTAGATGTGCACCAGGTGAACAGTGTTTGCATCATTTTTCCAAAGCATCCACATAGCAAGTACTGAGGTAGAAAAAACAAACAGCTCCTGCTGGCTGTTTCCCAATGCTGTTAATAACAGATGTTCCAACAAAGTTATGACATGTTATCTAGATAGATAGAGCAACAATCAGCTATTAGTGCCACATTACTGTCAAAACAGGTCTGGAGAAATGGATAAGATCTCATGACATCTTTGAAGGTGATTTGACAGAGGTTGAAAGTGTCATAAAGATCCCACAGCCCATGCAAACTGTCATTATAGTTCTTTGTGACAAAAACATGTCATAGTTTTCATGATCAATCCATGTTATGAAATGGTGCATATGTCACTGAAAGTTACCCAGCTTGGACTGGTAGCTCATTGGTAACAACAGTGAACACTTCACTGTCTAAACATCTGTGTTTATATAGACAGATATTGTGAGATTTATTGTTTCATTTACTTAGAGACACACACACAAACAGACATGGTTGTGATGAGGAGGAACATAGGTTCATTTTTTTCAGGGAGACGTGTATCAGATTTCAGGTGTAAGATTTGTTTCCATGAGGAAGCCCAGAAAATTAAGATTTATGTTAGATCCTGTAATTCTATGTCTATAATATTGCATGGGCAGAGAGAGACACATGTAGGGGGTAGCAGCAGTTCTGATAAACCTTTAGACAGCAAATCCTTGCAATTTACCCCCTACTTGTGAAGTCTTCAAGTGCAAGGATTCACAAATGTGGGCTTGAGAAGGTATTAGTGGGTGTTTTGATACAAGTCAAGAGCACATTAAATATGCTCATGTATGAGATTACTAAAGTTTCAGACAGTAAAAAGCTATTCCCCCATGTGGTTAAAGCTGTGCCAAACCAGGTATTCATTACTGTCAGCACTAGCAAAGGAATACCTGACATGTTCCAGCAATTTCAAGTAGTTAAAGAATCTTCTCAGCTGCTGGTGATATTATCAGTGTTCACAAGTCTGTCTCTCTGGAGAGTATGTCAATCAACTCATTACCATTAAAAAAAAACAAACGTAAAGATAAAAGTTTTAAATGTGGATTCTGCTATCCTGAATCTACAGTGGTTTTGTCATGCTCCTTGCTCACTAAATGCAATTAATCGGCTTTTATAGGAGCCAAATTCATTTTGCTGTTGGTGCAAATATCTTGTTTTCTGTAGTAGCACATACCTTAAGCAAAGTATTGTGATATATATAATATTGTTGGGGATGCTTTTTCCATTCCTGTTTACTAAATATGTTAATAAGCTGCAAAATTCACAACAGTTTAAGAAGACTGTGGCTATTTTTAAAAGGGGCTATCTGAAGCACAGTTAGGAGATGTGACAGTTGATAGAAAATATCATGAAGGAGAGGAAAAGGAGAGGAAAAGGCTGAGGATCACCAAAAGAAAGAAATAAGAATATGTGGTATATCTAAGTGTATGTGTATGTTTCATAAAAGTTTTGCTTGATAAACTTTCAAGATGAACTATAGAACTCCCAGATTAGGATACTTTTAAATGCAATAGCTGAGATCAAAGAAAAAATCACAATGTTAAATATACAAAAGCACTCGTATCTATAGAGTACATTACTCAGTCATGGTAAGCAACCCACTTTAGATTTCATGATTACTTGAAAAACACTTTGTGGCTTACACTCTGCAGACACAGCACTTAAGATTGTGCTGTCATTCATGTATTGCAGGAAGCAAGCTAGGAATTGCATAAAAATTTCACATCTGTTGCATAGGGAAACAGCTTGGAAACAGCTTTACTTAACAGTAAAGATTGCATTAAGATGTCAAAGGTATCTACATTCAAGGATACTTTGCAGGTTTTTTTCAACTTGACAAAATAGACATGATGGTCATTGGTCTTTGCCTTTCAAAACTTGCTTCTTAGAGGACATAAATGGTGTTAAACAAATGAGAAAAAGTTGTACATGCACAGCTTTTCCAGTTTTGAGACATAGAATATAATGTGCATTTGGCTAGGTTAATGCTCTTGGTCAGGGACAGGAGGCATACAAAGGCTTTTAATTAACACCCCTGGAGTACTTTTTACAATAGTAGACAATCAGAAGCACAGATGAATTTCTTATTTGTGTCTTTCTCCATATGAAGGGATATGTAGAGAAATAAAAGTCATAAGAAAGAAAACAACAACAAAATACACTTCTTTGTTCCAGTGACAACAAATGTAATTGTGAGTGTTTAGGGACTTAAACACACTAAATGGATGTTTTGTGAGACATGCTGAAGATTCCTGCTTTGGTTTAGTTGATGAGTTTTTTGGTAGCGGGGAAAGGGCACCAGGAGGGGTTCCTGTAAGAAGCTGAGAAGCTCCCCCTGCTCCAAAACCCAGCTAAGGAGCCATTAGAAGGACAACAGATGCACCTCAGCGATTAACATATGAAAGAATCTACATAACACGTGAGCAGAGAATGACTCCGGGGAGAAGAGCTGTGCTGGGAAAGGAGAGCGGTGCTGGTGGTTGGTGAGGAAGAAGGGGAAGACGGTGCCCAAGCTAAAGTCTTCCTGCAAGCCATGGCGAGATGGCAGCTGTTCCCCTGCACTCATAGAGGAACGTGGTGGAACATTCCCTGGGGGTGCCAGGAGGGGTGAACTTGGCCAGTGGACTTGGATGTTGTGGCCAGAGGATTTGCTGCCCGTGGACTCTGATTGCACAGCTTTGGAAGACCCCAGCACCAGAGGAGTTTGTTCCCAAAGCAGCCCGTGACTCTGTGGGAAGCCCAGGCTGGAGTAGCTCCAGACCTCATGGGAAGGACTCATGAAGGAGAGGTTTGTAGAGGGCTCTCTACCATGGGAGGGACCCCATGGGGAAGCAGGAAAGGACTGTGAGGAATCCTTCTTCCTAAGGAGGAAGGAGCTGCAGCAGAAACCACCAGCCTGTGAACTGACTCTAAATCCCATCTCTTGTCCTCCTGTGCTGCTGGGAGGAAGGAGGGAGACAAACTGGGAACAAAGGGATTTGGGCCTGGGAAGAAGGGAGGGGTGGGATAACATATGCAGGCCCTGCTCTGTGTGTTGTCTGTGTCCTGTGTGTGTTTGATGAGTGTGAAATTAAATTATTATTTTTTCCCCAAGTTGAGTCTGTTTTGCCTGGGACCTTAATTGGTGAAGAACCCTCCTTGTCCATTGTCTCGACCCATGAGCTTTGTCCTCCTCATCCCAGTGTGTGTGTGTGTGGGGGGGAGATGAGTGAGTGGCCATGTGGCTGTTCCTTTGTTGTCATGTAGGGCCCAAACCATGACAATTTCCTTGAAGAGTATGTCTAGATAATTACCCATGCAAGAGGAGTGAGTGGTAGAAAAAAACACCTTATTTTGTATAGTCAATATTTAGGCATAACTATGCACTGATGGAGAAAGAAGTAGGGTCATAGGGAGAGCAACAGGGCACCACAATATAAAAGGGACATCAAGCTATTGGTGAGTGTCCAAACTAGAGTCACGAGGATGATGAAGGGTCTGGAAGGGAAGACTTACAAACAGCGGCTGAGGTCATTTAGATTATTCAGCTTGGAGAAGAGGAGGCTGAGGGGTGACCTCATTGCAGTCTATGGCTTCCTCACGAGGGAAGAGATGGGGCAGGTACTGACCTCTTCAGTCCTGTAACCAATGACAGGACTCAGAGAAATGGCAGGAACATGAATCAGGGGAGGCTTAGGTTGGATATCAGGAAAAGGTTTTTCACACAGAGAGGGGTTGAGCACTGGAATAAGGTCCCCAGGGAAGTGGTCACAGCACCAAGCCTGCCTTAGTTCAAGAAGCATTTGGATGATGCTTTCAGGCACATGCTGTGATTCTTGGGGTGCCCTACAAAGGGACAGGAGTTGGGCTTGATGATCCTAACAGATCCCTTCCAACTCAGCATATTCTATGATCTACTCGTAGCATTTATATAGCACTTCACAGGCTTAAAGCATTAAAGACTGAACAATCTATATTTATAAAAGTGTTCTTAACTCCCCATGTTCCTTCTGGGTAGTGTTAATACTTGCAAATTTTTTTTTGTTTTTCATATGTTTTGGTTGTGGGTTTTTTTGCTGGTTTGGGTTTTTTTTTCCCCTGCAAAATTCCAGCCTCTTCAACAAGCAACCATGTATGATTATCTTGATCTATTTTACCAGAAGAAGAATTGTTTGAAGTTCTCATCTCTGAGTAGTCATCTGTGGAGACGTGTCAACTCGTTCTTGTTGATGAAAAGTGCAGTCTGCTATTCCTTTCTTTCTGTCTTCTGGGCTCTACCAACAAACTTTTCTCACTGTTTCACATTTCAGTAGTAACTTGTGAGGGATTTCATGCTGCTTGGTAAGAGTGATGTGATAGATTTGGAGCTATTCAGAAGTAATTTATTAGTTCAACCAGGAGACTGGTACCTTTTCTGCTTGATAAGGAAGTGTAACTTCAGTTTCTACTTCTAGGAAACACTGTAATGGTCCATGACTCTAAAAATCTTTCCAGTTTAGAACTGGTATGTCTGTTTTCCATTTGATGCTTTCTTTTCTTGTCCTCAGCACTGAAAAGCTTTCTCAGCAAAGCATTTACATCTGCTTTCTTTACTGCATACCCCAACTCTTACTACTTTGTTATTTATGAAATTATAAGTATTCATCACTACTTTTAAGTCCACAGTGTGAATAATTCTTTACGTTTGTGTTGTTTTGTTTTTAACCTCAGAGTGGCAAAATGTATGCTACTGTTCCCTTCATTTCCACTGATAACAGGCTTACTAACAGGTACCCATAGTCATGCTCAGTTAAGTATGGCAATTCTTTACTTTCATTCTTTTCTTAATCTTGCTTACTCCTGTCTCTTTCTGCATTTGCTGGAACTACTTTTATTTCTATTTGCATTTTTTTCTTCCCTGTCCTGCTCCAGTTTCTCATCCTAAATCTCATATACGGAAAATTCCTTTTCTGTTAGCTCTCTTTCTTCAGCATTGCCTTACTAGCACTCCTTCACAGTCCTGTCTAGAAACGTGCCCTCTATGTCCTGGCTCAGAGGCAATCAATGTATCATGCCTGGTATCTCCTGCAGTGTTTCTTAAATGCATTTTAGTATCACTATGTCTCCAGACTTCTCTTCCATGAAGTCAATTAATGAAAAGTTCACAGAGGAGCACAATATTTCTGTTTGTGTACGATATCATGCTCCATATGATCGTGTTTCTTTGCTTCAGCTTCTTCCACTGCAGAGAGCTCTTTTCCATTCACTTGAAGCAATTCTCAGTCAATACAGAGCACCTTTGAAAGTATTATCCATTCCACCTCCACCACCAATTTCACAGCTCCAGAATGTCTGTTTTCCCATTTGTGTTTTCTAGTACATTATGGTATGTATTTTTCTTCTTTAGTGCCTTACTTAATAAAGATGTTTTTCAGAGTCAATACCTTATCTGATGAAGGCTAAAGTCAGTTTCTCCCCATCTGAGGACTTTCTGGACAGGTTTGGTTTAAGTCACTATCTGTTTTGCATTTGCTGCTTTAGGTTTTTTGAGGTTTTTTTGGTTTTGTGTGGAGGATATTCAACATTAATATCTTGTTGCTGCTCTGTTTTATGTTTGTCTCTGACTTGTTTTTTGTTGTGTTTTTTTTTGAAGTGATGTCTATAAAGACATAGGTTCTTGTAAGATGTGTATGAAACTCAGATCTCCCAGAATTTTGAATTAGGCAATTTATTTTCATATACTATTATACAGTATTTGCATGTACAATGGTACAATACTTCTTGTGGTAGGTTGAAGATAACAAGCCCTCACATAAGTGTCTGCATGTAATATAACAGCAGATTACTTTGATTTATTGCACTCTAATTGTATAGAAAGCCCATAAATTGCTATGTCATATGCTTGAAGTAATAGAATTTAACTAGAACAATTATGTAGCTAAGTAGAATTAGAACTTGATTGCTATTCTATAATAATCTCTCACAGCAGAAAAATTTCTTATTTATCTTTTTTTTTTAGCAATAATGGAAGTTAAGATGGTGTCTTCACACTTCAGGAGGGGAAGGTAGAATAAGGCAAGATGAAAGCAAGATGGGAATTGGAACGGAACCAATCTATTTTTATCCAGTGTTTTTTATTTGGTCTGTATATATGCACAGGTAACAAAAAAAAAACAAAACAAACCAAACAAAAAGTGTCATTTTTATGCAAGGGCATACTTAAGAAGTACTGACAGATGCACTAATGCTGAAGAATCAAGTGTTTAGTGATATAAAAAAATTATTGTGCAAAACTTGTTACCATTTTCCTTAAAACTGCAGGTTATCATACTCCGCATCAAGGGAGAAAAGGCAAGACAACAGCTTACTGCAATGAGAGATTTTTCTAAGGTGTATTGTGAAGTTTCACTAGCAAACAAGTTTGATCTTGATTGGGAAATTTATGTCTTATACACCAACACTGAAAGGAGCTGAACCTCAGGAAAAGCAGCAGGGCTAAAACAGCAGACTGACAGATAGGAGTCCATAAGGTCCTTTACCTTATTGTGATATTAACTTCTGTGACTTCTGTGACTACACCTCTGAAGCTAATTTCTGATTTGTGGTGGACTGCTGTGTTGAGGGAAAACAGGTTGCAATTATTCACAGCTACTTCACACAATAATAATTTAACAGATTTTGAAAGGTCTAGGGTCACTACTGATATGTCAGATACATCCTACAGGCTTAATATTTAGACTGATATTGTGGCTTATGCAGTCCCTCAGCAGACCTTGATATTGCTGCGAGGGGAGAAGGGACTGAGTGTGATGCAGTCTGAAATGTAAAGTCTGTGATTATATGTCGTAAGTTGTAAAGGAACGTGTTTTACAGCATGTTGGTTTTGGCTGGGATAGAATTAGTTTTCTTAACAGTAGCTGGTAGGGGGCCATGTTTTGGATTTGTGCTGGAAACAGTGTTGATAACATAGGGATGTTTTTAGTACTGCTGAGCAGCCATCAAGGCCTTTTCTGCTTCTCACACAACCCCACTAACGAGTGACCTGGGGACACACAGATGTTGAGAGGGGACAGACGGGACAGCTGACCTCAAGTGAACAAAGGGATAGTCCATACCATATGATTTTGTGATCAGCAATAAAGGTGGGTGAAGAAGAAGGATGGGGGGGACATTCGGAATGAAGGCATTTGTCTTCATGAGTAACCGTTACCTGTGGTGGAGCCTGGGGGCTCTCCTGGAGATGGCTGAACACCTGCCTGCCCATGGGAAGTAGTGAAGGAATTCCCTGTTTTGCTTTGCTTACACATGTGGCTTTTGCTTTACTTATGGAACTGTCTTTCTCTCAACCCACGAGTATTGTCACTCTTACCCTTCCAGTTCTGTCCTGCATCCCACTGGTAGGAATCGAGCAGCCGGCTGGGAGGTGCTTAGTTACCAGCTGGGGTAAAACCACGACTCACTCTTTACTTAAGGTAGATTGTCAGGGAGCAAATCTTTTTCTTCATGCAGTGAAACAGGGAGGCATACTGGTTGTTGCATCCCACCACCCACAAGTGCAAGAGTCCAGCATCTTTTTCAATATCAGCAAAATGAACATAAGAGGTACCTTCTGCCAATACGTTCCTGCTGAGCCAGTAGTGCAGGAAGGAAATAATTAACTGACATGTACTGCCGCTAATAGCTGCTCTAGGCAGCACATTAAGTAGTGCATTAATTGATGTATTAATTGATTTATAAACACCAGCTTCCTGATTAGCTTGATTATTGCTATCATACTGGGATGAGGAAGATGTGGGGGGCTGAATAAGCCTTAGTGACAGTGTAATTAAACATTTCTTTTGTTGTACATTCTGTGACATTCACTAAGACAGCCCAGATATGATGTATTTTTCTCTGCTTGATTAATGAGTTGGATTCATTTCAGCAAACTTTGCAATAATCAGTTGCTTAAGGGTTATCTACAGCTTATCTAAACAAGAAGGTGGTTTAGAGAAAAGAATAATGAAAAGCCTCAGATGTCTGGAAGACAGAGAAGGGTTAAGAACCAGATGTTTAGCTGTAATAAAGTGTGTAAGGAAAGTTGTTGTGCTCAATGACACATCTGGACATTAGAAGACAGTCTGACTGATGAGGAGCTTTCCAGATCCCTTTTCTGACATGAAATTCAGGCTTCAGATTGTCACTAGGAACTAAATAGTGGCTTTGTGCTACTCAGCCAAGCAGGCAGATTAACAGTGCAGCTCTTCCTCTCTTGCTGGCTCCCCTTTTGCTGCCCCTCCATACTCTGGGTATTTCTGTTGGCAATGGACAAAGAGACAGCGAGGTGAAACAGAGAGGCTATGCATCCCTGATCAGTCCTTCCCTGATGCTGGGTGTGGGGACTGCAAGAGTGTAAATTGTACCCTTCAAGGACCACAGGAGAGGGCATATGTGAGAGAACTCCACTACATGTTTCTTCTTGACAGCAGCTGTGCTTAAAGATTTGGACTGAACCAGGCTTCCTCTCTTCCTCTGCAGTGTCATTTCTCATCTTGCCTCTGCAGCCTCTTCCTCCCTTTCTATCTCTGCAGCCTGCTTCTCTTTTCCCAGTGGATCAGCTGGAGCTCTGACTCATTCCATATCTCATACTGAAAGTCAGAACAATATTTAATCCCTTGACATCCCCCTAAAGTTGTTAATGGGCTCTGTTTCTTCTCCTTTTGCCCTCTCATCACAGCAGGGGCAGAGAAGCATCTCTGGGGTCCATCAACACTTTGCTCAGCTGGTTGATTGGGCATTGCCTCCGTGTCAGCAGCAGGCATTAACAAAGAATCAGGAGTGTAGGGAGTAAATCTGTTCCAGCTTTGAAGTGGTGCAATGTTGCAGTTTAAAATACAGATGCTGCCCAGTGTGTAGATAGGGTGTCCTGGAACCATTGCTAAGTGGTGGCCATGAGAAATCAGAAAAAAAATTAGATACACACATTCCCCTCCCCCACACACCATTTCAAACATCCCATGTTTTTAAGATGAAAAGGTTTGTCACTGCCTGAAACACAATGATGGAAAGAATGAGAAGCTGAAGTAGAAACACAGAATAATGCTCATGTAAAGATCCCATATTCCAAGATTTTTATTTGCTTTATTTTCAGTTAGAAGTCTTACATTAATTTCTAGCAGTTCAAGATACATGTGACTCCATGGAAAGGAATTTCTAGTGATCAGTATTTGTTGTTAGTCAAATGTATTGCCTGAACAAGTGAGGTTTCATTCTCATAGGTGTTAATATATTCTTCCCCTACATATGAATGCTTGAGAGCAGCTTAGTGGTCAGGGCATGAAACTTGCATCTAGACTTAATCTTTCTGAGTTGCTAGATTGTATTAATACTTGGGCGGTGAAGGAGGTTACTAAATCTAACTGTACCTTGGGAAATGCTGCAGACATTTGTAATCTAGATACAAATCTGGTGAAAATAATGCTTTAGACTTGACGAGGAAAATGAAAAGCTGCTAGGAGCAAAAGTCCCATTAGTTTCAGTGGAATTTATGTTGCTGAAATCTCTTAGATATTCTTTAAAATTTTGCTTGGTTAGAAATGTGGGAATAGGAAACACAAGACATACTTCTATGTTAAATAACTCTCTGGAGTCGATATTTTCTTGTTGATTGCAACTGAAAATGAGTAGTCTTTTGTCACTTGTGTCATTGGAGTTGTCTGAAATATTTGGGGCAAGAAAGAGAAAAACTTCAGACATGTTTATCTTTTATTTATTTTTATAGATCTGTCTCAAAAGGACAACTGATGTAAGAGCCTGTTCCTTCTTTAAAAGCAATGCCATTAAACAGCCCGCTGGTGGAACATGGTATCTGGATACAAAGTCATTGAGCTTGGAAACTGAGGTTCACGGGCTAATGCCATAGCTCAGCTTGAAACAGAGACTCAGGGATGATTCTGTGCACTATTTGCCATTTTGCTCACCTTCAAATCTGAGCTATTTTTCCTACATGCTCTGTATTTCTGTTTGTACGTTAGTAAAAAAGCAATAGCTCAAGAGCAATACAACCATCTGGGCTCTTTAGTAAATGCACCGTGACCCCCTTATATTACAAATGAATAAAACACAGAACAATTTTCATGTAGCTCAATGACTTACATGAGGTCATCTTGTCTCTAGACAGTTCATTTCTGTCTCTTTTATCACTGAGGCAGCTCTTCTGTCTAGTCCTTTCCTACAAGCCTCCATTCCTGTAATAAATGGTAACTGTTCTACTGCTTACAAAGTTTGTGGATAAAAACAAGTTTATTGTTTATAGACTCCCAGAAGATAATATTAATTTTGTTCTAAATGCTCCAGAGGTGCTGAATACAGGCCTTCCAATACAACTAGTATGGCTTACGTTTTATATATAACTAGTCATCTCTTAATTAATTGTTCGACTGATAGTGTCACCTTGGAGTGCAGCCTTCCTGACTGTGGAGACGCATGCAAAATCCTATCAGAAGCTAGGGTCAAGTACTGTGTACCAGCTGTTACCTGTGTAATAGCTGTTATTACATGGATATTAATTACATGGATATATGAATGTTGGTGAGTTTTTGTTCATCTATGTCTCTTAAATTGAATGATTAATATATATTATTTCTACCTTCTACAAATAGCAAGACAACAGCAACAGACACTATTCATGCTTTGTAGGGAATAGCATGACTAAAATGTTACCTTTAGAATGTTGGTTGCTTAGGCATTACTGCTACTCTCTACTTGCCGTACAGGGAGCCACATCTTTCCACTCTGGAGAACTGTTTGAACAATGTAAGGTCTTTTGAATTTGATGCTATAGCAGTGACAAAATGTATTTTAACCTGCTCAGCAAATGTTCCCATATGATGCAAAATGTTATTTCTAAATATATGGATTTTGACTTACCTTCAGTGGAGCGAGAATGAGTGGATTAAAGATTGTCAGGTACTCAGAGATTATGGAAATGGGGTGTCTCAGATATTTATGGAAAAGTGTAATGTCTTTCTCCTGTTTTTCTGAGGGTCAGCATCAATGGCATGAGCTGGCATCCAGTCTTAAGTCCATTTCAGGCACAGAACAGTAACTGTGATTCTGGGGAGCTGAAAATGGGGAGAAGGT
Organism: Apus apus; assembly: GCF_020740795.1. Taxonomy (NCBI): domain Eukaryota; kingdom Metazoa; phylum Chordata; class Aves; order Apodiformes; family Apodidae; genus Apus; species Apus apus. The sequence goes on along the minus strand of NC_067282.1, from coordinate 82,546,918 downwards.
TTGTGGCTGGTGTCCAGCTTTCACCAACAGTTCTGATACTGGTAATGCTGCTCTTGGGTTTACTGGCATTCTCTGATTTCATACTGTGCAGTAGAACAGTTGTTTACCTGAGCTGTCCTGGAATCTCAATTAACAGCACTGTTGATATTTCAGGGGAATAAAAGATAATGGTGATTCTTCAGTCCACCAGACATATTAAGATGTTTTCTGGTATCTATTTGGGTTGCAGTAATACCTGGAGTCTGCATTGGTGAATCAGTCATTTCCTGAGCTGCCATAAGTGGAAGACAGCTCTTCTGCCAAATACTGTGTGCTGAAAATATTTGCCCTACAGCCATCAGAGCAGGATTGTCACAGAAGGTGGTTCCCACTGCCATTATGGACAAGAGATGTGAGATTGATATAAGGAAAGGGAATTTTATGACAGCAGTTAAAGACAGACTGTAATTACAATTGAAATTATAAATGAGCTTCTCTCATTGCCTTAAATAGGCATTAGATATGGTAGTCTTTGAGAGGTAGCAGGAAAAACTGAAGAATCTGACTGATGTCTTACCTGGTTTTGACTCATTTTGCTTCCCTAAATCATCATCACTGTTAAACTCAGATTATCCCAGTCATGGAAAGATTTGCAAGCAAGAAGATTCTTGAAAGTTCATTGGTATGATGAAGAGTGCAGATTATGTTGGAGGCTTAATTTTCATTCTGTTGGCTAGTGATGCAGTATTGGAAAATGGAAGATATCAGTTTGCGACATTTAACTCCAAATACTCACTCTTCTGTAAGGCTGGATAAAGCAATATAATGAAATTACTGCTAATACAATGAATTATGGTTTAGATTAGTGTTCACAGACAATTTCTGTTGGTCTTTTTTTTTGCCCTGCTGTAAGCAAGGCATTTTGATTTCAGATTTAATAATCTCTAATAGCCTCTTTTTAAGGTCTGCTAGACTAACAATATGGGGTAACTACTATTAATCTTAATTTGATTTATGGTCTATAGATGACCAAAGACTTAAAAAACTACTTTGCACTAAAAAATAGTTACAAACCACTCTTTCTCATCAGAATCAACTTTCTTCGCCTGAAAATTCTGGTAGAAAAAACCTTGGTATCATGCTCATCAGATAATAAATTATCTGCAACCTTTCCTAGTCTGCAATCAATATGTTATTCTCTATTTATTTCCCAATTCTAATCAAATTTAAAGACAGAAAACTCAAAAAAGCCAACCCAGGACAAAACTGATGATAGCAATGACATTTATTGACATTTCTGAAGCACAAGGAGATTTAAATGAAGTTAAAAAACCTTTCAGTAAATGACAATGGGTGTAATGAAAACCCAGAGAACACAATAAAATATACACTGCCAGCAGCATGCAGGTCAAAGAAGGAATTTACATAAAAGTAAGATAACTTTGCTTCTGTGTTAGTTTATCCTGCTTCTAGACAGCTGCCTGGTTGTTGCAAACTACAGTGATAACATCATGCTGCCCAGGCCACATATTCTTGCTTTTGATTATATGAAAGAATGGGAAACTGTAATAAAGAGATGACAGGCAGAAACAATCCAGCATCTAAACCTCAAACATCTTTAGGTATTCTTTTAGTACTTTATGACACATATCTATATTTAATTGGATTTCTATTTTCTAACAGATAAGTTTCTTTATTTACATCTCTAATTCTGGTGTATACATGCAATTTAGCATCCCACAAGTTTGGACACTACATTCCTTATATTTTTTTTTTCTGTTCCACCAGGTCTTCTGCATGAACAGCTGTTGTCAAGCCCAGTTTCAATAAGGAGTCTTGTTTTTCCCAGTCTCACCACACATAATGATATTTGAAATTACCCTTCTTGGCATAAGACCTTAAAAATGTCCCAAAGTCTCCCTCATAGCCATCACCTATCATTTTTATCATCACTTTGGCTCTAACCTGCAGTGACAGAGGGGGCTGTATAAAGAAAATACATACTTTGAGGTAAATTCCTGTAGCAGATGACTGTAGGTATCACATAACCTTATGATTTTTTGTAAAGCAAATAAAAAAAAGCCTTGCTAAAATCTACTTGAACTCCCATGTGCAGCCCCTCCAAAAATACAGATCTTCCTTGTTTCTGAAGCCACAGTTCTGGAGGCAGAGCTTGCAAACACCTGTAATCAAAAGGACTGAGGAACTTAGCTACTTTTTTGCCTCAGTCTTCACCAAGTATTCATGCCATACTGCCCAAGTCACATAAGGCAAAGGCAGGGACTGGGAGAAGGAAGAACCACCTTCAGCGGGGGCAGCTCAGGTTCAAGACCATCTAAGGAACCTGAAGGTGCAAAAATCCATAGGACCTCATGAGATACATCCACAGGTCCTCAGGAAACTGGTGAATGAAGTTGCTAAGCCACTATCCATCATATCTGAGAAGTCATGTCAGCCTGGTGAAGTTCCCAAAGACTGGAAAAAGGGAAACATAATCCCCATTTTCAAAAAGGGAGAAAAGGAAGACCTGGGGAACTACAGGCCAGTCAGTGTCACCTCTGTGCCCAGCAAGATCATGGAGAAGATCCTCCTGGAAACTATGCTAAGGCACATGGAATATAAGGAGGTGATTGGTGACAGCCAACATGGCTTCACTAATGACAAATCATGCCTGACAAATTTAGTGGCCTCCTGTGGCTGGCTTACAGCATTGGTTGGTGAGGAAAGGAAACTGATTCCACCTACCTAGGCTTGTGCAAAGCATTTGACACTCTTCCACAAAACATCGTGGTCTCTAAATTGAAAAGACATGGATTCTACAGTTGAACCACTCGGTGGATAATGAATTGCCTGGATGGTCACACTCAAAGGGTTGTGGTCAATGGCTCAATGTCCAAATGGAGGCCAGTGATGGATGGTGTTCTTCAGGGTTCAGTACTGGGATCAGTGCTGTTTAATATTTTGTCAGTGGCATGGTCAATGGAATTGAGTGCACCCTCAGCAAGTTTGCTGATGGCACCAAGCTGTGTGGTGTGGCCGACATGCTGGAGGGAAGGGAGGTCATCCAGGGGAACCTAGACAGGCTTGAGATGTGGGCCCTTGTAAGCAACATGAAGTGCAATAGGGCCAAGTGCGAGGTCCTGCACATGGGTTGAGGAAATCCCAAGCACAAATAAATGATGGGTGGAGAATGGATTGAGAGCAACCCTGAGGAGAAGGATCTGGGAGTGTCGATTGATGAGAAGCTCAACATCAGCCAGCAACGTGCACTTGTAGCCCAGAAAGCCAACCATGTCCCAGGCTGCATCAAACAAAGCAAGGCCAGCAGGTCAAGGGAGGTGATTCTGCCCATCAACTCCACTCTCATGAGACTGCACCTGGAATTCTCTGTCCAGTTCTGGAGTCCTCAGCATAAGAAGGACATGAAGCTGTTGGAGCCATTCCAGAAAATGGCCACAAAGATGATCAGAGGGCTGGAGCACCTCTCCTATGAAGACAGGCTGAGAGAACAGAGGTTGTTAAGGTTGGAGAAGAGAAGGCTCCAGGAAGACCAAATAGTGGCCTTCCACTATCTGAAGGAGGCCCACAGGAACGCTGGGGGGGCACTTTTTACAAGGGCATGTAGCAAGAGGACAAGGGATAATGGATTAAAACTGGAAGAGTGTAGTTATAGGTTAGACATTGGGAAAAAATTCTTCACAGTGAGGGTGGTGAGACACTGGAACAGATTGCTTAGGAAAGTTGTGGATGCCCCATCCTTGGAAGTTTTCAAGGGCCGGCTGGATGGGGCTTTGAGAATCCTGGTGTAGTGGGAGGTGTTCCTGCCCATGGCCTGGGTGTTGGAGCTAGATGATCTTTAAGGCCCATTCCTGGCCAAAACATTCTGCAATTCTATGACTTGTTGGGTTGCTGTTTCTGTTAATTCTTTAGACCAATTCCGTGCTGCAAGCAAAAAAAATTGGAGGCTGAAGACAAGTCAGAAGTATAAGGATACAATGGTGGACTAGTGCAGCAGTTGACTCATGAAGCTTGCTTGCTATCTATCTATCTATCTATCTATCTATCTATCTATCTATCTATCTATCTATCTATCTATCTATCTATCTACCTACCTACCTACCCACCTACCTACCAACCTACCTACCTACCTACCTACCTCTCTCTCTCTCTCTCTCTCTCTGTCTCTCTCTCTCTATCTATCTATCTATCTATCTATCTACCTGTCTACCTGTCTACCTACTTACCTACCTACCTACTTACCTACCTACTGACCTACCTGTACAGGGTCCTGCAAACCATGTGAAACACTTGGCATGTCTAGTAGAGCAATTCCCACTTCCATAAGAGCTATGGAAGAAAAATGCCATTTTCAGAGAGCAGGGTTGTGCATGAATAAGGTATGCTAGAAATTTGCAGAACTTAGGTTCCATTTTATAGACTCTTCAGAGTAGGCATTTTATTTTTTTTCTCCTGACATCTAAAGGTCTTAATCCTAGAACACAAATAGTAATCTAGCAGTGTGGAGAAGTGGAGATGTACACTTGATCATGTCTTGTATGAGGGTCTGCCATACAACCATGGGAATTGTTTAAGGGAAACAGTTTTTGGAAGCAGCATTTCAATGAAACCAAGTAGGACAGATTTTGCAAGGATGCTAGTATACCTGATGGTTGTACTTCATAAGACTGTCAAAATTGCAATGCTATTGAAGCACTGCACAATAATAACTATTCAGTTACAATCCCTCCAAACTGCTTTTTAATGGCTCTGGAAAAGAACTGGAAGTCCAATGAGAATTTAAAAAACATTGGGGAATAACTTCAGTTTCCACAGATCTGTCATGAATGATCAGAAAAATTCAGGTTTTATTTAGAAGTGCAGTGGTGTTTAGAACTGAGGCACTGCAATTGCAGACCTGGATTTTGCACTGCTACAATACTATACAACCACTGAAAAGAGTGCAGGTCCTTGTTGATTTTTAAATTCAAAGTCACACAAAAATAGAGGCAATATTATGAGTATATATTGGTAGCTGATGCAAAAAGACATCCAGGGGACTTTTGAACATTGAATCAGGCCTTGGTGTGTATATATATATATATATATATATATATATATGTATATAAAACATAAATATACATAAAGGCACTATATATTGTTTATCAGTCTTTGTATTGTGAATCACTGGAATAACAAGTCTAGTACTGTAGTATTCATTTTGCATGAATATATTAAATCACATATGTATAATTACTCTTTTGCTATATCACAAAGCATAAAAAAATATACAATCAAGCAAAATTCTTATTTTAGCTTTTTTTCTAGGCTGGCATAAAATGTGTGATATAGTAATTTAATGGGTATGTTTTTAATAGTCTTCTATACAGAGAAATGAAACAAATGATGTGATGTAAATGACAGCTTCTGAAGAGGTACTTCCATTTACTTAATTCTGCATTTTTACTCTTTCCTATTGTATAGCTGATGACTTGCTTTTAAAGTTGCTACTTTATACGAACTGTATAAATACCTTTAATGTTCTGGGTATCTGCTGAAATATTTGTATAGTTAGGCAGCTGAAAGTGTTAGCTTGTCTTTTATTATAGGCTGGGTTTTTGCATTTGCCTTTGCTACCTCATGCTCTCTTGTGATTTCTTTCTGACATGAGAAGGTAGAAATCACATTAAAATAAAATTTAGATTGATTTTATATTTATACTTATCATCCTACATCACACAACTTGTTGAGAGAGGAGCTATAGTAAAGCTGCTGCTGTATCTACTAAAGTCATTATACCGTAACTCCATTGTGCTGTTTTATGAGACCATAATCTGCTTCCTTATGAGGCAATTCGATTAATGCCTCATAAAAATGGCAAAAGTATCACTACTACTGTTCTACAAGTTTTTGTATGTTGCTGAATTTTATCATTATTATTATTATCATCGTTGTTTTACCATTAGTGTGGCCTACTGAAGCTGTGGTTAGAAGTGAGAATTCTTTGTCTAAAAAAACCAACCCACAAACCCACAATCTTGACAGAGGTGTAATTCCCTTTGACAGATGCAGGAGTTTTGTCTGTGGGTTTTGGACACTATACATGTCCAGGTTATGTATGTGTCCATGATGCTGTTGATGGGAATATGTGATGTGTGAAGATAATTACATTTTCAAGTCTGACTTTTTAAGTAGGGTGAAATACTTGACATCAAAACTTGAAGTTGAAGTAAGAGATAAAAGGAAGGTATATATCTCCACAGTTAGTTATTTAAATACCTGTAGCAGTATTTGAATACTAAATTTTTATAGGTCTTACAGAGCTCCTTACTTGTCACTTTTGACACACAAATTTATTGGCATATACCAGCACTAAAAACTAGAAACATTTTTCGATATCTCAATTTCTGGATAACAGTCATGACAACAAGCATATTGAACGTGTGACAAAAGGGAGCATTTTCTTTCTAATTGGGGGCAAGCAAGCAGAATTATACCCATTTAGTCAGTGTGGAAATTCCCTAAGGAAACTGAGGGAGCCTTATCTGCTTATTTACATATGTATTTATCATTCTGGGAAAGCGATGAACAGTTTTTATGCACTAAATGTTAGGAAAGTGGAATAGTCATATGGACAGTGGTCCACAAGTTTTAATAAACACTTCTGCAGATGCAGAGTGAAATAAATTGTGCCACTTATGCCAGAGGGAGCAAGGAAAACCCTTTGAGTGAGGGGGAAGGAAATTTGTCTGCCACTGCAGCTTTTAAGGGAGGAAAGCCTTCTTTTAGGGAGAGACAGCTGTAGTTTCTGGTGGGCAGCTAGCCAGGGGAACAGCTAAAACCAAAGCATCTTGGGGGCAGCTGGAGATGTCCCTGCCCTTGCACTGGACACTTTGCCAGGTTGCCAGGACGCAGAGCTCAGGCTGACCTCTGCAAAAGCTTTTCAATGCAAGGGCCTGTGACAGCCCACACTAAATCATTATGCCACCTGGCTGAGTCAACCCCAAAGAGTTAATTTCTTTCTTTGTAGGGATTTGCTAACTGATTCAAAAAATTTTGTTAACTTCTGCTGCTGCACTTTCTGAATACCCCACTTTTCTTCTGTTGTATCTGGTGCTTTATATTGAGTATAAACCATTGCAGACATAAATAAGAATATTTGTTTTGACATCAATTTTAATATATTTTAACAGTGTGACTCCTCAGTGCTCATTCAGCAAAATGCATCCTTTTGGGTAGGATCATTTGTTTTTCCTTAACCCACCAGACAGAAGACTATTTCAGCTTTAGTCTAAATATCTTAGGGGAGGGCTCTTGGCTTACATCTATTAGAAGCCAGGGAAGGTGCCCTGCTCTAGTGTAACCATGACAGATTTTTCAACTGCAGTAGAAGGGCAATGCCCTGAGTAGATACAAATGTAACTAGACGTGAGAAAATGCAAAATCCTTTTCTTTACCACCAGTTTTCAAGTCCCTTGATTTGACCATCAGAATAATTTTTCTGTTATTTCAGAACTTCAAAAGCTCTTTTTACTCCCCATTTGCCCTATCTGTTTAACCAATAAACTATTCTCACAAACACTGAAAATCACATTTTGAATAAAGTTGTCTTGATAGGCCTGGAATGTACTGTGGATCCATGCTGAATTAAGTTATATGTGTGCTGAGACTACAGAGTCAAGAGTATAACTAGCTACTTCTTTTTCTTTTCTTAAAGGTAGAGTTTGTGAAAAAACGCCTTTTCAGAGAAAATAACAATTAATTTTAGATAAATTTGGAAAAAAAATAGGATTATTGCTGTAGCTGAAATTGTGGGTTTTTTTTATATTCAAAATATTATAAATCATTGGGGAATATGGATAGAAAGGTGTTTTTCCACCATTTCATAATATTACTGACAAATTGGAATCGTAATTCAGTGACTTGTTTCTTTTGTTCCCCTAAATGATTCAAGTCAATGTTGCCAACAATCTTTCTTAATAAATACATATTGAGTATCCAAGATGTGAATCTACTTGTAGGAAGTGAGATCACTGTGGGGTTGTCATGACGAATACCAATATGCTTTAAAAGTTGAAGGTGCCAGTGGCTACAGGTAATCAAAATTTTTAGAAACATGTTAGACCAAAGCTCCCATCAACCGTCCTAAGTTCTTGGAAGTTAATGTGGGTAGTTCCTGAATGGAATTTTGGGGAAACAATCATGTCAAGACAATGTATTTCTGCTCTACAGCGTGCAGTAGAGGAAGCACTGAATCCCTTGTGTCTTAACTTTAGGAAGTCTACTGACCTTGTCACTCCTGACATCCTCAAAAGTAAAGAAAGCATGGTCTAGAAAGATCTGTGACAACCTATGCACAATATCAGTTGAAACTTCTGCACAGAAGGTAATTCTCAAAATAGAGTGATTTATTGAGCTGCCTTGTACTGCTTGTTGTTCATTAATGATCACCACCCTCAAGGCATTAGCAAGTTGAGGAAGGAAGCTAGATACACTGCACAACAAGAACAGAATTCAAATAATCTTGACAACCTGGGGAAGATGAGCTGAAATGGAATAGAGGGAAATGCCTGGTACTTCACGTAGGCAAGCTGAGTCAACTGGATAAATAAAGAATGAGGAGCAGCTGGCTAGGAAGCTGTCATACTGAAAAGGGTCAGGGGTTGTACTGAACCACAAGTTAATACACATGAGTCATGAGTTAAAAATGCCACACTGCTGTGGTGAATTAAAGTACCATACCGGGAGTCAGCAAGGCACTTGAGATATTACTTCCATTCTGCTCAACTTTGATAAAGATTCAAGAATCTCAGGGCTAAAGGGCTATATTGAATTTGAGGCCCTCACTGAAACAAAGATCTGGATCAGATGAAGAAACTTTAAAAGGAAGTGACGAGAGTGATTATATACCTAGAAACCATCACCTCAGATCAGAGACCAAATTGGAATTGCACAGACACAAAAAAACCCAAAAAGAAACAAAAAACACAAACAAACAAACAAAAACATGGGAGAGAAAGAGGGAGAGAGAGAGAGAGAGAGAAAGGAGGATTACATGTTATTTTTTAAAACCACAAAACTTTCTGGAAGGAAGTAAAAAGGAAGGAGGGGTTTGGGAACCAACAGGGTTCAGGAATTTCTTGACTAACTGTGTAAAAGTGTTAAATGAGGATTAGGAATTGGATTATCAGGCAAAAGGTGGCATAATGTCACTGATGGGCAAGTAAGAAGGTGGGATGGTTAATCTTCTCTTTCCTAGGTACATAAAAGTTCCAGATAAAGTTCTGCTGACATGTAGCAAAAGGGTACTGGCAATTTAGAGTGTGACAGGAAGGAAAATGTGACAAGGAACAATATGCTAGGTCAAACCGACATGGAAAACAATAAGAATAAAGGACAGATTATTTATGGAGGAAGAAGAAGAGACTCTGCTAAGGAAGGAATATTGCTATACTGCAGACACCAGAAGTTTACATGCAGACTTTCATTGTAATTCTCCCTGCTTTAAAAGACAAGGAAATAAAGTGCTTCTTTTGAACTTTTACAAGATTGAAGACACTCAGGAGGGGCTCAACCAGTCTCTGATAACCACTACTCTACCGAAAAAAAGTAGTTGATGCACAATGGTATGTGCTTGTAAATGCTCCAGAAACCTTCTATAACTACTTATACTACCACTGCATGGTGAAATGCACATCATCATTGCTGCACAACTATCACTTTGCTAGCAAGGAGTATATTGACACTTACTACAATTACACCTTTATTCTGCTTTGTAGATGTCCCCTGTGGTGCAGAAGCCTTAAAGGGCATCTATGGGTTTTGCAGGCTGAGGCCAGATCTGGTGGACTGAAATGGAGGAACAGCCAAATGTAATCTTTAATTTAGATTCCACTTGAAAACCATCATCCATGTCTTGGCTTGTACTAAAGAAAATCCTTAAGTTAAGAGGTGAAGTCAAAATCACAGGTTACACTGTCAAAACAAGTAAACATTTTATCCTTTGGGGACAAAGGAGAAAGAATACAAACCCCAAAACTGTCTCAACAAACTCCACAGATCTCTCTTCCTGTGGCATTGTACATCACAGAGTCCTTGTATGAACATCTCAAGGATATGCAGTAGCTGGCTTTGCAGCTGTGTCTTTTAAGGTTTTCCAGTCTTTCATGTAATTCCCCACAACATTTGGAAATAATTCTTCACATTAAGAATTTACCATTCCTTGGGATGCCATGCTGGCATCCATCCTCTGTGGTACTTAAAAAATCAGCAGTGTTTCATAGCTTTAGTCACTGCAAGCATAACCTTGTTTTACACACACTTTTAAATGGGATTGCTCTGACAACATTGGAGTGAGCTTTAAAAATTGTTTGAACTCAGCCCATGACCTGAATATTCACATTCTTGTCACACCCATCCATTTGAATTTAATGATATCATAACAGATTTGGGGAAGGCTCAGGCAAGTGGCTTTTCAACATAAGTATTTCTGGAGGTTTCTTTTTTTCATAAAAGCTGAAGAACATTAAATCCTATAGTGCAGGAGCTGGACAATGTAGCTCTCTGTGCTTAAACCAAACATTTAGCATTGAAAATAAGCTGGGAAGAGTGAAGGAGAAAAGTTTTGGAAACTATTTATACCACTAAAGTCAAGAAAGAGGTATTCAGTACTCTGTCATAAGAGATGTTCAGTACTCTATCATTTAGTGATAAAATCCATATTAGTTATCCAATATTTTTACTACAAACCGTAAGAAATAAAACATATGCCAGAGAGGTGCAGCAAAATAATGAAACACAAATATATGATCAATATTTGCTTTGTTAATACTGGCTTTGTCTTGGTTTGTTTTTTTGGTTGGTTGTTTTTTTAATATTTTTTGTGTTGATTTTGTTGTTGGTGGTGGTTTTTTTACCACCTATATCCTGCTTTTTGATTATGCAGTGTCAGTTTTCTTCATTACCATACTAGTAATTTTGTTTTCTTTTTGGGTATTGTATTTTTGTGGCTTATTGAAGACTGCATTCTGCCATCCACATTGCTACTGTATAGCTCTCATTCTGCCCTCCCAGGTACAGCAGGAATATAAGGGGAGTGAGTGACTAATCAGAGTGAGCACAAAAGGACACAGAATGTGTCCCTGAATACTTAAACTCATCAAGAGAAGGCCTGCTGCCTTTTCTATTTTGAATGCACAGTTGTTACCCAATGTCAAATACTTTTCTTTTGGTAGTCAGGTCTGTGGTTGCCTGCACTGAAAGCATTATGATCCAAGCACTAATTCCTATTCCCTCCTCTATTTAAAAAAAAAAAAAAAAAAAAAAAGTCAGTTTTTTCTCTTCAGGCTTGCATGCACCCATGTGCAAATTTGTAGTTTAATCCTACTGCCTTTCTGACACCTGAATAAAGCCCTTCTCCCTGCGTGTTTTAAGGGGCTAAGCAGGTGTTTCCATAAGGCAGAAATGAAAATGGGTATTCAGGTCAACAGCACTGCAGAAGCAGTAGTCAAGGGCCAAAAAAAACATGAGTTATACCAGCAAGCTAAGGTAAAAATCTCTGGCAGGCCTACCAGAAGGTAGAGGAGACCATGGCAGTGTCTGTTAACTCTCCACTGGTCCCCTCCTACCTAAATATGTATATGAAGGAAGAGGTGAACAAGAGTGTTTTCATACGTACAGCAAGTTATGTTTAACTGTACATATAGTTAGTTGCACATGCAAAATGAAGAACATGCTTTCACTTAGCTGTAAATACATTAATGAACCAGAAAAAAGACATCTTCATCAGAGGCCAGGAAGAAGTAGTACATGGGATGCAATCCAGGCTCTGTTAGGCACTTGTAGTGCCCTGAAATTTAGCAGAATCAGACCTAGGGAAGCTAGAAAAATCCCAGTAATGGAGGAAGTTGAGGTAAAGGTAATACATACTATTATCTTTCCAATAAAAAAAATATTGGAAACAGTCCACAAAAAATAGTGTTCATTTAATGGAAAAAGTAATAAGAATATATTTTGAAAATATGGTTTTGTTTTGTTTTGTTTTATTTAAAAGCCCAGCAATAAAACAAGAGAATATTAGAGCCATTAGTTATCTACCACATCTTCATATCAGTGGTAGAATTTCAGCTGTCACAAAGCAACAACATCAGAAAATGCAGATCATGGCAACAAAGGAAAATGTACAGATCTAGATATGTAGCTAAAATAAAACAGACTACATGAAGACACACTTCACAAGCAGCAGTGGTGATTCAGTTCATGGTCCCAGCATTTAAGAATAAATTCTCGTAAACCTTTAGTACACAGAAAATGTAAAAATTGAAGAAGGCTTCAATCCCATTTAGAAATCCAATTTTGCCAGTTTCAAAGGTCTCACACCTGCACTGTACTTTCACAAAGGTAAAGGAGCAATTACAAAAGCAACTCATTTGCTTTGTGACTTCTGCTTTCTTTTGTCTCGCAGTGTTATGTTCCAAGGTTGACTCACCTTTCCTAGTATGATAGCTGTGTTGATCTGTACAGAGATGTCCTTTTTATGCTTCATGTTAAACAACAGTGTTGCCCAGGAATAGCTCAAAAAACCTTTTTCTGAGGTTTAGGGGAGTAAAATTTAATTTCTTCCATCCTGATCAAATGTTTTTCTGTATCCTTCCTTTAGCTCCTGTGGGCCTTTGTGCAAATAACTGGGCAGCAGTGAGGTCCTCATGCCTATGGCTGCTTGTACCTTCTGTCTTACTTGAGCCCTTTTCAACCTTCAGAGCAACATGTTTGCCATAATCAACACATCTGGAATAATTTAGTGGTATCCACTCTTCTGTTCCCATCCTGATAACCTGAGACCCTTTGAAAAGGTTTCTTTTTCTCTGCAAATTTGGCCTTCCTGTGGGCTCACTGTGATATGACACTCCCTATTCTCCACATCTCTGTTCTTCAAATAATTTCTCAGAAAAGACATTAAGAAGTATAAGACTGACTTTTTTTTCTTTTCATGTTATCTAAAAATTTGACTGGCAGGACAGTAATCTCCGTTTACTAGAAGACTCATCAAGCGTTTCTTAAGAATGTGTTTGTGGGCCTGAGAGGGAAGTGCCTAACTCTCAAGCATTGGATAGTAGTACTGCAGATTATTATGAACTAGAATCAGCAAAAGCCATTATCTAACCACTTTTTTGGAGACCACATACTAGCCCTACTATGACACAGACGCAGATGACCAGCATCCTTCTCTGTTTCATGTGCTTGCCAGTGATAAATCAAGATGATCTGTGACACTCCCTATATCTCTAAATCATGCTTTACAAGCACTGTGTTCTCCCCAGTGATATTATGGAAAATTATCTACAGAATGTATTGCTCTTTTACTGTTTGGTGTCTTCACACTGCTTCTGTTCCTCATGTTTGCATTCGGTGAAATGCATACATTTATCATAATTTTTATTAGAAGGTCATAGATGCCTAACCAGCACTCTTCTCTCCAAAACTATTCATATAATTTGTTTATATGACACTTAATTGCAATATCCTAGCCAACACACAGTAAAATAAGGAGATGTACTGTAAAGGGCCTCTGTGATCTGAGCAGGGCCTTGGTAGATTTTCATTACTGCTTTTGTATCTATGTGTTGAAAATTAACAAGCAAATTTTCTAATTTTAATGTGCTTTTGACCTCTGCTATGAATAGACAGCTTCAGTACACTGTAGATATCAATATTAATAGAAACATTAACTTTGCTAATATTAGTATGACTCATTATATATTTTCATATCATTTCAGGAAACTAGATGTATATAAAATTTAATCTGTGGATGTGTTCAAATGTTAGCTGAGTCTTTATGGTACTTGTCAGATGTCTCTTTTATGAGCCCAAAACTAAGGGAAGCAAAGGATAAAATTACCCTTGATAGAGCAATTCCAGAAATGTTGAATGCTTGGTCAAGAAAAAAGATCCCTGCTTGTATTTTCTGAAAATTACATATGTTCGTAACAATGTACATGTTATGTTACACACCACCTTTGACCAGTCAGCTCGGATGTTCAGTGAAATGTTCCCACTTGAATCGGGTGCTTACATAACTGAAGAAAATTAACAGCTTTCCTGTTTATGTAATCATAGGGAAAAAAATCTCAGTAGAATATGAGCCCTATCTTTGCATTGCTCTTCAGAAGGCTGTTTCCTTCTAGCTTTGCACAGAAACATGCAAGTAGAGTCCTTGCATACTTGAGTGACAGTTCTTTTCTCTGTGTATTTTCAGGGCTGAAACTGATTCCTATCAAAAAAATTTGGCAGCCTTTCCCAGTAGTCCTAGACTTGCATGAAAGAGCGGTCCTATCAGTGTTTGTTTCTTAGATCCTGAAATATCATTCTTCCTTTTGTAGCTGATAGATGCCTGCACTAGTCAGCATTGTTTTCTTGTTCACTTCAATAAACTCCATATCCTCTTCCTGATGTCTTCAAATGCTGTCTTAGTTATATTTGATTAATTTCTGCGTATGTGGAAGAATTGTCTAGGTACTGGTCATGGGCACTGGGTCTTTTTTTGTGGTTATTAGTTAATACAGGACTGCCAGTGTGGGCACCCAAAGTGAACTGGGACAATTAAAAATGCAGAAGTGTTGACTAAGAAAGTTTCTGGAAGTTTATTCCAGGAGTAAATTTGGCTGATCTTGGCAGAAACGTAGAGCTACATTCATAGAAGACTGCTAACTTAGACTTTAGCACCCTGAAAAAGAACATGGATCAAACTTACCTTTCTTGTTAGTAAAGAGTAACATACAAGAAAAGAAGCGAAAGACAACCAGGAAAGTAAACAAACAAAAACAACCCACCCAACTAATGGCAAGGCTTTTACATATTTTTTTTTTTCAGTGAAGACAAGTTACTAGATGTGCATAAGATCAAAAGAATACAGGCCCCTATCTTGCAGTCACGACTTGTGGTGGCACCAAGGTGACACACTGAGGCGCTTTGCTGGCTCATGGTCAAAGAACTGAAAGGAGCAGTTAGTTCAGAAGGGAATTCTGTAATAAAGGTGTCATGAGGCATTAGTGGTTGGCTGCTGAAGGGAAAGAAAACAAATATAAGTATTTCTTAACTGTCTGGTAAATGTGAACTTGGTTGAACTTTTGAAAAGTAGAAAGAGCATAAATGATATTTCGGGCATTTTTTAAATTGTTTTTGAAAGAAAACCATGTACAAGTTATAACCTTTTAAGATAATAAAATTCTTTAAAATAAATTGTCAGGAGAGATTTTAAGCATGATTCAGGAATGCAGGAAATGCTATGTCATATACAACAAACAATAAGTGGTTCTTTAGCATGTTGCCAGAGGTAGACACAATCTGGTCTTTTGCATAAAGCACCAGAAACTTTGGTGTAGGTGCTGGGTTAACATGCTTGAAAAAAAGAGAAGGAAAAAAATAAAACAGACAAAGTTTTTCACACCTTTCTTGGCTGTAGATTATTTTTCACCATCTGTTATTTGGTCAGTTGTTGGGACTGGTTGGACCTTATAAAAGATATTGGCAAGGATGAAAGAAATGCCACTAGACAGGGAAGGAAGGAGCTGAGAGCAGTGGCAGCAAAAAATGACTCATCCATAAACAAGATATGGGTAGCAGAGAAATCTGGTTGGCTGTACAGCTCAATTTAAAAAAAAATAAATCAGGTGCAATCTCACTCAGTGCTCTCATTTTTTCTTGTTGCTCTGAATTTTCTGGAGCATTGCAGTTGCTTTTCTTCAACTTATTGCTTTCAGGTATCACATCTTTAGCAAGTCATCTGGTTTTCTGTAGATTACATCTGAGTATGTAGTGGAGCATGTAGTACTCTTATAGTTGTCCCGAGTAACCTGTTCTCTGCCTTTTCCAAAGCTGAAACACAGTTTTAAATACAGGATTTTTAACCCCCCACAAAAGGACCCACCAAATGGCAGCTCTGGAAGAATTTACTGTGGACTGAGAGCAGACCCTGCGCCCTTGCAATTTTCCTCTCTTTCCCCATATACACTTCAACTTGTGCCTGCTGTATTTGCCAGACACCCTAACAAATGTGTTTGGAGGCTGCAGGTGGCTACAGCATCACCACTGTGCATTGCACAGGCAAGAGTTGGTAGACATGGCTGTTAAGTCATGTCCCTGAAAAGCAAAGCTTAATGTCACTGGCAGGATACCCTTCTGAGTGCTGAGATATGACTGCTAATATTAAGCCCAGCTTAATCAAAGCAGTGTGAGGGGTCTGTATGACAAAATACTTAGTGCTGAAGGATGAGCATAACTAAATGACTAAATGTTCTGCTAAGTGCCGCTGTGTGTCAGAATCAAGGCACTGTGTGTGGATGGACTAGCTTGCCCTTTGATATTTCGTATATCTTCATCTCACAGAAGTAGAGTTGTCCTGGGATGGGTATGAGGAGAGTTTCTGTGGTTGTTGCAGAAGTGCTGTAGGTCATTACAGCACAGAATGCATAAGAAATAGTGCTCTAAGTTTCTGCAGCAGGCTGCACAGCTAGCAGTCTGATGGGTGGGTGAATAGCCTTGCAAATATGAATTGTGTAGGGGGAGAGAACATTTTCATCTGATGATAGACACTTATCTAAACGGAGACCTCATTGAACTTTAATTAGCTAAACATAATAGTTCTTTTAGCACAATGAAACAGTACATGAGCTGGTGAAAGATAAAAGAGGAATGTTAATGGAAGACATTCCTAGTCAGTGACAATATCCAGCTAGTTATAGAGGGCAGGTTTTTGTTTGTTTTGTTTTTTTCTTTCTTGATGAGCTGTCCGGAAGCCCCGCCTCATCTGCATTTTCTTGGCAGCAGCAGACCTTCCCAGGGTGAGAAAACAGACTACATGTTTTGCTAAAGCTAGAAAAATAAAACAATTATTTAAGAAATCAATACATTTTTATTTTACTAAATAATTCTGTTACAGAATATTTATTCTGCTTGAAATCTCATGATTTAAGCCTGATTTTCCAGGCAAACAAGTGCAGATGATTGTGTTGTGTTTCAGTACTGCTTCCACCTGCTTTTGAATTGTTATGTAATTTAGCCAAGACTTAGATGGAGTAGGAGACCTCAAAGATAAAAATCCCATTTTGTGAAAACTTGTCCAGGAGATAAACTGGAGTCCTTGCTTCTACAAAGGAAAATGCACATCAGCTCAATAGTTGATGTCCCTGCTGGGCTCTTCTCTGAACAAATCCGGAGTTTAGGAGAAGTGCTAAGCCTGGCTTTCTAAAGAAGGAAAATCGTAAGACCCTGTTTGTACAGGGAACAGGGTTTTAAGTCATATGCAGAATTAGTACTCTTCTGGTAACAGGGAGGTAGTGAAACCTGTCTCTGGAAAGATCTGCTCTTCATGAAATTATTTATTTTCTCCTTTTTCTTCTCATCTCAGCTGGTGAAGCCAGTTCTCACTTTGAGATATTTTTATTATTTTTTTAGTGGTTTTACCCCTGCCTTACCATGGATTCTGTGGAGATTCATTGATATCTGTGCTCCAGAACAATTCCTTGAATCCTCTGTGGAATGACTTCCATCTCTAGTACTTGTGCACCACACTGTGGTAGTGCTGTACAAACAATGCGACAACACGCATGTGAAGGAGTCTTGGCAGGAGAATGTGATTAATTTCTAAACATTATTTTTTAGGGTTTTTTTACTAAATTGTCCTGTTTCCTAGCTACCATTGCCAAATTTCCCTTTCACTGTCCTTTCCTGACTGTCTATGTAATTTTTCAGCTTGGAGTTCTCTGGTACTAACTCCAAGGTTTTTGCTCAGCTGCTTTCTGAAGTGGACAGAGGGATGCTTTGGTACATCTTGCTGAGTTCCTGGAAGCAGGGCAAGTGAGAAGATTGAAGGCAGGTGAGTGCAAGGCTGTGGAAGGTTCTGCTTTCTCTCACCTGCACTGCTTCATGAGCTGCTCTTGTTGCTCTGTACTTGATACTTGGCTGCTGAGCCCTGGCCCAAAGTAGGACCTAGTCTGCCAAAGGCTTGCAGTGACAGCTTGATGAAATGCTTTTTCAGTTATTATTTGCAGAGAGAAACAGGGGAGTATATTTAAAAAACAAACAAACAAAAAACAGGGTTGACTGCACCTGTCTACAAAATAAGACCACAGGAATTGCCATGCCCTGTTAGACCACTGGTCCATTGAGTCTCATGTCCTAAATCAAATTCTGGCCAATGCCAGATGCTTCAATGCATGAAACAAGGCACTGTGCAGCAGGCAGCCATAGTAGCAGGAGGTGGGTGTGTTAATAACTGGCCTTTTTTTCTTTTTTTAATTTCCTGCTTGGTTTTGCCTTGGAAGCTTATCTCATTAAATGAATTTCATCACATTCCTTTCTCCTAAACTTTCCTCTGCTTCAAAAAAGTTTGTTTCTCCCAGTGTAATAGCAGTTTTCCCCTCATCTTTCCTATGCAGTTGAAAGATTCACTCACAGGGAGAAATATGTATTTTCTTAATAGTAGTTTATTTCTGTAGGGATTGAAAGCTGAGGGAATTTGTCTCTATATCTGCTCTTTGGCAGTGTGTAGTAACTTCTCAGGCAGGTCATGTATTCCATTCTACTGCTATCTGCTGTTTCTCTGTATATTTTCCTGCATTTTCCATTATCATTTGTTAAATATATTCCAACATGCAATTTATCTTAGTCAGCAGATTTAGGACCTTTGTGTGTCTCAGCACACCCAGGGAATTCAGAAATAAATCACTGCTCCAAGGATTTGTTTTTAATGCAACAAATGTTTTAGAGAAAGTCAAGAGGGGCTTGGTCAATATTGTGTGGGCAAATGTAAGAAAACATTTTCCACATGCTTTCCCAGGTGGTAGAAGAATCCCAATTCAATTCATTTTTCTGCATTTGGTGTTTTTAATTTTTAATATGTATTCTTTTCATTTCATTCAAGCTCTGCTGTTTAAATTTCCTGTGTTGGAGGTAATGCAGGCAGTAGTCAAAATTATTTTTCTACGACTTATACATTGATTTTTGTTGCCAAGTCTTTATACAAAAATAGTCTTTCTGAAATGTTCTGTAAGTTAGATAATGCAGAATCAGCTAAGAAAACAAGAAGCTGCATACAGCTCAAGTTTGTTAGGCATGTTTCTTTAGATATTCAAAATCAGAACCTGTTTTCCAAAACAACACTGATTTACTGGGATGCTAGCTACATTAATATAAGACAAATATGACTTTCCTTAAAACCTGTCAAAAATAAGATTCTTTGTAGTGAGGGGAAGGATTTGCATAAAGATCTAAGTCTCCCTTCTGTAACCGTTTAGCCAAGTGAAAACCTCTGTGCAATCAAGTCTGATCTTCTGCACTTGTGGAGGTGGAGAACCTGCTCCCAGTGAGGTAAATTATACTTCCTAGACTTGCCTGCCTTACCTAACCACTTACCCAAATATTAAGTGCTTGTGTAAAGGGGCTACCTTGGTGATCAATTTAAACACTTGTGTCTATGCTCTCTCTGGGATCAAAACCAGAGTATTTGGCACTAGCAGGATTGTATCATCACCTGTAGTTTTGATGTGCCTCTTGCCACTCCACATGGCATGTTTCGGACCCTTAACTGCAAACGCTTTGGAGTGAAGGCTCTTTGCCCATCAATTTTTATATTGCTCTCAGCAGGACAAGTCCTCCACAGTGATGGCAGTCACTGAGCACTCAGGTAGTAACGTGTAATGAATAATCACAGAGTAAAAAATTGCTGCAAGGATTGTGTAAAATTGATTTAAATGGGAGGCAATTGTCACAACTTAGTTCAAAAACAAAAGCAGTGTTTTTTAACAGAGCTGTGTCTATGATGCTTCATTATTGCAATCAGATTTCTGTCAAGAGCTAAGAAAGGCTGGGAGCTCACAGAGACCTTTCTTGATAGAAAAGTAACATTAACTTTTTGTTTGTGAAATTAGTCTAGAAATTATAGATAATTGCTGAAATGAAAAATTATTGAAAAATGCATTCAAGGGACAGTTTTCATGTTAGCAAACTGATCTGTTGTACGTTCAGAGGAATTCTCTGGCATGTTATTTAGCAGCAGGGATCAGAAGTATTTATTTTCTCACAGTAAGATGCATATAATGCTTTTCTTAATTTGAAGACAATTAAGACTGGAATGTGGAGGGAATGTTGCAGTGAAGTGACTCATGCCATACTTATTGGGAACAATAAGATTACTTTGACTTCTGAAGCAAAGCTAAATCTCCAGACTACTTATTTTTAAATAACTGCAGACTATATACAAATTGGGATAATCGGATTCTAAAGATTTTTTTCTGTTACTGAATCAACAGAAGCTGACACATCTATTTGCTGTGTCTGAGCAAAATGAAAAAAAACCCAACAGTCCAGAGAAAATTAAGTTTACAAGTATAACTGATATTTGCAAGTCTATGTTAATATTCTCAGTGTGAGTTTTTTGTGGTGCTTTTACCAGTGGTAAGTGATATTATTTTCAGCTGAGCAGGTACGTGCAGCCTGTGCTTCCAAATCACTTCACCAGAAGTACTGTCCTGATAGTACAACAAACTCTGGAAGAAGCAAGATATTATCTTGCCAGTGTGCATATCCTTACCTATTCACTGTGTTTCAAGACTTCTACTTGTTATAAATGCAAATACAAAATTTGTGGCATGCCTCTGCCTCCAGCTAGATGGACATACCTCTCTTCACAGTTATTTCCTCTTCAGACAGGCAAAAGTTTTTCAAATAGTCAATCTTTTTGTCTTATTGGCCTAAAGGTCACAATCTTATAAATGGGTTTCCAGAAAGTCTGCTTGCTTAGATACCTATGGCAAGAGAATATAGCTGAAAATATCTGTGTATGCTTTTCATGTTTTATAACTTTATTGACTTAAAATTTCATGAACAATTCTTCCGTGCTAAAAATTTTACAAATACAAGTTCTGATGTCACAAACAGGTGTGGGGCAGAATTAGGAAGTCATTGAAATAGAAGACAATAGCAAAAATTCTTGTTAATGCTGAAAACTGGAGTAGGAATGTCCTGTGCAGCCTTTGTGGCTTTCTTAACTCATCTTCTTTTTTTGGATATATTTGTCCTTCACTGAACTTCAAGTACACCTGAAGTAAATGACTACAAAGAAAGAACAGATCAGTTCTGGTCAGAGGAAGAGTTTTGTAGACATTTGAGGACAGAGTATATAAACTGAATGGGGTGAGAGGGAGAACATGCAAAAAGGACTATGACCTTGCAATAGCTGCAGCAAGAAAGGAAGAGAGACTTGGCCTAAAGGTAGAAAAGCAGCCCCTGGGGAGCGCGGCAACCAGGAGCAGCAAACAGGGCATGGGGCAGCAGAAGGGCCTGGCGCGGCTGTTTGCACAGGCATGCAGAGCAGGGCACGGGCCCCCTCTTGGCTCAAGGTAAGAACTCGGCTACTGATCACCCCCCCTTGAAGAGGATGTAGCCATTGTATCCACTCAGGCAAACACTGTTGCCAGGAGGACAGAGGCAACCCAGACAGAGGTCCCTCTCAAGAATGCAGCTATCCAGGTCTCTAGCTGCACAGAATGTCTCAGCCTCTCAGTCCTATTGGAGGATTGCAGAGAGAACACCTGTGTATGCTGTGACCAGGTGAATGATTTACTCAGCCTAGTGGCTGAGCTGAAAGAGGAGGTAGAAAGATTACAAAGTATCTGGGATCGTAAAAGAAATAGATTGGTGGAGTAATAACATTCCATCCTTGAGGCAAATCCCCAAGGGAGAGTTTTCATGAGAAGTAGAGGAACCTCTGCCTTCCTGTCACCTGGCAGAGGTAGGGGACCCAAGAGAAGAGGGAGACTGGAAGCAGATCCCTGCTCGGGGCAACAGGCGAACCCGCTCCAGGCTTCCATCACCTTCACGTGTACCCCCACAGAACAGGTATATGGCCCTGGATCAGGAAAATCAGGTAACTGAGGTTACAAAGGTCCGTCCAGGGAGTTGCTGAGGCGGTCTGCCCCATGCATTAGGACTGCCTCTGCTAAAAACAAGAGGAAGGTAATTGTTGTGGGAGACTGTCTTTTGAGGGGAACTGAAGGCCTTATATGCCGACCCAACCCTCAGGGAGTTTTGCTGCCTCCCTGGGGCCCAAGTTAACGCTGTTACTGAGAAACTCCCAAGCCTGGTGCAATCCTCTGATTACTACCCACTAGTGGTCATGCAGGTGGGCACTGATGAGGTTGCCAAGGCAAATCCCAGGGCAATGAAATAGGATTTCAGAGAACTAGGCTGAATGCTTGCGGGACTGAGAGCATAGGTGGTCTTTTCCTCAGTTTTTTCAATGGCAAGAAAAGCTGAAAGGACTAGGAAAACAGGACTGATTAAGAAGTGGCTTAGAGGCTGGTGCTGTTGGATTAACTTCGGGCTTTTCGATCATGGAGATCTTTACAGGGCACCAGGTATGTTAGCGAATCATGGCATAAAGCTATTAACAAGGAGGGAAAGGATTCTTGGCCAGGAATTGGCAGGACTCATTGAGAGAGCTTTAAACTAGACATGAAGGGGGTTGGGGACAACAAATGGCTTGAGGTACAGGACACCGAGCCTGTTGGTATTGAATGGGAAGACCCTGCCCTGCAGGCGAAATAGGGTACTAGGGCAAGAGTTAGCAGGGTGCATTAACAGAGCTTTAAACTAGATTTGAAGTGGGAGGGGGTTGTAGCTGGGTTTGAACTAATGGGGCATTGTTCTACTATTAATGAAGACCAGAAAGCTTCCGGCCTCCCAAGGCTGCCACCAGCGTGCTCAGCTTGCTCCCTGAAATGGCTGCACACCAGTGCACACAGCATGGGGAATAAACAGGAGGAGTTAGAGGTTTGTGTGCACTCTAAGGGTTATAATCTGGTGGCAATTACAAAGACATGGTGGGACAGCTCAAGTGACTGGAATGTGGTCATGGATGGCTATGTCCTTTTTAGGAAAGACAGGTCAGCAAAGCGAGGCGGTGGAGTTGCTCTTGATGTGAGAGAGCAACTAGAATGTACTGAGTTCTGTCCAGGGGCAGATGAGGAGCAAGTGGAAAGTCTGTGTGTACAAATTAAGGGGCAGGCTGGCATGGGTGATACAGTTGTGGGGATCTATTACAGACCTCCTGATCAGGATGAAGGAGTTAACGAGACTTTCTACAGGCAGCTGAAAGAAGCCTTGCAATTACAGGCCTTGGTCCTCATGGGGGATTTTAACTACCCAGATATTTGCTGGAAGGCTCACACAGCCAGCCATTCACAGTCTAGGAGGTTCCTCCAATGCATTGTGATAACTTCTTGATAGAAATGCTGGACAAACCAGCTAGGAGAGGAGTGCTGCTAGATCTCATACTCTCCAACAAAGAAGGTCTGGTTGAAGCGGTGATGGTCAATGGCAGCCTTGGCTGCAGTGATCATGAGATGGTGGAGTTCAGGATCCTGTGTGGGAGGAACAGAATACCTAGCAGGACCA
Organism: Apus apus; assembly: GCF_020740795.1. Taxonomy (NCBI): domain Eukaryota; kingdom Metazoa; phylum Chordata; class Aves; order Apodiformes; family Apodidae; genus Apus; species Apus apus. The sequence goes on along the minus strand of NC_067282.1, from coordinate 82,523,491 downwards.
CAACCCTGGTCTTCCGCAGGGCCAACTTTGGCCTCATCAATCAATTGTTAAGGGAAGTCTCATGGGAAAGGGTATTAGGTGGTAAAGGGGCTCAAGATAGTTAGTCAACATTCAAGGACCACTTCTCCCAAGCTCAGGATCAGAGCATCCCAATGGGTAGGAAGTCAAGTAAGGGAGCCAGGAGACTAGCATAGTTAAACAAGGAACTGCTGGGCAAACTCAAGTGAAAAAAGAGAATCTATGGATCATGGAAGGAGGGGCTGGCCACTTGGGAGGAATATAGGACAGTTGTCAGAGGATGTAGGGAGGCAATTAGGAAAGCTAAGGCCTCCTTGGAACTAAACCTTCCTAGCGAGGTCAAAGACAATAGAAAGGGCTTCTTCAAATACACTGCAGATAGAATTAACACTGGAGGCAATATAGGGCCACTGTTGAATGAGGTGGGTGCCCTGGTGACAGAGGATATAAAGAAGGCAGAGGTGCTGAATGCCTTCTTTGCCTCTGTCTTTACTGCTGCAGACTCTCCCTGGGAGCCCCAGATCCCTAAAACCCCAGAAGAAGTTAGAAAAAAGGTGGAGTTTGCTTTGGTAGGTGAGGATTGGGTTAGGGATCAGTAAAGCAATCTGGACATCCATAAATAGATGCATTTGGATGGAATGCACCTGTGGGTGCTGAGGGAGCTGACAGAGGTCATTGCTAGGCCACTCTGTCATCTTTGATCAGTCATGGGCAACAGGAGAGGTGCCTGAGGACTGGAGGATAGCAAATGTTACTCCAGTCTACAAGAAGAGCAAGAAGGAAGACCCAGGTAACTATAGACCGGTCAGCCTCACCTCCATCCTTGGAAAGGTGATGGAACAACTTATTCTTGGCACTATTCTAGACATATCAAGGATGAGGGGGTCATTAAGAGCAGTCAACATGGTTTTACCAAGGGGAAGTCATGTTTGACCAACCTTATAGCCTTCTATGAGGAAGTAACTAGGTGGATAGATGATGGCAGGGCGGTAGATGTGGTTTATCTTGATTTCAGTAAGGCATTTGACACAGCATCCTCGTAGATAAGCTAAGGAAGTGTGGTCTTGATGATCAGGTAGTGAGGTGGATCATGAACTGGTTGAAAGGAAGAAGTCAGAGAGTTGTGGTCAATGGAACAGAATCTAGTTGCAGGTCTGTGACTAGTGGAGTCCCTCAGGGGTCGGTACTGGGACCGGTACTGTTCCGTATTTTCATCAATGACCTGGATGAGGGAACAGAGTGTACCCTCAGCAAGTTTGCTGATGACACTAAACTGGGAGGAGTGGCTGACACACCAGAAGGCTGTGCTGCCATTCAGCAAGACCTGGACAGGCTGGAGAGTTGGGTGGAGAGAAACTCGATGAAATTCAACAAGGGCAAGTGTAGAGTCTTGCATCTGGGGAAGAACAACCCCATGTACCAGTATAGGTTGGGGGCTGACCTGCTGGAGAGCAGTGTAGGAGAAAGGGACCTGGGGCTCCTGGTGGACAGGAGGATGATCAGGAGCCAGCAATGTGCCCTTGTGGCTAAGAAGGCCAATTGCATCCTGGGGTGCATTAGAAAGGGTGTGGTTTGTAGGTCAAGAGAGGTTCTCCTCCCCCTCTATTCTGCATTGGTGAGGCCGCATCTGGAGTATTGTGTCCAGTTCTGGGCCCCTCAGTTCCAGAAAGACAGGGAACTGCTTGAAAGAGTCCAGTGCAGAGCCACAAAGATGATTTAGGGAGTGGAACATCTCCCTTATGAAAAGGCTGAGGGAACTGGGTCTCTTTAGCTTGGAGGAGACTGAGGGGCGACCGCATCAAAGTTTACAAATATGTTAAGGGCGAGTGTCAGGAAGATGGAGCCAGGCTTTTTTCAGTGATGACCAGTGATAGGACAAGGGGCAATGGGTGCAAACTGGAGCATAGGAGATTCCATGTAAATATCAGAAAAATCTTATTGACTGTGAGAGTGACAGAGCACTGGAACAGGCTGCCCAGAGAGGTTGTGGAGTCTCCTTCACTGGATACATTCAAGACCCACCTGGATGTGTTCCTGTGTGATGTACTCTAGGTGACCCTGCCTGGCAGGGGGGTTGAACTAGGTGATCTTTCGAGGTCCCTTCCAACCCCTAAGATTCTGTGATTCTGTAAAGTAGCCAGTGGCACACTATCTGAATTCTCCAAAGATCTGAACATCATTGTTTGCAGAAGTAATGGCTGGGCATGAAACACTTCTTGAAAGTGTGTCTGACTGTAGTCATAAGTATTTCAAAAACAGCTCCTCAGTAAAAAAAACTTTTTTCCTGAGATTTCTGTCCTTTTTGTTTGGTTTGTTTTGGTTTTTTTTAGTTTTACTAAAATAGAGTAATCTAAGAAAAATCATCAATTTCTTTTAGTCAGTTTTGACAAGGGTGAGTAATGCACGGTCATTAGGGACTAATACTTACATACCTGAACGGGCATACTACTAGCAGTCAGTATCTGATGAAAAACTATTTCAGTGTGATCTCTGAAAAGTTACTGAACTGATAAACTCTGAACACCTTAGACTTAGTAGAACTGGGAATGCCTTGAAATCACAGGAGAGTTGTTCAGTGCTCTTGAAGATCATATCCAAAGAGTCTGACAGAATGACAACAAAAAAATTTGAGAGTTGCAGCAGCATTAGGATGAATTCACTTAATAAGTTTCCTTTTTATTTGTCTTACTGTGATGGTCATTGTGATCCTAAATATAAAGAAGCATTTCTCATGGGGAAAAAACAGAAGAAAACCAAAACTAAAACAAAAAAGACAACCAAAACCAAACAACAAACCAAAAAACCCCAAAACCAAACCAAAGAAAACTACTAAAATTGAGAAATTAAAAAGGTTGGGAACTCATGACTGCCTGCATCCAGCTGCGAGCCATTACTCACATGAGTAGTCACACTGATTGCTGTGGATCTATTTGTGGAAGCTGGAGCTTACGCCTGGAGCAGAGCCAGCAAATGGCTTAGGAAATATAGGCAGTGGTTTAGGAGGCAGACTGTAGCAGGGAAAGGCTGTAGTACCTGTGTTGGAGGACATGTGGATCAGCATGGATATATTCCTTCTGTCTCACTCTCTGGTGGCACTAACATGCACCAGGTATGAGGGCAGCTGTTTATTTATTACTCCCAAGCCTTTGCTCTGCACTGCTGCCGTGCCCCAGGGGCAACAGTAGCAGAAAGCAAGGGACTGGGATAGTATTATTTTGATCATGAGTGAAGAAGAGCAACAGAAGACACACATTAAATTCCCAAGCTAGGCTTTCGTCTCCCTTCCCTTATCAGCAATCCCTTTATTCCAACAATACCCTTCTATCCTTTTCCTACTCTGGTCTCTTTCCTCCATGCAGAGGTCCCTAGCTGCTCTGGAGCCAAAATCCCTGTCATCTACCCAATAACACTACAACTCCACCTTGCTCATCTGTAGTCCTTCCTGTCATGTGGAGAGCCTCAATATTACTGCATTCTCATTACCACACAAATCACATAATATTTCAGATTGGATGGGATCTGTAAAAATCACTGAGTCCAACTCCCAAATATCAGTTTGCAACTTCTTGCGCCCTTCCAGCAAGCCCCATCACCAAGCCATGCTCACCTGCCAGCCAGCAGGTGACTCCTTCAAATCTGACTTATTGCTTACACTGTTACACTGAATTTGCTTGAAGGATCTTTGGAAGGACAAAACTGTATTTGCAGGTGAGAAGCCTTGAGCCTTCTCACCTATAAAATAAGAGTCAAATTCAAAATCCATCATTTAGGGATTCACACATGAAATGGTTTTACAGAAAGGTCTTGAAGGGCTTGTGGCATAAAACTTTAAGATCTCGGCCAAAAACTCAAAACCAAAGGAGTAAGGCGTATTAAATTCCCTTTCTAAAAATGACTTCTGCTAAGTACATGGAACATGATGAGCCAATATATGCTTCTTAGCTTTCACAGTTGTGAAAAACTGGAAGGATAACTGGCCTAACCTATTTCTCTTGGACTTTTTTTTAGTTTTATTCCTTGAACAGTGACTTGTTTCTCATGTAGAGATCTTCTGAAAAGATCTAAAAGTGACATACAGACAAATGCAGTTGGATGTTTTGAAGCCAACACCTCATTTTTGGAAAATGTCTTCATTCAATGTAATATTAAGACAAATACTTAAGTTTATGGTAAAATAAATATGGACTGAAACAGGTGTTTCAGTGCTTTCATGGATCAGAAGATAAGATAATAATAAGTACCTAGTTAATTTTTTTTGGTTGTTATTTTTGTTTTTAAATTCTCCAATTATATCTGCAGGGTAGCCAGACAGTTATCCAATTTAGTTAATATGTAATTTCATAAAATAGCAACCACTTGACATAAATTTTGTGATTTTGCTGTATTTTTCTTACACCATCTGAATTGCTCTTGTTTATTGCTGGGTTTTTATTTCACTGTCTACAAAGCTGAAGAAGTATCAATGACTCTGGAACACTGGAACAGGGAGGTGGTGGAGTCACCATCCCTGGAAGTGTTTAAAAGAAATATAGATGTAGTGCTTAAGGACATGATTTAAGTCTGAACAGGTAAATAGGTTATAATTAGTGGATTTAGGTTATGGTTGGACTTGATGATCTTCAAGGTCTTTTCCATCTGGGATGATTCTGTGACTTGGTTCTGTGGTTTAATGGCCAGTTTGTCATTCAAGACACTCCAGGTCTGTGCTCTGTTCCAGCTGTAGAAGTCTGTGCTTTTAGGTGAGTGGCTAGAGCCACCAGGATATGTGGTGGCTTATTGACATTTATTTTAGTAAGAACAAGCACAGCTCCTCAAAACACATTGCTTAGCACATCGGAGGTCTATACTAATATGAGTAAAACTGCTCAAATTAGATATTTCTGAGTGTGCCTTACAATATTGAATCCTGATAAAGAACCTAAAAAGAAAGGTTTTCTCCCTTGTCTCATCTGTGTGGCCAGATCTACTGTGTGACAAAGCAAATCTGACTAATGCTTTCTTACATTAAATATGGTAGGACATGGTGGATATTCCGTTCCTATTTTTATTTCCCCTTACTTCCAGGCTAAAGAGTAGCATCCCACCTAGCTTCCTCCTTCCTTTTTCCTGATTCAATTACTAGTTAGTTTTTCAATACAAAACAATTTCTAGTATTGAAAGTCAGTTCCTCTGATCACTGGTGAATACTTGTCACTCATTGCTAGAACACTTTCCTCAGAAGACAGGGAATATGGGTTCAAATATTCTTAGACTACATTCTCCCTATTACTGCCTATAAACTTTAAAATGTCTGCTGAACTACCAGGCTGTGTACCTGCTGAGCCCAGAAATCCTAGAATGTGTCAGATTTAATCTGTGTGCTGTCCAGCTCATCCAAGATACACTGGACTCCTGGAACATTTTCTCTAAGTTGATCCTGAATCTACAGTGGCATTCGTCTGGCACTTTGGGTCATGCAGACCTCCTGCTCAGGTGGTCAAAATCCTCAGGTTCCGCAGGGTGAAAAAATAATACGTTGGAAGAAAACCTGGATAGTGCAGCTCAAAGGGACAGGTATTCTGGGTGTGTTAAAAGCCTGACTTTGCATATGCAAGGAGTTAAGCATGTAGAAGACTCTGAACACTTACATAGTGGACTTTGGCAGCTAACCATGCAGTCATTGAGCACAGGGAAGACCTCTACCTTGTGACAAATAGCAGTCATGGACACCTAAATCTTGAAATGATGGAGAAAAATCTTAATCCCAAATAGAGATCAAAGGGAGGTGTTTCTCTGCAGCTCATCATAAAGCACCTGCAGATCTTTGAGAACAGTAATTATGTTGCAGTTTACTTAGGTTAGGTGACCTAAGCTGAGCTTGGTGAAAACCAACACATAGGCATCAATCTCTTCCTACACACTCCACACACTCACCTGAAGCAAGGGATTGCAGTAGGTAGCAAGGAAGCTAAAGGCTGGGAATGGCATGGTGTTGGAAACTGTGGTTTTATGGGTGGTGGAGCTGATCTTGTGCCTTTCATCCAAAATTAAGTGAGCTCACTTTTTACTCCTTCATGTACAACTTCGGTACCCACCAGATGTTTTTGGAAGTTGAGCTCTGCATTTCCTCTTTTTGTAGGAAAGGACCTTGAGACTAGCACACAAAATGTCTTGTGCAGCTCTGCTCTGAGGTTCACAGTCTATAAACCACAAGCAAAAAACACTTTTCTTAATGGATGCCCACACTAAAATACAGGGAGGAGCTCAGTTTTTCCAGTAATGATGGTGATATAAGTATTGGAGACAAAATTATCTAGATTATTTTTTCTAAACTAGATTAAATATTTCAGACAAAATAGTGTGTTAGGATTCTGAAGTGCAGCATGATTAAATTTTGCACTATATGTTGATCACAGTTGGAAAGCTCAATGACACAAAGGTGGGTACTGGCTTAACTGGGTACCTTCAAAGAAGTTCAATATTTTTAGGCAATTATTGCATGCAGTCACGCACATCATGCAAGTGTGTGTGCTGTATATGTGCCCTTGATTTCCATATACCAAATGGGGCTTTTTCCATCTAAACTCTGGCTGTGCTGAAGTCAGATGTAAGCAAGACTGGATATTCCCATTACTCCTTTTAGATTGACACACATTTTTTAAATTCATTGACATTTGTCTAAATGCATACTTACTATTACAAATGCTAAAGATTTAAATTTTTACTTTTCAAGAGCAAATTAAAAACTATTTTTGCATTTTTATGCACTCTGATATATTATCTTTATGCATAAATATGTTTTTCACTGAGAGTTTTCTGGTTTTCTTTACTCTAACCATTGCTGTTTGAGAAACCATTTTCCCACCCTATCTTGCAACACAAGACTGTCGAACCCCATTATGGGCCATTTCGCCACCTTTGGCTGCTCACTGAATTTGCTTGGTTTAATGCAGGTAAATATTCTAATTTCCATTCTGTTTCTTCTGATTGCTTTTTACATACTTCTGAGGAGATGTAATATTTGTGAATTCATGAAATGTTTTAAATATTATTATAAATGCTTCTTAAGTGTTGCCAAGGTCAGGGCAGAAATTGCATGAGTCACAAAGTTTTCAGTAAGGGTAAAAAATATTTATCTCCTCCTACTTTGGTCCGTATGAATTAAAGATGACGTGACTTTTTCAAATAAGCAAGAGAGAGTAAAGCTGAAATTATGTGTTTTGAACCAAAGTATTTAAATAAGAGCTTCTCATTTTGGCCCCAGTTTTGCATGTTTATGAACATATGTAACATTCAGTATACACATATTAAATAATTTCAGATATGTATGCGTCTATGTGTATGCATAAATACGCATATACACATATCTATAAAAACTCATATAAACAGAAGTATTTGTAGTATTCTTTCAAAAATATTGTTAGGTTTTCTCTGGAAAAATTATCAAACTATCTCAGATGGCTAGCTATTTATATATTTAGGAGTAACGCTCTTCAATTTAGATTTGAAGAACTATCTTAACAAACCAGCATTTCCCAAAATTCTAATGTAACACTTATTTTTAAACATTTATGCAGTTAATAAACTTTTTTTTTTTAATGGATTAGACATATATGACACTTTTCCCCCAATAGTTTTAGATTCCCTAGTCTTATTTAAAATAATGAATGTGGTATTGAATATCATATAACATACCATGAAGTAAAATTTGTTATTTAAAATATGATACATGATACACCAGTGAAACATTTTCCTGACAAGAGAAAAAATTATCAAGAGAAAATAAAAATTGTCAGTCATTAACTATCTTGAGAATAAAATTTCCTTATATTGTGTAACTTTTTTAAAGATAGTGGTCCCACTGAAGATTTCGTATTGCTAGCTTTGAAATGCCACTGTTCACATGAACTTAGGGCAACACAAAAATGTTGGAAGGGGGGTGAATTCACCCCTTACAATGGTCAAGTTACTGAGCTATGGCAACCATTTACGTGGAGTATATATTGACTGGGGAAAAAATGTGCTCTGGATGTGGAATCTTTGCACTGACAAAGGAACTGGGTTTATTAATTGCCAGCTCATGTTGAACTTCTCGTCAACAAAAACCCCCACATCCTTCTCCTCAGAGTTGCTCTCAATCCATTCTCCATCCAACCTGAAATTGTGCTTGGGATTTCTCTCACCTAGGTGCAGGACCTTGTACCTTGCCTTGCTCAACTTCGTAAGGGCCTACCTTTCAAGCCTGTCAAGGTCATTCTGAATAGCCTCACTTCCCTCCACTGTGTCAACCACACCACACAGCTTGATGTTGCCAGCAAACTTGCTGAGGGTGCACATGACTCCAGTGTCCAGTTGCCAAGAAAGATGTTAAACAGCACCAGGTCCCTGTGCCAACCCCTAAGGAATGCCACATGTCACTGGTGTCCATTTGGATGTCAAGCCATTGATCACAAATCTTCGAGTGGTCCATCTGTCAAATCTGTATCTTTCCAAATTAGAGACCAGGATGTTGTGTGGGACAGTGTCAAATGCTTTGCACAAGTCTAGGTAGATGACATCAGTTGGTCTTCCCTTGTCCACCAACACTAACACCTCATTGTAAAAGGCCACCAAATTTGTCAGGCATGATTAATCACAGAATCATAGAATGATTTGAGTTGGAAGAGACATAAGGATCATCTCGTCCCAACCTCCCTGCATGGGCAGGAACACCTCCCACTAAATCAGGTTGCTCAGAGACCCATCCAACATGGTCCCTGAGCACTTCAAGGGATGGGGCTTCTACAACTTCCCTGGACAACTTGTTCCAGTGTCTCACCACCTTCACAGTGAATAATTTCCTCCTAATGTCTAACCTAAATCTCCCCTCTTACAGTTTTGATCCATTGCCTCTTGTCTTCTTATTACATTCCTTTGTGAAAAGTCCCTCCCCAGATTTCCTTTAGGCCTCCTTCAGGCACTAGAAGGCTCCTATAAGATTTCACCAGAGCCTTCTGTTCTCCAGGCCAAACAACCCTAACTCTCTCAGCCTGTCTTCAGAGGAGAGATGCTCCAGCCCTTGCATCATCTTTGTGGACTTTCTCCGTGAGCTCTATGTCCTTCTTATGCTGGGGGCTCCAGAACTGGACACAGTACTCTAGGTGGGGTCTCATGAGAGCTGAGTAAAGGGGGAGAATTACCTCCCTTGACCTAATTGTCACTCTTCTTTTGGTGCAGCCCAGGACACAGTTGGCTTTCTGGGCTGCAAGCACACCATGCTGGCTCGTATTGAGCTTCTCATCCATCATCACTTCTGAAGTCCTTCTCCTCCAGACTGTTTTTGATCCATTCTCCTCCCAGCATGTATTTGTGCTTGGGCTTGTCCCTACCTGGGTACAGAACCCTGGCTGAGGGTGCCAGCAATGCCACTGTTCATGTCTCTGACAAAGACGGTAAATAGCACTGGTCCAAGTACTGACCCGTGGGGAACACCACTTGTTACAGGACTCAGTCTGGATGTTGAGCTGTTAATCACCACTATTTCAGTGTGACTATCCAGACAGTTCCTTACCCAATAGTTGGTCCATCCATTGAATCCATACTCTTCCAGTTTCGATACCAGGATGTCATGCAGGACAGTGTCGAAGGCTTTGCACAGGTCCAGGTAGATGACATCAGTTGGTCTTCTTTTGTCCACCGATGCCACAATTGTAGAAGATCACGGAATTAGCCTGGCATGATTTTCCCTTAGTAAAGCTGTGTTGGCTGTTACCAAGAAACCTTTGCTTTCTATGTGCCTTAGTCTTCAAGAGGATCGACTCCATGATCTTGCTGGGCGCAGAAGTGATGGACTGGTCTATTGTTACCTGGGTCTTCCTTTTTTCCCTTTTTGATAATGGAAGTTATGCTTCCTCTTTTCCAGTCAGTGGGAACTTTGCCAGACTGCCATGATTTCTCTCCTGACATGAAATTAAGCAGGAAAATGTCATATAGTATGCTATTAAGAAATCAGCCCACAGGGCTAAACTAGGTCTCCCAAAGTAAAATGCGGTGAAATGTTTATGGTGTGGACTCACCTTTGCCACCAGCTGGGGGACTCAATAAATCTCCTACTAAGTCACTCTGCACAGCCATGCAGTCATCTTGGAGGAGATGGATAAGCAGTGAATTAGCAGTACGGTCTTCTGACAGTGTGGTTTGTGGGGTACAGTGAGTACAGCACGCCTGAGTCTCCTCTTAGACCAATTTGAGGCAGTGTAGATGTGCCCTATTTGACTCAGAGAAACTAGTTTTCCAATGATTCGTCCTTTTGCTTTTTTAATTAATAGTATTTTCTTGGTATTTATGTGAGAGTGAGTAAAGAGCACTTGTAAAATGCCTCCAGTGATAGAGATTTGATCTCATTGGAATCTTCTAAGCACCACTCATACACTGATAAGATAATAATGATGTTAATAGCTTCAAACTTGTGACAAGGCACTGAAAATTTGTAACCAAAGTATCTGATCCTAAGGCATCTTCTCAATTGCAGTTTTATTTACCACAGCAATGTGAAACGTCTGTGTTTCTCAAACATCCTTCAGCTTGAGGGCTCTCCTCATGTATGTGATAGAGTCAAAGTTACTACTGATCTACATAGTTTAAAAGCTTCTTTTTCTCTCAGTTTTCTTCTTAAAATTACCTTTGAGACAACAGTTTCTCCCTCATGAATGATGATACAGCAAGTGTGGTCTCTTAAGTGGAATGAAATCTGTGGTCTTTTAAGGATGTTGAATTTGGAGTGTTTTGTTGTTTGCTTTGGGGTTTTTTCTACAGTAAATATTTGGAGTCTCTCATTCTGGTTCTTTGTTAGACATTATGCTACACATATGGACTCTAGCAAGTCCATAGCAATGGGAATAATTCTGATCTGCAACAAACTTTAGGTAAACACAAAAAAATGAGTGTATCCCAATTTCAGAACCTCTCTAGAATTACCCAAACAAACAGCATTGAAATTGGAAATGTGTTTACTGTGACCCTTCAACCTGGCAGAGCAATCTGGCCCCATGGAATGGAAACTACGTGTTTGTAACATCACAAGCATTATAAAGGTTTGGAGACCAAATATGGAAAAGGCTGTGAGCATTCTGGCTTGAAATACATAAGCAAGGGAGGAAAGAGCTACCTGGATTCACAAGATAATGTGAGAAATTCAGTTGCACAAGGTTAGTCACAAAGCACTTCATTTTTCACTGCAAGCAACTAATGTAACTTCAGGAGTCTGGAATTCAATGAATTCTAAAGTAGTACTAATTATTTTTCAGTGGCATTGCAAACATTGTGATAGGAACCGTAGTATATTTTCATCTCTACTACCTGTCTACCAACAATAACATAAAAGGCCATAATTATTCTTTTTTAACTCTACAGTTATCAATCTTGGAAATTTTTGGAAAAAAAAAAAAATCATCTCTTATGCCATTTTCTATAACTTACATGACTAAAATACAAGATAAAATTGCAAAATTTAAAATATACACAGGAGGGAAAACCTACCTATTTTGATGATTTCAGACTTTAATGATTAAATGGTTCTATTAGGCCTTCTGAAAAGGTTATGGAAAAGGGTAATAATCTGGGTCACATTAAGATAGCTTGTGCATTGGTAAAACACATATCACTTGGCAAGACATTTTAATGTAGTGTGGCTGACCACTATTTTACACACATAACAGGGCAGAGCTATCTGAAAACAGTTTATATTAGCAGTATCTACAGATGAAGTGCTTAAGCATATTCTTGCTATATTTAATGTATTTATAGGGATCCTAAGAAGCAAGTAATCAGTGCGTTACAACTTCATGTCCATCCTCCACTAGTAATGAGTCTGTGAGCCAAGTTCACAGATGGCATAGTCAACTGTGACTCCATTGATGTCTATTGTGCTGCCCTTATTTAATCCACCGATTATTTCAGATTTAAACATTCTTTCATAATTAAATTTAAAATTCCATCTTTTCCTTGGTAATCCTGAGGCATTCTAGACAGTGCTGTCTGACTTATTTGTAGTTATAGGCTGGATTTATTCAAGATATAAATGTGAGCTGCTTATATTATTCTCCAGATATATTTAGACACAGTGGAAAATTGCAGCCTTTCCAAAGTTGTGCATCTCTTAGCAAGATATGCTGTACAATGGAGAGACTGTGTAAAAAAGCAAATAGTGTTGAGAATCCAACAGACATGCTGTGGGTATTCCTTCATTTTCGTTTGGATTAGACTAGTCACAAGGACAGAACACCTGGACATGACCAAATTAAATAGGGTGAGATCACAAAGTGTATTCTTCAGTTTAGCTTGATTCAAAAGGAACCAGTTTTTGCACCCTGAGATTGCTTTGTGATGCAGACAAAGGGATAGTGAATGGAAACAACCAACATTTAATTAGAAAGCACATTGCTGGTCTGAACTGAAATGCTAATGCAGAGGCATTCTCTAAAAAATATTCAAAGTCATTCAGAGTCTGGGTAGTGTTTAAGATTATCTCATCGTTCAGCAGTCTTGTTTTAAGTGAGAATCACACAGCCTTAATTCTATGTATGGGCGAGTGGTAACCCATGACAGCTCTGGAATTCCTTCCAAAATACTCTTGTTATCTTACTTATTTTTTGTTTTATGATGTTCAGTTATCCCTCACCTTAGAGAAGAGAAGCTGCACTGATTTGAGGGTTTTTATTTTCTTTATTAAGGGAAAAAAAAAAAAGAAAAAGGCTGAGACATCAAAATAATTTGCTCCAAAAATCCAGTGCAATGAAGTAAATAAAAGCAATGCAATGATTTTTCCAAACACTTAGTAACACTATGGAAGATCAGTTACCAAATTAGATAGAAAGGAAACTAAAAATTAAATGCAGCTTCTTCACCTAAGGACTTTATAGTACAGACAAAGCAACGGAGTGTAGGATTTCTGTAAGTGTTTGCAATGACATCTAAAACTGCAGTAACTATGTAAAGCTGTTGACGTGAAATATGGGTCTGTAAGAAAAGCTAGATCACTTAACCATTCCTTGTCTTGTCTTTGCATGGGTTGCAGTCTTAATGAACACATCTTCATACATCTCTTACAAACGTTTTATCCTGATAGTTTCCAAACCTCTGAAAGACTTTACCTTTTGGCAGCCATTGAGCACTTCAGTAGAATATTGTCTCATTCTTCAATTAATGCTTTATGAGCACTTTATGAGTGCTTTGGTGATGTAATGAGCATGTAACTAGCTGATGCAGTGAGGAGCAGAATTTTAATATGAACAAATGTGCCAAGTCTTTGACTCAGGTGGGGATTTTAGGTAAATAACATCATAGTATCTGAAATACTTAGATTGACAGTGAAAAGCTCTAGCAAGACAACACAACAGTTCTCATCATCAGTCAAGGCATGTGCCCCATTTGAGTATACACTGTCTAGTTAAGCCTACCATTTCCGATAGCTGTTACACTTTGGGGATTTTCCTTTGACTCTTGGAACAAACTTTGGGCAGTGTTGGTAGAAAAAAAGTGATCAAAGGCAGTTCTTCAATTACAGCAGTTTCCACACAAACTGAGCAAAACCATTCAGCTGTGTAGTGAGAGTAGGATCTCAACTCTCACCACTTGCAAGTGAAAATTATTTATATGCAGCTGTTTAAAAAGTAATTTGGGTTGATATACCCTTGAGTCCCTCTGGAAATCTTTTTCATCATTATATTATGTAAAAGTACAGTCCCATCAATTGTTACCTGTTTTTTCTGAGTCACTACTGTGCATATCGGTGTTGACTGATTCCTTCTGTTCCTGTTTCCTGCAAACTGGAATTAGGAATAATTCATGTCACCATCACAGGTTATATTTTAAGTCATTAAGTATTATATGTAGAAGTATGTTTTGTATATACCATTATACATCTACATGCATATATAAGTGTGTAAAAGTATATAGATGTATATATGTCTCTGTGTGTACATGTGGACTGAATGAACAAATTTCAAACTAATGATTTACTGACTGGTTCTTGTCCTTTCTGGTATGAGAGATGATCACATAACACATTTGCCAGGACACTGTGGAATAATTTTTTAATGGTTTCCATGAAATGCTACCCTGTATTGAACTTCCTCATGGTTGTAGTCCTACCAGCCATCCAGGCTAAAATTAGTCTGTAAATAAGGTGTAGCTTTCCCTTATTGTATCAATTTTCTTCTATGCTATGTCATTATCCTATATTTCCTTTTTTTTTGGTGATGTTTTGGTCTTCCTGTTCATGATTACAAAATACCCACTTACAACAAAATTTTAGGTAACTTTGCAAGTTATTTCCTAAAATGATGCAGGTGAGACCCTGGCTGCCTTCTCTGAGGGCTTATTGCACTTCATACTTTTTTTTTTCTGAAGCATCATCAGTCATAGATGAAGCAAACCCTGCACTGTACAATACCAGGCCCAAGGGCAGCTGTTAAGGATTTGTGCTGCTGTGACTACATGCAGAACTTTTCATCACTGAGTGTCTTCCTGACTACAAATTGTTCATTTTGGTTATTTTCTACTAGAATTTCATTGCTTTACAAGTTTGCTTTCTGGGAGTGTTTTGCTGGTGTATAATACTTTCTGTCTTTGAAATACGAGTTCTGTCACAGCTGAGAGTGTATAGCATCCCTTGTGGCATGTGAGCCATAGAGTGGTCACTCTTGCTTTAGACTTAGAGACCTAAAATAAATTCTGTGGCTCTTTGTGCCTCCCTCTGGGTTCTTTGCAGAGAAACAGCATTTAGAAGAAATCTGCAGACTATGAGTGCAAATTACCATAAACCCTGTAATAAAGCAAAATTAACCTAAATTCTTTAAGCTGCCATATGACCAAGCCGTAGGAGTCTTAGTCCATTATCTTTATAATTCTACCTACTAATGAGTTCTGTGACTTGCTTCTGTATCAAAATGCAGCTTATCGTGTTAGTGAACCTTTATCGCTTTTCCCTTGAAAAGCTGATGTTCTAAGCCTTTAGGCTTGAGGAGTGTTGCTAAGAGAGATGCTGTATAAAAGAGCTATTAGTCTTGTGCAGCCTCAGATTTGATAGTCAAGGAAGTTACCAAGACCATTTGTTAGTATCATTTCACATTCCTTAGGCATCTTCTTCAGCAGCCAAGGAAAGATCTGATACCTAGGCTGGTTTTCTTACAAACCTGTGAGACACTATGAAAAAATATTTATTTTTTTACAATCTGAATCAGGACGTTTCATCTAAATGCTTATTAAAAGTGATTTTTACACTATTATGTTTCAAAGGTGTAAAAAATGTTCGTATACAAATATGAATTGCAATTGACATAAAAACACCTGCACTTATTTTTCTTAGACAAGGGACTTAATCAGTTTAAGGAGTTATTTACTCAAATACTTATTCAGAAGCTGGAAAAAATTTCAAACTTGGAGATGCATTGTGCTATGAATTTAAAACTGCAGCTGACTTTACAAGTATAGGTCCCTGGTTTAAAGAGTGAGAGGCAGACTATACTTTTTCCTGACAGTTTTGATTGGATTAATGTTGAGTACAAATAAAACTATTCTGTATCTCTGAACATGGGCATTTCTCAAAAGGACAGAAATGCATGCTGCTTGAATATTATACGTCCTTGTCAGCTGTTTCTTTTGTACATATTGTCCCGGTGTATTGGTATTACCTAGGTTTAACGTACCACATTTCTGCTTGAAGAATTTAAAAAGTATTATTTTCTGGATTTAGTTTTTTTAAGCATTGACAGTTTTGTCACATCATTCATTTCAATGTTCTGCTTCTCTTTGGAAAGTGTTGCTCTGCTGGAAAGTAGCATTAGGTTTTCTTAGCAACAGCATGTTATCCAAGACAGTTGATTACAATTGTAATTTCTCACAGATGTTTTAACCTAGTAGGTTTAAATTTATATCCACGTAAGTTCTAGGAGACTTCACAAAATGGATGTGTATTGCCACTCTACATACTATTATCTTCCTGACAGTACAACATATTATCTGTAAAGAAACACCATATGGCTTTAACTCAGGTGAGACAGCACCACTGTGTAGTAGATGAGTTTCTCTAAAGCTGAACAGCGAAACTTTAATGCAGCATGATAAAATGCGTATGTGAAGAAACCAAGAGCCTAGCAGGCTTTTTCTGGAAGCATCAGCTGCCCTATCAAGAATACACATCGTGAATAGTTATCAGTTGTAAACCTTCTTCCTCACTTAGTGTTGTTGATGTTTATATTGCTTATAGAGTTGAGTTCTTTAGAAATAATATTAATAATGTTGTCAGTTTTGACTTCTAAAGACCTATGCAGGAATTTATATTCTCCAGTGCTTTATATTAGTCAGTTGACTCCAAATCCTTGCAAAATCCATGTATTATAGAGAAGGTTTCTTAATCCCACTGGGCTGCCATAGCAGTTGACATACGGCCTCATCCTATGTGTAAAAGTTAGCACTGCACAAAACCTGCTGCAACTCTCATCAACTATATTAAGCACTGGCTTAAATCAGAAATCTCACGAAGAAGTCGGAGCATGGGCATTTTTCCTGAGATCATCAGACTTGTTTTTTACCAATGTGTTATTCAATAAGTTGCTTGTGCTTTGGCTTTTGCAAACTGGTATCTGGTCACTTTTCACCAAAATATTTTGTGTATGCTATTTTGCTGAAATATCTGTAATTTATGGAAAATTTTGGTTAAAATGGGCTTTGTTGAAATGATTCCACTGGAAAAATGGGGTTTTTTTGTTTGTTTCATTTTTTAAAAGGAATAAAATTTATTTATTATTAGATAAATTTTTCTTTTTAAAATGCAAATGCCAAGGTCACCAAAGGTAAGTTTAGCACTTATTTCTACTGACCTTAGCTGGTGATACTTTTTAAATGGGGTGGGTGTTCAGGTGAGATATCCTTGTCTTTGCCAAAAATAAGATTCCTTCAAGGTAACATTTAGAATATGCTATTTCTTTAATCCACCCTCTGTTTTTTCGTTTCAGTGATGTCCAGTGACAGGACAAGGAGCAATGGGTCCAAACTGGAGCATAGTAGGTTCCATGTAAATATCAGAAAAATCTTATTGACTGTGAGAGTGACAGAGCACTGGGACAGGCTGCCCAGAGAGGTTGTGGAGTCTCCTGCACTGGAGACATTCAAAACCCGCCTGGACACGTTCCTGTGTGATGTGCTCTGGGTGAGCCTGCTCTGGCAGAGGGGTTGGACTGGATGATCTTTCGAGGTCTCTTCCAACCCCTAAGATTCTGTGATTCTTTGATTTTTGTGTGTATACAGGAATTACTTCTTTTTTTAATGCCTGTCTCAACTGTGATTTCTCTGCTGCTAGGGCAACATTTTCCAGTAAAAAGGTTTTAGAATTACAAATGCATATGAAAACTGATCCGGTACCTGGGCTCTCAGCTACCCAGTCCCAACACTATACATTGTCAAACAATTATAATTTATGCAACCATTGTAAAGTTCACTGGAAAACAGCAAAGGAAGAATATTGCTCTGCCACATCTGTTACTGTTATTCTTACTCATTGCTGATATCACTTGGGAAAACACAGTGCAGATCTTCATTGCTCACATACTTTGCACAGAACTAATAGAAATTCCCTTTGCTGAGCAGGGAGTGATGGAGAAAAACTTCAAAATAGTGAGACCAGATGCTTTCCTGTTCCTTGCTGGAGTATTTTGGGAGAATAGTGTAATTATCTAGCATGATGTGATTGTGAAGGCAGAAGTATAACTTGAAGATGTCAAGAATAAGAAGACATTGAAAACTAGGAAATTTAAAACTTGACCTTGACAAATGTGAAACGATTGAGAAAAACTCCTACAGTTCTTGCCAAGTTGCTCGGTCCTCTGCTGAACATCCTAATATACCCAAGGACTTTTTAAAGACTTCTTGTGCCCATTGTAGCCACTAATTAAAAAAGACCTCAGTGCTGTTCTGAATAACTCAATCAGTAATAAGACTTAGGATGTATGGAAAGCAAAACAGAACTTTTTATTCAGAAAAAAGGTATTTAATGCTCTGAAAGACTGCTGATTATTCATCTCAAACACTGTAGCTTTCATACTACTGGTTAAAAAATGAGTGTAGAAAAAAACAAGTTCATTGGGGAGTAAACAAGTGTCACGCACAGTTCCCCACCCACCACACAGATCACTTGTCAAGGTTGTAACAAGCCAGCTTCTCCAGGAGGAGGCTGTGGGGCACTGTATCAAGAGTCTTGGAAAAGTCCAGGTAGACGATGTCCACCACTTCCCCTGCATCAACTGAGGAGGTCACTCAGTCATAGAAGGTGATCAGGTTTGTCAAACATGATTTGCCCCTGGTAAATCCATGTTGGCTTTTCCCAATCACATGCTTCAAAATATATATTAAGACTTTTTGGATTAATATTTCAAGAGAGGAAAAATTTTTGTTTTTTTTTTATTTAAAACACTTGTTATATAGAAAAGAAAAACAGAGAGTTTATTGCTTTGGTCACAGAATCACAGAATGGTAGGGGGTGGAAGAGACCTAGAAAGATCATCTAATCCAACCCCCCTGCCAGAGGAGGATCACCTGGAGTAGCAATCACAGAGATCAGCAATGCACACAGACAGATTTTGAATGTCTACAGAGAAGGATCTCTGGTAGAGCAGAATGATGTGATTATTCAAGAAACTGCACTACAGATTAAAAATAGAGATGAATACAAGAGATTTCTATTGAGAACCAAGAAAGCATGGAATAGAGAAATTCAAAACAAGGAGTAAGGCTGAGGGGGAAACCACCAAGAATCAACTACATACCTGTAAATGGTCTGTTTGAGAGCTCCTTGTGTCATGCTGATAGTTGCATTTCCAGATAGTCCACTAACAAACCCACTGTTACCATCTGTTCTGGAAGCTTGTTCTCATCAGCATCTTTAACCTTTTCTGCAACAAGCTTTTTATGAGAGATATACATTTTGTGCTCACTCACCCATGATTTAGTAAAAAGGAACTGGTAAGTAAAATTTGCCAAACACTAAAAAATTTTTCAGTGAAGCTGTATTTAAAGTGCAAAGAGTTAAATTATCTCATTTCTACACCTCAGCCCAAAACAGTACCAATATCTGTATCCCTTATTTATTTATTCCTTATTTGTATTCCACTTATTTCTTCTCCCTTATATAGCTTTCCAGTCTTACTCAGGGTGGAAAACACTCCTAACTGGGAAGCCGATGTTCACAGCCATATCGGTGACATGATTATAAAGGGGAAAAGAGTAATTCATAGCAGATGGGAATACTGTAATATCATCATGGTGAAATATATTTTGTTCAGGATGTCCACACATTTCAAAGCAGAGTGAAATCAGTTTACTAGGACAACCTTATAGACAAATCAGTTATTATTACCATTATACTTTACACTGAATGTCAGTATTTCAGTTTGTTTTTGCTGGGGAGGGAATGAGAAGACATGGGGGACTGCGATTTTTTCTGACTATAGAAGTGGATTTCCATTCTACTCTTGTTCACTATAAATGCATTTCACTGTACAGGCCTTTCAACAACTTGGTAAAACATTTCAGAACTGAACTGTATCACTCCACTGACTGCACTTTGAAATTTAAAACTAATGTGCTGTTCCACTGTCTAATAGCACTCCTGATGGGCAACTTTAACATTGTTTAGATGCCAGGTAATTTGTTACAACCTGCATTTCCTCTTCTATTTAATGGCTGAAAGTTAAATGTTTGCCATCAAAAGCTGGTGGTCTGTTGAGCAGTGATCCATGTGAGAACAGTGAACCTATGTCTCTGCAAATTTGTTAGTCATCTATGAGGGAAAGCGAAGTTGACCTCGTAATGTCAAATCCCATTTAGAGCTGGTGAATAGGTTGGAAAGAAGGTACTTGATATCTTTTGAGCAGTATTAAAAAATATACTGCTGTGTAGAAGGATGAAAGACTCAGTAAATTAATGTGGATATTCTGGCCTTTCCAAATAATTTATAGTTGAATTCTGTCTTTTAGAAGGAAAGGAATGCAGTTAATAAGGTTGTGACTTCAGTAAACAGTTTCAGAGCAGGGATACTTCCATGTAAGTGTTTGAAGCTGTAGCTTTGCCCTCCTGTGTGCATCATTTTCTTTGCATGATCTTTCCTTAAATCTCATTAGTAGTTGCACTTTCTAACTTCACTCAAAAACAGTCGCTTGCATCACTTTGCTAAAACATTAGGTTGAAATTGAAATGTCATATACCTAACTGCATCTTACTAAAAGATGCAGGTTTCTTCTAGTCTATATTTTACTTAAATTCTTTTTATTCATTGACTATAGGAGTCATGAAGCCAGGGCTGGTGCCCACAGTGACACAGTTCATTTTAATACTCATGACTAGTCCTTCCATTTCCCTGCCCGGTGAATGTGTTTTACTCACTCAATCAATTCACCCCCCTGAATGTCAGCTATGAAACTGGAAGGGCTTCCGTCTTTAAGATCTGCCTCACAAAGCTTGCAATTGCCTGCATAATTTACTGATTAGGTACCCGCTTTGGTTGGCTAAACTAGTAGACATTGTTGCTGGTTTAATATTAGTTTTTGCATGTCAGAAATTAAATTTTAAGGAATATATTTTGAACCTAAATAACCAATTGAACTGTAAATATAAAGGTAATCAAGCTTTCACCTGCTGGTCTTACACAACCTCTGAGTAAATGCAAGAGAGATCTCCAACCACTCTGCTGTCAGAGCATCACTGCATCTTTTTAGATAAAAATTCACTGGCAACACTCTGGGTCGGATTTGAAATCAATATAAAAACTATTCTGAAGGGCAGCAACAGTTGGTCAGAATTGTCAGAGACCAATGAAGAGGACAGTTGCTGAGTATAAAAATAAGATGTGACTGTGACAGTTGTGTGTTAATATATTTATGACTTTGGGCAGAAAGATGACCGAACACTTCATCTGTGCCTAATGCAATTTCATGTAGATTCTCACCAGTTGCGACCTCTTCGCATTGCTCCAAAATGCTATGCCTGAAATAGCTTGCCCTCTTTATCCCAGTATTTTTATTAGGCTTCTCCTGTGGCCAAAAGCTACAAAATCTAACTATGCAGACTGTGAAGTGCAATGTTTTCCAAGGAATTTAAGAGCAGCCAAAAACCATGCTCCAATTAGACAGCTTGCTCCATTCTCACCACAGAGAGGAGACAGCATGCAAACTACTCATATGCATTAATTATAATCTGCTCCCCTGCCTTTAATTTGTAAGTTTGCCAAGTTTCTCCCCTA
Organism: Apus apus; assembly: GCF_020740795.1. Taxonomy (NCBI): domain Eukaryota; kingdom Metazoa; phylum Chordata; class Aves; order Apodiformes; family Apodidae; genus Apus; species Apus apus. Next base: position 82,502,223 of record NC_067282.1, on the reverse strand, counting down.
ACTGAATTGTCCTGCTCTTCCTATGTGGAAAGGAAGCAGTCATCTGGGGTTTGTTTTTGGCTATGACTTAAGGTCTATCCCTATGAAACTAAAAAGAGATGGGCACAACACAAAAAGGCAGATCCATGGGGACCTGATCAAGCTGGTGTAAGCTTTTTTATTTTTTTTTTTCTGTTTGTACTGAGTCATTGGTGTTTAAGAAGGAGAGTGGGGAGCAATTAGTATTTTCATAAAACTTAGACCTAGGGCTGAGAGAGCAGGAAGCAATTTATCCATAGTGAGCAAGCCTCAGGAGTCATAATTTCCCTGTTTGTGTTTCAGTTCAGATGAGTGCCATCCTGTTGTTTGTTTTATAAACTGTTTAATAAACTGTAATGTTTATTAACAGTAATACATTAAGACTGTGTCTCGTAAGAATTTTTCTGTACAGTCAGTGCTCTGCACTTCGACTAGGACCCTGTTTTTATTTTCCTCTTGTTTCTTGCTTTCACACTCATTCAGACACTTCATGATTTTATCTGAACTTTTATACTGTTCTGCAGAGATAAAGGTGTTTATATACAAACTCTGCCAGCTGCAACCTTGCCATACAGAAAAATTACAAAGTGAATGATATGTGCATGTAGGCCCCATAGTCTAAAATTGAAGCAGCTCAATTTCCTTTCTGGGAAGTGGGAAAATGAGCTGTGCTATGTCACGTGGTGGATCAGGGTGGGAGGTAGCACAGGTGGTCATAACAACTGCAAAGGGTTTATTTTATAAGGTTCTGCTCATTTTTAATAAAATTGCCCATGAAACCCAGCTAGACCAGAAATTAATAGGAAGCTTGCAATGATTTTTTTCTCAGCAAAGCACTCTGGAATTTCACATGGTGAAAATCACTTATCAGTGCATCTAAACTGGTTTTATTTTAAAATACAGTTTTTAATTAAAATTTGCAATTCTTAGCCTGCTGCTAGCTTGTGATAACTTGCGAAAAGGTCACAGCATTGCTGGCATTAATGGTATGAGAACCTGATACAAGAGATTATGAAAATTCAAATTGTGTTTCAGTGCTAGTTTATCATTAGCAGGGGCTGCAGCCATTTCTTGCTAAAGGTAGGCTTGATGATGAAAGTGAGGGGCTCTTTCCTTGGCTTAGGCAATGAGGCAGGTTCCTCGGTTGGATGCTTGCAGGGAAGGGGCAAATTTCTGTGTCAGTGGTCTCGGCTGCCTCCTTTGAAGATGGTGAGGCTCCAGCAGCCCCCAGCATAGCTGCTGCAGTGGTGTGGTGGGCAGGGTGTCTGGGAGGCAAGCAAGCTCTCAGCTTTGTAGATGATAGGGATAAAAAACTCTACCTTGCTGCCCAAGCCCCATGACTTCTAACTTGTCCTTACCAGGAACAGAAACTGCTTGATGTGGCTTATGCCCCTTATTCTTCACATGACAAAAGTGACTTTACCTATACTGCTCAAAAGCTTTGAACTGCCCTCATTCCAGTAGTATATTGAAATGTAAATCAGAAGATGCTATAGCTGCTTTACTGCAGCTAACTAGGGTACAAAGGGACAGTGGACATTTGCCAGAGGAGAGTTGAGCTGCAGCGGTTCTCAGAGTGGAATTACAGGAAACTGAAGAAGAGCAAATTTAATTTGGAAGCTTTAAAAGGACCTCACAAGAGAGAGGTAGAAATAGCTGCTGCATTGTGCAGAACTGACATTAGTCTCTTCTGAGCTCCTGAAGCAGACCAGCATAAGCAGACCAGCATCTCACCTCCCAGCTCTGGAGGATATCTGAAGGAATTAAATAGAATTATGAACTTTATACTACAACTTGTGTAACTATGATGTTGCTTGAGTCTAAAGCAACCTAGAGTTGCTGCTCTGTGGTGGCAGGCAAAGGACAATGATTGCAAATCCTCCAGCATTGCAGAGTCAGATGTTAAGTAAACCTCAGAACTGAGGTTGTCCAGCACTAAGTGCAAGACTAAGCTGTCTGCAAACAACCCCAAGGATAGATGGAACACAGCCGTATTACCACTCTAGTCATAGCAATAGTTTACTATTACTTTAGAAATATATTGGGCAAGTGAGGGCTGAAGCTAAGTGGAACATATTGCTACTGCCCACAGGGATCTGGCATAAAACCACCACCAAAAGCAGAAATGGTCATTTGCGAACAGAACGGAAACCAGAGCCCTGACAGAGACATCCTCTTCAGAACACCTGCCAGATAAGCCATGGCATAAAATCCGGTGTTAGATGATATGTCTTGGGCTGCTGAGTTGTGCTGTTTTCTTTTAAAACTGTTGTTTGGTCTTGGATAAAATTACACCTCTTTGCCAATTCTACTGCTGAGGGTGAGACTCCAGAGAAAGCAATTAGGGTGTCAGTTATCAATAGCAGATAAGTGTTTCTTAAATGTACTGAGGTGTTCAGAATGCTTCAGAAAATAAACAAATAAATATAAGAGTACCTTTAAAAGAATACCTTTTTCAATTTAGGAATTGAAAATCTAAACCATAGCCTCAGTCATACCGAGGAAATTACTATGCCAAAACCACTACCTACAACAGCTAAAAATGTCTATACAGTGAGATAAGAAAACAAGCATCTTTCTGTTTATTTTTTCCTGCATAGAAAAGAAACTGTGCATGTTTTAAACTACTATAATTGCTTGTCTGAAGTATTCTTTCTGTAAAAAAAACACAAACCAAACAAACTTTATTGTTTGAAGCCTTGGGAACTGCAACATTTTCAAGAGACTGAGTCTGAAAATTGGCAGTGAGAAACAGAGGTTGCGGGTCACAGCATTATCAAACAGGACTTTTGTCACTGCAGAGAAATACATGCTCTGGAATAAGAGGTTACGTCAGTGTACTGCCAAACTGGGAAGGAAGCAAAGGTCTTTCTGCCCAAGATAGTTTTAGGTGGGCAATAGCCAGCCTGGGATGAGCTGGCTTAACCTGGGGGCATGATTCATCTGATACTAATGAGGTTTTTACTGCCTCCGAATAGGTGAGTGTTTCTCAGAGATTGGAACAGTTAGTAAATTGCTTTTATGTGTTGAAGATTTTTTCTTATGCTGACTCCGATTAAGATTGTGTTTGGCTGAAGAAGGAAGAGGAAGTGGAAAACTGTTATTCTAAGATCATCATGCAGGTTCAAAGCCAAGCAATAGATCTTAGAAACTGATTCCTCATTAAAATCATCTCATTATTTAGAAAGATACCTAAAACAACAAGTTACTGCTTTGTATTTCAGCCATCCATTGAGCCTGAAGCCTCTGAAAAGTTTAAACTGTAAAGCAGACAGAAAGAGCAAAAACCAGTAGGATATGATATCTGAAGGGTGAATGTCAAGAATGGGCCAGTCGCTTTGCAGTGGTGCCCTGTGATAGGACAAGGGGAAATGGCACCAAGTTACAACACAGGAAGTTCCACCTCAACATGAGGAAAAACTTCTTCACTGTGAGGGTGACAGAGCACTGGAACAGGCTGCCCATAGAGGTTGTGGAGTCTCCTTCTCTGGAGAATTTCAAGACCCATCTGGATGTGTTCCTGTGTAATCTGCCCTAGGTGTTCCTGCTGCAGCAGGGGGGTTGGACTCGATCTTCAGAGGTCCCTTCCAACCCCTATAATTCTGTGATTCTGTGACTAACCAAGGTAGCAAAGCAAATGCAGGAATTAAACCCAGAATGCCTTATTCTCCAACTCTACATATAGCCTGAGGATGCTGTCTTGGCCACTAGCAGGCTACTCTGTACAAGTCAGTGACAGTCTAACACAGATGTCTTATGCTCATGAAAAAAAATTATAATCCCTAATAAGGGTCTTCATATGCCTTGTCCTTTTAAAAACAAAGTTAACCACTGGAAGAGGCTTTGCGTGTAAATGAGGTTCTCCTCAGGTTTAAAATCTAAACAAAATGGATGCAACTTGCTGTGAAAGAATATGAAAAATACTTGGTCAAACATCTTTCAGCCTCTGAGCTTATCACCAGCCTGATGTCAGTCTGGAAATCCCAGCTTTCTTAAGAGATGATAAATGTTATCTGCCAATCTCTTCTGCTGAATAAACTGTTTGATCTGCATTAATCATACTTGGCAGAAGCTGTTCAAGCCCGCTAGCAGCAATTCTGGTGAACTGCTTGGCATCATTGCTCTAATAATCAAGTGGAACAGTATGAAAAAACCACATGAAGGAGCCTTCTTTTCATTCCCACCCCAAAGTTAATGAAATACATATTAAAGTGAGCAGTTCAAAATATTCAATAGATCTGAAACTGTCTTACTCCAATAAAATTATTACTCTCAAGGGCAAAAACTATCCTTTTTTTTTTTTTTTTTTTTTTTTTACTTTGTTGCTATAATTCTATGTACCGCAAGTGCACAGAACTGAGAAATACCAGGTATTTTTATAATTTTCTGTACTTTCCTTAATTTTAGTAAATAAAAATTCCATTTTCTGAATTAATCTTCACAAATTTTGCCCAAAGATGTTTGAGTCTTTATCGCTTTTACTCCAACATGATTGAGCATAGTTCAGAAATTAGGTATTCCTGTGATTTTTCTCACTCAAGAGAGAGGGCCAGAGACAGGTCTGTGCAGCACTTCTGTTCAACAAACCCTGGTGTGAGGGACATTCCTAGTATTAAAGTGGTGAGTATGCTGAGTATTTCTACAAAAATGCTAGATCTGGTTGCATGTTCTCATCTAGCAAATGCTTCAAAATATTTTCCAGTGACTTCACTTGAATATGTAGATGCACTAAACTCAGCAGGACAGTTGACCCAGGAAATGTTCAGCACAGAAACAGGGCATTGGTAGAAACAGCTATTAGATTACTCAGGAAGGGTGAGAAATGTAGTCCTGTGGGTTTACGTAGCAACTGCCTTGGTTTTGAATAGATTGGAAGATGGAGCAAGACTAAAAGAGAGCAGGGACTGAAGTGCAGAAAGTGAAGGAGCATCGCCAAAAAATAAAGCAGAAGAATGGGGGAAAAAAAAGAACTGAGGAGACAAGGAAAGAAAAGAGTGAAAATACTTAGTTCAGCTGTGGCCAGATGGAGAAAAAAGTATTTTGAAAAATGGAAAGATCTTGAAAAAAATTCTGTGCCCTCCCTTACAATTTCTGGGAACTCCTGTTGGGCAGGGCCCACTAGGACTTACATTTTACTGAGGAATCTCTCTTGTAAAAATCAGACTTGGTGAAAACAGCATGACTGACAAAATGAAAACCAGCAATGAACTTTTTCCCCTAAAAAAGGACTTTAGACTGGTCTAGAGACATTTTAAAATCTTGTTAGGAGACCGAAGGGATGTAAGTATAGCACAGATCAGCTTCTTTATAAATGTACGCTCATCTCAGCTTAAGCCTCAGCCTTTTGAGACCAAAAGACACCTTATGCACTGGTTTTTGGAATCGTCACCATTTTCTGATCCCTTTGTCCCCTCTGGGCTTTTTGTAAACTTTCATTTCTGGTTAGCTGAAGCAGTTTTAAATAAACCACTGTAATAAGTAAAAAAGAAAAGCATGTCTTCCTAGTACTTTAATAGACAGTGAATCCATTCTGTTTAGATATACACTTTCTCCTTTAGCCTATAATATAAACTACTATTGTTTGTAAATAAAAACTGTATAATCTTAATTCTGAGAGAATCATGTCTTATGAAATCATTTAACATTGCAGTTAAAGTAAAAATTGACCTTCCTGTTTTTTTCAGGAATGTATTGCATTGCTCCAAAGTTCATTATGGATCAGAAAATCTTAGAATAAATACAGAAATGAGGGCATAAATATATATCTGACAAGACATTAACATGATGTATAACATCATTGTTTCTGGAGGTTATGGATTCAGACAACAGGGAAATAAGGAGGAATAAATTAAATTACCATATTTTGGAAGATGTGTCCAAATACCTCAGCTTTGAGCTGATCACAGTTGATATTTTGCTTCTTAATGGGAAAATAAAAAAAATGAATACAATTTTTGTATTATAGCTCTTCAGATAAAATAGTACGTCCTTCTTCTCTGTTCTTATTTTGGTTTTAATGGTATACCACACATTCATAACTAGCTTGAAGAAACCTGCATTGAGATTCATTCTGTAAAACAGACACACCTACCATTTCATTAGTCAGAAGCAATAAATAAAATAACTGAAATTCTGATATTTTTTTTTAACATATACTTATTTTGTTGTCATACATGTAGTTCTTCAGTCCACGCCTTTGTCAACCAGTCAGTAAAAACTGGCAAAATTTTTTTCAATGAAATTTCAAAAAGCATCTATATAGTAGAGACTTGGAAGTCTATGAAAACATTTAATTAACTACTAGTTGTATTGAAAGATTTCCTGCTACTAGTAACATATGTTTTCCTTCTTGTACACACATAGACAATGTCTCATTAATTTAACGGGATTTGCTACATAGTAATTTCTCTTGAAATTAACTTTCCAATACCCACAAATAGCCTATGCTTTTAATTTTAATTAATTAAGAATTACAGTAACCGAATGGCAATAGATATAGCATGAAGTAGTTCTAATTGCTCTCTCTTGTCAAGAAGCTGTCAATTTAATGAGACATCACCAATAATGTGCTATCTGAAAATAAAATCTCAGCTGTAATTGCTTAAAGCATGCATTCCATCTCTAAGCTGCGTTTTCACTGCATGCATAACATTTTTTAAGTGATGTTGACTGAAATGCCTCTTATACTGAACAGTCTCCACTTACTGGCTTGAAATTCCCTCCTGATATAAGTGGGAAAAGTAGAAGTTGCTTCTAGACATCTAGGGAAGCCACTAGAATACAGATTAAATTCTTTACAAGTTCTTGATATATTAGGAGTCCACCCTCTGAGCAGCAGTTAAACTAATAATTAATGATGCAATGTTAATTACTTTATGTGCTTGTACTGGTGCATCATCTTACATGCATGTAAGAACTGACAAAGACCATACTCTTTTTCTCTGGTATTCAAAGGAACTCTTCCTAAAGCCTGTACTGAAAACTGAAGCCAACCACAGAAAGAATATAAAAAAGGAACAATATAAATGAAGAGAAAGTGTATCTATGAAAGGTGAATCTAACAAAAAAATATAGACACAATAGTATGGAAAGTATGGAAACAAAAATTAAAAAGGAAATTAAAAGTTAAAAAAAAAAAAAAAAAAGGCTGAACAGCCGAGCCCAAAGAGTTGTGGTGAACGAAGGTAAATCCAGCTGGTGAACCGTCACCAGTGGTGTTCACCAGCGCTCAGTGCTGGGTCCAGTTCTGTTTAATATCTGTTTAAAATCAGTGATCTGGATGAGGGGATTAAGTGCACCCTCAATAAATTTGCATATAACACTACATTGGGAGGGAGTGTTGTTCTGCCTGAGGGTAGAAAGGCTCTACAGAGACACCTGGACAGGATGGATCAATGGGCCAAGGCCAATTCAACAAAGTCAAGTGCTGGGTCCTGCACTTGTGTCAGAACAGCCCCATGCAATACTACAGGCTTAGAGAAGAGTGGCTGGAAAGCTGCCTAGAGGAAAAGGACCTGGAGGTGTTAATTGACAGCTGCTGAATATGAGACAGCAGTGTTCCTAGGTGGCCAAGAAAGGCAAACAGATCCTGGCCTGCATCAGGAGTAGTGTGGCCAGAAGATTAGGAAGTGATTGTCCCCCTCTTGGCATTGGTGAGGTCACACTTTTAATAGTATGTTCAGTTCTGGGCCCCTCACTGTAAGAAGGACATTGAGATGCTCAGGTGTGTCCAGAGAAGGGTAACAAAGCTGGTGAAGGGTCTAGAAGACAAGTCTTACAGGGAGCATCTGAGAGTATTTAGATTGTTTAGTCTGAAGAAGAGGAGGCTGAAGGGAGACCTTATGTTCTCTACAACTGCCTGAAAGGAGCCTGTAGTGAGGTGGGGGTTAGTTGGTCTCTTCTCCCAAGTAATTGGTAATAGGACAAGAGGAAGTGGCCTCAAGCTGCACCAGGAAAGGTTTGGATTTGGTATAAGGTAAACTGTCTTGACTGAAAGAGTGGTTAGACATTGGAACAGGCTGCTCAGGGAAGTGTTTAAGTCACCATCCCTAGAGGTGTTAAAAAAGTGTTAAAGTGCAGATGTGGCACTTGAGGACATGGTTTAGTTAGCATGGTAGTGCTGGATTGATGGTTGGACTTGATGATCTTAGAGGTCTTTTTCAACCTTAATGATTCTAAGAAAAATATATGGATAAAATTTTCAAAAGCATCTTGTACCCGTGTTCAGAAATGCCAGACAACACTGTATTAAAATTTACACCCATCTCCTGGAATATCTGCTCGCAACAATATTTTAAACCCAGGACTCTAAAGCAGCTGATGTCAATGGAGATTTTTGTTAGGAACGTTTGGTTTACATTGTAGATTTATTTATTTAAGTGTAGAATAATTTATAATGGGATTATATATACATATTGTTAAACACAGTGTCTCAATTTCATTTTCATTTTTTATGCTTTTTGTGTGTGTGTGTCTGCGTGGCAAATGGCAACATTCCCATAATCTCAATTCACTCAGCACAGCTGTTTTGGTGGAAAAGAAGAATTTATGAGGAGTTGTACCATTTTGGAAATATGCAGCTTTCAGTATCAATCTGAATTTTTTTGATAAAGGATGAGAATTAAAATTGTCTTAAATAAGACAGAACATGGAAGACCTTCTGAAAGGTTACTGTAAATAGCAGGCAACCCTTTAGAGTTGTTTTTTTTAAATTTTGTTTATGAATATTAAATGACTTACTGCTCTTCTGGATTGAAACTTCAGTGCCCTGGGGGAAAAAAAAGTCTGCTTAATAATTCAGGCACTGCTTACAGATACATGCTCTATGAGGTAAAATATCTGTGAAAACGGCTACCTAGCAATCTTGAAAACTTGCAATATTATTAGCAAGATTGAATTTTTTTGTTGCTTCAACATGAGATATGTTTTAATAGTAAGATATACTTATACCATAGAGAAAAAGAGTCTTATTGATCATTCACTTAGCAAATAAAAATGAAAATATCAAGTACTCTGCTGTCTTTCAAAGTATATTGTCATTGCAGAATAGTCAAGACTGTGATGCACTTCAAGATTAAAAGGTGATCTCAGGATAATGAACAATGAATCCATCTACATTTTGAATACATGAATTTGATTGAGATCTTATCAACACTACTGTTATGGAGATGTAAACATGATGGAAATGTACTTCCTAAGATGGCTCATCAGGATTTCTTGTGAGCACCTTTTCAGAGTTCTTTTTTCTGCTGCAAACTTTGGTGTTGACAACCAAATCATTCCCCAGGTTTTAACTTCATAACTAGAGGCAGCTGGGTTTGAGGCAAATGTACTTACTTTTTCAAGTAAACAAATCAGTCATTCTCATAGAGATCTCAGAAGTTTCTAGCCTGAGTTTTCTTCCTATTTGGATTTTACTTTCTGAGTAAACTCTCAAGTCTCTCTTCTCACCTCTTTCTTTATTTTTTCTCAAGTTGTGGCCATGCTTGCTGTTGGTGTTCAATAAGGCTAGTTGTGTTCATCAGTACCCTTTCATTTCTGGTAACAATGGTAGTGTTTTTACTATAAATTTATATAGAACTACTGACAGAAATTGAAATATATTTTTTGTAAACTAATGAACAAACAGGTCTGGTTGAAACAAATTTTTTGTAAACTAATGAACAAACATGTCTGGTCAGAGGCATGGCAAATTCATACTTTTTTTCCAGGTAGCTGACAGTGACTTGATTCTTTCCAAATAAATGCCATCTTTCTTTGAGGGAAAAGGCCACTAGAGTAACTGAAATGACATTAGAAGCTTTGAAGTGACAAGATATACCACAATAAAACACAATATTTTTGTCACTTAAAAACAAAAATCCAGATTAAAAAATAAAATAAAGACAAAGATGTAATATATTTGAAGTAATATTTCAAATTAGGTCACACACGGTGCAGATAAAACTAATCAAGCATTATCTGGCTTGAGGAACAGAAGAAAACTGTTTGATCATAAAGGAATTAATCTGACAGGCTTATTTTTGGACTGTTGTGAGAGAAGCTGACTACAACAAATTTATTAAGAAGCAACAGTTACCAACCTTAATCTTGATAATTAGAAACAACTGCAATTTTTTACAAGATTGAGGTAGAACAAGAAGTACCCAAAAGTAATATTTCCTTTTCTTTGACACAGGGGAAATGTCAAACTTCTTTTTAAACAGTGGAAGTTATGCTATTGAATCTAGAATTTGGAAGAACATGGCTTTGAGCATGTACAGGTTTCGTGTTAGTATTTCTTTTAATATATGTAGCCAAGATTTGTTTGCTTCTTAATTTAACCTCAGGGCATTGCCATGGGTCTTCCCTGGAAGTATTTTGTACTTTTATAATTAAAAAAAAAAAAAAAAAAAAAAAAAGGCAAGGTTCTGATGGTGAGTGCTGGCAGTGATGGTTATATTGGCAGTACAACACTTGGTAGTGTTATAATCTTTGTAAAAACACTTGCCAAAAGGATACCATAGTATTGCCAGGTTACATATCTCAGTCAACACAGATTCCCTTTAAGGACGTTATTTGCTATTCCTTTAAAGAGTTCATTTGATTGTGTAGGAGCTCACACAACAGATCTTCCTCTGTTTGTGCTTATGGGGTTTTCAAACACTCCACAGTTTTCTGGAGATAAACTAGACAGATACATGTAAGTTAATTTGATTATTTACTATGATATGGACTTTGATATTCAGCTCTGTCCTAATTAATCTTGCCAAGCAATGTTTTTTTCTAGGATTTTGAAAAATAGGACCACTCCAGAGAAGAAAAACTGTTTTGCAATATCAGGGTTAACTCTCCTTTTGACAAGCCTACAGGGTTCTTCCAAGTCATCTCACTTAGGCACCTGACCACCAATAATCACCTTTATCCCTGTAGCCTTCATCCTTTGCTGTGAAGATGGGTTTATGGATTAAGCCCCTTGCCATTATCAGCTTATCAACTCTGACTTTAGCTTATTTGCAGTTGATGTTGTCTCTCAGGGCACTGACAAGAGTTAATTCCATAAAACACATAAAATACAACATTATTTTTCCTGTAGACAAAATATCTGCGAGGAAAATAATGAAGCTGGGAGTTAATTAAAGAGACATCTTTAAACAAGGCACATTACATACTAGGTAATAGCTGTGAAAGAACTGAGAGCTTGTTTGATAAAAACATGTTTCTGCTTTGTCTTCAGATACGTGTCCTGCCATGAGCAAGAGCGGAGATATTAGCTTTAATATCCAGTTCTGCATAGAAAAGGGAGCAGGGTGGTATTCCACAAAGCTAATTCCGTTTCCCAAAACACAAGTGCTACTTTTATACCCCAAAAATGTGAGAAATAACTTTATCGCTAAGATTATTCAATCACTGGTACACACAAATGGTCAGCTAACCCCTTGCTTCCATTTGAAGTGGCAATGCTCAAGAATTTCACTACACATGCTCAAAGAGTAAGGGGCTTGTTGTTAGCTGGGGTCCCTCTAGCCTGCAGGTGTGAATTTTAGTACGCTAATTCCTCATTAATACATTAATATGGTGATTTCAATTATTCAATGTGTTATTCCCCAGTGCTCAAGGCTGTAACCAAGATAAGCTGTGGGGAGTGCTCCTTTCCATCCCTTTCATCTGTCTTGCAGGTGTCTTGCAGGTCTGTCTCAAGGCTGGGCTGTTGACTTCTTGGGGTATGTTTTTCTCTAATTGGAATCTGGTTTTATCTAATTCTTACTGTGTCATTGTTATCTAGGCCCTGCTTTTATTCTGTGTCCCCCTTACATTCTCTTTTATGCGATTTTTCTCCAAATGTGATTTTTTCCTTAATTTGTACTTATTCAATTCATAAGTGACATCAGTTTGGCTATGGAAGGAGAAGGGAAAGAAAGCAGAATGGCAATATTAGAAGCTCTTAGGGCTGCTGTCATTTCAGAAAATTTGCAACAATTATTTTTGCTCACCGTGCAACAAATAAATTATGGACTGTATTAGGTTAACAGGCTTTATTTTTGATCCTTCTATGTTCATGACCCCTCGTGACCAATAATGGCTACTGCTTCACATTGGTACAAGCAGTCAAGGCTGAAAAAGTCACAGACATATCCCTTGGAGCATTAAAGTTCTCATCCTAGTAGCAAGAGAAATTACATCTTTAATGGAATATGTGAAAAAGAGAACAAAATTTCTCTAATGTAATTGCACCTGAGCTTTTTAATAGAGACAATAAAAGGAGCATACATTTATTATTGACTGAGGAAGGAAAGCTAAATGTTCTGCCATCTGGGGATTTTACTGAGCAGCAGTTTGAAATATTCTTAAATTGAAAGTGAGCAGGCTGATCCGTGTGTTGGCAAAGAAGAGAATTATTTGAATTAGATTTTCTGCTTTTGGTTCTAAGAGAGTATTGGTCACCATAACCTTGGAGGTAGAAAAGGTGTAATTGCATTCCTGCAATGACAGTTAGAGTTCATATAAGAATACTTCCTAAAAAGACAAGGCAAGTAGCCACCAATGGCCTACTAATGCAAGCCAAATTATCTGTCCATAGAAATAGATATGACCCCATTGATGTTAGAGGAGTTTTATCCATTTACAACAACAGGAATCTGCCTTCTTTCTGAATTTTATTGTTGTACACATTCTGCCCTAGGGTCATTCTGTAATTACTATAGAAAATAGTGTATTCACTTGATAACTTCTTCAAGCAGAAAAGCAATTAGCCTGCCAAGTGACTTGACGTTCCTAAGAAGGTACTGAAGTTTTGGAGGCTGGAAGTTTTAGTAGAAAGTAGTAGAAATAGAAGTGAAAGATGGAAAACATCTGGCTGGCAGACAGCGTACAAAGGAGAGGATTGGTAGGGAGATAGAGATGGTCATTTTAGGAAGTACAATTCACAAGAAAAAGCTCAAGCATCAATGTGATACTAACAACTAGAACAATATTTTACTAGTCCATTAACTCCTTTCAGTAGTGACTCTGCAATACCGGACTTTCTTTAGGCTACTTGCAGCTAGGTGACCAGTAGCCACATTCTACAAGATCTGTTGCCTTACCTTTCTGACCTGAAATAGTACTGATAAAAGAAGGAAAGAAGTCCTTCTATATAAAAGAGTTATGAGCACATGAACAGCATTGCTAATATGTACGATACTGTTTGACCACTACTTCTGTCCTGGTTTATCGGATTAGGATGGTGAAGATGAAGTCCCAGTTTATTAGGCACAAAGGCAGAGAGTGAAATGCTAGTGGCTATTTCAGATGGCTGTGGTGTTGTTATCACAGTAACACAAAGTGTTATTGTTATGTTATAGAAATCAAGACAGGTTCTCTCATACAGAAAGTAGATTCAACATATCATGGACTGTGTGACATTTGAAAAAACTGTTTAGGCAGTTAGGGAAGAATAAATTAGATAAAGAGTGTCAACCTTAAAGCCTAATAGCCATCTTTGACATTATTAGAAGGGAAAATGATTTTACAAACTGTGATTTACCTGGTTCCGTAGAGCAGACTGTATTGCATTCCTCTGTTGCTTTTTTTTTTTTTTTTTTTTCCTCTTTATAATGGTTCAAACAACAATTTAGAATCAATAGATTGTGGAATATCGGAATGTCAGTATCTATTGCAAATGAACTGTTTCACAGTGATTTGCTATAATTAAAATCAATGCAAATATCTTTTAAAATTATTTTTTCTTTGGTTGGTGAATCCATATAGGGATGCTGAGTAAATAAAATGTTTCAAATTACCTGCTTTCTTAGAGGAAGTCTTTGTGTGAATTGAATGTCTAACGTTAGCTTATGTTTTGTTTTTGTTTTTTTTTTCTGTTTGTTTCATGCAAACTAGATTAAAGAAAGACATTAAAAGAAACATCATTCCCAGATAGTACTTTACTAACATGTGGTTGGAACAAATAGAATATTAAGTCCACACATACCTAAAGGCTTCATGTTTATGATGCAGGAGAAATCCTTAGATTTTATTACCTCATCTACTTTTAAAAATGTAAATAAAACATCAGCAGTTAAAAAAAAAAAAACAAACAACAAACATTTGATAATCCAAATTAAGTTCCTAGAAGCATCCTACCAGCCTGATTTAAGTTCTGTAAACCATTATAAGTCAGAAAGAAGGATCCATGCTTTTGCTATACCATGTTTCTGAGGACACAAGGAGCACAGGCTAGATCTAAGAAAATGGGCTGAATTTAGGGGGTTTTTTTAAGTTCTGTCAAAAATGACATGTATTTAAGTTCATTAATTCCTTCTGAAATCTCCACTTTTTTAACCTCAAAAAAAGGGTTTGTGGGAAAGTGTTGCAAGTTGGTATTTGTTAAGGGAAACTTAAAAAATTTGAATTCACTTTAAGTTTAAAAGGAGAAATAAACTTTATGTGTCCAAGATAGTAAGTTTGGTCAAATTTAAGTAGGCATCCAACTCTGAGGTGACAATAACACCACAAAGAATGGTTACTAGAAATAATTCACTTCATGCATGTCTCAGAGGATGTCAAACAGCAGGAGTTGCCAGTTTTTGTCAGAGACTACAGCTGGTGGGAGACTTCCTGAGGGAACAAGAACAGGAAGGCAACCATGCATAAGGTCTCATAAGCACCAGTGGGATTATTCTTCTCTACTTTCTAGATTTTGCACAGACAAAATCCTGAAGATTCATGTACAGGGTTCCTACAGATTCCTGGCCTCACTTAAAGGAGTGAAATTGCCAGGTTAAGGAAAACACTTGCAGTTTTGAAGTTTTATCTGCAGACACATTATTTTGAGCGTATATTATTTTTTAGGCTATTAGATGTACTGAATAAATCCTGAAGTGCAACAGGCCACACCTGTTCAATCAGTTTTAATCTTGCTTTAATGAGGAGAGCTGAACTCAACATTCAAGTTTGGTTTATAGGTTTTAAAAAAAGCACTTTTTGCACTAAGCATTTACCAGGGACTGTTGTTCTGAATACAAATCTGGAATTTCATTAGGCCAGCTGGAATAGTCTTAAAATGCACTTAGGTTCCTTTCTCCCACATATATAGAAATGCTAGCATTTTATGTATTCTTTCACTGGACACAGAAACCACCACTTTCCATTTCAAAGTATACGTTCTGCTTTTGAGAACACACATTCAAATGCAGAAAAAAATGTACTCTTTATTAAAACTTACATGCACTTTCTTAAATCTGTCATAGCGTTATTTCTGCATGCATGATCTACACATATAAAAGTATAGTTAAGGTATATGTGTAGTTATGGAAGTATTTAAGTGTAAGACCACCATAGCTGCAAGCTGGGAGTGATAGTTATGTGCAATAGTTCAGTCTGTAAGTGTTTGACATCCGTAAGCAATGCCAAATAATCTTCTAAGGCCAGATAGTCATGGATAAATGTTCATAGATTAATTCAACACTTTTCTCTGCTACACTTTTTAATGAGTTCTCTCACTTAAATACAGATTCTGTAAGGCAGCCTGTTAAAATGAAATTGAGATGCTTCTACCATCAATCTGAACATGCTCTAACATCACAACTCTTTGAGGGCAACGTAAAGTTTGAGACATCTTTTTTTAGCATCACTTTCAGTTTTATATTGCTTTTGGAAGGCAATTTTTTTTTTTTTTTCTTTTAATCTTGTAAAGGTTATTTAGGTAAATTGAAGAAAACATTTCTTTCAGTCTGCACTCTATTGTAATGACCTGCACATGTATCTGTCCTACATCTTGCCCTCAGCCCCCTCACTCCAGCGTAAAACACTTCTTGTGGTGAGGCTTGAACAAGGTGTGCTGTGTACTGTTACAGGTAAAAACAGTTTTATGCAATTAAGTTAGGAAATTCCAATAGTTCAGCTTCTCCTGTCACCATAGAAAATTTTTCACAAAGGGAAAATGTTGTATAATTATCAGAGGCAACTCCAGAAGCCTACTTTAGTAATCTCCAGCTATGGAAGTTTCAGAATCTCTGCTGTAAACTCACTCTCTTCTAAATCAATTTGCTTGCTTTGATGCGTCCCCTTCTTTTGACTGTACTTACAGCAGCTTTCCCCCTCTCATTCCTTTTCCCCCCTCACTCCAAAATTGCCCATGCTGGCAGCTGTTTGCAGTGAGCTAACATTACAGTTTTAATAACCTAGTTTGTTGAGAATTTTTTTTTCTGAAGGCGTATCAAGCGCTGCAGACCTCTATTAGTGGTAGTTGCAGTCAGAATCCAATAGTTGACTCTTTTGAGGCAATAAGATGATATCCTTTAATAGTTATAAAATGAATGGAGAACATCCTTATTTGCTTCTCTCAGCCTTCCCAATTTCACATCACAATTTGGTGTATTAGAATGTGTGCATTATGTGCAATCAAGAGGCTATGCTGGTGCATCGGTGTATCACCAGAACAGGGACAAAGTTGTTGTATATAAAAGAACAATAAAACCAGAAAAATTGGGTGAAAAAATTAATGTTGTGCTTGTTTCTCTCAGAGAGATAACTTCTATTTCTTCATTCTTGACTATGAGCTTGCTCACAATACATCAAATTGCCCCTTCTCTTTCATTTGACTGACAGAAGAGTGAACACTTGCTGAGTTGTTTTTTGGTTCCTCATGTTTCTCATCCCCCTTTTTTCAACTTCATTTTTCTCTCTTCCTCTCCAGAGATCCATCACAGCAAAATGCAGGTCCCATGTGTTATCTTTGATTTGTCTGGCAGTATATGTCTAAAAGAGAAGGGGCAGAAAGTATCCTGGCTGATGTGCAACCTTATAATGATTTTCTTCTATAATCCCTCACAGAGTGCTATTCGAGAGAAAGCTAAGTAATGACTTTTGAAACAAGACCTCAGAGCTTTATGATGATGTTCTGCATATCAAAAGCTCCTTCTGTATCTCAATTGTATGACATTGTCAATCTCCTTAATCAGGCAATCAATTAAAAACAAAAAAAACACCACCAACAAAAAAACCCACAGCAACAAAACAAACTGAAAATCCAAAACAAAAGGGAGCTAAACCTTTGAAATATACCCTAACAAATCATTTATCCCAGTGAGTCGAACTAGTCATCAGGCTTGATCCTAGACACTCAGAATATTCCCCTCTGTGTCTCATGTTACAGTAGAAGTCAATGAAGACTGCCTTGAATTACTTTCCCACCAAATTAAGGGTACTGATTAGTCAATATACATGCAGCTGAAATTTGCAACATAAGAGCATTTTTCTTTTCTACCATGATGTTCATTTGCAGAGCAATTTCATTTGTTTGTAGTCAACAGCAAAATCTTTTCACAAAATTGCCATCCCATCTCATTTCAAAGATTGCTTAGCAGGAATTAAACCTTTTTTATGGAGTTGCTTATATTTTGTAATTATGGAAGACATTTATTTATCTGTGAGGTTTGCAATTCTACTACCAACGTAACTGTTTACTAGATATACTAATATGCTTACTGTATTTCAGTTTTTATTGTGTGTTCAGTATACACACACATACATATAAGTACAGTAAATCACACGCATGCACATATTTATAAACCAAGTGCTTATTAAAATATACCTTTGTTCATTGCTGTGCTTATTTTTTGACCTATTTGAAGAAGGATGACCTTTCCATTCAAAGAATCACAGAATTGTCAGATTTGGAAGGGAGCTCTAGAGATCATCTAGTCCAACTCCCCCATTAAAGCAGGATTGCCGAGAGCACATCACTCAGGACTGCATCCAGGCAGGTCTTGAGTATCTCCAGAGAAGGAGACTCCACATCCTGCCTCAGCAGCCTGTTCTAGTGCTGTATCACCCTGACCATAAAGAAGTTTTTCCTCATATTTAAATGGAATTTCCTATGTTCCAGCTTGTGCCCGTTGCCCCTTGTCCTGTCACTGGGAACTACTGCAAAGAGTCTGGCTCCATCCTTCCTGCACCCACCCTTTAGATACTTAGAGGCATTGATAAGGTCTCCTCTCAGCCTTCTCTTCTCCAGGCTAAAGAGTCCCAGCTCTCCCTCATAAGAGAGATGCTCCAGTCCCCCAGTCATCTTTGTTGCCTGCTGCTGGACTCTCTCCAGTAGTTCTGTGTCTCTCTTGAAGACTTGACTGCAGTTCTCCCACACCTTAAGCCAGTGTAAAGGAAACTTCCCAGCGTATTTGCATGAGCTACACTCCTGTAATAGTTATGGCAGAAGAAAAGGTGTCAACATGTGCATTTTTTCAAAGTTGAAATATTTTTATTTTTTCTCTCAAGTTCCTCACAGTTATTTTAAAATACACTTGTCTTTGTGACATGTACCCTGCTGGACATTCTCAAGTGCAATGTAAGAAGAACACCTGTTAGCTACTATCTGAACCATAAATCCCCAAATGTCCATTTCAGTCTGTGAGATCCCCTTGGTACCTAAACTTTTATCTTCTAAGCTGTTCTGGTTCTGCTAATGACCATTTCCTATGCTTTGAGAAGTCTGTTCTGCAGGGCAAATTCAGTGTACTGCCTTTGTAATCACAGTAGCAATGGGCATTTCCATTAAAACTGCAGCTAGAAGAGATGATGTCATTCTCTAATTTTTTGAACAAGTTAATAACATGTGCTCCTATCTGGGAAATGGAAGAGCTGCTGTCTTGAATGTCAGAAAGTTCAAGCCTAAATTACTTTACTACCAGTTGAGCATCCTCGTTAATGATTAGAATCACAATTTTTTAAATTTCCCTCTTGTCTGTTTGGCCCTCTCAATCCTGGAAATTTTTTTAATAAATGTGTATTGTAATTCATTTTTTTTTCAGTATGGTGGCAATAAAATGTTTCTTTGCCTCAGCCTAATGGATATCCATCTGCTCAGGACATCATACACAAAGGTCAAAGCTATGAATTAAACTGTTTCTGGCTAAGAAAGGTCAAGAATTGCACTTCTAATTTCAGGTAAATTTATTTTGGGATAACTGTAGGGTAGTGATGATATACCTTCTTTTGTCTTATTGTCCTAAAACCCAGTCATCCTCCTCAAAACCTCGCTATGCATATAAACACAGGAATGCATTTTCTGGATATATATCCTAGTCTTATATAGACTATAGCCCTGAGTCAAAGACAACATTTCAGACTTGCAGTTCTTTTGGGAACACTAAGGCTGTTTGGGTTGGTATGAATCTCATTAATTAAATGTCTTGTTGTCTTTGTTCACTTAGAAGAGAATTTTTGACATAATCTGGATTTACTAACACAAAATTTGGTGCCAGTTTGGTCTTTATTGTTTACTTTATTTGTACACATTCATGGGAAATGCAACAGGAAGCCTAGATTACTGAACTATGGACGTGACCAACATTTCTACCAGACTTGCGTGTGTTGTATTAAATGAAGGTGCAAGAACAGAAAATTTGCTGTAGAGACAATAGTGAAAGTATTTGAAGTACCAAAAGAATGATACCTAAATTAATTCTCTTTTCTTTTAAAACATTGAGAAATATTCTATGAGTGGAAGGTCATAATGCAGGAGTACTTAATGCAATCAGTAAAATATATTCTTGTCCGTACAGAAGTCAAAGTTGCATAATATAATTATCACTTATTATTAGTTTTTTTTTTTCATGTTTTGCATGTGTGAGTTAAACATTGCTGCTACTAGCAATTCAGCTGGTGTGTAAGATAATACAAGACATCACAAAAATAAAATCCAGCTTTTTTTAACGCTTTTTATATTCAAGGCATCCCAAAATACTTTATAGAATGGATTGTTGTTAGGTATTATTAAAAAACCTGCCATTAAATGGGAAAAGCCGTTTGATGGCTTCAGCTACAGTTGAGAAGATGTTTCTTAATGGAAGACTAAAAAAAAAAAGCATACTCAAACAAACTTATGCCACAGAGAACAAACTGGAGAGAAAACTGACATTTGTCCTATCTTGGTCAATAGATTGTTACTATATCTCTAAAATCATATTAAACAATATTTTAAGGAACTGACTTAAATCCACAGGGGGAATAAAAGAGAATGAAGGTATTTATTCTGAAATTTCATACTACTGTGACTCTGTTTCAGAGTCTGATGACATACTATGCACATGTTATTACTAACCTTCAGTCAGACAGCATGGATGAAGATAGGAATGTCAGCCCAGGCATTAGCTATTAATCTGGGTATCTCATTGCTTTACTGAGGTTTAGGTTATACAGATAATAACTCCAGGCCATATTTTGACACCTTTATTGATGCTGAATGGCATCTTATGCAGCATCAAGTCCCACTAAAATCAGGAGGTTATTTCCAGAGAAATGCATTAGTCAATGTAGTGGAATATTGTCCTTTGGCAACATCTGTAGATGAAAAACATTCATGCATCAGTCAGAGCAGGGTACCAAAACAGCTTTGTATACAAATTCTGAACACTGTCTGAGATAGTGGTTCCTGATAATGCCATTTCACTCTCTCTTTCTATGTGTGATTGCTTGCCACAGAGCAGTAATGATAATATATACAGTACTAACATTTTATCAAAAAATGACATTCAAACCTTAGATATGAGTTATCAAAGTTATGACACTTAGACATGTTTTCAGCTCAAAGTCAGGTAGAAATTTAGTGCAATGATATTAAAAACTGCCTTAGCTTATTGTGGACACTTCTAGTCTATAGGGACTCAGATTTCTTGTGTGGTAGTTTAAAGAATTGCAGAGACGTATATTTCACACATAAATCACATTAAATGATACCATTTTTATGTTGTGTCCTTTTTCAGTTGCTTTTTAATGGTATCTTCTACAAACAAAATAGCAGATAATATTTTAAAACATATTTTTAACTGCTTTGAGTAGCCAGTTAGGCTCTTTTGGAGCTATTTCAGTCTACTTGAGCGTGTGTGAGAGTCAGAATAGTGGGAAATATTATTGTAAAGCCTGTAAGTGTAATATTGCTAATCCAATAATCTCAAAGAATTACACATTTGAAGAATTTATGGGGTACTGTCTTTTGGGGAAATGAGCTTAACAGAAGGGAAACTAGCCTAACAGAGAAAAGAAATGGCAAAAATTAGCAATGAAAACCTCTATTTTGAGAGAGAGTTGAAAGAATATTTTATCTAATTTAGTCAGACATCCAGTTTCAGTAGTTTATGTAATCTTAGTAGTTTATGTAATCAGAAAACCATCACATCAAAAGCTTATGAAAAGTAACAAAATGTTATTGTGTAATTCAAGATTATAGCATAATTAATGTACACAGGGTACTCTTGCCAACAGACTTCCAGTTTTGACCTCAAGAATAAGAAGCCTGACTTTATGGTTCTTTGACATTTGATCTCACATGGCTACATCTATGTCTTCAGCAAGCTTTCTTAGGGCTGCACAGGTGTCTATGCATGCAAGTGCTTTGGAGGATGTCTTCTGAGGTATTGAGGGAAATGCATCAGAAAAAGCATTGCATTGCTGCCTATGTCTTTCAGAGGCTTGGTTTCCAGTGCTACCAGCAGCTTGGAGAGAAGCAAGTCAAATGTTTGTAGGAGCTGTTCCATTATCCCAGGCATTACTTCTCCACTGCCATACAGTGTGCTATCAAGGCTATTTCCTGCATCACACTTGTTGTTAACATAGGACAAGTACTACTTGTCGAAGCTGGAAAAACCTTTTCAGAGTTGCCTTCCAACATTTTTGACATAAGGAGTCAGACCTCCTTCCTGAGGTCACCCAGGTAAGATGTGAAAGCTCATTGGACAGAATTTTGCAGCCCAGAAAGAGAGACATTTGAGCTGGCTCCCAGCTCCTTTTCAGGAGCTCTCAATCCCTCTGTGTCTGAAGTAAAAATAGGCTTATGCTTCAAGGAGATGTGTTGGGAGGCATGGGGATTCATCAAGTGTGCTGAGGACAGTTGTCAGGCACTCAAGCACATCAAAGGAGATCTCCCTCCCACTCAGACCAGTTTGCTAAAAACATGTTGTGCAATACTTTAGGGTCATTACTTTTACCAGCTGAGAGCTTCTGCATCACTTCGTTTATCAGTCAAGGACAAAATGGTTTTGACTATATAACATGATCTCGCTCATGCTGCCCTCCATCAGATAGTTCACCCAGTAAATCCTTTCATGACTCACCTCTCTGGTTTCCTCATTCTCATTTTCTGTGAAGGAGATTTGAAGGGAAATTGGTTCTTTTCTGTGTTAAAGTACCATGCTGTTAGCCTCCTCCACTGTCTTCTACTGTTATGCAACAACTACTTTTGTTCTTTCTATTTCTGCTGCTGTCTTCTTTTTCTTTCCCACCTCTACTACTTGTCTCTCCTTAAAAACTGCTCACTGAGCTTACGTATTTTTCAGATATTAAAACTTGCCTGGTTATGACATTTATTTTTTTTATGGGAACAACATGGAAATGTCCATGACATGAAGGTGACTGTCTCTTTTGTCCCACTCTGTACCATCTGCTACTACTGCCACTTTGCCAAATGCTTTCTGCAGAGCAAATGAAAGTTAGAGCTTCTCAACCCAACATAAGAAAACGTTCTCCTGCCCCTAGAAAAAGCTGAAAAAATCTGTCTGAAAATCCTCTCCCCCTTAACTCAAACACCCCAACACCCCCCCAAAATTAGTTCAAAGGGGATGTAAGCAGCTTGCAAAATTTCAAATAAAGTTACAAATGTCTGGGAGCTTTAGAGTAGATAACTATGAAAACAACATACTAAAACAAGAAGTGTTTTGCAGCTTTAAGACTGGCTGAAGCTAAAGGCAAGAACTGTAAGGAGGATCTAGATAGTGAAAACAGCTAGTGATACCATGGCTAAACTCTGTCCTTGGATACGTATAGTGTAAGAAGTTCCTGCCAACTTCCAGCAGAAACATTTGCACAGATCCAACTGTGGACTTCAGCTTGAGTTTGCGGGGAATCATGTTTAATTTTGTACTGTCATCACTATTAGTTACAACTGCCATAATTTCTGTCATTATATATGCCTTGTCATGAAGAGAATAGATACGAGCAGCATGTTACAAATGTAAAAAAGAGGAAAAGCTTGAAGCAAAATTATTTTGCAATATAATCAATTTCCACTATTGAGAATTCTAATGCTTCTGTGACATACACAGTGTCACAGATGAAAATTTTAGGGTTTGTATTTTGTTGTGGTTTTTTTTTAAATAAGATTATTATTTTATTACTTCCTTGAAATTTTAATTCTCCTTATGCGAGAGTTCCAGGAGAAACAAATGTGAAGGAAACAGAGGTGAGAGGTGCACTATGGGTGATGAAACTGCCAAGTTAAATTACTTTGTTCTTTGTTTATGTTTAGACAGTTCTCCTTAATTTATTAAAAGTTAAGAACGCACATTAAAATAATTGAGATCCCAGTGAAGTACAAGGAGCAAAAGATAGGACATCCTGTAGTAGACACAGATATACAAATACAATACTAGTATGTAGCATAGGTAATGTAATAAATTGTCCACTAAACAAATTTGAATGCTTTTGGGAACCTGTGCCTTTCCAGGAATTGATCCTGGTGCCAAATGAATTCATGTTCTACATGGAACATGAGTAATAGTAGAGAAAAACAAAGTGAACATTTCACTCGTATTGTGGCTTAATAATTAAGTTTTGGCTCTTAAAACATTGCCCCCTCACAAAAGTCCTTAAACATAAATGAGTTGCCTGTGAGTGCAGTTTTAATAAAATTGTTGTAGTTACATTCCAGCCTGCTTCTACATCCTTGTGCTTTTTAAATTGAATACAGTATTTCTAGTTAATCCTTTTTAACACAATCAGAATTTCTAAAGCATTTGTTTTGATATTCTGCATTAAAGTTTAATGATTGAACTTTTGTCTAGTAATCAAAGAACCACTGCATCATATTGATTGCTACTGCCAAGTGCCTCTCAGTCCTTAGGACTTTGGGTGATTTTCTTGGGGAATTGAAGCTAACTAGGGCCAGTAGCAACTCACCTCTGTCTCATTCTCTGACTGGAAAGTTCTTTTCCAATAACTTGAAGTCTTTGATCTGCAGATGGTTCCTCCCAGCAACCAAGAATTTAATAGTTAATCTCCCTTATCTGTTGCCTCTGTTTAAGATATTAATGAAATTTCAGCTCAAAAATGTAAGTCTAATTCTTCTCTGGTTGCAAAGCTATTGCACAATTTTAAGCATATTTTGCATCCTTTATTCTTCCAACAGTTCTACAGTGATTTAGTAATGTTACTCTTTAATAGGATCATCTCCTTCCTGAGTAAAGTCCTAATGCTACGATTTTATACATAGCTGTGATGTTCGTCTTGGAATATGAGACATGTCTGCTCTCATCAGAGCAGAAGACCTTGCGCTTTTTAAAACCTGGTCACTTTTCAGTTTGGGCAGTTTGCCTAATGAAAAAAATTTCCTCTCCCATAAGATCCCACCATGTTGAAAGCATTTGCTTTCTGGGAAAAATAACCAGCAACGAGCAGGACTTGCTTCTCTGCTCATTGATGTGAAAGGGAGCAGACAGTGTGGCTAGCAATGAGAATTTATGCTCCGTACAGTGCAGAGGCCCATTTAATCTTATAAGGTGCAGGTATCAACCTTAAGGTGCCACGTTGAAAGCAATAATAACACTATAGTCAACAGAAAAAAAGCAAGAAGAACTCTTGGCTCTGTGGAAGCCAATGGCAAACTTTCTGTTAACTTCAGAGAACCCAGTATTTATATTCTATTTTCAAATAGTGTAGAGTGTAGAAAAACGGGGCCTGAGAAATTGCACCACCATCCAAAGAGAAAGTGCCAACAGCTGGAATATCCTTGATTCCCCTTTAAGGGCAGTTGCTTGGATCCATTAGCTCCTGATACAAACCTGACTGTTTAAAAGCAATGCCTAAGATGGCAAGTAACATTACAAATGATGCTATGTTTTCCTTCTGTTAAAGCTACCTGTCTTTGTAGTCTCTGCCTGCACATATAAAAGAAACCTAGAACAGAGTAAAGCATATACTCTGTAAGTCACCCACCAGACTCCAGTAATGAGGTGAAATAGGGATTAATTCCTTTCATATGTGTCACCATCACCGTACTTTGTGCTGGAAAGGAAATTTCTCCTTGCACTTTATCAGTCACATTTTGAAGCTTTTTATTCCCCATTTTCTTTGGTGAATATGAGGGATGCTTGCCATTGAAGCCTTAGATGGATACACTGCAGTTCTCTGAGCTCACAGGTCTTTAGCAGATGTAATACAATTGATGTGATGAATGTTGTCTCTTTTCCATTTCACTGTCTTGGTCTATGAGGACAGTTTAAAACACCTTCAAACTGTGTTCTGAGCTCCAATCTCCTGAGAACAAGGATCAGGCGCTCATCCTCAGTGAGGAGATTTGTTGCTCTCTTCATCTGACAGCACTGCCATGCCTCCTGACTTTTGTGCCACCTGTCCAAGAGAAACACCTTTTCCAAGGGCTGCTGGTGCTGCTGGGCCTGCTCCCTGGCTGAGCTGGTGGGATCACTGCAGCCCAAGCCATGGGTGCAGCCACAGCAGCCAGGGTGGCAGGAGCACACTGTACATGAGTGCTTCTTCTGCTGGGTCCAAGCTGGGAGAAGGGGAAGAGAGGGGAGGGCAAGATCTGGGGAGTATTCTCAGTGTTGCTTTTATTTGTTGTTCTCCTTAACATTTGATTTTCCATTTCTCAAAGACAGAGGGTGAAAGTGTTCACAGAAGCATGGTTTCTTTCTCTCCTTTGAGACCAGGTCTCCTAGCTCACAGAGTAAAAGTTCTTGCAAACAGCACAGGTTCACCCTAAATTAATCCCTGTTCTTTAGCAGTGCTGTAAATACTACACTTTTTTGTTGCTGTTGTTTGGGGTTTTTTGTTGTTGTTGTTGCTTTTTTAACAGCTTTTTATTTTTAAATAGCCTATATGTGCTTGATCTCTTCCACTTTTAAATAAATACTAGTGACAGTTGTCAGATGTTTTCTGGGAAGTCAAAAAGGGGAACAGACAAAGTTTGTTAGCACTAAAATCTTTTTATGTCATCCTGTCAGCTTTACTACATGACAAGGGATAAGGTTTAGATGAAACAGCAGGACTGATCCTACATCAAAATAAGGAATGAACTCTTTTGCTTAAAACTGTGCTCATATGAATGCAGTCATTGAATGGTAGGTGAATCTTTGAAGCTGAACGCTTTCAAATAAGATTTCACCCATTTAATAATATATATACAACCACATGGGTCTTTCTGAGAGTTTGACACTTCTTATTCATACTGTGTTATTGGTGACAACTGGATGACCAGTAGTGCTCCAAGCACAAACATCCGACTCAGCAAATCAATAAATAACCATGTCAAATAGTGTAGAGAGGACTTGGGAGTTCTTTTCTCTGCAGATATTGCTAGCAGTTTAAAAGAAAACAAAGAAACAAACAAAACAAACAAAACAAATGAACAAACAAAAAAAACACCAAGACATCCCCTGCCTGCTCTTGAGAAGAAAAATTAAAGGAAGTGTACACAAAGCAGTGAAAACTCATTGCAAATAACTAACTGAAACTTTGCAAGAAGTTTTTGACCGTGGATGCTGATTACTCAGTGCTTTGACTTCCATTAGAAGCTTCTCTTTGCATTTGACTTGATTATGTATTTATTGCAATATATTTTCATGCTGAACATCTGTTTTTTTGTTGGGTATCCCAGTCCTTTTCTTGAAGTGTATAGCACAGCAACAAAACAATAGATCTGGTGGCTTGTAATAAGCTTTTACAATCAGACATAAGTATTTTGATCAAAGGCATGGCTGAACTGAAAAGAAGCCATTCTTCCCATAATTTCCAGCATGGGGTTTAATCCTTTTCATCAATTCTTAAACTCTGACCATGGACAAAAAATGAAACTAGGTGATCCACTATGTGTGAATTTCATATTACAGAAAACTCTGTAGTGACTCTGCAAGGTTTATTACTCTTATTCCAAAATGATAACAGTAGTGTCACTATTGCTGTATCTGGTCTGTGATTCTTGGGTCCTATGCTGCCACTGGTACAGTTCTGCATGGAGGTTAAGACTTAATTGGTTTGGGACTGTAGAGCCAGGAAACACGCAACGGATGGAGGACACAGCAAGAGTGGAAAAGCCATGTTGCATTTCATGAAAAAAAATGCTCAGGAAAGAAAGTCATGCATACACACACAAAACACCCACAAAAGTAAAAATACTAGAAAAAACAGAGTCAGGTTAAAGTAGGATCAGTTGAAAAGATCCATAAAATTGTAAGATGTTGTGCAATGTTAAAATTCCCATTCTCATCTCAGCTTTTCCCCTGTTGCACTAGACTGTTTAATGCCTGACAACGTGGTCTTTTCATTGCACAGAAGAAAATGCAAAGTTATTTCACTGCTTTCTGTTTCCCACTTCTCTCACTTCATAACTTTAGAAGTTTAGGATTCTTTTTTTCCTTCCCATCACAATAATCTTTATCATACATTCTCTATGGACAATATTTTGCATACTGCAATTCCGTACCCCACTGATGTGCGATACACAATATTATACAATCAGGCAATCTTTTTCTCCAGACATCTTTGTCTGCTACCAGTTCAAGTGTCAGTGTTTGTCAAGATATCTCTTTTGTAACATAAGAAATTTTTATTGAAAACAGACTAAAAACAAGGACATGTTAGATACAACTGGTGCTTTTATATTCCTGACAAATATCCATATTTACTGTGATGCAAGAGATTTTGTTTCACAAGTACATGATTCTGTAAATAAAAAATTAGTTAAAGTTCAAGTTATAAAAGAAATAAAGAAATTATCTATAATGAAACTTCCTTTTTCGAAGAGATTATTTGTATATCCAACCCCTAGTGATTTTTCAGTGTGCCACATTCCACTTTCATGCACTTACAGGATTATTACTTAACAGGTTTTATTGAAATTTTTGATAGAACTTGAAGAAAGACAAGTGAAGCCTGAGGGACAAAGCACTTGATTTATGTAAGCTTCTCTTGTGTGTGATAGTAAACAAACAAAAAAGCAAATAAAGTTCACCACCAGATGTATAAAAGTAAACCCATGGGAAGAAGTTCCAAAAGAGAGCAGCATTAAGGGCAATTTTAACATAATCAAACAATCAAAGGAATCTCTTGTGCAGTATTACTTTAACAAGAATAGTAGAGAAGAATTTGCTAAAAATAAAATAAAAAAAAACCCCAACTTCTTTTCACAGTGAAATTATGACAAGAGCATGCTAAAA
Organism: Apus apus; assembly: GCF_020740795.1. Classification (NCBI taxonomy): domain Eukaryota; kingdom Metazoa; phylum Chordata; class Aves; order Apodiformes; family Apodidae; genus Apus; species Apus apus. The sequence continues at coordinate 82,474,027 of NC_067282.1, read as the reverse complement.
AGAGCAAACTAAATATGGTAATCAGAATTTTTGCTTGTCAGTTCAACCTCTGAAGACTAAAGCAGGTTGAGCTGAAATGTTGAAATAAAAGAGAAATTGCTTGCAAAAGCTAGGATGATGGCTGAATATTACTGAAACATGTTCTGTACTTAAATTTTTGTGGGGTTTTTTTTTTTTTTTTTTTTCTTGTTGTTATCTTGGTCCAAACTGTTTACCCCTGCACTCCACTGCCATTGACAGCATTTTTAGACAATCTGTCTTCTCAAAGAGGTGGCAGTGCAGCTGGCTCTCAAAGAATGACCTGCATAGACACAATTCCCTCTGCTTGGCACTGCAGCATGGGAATAATATAATGTTACTGCTGCTTCAAACTGAGTTTCATTTGCAGCAATGGCAAAAAGCTCATTGCATAATATCCCTAAGTGAAGTGTGACCCCCACTCCTTTAAGCAAAAGGATTGTATTTTTACTACCATAGGCTAGTCATCTGAAACAGTGCCCATCTTTGTATTCCTCTGGAATTATTTCCTATGGCAGAGAAGTCTTTGACACAGGATTATATCTCTGAGAAGTTTTTGGCTGCTGTTTTGCTTTCTTGGCAATCCAGAGGAACTGGTCAGAAAGATGACACTGAGTTTCTCAGTTATGTTATCAGATTAGTGATCAAATCAAGAAGCAATTGTAATTTGCAATGACGTATCTAAACTAAATCTTGAAAGCTCATTTACTCTGAGAGTAGTTTCCTACTTTCTTGGCTGTGGTGATTATCAGACTCCATGGAGGCAGCTGACCTCTAGTTGGAAAGCAAATCTGAAGATGTATTGTGCCAGCATTGATACATGTCCTGGGCAACACAGAGGTGCTCTTTTCACAGAGCCACTCTATTGCTTGGAATAAATTCCAGTAGAAGCTATTTGTACCACAAATTACAAGAACACTGGAAATGTCTCTTCAATTTGCCAGACTCCTTGCTGACAAGAAGGTTTCTTATGTTAAAGCTGATTCTCTTGCCTGATACATTGGTGTGAGACTGGTGTTCTACAGCAATCTCTGAGCTATCACTGACTGACTTCTACAGTGCTGAAACCTTAGACCCATGGGCTGCAGCCATAGAGAGGTACTGTCACTCTTTTTTTGAGGATTTAGCAGATTTCTTTCTCTACCATCCCTAATATTCTTGTTTCCTTGGTTCTATTAATAATTTAGCTTTTGTCCAGCTGAGACAACCTGTCTCTCAGTACTGCTCTGGGATGTTCCACAGTATCAGCAGCTTTTTGCCATGTCACCATCAGCAAACATTTCAATTGCCTTCATTGGAAGTCCCTCTACAGATGCAGCCCTACGGCAACAGCAGCCCTTCGTGTGATGCCAGTTCACATCCCTCAGCCAGCCTTGCTTCTTTGGATAGAAGAAAATGAGTGGAATCAGAGTTATGTAGCAACAAATTCGCCCTACTTTCCTTCCCATGAGGTCTTTTTTTTTTCCTTCATACAAATGTCTGTCTTCTGACTCTCCCTCCTATCACTTCAATTCTGTTTTTCTATTCGCTTCTATAAATGTAGTGCCTCATGGTGCTCATCTTTCTCCATATATTAGTTTTGTGTGTGTGTGTCACTTTGTCTAATTCCCTTAGGACACACCAACTTATGAAAACAGGTTGTATTTTCTTTCCAGCTCTCAGGCAGCAGGAGTTTCTACCAGTACTTCCCTCCTTGACTTGAAATTGGTTTTTTATGCCTGTTCACTTTTTTCAGTGAAGAACTTGGAGAAGCAGATGAAAATAAGAAGCACTTACATTAAGAGTCTTTACTACTGTGAAACTGGTCATTGAAATACTTTACTTAGTTCTCAGACTACAGACTGGAAAACAGTATTTTACTTTTTAGAAAATGAAATAAAAGTATGAATAATTTTAATGACTCATTAAAGCATAGTTAAGTATAAACTAAAGGGAATGATTATAGTAGAGTGAATAGTTTTTCTATCTTTTCACATCAGTCACACTTAAGAAATTCATTAATTCTGCAAAAGCCTTCTAATTTAAAATATAGGGAATATCTCCTATACTGAGACACTGTTTTCAAGGGAGGGCTTAAACAGGACTTGCTGTACATCTCTTAAGAAAAAAAAAATAGTGAATTTTGAAAGAATTAATTCCAGAGTGAGCCAAATCTGAAAATTTAAATAGAAAGAATTTATACAAATTCAAGCTATGTGTTTCTATCCCCACTTGTTTTTCTTGGGATTAACAATAATACTCTAGTCAGGTCTGTTTCTACAAATTTGAACTGCTCCTTCTGATTTGTTCCACCTTGATATAATCAATCTGAATTCATGGTGTCATCCTCTGCTGCCACAAAAATGACTTGTGGGAAACAGAACAAAATGCAACAGATCCTGCCCTAATACAAATGGGTGGGACTCAATGTCCTTACTACAATGTCAATTAAGAGCAGATTGCCTATGACCTTCTTCTTGCTTGTAAATTTAATTGCTTTGGTTGTCAGCTAATATCCTGAAAAAAAAAAAATAAAGGAATGTACCAGGCTGATTTATATTTATGTATTCTATGTTTGAAAGTTTTACCTATTAAGAAAGTGATTGCCTGAAATTGTGAGTGTTGCCTGAACATGACTATTTGCAGTGTTGACATTCCAGACTATCTTACTGTATTATTGTATTTTCAGATGATGGTTTATGCATGTCCTTATTCAAAAATGCACTAAACACTGCTGTCCTGACTGCCTTTATATTTGGCTGCCATGTACATTTACATTCAGGTACGCTATCCTGTGATGAGATCTGTCCCTGAAAACCTTCCATATAACACCCCACTCACAAAGCAGAAGTGGCATTACTGTTAAGATTATAGGATTCAGGTAGATTCAGTTGTGCTGGAGTGAAACTGTGCAATTATCCATGAGTTAGGTACTTTATATATATATTTTTATGCAGCTGGGCAAGAGGGCAAGGGAAACACTGAGGCAGGTTTATAAACAGTAAGATTTCATCTTTGGACATTATTTATCTCACTTCCTTTAAATTGGGGGAGGGGGGAAAGAAAAAAAAAAAGTGTACTGTGTGATTCCCCCTTAACTTGCAGTGAAGCCAAGCACTAATGTAGGTTTAGCCTGAAAATAGAACAATGAGATAACTAAAATTCAACAAGGGATGGTCCAGAACTGTCTATTGGTTTTGTTTACAAAATCTTTTAGCTGTGTTATTCACTTTGCTGAATACTCTTGTATCTAGCCAAGAGTTTTAGTGACTTGAACCTAACTGAGGCAAAGTCCCCAGAAGCATCTTCCAGCAAGACTGACAAAATGAAAATGTTGGTCACTGTAGTGGCACCATCATAAAAAAAAAAAAAAACAAACCCTCCAGAGACACCCCAGTAGATAGGAACTTTGTTAATTAGCAATGGGAACTGGGAGTAAGACCAATTTTCTTTTCACAGGGAAGGCATTAGGTTTTTGGTTTTGTACTTGGATATTAAAGCAATAAAACCTTGATATGTTAATTAGTTGAATCTGAATGTGCTTAGACTCTGATGAATCTGTTTTGACATTGGATGATGGGGATGTTTTGATAGTGCCTTTCTGAGGCTGGGCTGTTTTGACACAAAAGGATTTGACAAGATATTTGTAAGGTCACTGTGACCTACCGCTGCTGTTTATGTGGAAGTGATGGAAATGGAAATACACTGATGTCTAATCAATGGAATAAATACTGTGGGATATATGTAAATTGATATGTAAATTAGCTATTTTGTTTTATATATGAGCATGTTTTAAAAATGCTTCATGGAAGCTTTCTTGTCCATCTTGATTTTCCAGCCCTGGGAGGTGAGGAGTCTTAAACTACAAAAACCTTGTGAGACCTTATAATGGCCTTCAAATACCCACAAGGGACCTACAGGAAAGCTGGAGGGAGATGTTAAGTCAGGGAGTGTAGCAATAGGCTGAAGGCCAATAGTTTTAAGCTAAAATAAGTTAGATTTAAATTAGATATTGGGAAGAAATTCTTTACAGTTAGGGTGGTGAGACATTGGAATTGGTTGCCCAAAGAAGCTGTGGATGCCCCATCCCTGGTAGTGTTCAAGGCCAGATTAGATGGGGCTTTGAACAACCCTGTCTAGTGGGAGGTGTCCCTGCCCACGCAGGGGGGTTGGAACTAGATGATCTTTAAGGTCCTTTCCTGGTCAAACGATTCTGTGGTTCTATGACTGAATGAAAACAGTGTTGGGTTTTCCAGAAGAGTCTCTTTGCATCTACTAACACAAGGAAAAATGCACCATTTATTTCTGGTAAGACAAACTTGTGACTTTCTGGCCTTACAAATATTAATTTAGCAAAAGCAATCACCTTTACCTGGGTCTCGTATAATCTCAGTGTAATCTTCTGGTCATCCCCCAGCAGAAAAGCTGCTGGTTTAGTGGTTGATGTAGAATTCACTCCACAAAATTCATTTTACCTCTTACAGAAAAGAGGCTGCTCTCATTTCTGCTCCTGTGACAATGCCTGGATAAAGCAGAGACCCAGCAATAAAAAATGCAGGGCTGGCAAGGTAAAGGGAGGTGGTGAGGCAACACTCAGTGAAACTGCCCTGGGCTGTGGGATGCTTATGACTGTGTTGGTTTTTTTAGTATTTTTGCCATACTATTGAAGAATTAACAGGGGGCTGCTACACAAATAGAGCAGTGTGTTGTATTGGTGTATTATGCAATTTAATGTCCTCACAGGAAATGGATCAATACCACAGCAGGAGACGTAAAGAATCCAAGGAGATTAGTCACAGAAGGTGAAGAGTGAAGAAAGAGGAGAGTCTAGAGGAGGAAAGAAGAAAGTTTCCTCTTCTCCTTCGGAATTAATATTATTTATATGTTTTTCTTTTCTTTCAGATTTGGTCTATGTGCTTGTATATATTTGAGGGTTTGCTGAAAAGCCTTTCCCAGGGCCTCTTTTTATTTTCAAATAAAATTTGAAAATTTTCAGTCTTCAAAGAATCAGAGAATTGCCTTGGTTGGAAAAGACCTTCAAGAGCATTGAGTCCAACTCTTACCCTAACACTGACAAGACCTTAACTAAATCATATCACTAAGTATTATATTTATAGGATTTTTAAATACCTCCAGGGATGCTGACTCCACCACTGCCCTGGGCAGCCTGTTCCAATGCCTGACCACTTTTTCAATCAATAAATTCTTCCTAACATCCAATCTAAACCTCCCCTGACACAACTTGAGGCCATTACCTCTTTTCCTATCACGTGTAACTTCCTTGAACAGACCAATCCCCGCTTCTCTACAGACTCCTTTCAGGTAGTTGCAGAGAGTGAGGTCTCCCCTCAGCCTCCTTTTCCTTAGGCTAAACAACCCCAGCTCCCACAGCTGCTCCTCGTAAGACACAGGCCCCAAACCCTGTATCAGCTTTGTTGCCCTTCTTTGGACATGCTCTAGTAGCTCAATGTCCTTTCTGTAGTGAGAGAATACTGCTGGATGCAGTATTCCCTGTACATACCAGGATGCTATCGTCCTTCTTGGCCACCTGGGCACACTGCTGGCTCATGTTCAGCTGGCTGTCAATCAGCATCCCCAGGTCCCTCTCTGCTGGGCAGCTCTCCAGTCACTCCTCCTCAAGCCTGTAGCAGTGCTGGGGGTTGTTTTGACCAAAGTGCAGGACCTGACATTTGGCCTTATCGAAACTCATATAATTGGCCTTGGCCCATCAATCAAGCCTGTCTAGATCTCTCTGCAGAGCCTCCCTGCCCTCAGGCAGATCAACACTTTTTACTCATCTGCAAATTTACTACGAGTGTACTCTATCCCCTCATCTAGATAATTGATAAAGATGTTAAACTGGAGTGGCCCCAGTACTGAGCCCTGGTGAACACTGATTGTGACCAGCTGCCAACTAGATTTAACTCCATTGACCTCAACACAATGGGCCCAGACTTCTAACCAGCTTTTAACCCAGTAAAGTGCATGCCCACCCAAGCCATGAGCAGCCAGTTTCTCTAGGAGAATGCTGTGGGAAACAGTGTCAAATATCTTACTAAAGTCAAGATCCACAAGATCCATAGCTTTCCCTTATCCGATAAGCAGGTCACCCTGTCATAAAAGAAGATCAAGTTTGTCAAACAGGACATGATTTTCATAAAATCATGCTGACTAGGCCCGATCCTCTGGTTATCTTGCATCTGGTGTACTCAGGATAATCTGCTCCATCTGCTTCCCTGGCACCCAAGTCAAACTGACTGGCCTGTAATTTCCCAGATCATCCTTCCATCCCTCCTCATATATGGGAGTTACACTGGCTGACTTCCAATCTGTTGGTACCTCCCCTGTCAGCCAGGACTGCTGATAAATTATGAAAGTCGGTTTGGTGAGCACCCCTGCCAGGCCTCTCAACACCGCTGGGTGTATCATATCCAGCCCCATACGCTTGCATATATCTATGTGGTGCAGCACATCACTGACCATCTCCTCCTGGACTGGGAGGAGGTCATTCTGCTCCCAGTCCCTGTCTCTTAGATTAGGGGCTGAGCTCCCTCAGTACAACTGATCGTATTACTGAAGACTGAGGTAAATAAGACGTTAAGCATCTCAGTCTTTTCCTTGGATCTGTTTTGTTGCTTTAAAACTTGCCAGAGCTCGATGTCAGTGAGTTGCTGCCTGAAGAGCTTTTAGTAGCCTGTATTTCCAATCCTGTGTAATTTCAATTTAATCACTATGACAGTCAGCTAAGAAGTGCCTATAGGTGAAAATCATCACTATAAAGAGACGTAGTTGATTTTACTACAGCATGGCATCAAGACAAGCCATGTTGGCCTATGGAAAGTGTGTAGTAACTCCTCTTTTCTTGCACCAATTCACACACTTGCAGATATGGATTTTTCCTTTCTGAAAGCAATTTTAGAAAATGTACAATAAGCCACTGTTATTCTTTATAAGGTAAGAGCAAGTATTAAACAGTTTGCAAACAAGGCAGTCTGACAGAAAAACTGAAGATATTCCATTAAGTAAATACATCATTCCTTGCTCCCTTCAGTACCCTTTCACCCATCTTATCACTTCCATCAATCTTCAATCACTCTCATCATCTCCCTCCAGCCTTTGCAGCCTGTAAAGAGCATAAAAAGCTCTGCACTGGCTTTGTGGTTTCATTTCTCTTCTCTTTGCTCCCAGCAACACAAATAAATGATTTCACAGCCATTGGGAAGGGGGAGCAGAGGGAAAAAAGATTTAACCTACCTCATCTAATCAGAAGCTCCAAACAGATGGAAGGAAACTGCTCCCTTCACCCAACAGGGAACTGAGCCAGGGCACTTCCCTCACCACCAACTGCTGCCAGCTAAACATCTGAATTTCCTCTCTTCTGGAAGCTTACAAAAGCTCTAATCTAAGTAATGGCATCTTGTTCTCTCATCTTTCCACCTTCATGTCATTGTATTCTCTCAGAGCACATGACAGAGCACACTTCCAGAATTGTAAGTTTCAACATTATGACAATGTCTAAGACGCCACCTTCCACCCACTCTCAAATCTATTGTGTATATATGTGTGTGTGTTTGTGTATGTGTATATACATATATTAAAAAAAAAAAAAAGGGCAATATCTTCTCATTTTTTTGTCAAAAATTTCCAAGCACAACTTTGCAGGAAGCAGGTTGTTTTTGCATTTTATTTCAGGACAGTAAGGACACTAACCAGGGTAGGAATAAGGATAAACAAAGCTACAAATAGTTAAGTCAAGGTTTGGGTTGGAAGGGACCTTGAAGATCATCTAGTTCCAACCTCCTGCAGGGACAGGGACACTTTCAACTACAGCAGGTTACTCAAAGCCCCATCCAGTGTGGCCTTGAACACTTCCAGGAATGAGGCATGCACAACCTCCCTGGGCATCCAAAACCTCCCTGGGCAACCTGTTCCAATGTCTCACTACCCTCAAACTGAAGAATTTCTTCCTAATACCCAATCTAAATCTACCCTCATCCAGTTTAAAGCCATTACCCCTTATCTTGTTGCTACAAACCCTTATAAGAAGTCCCTCCCCAACATTTCTCTAGGTCTGTTCAGGTACTGGAAGGCCACTATGAGCTCTCCCTGGAACCTTTTTTTCTTCAGGCTGAACAGCTCCAACTCTCTCAGCCTGTCTTCACAGGATAATCATAGAATCATTAAAGTTGGAAAAGACCTCTACGATCATCAAGTCCAACAGTCAACCCAACACCTCCATCCAACTAAACCATACCTTGAAGTGCTATGTCCACGTGTTTTTTGAATGCCTCCAGGAATGATGACTACACCATTTCTCCGGGCAGCTTGTTCCAATGCCTGACCACTTTTTCAGTCAAGAAATTTTTCCTAATATCCAACCTAAACCTGCCCTGGTGCAACTTGAGGTCATTTCCTCTTGTCCTATCACTGGTTACCTGGGACAAGACCCCCACCTTACTACAACCTCCTTTCAGGCACTTGTAGAGAGCATAAGGTCTCCCATTAGCCTCCTCTTCTCTAGACTAATTACACCAATTCCCTCAGCCAATCCCTGAGGAAAGGACCAGAAATGCTGGCTGTGATACCACTGAATTTGATCAAATTCAAGTTTTGCAATTGTTGAAGTCACCCGGATAATATTTTGATAGTCACCACGATGCTCCTGCTCAAAATCTATACTCTTGATGGATTCTCCAACATCCATTTTGTGTTGGAGATTCAAATTCAAACAGATTCTTCGACATTTGAGTTTAATGTTTTCTTCAGAGACTTAATGTGAATGCAACTGCACACACACATGTGAGCACCTCTCACATAAAGTAAAATGGAATTTAATAGTAAAAAAACAAACAAGCTAGTTCTCCTATAATTTCTGGATCAACACCTACTGATATTACTATGATAAAAATTATTTTATGGCTTCTATTCCAACATTCCCTGTCAAATAATTCCTTTCCTTATGTATTTAGACAGAGTATTTGTCATATGCAGTAGAGTGAAGAAGATGCAACTTTTGTTTCATAAGGACTTTGATATGCCTAGCAGCACAAACGTCTAGGTTGGTATTACAATTGCACTACAGAAAAATAGATGCACCTTTGTAGCTGATTTATTTTTCCTGCAGAAAACACCCTGGCAAGAAACCTGCTTTTTCACTGTAATGAGATGTGACTTTCAAAAGTAGTCAGTGGCACAAAGTGAAATACAAAATATTACTTTTAAACAAAAGGAGAAAAGCTCAAAACCTTATTTTACTGTAAGAATAATTAAACACTGGCACAGATTGCCCAGAGAGGCTGTTAACTTTTCAACATTGGAGATATTCAAACCCCAACTGGGCATGGCCCTCAGCAATCCTGCTGTAGGTGACACTGCTTGGAGCAGACGGGTTGGACTACATGATTTCCAGAGATGCCTTCCAGCTTCAGCTGCTCTCTGATTCTAAACAGTTGTGCTTTCTGTATAGTCACAAAGGGGTTGTTTCTTTTCAGATAGTTCCATGAATTCCTCCTGTTGTCAGATTCAATAGCATCAGTCATCTCTCTGTTTTCATGATAGGTGAAACTTAGCAGAAATAAGAGGGAAAATTCAGAGGCAATTTCTACCCTTCCAGGAGAGAGGGCTGAAACAAAGGTGGGCTTTAAAGCTACTGCAAATGATGGATGCTGAGTTAGAGATAAAAGAATACATTATCTTGAAGTAGAAATTATTTACAGTCTTTCATTTTAACCATTCCTCTTCTTAATGTTTAAAGACTTTCTATCCTTTGAATGCAAAAAATCTTTCTGATAAATTAGGCATAAGGAGAGTTAACGCATTAAGTGATTGAGACAAAATAGCTAAAATGAAGACTTATTATATTCCTGAAACTGCATCCAAATCTGATATTCTACAAAGGGATGAAACTAAAAAGAGAAGGATAAAATGAGGTTGGACCAACTGTGTAACTCATGTGTCAAATGTGTTCATTAAACCAGTGAAAGAGAATATGATAAACTGTGAAGGTTAATTAATAATGAAAAATAAACACAAAAAAGGAGTGGGGAGGAAGAAGGAAGAACTCTGGATTTTGTAATGATTGAATGCAGCATGCTTAGGGGACTACTGCCACACATCTGTTTTGTGACAAGTACAGTAAAATTAGTTATGGATCATCAAAGAGATTTCTAGCACTTAACAAAATGAGACTGAAAGTGCTTTTTTTTTCCCCAGGTTCAGACATCTGGAAAAACATTAATCAAACATACAGATTCAGTGGGAGGAAAAATTTGGAAAACAGCAATGTTGAAGGAGACTGAGTGGATAATATTGGCAGAAAATTAGGTGTGAATCTGCAATGCAGTAACACAGCAAAAGACCCAATTTTGAATTTTATTTTTTCAGTCTGTAGATGAAGAACCATCGTACCTGTTTGAGAATGGTGAAATGGAAAATCTTGTTTGATCCCACAAGATGTTTAATATCACTTACAAAATGCCCTTGGGTGCCTCTGATGTGCAAGGTAGCTGGCCCTAGAAGACAGTGTATGGGGCTGAACAACCTCTTACCATAATGTTGCAGAACAGTTGGAAGGAAATTCAAAGACATGAATGTTAGTGATTGCTGAGGGGACTGGCTTACGAGAAGAAATTAAAACTTCTCTGATTACTTATGTATCCGGTGGGATGTGGTAGGGATCTTCTTAACAAGAAGACAGAAAAAAGAAATTTTGTGATATTGGCAACTGTGTAAGAGCTGATTTCTCTTTGGGGAAGCAAGTTGGCTCTCCTTTCTCTAGTGCATGGAGGCAATCTTTTGGGCAGAGCTTGGATTTAATCTAATTTGCTTTTAGCTTATCCTGAACATTTCTTAAAATAATTTAAATTGGCAGGTTTAAGAGTCTTGCTTTTTTTAACATATGTATGTTAGTTATTATTATTTCTAGTGAGTAGGTGATTATATCAAACAAAAAACAATTACTAGTACAGAATATGGGGAAAAGACCACTATGCAAATGGGTATTAGGAAGAACAAGGGAATGATGCTCTGAAATGGACAGTTGGCTTTGAGTATCAGCAAAAATAGCATCTTCTAAACCTGCCTACATGACCTGTTTGGTTTGCACAAAAGCATGACCCCTTTAGCAGCTGCATACTCAGTACTGCACTATATCCATCTCAGTGAGTTTGCTTCCTCCACCCTACCCACTCTATTCTATTTTTTGTGTGTGTAGGTGATAAGCATTGTGAATATTTTTTTCTTTCACTGTGCGATGAACCTTACTTCCCTGCAACTGCAATTCTGGGACTAAATTCACACTGAGCCATTCCTAGGTCTGTCCTTTTGACAGTCTGGTATCTTTACAAACTGTTTTACAAACAAATAAAAAGTGCCCAGTGTTGCATTGCTGGTCTTTGTCAATATGTATCAGGTTTGGGGCAAGGGGTGGGTTCAACATCTTGCTGTGTGCTGGCCTTGGCTCTGTAAGTCAGAGCACAGAGTCAGAACAGCTTCTCTAACACTTTTGGCTTTGTACATTATTATGGGAGCTTTATCAATATCACTGTAGTGTGATTAGCAAAAGCAGAAGACACACTGCTTGCCAGTAAGCCATACCTATTTTCTATAGTGAAACAGATAGGACTGTTCTCACCACCTTCATCACTTTAATAGAGATGACAGAACTTTTACCCTGGGAGACCCTACTAACTCTCTCCTGCCTATTCTAAATAATAAAAATTACAAGAAAGGGCAATTTAACTGCTGCCTGAGCTACCAGAGGATGAGAGAAGGCTTTGGAAAGTGAGGACAGATGATAAGTAGGCTGTGCTGTAAGTAGGCTACCAGCTGCTGGGCAGTACCTGCTCCTCTCACATAATTGCATGCTACAATCTGTACAGCTAAAAGACCAGAGAAATGAAGAGAAACTCCCTCCCAAAAATATGTTTTCCCTGGACATTTAATCAGAGAAGACTTTAATGTTCTATATGGAGGATAAACATCAGTAGTTGAAAATTCAGTTTGGGGGTTGTATGCTTTCCTACTTTTTTCTGTGTAGAATTTTATAGCGTATTTAATGAAGATTTAGTAGATTATTTCTAAAGGAGTTCACAGGCTATTTTATGAATGTGCAGGGGTATTGAACAAAGACTTTTTAAAGTGGGGAAACACTGCTTTCACTGTGAGCATGGTGTGGTAATTTTCCCACTATTTTTCCTTTTTATTTTAAACTTAGTCTATTGAACTACGAAAAAATCTTAAGTATGAGAAATACACTTTTCTTTAATGTAGCTAGTATTATAAGCCTAATAAAAAACATATCTCAGATGAATAAAGCAAATCTTTATTTTTGGAGAATGCAGGTAAGAAGATAAAACTATTTAACTACCACTTCAAGAAACTATGTGAAATTATACATGTTGTAACCAACATGTTATTCCAAATCCATGGGCAGAAATGAAGCTAGGTTTCCCACAGATCTGTGCCCTACACCCCTTCACCCTGCAGCCCCCATGTCTATAATAAACTCATACCTGCTCATACAATTACCCCTCCCACGCACACCACATCAAAGCAATACACTTCCATCTTCCCTAGATCCTTCACATACCATATTCTTACTTCCCCTTTGAATCCCCAATATTCCTGACTGCAATGAACCCTCTCCTCTACTTACATGTGGTATGCAAGAAGCATCGTCTGCCATCAGTGGTTTGGAGCTATGCATGAGGAGCCTGCCCAGCCAGCCGTGGCCCTTGGCTGCTGGGAGAGCTATGCAGAAAGGCTAAGCAGATGGCTGAGCCATCCCTGCCTGTCCTTCAGCATGTTTCTGTCTTCCACTTAGCCCCACTTTTTCATAAAGTTTCTTGGAGCATCATATATTTGAAATCTAATGGTCTTTGTCAAATGCGGCTGAAATGCTCCTGTCAGTTTGAAAGTCATTGAAAGGGAAGGAGGAAAGACAGACATACTGATACATGGAAAGCTTTCTTGTATAAGCCTTATTTCTGAAGAGACTCAGCCAAGTTGAATGCAAGAAAGAAACAGCGAGGGCCATGAGGGTGCAACAGTTTGAAGCAATTAATTCACAAAAAGACAGAGGGAAAACCTTGCAGCCTTTAAGCCTCACATTGCCATAAATTATTTTCCTGCTGCATATCACCTTGAATTTGCTGTACCAGAAACCTGATGTCACACCTCCTGAGGCTAGGCACAAAGTACATAGATGCAGCAACAGTATTTTGAAACAACTGTCCAGAGCATTAGGGGTTAACAACTTCCACAGCCTCCTGCCTCACAGCTCACTAAGCCTATGCATTTCTTATGCAGAGCTGATTTACAGCTGCACTGCTAAGTTTTGTCCTGGGAAAATGCCTCAAAAATGTGGTTCTGCTACAGAAAGCTCTGCCCTTTGTAATTGGGGAAGAAAATGCTTATAAAACATGCTACAGAGCTCTATGATACAGCACTTCAAAATGTACTTCATGACATAGCATGAAAGCTGGAATTTCAAAGCCCATTGATTAAAAACATGTACCTTTTTAATAAGGATATAGTACTTAACACTACTCTTATTGTGTAATGTGCACAGTAAGTGCAATTCTATTGATAGGTTTTTTTGGGGGGAGGATAGGGGGACAGTGTTTCTCTTTTCTTTCTTTTTTTTTTTTTTCCCCTCAAAAGGCAGGAGCTGGCAGGCACCATTTTGGGAATATTATGGGAAGAGGAGCACTTCTGCTGGGAGGAGCTACAGAAGAGCAGAAGGAAAATATGTGTCAGATGGCAGTAGGGAAAGGGAGAATAGTTAGGAATGGATAGGTGAGATGTAGTGAACTACTACATTCTCACAACTTTTTTGTAAACCAGTATTACTGGGGTTCAACAGGTAAAATAGTTACTCTTCTGAACATTTCAGGGAAAGGGATATCAGCATGCAGGAGGAAAAAAAGGGCTTGTGCAGAAATATGCAAATATAGTTGATAGTCAGATTGGAAGCAGAGAACTTTAAATGTACACAACAAGTAGTGAGTCTGAGTAGCTTTTTCTCTGCCACAATCACTGAATTCAGCACATGAAGAAAGGTTAAAAATTCAAACAGCTACAAGTCTCTGGCAGATATGTGGAAAACACCTGGAGGTGTATCAAAATATATGATACTGATTACATCTAATGGAAGCAAAAGAAAAGGTAAAAGTCAGAAAAGGCAAGGCAAAAAATAGCCACATTTTCTTGGCACTAACAAGCTGCCTATGCAAAGTCCTAACAGGGTTTACACAAGGCATATGAAAAGGTTCATGCTGGCCTCTCATTTCAGTCCAGAACAGCAGAAAAACCCAGCTCTGACCCATCAGCAAATCAGCCACCCGAAGAGATACCCTTGTTGCCACATTTCATCTCACAGCAGCGTGAACCTTCATATTTCCCCTACTAAGATGTCAGTCCCTCCCTAGGCAGGCAATGCTGTCACGCTGGAGCATGGTTATATGCATTAGGCTGCTATGACCTCTGGGTTGTGTTTGCCACCAGCAAAGGTCTCATCCCAGCTGTGTGCAAGCCTTTAACTTGGAAGCAACACCTGATGGTGAGGAACAAGGGCAGGAACAGGCGGGCAGAGCTGCCCTTTGAGGGAGCATTTGGCAGTTTTCCAGGAGGCTGTATGGTTCAGCTGCACCCAGTGAATGTTAGTACGCTTTCAGCTGATGCACTCTGAATCTGTGTCCTGGTTTGACAAACCAGGACAATTTACTGTGGTTTCAAAGGGAGCACAGAATATATTTTATCTCAGCAGTTAATTCTTGATAAGATTTGTGCTGCATGAATATAGGCCATCTGAACATGCAGAAACCAAGCTCAGAGTGAAAGAGAAGGGAGCCCCTGCTCCCCCATGTAAACAAGCTTTTAATCTTTCTAGGCTCTACCTTAGAAAGGAATTAGGATCCTGATCCTCAATTTTGTCAGCCTCCCCTCCATCATCTGTGGGTGTTTACTGAAGCACTGCTCTGGTTATATAACTTTTCACATTTTTCTAACAGGCTGTCCAGTGTATGAAGTCGATTTTTAATTGAAGATGCTGTTTGCATCTTTCAAAACCCTTAAAATATTCTGCTTGGAGTGCCAGAGCAGATTAATTGAGGACTAACTTGATGATGGTATTATGGTAATTTGAAATTGGAGAAATCCAATTTTAATTCTGGGAGGATTCTGTGAGATTATTTTTTTCCTCTTTAAGTTATAGCTTTGTATTGACAACTAGGTTGTAGTTTAAATTCAAAGTGATGCCCAATGTATTGAAATTCTGAACATTTTAATGAATTACTGAGATAATACTATCCTGGAAACAGGATGATGGCATTTTATTTAAATGTTATTCTTTGTATTCTGCAACAAATGAGACTGTTATACCCTTTTTTGGCTGGTATGATTTGAAGGATTTTCACTTCTCCTTGGCTATATGCAGGAAATTTTCTTGCAGGTTTGGCTGAGATCAGGCATACTTACTGTTCTAGTCCATTGCCTGACTGTGACTGGAGCTGTGTATTTACATCCAGAAACCTGACGGTATAAGTAGTTTTTTAGCAACCAATAATGCCGTTTGGCAATCTCAGATAATCATAGAATAAAAGAATGGTTTGGGTTGGAAGGGACCTTAAAGATCATCTAGATCCAAACTTCCTGTATTGGCAGGTTCACCTCCCAATACATCAGGTTGCTCAAAGCCCCACTCTATTCTCTTTTCCCCTACATTTTTCAGCAGACAGGTCATCTCCATGAGGAAAATAATTTTTCCCTGTTTAAAATATGGAATAGCACTGTAACAATATAAGTGAAAGACATCTTTGTTAAAGGACTGAAGTATCCATTATCCATTCAGATATTTGTGAAGATCTGTAAATGCAAACTTTATCACTCAAAAGTTACAGAAACTTTTTTTTTTTCCCCCTAATATCTTGGCATCTCTCATTCTATCACAGTAAGGTTATGCCCTGTCGAAGCATTAGTATTTACCTTGTGCAGGCAATCTTTACCGTGTTTACATTGGATAAATTTATACAAATTCTGTAACACAGGTATTCAGTGGCATAGTAATACACTTAAATTCCGTATCCATTACCAATTATATTTCAAACAAACAAAAAAAATACAGTGGTTTCAAAGAGTAAGTTTAACAGCATTTAGTTGAGAGTTTGGTGAGATTTTCCAAAGCCTGATTCAAAGTGTAGTTTACCAAATGCTTTTTAAAAAAACTCAACAACAAAATAGTAAATATCTCAGTATTCCCCACACAGTCTAAAATTTCCATTAATTAATCCTCCATCAATTGATTTATGTTAGAAAGGAAACCGAATCTTTATTTCCTAACAGCTCATAGTCTTCTCCTATAGAACTGAAAGGGAGTTTGGATACAACTGTGATACTCTTGCACTGAATCTTTAGAGCATTTTAAAGAATCTGTATTTCAGGCCAAACTCTACATAGATTTGTTATTTCAAGTTTTGCATATGATCCTTCAGGAAAAAAAAAAGAAAAAAGAAAAAAGAAAAAAAGGCAGACTTTTACTTCCATACAGAATCGATGGCTATATTCTAAGGGTCATCTGCAGGGAATTTTTTGAAATTGTGAATTTCACGCTCATGTTCATATCAGTTCAGGAACTGATGTTCATGTTCATATCAGTTTTATACCGTATGACTTTGTTTCACTCTGCTGGACTGCTCAACAAAGCATCTTTGGGTTGTTTTGTGTTTTTTTTAACTTAATATTCTGGCCTTCCAGTTTTTCTCTTCTGCACACCTGTATTTGAGTCATGTACTGAGAAGGAGTCAGACAATGTTTAATTTTAGAATGATCAAGTAACCATCCTCCCACTACACAGCATTACTGTTGTTTCTGTGCAGAGGATACTCATTATCCAGTGTGTGAAATTGCAATGAGAGAAAACAGTGAACATCTCAAAAGAAGTAATTGCCATGTCCCATAAATTATATGGTTGTTTGCCTTTAAAAAGTGCTGTGGAAAGCTTTTATTTTTCTTTTTGTCTTTACTTTTTTAGAACTTCAGATGCTTTAAGGTACTGTGTATTTCAGTACCATCACCCTTTTCTGTCTTAAATATCATAGCTTCATACCATCCTGAGCTATGACTATTGCAGCAAAAAATGTGACAAATTACCTTATGTAACTAAAACCCCAGCTCCTACATGTTATCTGATGAGTTAGAGAAAACAAAAATGTGTGTAAAAAAGCATTTTTCTTCCTTTACAAAATAACAGATTAATTTAAGCTCCCAAGAAAAGCTCAGTTGATATTCTGAATAGTACTGAACACTGGAGTGACTCAACAATACAGGAGGAACACACGGTTCATATGTAAGGCCGTAAATCACAATTTTTTAAAAGATACCTTATTTTTCTATTTTTCTTAAGCAAGGGCTAAAGGTCAGAATCTTATGATACCCCACATACAGAGTTATAGCAAAGAAATGAGATTTCATATTTTAATTCTTCTTCGTTTATGAAGCAGACAACTAAACTGCCCGCAAAAAAAGGTTTCAGTCACTATGGGCCAGAAATAAGAATTTGGGCTCCCCTGACAACATTGACATTTTTCCACTCAACAGCTAACAATCTGGTTCAAATACATGAGGTTGTAAACAGGAAAGGGTCCTTACCACGGATTTATTTTCATTAATTTTCATATGAGGCACTAAAGCTAGACTGTTTTCACAGAGGGTACATAAGCAAGGAAGAGATTCTTAGTTTTTGTTGACCTTAGTGGAAGGCTGTCTTTTCTCCTAAAATACCCACATTCATGTGTTTCACTGCATTTGGAAAAACAAGCTTGGAGCAGTCTAATTCCCATACACTACGATCCCGTTGACATTAACCACAGATCACTCTGTAGCACATCTAGCCAGAAGCAAGAGGAGCTGTTACGAGGGGTACATGTTCATATGGATCACTCTGCTCTTTATGCATATGCAGGGTCTTCCCCTGCAGATTTTCAAGCAGCTTCTTATTCTCTTCCTTTTAGATGGTAACTTACAGTTGTCTTTCTCTGCTTGCCCTCTCCCTAAGGTGTTATAGCAGGGGAAGGTTATTTGTCCATGGCTTATTGGAGCAGACACCATATAAACTAGGAATTCCCAGTGTATAAATAATGTCCTTGCTAATTAATTTATTTGTGCTTGAGTCTCTCCTCCTGTTCTCTTACTAGCATTTGTGATTATTAGAACAGAAAGCCCAGCTCCTTTCCCAGACTTTGTTAGATAGCCACCTCTTGTGTTAACGAGTGGGCTGCTCTGTACACCATTCCTGGAATGAAAATTAGCTGCTCTGCAAAAGGAACAGCAGAGAAAGAATAGAAACTATGGAGTCTGAAAACCCACAGTGATTTGTGATGTTAAAAAAGTGTATTGGTCTCATGGGAAACCTGAAGATTAACAAGGAATTCATGCAAAACACCAAACTGACTGCTGGGTGAATGAAATTATATGCCTCCTTTCTAGCAAGAGTTAAGCTGGTTATAACAAAAGCACATCCATTCAGGTCAAATGAGTATTTCATTAGAAATAAAGAGCATTTGTACTCTTCCATTGATTGTACATTGCCCAAGTGGTGCTGTGTGGATCTGAAGCCGTTGCAAATGTCTGCTCCAGAATTTCCCCCTCCCAAGGTGAGCTGCTTGCTGAGAGGAAACTGATGGAGATGATAATGTCAGTTCCTTTGGCCTCTCACAGGGGAGGGATTAATGTAGAGGAAGTAAGCTTAAATTTCAGCCTACCACCACCATGTCACAGAGATCAGAAAGTCATGGTGAATAAGGAATATCTCTGACAGGCACAAGAGTATACCAAAAGCACAGATCTCAGTACAATTGCAATGTGTCCCATTGACCTTCACCAGCCCCTTCACGGCTATGCCTCAGTGGAAAGAAGACAAGTTCTTCACTGTGATATGGGATATAGTAAACAGGATAGTTTAAAAAATGGTATTGCTTGTCTGACCACTGTTATCACGGCTAGACACTGCCGCTATATAGACTTCCAGTAGCTACAAGAAATATAGCTAGATCTAGCCCAGCAGATGTTCCAAAGTCTGTGGCAGAGTCTTGTCTAGATGAAAAAGACAAAAATAAATGTTTATCAAGGAGTTCTTATTACTAGAGAATAGTCACCCCAGCTCCTAATGGAAAGTTCCATTTTGCAGAGCAATCTGTAGATGCTATCTCACAGCTGTCACAGTGAAATTACCTTCACAGAAGTAAGTCAGGAGCTCTGCTAGCAGTTGTAGGGTGTGGAAATGTCCTGAATCCAAAAGTGCCACAGTGGCACAAAGTTATTTCTCATATTCATTTTTTTAAAGTGCAGTGAGAAAAGATTTGACACTATTCTTTAAGATAACATGAAAAACACATCAATTCTGGACTGTAACATTCTTACTCTACCCAAAAGTGATTTGCTCTCTATGCATGAGTAAACTGCTTTTTTCTTTTTCTTTTTTTTTTTTCAGCATCTCCAGAAGCACATATTTTGTTTCCCACTCAACAGAAACTCTGTGTGAAAGGAAATATATAAATTACTCCTAGTTCTGTATGGTAACTATGCAGAATGCCTGATTTACAGTTCA
Source organism: Apus apus (assembly GCF_020740795.1). Lineage (NCBI taxonomy): Eukaryota > Metazoa > Chordata > Aves > Apodiformes > Apodidae > Apus > Apus apus. The sequence goes on along the minus strand of NC_067282.1, from coordinate 82,454,427 downwards.
GAAGTCTGAGAAAGCAGCCTCTTCATTTAATATTACTATCTTTTCCTGAGCAGTGTCTGTGCTGAGGGCTATGGAAATAACCAATAAACTGAAGAGACAAGCAACAATATTCACCACAGAAAAGTTCAGAAAAACCTAACTGATGAAAAAGTTAAACAAAAAGACTACAGAAAATACAAGGAAGTTAATAATTTTTTTTCTGTTTGTGTTCCTTGAATAATAAGCAAAATTATATAAAAAGTATGGGGTTTGGGTGCTTATATTGTTTTGTTTTTGTTTTTTTTCAGAGGGGCTGGTCACATGCAAGAAGTAACTATGGCCTAAGACTGAGAAAGTAAAAATGTGGACTACCCAGTGGAAGGCATTTTGTAACAGTGAATTCCACTAAGGAAGTAAAAAAATACCTGGCTATCAATTGTGAAAATGCACACAAAACTAAGATGGATTCTATGCAAAACCATGAATAATGCGTATTCAGAAGTAATGAGTCTTGTTTGATGCTTTTCTGCCCCTTAATTACTAATACACAGGTTTAACTGATGTTCACTGTAATAGATAATCTAAAAGACTTTCCAGAATGGTAACGTCATAGGTTCCTTAAAAATCCAGAACTGGAGAAAGACTTTGTATTGGTGGCTAGGAGTGAAAAGACAATCCTTCTCATGGGTTTAAGACCAAAACTGTAACATATAGAGGATCTCATCAGCTGTTTTAATAGAATCTGTGGAGGCAAAGAGAGCACTGTGTACTAAACTGATGGCTAAAGCTTGATGCACCCTAACAGAGAGATGCCAGAAGTGTGTTATCACTAAACTGCTTGCTGCTTTGGATAGAATATGAGAAAGATAGACAAATTATGGCAAGCAGCATTCCAGTTCTTGCACCCCAAATATTTAGATCTCTCGGGACATTTAGCATTGCTGCCAATGCTGGATTCACCGTCCTTTTGTTTCAGAAAAAGAGCAAGATTGTGTCTTTAATTGCTTTGGGAAAGGGGGCAAATCTTTTCATTTTTTCTTCCCTTCCCTTGCTACATATTTTTCACCTACTTCTGGCTGGACACAGTCCAGTGCTAAACTGTCCATGTGAGCAGCTGGGGCTCTTTGTGTCTGTTTCCTTCTGAGAAAGCTGTACTGAAGCTGTAGCTCCTGTAAAATGTATGCAGCAAATTGAGCTTTCATATTAGCCACCCACATCTTAGCAATTCGGTGCTGAGAAATGACAGACAAGACTACAGAGTTATTGGGGGGGCAGGGGGATGTGTGTAGAAAGTGCTTTGTTTAATTATGCTCCTTTGGTTTGATTGCTACAGTGTTATAAGTGAATGGATTTGTCGAATAGATTTATGGTTTAGAATTTCTGTTTCTGTTCAGAATACTATAACACTAGTACCCGGGATCTTTCACTGAGGATTTCCTCCCACTAGGAAGAAATACCCAACCTCCTGCATTCTCTAATCTCCTCAGTGGACTAGCTATTGGACATGCAAGCAGGCAAGGGCACCAGGCTCCCAGATCAGAGGCACTCCTGTGGTAGGAAATGAAGAGGGGGCTAAAAGTCAGGGCTGGGGAGATATACAGTTCATCCTTCACGAGAAAGGCAATGCTAGAATGTTTTTAGGCAATACTGTCACCACATCCTAATTCCAGATGAAACTCTGTTGTCATTTACTGGCTTGGATGAGGCTGAAGTCCAGCACATATAATAAAAAGGAGCTTTAAGCAAGTAATCAAGAGTGAAGTTGATATGAATGTCATAAAATTTTGATATAGTGTTGGCAAATTATCCAGTCTGCAGCTGCAGTACTTGGAAAAACCAAAAGTATCACAACGAAGTTAAGCATCACAGACACCTTTCCACAGTGGGAGGAGAACAGCACTGCTACCTAGACAAAATATCAATGTATATAATATTTCACAAAGAATTAGACTGTATAAACTTTCCTGGGTGCATGTGCATGCAATCCATCCAATGGTAGAAATGGCAGAACAAGCAAAAACTAAAACACTCTCTTCTACAACTACCTCAGGCAGCACATGCTATCTGAGACAGATCAGAAAAAATAACTTGGATCCTAAAAATGACTGCTCACATGATCCTCTAACCACTTACTAGACTTGTACCCATTTCAGGAGACATTTTGGAGTTTATGTTGACAGAAGCAGATACATGCACCAAAGGAGTTTGCCAGTGTAGAGTATAGGAAACTTGCTACCCACCAGATGGGATACTGGTTGGGAGCTAGGGCTACTGCCACATAAGCACTGGATTCTATTTTATGAATGGTGCTGTGGCACAGGGTTTAGTGGCCCTGTGAATCTTCTCATATGGACATAAGTTCAAAACCCTATAAGCAGCTCTTAATTGGCAATAATGTGTAACACTGTTGTTCTTTTTTGCATGCAGTTTTCCCTTAGAGTAAGAAGAGACTGGATGCTCATCTGAGCTTTGGAAGAGTGGTTCCCTCGAACACAGCAGATGCACAACCTGAGGTTGACCAGGTTCAGGCATTGAGCCATACAGCCTTAAGTATTCATGCTTGCCTTGCATACAGAGGGATTGCTGAGTCACTAGCAAGGGCAGATAGCTGTCATTTGAAAATAAAGAGAAAACACATTAACAGAAATTCAATTTAGGTTAAAAAAAAGGAAAAGGAAAAAGAAAAAGAAAAAAGAAAAAGAAAAAGAAAAAAGAAAAAAAAAAGAAAAAGAAAAAGAAAAAGAAAAAGAAAAAGAAAAAGAAAAAGAAAAAGAAAAAGAAAAAGAAAAAGAAAAAGAAAAAAGAAAAAGAAAAAGAAAAAGAAAAAGAAAAAGAAAAAGAAAAAGAAAAAGAAAAAGAAAAAGAAAAAGAAAAAGAAAAAGAAAAAGAAAAATAAAAAGAAAAAGGAAAAGAAAAAGAAAAAAAAGAAAAAGAAAAAGAAAAAAGAAAAAAAAGAAAAAAAGAAAAAGGAAAAGAAAAAGAAAAAGAAAAAGGAAAAGAAAAAGAAAAAGAAAAAGAAAAAGAAAAAGAAAAAGAAAAAGAAAAAGAAAAAGAAAAAGAAAAAGAAAAAGAAAAAGAAAAAGAAAAAGGAAAAGAAAAAGGAAAAGAAAAAGAAAAAGAAAAAGAAAAAGGAAAAGAAAAAGAAAAAGGAAAAGAAAAAGAAAAAGAAAAAGAAAAAGAAAAAGGAAACCTATCTAGTTAATTTCAGGAGAATTCATGAGTTTAAATATAAGGCCTTTAGTTAGGAAATAATTGAATGCTTCTGACCTGAGGCAACAATCAGAATTTGCTGGGGGAAAAAAAAAAGGCACGTCATTAAATTTAATAATATTTAATTATAGAATCATAAATATTTGAGATTGTAAAGGTTCAGCAAGTCATTTAAGTCCCCTTTCTTATCAATGCAGGACTGTTCCCTATTGCACAGATGCTGGTATGTTTTCTGCAGACTATTAGAATACATCGTCAAGAGGATTTGCCTTAAATTCTGCCTCAATTTTTCCATTTCTTTATTTCATCCCAGTACTCTCTGATATACCTGCTTGTTTCATGCTAGGTAATTCCTTTGCCTCCCCAGTGTGTATGCCAGTCAAATATTTGTAGATGGTTAGCATGCCTCTCCTTAGTTATCGCTTAGCCAAACTATACATATTTATTTAGTTCTTTTAATCTTCCTCGTAGGTAAATCCCTCCAGCCCCTTAATTATTTTGTTGCTCTTTTCTGAACTCTCTGTTTTCAGATCTTTCTTGTGGCCATATTGAATGCAGTATCCTAGTTTTGCTATCCAGAGCCACAGGAAAATTAGGGAGGCTATTGCTTCTCTGCTGCAATGTGATGTGTCTTTGTATCTGACCCAGTATAATTCTTCTTCCTGCTCTATCATGCTGAGCACCATGCAATTTTGGAGAGAGGTCAAGACAACCTCAGTTTTTAAAATTCTGCCCTGAAGCTATCCCTCACAGTGCTGTCAGCAGGAAAGACATCTCTTCTTCTAAAACCTTACTTCTGATAGTTTTTCCGTCTAAAGATGTTGTGACTTGAGCCTTCTTCTGTATTGGGCAGTAACTTCACTTATACTTCGCTTCTCTTCCTGTGCTTCTTTACTGTCCTCTGTCCTGTGTGTTTCAGAGGAGATCAGTAAGAATAGGAGAACAAACAGCAAGAACAACAACAACAAAGTAGCTGACTGCTACAGCAGGAAAAAGCTTCATCTCCTGAGTTTATCATCTCACAGATTAGTAGGCCAGGATGGGGAAAAGGGTCCCTAAAGGCACTGTGATGAAAAATGCAAGAAGGAAGCTAAAGTGAGATGAGAATATAGTACAGAAATAAATTAGTGAGGCAAGCTGACAGGGGAAATGAAAACAGCGAAGACAGTGCATTTATTCTCTTTCTGGATAGCCTCTCGCAACAGGTTCTGTTCTTGAATAATTGGTAACTACATTGTTTGCTGTTGATGGCTTTGTTTTGACTTTGCCTTGTCAGTTATGACATCTCCATTTACACTAAAACACTTTATTCTTCCTCAGCCCTTGGTTTAACTGAGTTGAAAGGTGCATCTTCTATGCAGACTCTGTTTGCTTTTCCAGCAGGTCCACTGATCTCACCACAAGGTCCCCTAGACAGAAAGGTCCATCTCTTAAACATCTTGGGCACTCACCATAAAGTGGGTTCTAAAAGCAGAATAGATTGCAGAATAGGTAGGGGATTTAGGATAACCTGGTTGATGCCCAAGGTTAGAAGACCAGTCAGCAACTGTTTGTTCTCATAAGACTTTACCTGATTAAATGGAACAGAAATATTTCCCAAGAAGAACTAGATTAAAATAGTATTTATCAGTTGTCCAAGCTAGGGGATTTTGTAGTGTTTCTTTAGCCTTATATCTTTAACCTTTTAGTTACTCTTGTAAATCATGTCAATTTACAGAACTCTGCAGGAATGCGAAGAGTAAACGTAAAAAACAGTAAACCTGGAGATATATGTGTAAATATTCCAGCACAGGCATTAGTGTCTACATAAAGGGCAACTTATTTATCCTTCCTTTCTCAAAGTCCTTAGAATCACAGAATCATAGAATGGTTAAGATTGGAAGGGACCTTAAAGACCAACAGGTTCCAACCTCCCTGCTGTGATCAGGGACAGCTCACACTAGACCAGGTTGCACAAAGCCAAAGCTGTTTTGCTTGTGTGTTTTTTCCCCCTGAAAATATAGAGTGTAGTTTGGAGAGGTAAGACCAAGTGTAGCACTACGGTCTTCCAGATTTGTAAGGGGTTTGGGGCACCTAACTGACAGCTTGGCAGACATGAGGTTGAGTCTGTTATTTTTAACATTTATCTATTTATATAAAAAGTTGTCATGATATTTGTTTAAAATAGAAAATACTATTTTTTTTTCATTTTTGTGTAACTGTCAAGTATCTTTTTTGCATAAATACATTTGATAAGTCATATTATCAGAGTAATTGTCTGAAGTCACTCTATGGGAAGAAATTAACTCTTACATGCAACCTATTTCAAACAATGAGAAGATGAACAGGAAGAATAGTTCCATCTTTACTACAAGCCAATATTTTTCAACCTAGCCATGAATTTTGTGCACAACCATATGTAAAAGCATGCCTGTATTCATGTTTGCATGAATAATTGGTACCTGAAGCCGACAGAACTTGTGGAAGGCATCACCTCCATGTAAAAGTCATGGTGCTTAAACAAAAGATCCTGAAGAGCTCTCATCATGGAAACAACCTTTTAAGGTTGCACATGCACAACAGTCTAGTAGCTGCAAAGCAAGAAAGGCAAGGAGAGCAGAGATCTGTGAGTCCACACTCTTACAGCATGGCCTTGGCACTAGGTGTCCATAGTTACAGGAGTAATACCCACATATTCTTTTTGGGTTCTACAGGATCCTAAATAAAGTTAAAACTGAAGTCCTGAGGTAAATTCAGATGACAGACACTAAAAAATTGTCTTTCACGGACTTATCTAATGTGTCAAGCAGCCAACATAAAACAGAACAAAGGGTGCTTATGCAGCATTTTTTCCAGCTTGCAGCATTTTTCTAGCTTATGTCTGAAATGCTATGGCATTCTTAGATTCTTCTTCCCTCCATAAAAAGGTGTTGAGGCATTTTTTTTTTTTAAAAAAGCACATGCAAAATATACAAAGATTAAACTTTACCCTCCAAATCTCCTTATTTTTTATCTTTGTTTTCGTGACTCAGAAAATGAAGGGTATCAGCTCTTGGATTATACAAACTGACATGGTGCATTTTGTTTCATTTCCTTCAGAATGCCTGTATCAACTTATACATAAAGTATTGACGGCATGGGGCTGAAACTGTCAGCACAGCACTGGGTGATTTTACAAGAGATTTTATTTGCAATCTTGCCACAAAAGCAAGGTGTTACTGTTATTCATAATAGAAAGTATGAAATAGTAAAGACATGCAAGTGTCTGTGGGAGAGCGGCTGGCACTCTCATGTCTTTCATCACAGGTTATATCTTTAAGCACACTATGTGTGAAAACGTGAGGAAGTCACTGCACTTGAGCCATTCCTGTGGGGTAAGTTGCCTTCAAAGCCTTCTTTTCCCTGCTACATCTGCTACACTGCTTGCTGTCTGCTTTCCACACATCTATACCTACAAGGGATTTCCCAGGCAGAAGCATGTACCTATGTGCCAAACATTTATTCTGAGCACAAGCAGTAAAGAACATTTTTTTTTAGGATGTATCATACACACAGCTCATTCTCAGCATATACAGCAAACAGGTCCTGGAAGCATCAGCCTCGTTGAGCACTGCTACACAACACAGCTACAGAAACCCTGAGCATCTCAGCCATGCCTGTACCAAAGTCAAAGCAGAGACATAACACATCAGGGAGTCCTAGGCATATGATAGAGCCTTTGTATAGCAAAACATTTCAGAGGTCCAGGAAAACTTACAGTCTTCTATATGAGCTAGACAAAACTTCCTCAGTGAAAGAATTCTTTCAAGGAAACCTACAACTGCTATGTGGATTTCGACACAGGAGTCGCTGAAGGGGTTGCACATGGTCCCAGAGAAATGCCACAGCTGCATCTTCTCCCTTCCCCTTTCTACTCATTTCCTCAAGGAGAGGACAAACATTGCTGCCTCTGGCTCTTGGCTTAGTGTCACAGGTGGTGTATGTTTCTTGTGTATACATAGGTATATGCTTTTATCTTTGGGCTGAACAGCCCAGATACCTGACCCCAGGCCCTGCAGTAGGGGTAAGCATCATGCCTAGCAGGGAGGGATGTGGCAGAGCTGGTCACTGCTTCCAGCCCCAACACATTGCCTCCTGTTTGAAAGGTCTGCTAGCCCTTTTCTCCTTTCTGGTTCTCTTTTCAGCCCTCTGCTCTGAGAAGTAGCAGGACACCCCACCTTTCTGGGTGTTTTTACAATAACTAATTAATGCTGAGGGTGCCATTGAGGTCAAAGTTCTGGGCTCCAGCCAGGTAAAGGTCCTGATCTCACACCGCTGCCCAGCTGTGTGTGACTCCCATAAAGGATGCTCACACTACAGCCTGAAAACGACTTCCTGTGTCTCAAATATCTCAATTTTTTTAAACCTTCTCCAAGCACCTTAATAATCTCTTCTCTGCATTCAGGACATGTCAGCTATTTTACTTCTGAGACATCATAAATGCAATCCTGCTTGACTTCCAGGAGGTGTTAAGCATTTCTGGTGTTGTATAATGCTCAGAGAGATTGTGTTATAAACAAAATGGACATCTCTGCCAGCTGGGTTTTACTTTACTAGGCAGTAGTTTGCTGCCTTCTGGCTCCTCAGAGCGGTCAGAGCTGGCAGTGCCTCCCTCTGCCGGGCGAGTGCAGGGGCTCAGTCAGGGATGCTCCGCTGTCCCAGATTTTGAAGCACTGCAGAATAAAAATGTACAGCTCCTATTAGTCCTGACTGATGACTGGATTAGTACACTGATAACGTAGAGAGATGTCTATGGGTTTTCTTCTTCTCTGCAGTGTGTTTATTTTATCTCTTGCACTTTATTTACACTAAGCATACAAGGTTTTTTCTGCCTATTAATTTGGGAGCCCTGTGTCACACCTTTTTAAAAGGATTTCTCAAAATTCGAGTGGTCTAGCTGATTAAAAAATCTCAGGTATGCATTCATAAACATAAACATTTAAGAATTCTGATAACATGTTGGAACAGCTTCTTGTGCTCTTATTTAGGGCACCAGTATTTGCACCAAGACAGAATCAGTCACTTTCTCAGATTTTGTAGCCCATCTGCCTTGCACTGGAGGTCCCTGGAGACGTTATTACTGAAGTGATGAGGAATTCTGGTTTAAGTGCTCATGGTGTCTGCAGAGCAAGGGGCTGGGAATTAAGTATGCGTTTTATGCCTAATAGCTCAGAACAGCATCAATAAATGACTATTCTCCTCCTTAATGTTTGCTTTTAGATTCATGGGGACTACAGGAACTAGTGCCAGTCCAGAATGGACAATTTTTAATTCCTATTTGGGCCTGGATTGGTACTGCTGAATTCCATTGTGCGTCTGGAAAATGGGCACAATACTCGCACTAACCATCGAGCTGTCATGCCACTCAGGTTCTTCTTTGAATAAGAAAGTGCTATGAGGGAAGGTAGGTTTAAGTCTGTAATGGAATAGGGCTTCCCTGTTGATCCTGGTCAGAGATGACACACCTAGAGAGACTTTACCTACCCTGTCCAGTAAAATCATGGCTAGTTTGCTAGTGATCTCAGTAAGAGGATTATTTTGGTTTTCTTGTTAGTTATTCTGCTACAAACATTCCTATTTTCTTTTACTATATGCAGTGTGATACATCAAAAATGTCTATGCTTACTCTAAAACATGTTCTATGATTTGATTTGTTTGGATCACACACATTAAAAAACAGAGCAATCATTTGATAGGAAGGTAAGCTTTGTGTTAAGGGTAGCACTAATATATAGCAGATCTCCTTGTGCTTAAAACACAGCTACAGTAAGCAGAATTATTGTCCCTGTGCAGTTTTCATAGTTATTACTTGGTAGGTTGCCTCTTCAGTGTCAAATTAGAAGTCATTCAGCTAGAACCATTGCAGTGGTACCTCTTGAGGTTTGTAGGCCCACATACTTGGAGTATATTATATATTTTTCTGAACAGTTGTGCTTTTGCAGGGGTCTGTTTTAGAACAGCATGAAATCTGCTGCTGTTTACCTAGGTTTCATCTAAACCTCACTGGTGGGTTCACTTTATGCAATGTCAGCAGCACTGAGAGTCAAACTCTGTTTCAGACAAACTTGGAACTTAGAAAACTTGAACTCAAGCTCCGGAATTCCTTCCAGTGTCTTTCTCCTTTCAGTTTCTTCCTTCAAGGGCAAATTTGTGTTTAGCTTTTCTGATAGTTTCTGAGCACCAAACACCATCTTTCCTGCTCTTCAAGAGCCATTTTATTTTGCAGTTTCATTTCCCTTTCTACCCTTCCTTGCGCACACTCATCTTGCTGTGGTATGCTGAAAGCAGGATGGGAAGCAAGTATACACTTCATTCACCTTTTTTGTTGCATAGATTTGAGGTGATGGAGGATGAATTTTCTGTGTTAGAGTGTTTTTTTAAATACTGGCTGCAGATACCATAAATCAGAGAGCAGGAGAACAGAAGGGCTGTGAAAAACATTCAAGGAACCAATTACCTTATTCTGGTGTAGAGGAACTTTAGGGAATAAATGTTTACAGATTATAAAAATGAGGCTTATTGTGGGTATAAAGGTAGAAACAGTTTTCCTGCACCCTAGTAATTAGAAATAGGACAAGCATTGTGGTGGTCATGTTAAGGAATGTAGAACTCCAATACTTGAAATGAAGGCAAAGAGAGATATCTAACTACCTTAACAACATAACTACCCTAACAACGGTGTCATGGGATGCATCAAGCATAGCATTCCCAGCCAGCCAAGGGAGGTGATTGTCCCACTCTACTCTGCACTGGTGCAGCCTCACCTTGAGTATTGCATGTAGGTTTGGGCACCACAATACAGAAAGGGCATCAAGCTATTGGAGGGCATCCAAAGGACAGCCATGAGGATGGTGAAGGGTCTGGAAGGAAGGACTTATGAGGAGCAGCTGAGGTCACTTGGATTATTCAGCTTGGAGAAGAGGAGGCTGAGGGGTGACCTCATTGCAGTCTATGTCTTCCTCATGAGGGGAAGAGATGGGGCAGGTACTGATCTCTTCACTCCTGTGACCAATGACAGGATATGGGGAAATGGCAGGAACATGAATCAGGGAAGGTTTAGGCTGGGTATCAGGAAAAGGTTTTTCGCCCAGGGGGTGGCTGAGCACTGCAACAAGGTCCCCAGGGAAGAGGTCACAGCACCAAGCCTGCCTGAGTTCAAGAAGCATTTGGATGATACTCTCAGGCACATGCTGTGATTCTTGGGGATTCCCTGTGTGACCTACACAGGGACAGGAGTTGGGCTTGATGATCCTGATGGGCCCCTTCCAACTCAGCATATTCTATGATTCTATGATTCTAAGATTCTATTATTAAATTTGTGCAGAAACATGGAAAAAGGTCCAGGCACAAAATTTAAAAATGTGGGATTAAGCAAAACAGTGATGAGTTTTCTTTGAAAATTGTTTCTGCCCAGGATTATATATGAATCGACTGCTTCTTTTAATTTTGTTCGGTCTCACATCTTTCCCCCCCCTCCCTCCCTTTTTTTTTCTTCTTTTAAGAATTGCTCTTTTAATAAATCATATGAGCAGCTAATATTGTAGTCTCTTGTCCTTTAGGCTTGACTGAAAACTGGCCTTATTTTTCAGATAGTGCCTTTGCCTGAAAATTATCATTACATTATCTTCTGGCAAGCAAGAGAGAGATTTGAGAAGGGTCAGAGACAAATATGGGCATGGGATAAATCTACGAATTCCAGTCTTCCATAGGATTCTTATATTTGAAAGTAAAAGATCAGAAAAAAAAAAAATATAAAGAAAATGAAGATAATACCTAAAATAATAATATCTAACATAATGGAAAGGTAAAATTTAAACACAGACAATTAAAAAAACTGTGCATATTACAGATGTTTTATATTCCACAATGCATGTTAACACAAAGTTTCCAGGGAACCTATTACAGTTTGAGTCAAATACTGTAATTGAAAATTTAGCCCTAATCACAGAATCACAGAATCCTAGGGGTTGGAAGGGACCTCCAAAGATCGTCTAGTCCAACCCCCCTGCCAGAGAAGGATCACCTAGAGCACATCACACAGGAATGCGTCCAGGTGGGTCTTGAATGTCTCCAGTGAAGGAGACTCCACAACTTCTCTGGGCAGCCTGTTCCAGTCCTCTGCCACTCTCACAGTAAAAAAAAAAATTTCCTGACATTCACATTGAGCCTCCTATGCTCCAATTTGCATCCATTACCCCTTGTCCTATCACTAGACATCACTGAAAAAAGCCTGGCTCCATCTTCCTGACACTCACCCTTTACATATTTGTAAACACTGATGAGGTCACCCCTCAGTCTCTTTTCTCCAAGCTAAAGAGACCCAGCTCCCTCAGCCTTTCCTCATCAGGGAGATGTTCCACTCCCTTCATCATCCTTGTGGCTCTGCGCTGGACTCTTTCAAGCACTTCCCTGTCCTTCTTGAACTGAGAGGCCCAGAACTGGACACAATACTCCAGATGCTGCCTCACCAATGCAGAATAGAGGGGGAGGAGAACCTCTCTTGACCTACTAACCACCCCTTTTCTAATGCACCCCAGGACGCCATTGGCCTTCTTGGCCACAAGGGCACATTGCTGGCTCATGGGCATCCTCCTGTCTACCAGGACCCCCAGGTCCCTTTCCCTTACACTGCTCTCCAGCAGTTCAATTCATAGTTCTTAAAACTGATACCACAAACCTGAAATACTTCTTGTTCTGTTTAATTCCTTTGTCGTTGTGTAAGAAGATGAACTACCATAAACTTAGTTTTGATACTTCTTTTTCTGCTCTGGAGAAACGATGAGAAAATTTCCCTCTATTACAGATTATATTTACAAAGCACGATGGAGAACTTGGTTCAAAGTGACTGTGCATCCACTAAAATATTTTCATTATATGTTTGGTGTAATTTTTTTATGTGAAAGCATGACAGATTGTAATAATCAACAGAGAACCCTTATAACCCTTTTTTCACTAAAAGGATAAGCATACATGTGACAGTTCCTTTATTTGTCAGAGATTAGAGTATATAAAAGCAGCACCTTCTCTAATTCCTTTTTCTATACATCCATAGCAATCACACCCAGGCATACATATGTACATGCATGAATTTTACTTCAAAAAGACCTTTTTATGGCCCTGCCCAACTTTTTCCTTGTATATGTGTCAATAAATTTGTTTCATTTTGCTGCTGGGAAGTAATATTAAATCTGGATTATAAACAGACCTATCCAGAGTAGGGATGGGCTTGTTACATTGTCTAAAGGGCAGCTGTGATGAGTGAGACTGTTTAATCCTGATAGCAACTCACAGGCCCATCTGTTGAGAGCCTCCCTTTGCCACCACTGCATTAAATACAGAAAGCAGAGAGTCCATGAAGCAGCACTGATGCTGACAGATCTCCAAGTGTTGGGCAGGGAAAGTCTTGGGTTTCTTCAAACCCCCACACAGACTAAGCAAGGATAAGAGGAGACTGGGTGCTCTCTCCAAAAGGCTTTTGCAAAGACTCAGTAGGAAAGCATGCCTGCAGCTACAACTCTGAAAGCTGTCTGGAAAAATTTTCATGCATCATGTATGATGTGTTGGCCCAAATACTGGAAGTTATACCAAGCACTCTGCTCAGGCTTCGCAACAGGGGAGTCTTGCTTACATGGGAAGATGCTGGGCAGAGTCTGTTGTAAGATTAATGAGGGTAAGTGACGGCTCAACAGAAATGACAATGAGAAGCAGCAAATAAAATAATCTCCAGGTCTTTGTCTGCAGAGTGTAACACAAAACCCTCAGCTACATAAGAAATGAAATAAATTCTTTCTAGGTAATTTTAAAGATTAACTTGAGATCAGAGACTCACACCATGCTGTGCTGATGCCTCCGTGTTTTGCAATATAGCTATTGGTACAGATTTTTAAGGACTAAATTGTCAAAATAGTTCAGTAGTTCTGTGAAATCTAATCATTCTGTACAGATTACAGTATCTCTGTATTTGAAATGGATTTTTAAATTCCAATTGCTGAAACTCCAACTTTAGTCGTTCCTTGATTGTTTGTAGATGTTATGAATGCCTTCGGATCCAGACAGAGTGATAATGACTTTGAGCATAGAAATGGACTTGCAGCTGGATTCTCAGGAGAGCTTTCTACACTGGGTAATAGCTCACATATTGAAAACTGCTCATCAAAGGTGTAATATGGGAACAGTAAAAGGAACCAAGATTTGACTGCAAAGTGGAGATGAGTAACAGGAACAGGTAGAAAGAATCTAATTTCATGTGGAAGTTCTGGTAAAAATCAAGCCTCAGTATTTTCATCAGTAATTTCAGGCAAGGATCTGCAACTATTCCTGAAGGTACCCATTACCTTGTTTTGCAGTGGAATTCCATTTATCCATTTGTCAAAAAAACATGGAAAATTGTTCTTCCCTGGGTAAGCTGTTGCTTGACATAAGTGTCAGGAATGTCTAGCCTTTTTTGATTCAAGTTCTGAGTTCTTTATGTGATATAAACACCGTCAGTGGAAATAGCTAATGTGTTGAAAGGCAGTACATTGTATTTGCAAAAAGAACAGCGTGAAAAGATCTATGCTTCACTGATGTCTTGTTTTCTTTACTGTTGCTATGGACTTGAAAGCCCGTCTGTCCTCCTTATTATGTTAAATTCATTCAGTAGTCACTTAACTGAAGTATCCTTAACCGAGTGCTTCTGCAAACTAGCACATCTACATAGAGAATAGTTATTAAAATAAACATCTCATTAACAGCATCCCAATGCAGTACCATTGTGAGTAACCAGTGAGGTCTCTGGCAATCATGGGAATTATAAATATAATTGAGTTATTTATAATAAAATTTCCCAAGAGTTGCTGACCTTCACAGTTAAGCATTTTTTTCTTTTTTTTCATACATCCTGCTGATCTTGTTCTGAATTTTTAACACACCCTGTTTTCTCATTTGTCCTAATGTAACTTTAGAATAGTAATCTATGAAGTTACACCCATGCTTATAACAAAAGAAAATTATCATGGAGTTGCATTACAGAATCATGTTGCATTCCTCAAGCTTAAAACAGTCACTTCAGATAAGAACTTTGCGCTATCCATCCTCCAAAATTATTTAGGAGCTGAAAAGATATGAGATATTTTTCTACATTGCTTCCACTTCATACTCAGTCTGTATTTTGACCCTTTTACTTTAGTCTTTTAGTCAGCTATGCAGTAAAGTGGATTTGAATCCCCTGCACATCCATTACAGAGAACATGTAGGAATCAAGTTAATGCTGAAGCCTCAGCTATGAGAAAACAAATATGAGAATAAGAAACTTCCTGCAGATACAAGAAAGACATACAAATGCCTTTGCTTTGCAAATGTATGCACCCCTCCACATTTGCTGCTGCTTCTTCACAGGTTGTTACACATATACAGTAGTCCTAGTAGAAAGCTACTAGTAGCTACTCCTCATCTGCTTTAGTGCCAAGACTTCCAAATTAGCTCAAACCAATAATGAAGATGGTGTAAGCTAACCTTGCAGATTTAACATGAAAACGAATGAAGGATAACTTGTGGTCTGCAGTTTCAGAAATGAAGGCAGTGATCTCTCCCAGGTGAATGATGATAATAATCTGGACCTAGTAAAATTATTAACTATGTCCAAACCAGGGTGTTTGCCTGCTCCTTAACTGGAAAGGGAATCTTAAAATTTAAAACTTAAAAATGAAAGATGGCTAGCTTGCTAGGCCCTTTCCTTTTCCCATGGGAATCTTTCCACTCTGGGACTGGGCCTATAAAATAGAGAGATGAAAAGCAATTGAATCATAGAGGGCAACTGGAGGCAACCTTACTGTGAGATTTTTTTGGACACTCAGAGTCCTTATCAGAAGTCATTATCTGGGTCTATGTGGCAAGACCATCGATATCAGAAGGTCTGGATGAGTGTCAAAGGGATTGGAGTAGATGCTGTAGTTTTAATTATATACCTTTTACTTTTTTAAAGAGGCAATACCCTTTCCAGCGAGTACAGGATTTGCAATGCTGTGCACTGTTTCAAGAATGACAGTTCAAAGTCATGAAAGTCACCAGCTTGAAAAGTAAAGGAATCATATTTAGAGAGCCTATATCTTGTCAAGAAAAAACTCCAGAGAGTAGCAGTTAAACCTTGCTTATTTATCAAGCAGATGAGTTTGTAGGTGAACTGACTCTTAGCTGTGGGCTAGCTGGAGAGCTTCCCTGTTGACTGACCATGCTGAGTCAAGAAGGCCACCTCAGAAGTCAGGCTGGAAAATGTTACCCCTTGTAGGCTCATTGGTCCTTCCAAATAGAAGATTAAGGGACACCATGTGTCTGTAGGAGGAGGGTAGGAGAGGTAAAAAAATAAATAAAATATATAAAATGAAAGTTAAACCTAGATCCCCTAGGCTTGGAGGGTCTTCATCCTGGCCTTAGAAACAGACAAGGAAAAATCACATGAAGACTTGCAGGACATGCTGCCTTATACCTTTTGTTACGCATAGGAATGATGTTTGCCAGCTCTTTTTCCTCATTTGAAAAGCTTTACTGCTGTGTTTCATTTTACTTAACCATGCAAAAATGGCAGAAGGAGGGAGGCAGGAGAAAAGCAGCTACATCAGACAAAGCAGAAGTAAATATGGGAGGCGGCTGCAGAGGTGGGTTGGTTCTGTTTGGTTTATGGCCCTTCTGAGCCATCTGAATGGTACAAAAGGCTAAAAACCAGCTTGAGCATCTGTGCTACTGTCTGCACCACTATGATAATGAAAATCCACAAATGCTTAGAGGAATAAACAACATTTCAAGTTTTTTGAGATTCTATAAAATAAATATTTATTCTACCTGAGAAAGAGTATGCAGAGAAGCAGTTGTTAACAAAAAGGCATAAAGCCTTCACAATGTGAGGGAGCAGAGCAGCATAGTGAACAATCTTAACTAGTCTGTTTCCAACCTTTTGACTGCCTACCCATGCAGCCTTAGTGCTCTGTTGCCAAATTCATCATGCACAGAGTATTTTATATATATATATAAAATATAAAAAAAATATATATATAAAAAATACTGTCTGGCTAGATATAGATACCTTGTTTTTATTGGAATTTTATCCTCAGTCTCCTCTCTGCTTCTTTTTTCACAGTGTTTCTTAAGTAGAATGTGAAACTAATACTTTAAAATTTCAACTGCACTTTTGAACCCGTGATATTTGAAAGCAATTTTTTCTCATCACAACCTGAAACTGATATGTTGTTACACAGGAAATGGTGCACATCTCAAAACTCGCCACTTATAGCATACGCAGTATATATCCCTTCAAAGATGTGGCATGCATGTGAAAGAAGGTATCAGGATTACTTTGGCTCACTGGAAATAATCACTGCAGCTCTTTTTCTCTGCCTCCTTCTTTCTTTACACAAATGCCAAAATCGCCTCTTAAAATGGTTAAAATTCATACTCCATCATGTAGATCCTGAAGTTTATTTTGAAATGCAGGTTTGTCTGTGAAAGCAATATTATGTATTTTGATATTTATGCTACATAAAAATATTATCAGAAATTAAATCCAAGCTCACCAATGCCTTCCTTCCCAATGAAAATGAGTGACACTGGACTCCTCCAACTCAGAGTATCACAGGCTCTTAGCACCTAAGTGGACTCACAGACTTATTTACCTAAATCTACCATATTTATATGACATGGCATATGATTTTGAGGCCACAGTGGAAGGACAGAAAATGGAGCACAGCCCTGTATCCCAGTGTGGATGGTGACTTGAATTTGTGGGCTTTAAAGGAAATTATGAAACATTCCCCAAAGCAAGTAGGAGAAGCCTTGTTCCTCCTTACATAGAAGGGAATATTAGAAGAAAGATGCTTCTTTTTGTCACTTCTGAGCAGGATCAGGTGCAAAACAGGCTTCACCTGGGAACTTTCTGATGAAAACCCAGGTATCTTTAGCCTTTTGAATACTGGGGAGGTTAAGCAAGGGTTTCATTAGCTGCATTTTTGGATTCAGGTGTCTAAATCTCAAAGCAAACCTATGCAGGAAACCTAACTTCCTGTGCTGAATTAATTATTTTTCTGCATTTTATTTTTCCTGAAAACTTTTATTTTTATGTATATAGAGATATAGATGAAAAAATATAAATAGATTTAGATTAGATATTAGGAAGAAATTCTTTGCTGTGAGGATGGTGAGACACTGAAACCGGTTGTCCAGGGAAGCTGTGGTTGCCTCATCCATGCAAGTGTTCTAGGCCAGGCTGGATAGGGTTTTGAGAAACCTGGGCTAGCAGGAAGTGTCCCTGCCCATGGCAGGGCTTCAAACTATATGATCTTTAAAGCTCCTTTCCTGCCCAAACCTTTCTGTGGTTCTGTGATATATTTCTTATATAACTATGTATGTTAACTGTGCAACTACTGCCGTGTAATGTATTAGTTTAAATTTTGACACAGGTGAGACCAAGTTTCTTTTTACTTTCTCTTCACTCTCAGAGTCCAGTAACTGTTAGATAGGAAGCATTTGGCATGCAGGAAAAGCTCTAGTGTTGATTCTGTCTCCTGTTATTACCCACCCTTGTAATCCATCATACTTGACCAGATCAAATGTAAAGCTGATTAACTCACATAAGAATGTAAAGGAGTTTTATTGCTCCCTTTGGTAAACACATCAGTCCAATAACCTAGATGTCAACAGAAACAGGCTTCACACTTTACAGATAAAAATCAATAATACTAAGGATATGCTGATTCTAACCGTATACAACCATGAGGAAGGTTGTAGGTAGCTGAAGAGAAATCCTTTCTCTCTTAAGCTAGTAAGACCCAAAGATTTGTTTGGTTAGCTGATCATGTTGCCTTTGAGAAGACCTATGTACTTAATGCTACAGCTCAATATGCAACATTAATTTCAATTAACAAATTGCTTGTGGACCTGTAGCCATATCATATTGTTACTGTAGCTGAGGTTAGAAAATTTTCTGAAGGAAATAAATTTGAAGCAATTCAGGCACAGGTAAATAGCCTGTTATTATCTACGAAGCATTGCCATTATGGTCACTTCTGAAAAATCATGTGTTTCCTCTGGTTCATTAAATCTGTTTTATTCCCTGAATAAATTAGCTACTTTTAGATGTCAGCTGTGAAGCAACCCCAAGCAGAAGGATTTATTCCACTAAGAAAGATGGCAATCAGCAACATGAAAGACCTTCCAAAACACTTATACAGAACTTACAGTTTCATTAATTAATAATGTTAAATGTTTTTAGCAGCTATCTAGTCACAGAATTTCATCAAGCTGTGCATTCATAAACAAAGGGAAGGCATTAGCTATTCTTTAGCAACTTTGCTCTGATACGTTTATTCTCAGAAAAAAACACCCATAATACTCTCAAAAAAGAAATCTTCTATTTCAGCAAGTACGTCTCCCAGATGGCCAAAAAATGTCTTCAACATGGAAGCATGAGGCTTCCACCAAAACTGAGCAACAGCTAAGCAAGACAAAACCCCCAAAATGTTACGAAATAAGAAAAAGACAAGTAAGGAGCAAGGGAACTGGCAACATGCTCTCTTCATCCAGGACTTTGCGCTGCCCTTGTCAAAAAGATTTAAGAGCAGGCTTGGCTGGTTAATGTTAATGTAGTTGCTGAACAGGTACTTACACAATTACATCTTTATATCACGCAATATAACTACAGGAATATTGTGAAGAGGGGCAGGAGGGAGGAAGGCTAGTACTGGTCACTACACTGTGGTTTGAAGGGGAACACCCTACAAAGAAGAAAGGGAAACCACACTTTCCATAAGAGTATCCTAGCAAGTCAGACTGCCAATCCCTCCAAAGGCAGGACAAGTGGTGAGAGAAGAGGAAAGCAGGGAAAAGACTGAAAGAGTGGGGACTAGAGGAATCCTGAATGGAGCAAGAGGCTAAGTTTAGTGGAGAGCTGACCTAAACCAAGCTTCAGAATTGACAGAAAGTGACCTTCTTAAAGATTGCAAAGTGAAGCCAGTTGAGACAGCACTTTCTTTCAACCACAGAAACACTGAAAGTTGCTGAACTTAAAGGAAAGCTTGGAGAAAAGGATCTTCCTTCTTGAGAGGGGTAGTTATTTTACAGCTTTTCATGTCTTATTTTTAACTTTGTAGGTTTTGCATTTGCCCTGCTTATATAGTGAATTGTTTTACCGTGTGTGAAATTTTGGGCTTGTTCTTTTTTTCTTAATAAATCTTAATTTTGAAGGCTACAAAACCATTAACTTTGGGTTGACAGGAAAGATTTGCTTTCTATTTCATGATCCTTCTGGTGTAGGGCTTGTGAGCAAGTAAGCCTATACCACCAGTTGGATCTGTCAGTACTGATAAACCCTACAAAAGTAGAGGATAGCTAACACCATAGGAGAACTGCATAGGGACAAAGAGAGGTAGCTCTTCCTCCTTACTTTTCTCATAACAGCACCAAAATCTGGGAGCATGTATCTTGACTATTTGTGATCCCTTGGAGCTAAGTGACAGCCTCGTGGACCTTTCAAAGGTAAAATCTAGTTGGTTTGGGGCATGAACATGAAGAAGAAGAGCAATTATGAGGACATAAGGAACTGGTTGCTAGAAAACAATGAATGACTGCCCTGAAAGTTGCCTGTGACTCACTTGAGGGTGTATGGTCAAAAGATTCATGTTGATGTGTAACCATATTATGGGTTACATGATCACCCTTTTATATGGTCCCCAAGAAAACACAAACCCATCCACTACCCAACACTGCCTGTGAAGCAGTCTATGCTCCAAAGTAGCCACAGTCAGAATATAAACATGCTTTTCCCCCCAGCACAATAGGGTACATGTAGAATATGTACAGCATATTAGATTGCTTTCCAGCCACCTGCCAGAATTTGATGGCAGGAAATTTGCATGGCTCTTGTAGCCAAGTGACAGATAATAAGAGTAAGGTGCCATTGTTGAAACTATCAATATCAGATTTTCTAATACAACCCTGTTGTAATGAGATCATACACATTGCTCAAGCTGCAATCACAACTTCCACTGAAGGAATGAGCCTGAATAATAATAAAAGCAGAAAGCATTTTAAGTAAATAGAATTTCCTAGATACTGCATAATGTTTTTTTGTTATTGCTATATTTTATGAGCCTTGAGAAATGCATTGTACAAGAATGATTTTCTTCAATATAAGCTGTTATCATGGAGGTCTCCTATGTCAATTTTTATTTAAAATATATTTCCTTACAGTCTCGATATTATGAAAGCATAAATTAAGGCGACCTCTTTGCTTCCATTCCATGTTCTTATAAAGCCTTGCTGTAGCTCTTCAAAGAAAAGTTACTTGCTGCTTTGTACACATGTAGCCTAAAACACTCCAAACAATATGATCCATTTTGGCAATAAAAATTCATTTTATGTACAACTTTCACAACCCCTGAAAAGCCAAGGCCTTTCAGTGAACCTTCCACAGGACAATTTTTTTCTAAGCTCAAGGGAGAGAGAAGCAGCATGTAGATGATGTCTCCCTTTGTTCCCCTAATGGGAAACTTCCATGAGCCTAAAGAGGTGCTGCTTCTTTCAAAGAGCTTGTAGGAGAATTAACAGGGAGCCTGACAGCACTAAGAGCCAGTGCAACAACAATGTCCTGGCAAATGTAGAAGGGAGGGCAGACTAATTCCATGAGCTATAGTAATACACTATTTCCCTCTTGCCTAAAGCTTGCCATTGGTAAAAAGACAAAGCCAAAATAAACTCCTATGGTGAAATGCACATTCCTGATTAACATTTCCCTATTAAGACATTTTTTTTCTGTTTTGCACAGTTTGCTTTTTATTTTTATATTTAATCATTACTGCTGGCAGCATATGAGAAATATCATTCCATTGTTTCAGCCACATCAATTTCTGACCACTGGATCTAATTACATTATTTTCTACTACTGTTAAAGAGCTGTTTGTTTTCAAAATTTCTTCCTTTGGTAGTTAAAAATCTTGTTTACAGGCAAAGAGGAAACGTACCTTATACATAAAGTGAAAATTTATCATTAGTGCAATTGCAATCCTAGCAGTTTAATCCCAGAATCATTATTTGTCCAAATATAATTATTATGGAAAGAGAAAGCATATGTCTAAGTAGAAAATATTTTGTAATAATAATAGTAATACAGTTAATTTTTTACACATGCATTTAATTTCTACCTCTTTTCCTCATGTTATGGTTACCCTTGTGTTGCTCTAAGCCCTAAGGTGGAGGGTTTCATTCTGGTGTTGGTGGTGTTAACAGCAAGTTGTCAGCATCCCAAGTCCTTTGCCAGTAGAAATATAATGTTCACATAGGTATTTTCCTCTTTCTCTGTCTTGGATTCATTCAGGGTTACTTTTATACTCCTGCTAACATGGTTTTACACCTAGCATTTATTTCATTATTCTGCACTTCCATGTTACAGTCAATTTTCATGGTGGATTTACATATGTCAGATACTATTTCCTTGTTTGCTTTCTTATCCTAAAGAAAAGTTTTGTCCAATTCTAGGTCTTAATTTCTTTAACCATGGGGTGTCTAGTGTTGAGCCTGTGCCCCATATAATTTCAAGCCTGCATTCCTCCACACTGGACCCTGTGTCTCTCTTATGCTGCTGGTTTGGTTTGGTGGGTTTTTTGGTAGCGGGGCAAGGGCACCAGGAGTGGCTCTGATAAGAAGCTGAGAAGCTCCCCCTGCTCCAAACCCAGCCAAGGAGCCATTAGAGGGACAATAGTGTATTAATACACGAAAGAACGGTTATAACACCTGAGCAGAGAAGCACTGAAAGAAGAAGAGCTGTGCAGGAGGAAGAGAGCTGTGCTGGTGGTTGGTGAGGAAGAAGGGGAAGAAGGTGCCCAAGCAGAAGTTTCCCTGCAACCCATGGCGAGATGGCAGCTGTCCCCCTGCACTCGTGGAATAATGTGGTGGAACATTCCCTGGGGTGCCAGGAGGGGTGAACGTGGCCAGTGGACTTGGATTTTGTGGCCAGTGGACTCTGATTTGCTGCCTGTGGACTCTGATCACGCAGCTTTGTAAGACCCTGGCGCCAGGGGAGTTTGTTCCTGAAGCAGCCCGTGACTCTGTGGGAAGCCCAGGTTGGAGCAGCTCTGGACCTTGTGGGAAGGACTCATGAAGGAGAGGTTTGTGGAGGACTCTCTCCCATGGGAGGGACCCTGTGGGGAAGGACTGTAAGGAATCCTTCTTCCTGAGGAGGATGGCACAGCTGGAACCACCAGCCTATGAACTGACTCTAAACCCCGTCCCCTGTCCCCCTGTGCCGCTGGGGGAAGGAGGGAGAGAAACTGGGAACAAAGTCATTTGGGACCGGGAAAAAGGGAGAGGTGGGTTTAACATATGCAAGCCCTGCTCTTTGTGTTGTCTGTGTCCTGTGTGTGTTTGATTAGCGTGAAATTAAAGCAGTGTTTTTTCCCCAAGTTGAGTCTGTTTTGCCCGGGGCCTTGATTGGCGAAGAACCCTCCTTGTCCTTTTTCTCAACCCATGAGCTTTGTCCTCCTCATCCCGGAGTGTGTGTGTGTGTGGAGTGAGCAGCCAAGTGGCTGTTCCTGTGTTGTCGTTTTGGGCCCAAACCACATTATTGGCAAGCCAGGCAGGAGAGAGACAAGGAACCACGACACCTGCCTTGCCTGTATTTCTCTGTACAGGTAGAATCATGGTGGTACCAGACAAAGATAAACTGAAGTAAAGCAAATCAACCATGAAGTCCTAAACAGTTAAAAACATTGCTGTGACAACTAAGCCAACTAAAACAAGGCTGCAAGCAGGTCAAGGCAAGTTCAGATAAAGCAAGTGCTGACACCTTGCAAACTCAGTGCAAAGCTTATGGAATGTTACTATGTTAATACTGTATTAGAGATCAATGTAATCACAGTAGGTTCTTCTAGAATCTCTTTTCACCTTTCTTACAGACATGAAACAGAGTTATCTACTTTAGGCTTTCTACTATTACACATTAATTTCACCCCCCCCCAAATAATTCTGTAGTTCTTTCAAGTACCTCAGTCTCTTTTGTGACCTTCAGTAATGTTCCGTAATGTAGGAGAGAGATGACAAAATAGTTATATAATGTAACATGTATAGGTTAGTGTCTTTTATCATAAAGGACATGGTGTTAAATTTTCAGGCTGTCATCTCTCCAGACAGTGCTTCATGCTTATTAAACTTCAAGCATTTTTAATTTTATCATCTAACGTGGTTCGAAACAAACCTACAAGTTGCAACATACAGAGAAAAAGAAAGAACTGGTAGGTGCAGAGGCTTTTATAAGCAAAGACAGCCATTGTTGGGACCGTTCTGTAGGGTTCTTTTTAAAAAGCATCACATGTCCAGACCTTATCACTGGGTTATTCAGCATATGTCCACCACAGTTAGCTTTAATGAAACCTGATAGCCTTATTTCCTAAGGAATGACATTTGAGATCACGGTGTCTAACTGAATATTATATTTTGGTATGTTTCCTGTTCCTTCCAAAAAGCTTTTTTACCATTTCCCACAGTTCATCTAATTGAAAACAGTGGTAATTCATGTCAGAAAATACTGATTTCTTACTGAGGGAAACACGAGTTCAATCATTATCAAATTCAAGAAAATCCTGGAGACAACCCAGACACAAGACTGCATCTCATGGCTTTACTAAGGGCAAATCATGCTTGACAAATATGGTGGCCTCCTATTACAGGGCTACAACATCTGTGGATAAAGGAAGAGCAACTGATGTCATCTTCCTGGACTTGTGCAAAGCATTTGACACTATCCCACACAAAATCCTTGTTTCTAAATTAGAGAGAGAGACATGGACTTGACAGATAGACCACTCAGTGGATAAAGAACCGGCTGGATGGTTGCACTTAAAGAATTGCAGTCAACAGCTCAATGTCCAAGTGGAGATCAATGATGAGTGATGTTCTTCAAGGATTGGTGCTGGGAATGCTGCTGCTTGACATCTTTGTTGATGGACAGCAAGTTTGCTGACGACACCAAACTATGTGGTGAGGTCAACATGCTCGAGGAAAGGGAGGCCATCCAGAGGGACCGTGACAGGCTTGTGAGGTGGGCTAGTGCCAACCTCATGAAGTTCAACAAGGCCAAGTGCAAGGTCCTGCACGAGGGTGGAGATGCAAATAGCAGAACCATGAACAGGAACGGAAATGGAGATTCATACCATTTAATGATTGGGTCAGAAAAAAAAGGACTAATGTTGAAAACGCTAGCACCACCATGAACTCAACCGACATTAGGAATATCTTTAGGTCTTTGCTGTTGTTATCAAAAGCATGATACTTTTGAAAAGTCCCTTAATACAGACAAGTCCTGAGAGAGATAGCAATTGTCTCTTTGAAACAAAAAATAATTGTCTTAAATTCATACCTAAGAAAGACAGTGTACAGTCACAAAGTAGCTGGTGGATTCTTTGGTTTTAAGTATCCTTTCTGTTTGCTTACACCTGATTTCTACCTATTTTGTAAATCATAAGATTTCATAGAATTTTTTCTCTTTTCTCTGTGGCAAATAAACAGACATCACACTATCAAATACTGTTTTGCTGAACTGATCTGAGTGAGAAATAACAGTTCTTATTGTGCTTTTACTGTTTTATTTCAGCAAGATCTAGATGTCCCAGCCAGAGAGAGAGGACAATACTGCAAGGTGCTGGCTACATATAGAGTGAGCAGCAGCTTCTGTTCTGATACAAGTATGATTACCCACTCCATTTATCTCAATGAGATGTGAACTTTTAAGTTTGCATGGTCTATTAGGGCCTCAAGTGAGCAGGGCATTTAAGCATGTGCTTAAATTCATCCATATTTAGAAAACTAATTAAGCTCATGCTTAATTTTAATTACGGATCCTGTACTGAGGTCTATAAAGCTAAAATGCCATTAAACTTTATTTTTCTTTACAAAAAAAAAAAAAAAGGATAACCTAGGAGACTATATGCAAGAGCTCATGTTAGTGTAAAGCAAGGTTTTTCATTTCCATGTGCAAACATCAGGAACTGAAGTAGTGACCATTATTTATAAAAAATTTAACTAGTAAACTAGTATTGAGGCAGAAGGGTTAACTTGAAAAAGCTGACTTTTGCCTAGTGTGACAGGGAAATTTGAAGTAGCAGAACAAGGCTTCTGTCTCTTCACTGACTATAGAGGCAGCCTGGGGAGATTAATACAACTAGTGTCAAGCAAGCTAGCAGGCATGCAGTACTTGTGTAACCAGACCTAAATTTCAACAGACTCCCATACCAGACAGTATAAAAATATAAAGTAAATTAGCTAATGTTACGGTTCTTATTCTGACTTTTGTGCATTTTCATCTGCAGCTTTAATCTTTCCATTAATAGTGCCATGGATGCCTTCATTTGGTTTCTAAACATTGCTACCATAAGACCAACCAAAGCTATGAAGTTATATCACACAGAGATATGTATGATGCCTATTGATGTCAAAATGAAAGATTTCTGAAGAAATAATACTGCAACCTTATTATTAGTTCATTAATTGTTCATCCATTTTGGACTGGGTATGACATTTCATAATATATTCCATTTCACCCTCTTCACTGCACTATGCAGGACAGCTAAGCACTTTGAAAGCTTTAGGAAAGACTTTTTATTTATGAGACAAAGGTGATGTGTATGCATTCTTTAATAATGTAGGTCTGAATCAGTGTAAAAAAAGTTAGAAACGAAGCAGCCGCATATTAAAGAGGAGATTTTGAGAGAGATGATATTAGCAAAACTATCACTGGTATTTGAAAACATTAAAAAGTACTTGACAACACCATGGGATTCAAAGAATGAGACAAATGCCATAGCTTAAGCTTACAGGTAATGGGAACAGCAGGCAGACTTTGCCCCACCCCTGAAGGACTAATTTTGACCTATATTAACTGTTTAATTCAGGAGTTCAGTTTAACATCATTAGAAAAACAGAGTACACGTTTAGCAAGTGAACAGACATAAAATTACCTCAAAGCTCTTGCTAAGCTTGTAATAATCAAAATGGCTGTTAGAGTAACATTGGCCTGGGGCACATGGCAAGCAGTAGAACAATAAGATAGAGGCTAACAGTATCTCTACAGATACTAAAATTATACTTCTGGAAAGAATTATATGTTCCCTTCATAAAGGCATACATTGGCAAAAAGGTAATTATTTCTTTTAAAGCAGTGAAATGATGAGCTGTTTTTTCCAGGAGACAATTGTAATAAAAACAACATTTGTAGTAGCGTTTGTGCCTGAAATTCAGTAGCATGCAGGTGTACAATTATTAGAGATGGAAGGAAGATGCATTCTTAACTGTTTACCCCCCCATCTCTTTGTTAACTTTCCGTTCTGTACCCAGGTTCCCTCTCTTTTTCCCAAACACTGAGTAAGTACTTGTATACTTGATTCTCCTTACAAATGTTATCTGTTCTGGGAAGAAGAAGCTTGTGCTGACAGTCAGTGTGAGGCCACATGTGCACTGTGGTGTACAGTATACCCTTGGAAATTGGGAGAGCTCTCAGCATTCCCTTTTTTACCAGTTTTGCAGTTTGCAATGTGCCAATTATTTTCAGGGAAATGGAAGAGATCTCACACTTAGCTTTGCAAGAAATAGTTAAACATCTGCTGGGTCACAGAGAGAATGTGAGTATGCTGCAGAAGTGAACCCAAGATGCACTGGGCCAGAAAAGAAAGAGAAGGTCCCTCACTTCCAAGGATGTTTATCCAATGTTGGCATGTTCCAAAGTATATAAAACACTGAAATAGTCCTGGGAGCAACTCTCATTTTCTTCTATGTTTGGTGACTGCCTAGATAATAAGACTGTTGTGAGAAAAGTGGGCCTGCTCCCTCCTTTGGCCATGTTTTAAAAGAACACAGCTGTTGCCTGTGTATCATCTACATGCCCTTCAAAAACCCTGCAGAGCAGCCCTCATTTGGAGGAAGTTTTTTTTTCTAGGTTCCAGTGACTTGAGCTTTGCTATGAGCCATTGAGAATTGGAGTAGCTCTTCATTTACCTCCAGTAACATAAGAAAGTTGCATGTGATACCTGGGCAACTCCAAAATTAGGACAGTAACCAGTGAGGATGTTCCAGAGATGCAGCAATGGGTTTGGGTATTGTTTTGGATCCTGCTCCTGAGCCTGCAGGTAGGCAGTAGTTACATGACAGAGCCCTCCTCAGCATTTGTCACTAAAGAACCTTCAGCCTTTGCCATAAAGTCTCAGTTTTCTTCTTTTTTTTTTTTTTTCTTTTCTATTTACCTGGAAGTGTCCTAAAACCACATGGATTCAACCTCAAATGAGTCATCAAAGACCCTAAAACAACACTCCTGAGACCCTGGGGACAGAAATTATGCTGTGCCACCATGAAATTAGACATTTTGTTAAAGTGTGACATGAGTTAGTGTTTTACTGCAGATTTAATTATTTTATTGCTATCAGAAGTCTACATATATTTCATTTTGTAGGGTGTGTTCCTTAATGAGACTGGATATAGCTGTATCTTGTTCTGCATTCTTCCTCACAAAACAGGAATTCATTGATTGCAGTGGGAGTAGGAGAACCAAAGCTATATCACTTGTCTAGATAAAAAGGTGAAAGCATATAGAGAAAAAAAATGGCTTTCTACTAACCACATTTGCCCATGAGTGAGAGATGATAGAATAAAGTAAGGTGATTAAATCCTTTGTATAAGGATCAAAAGCCTGACAAGCAGAAGAGAAAATACTCCTTAGCATCTGCTAGGACTGCAGGAAAGTGAGAACAAAGAAAATACCACATAACCTTTCCCATTACCCTCTATGCCCATACCGATTCAACACTTGGATTCTATTACAGCTCTTTCTTCACTGCACACAGACTTTGTTCCTTTGATCTTGGTGGACTTCTGTTCTTTGGATGTATTTTTCCATGGGTGATAAAAGGTCCACGTGTTTCTGAGAGTAAGATTTCATGCTTGCCACTGGAGAGCAGATGCTACGTAATGTTTATAATGCAAAAAGGGAAGTTTCATCCTGATAAAGGCAGGAATTATAAAAATTATGCCCAGGAACCTGTACGGACTAGAGCCACACCCAGCTGCAAAGTGTGTAGGTAACATGTACTTCTGTTAAAATGTTCTGATGTTCACCCATGGATCTTGTCCAAGGTCAGGATGGAAGAACTGGGACAATAATTAGACATTCTGTTTTGCAATTAGAAATCACAGATTAAGTAATGAAAGCCTTCCAGAGCATCATTTACTATATTATTGGATGGCGTTTTGTTGTTTGTTTGTTTGTTTGTTTGTTTTTTAGTTTGCTCTTAAAATTAATTCTGCTTAAGTGAGTGACTAGACAAGTCACTATTCAGCTTGAGAAGTGTAGACAGGCTGGAATAACCCAAACAAATGGGACTGCATTGATTTTCATATTAATGGGAGAGTTCATTCTGGACTGAAAAGGTTAATTTGCTTTTCAGTGAGTTTATGAAGGGAGTACTCATGGCTAGGGTGAAAATTTATAGCTAAATCATATGTTTAAAGGCAAAACTGATTACAGATAAAAAAGGGACAGCATTTTCAGTATTATGCAACAGAACTGTCAACAATATTCTGTTTTCTTCTTCCTCCCCTGACATAGATTTGAACAAGCCAGTATGATAGCACTGGTGGTTGTGGTCTTATTTTTTTGCTGCACAGCAGTTACCTTAAAAACATGGAACCAGAAACAATCTTGTCCCACTCAGCTTTAATGCAGCTTGTTCTGGTAGTGTGATAGTACTGCTCAAGCATGCATGGATTTTGTTGGGTTTGGCCTCCCCCAAGGTGTTCTGCCTGCAAGTATTGAATTTTCACCTGGTTAGTACACTAATTCTAGAGATTTGTGACTCTTCAGAGATCTGCTCTGCAAGCAGAGCAGTTTATGCCTGAGATGATGACTGGACAAGGATAAAATAATTGTGAATGGGTTTGGGTTTTTTTCCTTTTATTTTAACCAAGAAGAAACTGTGATAGCTGTGCAGTGGAGCATGACATAGGCTAATGTGTTTCTTTGATACATCTAGGTTTAGTAGCTGAAATTTTGGCTAACCACCTGCAAGGTTAAGTTGCAGTAACTGGTAACCATTCACCAGGGTTAAGAAGTGACGTGACAAAAGTGACTCGATGCAGGTGTGTGAATGGCAATAGTGATTTGAAAAGCAACATTAATATAAGGAAATGTTTATAATGGCATTGTGTTCATGCTGGTTAGGAGCAGTGACAGCAGCTTGTCCATCCTACCTTTAATGTTATATTAAATGCTCAAGCAAACATGCAAGCCTAGGCATACTCAACAAACAAATATCTAGCAAGGTTTGCCCTTTGGAATTTTTTTTAAATAAAAATGCTAACTCATCACCTTTACAACTGTTATTTTTGCTGCACCTGAGGTAGTTTGGACAGTGGTGGAGAGAAAAGCCTAAGTCAGACTGATATCTGAAAGGTCACACTTCAAAATTCTACCCCTTTTTGTGTGTCTGAACTTGCAGATTTCTAAGGGAAAATCACCTAAAAAATAAGAGCTTCACTCAAAAGGTATCATTCAGCAGTACCTGAAATAATTACCCAAGCAATAATATTAACACTGGTTTTCTTTTTCCAGCAAATTGTCTTTAAAAATTCAACATTCCAATTGTCTTTCAAAGTTCAATGAAAACTTTCTTCTCTGTGAAAAGTATTATGGTCACAAAGTCAGCAGTAGTGTACATTGATTGATATCAATAATATTATTTCATGGTCAAATAAAGCCTATTTGAATTTAAAGCAACCATTGGGTCCTATGTGGGCTTTATTGTTTCATATTGTATTAGTTGTCACTTTAATCATAAACATATTCAACATTTTTCAATGTACTGCTGTTTGTTTTTTTTTGTCCATAGATGCCCAAAGGATTTAGATAAACACCTGCAATCACTGTCAATGAAAGCTGCCCTTGCACTTCAAGGCTTCAGTCCTACCAACATGAGCTGCCCCATTAAACTGAATGAGCCTTTTTACATGCAGGAAGTTTCAGAGGCAGAGAGGTGCTGGGAAGATCAAGCTCTAATACATCACATTAATTCACAAGATCATATAATTATTTCAGTTGGAAGGGACCTCTAAGGTCATCTAGTTCCAACAGCCCTGCATGAGCAGGGACACCTCCCATTAGATCAAGTTGCTCAAAG
Source organism: Apus apus (assembly GCF_020740795.1). Taxonomy (NCBI): domain Eukaryota; kingdom Metazoa; phylum Chordata; class Aves; order Apodiformes; family Apodidae; genus Apus; species Apus apus. The sequence continues at coordinate 82,424,047 of NC_067282.1, read as the reverse complement.
GAGAGCATGTACCTACATGGCCTACTTTATCCAAATGGAAAACGGTGTGCAATGCAGAACAAGAATGTGCAACACTGACCTTCTCAGTCTTAACCAAGATGATGACACATAAGAAGAGCAATAGGCAGTACAACAAAAACAAACTGGATTTGTCCAGTTCCAGTAGGAAATGATTGGCATTTAATCAGAAGAAAAAACATGGAAGATTGATAACAGATGTTTGAACATCAGATTTCACTCACAGCTCATAGATAAATTAAAATGGTGAACTTGCATGACTGATGCATCGTTTTGCCCAAATACAGAGACTCTAGTACCTCTTTTGCTCCTGCCAAACTATCAGTGATTTCTCTGTGAAGGAGACACCTTCACAGAAACTCTATGCCTGAGATAACAGAAGAATTTGAGACAGCTTGTGGCTGAAAAGAAAACCAACAACCTCTTTTTAGCATAGTGGCAGGATTGAAAGATATTTGAGGAAGCCAGCATAAAATCCTGCAGAAGCAGGTTTTCAAAATATTTTTTCATTTGTTATTAGATTAGTTTTAGTGGAGAAGTGCCTATGAGCTCCAGGCATGGACCAGGATAGCACAGAACAACAACAACAAGCCTAATTCCAAGTAGTTTGAAATTGCATTGGATAAGTTGTTTCTGTGTTGAACAACAGATCTGCAAAAAAAGGGCCATCCATTTTTAATACTGAGAGCAAATTCTTAAGGAAAAGGAACGGCTGCCATGCCTGCAGGGCTCTTTACAAAACTTTATAGTAAAAAACTAGCTGGCTTTTGAGTAGTCACTGCAAACATCCAAAAGAACCTTCACTTTCCTTTATGCCAATAGCCAAGCTTGTAGTTTGAGGCGGAACCTTTCAAAACATCACAGCTCATCTCCAGGATAATGTCTGAACTTCACAAAACTAGAGAAAATAACTAAACTGTTCTCAATCCAAATCAACTCTTGGAGCCTCTGAAGAGGAAAGGCATGTACCAGTAGACGATCTGAGGCTAGTTTATACAGGAACCCTTCAGAGCAGAACTATTTTAGTCTCATCTTCTAGAACAGAAAGTTTCCTGATGCTTCTGAAACAATAGGGGAAAAAACCAGAGCATTCCTCTACATTATAAACACTATTGGCTGACATGTACAAAACCACATACAGGCATTTTCACAGGCTATAAAATAAGAGTTCAAATTGACCAAAAACTAGATAAAACCTGTAATTTCAGGATGCTATCTGCAGTAAAGATTATGTATTGCAGATCACAAACTGTTAAAGAAGCATCATCTCTACTATGGTAAAAGAATGGTTGCACCTTCCACATCTCCAGTCTTACATGTGGGCATGATAAAATCTTAACAACATGCCATTAAATATGCCTTTACAACATCCCTTCTGCCTCAGCTAGATATATCTGTGAATCCTCCCTTTGCGGTGGAGATAAAATAAATTCCCTGGACAGTTGAGAAGAATTAAAGTATGACCTGATAATTTCTCTGCTTTACAATAATATTGTCTGTTGGTTTGTGGTGCATCCAAGATACTGTTCTCTGACCCATGCTTAGAAAAGAGATATTGATGCTTTAAGCTGATTAGCATCTATATACCATTTGGCATTTCTGTCTAAAAACATATTTTACAAAATATTGAAGCAGGTGGTTTCTAGAATGTGCACGGTGATGCTCAGTGCAAATATTGCCCTACCTCACCTTATCCAGTGCCTTGAAATTTTTTTCTGCCTTAAGCAAACAGCAGTGCTGTGAAGTTTGGACAGCGGAGTCCAACCTTTTGACTGAGACACTGTTTGCACCCTGTATGAAGATATGAGAAGGTTGTCTGACAGTTCCCATCCCCTATTACAGGATATCAGCTGCTAGCTGGTGAAAAAATCCATCCGGTAATTTTGGATAAGGCATTTGGACAGGTGACAACACAGGGAAGGAACTCACTGTTAGTGCTATGAAGTATATGGGCACTCCTTAAACATGACCACACTCTCATCTGTCAGTCAGCTGTAATACCTGAATTTTAATCAAGCAGTATGTGCACATCATGTTACGTGAGAAGACAGAGGCTCTGAGGGTCCCTCAGGAAAAGGGCAGAGGAGAACAGGACACCAGATTACTCATGTAGGCTGCAGCCTGCTCCCTGCCCTGAGATGCGTTTAAGAAAATGTCTGCTCACCATTTGTTTCTTTAATAAAACAATATTTCAGACCCTTCATTCATATAAGCTTTCCATCAAAATTCCTTGGAATTCCTTTAAACATCAAGTATTTTGGCAATAAGTGAAAAGATAAGGTCACTGATGCATCTCACAGGAGCCATCTCTCATGTTCAAGGATTATGTGAAGAGAGGGTGGACACAAAGGTAAGGAAATCAAGCAGCTTCCAAGAAAATAACACAGTTTACTTGCATTTAACATCCATTACCTTTCTTATTGTAAACAGATGGCCCAATCCTAAAAAAACAAGGAAGTGCATAAACTTTCAGAATTAAAAATAGAAAACTTTATTTTGCTAATTCCATGCAAAGCTGTGGAGAAGAAAATTATTGAGACCATCCTCAGAGACTTTCCCTCCTCATCCAGTCCTTTGAAACTGGACAGAAATTTCAGGAAACAGGTCTGTCAACAACAATAGTTCAGATTCTTCCAGCCTCCTCGATATTATGGAACCAAAGCTGCAAGTTACCCACTGAAACATTTCTCCAGACTGGCTTTTTGGGAGCTGAGCACCGTCAGGCCAAGGATGGTTGGCATCAACACGAGCTGCTGGGGTCCTGCACTGACCACAGGGCAGCTGGGGAGAGATTCAGGCAGCACTGAGCCCCACCATTGTGCCACCAACTTAGAATCATAGAATCATAGAATCATAGGGGTTGGAAGGGACCTCGAAAGATCATCTAGTCCAACCCCCCCGCCAGAGCAGGGTCACCTAGAGTACGTCACACAGGAAGGCGTCCAGGCGGGTTTTGAATGTCTCCAGAGAAGGAGACTCCACAACCTCTCTGGGCAGCCTGTTCCAGTGCTCTGTCACTCTCACAGTACAAAAATTTTTTCTGATATTCACCTTAAACCTCCTATGCTCCAATTTGTATCCATTACTCCTTGTCCTATCACTGGTCATCACTGAAAAAAGCTTAACTCCATCTTCTTGACACTCACCCTTTACGTATTTGTAAACATTGATGAGGTCACCCCTCAGTCTCCTTTTCTCCAAACTAAAGAGACCCAGCTCCCTCAGCCTTTCCTCATCAGGGAGATGTTCCACTCCCTTCATCATCTTTGTGGCTCTGCGCTGGACTCTTTCAAGCACTTCCCTGTCCTTCTTGAACTGAGGGGCCCAGAACTGGACACAAAACTCCAGATGCGGCCTCACCAACGCAGAATAGAGGGGGAGGAGAACCTCTCTTGACCTACTAACCACACCCTTTCTAATGCACCCCAGGATGCCATTGGCCTTCTTAGCCACAAGGGCACAGTGCTGGCTCATGGGCATCCTCCTGTCTACCAGGACCCCCAGATCCCTTTCACCTGCACTGCTCTCCAGCAGGTCAGCCCCCAACCTGTACTGGTGCATGACATTTTTCTTCCCCAAATGCAAAACTCTACACTTGCCCTTGTTAAACTTCATCAGGTTTTTCCCCGCCCAAGTCTCCAGCCTGTCTAAGTCTCCAGGCCACCTAAGAGACCCAGGGCAAAGGGCAGGAGCGGAAACAGCTGTGATGTTTTGGCTCCTGCCTTTTTTCATTTTATGAGCAAGATGCCTTGTTCCAGCTTCAGGTCATAGAGCACAAGCCTGCCATGCCATGCAGATGGTATCTGTGCAGAAAGCAGTGAAAAGAGGTTAGATTAGTCAGAAAGCGTGTGGCCGCATAACAAGGATGATGCAGTACAACCATGGTTGCATAGGAATCATATATGTTCTGGTAGATATAATAATGAATTAAGGCTCCATTGAAAATACAAAAAAAAAAAATCTTTTTTTTTCTTTTTTTTTTCATTAACTTCTGCTGGCTTGGGAGCAATTCCTGTACACATTTCCAAATTCCATAAATTGATTTATGGACCACTGGAAATTGTGTTAGACATTCAGGCCCATGTTGCAACAAGCTTCAAACTGATGGCTAAACTATAACTTTGAAATCCAATTTAAATTGGCCATTTTATCACAAAGCTATACATTTTTTATTATTATTATTATTGCAAATTGATAGAGAAGACACTCTCCGTTGCAAAACAAATTGTATTTTATTTATCTGGAATTTAAATGTCCAGTGCTAAAGCAACACAAAAAAATAGCTGAAGTAATGAATAAGACAAATTCCAACTCAGTTTGACGCTTTCCTCCAGCATGGTGATTTTCAACTTTGTTTTTCTCCATTTTCAGACACCTGCTAGCCTTTCATTGCAAACTGCTCCAATTTGAATTCATCTTTCTTAGATATGGCTGATTAAAACTGGAGACAGTATTGCAGATCAGGTCTCAGCAGTACCTTGTAAAATGGCATGAACTCTCCCTTATCTCCACTGAAAATATCCTGTCAGAGGCATTTTTGGATTGCCATTGCCTCTTTACAGCACTGGTGGATCTCAGTTGTCCCATGGCCAATACACCCAGACCCTTCTCAGTCAGTCATCCCTAGCTAATGAGCTCACAGTATAAAGCAAAAAAATGGTAATAATCCCCAAGCCCAAGTCCATTTACACTCTGTGCTATAAAATTTAATTCCACTTCTATTACTTTTTCCCCTGAGGTCATGCAGTTCTTGCCCCATGACAACTTGATGCTCTTTACATTGGTGCCTCCTTATGGTGCCATCAGTAAATTTCATTTGTGCCCTTTGTGCTACATTGTGTCAGTTGCATGCCAACATGACTAAAATAAATATTAAGTAAAACTAGTCATGTACTCTATTGCACTGCTCTGAAAAACACCCATGAAACTAAAGTGAGCCCATTATTTCAACATGTGCATGAGTGTACAGCTAGAAAAGTGCTCAGCCTAGTACAGTTATCCCTAGAAATGCCCCCTTCCCTCCCACCCCCAAGCCATTACAGCTTCATCTGCATTAAGGACCTCACCATATTGCACCTTTGGAGGCACACCCCAAGAGGGTTACATACCATGCAGATGTTCCAGGCAGAAGCCAAAGCATTCAGGAGAACAGCTACAGGACACAGCCATGTGCTGCTGGGGTGAGCATGGGCCTCCTTGCTGCTCAGTCCCCCCCAGCCCAGGGGCCATGCATGCCGCAGCCACCAGGGCAACATCACCACTGCCAGGGCCCCCTGACAGCATCGACCCCACCACGCTGCCAAGAACAGGGCCGACCCACAGCAGCCACAGGGCATACAGTACTAATAAGAGGAAGAAATAGAGGCAGGGCGTAGGTCCTCCAGGTGGTGAACACAGCAGATGTCTCAAAATTTCATTTTGATAATCTTCGACTCGTCTTGCCACTGGCTTTAAATGCCCGTGTGCAGGTGTCACATCTTTGTCCTCCAGCTCTCTCCCTGGTCATGTAATACACATACTTTTATTTGAAGGAAGCCCAAGTAAGTGAAACTCTTAGGCCTTGACTTTTATTCTGAGCACCCCACGCAGCTTTTCTGAAAAGAACTGTTATAAAGATTTTTCAAAGAAATTGGGGTCACCTGCTGCAGTGAACTGAACATAATTGGGAAGTATTGTAGATATCCTCTGTTTGGAAAGGCATTGCGTGTGGATGATGGCTAGTTCAGTTTTGTATGAGTTTCTGGCTTCGCATGCTATTTTTAAGAGCTGTAAATGGAGCAGGTCCTGCCCTCCCTCCATTCCACCCTCTCATTCTACTCACTGATTTCTCATCTTAAATTAAATTGGGTACAAACACTGTAACAAATAATTTTCTCTCCACACTGTAAGAAGATAGGCACAGACAGGAGTTCAGACACATAGAGCATGTAGCACCTTTACAAGATAAGATCATCTGTGTGGCTTTCTGTCACAGGGTTTGCCTTTAAAAATTGTAATCAACAGCTTAGTGTGTTCATCAGCTTCTAAGAGGGATACTCTTACCACTGCTTATGAAGAGAGACGACTGTGATAAAGGATCACCTTTATGTTTATCAGAACCTTTTAATTGCCCACAGCATGTGTCCCTTGAGGATCTAGACTGTGGCCCTTAAAGGCTTTTGACTCAAGAAAGGAAGGTGTCACTATCATTTGAAAAGTTGTTCTGAGAGCTGCATGTTAAAATGGATACATCTCCTTCAGCCAAAATTTTAAAAGGGAATAGAGAAGTTTCTGGTTTCCTGAGCTTCCTTTTCCCTCACAGGACAGAGGAGGTAGAAAGCAAACATCCCTTCCCTGCTGGCTGTTGCTGTTTTCTGCATTTTGCATGACTGAGGTGATTAGAGAAGCCCCGGCTGCTTCATTTGTTTTGCTTGAATCAGGAGACCAGTAACAACAAAAGCAGACTGCCATTCTGTCATCCCCAGCCTTTTGTGACTGCTGGCCCCAGAACTGTTCACAGAAACTGGCAGTTAAAACTTGCTGATTCAGCCCCAAGCTCAAGCTTTTTTTCAACTTGCTACAGATACTGTCTGTTTTATAGAGTCAGATGCTGTAAACCCCACAACTAAATGTTCTCCTTGTGCTGTATCAGTCAGTGCAGAGAGTGGTTCAAGGCATCTTTAGAGCAACTTGTTCAACTCACAGGTTGCGGTGATGTGGTATTATTGCTCTAAATCGGACCTTCCAAACAGCTGTCACTTCTTTATAGCTCTTCCTTGAATTCTTACCATTTTAACTTCCTTCTATCACAGGCCTCAGGACCATTTCCCCTCTTGACCCAAGCAGTCAAGCAAAAGGGTCCAGGGTCTTACTGTCTGTCAGGAGAACTTGATGAGGACACCAGGTAACTTGTAGATAATTGTGCTCCTTCTCAAGAACAAGCAAAATCTCCCTTTTTGCCACTTCACAAAGAACTGAAAAACATACCTTTTTTTCTACTGCTGCAAGAATCAAATCTCCTTCCTGAAAGGGCTTTCCAGGGCCTTACCTTACATACTTGGGTTGTGCTGGAACAGGCATTACCGCCTGCCTACAGTGTGAGATGGTGTGTCACCTACACTCTCCATCTAAATACAGTATTGAAATACAAGTCCATTGTTCTGCTGGGTTCCAATTGCACATATTTTAGGATTGAACAGAGAGGAAGATTTTTCTGAGGTTTGGAGGTTACTATTAGTTCAGCCATCTGCTTTCAGGAGCTCCAGAACTTCTTGCAGACAGCTTGAAGAACTATGTTTTTCCCCAACATTCTGACCCAATCTGCAACAACAGTCTAGGCACAGCTACCCATAGTCAGGTGGCAAGGGAATAGTAATCCCTCGCTCTGTAACATGACTCTTTTCCTTACTGCAGCCAGCTTGCAGGACACACTCTTAGCAATTTCTCTGTCTAGCCTCTTTTCTCTAAAATGTAGATTGATTCTAGGTAATGAGATAATTCTGGATCTATCCCATTTACTTGCTGTTTTCCTGAGGAATAACTGAACAATTAAACACAAAAGCTCTTGTTGAAATCCCATACCAATCATTGCATAAGTGTTCTTAGGAAAAAGCTGTTCCTTTGCTTCTTCTCACACATAATATGTATGTACTCAACATGTATTTGCCCTTTGGTGGTTGGCATCCGTTACTGAATCAGCCCTGTAAAATACAGGTGCAACTACAGAAGATGGTGGCTACAGGCTTACTCTAACAGAAGAAACATAAAGGGCACCTTCTTCAGGAAAGGCAGTTTTTTGCTTAAGGAGTAGAATATGAAAATGTACAGATACCAAATGTTATGAATCCAGTAATAACATAGCTCCACTGATAATGATGATGGTTTTAATATTTTTTATTTGAATAGATCTGCCTGCATTACCAATATCTACAGTGTTGCTTGGTAACTCTTTTCTGATACTAGATGCCTGGAAAAAAACACTTCAAAACTAAATTCCAATTCTGATATTAAGTTTTGCATTTTAGTGGTTCCAGTCTGTCTTCTGTATAACTGTCCAGCTAAAGCAATATTCTTGGTAACATTCCTATGTGGCATACACTTTTTTTTTTTTTTTTTTAATTTCTTTCCTTTCCTAGAAGATGCCAAGTGATTTTAAAAGTAAGTATTTTACACTTCTTCCTTGGACATACATTGATATTTTTAAAAGAGTCAGTGAAACTGTGCAGTGAGAATGCAGATGATCTCGGACACCAGTTGCATAATTCAGGATGAGTTTAATTATTTGAGTAGAAAGCAATTCTAAGTTAACAGTGGACAGAAAAAAAATGACTACATAAAGTAGAAAAGCAAATGATATTAGAATGGTGCATGGAACAGAGGTGAATATATTTAAATACTAGTCAGATTTCCATGTACATATTTTGCTGGTGGTGCAATGCCAGCATTCACTTATTTTCCAGAAGCTGCATTGTGTCCTTGTGAAGATAAAGGAATAAATAATAATAGTAGTAACAATAATAACAAATTTAACACTGTGCATAGGATCATATTTCAGTAATGGATAAAATGCCACCATGCTCTAATAAATTACTTGTTAAAATTTAGCTCAGACAATAAAAAGGATAATTAAAAAAAGGAACAAACGAATCCCAGCTGTGTTGTTGCTTTAAAAGTGTATATGCTCATTTCCACACATGTTGCAAATGTTACAAAGCCCTTTCTTTTCAACTGTATGAGGTTTAACAAGTTCACTTCTGCCTTCTATGCTAACATCAACAGCACTGCAGAAGGTAGTAGGATGCTTGTAAATACCATGGTGTTGATTTGTGGACACTTCTGTGACTAAGTTGTGTGAGACAGCCCCTAAAATCTCTTTTTGCTCTCTGACAGTGCCAGATTGTGCAGGAAGCTGTCTAGGGAGTTGTGTTCAAAAATGAAATTCCCACCTCCCCAAATATATGCACAGTGACTTTCTGAAACGTGACTGGTTTTCACAGCAAGGATCCACTGTTTGTTCATTTGCTTTTTAAATGTTCTCTTTTGATGGAAGGCATGAAATTGGCAGCTGTAAGGGTAGAAGAAGATCAGAATTATCAGCATATAAAATGTATTTAGCACATCTTGCTAGTAGCAAAATTTTAGCTAGATGGGTAAGTGATTACGTCACATCTATTCCATAACTCTTACAAAAGAAGATAGAGCCTTAAAATCACTTTAGAATACCCTTTCACTGGCTTTGAAGGAACAGCAGAGCATGCACGGAGATTATTTTGATTCCCACAAATGTACTTCCTAAAAAAAGTTCAAATTACAGCCAACCAGACAGTTTGGTGGAGACTGGGAGAATCAATAGTTGCAAGATTGTAAAGTGTAGAAATGGACACCCTCTGTAAAAAAAGCAGCAATCTAAAACTTCCCACATTTTGCCAAGTGAAAACTGACTTCTCATGGTTTAAAAAAAAAGATTTGTTTTGTATCACTGACCTTAAATGGTAACCAGGGCCCAAGTGTATCCTAGGTACCACTCTCCTAGGGAGGCTCTGAAGCCTCCAGCACTGAAAGTCTTTAAAAAAACAGGTTAGACAGAGCCATCTGGGGTGACATAGGCAGGTGTAGCTAAGCTTGCTATAGGTCAGTGGAACAGTTCAGAGGTCAGTGACCTGAGGAGGACTTACTCCAGTCATGAGAGTTCTAACATTATTCATCATATTCAGTAATAATTGCACTAGCAGACTTGTTCTTTTTCTGCAGACACTGGGAATACTTAAAACCAGGTATCTTTCAGAAGGAATGCTGTGCTTCAGATATGCTGAGCTCAAGTAGGGAGATTTTTGTTGTGTACTACAGGAAATGTCAAGCCCAATAGTTAAATTCCCCAATGATTCTAAATTCACAGAACATATCACAGCGTGTGTTTCTTCTTTGTTTAACTACAGATGTATTTAGTACTGCCCAAAACCAGACTTAATGGGGGCAGATTTTTCACTCTCCTCTCAGCCAGAAATACAGCATCTGCAATTCTTCAAATTGCTGTGATGGCAGTTCATTCAATCACACGAGAAATTGCTGAGACAATAATGGCAGGATGTGGTCTTCATGGTACTACTGTTCCCAAACACTCAAAAATTATTAAATCCACGCCAAGAAGAAATGGTTGAGAAATTGTTGGTTGTCTTTATTTTTTGGGTTTGTTTTGCTGCTTGGTTTTGGTAGTTGTTTTCATTTATTGGTTTGGGTTTTTTTTTTGGGGGGGGTTGTGCTTTTTGGTTTTTTTGGTATTTTGTTTGGGTTTTTTTTGTTTGTTTGGGGTTTTTTGGTTTGGTTTGGTTTGTTGTTTTTTTTTTATAGGGGCTAGGAATCACATAAACTTTTTTGTCAAAACCATGTAGTTGCCTTGAGATCATATGATTCAGTCTGGTGGAGCTTTTCAAACAGAAGTATCCTAGAGTGGGCAATGCTGATGATAAATTAAAAAATAGATTTTCTTTTTGCCGAGGGGAAAAAGGGCACATTGTTGAGTGGTTTGGCATTTCATGGATGTGATATGCTAAGAACTCAAAACTCCTTCCAAGCTCTGAAAATTAAACATTTCAAAGCATTAAGCCATGCAGAACCAGAAATCACTGGTGCTATTACTTTGGTGATCTTTTACAATTAGACATTTTTCTCATGTGTTTTGATGCTTTTGATCACTAATATTGCACCATTTACTTTTCTCCTTTTATTACTGTCAAGGCTAAAATAATATGGGGGGGAGAAATGCACTTAGAAAAGACAGATTCCAGTTTTATTCCCACACCCACACTGCAAAATACAGCACACAATAAATTTGACAAGTGAATCTGGATTCATTACTTATGTGGGCTATTAATATTTTAATATATGCAGTACTTACTCCTTTGCAGGTTCTTCCATATCCTATTCTAATGTCCTGTAAACAGGCTCCAGATAATTTCTGACATCTCTGGAGCAGGAAACTGCTATGTGTACAAAACTCAAACTGTGCTGAAGATGAGAAATGATGGCAGAAATAAGTGTTAGAGCCCTTTGATCCCCCCTTCCTCTCTGCAGCAGTAAATATATTCAGAGAGGCAACGCTGTAGATTTATAAATGTTAGCACTCTGAGTGAAGTCAAACTAATTTACTCTATAAACTTCTCTGACATTATGAAAACTTTACAGAGAGATCGTTGCATATGAAGTATTAAAATACTATAATTTTAACTTAAAACCCCCACTCACCAGACATTTAAGTATCTTTCTGTATATCTTCTCTGTTTAGAAGACTTTAAAGAGTAAGTGGGAACACCATAAAGAAGGCAAAATAAATTATGTCTCTTGAAGTTTAGGAATAACACCAGCATAAAATAAAGTGGCACAAATTCATTTTTCATAGATCCAGACTTGAGCAGTAGGCCCAAGCAGCTAGGAAGAAGTGTAGAAGGAGCTTTTTCTGGATGAATCCATGGTGATGAGGGCGATAACAATGCCACTGGAAATGTCTAACACAGTTACAGGGGGGTTGAGCATAGATACCTGTGGGGCTGGCCTTGCCTCTCAGCTGATAAGCTAATACACCATTTGTCCTGGGGGAAAAATAATTGATTGGTGCCTGTTCAGGACTCAACTAGTTGGAAAGCTGAGAGTGGCTGAATGGGGTGTATGTGCATCTCATTGTCAGCACTGGACTGGATCATTTTCAAGACAGATGGTTCATAGCTGTAAGTGACAGTTCACTGTGCTGCTGCAGCCTGGAAGGCATGCAGTCGGCACCACTGCCTGCAGAGGCAGATCAGCCTAGGCTAGTGGTACAAACTGCAGTTGCATTTTCAGACCTTTTCCCCTGCTTATGCTCCATGCTGAGAGTTAGAACATAGGAAGAATCTCAAGGAGGAGACAAAGCCTGGAAGCTGGGTAAGTTCTTCATTGTATCTGAGCAGATGAACATGTCTGCCAAGAAAGGATAAATAACGGGTGGAGGAGCACTTCTCCTGAAGTTCCCTCTTAACAGTAATTGAAAGTACTACTTTCATAGCGTCTACAACAGGCTAGGAAAACCGTGGTGACTTAATTAGTTCAGAACTGTGCTCTGTATCTCTTTGGCTGCAACAGACCTTTAGAACCTTTGTCCACTCTCTGTGGTGATTTTCCATAAATTCTAAAACCCTGTCGTACCTTTTGGTTGTTACCTGAGCACATGCCTCAGCAGCCTTCTGTGACTCTCAACTATATGTTATACATGACACCTACATGTTTCTGGCTGAGGGACCTGACCTCTCCTGGGTGCTGGTCAGATGATGGTTCTCACCACGTTCCAATCCTAAAGAAAGCATTCTAGTGCAATCCTAAACAGCAATGCATATCTGCTTTGTACAGCTAAATTTGCTATCCAAATTTCAGGAACCGAATTAAACGGTTGAAAGCTAGCTGAGATATTTTTCTTCATAGCACCATCTAGTGCTACTTAAGAAAATCGCAGTTTTCTTTAAGCTTGCATTCTCTCACATAATACACAACTACATATATATTTTAAAATAAATACAAAATTAATACAAGTCCTTTCCACAACAAGTACTTGAATAAATACTGTTGTTCTTTGTAGTTATCTTTTAGGTATTTCGGTTTTGGTCGGGGGGGGGGGGGGGGTGTTGTGTTGTTTGTTTTGGTTTGTTTTTTTTCCTCCTGGAGAAATAATCAGAAAAAAGCACACAGCAATAGATGTGCCGTGACTTATTGCACTCTAGAAACAATGCTGTTAAAGACTCTACAAGAACCAGAACAAAGCAGAAGAAAAATTAAAATAAAATAAAATAAAATAAAATAAAATAAAATAATAAAATGCTGGCTATTTCAAACTACATGGTTTTTTTCTGGTCTAAGTGCCTGGGGGTTTATTAAGATGGACTCCTTTGCCTTTAATATGCCTTGCCCGCTTTTCTCTAACTTTAGACAAAGCCTTTTGCTTGACATTGTTAAAACATATTTAACTTCACTAAATCATGAAAGCTGAAGGCAGACATTGTCTTTGCCAATATCTCAACAACCATCATCAACTACAGTGCAATTTCCTAAAGTAAACATTCCCTGGGCCTCCATGATGATCATTGCCACAAGAGCCAAAGTCCCTTCAAGCTGCCCCCCAAAACTTGATTTGTCTTTTAATGTGGTAAAAAAAAAAAAAGAAAAAAAAAAAAAAAAAGGGGGGGGGGGGGGGAAGAAAGGGAAAAGGAAAGAGAAAGATAAGCAAGCAAGCAAAATGCTTATTTTATTTTTTTAAATCCTGGTTACAAATAAGTAATAAAACTTCTCCAGTCATCCTGAAAATTGCCAACATATGGAGAAGGTAACTATAACAGCAGCCAGAGGTTTGCCCAGGGATTTTTCGCATGATCATCTTCTACTGTTGCAATAAATTTTTATAGAGTCTTCTGGGGAGCACAGTGGGAACCAACTGCCATCTAGACAAAGCAGAGACACAGAGAGCTGAAGTGAATACCAGAACACTATATATTGTACAAGTATACACAAGTATACAACACTACAAATGTACAAGTATTTTCCCCCGACAAAATAACATCTAGTCCCACACCCATTGATCATAACTTTGTAATTTGACAGTTTACAAATTTTCAGAACACTCTTCTTAAAAGTAATTCTGGCAGGTTATGCTTTCAAATCACTGGTTTCATGGTTGGACTTTAGAGGGAAAGGTTCATGTTTTAAATAGCTCTTGGGTAAAAATCCCACAGGGTATGCCAAAGGCAAACTAATGACCGCTGGTGAAACCACAAATGGAATTGGGTAATATATTGATACGAGCAGTCAACAGCATTCGATTTTAACAGTGACTAGTATAGAATAGCATGTCTAATTTAATTTATGAACCTAATTTAAACACTGGAGAGGCTTGGCACAGAAAAACTAGTTGCTATTTTGTTTCCATATTCTTATTTGCTGTCCATCATAAAATGGCAAGGACATTAGAGTGCTTGATGCTAATTTGTTCATCTGCTTATGCTGTTGGCATTTCTTGCCTGCTTGTGGCATTTTTGCAAGTAATTCTAGCTGGTTTTAACCCTGATTCAAATAAACAATTGATTTTCTTGTTAAGATTTATTATCATTGATCAGTCTGTGAATAACACATTTTTGCTTTTGGTACAATGTACAGCCACAGGTAAGGTTACCAGCCTTTTTCTATTTATCTCTATAGGGAAGAAGTAACTATTGCTCTTTCTTTGTGAGCAGTTCTGCCCATATGAGCAAATGCCAGTGAAGTCACTGGGATGATTCACTTGCACAAGACTGTGCTTCTCAGGATCATGACACTTGTGCACAGCTCAGCTGGAAAGTCTCTTACTCTTTTTTTTTTTCTTTGATGGCATACATTTTTTAAAATTTCTAAGCTGTTTATGTTAATACTTATGAAAGCTGAAGGTCTTAGCCTGCCTGAATTGAAATTCTATTATAACCCTGCAAGACAGCAAGTGTTCTTTACAATGAACAAATGAAAAATCCAGCTTTGGGGTTTTTTTGGGGTTGTTTTTTTTTTTAATGCTGAACTTTGAAGTATATTGAAATGAAAGAAGGAAGATTGCTGCTAAGTTTTTTATACAAAATAAAGTAAGCATTGCTAATTTCTATCTCTGTCCCATTTTCAGGTCTTGTAGGCCTGTCTTGTTTCACTCTTACCTTCACTAGATAGAACGATCATTATATTGTTGTAAAACATAGCTAAAAGGGGAAGATTTCACTCTGACAACTGCTAAAAGACAAAATGGACCATAAAACATATGTATATGCTCTAGAAGATTCTAATAGGAAAAGTATTTCTGACTTCCAAAAGGATAATTCTATTTATGCTTTTTAACATTCCCTTGTGCTGGTGAATAGCATGGCTTTCACTTGGCTTTTGATATCAATCTTTTGCAAGAAGTCTCCATGCTGTACAAAAGCAGACTTCCCCTAGACACACAGTGTGAAAGGGAGGAGGAGTTTGGCCCCCTGTGACCCCCAAGGAGTGGATTGGTCAGGTTTTCTACTTTTCAAGACTGGTCCTTCCCTCCAGGTGATTTGTTGAAATCATGGGCGTAGGCCAAGATGATGCTAATAAAGAAAGTAGCACCACAACACAATCTCAGCACTGCATCATCTACCCTTGTTGGATTTTTGGTGTGAAATATTTTCCAAAATGGGGCTCTTTTTGTGTGTGGCTGGATATCTGCAGAGCATAGCAATGCATTGCAAAACAATGTCATGGTGTTTCTAAGCTTTAGCAAAGCTGCTTTGAAGAAAGCATTTTTAGCAAATCATAGGTTTGCTGAAATCAGAAATGGATGACCAACATCTTAAAGACTGACTGGCTTTAATGATAGCAGGACCTGGTACAGGAACAGGAATTCTCCTGTAAGGGTTAATTTGCAGATTCAGAGCTTCCTGACCAAAGGAAAAAAAAAAAAATTAGATTGAGGAAATTATTTTATAGCTCACCCTCATTTATCAGTTATTTTCATTCTGAAAACAGGAACTTGTGACATTGAGTCTTTTAACTTTAGAAGTTTAAACTCTGTGAATAAGTATACAACTAATATTTCAAGTGCACTGTCTGAGACAATACTTAAACCCACAGGTGTTGCAGGCTTAGTAGCACTAAACATATATATTTTCTAAAAATCCTTCTTTTTTTTTTCTTTTTTTTTTTCTTTTTTTTACCCTGATTCAGTAATAGCTAAATATCTAAAAATGGAAATTCTTTCTATACATGCAGAGAAAAAATAGATTTGGAGTGGAAACTTTTTTGGCAAGTAGGACTCTAAGAGTATTGGAAGTAGATAGATATTGATCCCTAAAAAAAAAAAAATAAATACAAGTACCCAAACCTTTTAAACTTCAAGTACCTGCAAAGGTAACAATCTCACATTCAGAAAACTGATTTAAAAATTCTCATGCTATAAAATTGCCATGAAACAAAACTTTTCTTGCTATTCTTTCGGAGGACTTCAGCATGCCTGTATTTGCTTGTGGCAAGATGAGAACTGCACAGCCTCCTGGGTGGTTCCTGGACGTTGTGGTCCAGACTAGTCCAATGTGATAAAGAAAGATATGACAAAAAATTACAGTCAGTGTCCAGACTAGCTACTAAAATAGCTTTGACTGCAAAAATACTCAGCCCTCCAGCAAATTTCATTCAGTTTTGGAGCGCCATCTTTTTCCCTGGGCTCTCTCCCTGGGAACTGAATACTGTTAATTGGGTAGCACACACTTGACCCGAGTCACAAAGAGATAATAGTAGACTAAAAGCGGGTCTAAACAGTGCCATACACTCCTAGTTCTCCAGGTGGATCAGCTCCAGTCCACAAATCACATTAACATGGCTCTGAGCCCTAAAGCCTTGTACCTTGCCTTTCAACTGCACTTCGTGTCTTATATCAAGTTCCACATTCTTAGGTTGTGAGGCTCGAAAGAAGCTGTTAGTATGCAGCTGCCCTGCCTCGTGGCAGCAGCTTTTTATTAGCATTTTTTATTATTCCCAAGTGATGTCTTACTGCCCATGCAAAGGCCACCCTGTTTTCATGTCACAGCTCTGCTTGCAGCTCAGCAATTATTTGAAATCAGGAGCAGCACTGATTTGAAACCCATGAGCCAACAGTCGTGTAGGTCATAGCTGGCCCCACAAGGCAGCATATTGCCTCCTTCCTCCCCTGCAGGGCACATCTGCAGAAATATGCCAGTCTTCAGATCAGAGCAGAGGGCTGGGATGAAAAAAGAGAGAAAGGGAAAGAGACTTAATGTAATGCTCAGGAGTCTGAGAGGGACATATCGACCAGCTGAGCCAGATGGGTAAACTAATTCTCCCAAGTCTGTTTCACTTAAAGGCTGCAGGAATATTGCAGCTACAGCAAGAGCAAGCCCTGGATGAGAACTTGCCTCTTCTCTCATCGGTTCCTGCAGAGCCCGCTGCTGTCGGGCACTAGGAGTGCAACAGCATGAGATGTTCCACCTGCCTTTCAGGGCTGCAGGCGGCTCGTGCTGCAGCCTTCGGTCTCGGCTATTTTTCAGTGGTGTCAGGTAAAGCACCTCCTAAGTCGTGAGCCACATATGCTCCCTGCCCAGCTCTCCTCGGGCTGCTTGCTTGGTTGCTTTCTCATTTATAAATATCAGGAGGTTCACACATTTTTCCAGCTTTCCTCTAAAATGGTCAAAAAATTCCTCTAAATAAAAAATAAAAAAAAAATAATAAAAAAAAAGGTCTGAGAAAATTTTATCTTTACAAGTGGGTTAAATACAAATGCAAAAGATCACAAAACAGAAGATAAATTTTTCAGTGTTGGCAGCAGTAGAATATTAATTTGATATAACACTTTGTGTAAAATAGAGTATGTCACTAGTTTATCTCCCATAAGGAAGCAGCAGCTCGTATTTGGGTCATAAATCCTTCTTATAGCATGACACTGAAAATGTTTGTGGAAAGAAAACTTTCACTTAAAATCAAGATCCACTGAGTAAGGGTTTGTTTTTCTAATTTTATTTTATTGGTTTTTTTACTTTGATCCGGTGTTATACATTTGATATTGGTGAAATTAGTTTCTCCATAATACATAACTTTTACAGAGATTAGGCTATCCAGTTCATTCATTTAGTGAACCTAAACTTTATATTCAATAAAACAGAAATCAGTCTTGTATTTTAAAAAGTGTCCTTTCTTCTACAATAGAAGCTTACCCCCAGCCTACATGCAAGTACAGGATGTCACAGAAAGACAAGCAGTTATTATGAAGAGGTATGTCTGCGTGCAAATACAGCGCAGGTTTTATTAAAAGAAAAGAATAAATCAAATAAAATTCCTTTAAAGATAAACTGTCACTGCATTCCAGCTGGGGAAAGGGGGGAGAAGGAAGGAGGAAGAGAGTTAAAATCTGAACAACCTCTAAATCCTTCCTTACAGCCTGCAGTCCACTTCTCCACCTCTTATGAGTATCTGGTATTGATTTCCCAGTCTTAATAGACCATAATGGATGAAGCACTGCTGCACTCTGACATGCTTATTGGTAGGAATGTGCAGTGGCTTGTGAACTGTTATTTGAAATTTTTGCTACCAGATGGCTGCAGCTTTGCAAACCACCTGCCACAAGACTGAATCGTTCTGGCTCTGGTTTGAGCAGGAGCAGTAACTGCTGCAGCTCCAGCTTCCCCTTCTGACTGCATCAAGAGAGCATGAGATTGCAAATAAAGATGGGAGGGTGGAGAACATAGAGCAGCATCTCCATCTTGGAATATCTGCAGTCTTTGCAACCAACATCCTACTGGACTTAGGAGGTAAAAAATATATATATATAAAATAATTAAATAATAACAATAATAATGAAAAACAAAAACCAGCAGGTGGGTACAGACGAAGTTACATCATGCCAATCCTCAAAATGACAGATATGCCAAAGTAGCATATATCTCTAAAATCTAATTTATTAATAAAAAACCCCTCTCAAGTACAAAAATCAGTATAAAAATCACTGACCTGACTGCACCCTATTCTCTACATCTAGTGTATTCTTTACTGATGGCATCTGTCTAAGCCAGATTTAATTTATCTTATCTATAGAACTGATACAATAGATTAAAAGATCGCCCATGTTAGTGACTTTTGGATTTATCTTATCAATGTAATAGCAGTGTTTTGCTGTATCCAGGACTTGGTCAAATTGTATATGATAAATGTGTAAAAAATTGAATTTACCTTTACAAACTGGGTAAAATAAAATTAATAAGTTGGAGCTTTAAAAGTACTACAGAGTCCTGCGAGAGCTCTGTAGCCAAGGTGAGAAATCCAGAGTTCACAATTACATGCTTAATGCTCAATAAAGTGAAGCAAACAGGAAAGCACCGGATGAATCATGCCCATAGGATATAAAAGATTTCTGTTGACATTTTTTTCCTTCAGCTTCAGAAAATGGAGTCTCTGTATCTCAATTTTTGAAATGTGGTCTTCCCAGAAATACATTTTCCCAAAAAGAGAATTAAGGCAGGCAAGCATTTCAGCTATTCTTCTTCAACAATCTCTTCTGAAAAACCACAATTTTTCCATCATCAACTCACTGTAAAGCAACCTGGAAAGTCAACTCCAGACTTATTGTATTCAGCAAGCCTCAAGCATGAGTTCATATTGAATTGTGGAAAATGAAATGGAAAAAAAAATATCCATAAAAAAAACCTATCAGAAGCCCCTCTTCACCATATGAGTGGTACTATGTGACAGATTGTGATTTACAGTGAATGGGCTGGTAAAGCGTGTATGTGTGTAGATTAAAATTTATATTCTATGTAAGTACATTAGGTGATCAAAAACGTGCAGCAAGTAGTATGTTGGGGATTTTTATATGACAATTGGAGGCACCTAAAAAAGAGAAATCTGACACATTTAAATTTGCTAAAGTTTCTTACCTGCATGTTTCCACAATGTACAATATTTTAATCACATGGTCGCTTTGTCAGCACTACAACTATGACTTTTTTCAAAGAATTTTAACCTTGAGATATTGATATTCAGCATCACATCCACTAGATGTCACTCAATAGTCATAATAATTTCCAGCATTGTTAAACACAGGGGAAGGAAAGAAAGAAAAAACAAACAAACAAACAAACAAAACACCACAAACCACAACCCATAAAAAGGGCAACAAATATTTTTCCTTCATATTCAGAATTCTGATCTTTAAAAATTCTGGATAGTCACTGTTAAAAGTTAAGATGTGGTGTCTGAAAGGTTGTCATCATGACTTCAAAAAGTATAACTCTAAGGTTGTATACCCATCTCATTTAAAAGTCCTTGCTGCCATCTGAAAGTTATGTATTTCTTTAATAAATCTTGTTCTTTACAAGAAAAAAAGGAAAAATAAAGAGCACTTGGTCAGTGACAGACTTGATGCTAATGGGTAATTGTGCCTCTGGACCATGAATATACTGTTCAATGTTTTGATCTTCATTATGTCTAATGACATTGATCTTCAGTGAAGTTGTTTTCTAATTTATATGCTCATGCCCTCTGGATTTTTGCCATTAAGGGATGTTTTGAATCCATGTCCCCCAAAAAATCATCCATTTATCAGGATGGATGGAGTTCCTGTTACATTGCTTAGAATGGCATATTTCTATCTGGACATTCTCTAGCTCCCACTTACAGGCATTTGTTCTTGTATTCCTTTCAGGTACTGTAATCACAGCACAAAGCAGTTGGCTTTTCTTGGGAAAGTAAACAAAGAAAATTTTCTCTTGCCTTCAGATTATTTTGTTGACTTTTTCTATATTCCCTCTGGCTTCCAAACAGCCTTTTCAAATTATGGGCGCTAAAACTTTTGCCAGTACTGTAACACTGG
Organism: Apus apus; assembly: GCF_020740795.1. Taxonomy (NCBI): domain Eukaryota; kingdom Metazoa; phylum Chordata; class Aves; order Apodiformes; family Apodidae; genus Apus; species Apus apus. The sequence continues at coordinate 82,403,679 of NC_067282.1, read as the reverse complement.
CAACATTGCACATGGGGAGAAAAGAGCTTCACACATCTGCTTGTTACACTTTTATATAATTTTCATTTTAAAAAACCTATCATGTTGCTATGATATATTTGGTTCTTAACATATTTCAGGAATACCTTGCTGTCCCACCTTCCACTAGATTCATAGTTTTCCCTGATGAGGCCAGTGTCCCTCATTAATTCGTTTGTTCAGTATGTATTGACAGTTCACTTATTCCCCCAGATCCCTAAGGAATCCTCTATCTCTGAGGAAGCCATAAACCTTTATCACCATTATTTACCCTAATCACCAGCAACATTGACATTTTCAAATATGTACTGCAAAGGCATGCATCAAATTCTGCTCAGCTCCATTAATTCAACCCTAGTGCTCAGAACAAGCAATGCTAAAAATATTTATTTACCGTTCTGTGCAAATTACTCCTTACATGCACATTAACCTCACTACATAATTTGTATAAAGAGCCTTTGTGAAAGGATGAGCTCAATGTCACACTGAAATTAACTGAAAGGTTCATAAGAAAACAAGTGTTTTCAGGTTCTGAAGAAAGCCTCTGCCTACATTTGATAAGACAGTCATAGGATAACAGTCCATTCCCTGGGAAGCTGTACCTCAAAGAAGGACACTGTTGCTGTAGCTAGAGACACAGACTACACTTAATGGCCACAGCCAGGTGGGCTCCATTCTGCCAGGGCTCTTCAAGCATACAATGAATTATACTTCTGGGACAAGTCACCTTATCTTCTAGCAAAAGAAACTGACTTAATCGCAAACATCAAAACCAAGTTGGTCTTTGTTCATCATAAAACTTACAGTGGTTATAAAGCCCACAATCTCCCTTTCAGATCTTTCCCACAGGCTTAGAAGATGACATTTTAATCTCAATAGGTTTCTCTTTTCAAATGAACCTAAAAGTCTTGACGGATTGAGACCCTTAGAATGAGGTAGAGTCTAAATATTATTAAATGCTCTGTATAATTTAAACAGGCCCCCAAAATACCTGTCCATTCTCAAATTATTTTCCTAAGGTCAAATAGAGCTACATTTTTTTATGTATATTGTTAGTAATGACAATCATGCTGAGGGGAGGTGGGCCATGTTTTGGTAGCAAAAACATAACCCAATGTTATAGATAGATTTTAATTTTAAAGCTTCTTTTCTACCATTTGTCTAGTACTGTGTTGGAGAATATTTTTTATGAGACCTGCATCTAATCTCAGTTTTGCTGTGTTTGGCTGTAGAAACCATCCAAGAAACTTAAGCCTCCTTAACCACATAGAAAACAATCATAGAAAGGGAATTTTCATAACTGATTATTACAAGGGCAGGACAAAAATGAAAGGAAGGGAAAGCACATGGAAGTTACAGAATTAAATAAAAATTTAGTGGGTCTTTTTCAGTCTTTTTTATCCCCTTTCTCTTTTGAGAGAGAGTTTTAAAACCAGAGTTTTAAAACAAAAATCATGTTGCTTAGCAAATCTATCCAAGGGTGCTAACAAGGGAAATAATGGGCCTTTTTATGGCAAAGAAAAACATATGCTGAACTGAGCTGGAATTACTGTTGCTACTGCTGTTTCTCTTGTAGCTTGATCCTCTTTCCTCAAAGACAAAACAAGCTTGGAAAGTACAGAAAATAAGAAGAACTATAGAGATTAAAAAAACACAGCTTCTGTTTCTAAGGCTGTCTTTCACTTGCTATCAGAGAGTGGCAAGTCCCCAGCACAAGGTCTTACCTGCTGTGTTTCAATCTGACAAACCTCTACAAGTCAAGCTAGTTATCAAGCAAGTATTGGAATTGGCTACATCCTTCTGTGCTAGGTAAAAGAAGGTGGCCTATCCACCTGTGCCTAGCCAGTGATCGCCTTGTTGGGTGATGTGTCATGGTTAATAGTAATCATCATGAGATTCCCACTGAAGAGGGTAGTCATTGCACAAGTAGCTCCCCCTCCAGAGCTACCCAGCTTTACCCAACATTGTACACACCTGTGGGCTGAGGCAGTTTTGGGGCAATGATCGTGTGACCACAGACCATGCCTGAATTTGTATCACCAAGCTGGAACATAGTATCAATGGGTTGGTGAGGCCTATCAATAGGGGGCATGAATCCCCCACTGGGGCAGAGGTCTGCTTTGTTACCCACACGGGCACCTGACACGACCACGTGGAGGTGTGACCTCTGCAGCTAGCCCAACAGTAACTATGACTAGTCACTTAGGGAAACCCCCTCAAAACTTTGCTTGAGCAACCTCTGTGATCACAGCTGCTCCGACACACTACAAAACAATCCAAACTACCAAAGCCCAACTCTTGAACAAAAGCAAAAGGAGAGGATGAGAAGGGAAGAATAACACAATACATGGGGGTGACGGAGAGAAAGTGGAAGACAAGCTAGAGCAGGACTTCAGGTTTCATAGTCTCACACTGATTAGGATTTTGTTGAAGATAATGGAGATGTTGATAACATATGGGTCCCTTGCAGCTACCCAGAGTAATAAGAACATGGTTCAAGAGCAGGATGTCATCCCCAGTGGTGGTGTATTTCTGATGGAAGAGCTCACTCTCTTCTGTCATTCTCCAGAAACACTACTGCTTTCTGGAGATAAACAAGGGATGATGGACAAAATAGCTTAAACTTTCATTACTCTTGTTACTGTTTAAGTGACTACCCAGGACATCAGTATTACTCTTCTAATTTTTATCCATGTGCCAATTATTTGCCCATTCTGATATTATCATATTTGGTTAGCCCATTTTAACTGGACTAATTCACCTTCACAGTTGTTGACTTTCAGACCATAGGCTGAGCTGAAGCATTTTTTGCTTTAAAAGGCTTAGAGCAGTAGTTCCCAACAAAATACCTCCTGAGGCCACATGATACAACTACTGGAACTGCCCAGCATTTTAATCCAAACTGCAGGACTGCTCTTACTATCAGGTGAAGCTATTTACTTCTGTGGAATTTGGAAGTAAACAAGTGGGAGCTACACTGCTATGCAGCTTTGTTTTTAAATTAGGCATATTTTAAGTTGCCTGGAAACTCCAAGCAAAACAGAGGTTATACAAACGAGCAGAAATGGTTTCTCCTCCATAGAGTTGATATGGAACAGAAGCAGGCACAGAGTCAAGAAACAGAATTACACATTCCTTGGTTGGAAAAGACCTTCAAGATCATCAAGTCCAACTAAGCTAACACTGACGAGTCCTTAACTAAACCATACCACAAGGTACTATGTCTATAGGATTCTTAAATACTTCCAGGGATGCTGACTCCACCACTGCCCTGGGCAGCCTGTTCCAATGCCTGACAACCCTTTCCATGAAGAAATTCTTCCCTACTATGCTAGGTCAGGAAGAACTGATGATGATGTGAAAATCAGCATGTAAAAATAATTATTGAATGAGACCAAGTCCAAAGTAACTGAGTGAAAACTCTTTCCAGTGAAGCAGCTGTTAATTTTGTTCATCAGTCTAGAGAATGTAGAGGAAAACAAAAGTAACTCCTGACCAACTGCTCTTCAGAGAGTTTTCTTCTCCTGCTCTTATTCACTGTGCCAGTTCTGAGTGCCTAAACTGAAATGACATGCTTGTTACAGGCTCTGAGCCATTAATACTGTCACTACTTTTTGGATGTGTATAAGCTGGTCAACACTCCTTCTTCACAGGGTTAGTGATAAAGGAAAACAATCCAAAAGCAAGACATAAGTCCCCTGTATCTTTAAAGTAATGTTTCATGCTTTTCCTGAGAGCACAGAGAGTGCTCCAGGGGCTGAGGCCAACACAACTCAGAATCTCTGGGCTTGTGCTGAAGAAAATGACTCAGACTCCTACTCTCACCTGTCTCTGTTCAAAGCAGAGACAGTACAGAGGAGACATGCAGTTCGTTTAAGAAGTGTTCAGGAAGAGAAAGGTTTTGTGGTAAACCTGGTAAAACCCTTTCAACAGATGCTATTATCCTTTTCTTCAAAAAATATTTCCCTTCAGCAATATTCCTCTTTTGCTGTTTCTGGTCTGATGTTCCTTTGCAAAGGTTTTCTTCCTTTTACTTTTCTTGTCAGTTGTTTTTTGGTTGTTTGTTTTCTTCAGTTTTGGGTTTTTTAATTTGGTTTTGTTGGTTTTCTTTGTGGTTTTTGTTGTTTTCTTTTGTTGTGGGTTTTTTTGGTTGTTTTGTTTAGGTTTTTTGTTGTGGTTGTGTGTTTGTTTTTTGTTGTTGTTGTGTGTTTTTTATCTTTGGTTGGTTTGGGTTTTTTTCCATAGTCTTTTCTCTCTTTAATCTTCCTGGAATAAGGACTTTATAATCTTTTCCTGATCATAACCAAATTGGTTTTGTTTCCCTTATAAACAGCACAGATATGAAGACATACAAATTGAGAATAAGAAATTCTGAAACCGAGTTATGTCTTCAGTGATTGCTGAAGGGCTTCCCTCAAGACAAGACTCAGTTACCATCACCAAGGAACTCTGGAAGCTCAAACCTGAGTTCAATCAGTTATCTCCCTCTGCAGTGTATGAGACCCATACATCCCAACTCTCCTGACTAGGTAACACCGCCAGGCACACTCAAGCAAGCTGTCCACAAGTAGTCTACAAACTGTCCAATGAGACCAAAGGGAGAAGGCACTGCCAAAATCTTTCCACATACATTTGCTCAGGACACATTTTCTTCCTGTGCCTCCACAGCAGTGTGGCACAGCTACTCTGTGTGAAATAAGACAGCTTAAAACGTGCTTAGCTTAGGTACCTAATGCTAATCTTAAAGCTATTTCTATTTGTTTTCACTGAAGTCAGAGAGAAAATTTAAAAAGTCACAACTCTAAAACATACAATTGTTTTTAAAAGCTTTACATAAGAGAAAGGGACTCAGCCTCTAAACTCAAAGTGCTACAACAGTTACATGAAAGGTTCTGAAAACCTGAACTGTCTTCTTAAGAACTGTAAAACTGATTATAGAGCAGATCCTGTAAAAAGCACAAATGTATTAAAGGTAACCCTTTTTTTTTTTAATTAAAGACATCAGGTTGGTGACTAGAAAGACAAAGGAGCTTTTAAGGAGTACTCCAAAACTCTCACCCCACTAAACTCTGTATAAGGGCAAAAGAGATCCATGCAACAGGGTACATTGATGCTAACTGAGGTATCAGAATTACAGTTTCATAATTTAGATTTACAGATTATTTCATTAGTTGCTCACTGCACAAGGTATATAGTAGATTTTAAAAGGCTGTCTGTACTAGAGATACAAAAATCTCTTAACACTTCTTTTGTTTAGGGAAGTGTGCATCTTTTCCATACTCTGCATCTCTGCAGCAGTAAGTGGTAAGGGTAATTAAGTAGTACTTAGGAATCTGCTGAGTGTTGCATGTCCTTAATGTGCTTTAGGGAAATTCTAGCATTACAGATGCATGGATTCCCATTACATGATAATTGCATTTTAAAGTTTAGCGTTTTAATTATGCTAATATGCATAGGGTTATATTTTAAATTTAGTACCATATTTTATGGACTGAGTGCTATAAGTTCTTGCCCATAGAGTAGTAAAATTTAATGGAAGTCTGGGTTGCATCATCCCATCACTTTATCCTCATATTCCAGTTAAATGCTGACAAGTGTTTAAATTAGTTAAATCAAGTATGCTGGTTTTGAGTGTGTTTTGCCAATTTAAAACAAAATTAAATGAAGAGCCTTTATGAGAGTTTCATGCTTCTCCTGGCCCATTGCATTATTATATCATAATAGTTGTAATTTAGAAGATTATGTCACTCCCTAATTCATTCTCCCAGTTGTTTAGGAGACAAGTCTGGGCTCATCTATTTGGGTTGAATATTTTCTCGCCTATCTTAGCTATGTAAATAACCAAGCAACTCATAGTGAGTCACTTCTGAAATTTGAACAAGGACAACAGCAGGATGCTGTGGTGGGGCCTCTGTTTTTAGAAAGAAATGGTGATCCAAATACCAGTTCAGTTTTTGAAACATCTCTCTTTAAGACAAGCTTTATTTTCAGTGCTTCAGATTTTCTAGAAAATCACAGTCCTCTTCAGTTTCTCAACTCTGGCAACCAAAATAATTAGCTTTTTTGAAAGCTTAGGCTAAAAAGTAATTAAAACAGAAATTCACAGAACTGTTATCCTTCTTGAAATAACTTACACACTTATAACTTACACACTTATAATCACTGGCTCTAGGCTGGACTCTTGTTAGCTGCATTTAAAGTCTGTCTATAGTCTATGGCTGAAAAAATAAATAGGCACAATCAGTTGTGTCCTGTCTATTTTAATTTTGCAATTGCATCAAAACAGATGTATGAATGTGCATAATTAAACATTATTTGGCTACAAGAACTATGGCACCACTCCAGAGACTCAGGAACCTTCAAAGCAGAGAGGAAATGCAACAGGAGGGGAACTTACTCTCCTATACTAATGTGAGAAAAGGAACATACTATAAATCTGAGGTAGTTTTAATAATACCAAAATATGGATTAGGAGTTGAGAGAAATTACATTAAAGTACAAGTGAGAAATAACTAGAAAGGACGGATAGCAAAAACCAGAAAACATTCTGAATAGCAAAAATACCATCCAACAAAGTGTCAGATGAAATGGAATTTGATACAAAGTAGAAGAAAAAACACAGTCATACTATCCTCAGCTGAAACAGATTTTGAAGTTTCAGGTACATTTTTACAAACTGATCATTAGCTCTCAATACCATTCAGCATCTGAAAGACTGTACTGTATATGAGATTCTATTAGGAAGATTAAGAGATCACATTGTTGCACAAAACAGTTTATATTTATTTACCTGTAACTTTTGTTTCTCCCAACATTTACCCTTACCTTTGTTTCACTGATAAGGTTACCTAGTATACCTAGGGGAATACAGCGAGAAGTAGTAAATTAAGAGGGTGCACTACCAGCAGGTAGACTTCAGATGAACATGCAGTCCAGCACAGTCATAGCTTCCAGTCCCACATATATTTTAGAAGGTTGGGAACATATCTGGAAGGCTACAGTGTTGCTATGGGGGACAAATGTCCTTGGATTTGGCAGAGGGGAAGGGAGACAGCAAAAGATAGAAGACAGCAGAGATACACCTAATGGTTATAAGTAAATCAAAGCAAAGTCCCTAAAGGGAGATGCTGGTATGCATACGAATAGGCTGGAAAACACCTGCTTCATGAATAAGCTCGAAAAGTATCACACCTGATAACCCACTGTGCTTCCTCTCTGGTAATCAAAAGGTAATTACTGTGCTCCCAGTGTGATTAGGATTATTTTAAAATTCTATTTCCAGAGGAATATTTAAGCAAATTACAGCAATGAACTGCTGGCATCAAGTCAGTGTCTGCACTCCACTACCATCTCCTGCTTTCTGATCCTTTTTACTGACCTGAGCCATGTTACTGGAATTAGAGGAACCAAGGGAAAACCTGACAATTTCAAAATGTCAGGTACTAGAACACTTCATTCTTACATTCACAGAATCTCAGCTATGCTTCCTGCAGGAATTTGCCTTCTGCCCAGCAAAAGAGTTGAAAAGAGGAATCTGTCACCTCCCCCCAGCCTGAAAAAAAACAGTTTCTTGTTTTTTTTTAAGTCTCTGACTCAAAGTATTTGAATTGTTAAAAGTTTATCTTTGTGTTTATTTCCTGTTCTTCACACCGCCAAATATCTGTCAAAAATGCTTCATTCTAGCATTTCCTAGTTGGGTTTTTTTCTTTAACCAGTATTCAATGGTAAATGCTGCAAATGGTATGTTAGAACTATGTGCATCTTAAGCTCCTAGGAGAACACAGACTGGACTCCACTGATTTCTGCAACTTCAGTAGTGGGGACAAAGCTTCCAGCCACTTTAGGGATCACTTTACCCCTGCAGATACAAAGAGAGTGTCTCCACACGGTAATGATGGCCAGAGGTGCATTACTTGACACACGGCCCTACTGAGGCTAGAAAAAACTTTCTATGCCTTTCTTCTTCTACATAGCCACACCAGGACCAGCTGTACTGTGACCTTCTGTGAGTGAAGTTGAAAATCTATTCTATTTCAGACTATAAACAGTGAAACCGTCTAGTTTTCTATGTCTGTGCATACCAACATTCATGCATCTTGCCTAATGCAGCTATTACATTAAAAGATGCTACTAGTTCTAATTGGTTTTCCTGCGTCAAAGTGTTTTAGCCATTCCACTTTAGGTAAAGCTCCATAGACAGTCTATTTTTAAATGTTGCCAACATGTGGTTAATGCTTTTGACCTTTGATGGTAAGCGATTCTAATGGTTGTGTAACACAGCAGCAACATTTTTTGTTACCATTCTTGATGTTCTTGTTTGGGAACAGTCTGATGGCCCCTATTTCCTACTCTTTCTCTCTATTTTTTAAAGTCTGCCAAATAAAAGGAATTATTTGCTCAGAGTGCAGGCCAACTGAGTTTTGCAGTAGCTCATGAGCAATAATCCACAGGACCATGCACATGTCAGCTTCGAGATACTGACATCCACCCCATCAAAACTCAGAGTCCTTGTGCCAAGCTTTTTTATAGTGTCAGAGCCAAAAAGAACATGAGGGTAGGAGGTACCTGCACTTCTGTTCATAGGATAAAGTATCTGCAGCTGCATCTTCCTCATATGAGCAATTCAATTACCTCCTGGATCCTGAGTTAGGGCAGCTGAGGGGAAATTAAGGAGGGCCAAATTATAATAATTAAATTAAGCAATCATTTAAATTACAAAGGAGGGCTAGGTCTGCTTTAGAAAAATGATAACTCAGACTTGGAAAAAGTTATGAAATTGTTCCTTTGGGTTTTCATCAGCCCTTGTATTCATTTCGATTCACTGCTTTAGAGGTGTTTATAACTCTACCCTAACTATTACCTAATGTGTGATGGACAGGCTGGTTCATACATGATATCAGAGTGATAGGGGCTCTGAGCAACATGTTCTAGTGGGAGGTGTCCCTGCCCATGCAGGGGCATTGGAACTTTATGATCTTTAAGGTCCCTTCCAACTCAAACCATTCTATAATTCTATTATACCATTCAATGAACTAATAGTGACAGGTCCTGACTATTTGGAGATGCTTACTTAAAGGACAACTCTTGCTATTATTGGAGGTATTCATCTTCAAACACTTATTTCTCAGCTCAGCTGCATGCTTCCACCCACACAGTTCCTAGGTAGCTATCTATGAGGAAGCTATTTGAGCCATAGGGTCAGCATCTCTAGACAAATGGAGATACTATACCCCCTATGTTTATGCATAGCTGAGTTTCTTGTTCCCCAGGTTTTTCCAGTAAACAGTAAGGCAGAGGAAGATAGTCAATGTTGTCCCCACACTTTCTAATGCAGACATTGGACCAGGAGCAAAAGAACACAGGGATGGTAAAGAGCAGCTACTGCAGGTGAGGGTCAGGGAGGCAGATGGAGCATGATGCCAGAGCTTTAATATGTATCTGGGTGGGGAACCTTTGACTGTGGAGGTGAAGAGTTTGGCTTCAAGAAGTCATAGAGTTTAATCCCATTCTTGTAGGTAAGCACTGGGGGGGGTGCTGCTGGGGAAGTGGGGTAGAGGGATTCCTCCTCCTCCATTTATAGACAGTACAATACAGAGCAGCTGCCTTCAGTGCCCCCTGCAGTAACAAGAAAAGTGAATTCCTGGCCTTCTACATTCCTGAACTGCTGGTTTAAGTTCTTTCCATTTTAGCTGTGTAGGAATTACATTCAAACCTTTGATTTACAATCCAGGAGATGGAATCTGTGATGGAAGAAATATTGGCAGTGTTCCTTCCACTTTTTTGAGCTGTTGGAATGAAGCAGGATATGCTGTCCTGAATGTTGAGTTCTCACCACAGAAACAGGATTCCCAACATGCATGCAGGTCTGGGAAAAGGCCAGAGCCAGTAGTACCATGCCAACACAATGTCATCACTTGCTGGCAGTTTGCAACAGCAGAAACTGCACAGTTGAAAACCATTTGGTTACACCAGCAGCTCAGATATTCTTGCTGGAAGGATGCTCAACTCCTGTACTGTGCTCTAAGAAAAGCACAACTCTAACCCTAATATTATTTCAATCTCTCTCTCAGGCAGCTCGCAGGATTCTGGAGAGGAGAACAAAAGAATACCATTGTTTGTACACTTCAGCAACAAGTGAACCAAAGCATGAAGAAAGTAAGGACTACATCCCAAAGAAGCACTGAAAATGACCTAGACACTATAAGCATTTCATGGAGTCATGCAGCCATCTTATCTCCTACCTAGGGAATACTGTCTGATGGGCACACTTTGCTTCTAGCTGAGTCAACATCAGTGTTTCAGTCCAGACCAGAAATGACTTTTGAAATTATTCCCTGATTCTCACTTATGGTACTTTAGTTCACACTGTGGACTGACCACAGCACATGTGCATGTACACACATGCACAATGACCAGGTGAATCTATCCCAAAAGATGAGGACCAGGTGTGCACCTGATGCTCTCCAACTGCTAATGAGCTCTCTGCACACATGTCCAGACTAATGCTAGTCCAGAGTAAACCTTCTCAAACACCTATTGTGTGACTGCTGGCTCTTCTGCACCAACTATTTTTCTTTGGAAATCTGCTCCTCCAGGCCTACAACTTTCTGAGAGCTCCTAAAACTTTGCTTTGAGGAGCTGAATTATTCACTGAGTGGCTAGCTAGGAATATTATGTGGAAGCCAATGGCAAAGGCATTTCCCTGAGGAGAGGCTCTGCTCTCTGCCTGCAGGTCACTTTTCATATGGATGACACAGCAGGAGCCATGAACCTCCTTGGTATTAGAAACCAAATAGGATTTCCCAGCATTGGCATCCACAGGCCACTTGCCTGACATGCTGTTTGGGCAACACATCCTGGGACTCTAATAAAACCAAATCTATAAGCAGATATTGCATTAGGGCCACGTTTTCTGCAGTGACAAGCTGCACAGCTGGACTCCCCTGCATCTTCCCTGGGCTGTCTGACATGTGTCTCCCACATAGCTTTTGGGGCACATATGTCCCCAGTGCACTGGGCAAGCAGTTTCAGCACCCAGTTGAGGTTTGTGAATTCCAGTCCTGGAAGCAGCTACCTAAAATTTAAGTGCAGCAATGTTCAGCACAACTACTTTCACACTCACTGGTGGATCTGGGCCAATGTGATAGGTCTGGGGTCAGAGCCAAAACTAGGAGTGTAACTCAGGCATTTCTTTTGCAGTTTTACTATCTAAATTATGTTCTCAGATACACAAATCACAGCCCAGGGTGAGTGCAATAGGCAGACATTTCCTTCCTTTCATCAGCACCAAAAAAAAAAAAAAAAGGTAATTTGAAAAATTAGACTGTAATTTGATTGTACCAGTTGTTAATTGCCACCACAATGACAGCCTTCGAGTCACTGCTAATTTGAGTCAATAAAAGATTGCCTATGCCAGCAAACGAGTACAGATTGTGATAGTTATTCTTGACATGCTGTTTGCAATATATAGCCTCCAAGGAGACTTTTGGATAAAAGTCTTTTAACCTTCTTCAGTTGTAAATTATGGGCTAGGAATTTCATTACATGTTCATCTGTAAGACTGCAAACAGCAGAGTGACTTACTCCCTGCAACGGGACTATGAGAGTAATTAGGGTAATGTATTATTGTATGGTCCTTCGAGGATTTTCCTGACTAAAGAAAAAAGTAAAAAAGTAAAAAAAGTTTAAAAAGTAAAAAAACTACTCATGGGAAAAGGAGTTATTGACAGATTTTCTTCACACCCCTAGCCAGACAACACATCTGTTCAAATGAGACTTCGTGAATTTGATACTATCTAAACAGCAGGTCTGGTCCAAAAGCTACCAGTAACTCTTTTTATCTCTTTCTGCCTTTTCTACAGAAATAATCAGCTCTCAAACATATTCCCTGGGAAGGAATATGTTCAAATAGATTTTGGTTTTTTTAATGCCAAACAGAGTTTTATTAACATCAGTAAAATCAACATGGGCATATGGGATTGCTCATTAAAAGGTGGGAATCTCCATGATCTCTTCTTCCAAGAACTGAGATATTTTAAAAACAAACCTATTTCTTACTCATCTTTTATCCCTGGTGACAAGTTGATATTGGACACCTTATTTAAGAGCTTTGCAGACACTTCCTGAAAGAAGAGTGAGAAAATATATCTCATCTGAAAATGGATTTTCAGATCCAGCTCACTTGGAATAAGGATTACAGTTCTGAGACAAGCTTAAACTGTCACATTCATCCAACCTTTTTTTTCTTTTCTTTGTTGTTTGGGGTTTTTCTATGCCTCCTCTTGCTCCAGAACAGCAAGCTGTTGATTATTTGCTTTTTGTAAATGGCTCATTATATTAGTAGAGAAGTCATGCATTGTCTACCTCTGAAATCATTCAGCCTTTAGGATTTTTCTCCCTTAATGAAGTGGCTCTTGAAGCTATTGCTTAGAAGAAAGTTTGCTTTATGGAAAAAAATCTGAACATTTACACATTATTTCATACACATGGCATCTTTGTCATGTTAGGATTGAAAACACTCCCCACAGCTACCGATGAGAGTTCTCAACTTTTTTAATGCTGTTCAGTTATTCACTTTTTATGCTAAGGAAGGAATGTCATATAACAACAAAATAAAGCTGCTTAGAGGAAATGTGTAATAATCTATCCTCACGCAAAATAGCTAATGAAAACTGGGATTCATCAAATTCTGCTGATATAAGAGACTAACTGCATCCAGACTTCACTTATCTAACATTCTGACAACAGATAAATATATATTCTCTCTTTTAATTAGAAAATCTGTCTCAGTTTGATTCTGTGAGGCATAAGCATGGATAAAATGAAGTAGCATGCTGCATGTACTGACTTACAAGTTCACTAAACAGAAAGGATGCTTCCAAGGTCATTTTAGTTGGCAATTAAGGCATCTGTGCTACAACCCACTCAAATGGGGGATCTCTAACCAAACGCTTACTTACACGGACAAAACAATCTGACCTCTCATGCTCTGCTGGTCACTAAACGAACAATGCCCAGGACAGAGGCATGTACTTCAAGGAGATTTCAACACTGTAGGCATGAAGTCAACCTGCTGCAAAAGAGGGCGACAACAGTGAAGATAACAACTGTACTGAAGTTGAAAGGCTTGAAGAAGCCATCATTTGGAAATGCAGAGAATGGACTTACCTACTACCACAGCCTGCATTGTAGTCAGTGATGGAAGAGAAAGTAGCAGTTAGATCACCCCACAGTAAAAAAAAAAAAAATAAAAAAAAAATTAAGCAGAGGGTTTGTGCAAAAGTGTTTGGCTATTTAAGCTGCAATTGCTAAGTGGGCACAGTGTTGCTGCCCCTCCACTTCTGCCCACTCCATTCCTTTTTCTGTCTGTCAGGGAAAAATATGGGAGTCAGAAGTAGGTTGCTCATCCTCTGGCTCTACTTTCTCTTTTTCAGCTTCTCTGCATTTATCTGCCCCTCCCTTCCTCTTCTGCTCCTGTAGGTTTTATTTCTTGGCTCTATCTATAATACACCAAGTTTATTTTTCATTAAACTCTACTGAAAAGGCAGGATATCTGTATTGTTCAGGCTCAGGTGGGGATGAAGGAATAAGTGATGTTGGAGAACATCTGCTAAACAACTTGATAATTTCTATTCTAGATCTTGTTGTTAGGAACAGTAAAAGAGAATCTCTTTTTACCCTTAATGAAAAAAAAAATAATAAAAAGGAAGTCAGAGGCATATTACACTTTAAATTTGTAGCAAGTAGACTAGGAAAAAGAAATATTTAAGCAAATTATGAAAAACAAACAAAAATGGGTTTTGCTTTTCTGCCATCCATAGCAAATCAAGCCTCGCTCTTTTTTGTGCTTATAGATCTTAGAAGAAAAACCTACTTTTATTAACATATAAGTTATTATACAAAAATAATTGACCAAATGACCATCAGAGCTTGCACTCTTCCTTCAACTGAGATGCTTTTTCTCTTTCCTGTCCATTGATCCCCTTCATGAAGAAAATGTTCAGCTTCATCATAGCTACTTCTAATGATCTTTAGGAAAAGGTATGCTAAGGAACATAAGAGATATGAGAATATCTCTATAAATGCATCTTTGTCCCCTACAGAAAAGCAGTAACAACAACAATATAAGGCATTCCTAAACTGGTAAAATTTGAATAGCACTGGTTTAGCTGTATTGGCAAAAAAAAAACAACCCAACAAACAAACCTGCATCAGACTGACAGCACTAATCCATATGCAAACTTATTTGAAATTCTTCTAAACAAAGTTATATGCTTTGGTAATCAAACAAAATATCATATTATCACAGGAAATGTGCAAATATATTGCTTTCTGAACTATGGAAAGATTTATTTCCCTATACTTTCTTGCCAGCAACACACACAGAACATAACAAATATATCTGCAAAACAGAAGGAAGCAAATGTAGAGAATACTAGTCAGGATATTTAAATGTATATCTGAAGTTCTGGGGTTTTTTTCATTGTTTCAATCAACTATAGATAACGATCTAGTATTCACAAGGTAAGCCACAGTCTGTGGCTGCTGTCTCATTTGAACAATAAGTGGTTTTTTTAATTCACGTATGAGATTACTTTTCTATGTTTTCAACATTGAAAAGTTGCAAATCTCATTTCTCATACTATAACACTAATATCAAGTGGCTCTTGCTAGAAGACAAGGCTTCTAAACCTGTCCAGAAAATATTTTAAATACTTGATTACAAATAACATTTTCTTCATTTTCCTCTTTACTAATGTATATTTTGTGTAGCGACAGAACAATGTCATAAACACTATGGCTTTATGCCACATGCTAAAAGAGTGCATGTGCACTCATGATACTTGAGCACTGCACCTGTAGGCTTTTGGAATGTAAACCACCAAACCAAAACATTTCACCTGGGGTGAGAAAACTCATATCCTAGCAGAGGGAAGGGAGCAACGATGCTGGCCTCAGTGGAAATGGAAATCAGTTTTCAAATCTAGATTCCTAAAAAATAGCTTGGTAAAAATTTTAACCACCCTCAAAAAGAGAATTCTTTAGTTTATTTCCTTCTTGTCCCATTTTTTGTCATCCCAAACCATCCAGGTACCATCGCACACTTCAACCATCTGGTCCATTTATTTCTATACTACTGCTGCAAAAGTCTTAACATAAACAGAACATAAGCCAAAAAAGAAAACTTGTAGACATCGTAATACTAGTTGCTTACGGAAATACAGTTATTGTATCTTACAGAAGAAAAAAAATAAAATCTTCTAAAAGAACTGCAAAGAATTCAAGGTATCTATCAGCCCCTCATGTGCAGTTCTGGTGCCATAACCCCGCAGTCTGACAAGGGCTCCTAAGAACATGCTGGATTCCAAACTCTTGTTAAGTTCTCAAGTTCATTTGGTATTAATCCCTGGAAATGAGATGACAACTCTTAACCATAGTGCATTCATGTAGAGAGAATTATACTTTTGAATCTACAATTCAAATTTTGAATTACAGATTTGAAGATACGTCAGCACTGTACTTCTCTTCTACAAGCCATACCAAAGTCAGAAAAGGGACTTTTCTCTTTCTTGTTTCAAGGCTGGGTTCACACAAATGCTAACCTTAGGAAGAAAAAAAGCCCATTAAAGAATGTTGTGACAAGATACATGCTACAATACTGTATTTGAGCTTTCTCTTGATAAATAGGAAGGTTCTGATGCTGAGGCCAGAAAGCAAGCTCTGAAACTGGTTTTCAGCTCAGTCAGACTCCTTTCTGATTTTCTGGAGCTAGTATTTTTTCTTTGCCTTTTTTTTGCCACACCGCCTTTCTCCGTCTTATGAGAAAATCAGACTCGATACCTCTGCTGTCTGTTTCCAAATTATTTTTTTTAAAGTGCTTTGTAAAGAGGGTAGTTTCTGCTTAGCACATCTTCTCACATGTGTTTCACCAAATGTATTTTCATTACATGAGCTATAAAACTATGGGCCAAACTCTCTTTTAAGAGAGTCTTTGACACCAAAGCTTGTTAACCAATCCATTGAGACATAAGAAGTGGAATGTTACCTAAAGTACTATTTCTGAAACTGCAAAATACCTCCCAGTTGGCTGATCATACAGGTGACTGTTGTTCCACCTGTACAACTGTTACATGCTACAGAAACTGGAAAAATATGAAGTCACATTCCTAAAGAGGAATATATGAAAAACAGCTTAATTCCTTCCGCTCCTTACTGAAAGAGAATTTGAAAACTTTAGGTTAATTCAAAATCAGACACAGTTTGGTTCCAGCTCTTTAAAAATCTTTGAGAAGAACTGCAACATTTCATTTTGGCAATATCATATCAATATGGTTTCTACCTTTACTTTAGCATTGAGCTGTTTGCCAAGTTTAATCTGAGTTGACATAGTACTAATTCCTCCAATAGCAGCAATTTTAGGAGGTAAACCTACCATTTCTATGTACCTCATATTTTAATATTCCATTTCCATGTCAGCAATAGATACCTAGGCCTAAAAGTTAGTTGACTGCTCTATCAGTAACTCTGAAGCAGAGATAAACGATCACTGGGAAGTAGGACTAAGGAAAGCTGCACGCTCAAGCCTGGCTATTTTTCTCTGAGACAGAGTACAGTTCCAATATAACTTACAAGCTTGATGAAGGAATTACAAGATAAGATGTTATGGCCTGAGTTATACAGAAGATGAAACATAATGGTATCAGTTCCCTGGAGTGCTTCCATCTCAAAGTTTCTGTTAATTGAGTCTTCCACAAAGAGCAATGCCACAACAAATGAAAATTAAGGCTATATCCATGCTAGGGAAATATTCCGGAAGACAGGAAAGTGACTTATCATTTCACTAGCTAGTGGAAGGAAAGTAGTAAAAAGTATGAATTTTTAAACTACACAGCAACATACTGGCAAATATGAAAACCCTTTGGCTGGTAG
The DNA here is from genome assembly GCF_020740795.1 of Apus apus. Classification (NCBI taxonomy): domain Eukaryota; kingdom Metazoa; phylum Chordata; class Aves; order Apodiformes; family Apodidae; genus Apus; species Apus apus. The sequence goes on along the minus strand of NC_067282.1, from coordinate 82,386,732 downwards.
GAAGCAATACATTGTCTTTCTGGAATATAACAAAACTAGAGATACACATCAAAACAATTCATTCAAACTACACCATCACGTTAAGTTGAATACTTAAAATAAAACATATAGTAATTCAGGGAGATAAAATCATTAGAGTAGATTGAAAAAAAACACAATTAGATTAATGTATTCATAAGTCATGTGGTATAGTGCTTATTTATTTACATTTGTGGCTTCACAATAATCATCTCTGAGGATGTCAGCTGCAAATAATGTCAGCAGAAGTGTTTACAGCCACTCAGGATGCTTAGGAGGAAGATTAAGTTGCTTTTTGGCACTGACAGAGTACTACAAACATTCTTCTTGAATGCCATTTCAAGAACCAGCATTCAAACATGGTGGTCAGATATGGAACAGAAAGCTTCTCTGCACTTAAGTGCATGCGAGTGCCACAAACTACATGGCTACACCTGTAATGACTGCCATTAAATCCCACCATCAGTTACACCCCCACAGCATTATCTGTTTACTTTAGGGCAATTTGCCATAAAACATAGCCATTAAAAACAACTATGTCTACTGTTAGGACAAGGATGTCCATTATGCACTTCAAAATCTAAGCATCTACACATTCAAAATTTTCATTACAATGGCTGTTCAAGATCTATGTTACTGTTCTCTTTCTCCAGAATCAGTGAAAGGCAGCACTGTCTTAGCTAGATAATGTGCTATTTAGGCCTCGGAAGTTTTGTGGAGATATTTTACTTTCACTTAAATTAAAACATTTAATTTCACTGTTTGGTGTTTAACTATGGGTTTTGAGAGAATCTCCCTGGGAAAGAAGCTGAACTTATATTATTCTACTTATCATTGTATGTTACAAAGCTGCTGGCAGGAAGGCCAAGGTAATTTCACAAGTCAGTAGCTGATAATGTGTTTGCTGTGCTTCCGCAGGTGTTGTAACGAGTGGGAAAAGCTATTTAAAATGTTGACCACGAGGTGGCAGGAAAAGTTAACTAAAGCTTCATTGGTTCCTTCGTTTCAAGTTGTATGGAAGGAGCAGGAACTGCTCCCACTAATTAATAAACCTATTATGAGCTGCAGAATACAAGAATTACCAGAATAAAAGGTTATAAAGTCTGGACCACACATGGGTTACTGAAAAATAGAAAAAACTCTAGCTGAACACTTGCATTTGGATCTAACATCTTAGTGTGGTGTGTAATATAAGCAGTTATAAGCACACTCAATTTGTAAGGAAATCCAATCTGCAACAGCATTCCAGCCCTGTAATTAATATCTAGAGTCCAATTTCAGTTTTATTCCAACTTCATTTTATAAAAAGTAGTTTTGCAGTATTCAATTAATCCAAAAGACAAAAATGTAAAGGAATTCAGTGGTTTAAAAATAGATAGATAGATAGATAGATAGATAGATAGATAGATAGATAGATAGATAGATAGATAGATAGATAGATAGATAAAATGGTGACCTAACTTAAAACCATCCATCACTGATGTTCAGTTTGTAACAGGAACATTGGAATGCCAAGTGTTTTGCTTGTGAAATCTCATTACTGCTTTCATATTTATCCATATGACAACAAGAGAGCACAAGCCACAACACTAGATCTTGTACAGAAAAAATCGGTCCTTAATTTGAGTTAAAAATAAAAAGAATAAGTAATGAAAAAAATCAGCCTCTGCCCATATTTCCTAGAATTGGTGCTTTGTTCATCCTCTTTTAATTATTTCAAACTCTATTTGTCACTCAGTACATTTTCCTTTTCTTTCACAACCACTGTGCACAGGAAAAAGGATCGGTCTCTCGGGAATTACATACTGGTTAGGCAACAACCATCAATTAAAACAAATCAAAGTTTTCTGGCTTGTAGCAATTACTAAATAGTATTCACTTAATTTTGGTTCAGTACAAGGCAAAAGACATTTAGAAAAATTATTCAAATTTAGCCAAAATATGACCCTTGAGAAAGAATATACAGAAAAATGTTTTTCATAAGTTGGTGATTCACGTAAATGAACAGCCTGGGATGAGAATGCCTAATGCCATTCTTATTCAGGTGTTTAAGTGATATTTTGTTGTTGTTGTTTGTTTATAGAAGCACAACTACCACAGTATGCAAGTTGCATTTGAAGAAGAGGCATGAGGTAACCAAGTTCTCTTTTGTTATATGCAGCACAAAAAATAGCTACTCTAACATGCAGTGATCGGTTTAGGAAGCCAAAATACTTAACAGTTATCATGCTTCTATGATTGCAGATTAAACTGTGGTACAGGCAACTTGGGATAGAGCTCTGCTGCAGATTTATGATTGCTCTGCTAGTAGGAAAACTTCTTAGATGATGGTGTCTTAGTAATCAGGAACTTTTGAAGTTAAATAGCAGTGCTAAGTACAATGGAGAATTAGCCTCAGGACTTTTCAACAATAAAAGGGACTGCAGAAAGTTAGTTTCCTCTGTAAAACAACAGAATGTGAGCAGACAACATGCAGCTTCTACAACATCAAGGCAATACTGGACACAACAGCACTGAAATCAGACTTCATCTCATTTAATATTGACACTTCATACTGGTATCAGGAGAAAAGACCTGCGGGCTCACGGTAATCATATATGCACACATAAGTTTAACCAAAGCAGAGCACCTGGACATCTCCATTTCTCAGCCCTGTGAATGTTTACCAGCCACAGAGAAAACTCAGTGCTGAGCGTATGTGAAAGCAAAAAATCAATCAATCAGTCAGAGACAGGGAGCCAGAGATGGTGGCAAGTCTTATATACAGAGCACAAGATGTGACTGTTTTCTTTCCTAGCCCACCCCCATATTCAGATCATCAGATGCTCACCAGCATTTTATTACATCATTTGTACTTTCCTCCTAATCACATGGATTTCATTCTCCCATTAGCACTACATCGAAGTGTGCTGCTACAAAACATTGGAAGTGCCAAATTCGCAGTTATGGAGCAATGAAGAACAATGTGTTTGCCATTTACTGATTACTTTTGATGCTAACCAAAGAACAAACCCATTACTTCTTATATGTAAATGCAACCATCTTGAGTTTTTTCCTTTCATGCATTTACTGAGGATCCTTAGGAGAGTGAGAGCTCATCCTCACCCTATACTACTTTGATCTCCTAAGGACACCAATGGCTAAATTCAGTTCCAAAGCAAAGGAAGGTCATGAAATATTAAACTTATTTTTTTCAAAACCAGAATGAAAATACTGTCTTTTCAGGATTTTCTTCACTTGCATCAGAACTGAGTACTCAAGGGTAAACTGTCTTGCTTTGCCATTCAGTTCAAAAGCATGCAATTTTAGTACTCCACCACTGCAGAGAGGCTATAAATCAGCCTGTGTCCAGCAGAGCGGTGATGGCCTCATCTGAAGTTCTCCTGGATTCTGCATTCATTAGCAACCTCTCTGCAGGTGCTCCTTGGGAAAGTACAGGATAATCATATTAACCCTATGTAATTTCCCTCTCTGATAAGGTAAAAAACCTTGGGACTAAGAGAGAAGTAGACTTTGTATTTTGTTGTTAGACTGTGGTGGTGTTCTGAACCACATTCTTTCTAGGAAGGAGAACTGTGTGGCAAATTCAAACTTGTGTATTAAAAACAAACAAAACAAAAACAACCAACAAACAAACAAACACACACACAAAATCCAAACAAACAAACAAAAAAACCCCAACACCCAAACACCACCACTTAAAGGAGTTATCAGTTGTTGTTTTTTAAAAGGGAGAGGGTTGTGCAGGAAATTGTTTTGGATTTGGTACCATTACAAGTTTTCTATAGAAATCTGAATGCAGTGGGACAGTGTCCCTAGTCAGTTTGGAAATGGAACTACCCTGGCAAGGACTTGAAATGCAAAAAGATAAGCAGCACTAACAAGCAGCCTGAGAGAGAAAATAATAATTAAAAAAATAGCTTCAAGATACCATGCAAAAATTCCTTCAGATGACATACACAGGTATGTATGTGTTTGGGCAAGGGTAAGCAAGTGCACAAAAGAGGATGGGAAACTGGTCATGAAGCAAATTGCTGAAGATGATCTGGGACTAAAGTGGACAACTTAACAAATCAAAATAATGTCAAAACCAAACAAAAACAAATTCTGGGGTATGTAAACAGGAAGCCCAGTAGTCTCTTACAGTAATCCTTCCATTTTATTCTGAACTGGTAAAACCTGTGTTAGAATATGCAGTTTTCAGTATAACACTTTAAAATAATCACGGTATCATAAAGGTGTGACAATTATTGTGGTTACAGAATACATGATTTATAAAGAAAGATTGTCCCTTTTCCTTACTTCTCCCCTTATGAGGACCTAATTACATCTTTAGATACAGAAGGGTTTTAGCAATGTTATCTTGTCACACTGAGGCATTCTGGGACTAAGGAATTAGAAAATTATTGATTCTTTAATCTAGGTCAGAAATACATTAGACATATAAAACAATCTAGGTAAGGGTCTGTTACAAACTTTCCCCATACTTAAAGATGAACTTCAGAGATGATGATTAAAATTTGATGATTAAAAGACATTACCTTCCTCTATGTAGAACAGAGACTGAATAAAAGTAATGAAATGTGTAGAAGCACTGGAATGTAACAGGAAGTTATCTTTCAACATTCACTCAGACAACAATGGTTAAGGTTAAGATAGCATTACCTTAGACATGATTTTAAAAGGTAGCATGGACCTTAGAGAAAAACTGATTGTAAAAATGATCCTGAATAGGGCTACCACAATGTTGTAACATAAGAGATCTGCAAATCTAGATTATGATTTCAAAAAGACAAATCTAGAAAGTCAGGGAATTCACCTGGACCGAAAAATCAAACATCTTAATTGGAATTTAACCAAGTCAGAGATAGTACACACTGAGATAGGGGGCACCACATGATGCTGCTATATCCTCATATGAAAATAGTACCGGATCAAACATAGTCCTTTTCTCTTTCTGGAGGTAAGTAAGATAGTTGAAAGAAGGACATAGTCAGAAAGATTGGCAAAGGGACTAATCACTAAAGAGAGCTTCATGTTGTTGGTCATCGAGCGTGGGAACAGCACAAGCATTGCTAGATGTTGAGTAAGAACTTCTGAAACAAATTAACAGAAATAACAAATGTTTAAATAGGCATACACTGGAAAAAAATATCATAAAAAGAACAGAAGCTAGTTTATCATATAGAAGGAATGAATTTGAAGTAAATACTAATCCACTCAAATTCTAAGGCTAGATTAATATTCTGTCTCCATTTTCAAGAAATTAATTTTGAATGCAGAAGGGAGGATGAGTAGCTGATGAGATCAGGAGTCCTTACTTACAGTATAGAAGCACACGGCTAAAAATGTACACCCAATAAATTCAAATCAGACAATTTGGGGTTTTTATTTCCCAGAATGCTGACAGATTTTATACTTGAAATCAGATGTCCTATTAAAAAAAAAAACAAAAAAAAACACGAGGACTAGGTTGTGGGGTTTTTTTTGCTTTAAAAGATGTCAAACTTAAGGAAGCTAAAGAGTAGCCACCACCTATAATACCTGTACATAAAAAGGAGAGAAGAGATGCCCATTAATCTGTGTTGAGTAATATCCTAGAGCTACAAACTAGTTTTAGAGGAGGTAATTAGAAACAGACATAAACAGGAAAAAGAAAGAAAATGCAGCATGTCTTCACTGAAGTTATCTTAGATAAGCCACTTCTTTTTTACTGACATAGCTTTTTCCCCAGCAAAGGTGTTCCTTTGATCCTGAATATGTTCAGCACAGTTGATCTGATTTAACAGGACAAAAATGTATTTATTACCCATACCATTTATCAAAAAGGATAATAACTTGCAGAAAAATTGTAAAGCAGGTGAAGAACTGGCTAAGGGAAAAATGAGAATGGCATTAACTGACAGGGAAACTACTGGCATAGAGGAAAGTTATGAATTAAATGCCAAAAACATGGGTGCTAAATATTTAATTAAAGCTGTGTCATAAAAATGCAACAATATACTGACTCAGTGGTGTGGATGAAAACTCATTAATTAAAATAGACTGAGAAGAAAGAAGATGCAGTTGCCTTACAGAATAGTGAATCCACCAGTGATGTAAAAGCAAAAATGTGATATATCAGGATAAATTTTCCAAAGAAATTGCAAAGTACAAAACACTTGTAAGCAATTAACTGGAGATACAAGGCACTTGACCCGTAAGTAAATTAATCCAAAACAAAACACAGCTTTAAATCACTCAGGCCACTAGTATGACAATGAGAAAATCTGTAGAAGAGAGTGATTCACTAGGCCTACTAAGATCAAATTGTTGCATCCTGATGAAGTAGAAGACTTGTTAAGATAAGGGACATCACCACCCATTGAACTTAGGTAGATGGTCATCAAATTTTGACCAGAAATTTGAAAAAGGTCAAACAGAAGCAAAAGCAGGTTCTGGAGCAGATAGTTATAAAAAGCAGACAGGAGGAGAAGACTTAGTAGTATAGTTCAGAAAAGACTCACATTACATGAATCTTTACAGCATCAGAAACTGGACCTCTTTATCTAGATGGTCATTTGGGGTACACACTCCAGACTGAAATAAGAACCTGTGCTTTTTTGTACTAATAGCAGCCAGCATAGTCATTAAATGTTGTCTGAATGAATACAAGTTTATAGGTTATTTTTGGTCTGGAAGTTGGGTCTTCTGGTCAGAGTTGTTTTTCTTCTCCATCTTAAATATGATTCACTTATTGCTAACATGTGCTGTGCCTGAGTAGCAGGAGGAAACTGTTCTGCCTCTGAAGCATAGGACAAAAAAAAAAAAATAATAAAAAAAAATACAGCTGGCTTGTGTATACACTTGGAAAAAAAAAAAAAAAAAAAGAGGTCTTGCTGTTTTTACTCCTTTAGAAGTGTTGGGCAGCTTGTACTATTAATGCCATATCATTCTTTGAAGGCAGATTCTGATATCTGTGCCAGGAGAAGAAACGACTTTCATCTTCTAAAGGAATTAGTTGCTGGTGCAAGAGGTCATTACAGAATTTTACTGTGAATCATGCACTGGATAATAAAGCCAATAATCTAACAAGACTTTGCATCCCACTATTGCCCTGGGACTCTGAAGAATGCACACTGGAAAAATCAAATGCAATTTGTCTGTGACTGCACTCCACACAATTCGCATTGTTAAAAGAAAACAATCAGCGAAATTCCAGAGATGGACAGAAATGTTTATCACATTAGTGACAGTTATGCACAGAAAAAAACTGTCAGGATAGTAGGATTATACTTCTTTTAAATTCAGGTTTTTTATATAACTGGATATGACCAAAAGTATTTATATAACATTATCTCGATAGCCTGCGAAGTCACAATGGAGCTGTCTTGGACTATAGGAACTGTATGTTGGAAGGCTTACCTATTTATCCAAACATTCAACTACACATCATCACATTCAATATAGGGTCTGACCTCTATTCCAAAATTCTGAGTTATCTTCACATGATTCAAATGATAGGACCCAGCAGAAGAGAGAGTCAGGCCAGGACTGAAGTAAAATATATTTGTGAGATACAAGGTCAATTGTTAATAACTTCATATTTGGGAGGCTGCATAACTAAAATGTCAGAATGAAGAAGTCATGAAAAAATAAGTAGTGAACCTGATTTTTTAAAAAAAAGCAAATGTACAAACAACACCCACCTGCTCACACCTCCATCTTCATGTTTTCTTTGTGTTCTGCCCATACAGACCTAAACACTTGGTGAAGTCAGCAAGGCTGATTAAACACAGGAGCAGGTTGCCTAGAGATATGAAGCCATTTCTAACACTGAGGATATTCACAACCCACCTCGTCAAGACCCTAAGTGATCTGAGTTCATCTCAAAGTTAGACACAGACAAGTCAACAGGAAGCCAAGAGCCATGACCAGGATACTACTAGGGTCACTCACTGCTGACTTTTGAGGGCACACCAGGGAGGCACCCTGCTCTGCTACATGACAGAACACAGCCAGTAAGCACAAGAACTGCCTTCCTTGACTTCACCAGGAGTTCTGGCTTCTCTTTCCCATGCCGCTGTAAATTAACCTCTGTTTGTGCCTTTATCATAGGTGCCTAGAATCCCTTAATCCAAAGAGTTAAGCAAGTGGCTAAACCCACCAAGTCTGCCTCACAAAAAACTCAGAAATGTGGCCATGAAATGCTCTAGGAGAATCCTGGATAGGAGTCAGAGGTGAGGTCAGCCTATCCTTCTCCTGATTATGACCGGCTGTATCAAAAGTCAGCCTATACTACATCACTTGGCATTTTTTCTAGAGTACAAATACTACAAAAATGCTTTGCTTGTGAGTCATTAGAAACTGGATTACCATAGAATAGGAGCACCAGTTGATCTTCCTCTGTGGTTAAAAAAATTATTTTTAAATTTGAATACAACCTCTACTTCTCTTTTCTAAATTACTTTTTAATGTTGAAAATATTTCCTCCGTTTCAGCCATTATTCTTCACTTACAAGAAAAATTATCAAATTACTAAATATCCTACCAAATCATGGCACACTTTAAAAAAATTCTTAGCAATTCATTTGGAATTTTTTAAAAACCTACATCCCAGGTAGCAGTAATTTCTGAAGTCAAGGCCCAAGCTGATATATTTGGAGTTTCCATACATCAGAGAATTCTGTTACGAAATCCTTACACAAAGGTTACTGGCTTAATGATGCATACACCATATCACAGGCAGACGTATTTCCATACTGTATTTGAACATAGCTACCAAAACCAGTTTCAATTAAATAGGGTCTGATATACCTAAACGGACAAAAGTCAGTTTAGAGAGGTCCCACAGTAAAATCAAGATTTACTTATATAGCTATATATGTAAATACATGCATGTAAAAAGCCACATAAAACAGGATATCTCTTCATACTCATGAGACTCCAATCTGTTACCTGTGAGCAGGAGTTTTCTCATGGTGAGGTCTGGAGGTAATTTTAGCACCCATTTTTTGCAGTTATTCCATTTCCCAAACTCTGTCTTTCATCTCTTATTTCACAAGAGCCATGTGAGCAGTGCCTCAACTGTTGCTTCAAAAACACTGGGATAGCAGGAAAAGGCCATCTCTTCCTAAACAACCCTATGCAATGCTGCAAGCTTGGGACAGAGTGTCTGGAAAGATGTCCAACAGAAAGTGACCTGGGGGTTCTGATTGATAAGTGGCTGAATATGAGCCAGCAGTGTGCCCAGGTGGCCAAGAAAGTCAATAGCATCCTGGCCTGTATGAGAAATAGTGTGGCAAGCAGGACCAGGGAGGTGATTGTCCCCTGTACTTGGCATCAGTGAGACCACACCTCGAATACTGTGTCCAGTTTTGGGCACCTCACTACAAGAAAAAGGTAAAGGGCCTTGAAAACAAGTCTTATGAGGAGCAGCTGAGGGAACTGAGGCATTTAGTCTGAAAAAAAGGATGCTGAGGGGATACCTCATCACCCTCTACAACAATCTGTAAGGATGTTGTAAAGCAGTAGGCACTGGTCTCTTCTCACAAGTAACTGGTGATAGAACAAGAGGAAATGGCCTCAAGCTGCACCAAGGGAGGTTTAGACTAGACATTAGGAGGAACTTTTTCACTGAAAGGGTTGTAAGACATGTTGCCCAGGGAGGTGGTTGAGTCACCATCCCTGGATGTGTTTAAAAGTTGTCTAGATCCTGTTTGAGAATATGGCTTAGTGCTGGACTTGGTAGAGTAGGGTTAATGGTTGGACTTGATGGTCTTAAAGGTAGGTCTTTTCCAACCTAAGTGATTCTGTGGGATTTTGTGAAACCAAAGATAGAGAGCAAGAATGTACATCCCTGCTAACTCAGACAAGCACCCTGAAGGACAAAGGAGTTCTGTTCTGTTCAAGATCAGAAGATAAATCAGCACATGTGGCTCTTACGGTATTTTCCTAGTGTTACAGTCCAAATGAGCACTGAGCACTGGGGCACACTGTCACCCCAGAGAATACAGTGTCCTGGATTTGCAAGTTTGTTGTGTTTGTTTTTTGTTTTGTTTTGTTTTGTTTTTCTTATAACAGTAAACTTTGTTTTAGTGGAATGGGTAAGATCTCAAAATAAATTATTTTTTGAAGTCTTCTGCATAAATTATGATGCACTGATCTTCATTCCCTTATGTTTCTGTCCAGGTAGCCAAGTAGATGATTAAACAGTGATTCTAACCCACAGCATGCTTTATCTTGAGGAAAACTAAATCTGAAAAATGGAATTCTTCCTTATATGGAATTATAAATCCACAGCCAGCTCTCCTAGTTTCATCCTCTTTGCAAGCACCATTCTTGCAACGGGGCAAAGTACCGAGACACAGCTTGTCCTAGGCAGTACATCACAAGTTTTGTTGACTGATATTTCCATCACTTCTCTCTTTGATGCAGATGCCTCACTGAGTAACATTTTAATTTTGTCTAGAACTATGGCAACCTGGGCAGCTGCCAGGACGCAGCTTTGGTTGACAACTCAAAAGAGTGAATCTCAGGCAAAACAATTACTGGTAACTGTTCTTTTCTAGGGAGGCAGACTTTCTGGCAAATTGCACAACTAAGTCAGAGAATTCAGACAAGGAGAAATCTAGCGTGCTTTGCCCAGAGGAAGGAATGCAGGTTTTTATAGTGTGGAAGGAGGAATTCTTTTGGTCTCTCACTGTAGCTCCAAATACCAAAGCTGTCTGTGACAAAGGTCTGCCCTGAAGGTTCTCCATAGTGTCATGGTAGGCACCATCCCACCTGGGCAGTTCAGGGTCTCAAACCTTCCTAAATTATCCACAGAAGAAGCACTACTGAAGCTTTCCTGTGGATGCATTAGCTTTGTAGTGGACAGACTTGTTGCCTCCCAAGCCCAGTGCTGTTCACCCAAGCACACCAGCTCGCTGGTTCGGGTGATGCAGCCCTCCACTATACTGCAGAGAAATATCTGCAGTACCCTGCAAAAGGCCCCCTGCCAAAAAGGTAAAATTCTGCCTTCAGGGTTCTGTTTTTAAGGCACAACCTATTGAAGCCCATCACAATTCCCTCCCAGCCAGCAGCTCAGAGCAAGTTCTACCATAACAAGCTCTAAACTCCCTTAGACTCCTACACAGTGTCTTTCTAACAACCTCACTCTCTCCTCTCGGTTGATAATATTAAACAGACTTTCTAGGCACCGGCTTCTCATTCCCCCAGTGCTGCCAGGCAGCACCGGCCACACCTAGGAAAACTGCTTCAGTCATTGGCAGCACAGTGGCAACTGAAAAGTGAAATCCGTCCAAAGAATTTGCTTAAATCATGCTTGGAGAGACGCTGGAATTGGTTGTGAATTGCTGAGCTTAAGCCTAGGCTTTCCTTATTTCCCCATGCTTGATTTGCAACTTGCTTTTTGGTCTTACATTCCCCTCCTCACATCCCTATATATACATTAGCAATTGGCGGCTTTTTCTAGTAGCAAACACTGAGAGTCAGTGACCATTTGTGAGCACCCTCCCCTGCAAAATGTGTAGCCACATAGACTTGCTAAAGATACATAAATCTTATACTATTTTTTTTAATCTGATTTTTGCCTTTTGAAATATTTCAAACCTCTAGTCTTTTTATTGGTGTTTTTTATTAGATACCTATTAAATAGATATTCTACATCTACTCTCTCTATCAGCAGTTTACAAGTACAGCCCAACTTACAGGCAAGCTTAAACAAGCTGTAAGGAAAAACAGTTAAGAAGATTCTGTCCCCAAGGAGTTTGCAGCCTAATTCTTATACAAACAATGTTGGTTTATTTCTAGCCAAGAGTCAGAAATCTAATGGTGTTTAATAAGACTTGCACACACAGAGAAAGTTTTTGCTGACAAAATACTAGTTCAAACTACCCTTTTCAAACAAGGGGGAATTTTATTTCCCTTCCTATATTTTTAATTTAATGGTTTGCATAATTTTGCTTCCATAATATCCAGTAACAGCTAATACTACTGTTTGCTTTCCATTTGTTTCTGCTTCCTGCTGTTGAATGAACAATCAGTGTTTACGGATTAGCAGCAGTTGTAAAGTGTCCTGACTTTCTCTTCCATTTCAAAGCTATGTGTGAGAAGCACATTATATTGGTTGCTCTGGCATTTTTGGAGTAGCTTAGGCATTCACAGTGCAAACCACTGTTATTCATACTGTTATAATTCCTCTGCAGTTAAGTCATTACTAGCAATCAGAGCAGGCTTGTAGTACAATTCCTTATTTGGGAATGTCATGTGAGATGCCCAGAGCAATATGAAAAAATAAAGGCCAACTTGTCTGGCTGTGGAGGGATTTATAGCAGGCCCACTGGCAGAGATCTGCTGGGAAGTATTAAGAGCTCCTGCTTAGCTGATCATATAAACACCCAAGCCAGCAGGTGCATTACATTTGTACACTATCTTTTTCCTTCAGGTGCAGTATTAAAAATCCTGTCATCACAGCATGTTTATAGAAACTTGAATTATAATGGTCTTTTCCTGCAGATGGTTGAGCTGAAGTTTTTCTTTAGGTAAATGTAAGATTCATTTAAAATCACTTAAATATTTTTGGTTCTGATTTTTAACAATGGCAATATTGCTAAGAAAAATTCTACTTCAGACAGCATTTTTCTTTTAGTAAGAAAGAAGCTTTTCTTATAGTAGAAATATCTGATTATCAGTTACTAAAAACAACATCTGAGGGTGTTTGTTTTTAAACAGCTGGACTCAAACCACACTCCTTCCTTTCAAAAACACAGATATCTGGCCCAAATGTGAAAATCTGGAAAAATAGCTTTAAACTGGACAAAAAGCCATAAATTTTATTATTAGTAATTATCCATTTTTTAAATGTAAAGAACATTTTATTAGATTAAAATGTGATCTATTTAGTAGATCATACCCTAGGGAAAGCCAAAACTGAAGTTAATGAATGAAGTTATATCTCAACTTAGGAACAACTTGCAACGTCTTACTTTACATGGGAAAAACCAACCCACTCTATGGTTAATGAAACCATCTTCTTGGATCGTCAAAGAATTATTGTCAGGAAATGGATAAATTAATGTTTTATTTGTAACTTTAACTTAGCTCTCCATCTCAAGTGCTTTAATACACAGACTTTATTTGCACAACCACATTCTTTCCTGCTTTCCATAGCAGCTCTATGTGATACATAACTATTTTCTACTGTAATGCTTGATGAGTCATTACTGTAGAAGAAACGGAGCATGTTTGCAAGCATGTGTATTTAATGGCATTATAATCAAGTCAAGAAAATCCTTTCTTCCTGTAATCTCCTTTTATGGAATTCAGGACAACAAAACAGAACAAAAGCATTATTTCATAGGTACAGTGCCATATTCACTGATGAAGACTTGAATTAAATCTAAAATCCAGTCTATTAAACCACTGGTGTCCTGCTGTAACCTGAGCTAAGGCACTTCAGCTGAAGTTTTACAATATGGATGATTCCTTTTTGCTTTTCAACAAGTGCCAGTACTACTAAGAAAAGGTCAGCTTCAGAAAATAGCTATTTCTTATTAAGAACTTTCTTTTGTAATAGAAATAGCCCCACTTCATAAATATTTTTTGCTTTAGGTTGCCACCACCTCTCTTGCCCTCATTCTGACTATTTTTTGAACTCTTTACATTGCCAGAAAATTAATCAGCAAGCAAAAATAATAGGTTTCTATCTCTTTAGAGAGGAGAACTGCCCACACTCATCGGAGTGGGAGATGAATGGCAGTGTCAGCCCAAGGGAAGTAGGGAGATGACCTTTTGGCAAATGCAAGGTACCAGCTGACCAACTTTGACACCCCATTCTGACTCTTTAAGCCTCATATCATTCCCTGTCAATTAAGTATGACAGCATTCATTACTTTGTAAGAACGTACCAAGGGTAAACGTCAAGGTTTACAAGGTACACATTAAAAAAGACAAGAGCTTTATATAAGCAGTGGGTAAACCTGTTTACTGTGGTGATAATATGTCTCATTCTGCAGACAGAGAGTTTGTGCATAAGTGTCTTAAAATGGAAACTCATTTATTTGGTAAAATACTTTGTTGTGTCATAGCTGGTATTCTATCTCCATGCAGTTTTGCTAGGAAGATCCAGAAGAGTTAACATTCATAATAGGGGAAACGCTTGCACATGAAGTGCTGCTCCAGGTTAAATTTTCAGAGATGATGAGCACCTCTGACTAAAGAATTTGGTGCTAGGAAAATCTGTATCAAATCATATGCATTGTGCTGGAGACCTCCTCACCTAGCACCACCTTAAGTATATCCTCCCTCCTCCCCACAAAAGTCATCCTGGTATTTTAGCATTTGCAGTGCAGCAAAGCAGACACTCTCCTGCTCTGTAACCTCATATGTTACACTGATTATTCTCATCCGTGATCTGCTCACCAGCTGCTCCTGGTGAAGGAGGGACTTGGGGAGGAGGCACAGGCTTTGCAACATGTCCGGGGCCAGGGCTGCACCAGGCCCTGGCCTTCTTTGTGTTGAATGAGATTCCCTAGTTCATTGCATCTGGAAGTGCCCCCAGTGTGCTTTAGTACCTGCAGTACCAGTTGCAGAGGGACAAAATAGCCAAGAGCTCTGCAAAAACTGCAGCAAACCAGACAGAAATAACTCAATACATGCCAGTGTCAGTGACAGGTTGAGCAGTGATTTTGATGACAGTAGGAGCCCTGCACATGGGGATTACTAGCTGCCAACAGAATCCTGGGTTTGCAAATGCTCGAATACACTAGCCTGAGGGATTTGAAATATACAGAGAAATTGAGTGGGAATACCAGACTGATTAGTGTTTATGAGTCTGAGAAGCTTCTCTGTAAGAGCTGATCCCCCTTACCCAAGCCATTTACTGGTGTGAGCATAGTGTTGGCTGAAGCCAGCCTGTTCCTCTCTCACAGACCTTGTATGACAAGTCAGCCCAATAGGGTTTAGTGACCTGGTAGGCATGCTGGACCTTTAATCAGCTGTCTCAATATTGTGTCTACTAGAAATTGTAAGACCTGATCTGTGATTATCAGACCTGATCTTTTTTCCTGGTAGACAAGGACCTGGAGGTGGCGATCTATAGCCAGTTGAATATGAGCCAGCAGTGTAACCAGATGACCAAGAAGGCCAACACCATCTTCACCTGTATCAGAAGTAGTGTGGACAGCAGATCTAGAGAAGTTAAGGTCCCCCTGCGCTTGTCACTGATGAGGCTGCACCTCTAGTACTGTGTTCAGTTTTGGGGCCCCTCACTATATAAAGGACATTGAGGTGCTGGAGTGTGTCCAAAGAAGGGCAACAAAGTTGTTGAAGGGTCTAGAGAACAAGTCCTATTGAGGAGCAGCTGAGAGAACTGAGGGGGTTTAGCCTGGAGAAAAGGAGGCTGAAGGGACCTTATCACTCAGAAAAGCTTGCTTTCATCCTATAGATAAAACGAGGAAATTTAATTCTGAGAGTTGGAATGTTCTGCACTTTACTCCATAGTGCCTTTACTGGCATTTATGCAAAGCTTTACAAATGCATAGTCTCTCTACTATGCGTGTGCTATCACTACCAATTAGCAGTTGTTAGGAGTCCAGCAAACTTTTAGTCACAGAGCAAATGAGCAGTGAGGGAACAGCTATACCCTGGAAGTTTTTCACAGTTCATTTGGAGTTCAGCCTCCACAAGGCACCACAAATATCGCATACTGCGTTCTGATTCACTGAAGCTAAACCCAGTTTCTAGGCTTCATTAGTTATTTTTCAGTTTAATGGTGAAAGTAACGGACTGATGACGGTGGCTGACTGTGGATGCTGTCTCTGCAAACTTCCCTTAGGAGCTCAGCTGAGGTTCCTCTCCTGACCCACATTTGCCTCAGCATTGCACAACTTGGGGTCTCTTGAGGAGAAATTGCAGATCATGCCAAAGTGCAGACAGTATAATGGCAAGGTGGGGAAACACTAATTAGGTGTCACTTTGAGACCACCAGTCTTATTTAACTGTGAGGTCAAGCTGACTGAAACCTTGTCTCCAAGCTAGATACGGACAAAGTGTTTTGTGAGCAATATTTTTATAAGGTCTTCTTTTTCTTCTATTTGTACACAGGAAGCAGACTAAAACTCTCAGAAATGTGTTCTTAGTTGTTTGTTGAGCCATTTTTGTTTGTGACCACAGAGGCATGAGTAAGGGCTGGACTATCTGTTTTTCTTTGTATTGTCAGTCCCCCAAACATGATCAGATCCAAAAGTTAATTCATGCTTTCTCTGTCTTTTTAGACTCAGCAGAAGAAAACAGAAAGAAAGGGAAAAACAAACAAACAAACACAAACAAACCAAAACAAACCAAAGGCATGTGTATCCACCCAGGACAGTAGAGGGCATTTTGATCTAAACTCTTCAGTTTAGATTGTGTATGTATGTGCAGGTTGGACTTAAAAGCATTCTCTGTACCAACTGTTATGGCCCAGGAAAAAGCCTGTCAAGGCCCCTTGGTTCCTGGTGGTGTTCTTTTTTCTTTGGGCATAGCCTTGAGGGGTCTAATACTGTGCTCTTCCACTCTGACCGCAGTCTTTGAAGAACAAAATTTGTTCTGAGGGAGTTTTTTATCTCCAGCAACAGAATAATCTGCTGCAGCTACTGTGAGGATGGGTTACTTGTTAAAGACAACAACCTCATGTAATGCAGCCCATAAAGACTGCACTAGAGACAACATCCAATTAGAAGCCCTGTATGCCCAAACAAAGAAACATACTTCTTTGCATAATGGAAGTGACAGGGGGACTGCACAGTGCCATAAATTTGAAAAGTCAAACAAGAAGAATATTGTTTTCTTCCTCTCTCTCTTTTTAAAGACTCTCTCAAGGGGACAGGAAACCAGTTTAATTCCAATGATATAATACTGCCTAAACTGGCCATGGTTCAGGTCCTAGTAGTGACGGCAGTGTAATGCTATGCCTTTTTCTGAGCTAAGCTTGTCTTACTTAAGCTTTGACTTGAAAGATACTGAATGTTTAAAAGGGAAACAAATGATGTAGTTTACATTTGACAAGTGTACTCATGTTCTAACTCTGAACTATAATAAATGAAAGAATTAGAGAAAGACGAACATTCATGTTAACCTCTGAGAACCAGGTAATGGATGACTTCTCCTTCATAATGCATGAAACCTTAATACAAGTAGGAAGAGAGACTGCACCTATTAGAGACTTGTGACACCACAGGGGCTTTGAAAGATTCCTTCCTTCTAGAAGAGTGAAGAAATCTTTAAACAGTTATTTTTCTGTCTTATGTCCAAATGCTACTCAATTCAAAATTTAAGAAGTTATTAAATTGTCTGACTTAGAGAATGTAGGTCTGTCATTTGAGAAATAGGCCTATCTCATAGTGAGTAGTTGTTTTCCCTCATGAAATTGCAACAGCAGGAAAACTAAAGCTATTTTTCAGGCCTTGCCAACAAAAGAATTCTCATGAAGAAAAATATTTTCAAACTCAATAATTGGGGGTTTTTTTCTGAACAAATTACATGGAATAAACAGAGATTACGTGCTTAGCTTTGTCGTATGGAGGTATATGAGATCTCAACTTTAATGCATTTTCCTTGACTTTGGTTCTTTTCAACTTCAACTAATGACTATCAATTGCATCTAGGAATTTTACTAAAGCAACAAATGGCAAGGAAACATGTTTTTCTTTTTCATCTAATTATATGTTTACCATGTTTATCTGCACGTGTTAGAAAACGTTATGGAAAAATTAATAAAAGCTAGTATTTGGATGGCGCTGTCCTTAGATTTCAAGATATGTAAGCTGTCCTAACTTATAAACCAAAATTTATTTAAAAGCCCATGCTCACAGAGAAAGGTAAATTATGTTATGAGGCATCATCTATGTTGGTGTCTACTTCTTGTGCACTGTAAGTTTCTGTCACCATCATCATTTATACGCCCTTTAGGAAAAATTGACTGCTCCAGTAGTGTAACTACTGGTTCATTGCCATAAAAAGATGCTTTATAGTTTTGTTGTCTTTCTACCAAGCTCTGTCTCTGTATATTTAATGGTTGTGATGCTTCCTGCTTCCATTTGAAAATCCTTAGTGGTTAGGTGTTTTTTTTTGTTGTTGTTGTTTTGCCCTGGTAGAAAAGTCCAATGCTAAAATTAATGATCTAGCATACTAGAATGATTCTGCTCCTCGAAAGAGGAAGAAAAATTACTCTGTTGACACCTAAACAAAGATGTAGTATTTATTTGTAATTTTAGAATTGTAATTTAAAAAAATCTTTAAGTTTATGGTTTTAGAATTGGAAACAGATTAGGAAATATGCCTGGCCTTCTGTTAAGGTAATTCATGTCAAATTCAACACTGAAAATATCACATTAAAAGAATAGATAGACCTCTAATTTATTATTGTGTTTGCAGCTTGTAGAGGAGCAATATTATAGGTCAGACTATGTGCCTTGTTTTCTGTAACGCCTATACTCATGATCACAAAAACAGAGAAACAAGAATTTCCTCACCAGATAAAAAGAAGTCAGGGAAAATGATGGACATTTCTGGGTTTTTATTTCTTTCACATTTTTGTTGGAAACTGTAAAAGGTACAGACCTCTAGTTTTTCACCAAATGCTAACATTTTTCTTCGGTGAACAAGTGGAAGCTTTCTGTGAATGCTTGTTGAACGAAAAATGGAAAAATTATTTTAATTGGAAATCTGAAAATTTATGTAGGAACTTCCACCACGACACATGAATTCTCCTTGATAGAGAAACTTTCTCCTAACAGAAATGTAACTCAGCATCTTTTTAGGCATTCTGCGTTCTTCCAGGTACTGTACACCATATTTTACATTGCTTAGGTTGACTAAGTCTCCATACACCATTACGCTTAGTCAATGCAGAAGGATTCTTGGGACTGGTCTTTAGACAGTGGCATTTGGGGGAATCTCAGTTATGCAGGGCATTCACAAATGTATGTAGTGCCACTCACTGACTGCTACAAAGGGCCTATTTTTTAAACTGTCAAAGGAACACTTGTGGCATTGCGGAAACCAGAGAAAAGCTGTCAATTCTATTATTAAATTGACATTCCACACATGCTACTTTCTGATGGCAGTCCATAATAAAGTTGCCCTATTTCTTTGCCCTCTATTCATGTCACTACCTAAAGTTTTCTCTTGCATGTCCCACAGACACTGACAGATTGAGCATCAGACATGTAAGCTCAACAAGAGGTCGTCATTGTGGTGCAGTGACAGACGTTTACAACACCTGAAAAAGAAGAGGGGAGGAAGGTCCTAAAGCACTCTTGGTACCCTAGGCTATTACAATGCATGGAGCAAGGATGGTGACATCTCCCAGGGTATTGTCAATCAAGGGGTACTGAGACAAAGACAGACAACAGGGACCATTGTAATCCTATTGGAGTGAAAAGGGGGGAAAAAAAGCATAACAAGGCTTTGTTTTGGTCTTCAGAACACAGACACATCTGTGTGTTTCTCTAACTGCTGCAAGCTAATAGGAGAACATGGGTTGATCTGACCCTAATGGGAACTGATACAAATTGGATGCTAATTCCATTGTGTCTAGTTCTCCAGTGAGGCCATTCTGCCAAGTGGCCTGCCCAGGAAAACGAGATCCCACTTCCCATGCTTGTTTGTTTACAGACTTGTGTAAAAGATATAGGTTGCAGAAGCCTGGATTTCCCAGGTAAGCTGTCCCACCATGCTTCCTGCTGGGCAGCTTCTGTGAAGATAACAAGACTAGCTATCGCTCACCCTCAGGGGTGTCTTGCTTAGTAAGAGCCTGTGATTGACAGCTGTTAAGAAGAATGACAAGATATTTTACATCTGTTTAGTGTCTTGACTATCACCCATTCCTTCCCACACTGGCTTTTGTCATTCCTCCTATATCAGGAATCCTTCTGCTGCCAATGCAAATGCCAGGCCACTGTGGAGCTATAGTGCCACACAGCATACATTATACAAGAAATGAAAAGTGGATCAGGGTCATTGCATAGGGGAATGCAATGATTCCAAAGCACATTCATTGGTTACTCCAGACCTAAGATTTGGGACCAATAATTGGACCACCAGCTCTTCTGTTGTGCATATCAAATTTGAGAATAAAACAAATACATGTGGAGCTTTTTTAACATTTTTTTTTCCTTTGCCTTGCAATTTACTTACTTTGCAGCAAACCTTAAGTCTTCCTCCAGTGATAGTGCATGAATAATGTAGCACATCTACAGTACTTATTATGCAGGCAAAACTCATATTTCCCCATTCTTATAGCATTCACAGAATAATTAGGGGCTTTGAATTTTCATAGTCTCTTTTTTCACATCAAGTTTGCTAATTATTAAGTAACACTTTTTGTAGCCTGAGAGAGGTAGAATATACAGTATAAATAAAACAGTAAAGTTATTTTTGAGAAAATTTTATTATATGACTTCAAATACCAGTTACAACAGACAAAACTGTAGAATGCAAGTAGAATGTTTTGTCCAGTTTATAAGGGCAATGTTTTTTACTCTAAATCTGGCCCAACAGCCACAAATGAAGAAAAGGAATAAAGCTCACAATGCAAAACCGTAAATGACCTGCCCAATGAAGACGGTCCAACTAGAAAAGATGTAGAACTGCTTAAAATAAACAACTATTTTAATGAACCCATTCAATCTTCATTACTCTTCAACCCACTCCAAGTCAAAAGACTGTGTAAATTATTAGCTCTGCAGCATGCCTGGAATGTTAACAAATCTGGGTTCTGGAGCAGCAGTGGCAAGTGAACTTCAGAGTAAAGTATCCTTCACAGGATTTTAGTCAGCTTCAGAAGTATCATTATCCTTCAGCTAAAAACATCTCAAGCCATTTTAACCAATTATAAATTCAGCTCACTGTTTTTCCAGTGGCAGAGCAAACTACAGAGCACCAGTTTGCTGCATTCTTGGTGGAAAATTCTAACGCACTAGAGAAGCACAGCACTTTCAAATTGTCCTTGGGCTGCATGCATCCTCTATGCTCAAGTTAGAAATGTCTGGATAGCACCACCCAGATCTTCCTGGTGTCTTTTTCAACCCAAAGAGACATGTCAATATTGTTTACTTCAGGAGCTAATAACAGAATTACCTGTAACAGAGCCAGTGGGATTCTGCATCCATGTTAGTCTACTATGGGAGACTAACATAGACTAATCAAATGGGATACAGTCTGGTTTCCTAGGCTGCAGAACTGAAAAGTGAGTGCCTGGCAAGTAAAAGAGATGTAAAAATCCTGTGAGCATAGCTGAAACACAGCATCTTCAAAGAAGAAATTAAACTAAGGTGATGAATCTTGTGTATGAGATGTTACATACCTACCAGGCAGCAGGGAAAGCGACTTTTCTGCTCATCTCAATCTCTTTCATTCTTTGTGAAAAGAAAATTATGGAAAATCATACTCTTTCTTTTTCCTATGGCTTGTAGTACTTGCTCTCCCATGTTTTCCCTCTTAACTAGTGTCACTGGGAGAGCTGGTGAAAATGAAGCCCTTAAGCACATGTGTGATGGGCACTCAGTAGGTTGCTTGGTCCACCTATCATTGACAGAGCTGCTACTGAAGACTCATTTAATGTAAGCCACTAAAAACCAGTTATCTAATTACCAGTTGGAACTCCATTCAATAATTAAAATCTACAATAATCAAATCTACAGGTTTGATACAAAAAAGTTTGCTACCAGACCTGCAGCCTAGTCAGATCTCAGTATAAGCAATACTGTGCAGTCTAACAGTCTTAATATATTCCCATTGTTGCACCTCCTCAATAAGATGAAGGAGAAAATTAGTTCTTCTAAATATACTTTTAAAACATAATGATGGAAAAGTAGTGAAAGGAGGCAGGTTTTGCATTTAGCTTTCTGGCCTCTGAGGACCACAGAGAAAACTTTGGCTCTTGTTTTATTTCTCTGGCAGATAGCTTTATTTTTACTGTAGAACATATCTGTTGGCATAACAGAGGAACAGGAGGCTGGCAAAATGGCACTAAACAAATAGTCTAGATCTTTTCCAAGCTGTTGCTGCTGCCACCACATAACTAAGAGCTTAATAAAATGTGCTACCAAGATGCAAATATCTTGCATGCATTCAAGCGTTTTCTTTATTAACTTAAGTGATAAACCTGCCCATTCACTGCACATGTTCAAGTACTAGAAATCTTGACCATCTGAGCCAAAATCTAATACAAAAAACCAAAGTGATTTTCAGATGATGATGATAACATCCAATATATTCTTTTCCCAGTTCCAAAATAGGAAGACTGAACAAGACTCCTGCAATCTGCTGGTTCACAAGAGAGAAGAAACTATTGTGTGGGTTTGAACTCTAGTGTGTTGTTGCCTTTAAGCATTTGGTGGTACTCACTGCTGCTTAAGAAGATATTTAGAATTCCAACATGAAAGGTCTGTTTCATATTTTAAGCCCAATAAATCTTGATCACAGCTCTCAATTGAGACAGCAGTCTGGCAAAACTACATGGACAGCAGACACTTTACTGTGGCTCTTTCTCCCCATTCAGCCTCTCCCTCCCCCACCTCCTCCAAATTGAAGTTTATTGTTGCCAGAAAAAACAAGAAACAGCATATCTGAAATTTAATCTTCCTTAAATTTGCAGAGCAAGCCTACAGAGACGATTAACCATATAAGCTGGGTATATTTTATTTTTCCTCTTGAGATATGTGTCATGCTTCCCTCGCCCAGTGTTTTCTGTTGTTACCGATTATCAAGTTTCACCCATCAGTAGATCCAGTCTTAGCAAAGGCAGGACTGTTTTTTGGTGGCTTTGGTATTTGGGTTTTGTTTTCCATACACCTTTGCCATGAACATAAAATCAGTTTAATGCAGCTACTGCTGTGAAAATATTGTTGACAGATTAGTGTAACAGGAGCAAAGAGTAACTAATTTGGTGTCTAATTAAAACATACTAGTTACAATAAAGTCAACAAGGGTTTTAAGGAGAACATCTTTTTAGTATAATTCAGAAAATTACCTTAGCCATGGCTTTCAATCAACCCAAGACGCAGACAGCTCTAATGTGCCTCTCCTTGCCACCAACACTCATCTGACAGGGATATTGCTACAGCTAGCTGGAGAACAGCTGGTTGGTACTGTACAGTTTGTCCTGATGTTAGTCTTTTTTGAGACCAAAGCCTACTTAGGCATGATCTAGAGCCTGTTAAAGCCTCTGGTAGCTGCAGAGGGTTTTGGGTAATGGGTAGATCTATGGGCTTGGTTTAGTGTAATGGCTAATCAGTCCTTGATTCTCTTCTTGTTGATTATCACTTAGGACTTAAACAAAGAGTATGTGAGTATACTCTGTGAGGCACTGATGTTTCCTTGTTTTCACTGGATGGATCTTCCTCAGGAGAGCTATCAGTGTGATTACAAGCCAAATGTGACAGCAGAGTATGCCAGCAGATTGATGAAGATGTTTCATTTCTAACAACAGAATATTAGCATTTAGTTATGCAGACATCTACAGCTCTTAGGCAGGAAAAATGCAAAGACTGAGACTTCTACAATATAACTGTAAATGAGTCTGCTTGCAGACAAAGTTGGAAACACAACTGAAGCCAGACTGAATACGTAATATTATTATTGTTCATAGATCCACTGCTGCATAAGAAGGGACTACTAAGGAAAGCCTTAGTTTCAATACCCTCAAGGATGAATTATCTATCAGAGGTATTACTACAATGATGGCCTAAACTAAAAGCAGTCACATCTTGTGACTGCATGTGTATGACAGAACAGATTTTATTTTGGCAGAAAGAAATAGCACAATAACTACCAGTTTAATTTTTGGCTCTGCTTTGCCATACTCATGGCATACATGAGAACACGTGTGAATCCAAAAGAACAGGAAGAACAGAAAACCTAAATCCAATTAAATAAGCTTGATCCAGTTTGTGCTCCAAAATTCCTACAGATCTGGATGCAAAACTTCAGTTTCACTCGTGTGACTGATTTTGCAGTATAGTATGTGACAAAAACTCATTATATCCATTATTTTTGGCCATTTTATAAGGCAATCTATTCATGTTTAGAGAATAGTTACAGAGGCTGGTTAGAAAGCCTGTTCTTAATACTAAGGGAAGGCCTTTATTCTGGAAAAGGGCCCTATTCTCTTTAGTTCACTCTTAGGTCACACTAAAGCAAATGCAGTGAAGAGCAGTTCTCATAGTAGGAGGCTTAAGTACCAGAGTTTACTCAGAAATTACCTGGGACATAAATATGGAGGTAGCAAAGGGAATGTTGGAAGTATTTTGAAGCAAGAAGAACGAGTTGATACCAAGACATTGGCCCCTACACAGCTCCACCTGGACAACTCCAGTGCCATGAGCAATTATAGAGATATCTCAGCTCACCACCTGAAGCTTAATTTTGTCGCACACAAAGGAGTTACACAAGGGAGTAATTCTGTATGTACAATGTGAAGAACTGGTCTGCCTTCTACCTGGCCTGATTCTTCATGTACTTCAATTATCCTGGAAAGAGGGACTTGGGGTGAGGTGCAGAGAGGAGAAATTACACATAGACACATACACATAGACATCTCAAAAAAGATTATGATGCTCAGCTTTCTTCCAATCAATGACTGAAAGAATCCTTTCGGCTCATTTTGGTGTTTTGGTTTTTATTTCAATTTGGTTTTACTTGAATATGTTTACAAGAATTTCCAGACTTTTCACTTCATGGCAGACATTGCTACAGGCCAATGCAAAGGTAAAATCCACTGAATTCACCATCTCTCCTCCATCCCTGTCACAACTCCACGCAATTATATATTAAAAGCAATGCAAGGCCACATTTCATGAAGAATCCTTTTTCTTCTTGGAGAACTGCTTTAATCATGTTGAGCTAGTGGGATTTTCTTTTTCTTTCAAAGGCAGAAGAGAATGGAGAAATAATATGGAAATGGTAGTTCTTAAATTAATAATTTTAATGGAAACAGTCTATTCCTACATACTTTGGTTTGCAACACATTTTTTCTTTTAAAACATCTGATAAAAAGAAGGGCAGCACTACTCTCAGCAGGAAAAAGGAACCCCAAAAAAACTTTATTTTCTGCTCAGCAGCATTCAGAAGTCTCACAAACAACATTCTTTATAAAGCTGTTACTGTATCACAGGCCAGATTAAAATGAATTTACTAAGTCCTAGTTCTCCTTAGATCTAAATCTGTCTTTAGATGACCTTCCTGATTTAATGCAGATCTCATAAGCATGCTCAACATCCTTTCCTATATATTTGGTAGAAGTGACTGAAATGGAATGCAGTATCATATCTGCCCATATTTGTAATTTATCTGGGAAGTGTTCCTATAAATGATAAGCACGGTTCTCCCTTTTTCTGTTATGCTTTTATGAAAGGCTCATCTAACCCATTGATATCCTGAGTAGGTGTTCCATTATAAAGGACATAGTGTTTTTGCTATTGTAATACTGTGGATTTTTTTCCTGCCAAAGGTATTAAGTTTTTGAACTTAAAACTACTGAGGGAAAAAAAGAGAAAACTCAGAATAGCTCTTTCTCTGGATTTGTTTTTCTTTTTTAATGGACTGATCTATATTTAGATGCCATTGCTCAAAATACACTATTTCTAGACCTCACCTAGCTCAAATTTCATAGAATTATCAAAGAATCATAGAGTGGATTGGGCTGGAAGGGACCTTAAAGATCATCTAGTTCCAAAACCCCTGCCATGGGCAAGGACACCTTCCATTAGACCAGGTTGTTCAAAGCCCCATCCAACCTGCCCTTGAACACTTTCAGGGATGGGGCATCCACTTCTCTGGGCAGCCTGTGCCAGTGTCTCATCACCCTCATAGTGAAGAATTTCTTCATAATGTCTAACCAAAATCTCCCCTTTTCTGGTTATAATTCATTACCCCTTGTCCTATTGCTACACACCCTTGTAAAAAGTCCCTCCCCAGTTTTCCTGTTGGCCACCTTCAGATACAGGAAGGCCACTATAGGGTTTCTTCAGCCTTCTCTTCTCCAGTCTGAACAGCCCCAACTCTCTCAGCCTGTCATCATAGCAGAGGTGCTCCAGCCTTCTGATTATCTTTGTGGCTCTTCTCTGGACTTGCTCCAACAGCTCCATTTACTTCCTGTTCTTGAGACTCCAGAACTGGACACAGCACCCCAGTTATTTTATATATATATAATATATATATATATATATACACGGTGTAATAATGTAGACAGTCCCATTTGGCAATTTCAATGTCATTAGTGCCTTGTCCTCCTGATCTTAGGGTCAAAAAAGCAACACCTAGAGAAATACAGCATTATGCCATGACAAACCATACTTTCATGCTGCTGCACTATTTCCACTATCTGGAAGATATTTGCTAGCTTTGCCTCCAGTGTCTAGACCTTCCTAACTGAAAATTCTTTAAAAAAAAAAAAAAAAAGGTTCTTTGTATCCTCTAATTAAGTATTGCATCGCATTTATGACTCTATGGCAATGAAATGAGGATTTCCAAAGACATAGAAGAAACACAACTTAAAAAGAAGAGTGTCAACTCAAAGCAGACACTGCCAGAACCCTACATGTGATAGCCTTTAAGGAATGTACTGTTTGCAGATTAGTTACCAGTACTATAGCAAAAGAGAGAAGGATATGACTTAGCAGACCAGTTTGAATGCTTGATATCCACTCATTAATTTAAACATATTTTCTAATCAAGGACAATCATAACAATTTTTCCCAGACTTCCTATCTTCTTCTATAATTTTAGCAATTTTTGGGGTGTCTTTGTACTAGATTAAAAGAATATGTCTATTTAAGCTTGTGTTTAAATGAGTGTTAGAAGTGTAATTCTCAGTCAGTAGACTACAAAACGAAAGGTAATGTTTGTTGAGCATTGTATTTGTATATGCATTTGATCAAGAGTTTCTAACACAAACTTTAGCCTAGATAGTTTTTTAAAAAAACAGTTATTACCATTGCTAAATATGAAAGGCAAAGCAGAATTTTCCTACCAAGACCCATTCTGCAGCTCCCCCTGATTCTGAGTGCCCAGGAACCCCTGGGTATAGCTTATAGTAAAAGATGTATTGCTTCCAGCTGGGAAATCCAAGAAAGGAGTTATTCCTAATATAATTTTCTATACTGTGTGCAGCTCAGATATTAAGCATATCCATGATAGACAACACCAAATATAAGAATAAATGTTGGCACTTACAATGAGATACAATATTTCCACTTACATCCAGTACTGACGTAAATTGAAACAAGAATATAGCTTCAATCCATTGTTCATGAAAAAGAATAAAGTGCACACTGTACAAGAGAAAAACAAGGATATTACTGATGGCAGGAGCTCTGTGACCCAACCTTCAGATATGAACATGCAGCCTACCTTGACACCATTAGTATGCTTGGAGCAGGAGCAGCTGCGCTTAAATAACTGCAATTTGCTACAACATTGGAAGATAGAAAATATGAAAAGCTCTTCAGAAAACATCTCTAGTACTCTGTCATTAAAATTGTTTATCAGTTAGTGAGTCAAGAAATTAGGGGACTAAAAAGATGGCTGTGGTGGAGGACTAAAGAATACAAGTCTATTACTAAAACCCAGGAACCAGCAAGAATACGTTTTATTTAAGCATGTGACCTTGCTTTACCTCTCTTCCTTCTGCCTGTAGTTTACCTCCAAGCTGAAGAGTAATCTTCTTTCTCAGCAGATCTAACCTTGTCCAGTGCCTGCCCTCATTCTTCTACTCCTTACACACATCTAATTTCTTTCTCTTCAGCTTCTATCTACTTCTAGCTGCATGGCACACTAAAAGCTCCATTTGCTTAGTGGTGGTGGTTGTTCTTTTTTCTGAAGTGAGTTCCTCCGCTAGGAGTGCTCACAGCAGAGCTGAGATGCCCTGCATTAACTTTCTATACTTAGTGCAACAATGTAGATGGTCACGTTTTTTCAATCAAAATATTTTTCAGCAAAAAAAGAAAAGTCCTCTCCTGAAACAGATACTTCTAGAGATGCTTGCTCAGGTTTTGTTGGGTTTTTTTGTCTATAGCTGAGTTAGCCCAAAATATTTCATCTGTGTTTCTAAAAGCCAAGATTTTATCAAAACATTTCAAAAAACTGGAAAATAAAACTGGACCTCTGGGTGCTCAATTGTTTTAGTTGAAGCTTTTTCTTAATATTTTTAAACAAAACGTTTCTTGGGTTTTTCTGCTACATGGAAAATGCTTACCATTTTCTCATTAACCCCAGTTATAATAGCTATGGGTTTTGGCTGAAGAACTGCAGAAAGAGCAGAGACAGAGAGCTCGAAAGGGCCTAGTTGTCTCAGAAGGTGGTCAAAGACCTTTGCTTTCTCATAGATACCTCATCACCTCAGCTTGGTGTTCTTCCAAATGCAGCATTTACTACTTCTGCTTCACAGCAAGCCTGCAGGCAATGTATAAAAAGAGGCTTTCAGCAGGCTGGCTTTAAACTGGGTTTTCAAGTAGACAGAAGAAGACATATAGCTCTTTATTTTACACCATTGAGAGCCTCCAAGCGGATTTTCTTAAAGAACTGCTTCAAGTACTGAGAGTTGTTGAAATTATCCAAGGCTTTTTAGTTGCTAAAATACTCTCTCCCATATGCTGAGTATCCACTTTGAAAACCTTGCTCATTCTTTCCTGCATCTGGCATAGATTTCCAGGGGGGTGGAGTGGGCTCTGCGGTCGGCATGAGAGGAGCCTGACTTCACAGCTGCCGTTTCCTTCCTCTGACAACGCAAAAAATATCTTCAAGGAGGGAATCCCATTTAACATGCAAGTGGTAATACCAAAAATGCTTTAGCTTCTCATCTGCTTTGTGACAGTGTCCTGAAACAAAACAGTGCAGCTAATATTAGCCCCTAGACTCCCCCCACACACGTCTTCAACCCTTTTCTTAACTCTTGTCATGACTGAGCTCAATATATATACCATAAAATCAAAATGTAGTTCAGTTATCCACAGTTAATATTTTCTTTGATGAGCTTCATCCCCTTTTACTTATTTTTCCGCCCAGCATTGATTTTTACACACCAGTTTACATTCAGTTGTCATGTGCCAAGAAGAATACCAGTCACAGATTATTTATTCCTTATTTTTAATAGTGTTTCTGCATCATGGCAAAACTGCAAACACAAGAGGTTTTGCAATAAGATAAAGAAATTGTACCAGGGTAAGGTAATTTCCGTACATATAATAGAAGCATTGAATGTTATAATCTAAACAGAAAAGGAAAAGGCACTGCAGATTTTAAAGATTAATCAGAAACCCCCAGTGAACTTAGGTAGCCGAAACTTAAATACAATGTGAGGACAATTAGCTGTGCAGTTGGAACCAGCAGAGACCTCAGCCTTGTACCATTCAATAGGGAAAGAGATTTCCTATTTAATTAAAATATAAATAATGGACAGCTTGTGTTTAGCTGCAGGTAGGCAAGCATTTTTATGAACTTTAACCACAACTATATTGTGCCTAAAGAGGAATTATTCCTATACCCGGGCCTAGCTTTTGCTTTCACAGTCATATTATTGGGTGGTAACCAGTCACCACTCTCCAGCACATCTGTGGAAACTGCTGATGTGGGCTTTCTTGGTCTGTAAGCAGAAATAGTTTTAGGTAGCCATAGATCATCAACAGGGTTACTAACACCCTATATGTATCAAAGTGCCCTGCTGGTAGAGCCAACCCCATATGGAGGCTGTATTGGAGCTGTGCAGACCAAAGCCCCTACTAGGGACTGGCAGTGGCAATGCCAAAACATGGTGCCCACCTTGTTGAAAGCGGTTGTCAGCTATAGAGTGTTGATTACCACCAGGAGTGCTATAATCACATCCCAGTGCAGGCTAAATTGCCTTTGATCCTCTTAAAAATTTCACTGAGATGTTACCGAGCTTAGCTAGAAAATAGTAGGGGGGGGTGGTTGGGGAAGAAGAAAAGAAAAAGAAGAAAATAAAGTTTAGTATAGACCTGGGGTAAGAGATGTCAGTTCAGTTTATCCAGTCCATACATGGCTTAACCTGGGCATAATGGAGAAAATGGCTGAAATTGGCCAGATTTGTCTGGTGGGTACAAACTCTGTCAGCCTAACTTAAGCTAAGTCTCCCTGTCAAGATTACTCTTGGAGCTAAGACACTTCTCTGGGTATGTCAGCACAGCCACAAAGCAGCAGCCACAGTTGATCTGGGCACTTCAGGAGGGAATTTGAGGCAGGCTTGGGGACTAGCAACAGGCAGTGGGCACAGCAGCTTAGTGAGTAAGTAGCAGCTGTGTAGGTACCCTTGTACCTTCCTTTTTTTTCCCCGCCCATCCCTCTGATTGGCGCAGGGCAGCAGGGAAAGTATGTGCTGCTGCCAGGTCTGACATCTGTCACAGGACACAGGAGGAAGTGGTGCAGCTTTTCTCTTCTCTCACACCCCCCAGCCCAGCTGGGCCCAGCTGGCCCTCATCACTCACAGGAGTGGGAAAACATATGAATTACAGTCACTTAGACTACCTGAATTAAGCATCGACGCTCTAAGTGCTTTGGAAGAGTTTTGTCTTTAGAGGGGTTTTGTCTGAGTACATTTTTTCTCAGCAAGAATACAGAAACATTTTTAATTCAGCTGCTAGTCCAGCTTATTTTACAAAAGGCTTTAATTTTCAGTGCTCTCCCATCAGTGCCATGATGGTTGTCTATTCAGTCAGGAATGCCCATTCCTCTTTTTCAAATGATGTAAACTACACAAGCAAGCAGATTTTACTCCAAAACCAAAAAGCTAGTACAGAAGATGCATAAAACCTTAAGCTGCCCTTATGCATCAATTAGTCAATATTAATCACATATGCTGCTTTTGTGTTCTCTGAACCTGAGTTTTGGCCAGGGGAAGTGTTACCATGGCTGGCAGTTGTTTAAATGATGAGTGACAGTCTCCAGGGAAAAAAAAAAATAATCTTTATATGGCAATAATCAAACCCATTCAGTGCAAGGACTTATTATCTGTCTGTGAATTGTTCAGCCTAGAGGGATCTCAATGAGTCCTGGGTGACTTAAGATAAATGTGCTAATTTCTCTGTTCATCTCCACTGCAATAGATTATCCATAGATAATTTCTACAAAGCTTTCCTTCTTTGCCCCTTCCCAGGTTGTCTGTTCTTAGTGCTATGGAATCTAGCTCCTGCTATTAAGAACCTGGAGTACTTTGACTTAAAATCTGCTAATTAGTGTGCAATTTCTCATGGCTGTGCCTAGGCAAAATTTAAATACTCCATCTCCCTTAATCTCTGTGATAGGGTTCACATGGTCAGCCCTTGATTAATAGCAGTTCCACTTAAAATACTATGCAGCTGAAGGAAAAATAAGTCTTCACATAGTGAAATAAATAAATAAAGAAGAGGATTAAGGATGACTGAAATTTTATGGCTGTTTTGTTGTTTTCAGGGGATTTTGATTGAGGATTTTGGTGTTTTGGTTGTGGTTTTTTTTATTATCAGGTATTGGAGTCCAAAGTGAAAAACACGTTCCTCCCTTTTACACTCCTCTTTCTAAAAACAGTCAACCCATTTTGAGGGGGAGAAGCAGCAGTAAAAAAAAAAAAGAATATTTCTTATTGATGGGTCAGTTGCAGTTTTATGTAGGCTGAAAAGTAGATTGTAATCCTGTGAAATGGCAGCATACTTTTGTTCCTCCTTCCCTGCCCCCATCCTGAAAACACACATGGCTTGACAAAATGCCACTAGAACGTGCTTGAAAACAGTGATCTCATTGTGAAGGCTGAAAACTTAGGGCTCAGTATAGTTGGATGATTGAGAAGCACAACATGCTCAACAGATGTAAAAAACTGTATAATTCATTACTTTCTAAAGTGGGGAATGAGCTTCCACAGCCAGTTACTAAACCACTGCAAGAGGTGTAAAATATCCAATGATTTCCTATGCGAGTGCACCAACTATTTCAGATATGCACATACTACTTGTGAGTTTTGGCTAATGGTCACTGGGGTTATTTCTCTGTGCTCTGTTCTGTACTTGTTTTGGGGTATTTTAATAAGAGAAGAGAGACTGAACATTTTATCCTTGGTTTTCCTATTAAATGGCAGGGAGGTGGGGGGAAGGGAGCCAGCAAACAAACTCTAAGCAACTTAAGTCCAGAGAAAACTTAAAAGGAGTCTACAGACCTCAGACTTCCCACTTGTCTTAGTGAGCTGGCAGGAAAGCCAGTTTAAGCCAACTGAGTTTGTTGTTCCCTTGGGTCTGCAATCCTGCATAGACCTCCCTGGCAGACTCTGAGATTCTGGAAACCTAAACTGAGGCTCACACAATCCCTTTTTTTATTTTTTTTTTTTTTTCCAAAGAGATTCCATCTTTTGCTTTCTTCTGAGCCTCAAAACCCAAAGCATTTCATTTCTGAAACTTTCTAAAAATTCCAAGATTTTGTTCCTTTAAAATTAAGCATCTCTCTGCTACTGCACATAGTTTCTGCAGGGCCTCACAGGGGAAGGCCGCTGATGTTTCTTGCTTCCAGATCTAGCAGGCAGCTGGAAGACATTTTACCTTCCCATACTACAGGTTAGACTAGTGTCAAGGCTGCTCTAAACGGTGCCCAGAGGATTTCTTGCTCACTGAGAGCTCTCATTCCCACCCCGCCTGCACTTTCTTTGGCTCCAGACATATTCCCCCAAATGACAGCAGTTATCCCTGCCTTTGTAAAACAACTTCATACCAATACTGTCAATAGAATCATGTGCCAGAATAATAAAGAAAATAAAATCTGTGCATAGGGACTACCCTGGGTGCTAGCATCCGATCAGAGATTAGACAGTTAACCTGGGGAACAGAAAAATCAACTTTGGCCTATCAGATGAGTCTCAATAGATGTACGTTTTGAAAAGGGTTCCCTTCACAAGAAGAGCATGAATGAGGCAGAGTTATGGCATATCCACCACCTAGCACAGGTTTGAAGAAGTGTTTCCAAATTAACATGTTTCTTTAATTTAAACTGCATAGGGCCTTCTAGGCAGCTCGCCAGCCTTCACAGCTGTTGGCAGGTAGAAGAGGATGGAGGAGGAGATAAGAGTAGAAGAGGGAATATTCTTATTGGGAATATGCAGCCTCTGAAGGCAGATGTTGATTTAGAGATTTCATTTGGCACCTGTCAGAGGTTACCGCAATGTTCATAATTGTTGTCCCTTAGCATTACCTTATCTCTGCTGCCATGGCGTAGCTATCTGTGACAATATTTTCATGTGAAACTTCACTTAAAAGACCTGTATCTTCCCCTCCCTCTTTACTGCTTTCAGTAAAAATTTCTCATACTCATTGAATGCTCAAGCTGCATTATTATTTCTGGACACTTCTGAGGCTGTCCATGTGTAAAAGGTAATCGGTTGTCCAGCTGTTATGCACAAATTCTTTATTGAGCTGAAATAAATCAGCTCCCCTTTTCTCCTCCTCTGTCTTTTTTGTAAGGCTTCAGATTTGGCAGGTACCTACTCCTGAATGCTGAACTCATGCTTTACCCCAGCTGAAAAAAATTTCATTTCACAGAACAGGAATAATGTGTCAGGAATAGTGAAAATTAATTATGCAATTAGATTT
The DNA here is from genome assembly GCF_020740795.1 of Apus apus. Lineage (NCBI taxonomy): Eukaryota > Metazoa > Chordata > Aves > Apodiformes > Apodidae > Apus > Apus apus. Next base: position 82,353,130 of record NC_067282.1, on the reverse strand, counting down.
TCTTTTTTTGTGGACCTTACAGAAACAGAGCAAGGTGCATGCCTACAAGTAGATATATTTGTATTTGTCACAGCAGACAAATAATCTCACTGGCTGGCAAAGAAAATCTTTGTATCTCCTTCCCAGGAGCATGAAGCTTTTCCCCCACTTCCTCTAACTCATCTTCCTGATGCAGTTAAACACACTCTTGTCCTTACCCTGTGCTGATCTTCTTCATCCACCTCAAGAAAGAGTCCCACATGCATGCAGAGAACGAACCAAGGAAAACAAGCGAGGTGTAGATTTTTATGTCTAGGTTAAAAGTACATAACTATTAAAATAGACAACCTCCCCTATTAACTTTACAGGTATGAACACATCACGTTCTAGGTGATGGTAAGGTGAGAAAGCTGTAGTAGTATGTAATAAGGTTGCAGAGCCTTTGCCTTCCTCCAGACTTCACAGGTCTTCACGTGGCTGGTTCGGCATTTGGAGAAATTTTGGCAAAAACTAAGTGCATATTTTGTCTCAAGTTTGCTTTAGTCGTACTTTAGTTGATTAAAAAGGAAATTCCATTTTGCATTAGCTTTTTACATTAATTCAGCCTGTTAATCCATTTGCTGTATGTCTAGTTCTTGTATTCCAAGGCTAGAAACATGCATCAGAAAACCAGCATTTTTAACAAAGCCTCTCAACTCTGTCAGGATAGTGAGAAAAGCCAGAAGCAAGTACACTGGCACTTTTGCAAACTCCAGTAGGCTTGTGGTGACTGAGCACCAGATTTTAAAGAAGCAGAAAAGCAATTAAAAAAACCAAACCTAAAAATCTGAGTTTAATAACAAGTCAATAGTGACACAAAAGACTAAGACTGTCTTACTAGCAATGGTATAAGATTATTTATATTATGCACTCATCACTGTCCAAAAATATGTCCTCTCCAAATGCAGTGATAAAAACTACTCCTGACTTACTCAGTTCAGAAAGGTAGATAACACTTACTAAGGAGGAAAAAGAAATCCAGAATGGAAAGATTAATTATAATGCACGATTTCATCTCATTCATCTGACAATCATACAGGATATTTTTGCTATTTCTTATTCCCAAATAGCATCAAGACATGCACTAACACATAGCAAATCAACTGTTGAGGAATCAAATGAGAGACTTTTTATTATTTCAGTGGTTCTACAACTGAGAGAGCTTTCAGAGTTCAGTCACTGTCAAATAGATTTTACTATTCTTTGCTTGAAGCCTTAGACATATAAAGGCAATGTTTATTTTGTCCTCCAGTTCATTGTAAGAAATCCCATCAGTTGAAGTTTGGGCAAAACCCGGCTGCTCAGATGCCACTAGACTTTGCCCACTCCACTGTGGGCAACATCATTGACTTCAGTGCAGCCAAACATAACTTGCAACTTTATTTCATGAAATGAAAGACAAAGTTAACCCTTTGCTGCAACTTCAAAATCATGGAAAACAAACTTTGCCAGAATTAGCTTGTCATCAATATGACTTCTTGACTTTGTCTGAAGAGCATGGTATACCTCTCTTAATAAGTAAAAAATACATGTATCAAAGTTATTGTGCATTTTCATTTGTGTTCCTCCCTCTCCAGAAGAGTTGTAGTTAAAAAAAAGCCAGATCATTCATCTCCATGGAAACTGGAAGTAAAAGTCGGCGCTGAAGGATATATTTCATATGGCTTGCATAAAGTAGTTCACACTGAGGTTGGTGATTCATACCACAGGCTGTTGTTGCACATTCTAACTTTGTTGCCTGAGCATTGGCTCTTTCCTATAGGAACAGCGAGAACTAACCTCCCAGTACAGATACTTCAAGTCACATCAGGATGACTCTCTTCTCTCCTAAACACGTAGGAAGGCAAAGCTGATGCAGGCAGAAATTCCAGAGGACAAAAGCATACTCTGAATATGCAATTTGCCAGTTCTGCTTTCTCTGACCTGTGTGGTCTGAAACTTAATAGCCTGTGAATTTATATTTTAATTATTGCCACAGTTGAAACCAGCAGGACTACTAATGCTATCAGGTTCCCAATTGCAGACTGAGGGCTGGTGGGGTGATATTTCCATTCAGGGTCATCAACTACTCATCCCCTTTCAGTCATCTCAGACCCACACCAAAATCCCATAAATTTCAAGGAACCCTATAAATAACCATACCTGCTAAAATTCTTGGTAAGCTGAAAGCTATATCGAAACAAGGCAACTCATACCACTACTGGAAAACATTTGACTTCTTGCTGGTTACTTATGTTTTGGAATCTGGCTTAATCTGAAAGTCTTTGTCATTATCATAAATACAGGAAAAATATAAATAATCTGTGTAAGTATCTGGTGTTTGAGGACAGGCCTTTCTAAAGTAGAAAGTAAACATTGGCTCAATCCAGATTCCAAAATATTCTAAATAGTAAAGTCTCTCTGAAAGCATATTGGTGACCTTGCTTGGCATTACTGCAGCACAATTACCCTCGCCTCTCTCACAAGGAGAGGAGAAAGTTGGATACTTCAGTCAAAATAAGCAGAGTGGCTTGCTTAAAGGCCTACTTACTTACTAAAGTAAACCCAAAATAATGAGCTAACTTTGATTCTTAAATAAACATCTTTGAGATTGTTATTTTAACACATCTGGTAACATGAAATGACCTATTCTGAGCCACACAAACATGCATGCGTATGAGTCCCAAATGCTCAAAAGCACAAAAGAAGCCACTCCAAATTCTTATTTTCCTATTTGCTTTCTGGTTTGAATAATTTTAACCAAAACTGTCACTGAACCTACCACACCTTTTTAGTAGGTGGTCAAAGCAGTGATAAGTATAAAGGAGAAATGAAAAATAAATCCCTCTAGATTATAAATGAAAGAATAATTGCTGGAATCTGCAAGATATTTCCATTGTATGGGCAAAGCCAATAATAAATTATTTTTATTCTGAGAACCATTCCAAGCCACAACACCAATGCAGTAGACTGCTGGCAAGTTTCACTTGTGGTGTTCAAGTATGGCAAGCAGATAAGAGCAGCTACCAAGGAACTCCTGTAAACTGGGAAACTCTTGAAAGTACTGAAGATAAGAGCAGTATCACTGCATGATGTGAGCCTACTGATTGAAGAAAAAAAGGAAGACCTCTTGAACACTGTGGGGGTACCCAATATAAGTTTCTTAAAATGCTCCCACTGACAGAATATATATGGTATTTTAAGATTTCTTCTGATCAGACAGTAACTTAGATCCATGACTACTTACTTTTGCCTTAAAAAATTCTAAAGGTTAAATTTTTTGAAAGTAAGATTATTAAAAAATAGTGTGTATAAAATTTGGGTGAATAAAGACTACAGAGCTCCCATTTGTCAAGAAACAATAAATCAATTATGGTGAATTAGATTATTGTAAGAAGGTCCTTGTATACAGTATTACTATATACCTTACTTCTCTTCTAATTCTAAGCTTCCTGTAATTTGGTGGCATTGCAGAACTATGAATTCCTCATATGTCTTAGCTGTCTTTCAGAAAAGATTCCACAACTTCTGGGTTCTGTAACTCTCAACAATGATGTAAGCAAAATGAATCCTGAAGTCAGAAAATGCCTTTCAGGATAATTTTTAAACATATCAAGGTATAAACATATACCCCCATCCCACATTAATCCTAAACATACATTCATTGACTAAAAAATTCTAAACATCAATATACCTATTTTCTTTTAAATACACATTTATAAACAAAAGCAAAATTTATTTTTTAGTCTGCTGTGAATGTTGATGTTACCTTCACAGAATATTGAAATGATATTAAAGGCTTAAACTTTTTTTTTTTCCAGAAAAAACCCCAACATTTCACATGATCTTATGAATCTTCTATTAATTTGGTAGATTTGTGGTCTGGAGTACTAGGAATGGTTTCCAGGTAAACCTTTTGTTTTGTTAAACCAGTATAATGAGCTTAATTAGCCTCAATACTCAGAACAACCTTTTTAGTCAAGACTATTTCTATGCAGCTGAGGAAGACCCTGTTACCAAACTACAAGCGTATACTGTATCCTGAAGACTTTCATACACTCAATATTAATAAATATTCCCCAGAGAGGACTTATCTTTTTTACCTCAAATCACTCAGCAAAGGAAAAGTAATTGAGAATGTCTTTTTCACTCTTCCAGTGGAGCTGATACACAAATTCTGCTGTTCATTCAGATATCTGGTTTGCCAAAGTGTATCCAACTTTAGATCTAGTCAAAGCAGATTTTGGTCCATGTGGTGTGTCACACCACAGAAAAAGTGTGGTAATTTGTTCAAGATGGCACTATCAGAACCTCAAACCTTCTTTTTGCCTGTGTGGTTACAGTGAAGCAGAGAAGAAAAAAGAAGTTATTCTTTGATGAACCTACCAAGGACTGGTTCCTAACAAAACAAGTTGTTTCTATTAAGCAGGATTTGTGAGTGCACCAGGTGCTTCCACTTAAAAATCTCCAAGTTTACAGGCAATTCATTATTTTGGAAATATGAATATTTTACTGTATTTTATGAATATTTTAAACATCCATGAATAAGAAGCAATGTCATCCAAGAACTTCAGTATAAAATCAACATGCAGGAGCTACCTCAGTAAAGGCGGAACCACCTCCTGCATTTTGCTCCTGCTCTGTGGATATGATTTTCCTAATTCCCATCAAATGAGTCCAGGGAAAGCTGCTACTCCTCTGTGATCCCAGTGATACTTAATGACTCACTTTAAATTGCAGTAACTGATAAACAGGCTTTTATTTTAACGAAAGCAAGTGGTTCTCTCACTTTTCCAGGACACAGAATGCCAGAAGCCAAGTCTCTTACACACATTGCTGTGAATATACAGTCAGGCCTGTTTTTGATATATTTCCTCATCCTAAGCAGTTCCTGTGTATTACAAAGTATGAGTCAACATGAGCAAAGGTGGCAGAGACTGACTCCCAGGGCTGGCTTAATCTCTGCAGCAGTAGGCTTGCCATCCAAATTTAGACTACAATTTGAGTAGAGTAATTAAACACTGGAACAAACTGCCAAGGGCAATTATACTGACTGCCACCAAAACTTTTAAACCAGGTGACAGTTTTGGGCTACTCTGATAGCCCTACACTATACCATGCCTGCATCACTGAGGGTGGCTGAATATCACATAGATAATGTTGCTCCTGCAGCAGGAGCAGGAGATAGCCAGTTGTATGCCCACCTTGCTCTGCTTCAGCTTCACAGAAGAACAATGGAACGGAACCTCAAGCCCTTCTTGGTTTCCTCAACTACTTTACTGCTCTCTTGGGGGAAACAAGAGATGTTGAATGGTGATTCAGAGATATTACTGGAATTCTTCAGTAACTTGGGTCAGAGTTTAATCACCATTACCCAAGAGTGCTAGGTTGCACACATCACATGGCACAGAATGTTGGCCAGAATTAAATCCACAAAAGAAGTTACATCTGCAAAAAAAAAAAAAAAAGTACCATTTCTGGGAGGCAGTTGCTACAGAGCTGTCTCCAACGGCTAAGAGTGTACATCAAGAGATCCTCAAGGAGACACCCCAAGTTCAAGACCTGCATTCCTCACTGACTCACAGGCTGCTCTGCCTGTAATACACAATTGGCAGGTCAGAGACTCCATCAGCTCCTCACTGCTGACTCCAATTACACAAGTTCTTGTCCTTTCCATACAAGATTTCAGATCTGGAATTAATCTGAATTAGAAATAGGCACTCTCAAAAAATGCAAAACTTGAGATTCTTTCAAGTTTCTCATCAAGAAATCCTGATGTTTAAGTCTGCCCCTTGATAACAACCTTCAGGGTTAGGCTTGGGTTTATATATGCATTTGAGCCTTGCACTGTGTTCTCTTTTGCTATTACAAGCTGTATTTGGTCCTGATACGTCTCGACTATAGGTGCTTCATCCATCCTTCTCAGGTTCAGGCCAAAAGCCATAAAATTCAATACCAGCTGAACTCAGATTAAAACAAACCCAAAGACACTCGAAGTTTCAGGCTGCTTTTTTTTTTTTTTTTTTTTTTTTTACAAATACACACTTGAATCTTAAAATACAAGCAATCAGGTAAATAGCTATCTCAGCAACTTCTGTCTGGAAAGAAATAAGTAACAAAAATTTATTGACTATATTGACTTGATATTGACTAACAGGAGTCTTCCAGTTCATTTCTAGCCATGGAGAGCACTCAGGTGCTACCACAAAAAAAGATGAGGCACTGGAAAGAATGGGATTTAATTGCTTCAGGTACTGTCAGGTTGGACTACTTTTTTTGTCAAACACTAAGTAGTTATTCTAAGGATGTCAAAGCCCGTAAGTGGGGGAATGAACCTAGGACTCCCATGCTTAACTTGATGCCTAGTCACTTTGAGATTTAAGAGCACAAAGGAACTGCTAAGGAATGCCAGACTTGTCAGACAAAGAAATGAATGCTGTATACTGTAAGGGTGCATATATACTTTTATAATGTGTGAAGTAAGAAAATGCATGGTTTTAACACAGGTTTTTTCTCCCACCCTAAAGCACGGGCCTCAGGAAGACAGGAATATGTGTTAACCACATACTCTGGACGTTTCCAGGAAAAAGTTTCCTTGAGATCCCAAGAGTCTCTGTAAATTTGAAAGATGAATATCTGATTCCCAACTAGCTACTTTAATGAATGATTGGTAAGAAAACAACAACAGAAAGCAACAAGATCCAAGTCTACACTTGAAGAAACTTAACTGCAAAATGGTAAATTCATCAGGAAAATTACATCCAAAATTAATCCAAAACAATTATTTGGTCCACACTACTTTTACCTGTAAAATCTGAGCTAATGAGAAGGCATAAGGATAGAAAAAGTGAGGGACTGACCAATATAAATCAACTGCTGTCACTATAACCAAATACTCTTTTGAGGTGCCTATGTAGTTGTATTTTGCACAGTTCATTTCTGAGCTGTCACTTCAGAGGGGGCGTTTTCTTATGTGGTTTTTTTCATATTCCTCTCTGGAAACAGTAGGACAGCAAAAGGGTGTTTCTGTTCATGAAGTTTCTGGGTGAATGTGGGATCTACCACAGAGCAAGTAGTACAGTGGCTTCCTGGTAGGGTGCAGATGAACTCTTTCTGATAAAAATAAATAAATTAAAAAAAAAAAAATCAGTGTGATACCTTTCCTCGATACATGACTTCTCAGAGGAATGAGCATTTTGGACATTGAATTCTGGCTTCTGTTCCCTGTGACACTCCCGTATTTGCACAGCAGCAGAAGAGGGGCAGAGGAGCTCTTTTTAATTTTCAGGGCAGCATGAGGGCTTGTGAATTGGTTACACTGTTAACAAGAACCATCAGCTCAAATGTGATTTTAAAGTGCACGGGGAAAGGTGAGTTTACATTTAAACCTCTCTTGGCCTAAGCCCACTCCCACCATGTATGCCCTTCTCTAGGCAGCTGTTTCTGGAGTCAGTTTAGAGTAGTGCTAAGTTTGCTTTCTTTCCTCATTCAAGCCTCATCCTACTCTTCAAATAGACCTGTGCAGAGTAAAGCACAGAGCGAGTAACCCAAGGTCAAACCAGAAATGCTGGTACTGAGACATTACTCAGGAGCCAGGCCTACAGTCAGTCAGGGTATGGCCCAAGATGGGACAGCTCCATTTTTTGCTGTAATCATCAGAAAACTGTGTCCTGATCATAGCTTTACCATGGGACACCAGAAGTATTTTGTATCTGGGTCTTGCACTCCACTGACAGTTCAATTTTGCAGCACAGGCTTTCCAACAAGCAAGAGGTAGGAGATCAGAAACGAATATAACAGCTGTTGTAGGATGGCCTGAAGCATCACCAGCCCATGACCATAGCCATTCTTAAGTTCATTTCTGCTCCAGGCTGGACAGAGGTTCATCTTTTGAGGGCCCCTTGTCAAAGCTGCTGGAGCCAACTATTGCCATGGCAACACCTGCATGTGGAGGGTACCATTTACCTCAAATGATATGCTCTGTATAATCTCAGATAAACTGTTGCCTCAGTTAAAGTTAGATCACCATGGCACCAGACAAATGACTTTCAGAGAAAAGCGTCTAGAAGTGGGCATGTGTACAAATTCAACCATTTTGGCATAGGCTATTTGTGTGGATTTAGACTGAAAGAAATCTGATTTCTCATAAAAGGAAATTCTGCAAATCAATCCTCTTGCCTCAATTTAAACATCTGGTTGGAAAAAACAGGGTCCAATTTTGCCTGAATTGTGACTATTTTTCAAATAGAGATATCTATAAATGGTAGAAGGAAAGATGAAACCACAAAAATGTGTTTTGGACAAAAAATAATAGTATTTTAGCTTTAAAAATACAATAGAAAAACAACAATACCTCAAATTCATCTCTGCTAAAGCTTTTATTTTCACAAATGACCATTTTCTAGGGGGAGTTCAGCCACCAGCTGTGCTGGCATAAGGCAGAACCATGTCAATGGGACTCACTACTCAAACATAACAGCTACATCAGTAGCTAGCACTGATATGAGCAAAAAAAGCAGGAAATCAAAGGTGGCAAATAGCTAAAGAGGAAACATGATGTCAAGTAAAACTGCTACAAACACACAAGTTCAAGTAGTCTGTGTCTTGAATCAGACAAATAGCACACTGAACTTCCAACTCACATGAGTACAGAGAGATTCACATAAGTAAACCTTTATGCCTATGCAAAGGGCCGTTGATTTCTGAATGGGGCAATGATTTGTTATGCAGTGGAAAGGTTTGAAATAGAAAACCAGATTAGGGAAGGAAAAGAGTGCACTAGCAACAACATCATATACTTACTTCCACTGGGACACAACAAGGAAGGGTCTTTCTAAAGGTGTACACAAGCAACGAAAAACACTGCATATAGGCAAGCTCGACGGAAGCCTTTCAAAAATCTACACGACTGTCAGGGAAATGGATGTTTTCAAGGAGAGCCAGAAGTTGTGCCCATCCTCATTAATCAGTCTCATCAATGCGCTGCCATCTCCATGCTCTACACATCCAATGTTCAGACTCACTCTTGCCAACACATATGTGGGCCTAGACCCACTGGCTCAAGAATTTAATGCAAAGCATGCTTTCAGCAGCAAGAGACATTTTTGTGATCTTGAAGAAAGTTGCCTTCCTTCTGTTCTTAAAACAAATGGAATTGTTCCATATTTCCAGAAAAATCAGATATTTCTTTCATAACAATGGTGTATTACAGTGATGTATGTTTACAATAAAAAATGCTGAAGTGATATATTCCCTAATTACATTCTCAAAGAATTCACATCCAATATCAGAGTCTGAACCACCTCCCAAAAGCAATAATAGGGTCTTCGCCATTAGCCTGGGAGGGAAAATATGCCCACAAGTCAGATAAAATTATATTTAAAATTCTTTCTAGAGGGTAAAGTGCCCTCTTAGGTGGCTCTTGAATAAATGGAAAGCAGCCCACAGGAATCCTGCCATTAATTTTGACAGTCTTTGGCTCTGGCCCTATTGTTTCATTAAAAACTGGAAATAAGTCTTGTCTACTCACATAATGTGAACCATACTGTAGCTATGCAAGTATAGTTCACTGCAGTCCAATCCTCCTATGGGATAAAGGCATAAATTCATCGTACATGAAAAGGACATAATCCATAACTGCATCCACAAGATGGCTCTGACCAGTATAACACTATTGATCAGAAAACCACCTGCCTTCCCCCTCCACAGGCCAGTCATGCACATGGCACAGCAGCTGTTCTGCAGGGTGCTTCTTTCCCACAGCCCTTCTAATTTGTGCCTATCACCCATAAGCATGCACACAGAGCTCTTTGGCTTCCATTTGCTAGGTCTGTCTGCTAATCGAGAAGCCAGGACATAAAGAAAGCTATTAAATACATAAGCAAAAAAAATAAATAAATGGCAAGTAGCCAAAATATTTCACATAAACTTGAACTGCTGATGCTGCTTCTGAATATGAACTGCATGCTTTGCATTGGGCATCTTCGATAGTCCCTAAATGTAGGGAAGTGTTTGAGTGCATAACAGAACAACACATTTTTTAAAACCAAAAACAACTAATGAAAAAAAAACCCTTGCCCATCTGACTTCTGATCAAAGCTCGACTCTCAGCTGCTTGCCACCTCCAGCCTCATTCTGACACTAAGAGCATTTCACTCTTTTCAGTTGTACGGAGACTTAAAGCAGGAATAGTAAAAGTAAAGTAATTCACTTTAACAGGTGTTCCCCTTGCTTTGCAACAGTAGACATATTTTATATAAGGTTTAAGCCCTTCATCTAACTACTTATGTCTGTGAAAGCAGAGTATAAATCATATCCCTCGTCCTCCCACCCCCTGCATAGAGAGAAAAAGAATGCATTCAGTACAGTGAGGAGAGACACTCATGACGTCTGCTTTCTCCCTGCCAGTGTGGTCAAGCACACTCACCATTCCTCTCACATTGCATGGTTTAAGTTAAATTTGCTTTCAAACTATGGGAAGTTTTGGAAACAGCTAATAACCACTGGATGTAGACTACAATTAGGTAAGGTGGATCCACATACAGAAGTGCCAGCAGTTTCCTGTTAACAGGGGAAGAAGGCAGGTGAGGAAAGAGCAGGGAGCCAAGATTGCCAAGACACTCTTGCTCATCGAGGTGGTCACTGCTGGCTCTCAGTCCATGCAGCAGCCTATGGAAAAGGGTAAGCAGTTCATGGTGTTGAGCACTCACCCTCAGCAGTCTTGGGTTGCAAGGGCTTGACAGCTTCCCTCCTACTATCCACCCAAAATATGCCACTAAAGTAAATCAAAATTCTTACTGATGCTTCATGGAATAATTACAAGCCAAAAAGGATATGAATCAATAAACACTTTTTTATTGTGAGGGTGGCTGAGCACCGGCACAAGTTACCCAGAGAAGTTGTGGATTCTCCTACCTTGGAGATATTAAAAAGCCATCTAGACATAGTCCTGGGAAACCAGGTCTATGTGATGCTGTTTGAGCAGGAGGGTTGGACCAGATGACCTCAAGAGGTCCCTTCCAACCTCAACCATTCTGTGAAAAAGCGATGTAGCAATTCTTCACACACACACGGCCCCCAAGTCTATATGGGTCTTCAGAGCTGAAGTTAGCCATCCCCAATATTTTGAACAGAAACAGCATCTGGGCATGTACTATGATTATTTCCAAATAAAAATATTTTCTTCTCTCTCCTCCACTAAATTCAGTTACCTTCTATAAGATTAAAGTTTGTTTTGAAATAACTAGCCAAATGTACACACATGTTGTGCATAGTCTTACGGAGCTTGCAGCAAAGCAAATTAGTCTGGGGTGGATGAAGGAAGATGAATCAAAACATATCTCCGTACAAAATTCTTGTGGCTTAGCAGAAGTGGTACTTTTCTTTCTTCTCGTGGTTAAAATATATTACGCTATAAGCCAGTCTCATGCTAAGAAGCACACAGAACAACCCATACTGGTCTTTTAAACAGATAGCTGTGGCATCAAAGCTAATCCACAGAAAATTCCAAATACCATTGAAATGGAAGAGTGACACTGCTACCTCTCTTCAGAATTCTGACAATGGCCTCATACTAGATTTTATTATCATGACCATAACAGCATTTTAACAGCATTCAGAGACAGAGAGACAAGAAAACAGCATCTCTGAATTCTGACCAGTGCACATTCCAAGCAAAATTAGAAGTTCAAGTTTTACTCTCAAACCAAATGTTACACACCAATAAACAAGTGCAGCTGCAGGTTGCTTTGGTACTGAACTCAACCAGATTATTTCAGGTAGAAATATTTAAATGTCACAGAGCTCAACAGAGGCCAGAACCCACCTGTATTTTCCACCTTGCCACGGTAACACCAGCCTGTGTGTTGGGTCCTCCAGTGCCATGGCTACATTGTGATCAGCCTCCAGACAGGGACATTTCAGCACTTTAGGTGCATTTTCATAACATAAGCTTACTCTGTCTGGTTTATCATCCAGACATATAAACAGCTGCCTTCCAGTAAGAGAAATGCTAAACAATTAATATTCGTAAATAGAAACTTCTGTTATGAAAACAGCTGTATACTATTAAGTTTATGGGTATCTTCTATAAGATAACCTGTGTCATCTAAATGCAGCTAAATGCTCAGTAAGAATAAATAACTTTTGTATGGTACACCAAGCAGGAAAAAAATTGTTTCCCCTAAAGGTCAGGTATGACACAAGCCCCTTGCTTTATCACTCTCATACACACAGATCCTATTTTGTAGCCTTCCTCACAAGGAGTCATTGGGCAGCTTAATATAAGTAGTTGCACAAATCATACAGCCTTATGCTTCTGCCTTGGCATCTCACCTCCTTGCATTCATAGTGTTAAATAGCTGGTTATGATTTTCACTCCACTTCACACGAAAAGGCGCCAGAGTACAACCCTAGAAGGAAGCACTAGGGAGAACATACAGTCAGCCTGTTTTTGGTAGGCAGGTATTATGCACTCCAAGTACTGTCCTTCATGGACTTGTGCAGTACACGAACTGTATTTGCATATCTTCAGAATAATGATTTTTAAATTTTTTTCTTTAGGGGAGTACATAAAGTCTTGAATATCAAATCTTGCACTTCTCTGGTACTGTCATGATATTAGTCCACTTGGAGCAAAACCCATCCTCTCTCAGCAATCTAAATACTGCTTTAGATTATTCGATATGACTTAAGATAAACATGGCTGGGGAGGGGGAGCTACATTTCTTTTTTTGTTTGCTTGCTTTTACTTGGTGCAATAGTAAAGCAGATAGATGAGAAAAAGCTTCCTCCGAGCATCTCATGTCCTGTGCTATGCTATATAGTGTGCTCACTTCAGTCAGCCAACTGGTTTTAATCATCCCAGTAGGAGACCATCTTATTCCTAGCAGAGAAGCTTCAGCACAAAAATTATATTAAAAAAATGAGAGAAACACTAAGCTGACAAAGACACCACTATTCAGATAATGTTTAACACTGAGGTCCACCTATTCACCCATTGCTGAGCACTGTCTTGCAGAGTCAAAGTTTATGCAAGGAGAGAACAAGGGTCACCTCAGTGTCCTTCCCAGCATCTCAAGAGAACATTTTTGCTTGCTTAGGGCTGTTCATGAACAACAGCTAAGCATAAAGTGACAGCTGTGTTTGTCTATATGCTGTCACTGTAGTACCACCATTAAAGAGATTGCTTTGGGCCAAACCACAGGTTAAAGGTATTCAGTTAAAAGCTAAAATCCAGTAGTATTACATATATACAAATATAAAAAATAAGTATGCATTCTCAAAGAGCTACCTTAATCTCACAGGGCTTATGTGTGCAGTGTATTGGGAGAGTCTGTACTGCTCTGGACACAGTCAATGCGTGCCCCCTGCCCTGTCTTTCCTCACTTCTGTCTCAGTGGAAAAGGAGTCAGGCTTTTTGTCCTGAAATGGTACTAAGATCATTGTGCCACTGTCCTGGGGTGAGGGAGAGTCAGGTCAGAGCAAAGGAGTGCCTTCAGGACAGTGGTGACCCACAACACTAACTCAAGCACTTTTTAAGCTCCTCTAACTTATGCCAGAGGCTTGATTGACCTTGCAAAAAGAAGAGGATGACTTCAAAGTTCCCTTCAGCCTTTTCAATGAGCAAATAAACCACATCTTCTGTTCAGCTTTTTTAAGCAGATTTATTTCTTGAACAATGCTTACTGAATATGAAATTATTTCCCATCCTGGGAAGTGTTATCTCCCTCACATACCTACACAAGCTTCAGTATAGATTTCTACATGCTGTGCCTTCAGTTATCTTGTCTCTGTTAAAACATCTGAGCCACAAATTTAGGCTTGAACATGTGCAACAGGAGACAAAATTTGGCTCCCCAAGTGTGAAATAGCTCAGTTGTTCACTGACTCAACTTCAAAAAAAGGTTAGCATGTTGAAAAGGATTAATTTTTCAAACTTTAAGTAATAAGGAGGTGAGGAGATGGGGGGAGGGAGGAGGGAAAAAGCACTTCATCTTTTATGCAGCTGAGTGTCCACTCATAAGGGTCTGATGAAAACATTGACACATATGATCAATATTTTTCCACATTTTTCTACTATCTTAAATTTCTCTCTCAGCATTTTTAACCAATATTTATAAAGCATTTTTTGATATGACCATTATTAGTTAGAATTTAAAAGAAGTAATTCCTATCAGATAGTCTGAACTCAGGTACCTCTGAGAACAACTGGGTGCTACTTTCTGCAGTTGGCTATGGCTGCAGAAATTTTTATGCTTAGTTTCATGTCATATTTAAAGAGACACTATCCATAGCCTCACAATCCTTTAAAAGAAACTGAAACACAGAGCTCATTCAATGAGATTTTAACCTCCAGTAGAAGTAAAACTATAAAGTGTTCAGGGGACCCAGCCTAGCACCTGGCCAACAAGCAGTGACTGCACCTGCTGCCATTCCTTGGGGCTGGCAGCCCTGCACTGCTGCCCACACTGGGGATGGAGGAGGGAGCAGCTTTACTAGCGGCTCAGTCAAACTTCCATCTCCACTGAAAACCGCAGACATGGGGTTCCAAGCACAGAGACATTTCATTGGCTCGTGAATACATGTATGTGAACATACCCAGTATTTTAAGAAAATAAATCAAGACCCCCAAGTGTTCTCATGCAGCAGAAAATGTCTTGTTATGCAGGATGGGAATAGTAGGACTTGTACTCAACAGACACTAAGTACTCCCGTTTGTTACACTACCGCAAGACACCGAGATGCCCCAGTGATGGACACAGCATAGCAACCTGGTTATATACTGCGGGACCAAGGCTGCTGTTATACTGGGCTTCACTCTTTTTTTCAAACCTCCTGCTTCACATTCCTCCCACCCATCATAAACACGGAAAGCAAAGCCCAGGGATTTCACTGAACAGAGCTCTGAGCAGAGAGGATAAAGCTATAGGACCCAATTCCCAGTTACATGAAAGCAGGAGATGCCAAAGTCTTAAAGTACTTTGGCAGAAAGCTAGCTCTGCATAACCAAGAATGCAAGCTCTGCGGTTAGTTTAATCCCTGGAATAGCTCTGCAGATTTCTGAGTCATATTGCACAGGGTGAGTTTGGCTGTAATTTTTTGATATCTTTAAATTACTTACTGCTGTATTTCCTGTCTTTTTGGTCTTTTATACAAGTTTTCCTTTTAAAACATACAGGAAAAGTGAAAAAAATAAGTATCTCAAAAACAGACAGTGACTTCCACGGTAGAAAATTTGAATCCTGAGAGAGAAATTTGTTCCAGTAGTGGCCCAACCAATGATGTAGCCCCATCTAGAAAGTGTACATCTGCTGCCTCAAGGAGTTCAAGGAAAGGAGCATTCCAAAACATCTTTGTTACTGTTACTTCTCTTTTTATTGTCATTAATTGAGTTTTAGACTGCTGAAGCTGCACCAGCCTGTTTCTGCATCATTGTCACTCTTCTGTGCCCAGAGAAATAATGTCAGTAAAGAGGTGGAGTAGAAAGGAGAAGTGGAGTTGCAGGAATGACAGATGAGTTTGAGTTATTAGAGAGTATTTCATAAATATTCCCTTTCCCCCCCCCTCTCTTCAAACACAAGCTTAGCATCTGAATACAAAAGTCTAGCTTAAGAGAGAAAGGAGAGAGAGAAATAGCTTATGACTCCCATATGTTTTGGTACCTTTAAAATAAAGGCATGGTAATACTTAAACAGCATTAGGCTTCAAACAGCTGGTACTGTGTTTGTTACTATAATAATCTGTCTAATTATATTGGAATGTGACATAGAAAGTAAAAAAGGGGGTTGCCTTGACAGCTCTGTGCTCAGGGCTCCCAACAGGCCAACAATTAGAACCTGGAAAAAGGAAGGAACTTGTAAAAACTAATGACTGCTCAGTGATGGTATATAGACCTATTTTTGCCATAAAATTACTTTTTTTTCCTACAAGAAATCTACTCCCTTTTAGATAAAGCAACTTTAAGTCACATTCACGATATAAACAAAATTGAACACCTTTTTCTCAGCCAGTGCTTTTTTCCTGTTTTTTCAATGATACCCCTTGGTTTCTGTAAACATGCAAAATATATTCTGATTTCCCAAATTCATGACCAATATGAATTTTTTAAGTCAGTGGCTCTACATAAATTTCTACAAAAATATCCAATTCCCATAGGATTCAGACAACAGGTTTTCAATGCACTGATCCAAGCTCTATCCAGCTTGGATATCCAGCTTGATATATCCAGCTTGATTTTTTCTCAGACTCAGTGACATCTTTCATGCTCAAGAAAAAAAAAAAAGACAAAATGCTGAGCACTAACAATGTTATTTAAAGCAGCATGCAGTTGAAAAAGCTTAACAGCATATAGGATGAGATGCAGAGTATGGTTCACTAAGGAAATCAGCTACATCAGTTGAAGACTTAATTCAGCTGCACAGAGGTTAATGGGGATCTTTTCCTTCACTCAGTGCAATTGGGTTTGGCCTAAACTATTTTTTTCTGTAATGAAAAAAAAAAAAAAGAGCCTTTTACTTCTGCTATATTTCTTTTAGCACTGCACTGTAGCATCCATATCTTGTCTTTTCCATCACACTTTAGATCACATTTTAAGTTAGAACTAAATTTCCACTGCATAAGATAATAGTATGGGAACTCCAACAGTTTTACAAAAATCTGGCTTATAGGAGTAACCAAACTGATATTCCAGTACAGCTGATTCTGTAGTGCTCTCACTTTCCACAGAATATCCTCCATTTTGTCTAGATATGATAACAACCACACACCTTTGAATGTCTTGTAATGAAAATTGAAAGTAATGCCCTTTTAAAGGGGTACAAAGGTGCTGTTAGCACTTTCAATGCACGTATTAAGACATGAGAATGCCATCCTAAATACCTGCTGCAATTTACAATGTGCTATAAAAGTTACATTAGTTGTATTATCAGTGAGATTATCTCATTGGTCCATCCGTTATTAGCATGAGACAGATGTTCAGTTGCTCCATTTCTCTTCATAGCATTCCTTTGGTCCCCAAAATGATTGTATTTATTTCTTCAGCTATAGTGATAATAGTCATTTACTGAGAAGAGTCACAGAATTTAAAACAGGTGTATGAGATTAACCATTAATGATTCAGAATTTTTTTTTAAATGCCTTAGCAATATGGATTTGGAGGATTCATCCTTGAATTTTTTAATAATTATTTTCTATCATTTCCAGTTTTGTCACAGGAATTCAGGAGTCTTTTCAAGAATCATAAAGCTTGCCAAAATGCATTCCTATACTGTAACATTCTTTCCAGTTTCTGATGTGAAGTCTATCTTGTTTTGCAAGTCTAGTTCTTGAATGCAGTTAGTTATTATGGTTTTTCCATTAATCATTTCACTGGAACAGACTGAAATTGCTCTTGGAAACTAACGCTGTGTTCTTATGCACTCTTTAGCTTCTTTTTTGCTCTCACATAGCACTGCAAGAGTGATTGACGTGATACGGCTTGCAGGGGACAAGTGCAAAAAGTTTATCTTAAGCAATATATATATTGGTCTTATTAAAGCCTTGATAGCAAAGGAAGTTGCACTAGACTGGATTCTGAAGTTGCCATCCACAGTACGTCACTTAAATTTAAAAATGACAAGAGTATAAACAGAAAATGGCAAAGCCACAACAACTACAAGGCAAACTTGCATAAAGCCACTGGGAGCCACAGGCTGAAGCCCCATGGCCACCCAGATCCTCCAGCTTAACAAGTTCTCACTTGCCCACTGCCTGCCTGTCACTAGAGATGTGCTGTGTACCTTAGCCTGGAGTAATCACTGAGCTGTGCACATCAGTTTAACTGTGCTTATTTACTAACACACGTTAACCTAGAGTAATACACCTTTCTAATGACATACACCTTACACAATCCTTGTGTAAGATGTTACTCTCTAACATGAACAAAATAAAATGGACAAAGAGAAAAATACGCAAAAGGTGCTTTTTCCTCTTTGTATACACATACCTAGGACTGAGTCTTTCTACTACACCTGCTGGAGATGGAATGATGCATCAGAGATCTCCATGCAACTAGTTAAATAATGTTTTCTGTTTCACACAACACAAGCTACACAAAAGAAAAAAATAATCAGAGAAAGGATCTGGCCTGATGACTTTCTCAAGCAGTGCTGCAGCTATTCAATAGACATTCAAATAGGATCTTCCTAACACAAAAGAAAGTCTAGAGTGAAAAAATCCAACAAGGCTGCTCACAGAACTGACAGTTTAGGGTGGGTTTAAATGCATTCAATGAAACCAATACCAGAAAAAGCTGACATCTCAGTGAACGCTTTTAGGCAGAGATGGTGTCTATGATCTACAGCCCCAAAACAATGGTATTGATGGCAACCTCAGGCTGTGCTTTAACCTTCATCCTCAGCCCTGCCTCTGCTAGGAGCCTTCCCTCAACAGCCAGAGCAGGGAGGTTTTTGGTGGACCGCTGTGGACAGGCTGCTTACAGACATAACCTGTCCTTGTGCTATGGGTCTGACTCCCATAGAGCAGACACTTCTTGCATACCCCTTCCTGCACAAGCACTCTATTTCTAACCAATGCAAAAACTTCCCTTTTTAAGGCCACATCTGAGACCAAGCTGTGTCTCTCTATTGGCATACTAAGGTGGTTATACTAGCACAGATTTAGTCTACAGCTAAAATGATCATGTTAAAAAAACAAACAAACAAAAAACCACACAAAATGAATAAACAAAAAAACTAAAAGCAAGCCAAAGTGATGTAAAAGCAGGTACAGACAAAGCACACAGCTTTCCTGAATAACCAATTTAATAGTAAGTTGCATCACTGCCTATTTGACCTCTTGCTGAACAGCTTTTTTCTCCCTCTTGTTTCCCAGCTTGACTTCTTTAGATGAGATCAGCTGTTCATATCCAGACCATAAACAGCTGGAGAAATTGACCCTGCTGTGAATGAGACTTTGTTAGTAGAACTGGGGAAAATTACAGCAATCTTAAATTCTCTGTTACGGACTGAAAAGCAGCCTGCTGTAATAGTGTACCATGAAAGATAAATACATACAGAGGTGTCCTCAAAATAGTTTATAAATGTGAGAGCCTGTACATAGATTTTACCTGTAGATTTAGATTTTAAATCTTTATCTCTTAAAAAAATTAAGACAAATCCTCTACAGGTATATTCAGTCAAAAGCCACTTTCAATGTGGTTTATACAGCTACTTTTCATGTTAACAGTTCAATGACACTGAAAACGCTACTGCTTCAAATGCTAATTAGAGAGGTGCCAGTAGTGGTTTCCTAATTACAGTAGATTTAACTTTTGTATATTAGTCTTAGTTAGTATCACTTAAATAAAGGTATAATAGGGTCATTTCACATGTAAATCACAAAAGCTTCAAGCATAAGCCACCTTAGAGGAAATTAGCTTGCAACTGAACAGTGTCATTAATAATTGCTTGTAAATGGTAACAGCCAAGCTGTTACACAGCCCGTGCCAAGTGGTGACAGTTATAACCATCCACATAAAAATTGACAAAGGTAAATTCTGAGCAGCCCTTTCTCAGGATTGCAAGCTACTTGTTTTGTTTAAATCTCCTGCTTTCATAATTGATGTTATCTGTCCTTCTCTGTCAACGTCAGGACACTTGGTACTATGGCATGCTTTTCCACAATACTGTCCCTGTCTGCATTCACCTGCCTCCTGACAGCAGGGGGACCTCCCTGCTCTCCGAACTCCTCTCAGCTACACTCAGAGCCAGAAGGCTATTTTTACAACATAAACTGTATTCACGTGCAGCAGTTAACACAGAATGAGCCTCTGGAGCCACTAGAATGTAATTGATATAAAACTACATACATAACCAAGAAACTAATACATGCTGTCCTCAGAAAAAAAGATCCTTATACTCATAACGAATTCAAAGTCTTAAGTTATTTACGTTGTGTTTGTTTTTTTTCTCTGAGCAGTGGACAAGATGCCTACAGCTTCTCACTATCTCCTTCCCACATGGCTAATTAAGAAAAAAAAAAAAAAGTACTTTATCCAAGTCTATATCAAAACATTGTCTACCTTCAACTGAGCTACAATTTTACTCAGACTCAAGACACCAGGAGATTTCACGCTGTCACACTCATTCCCATAAGCACACCTCTTTCACTATGCATCCAACACAATAAAAGACTGCATCTCTTAAAGAGCTGATTCAAATACAAGCTTCTCTAAAGATTTCCCAGAGGGGGGAAAAAAAAAAAAAAAAAGTAAAAACAAAAAGAGAACC
The DNA here is from genome assembly GCF_020740795.1 of Apus apus. NCBI lineage: Eukaryota > Metazoa > Chordata > Aves > Apodiformes > Apodidae > Apus > Apus apus. The sequence goes on along the minus strand of NC_067282.1, from coordinate 82,332,866 downwards.
TCAAATCTAGAAGGCTACACAAGTCCCTCAGTAAAGAAACTGCATACATAAGTAGTAACCATACCTCAAAACACAGGAAACACCAACACTAGTATAATGGTATGCTTCTAAGCTTCCTCCTACTTAAGTATCTCGGCCAGCTTTTCTAAGTTTTACTAAGTGAACAGTTGTAGGACTGTTATTGACAAACCAAGGTTTCAGTGCTCCCAATCCCCTACAAAAAATAAATTAAAAAAAATTGTCAGTGAAAAAATAAAGATAGCTTACCTGAACTTTCTTCTTTGAGCTGCCATCTTTGTCTGATGAAACACAAAAAAAAAAAATCTCTTTTTCTTCAGCTTGGTCAGCAATATGGTCAGCTGTGAATTTCTATGCTATTACCTTGACATAAATTAGCTAATTGAGATACTTTGCTTTACATCAGAATACACAGATACCAAAGTACAATGTTTATCTCACCCTGGAAGTAAAGCCTTTTTTATTGATGCCCATTCAGTGAACCAACACCTAAAAAAAAAAAAACAACACAACAAAAACAAACAGAGCAGCTTTCATCACACTGTACCTTCTAATCAGTGTTTCCCCCCTTCAGACATTATATCACGGCTGCTAAGTCAAACAATATTCAGCTGTGTAATGAGAATGGCAACACCTGTTACAGGACTCTGATGTGCACAAACCAGCCAGAACCAGTGGTGGTACTGCTTTTGAATGACCTCTTGGTATTAAAATGTTTCCATAATAGGACAGAAAGAACAAAGTAGAGGAATTGTTTTGCTGAGCTTTCCAGAAATTATCATAAACTGTTTTGCTCTTGTAAGTCAGCCTGTAGGCAGCAGGGAAAAACCATACTCTGAATACTGTTTACTTGTTCCTATTTGGATTTTTAGAAACCATTGCTATGGTAGCTGCTAGGAGGTAAACATAAATCAATAAGAAGCAGAGCTGCACCACTGGTAGACCTGCACACCTCTACACCTGGTGGTTTGGATGTGTTGTGGAATTTTTATCTTCTTCCTGAAAGGCAGAGGCCAAGCACTGCTTGTAGAAGCTACAAGCTGCATTTGTAACCCACAATGCTTTATCCTCTAACTGCTTCTGGATGGCACCAGGTTTTTCTCTCTTTAAAATGTACCACAGATCAGCTCAGAGCTCACTTAGTGTCTCTTATGTCACTTTTTTTCTTGGTTTATTTCAGGTTCTCTTGTTATTTGAGCCTGCTCTCCTCCTTCTCTCAAGGAAGGACAAGGATTTCTACAGATGCACCTGCTCAGAGATCACAGTGAAGCACTTGCAACTGGATCTGCCATATGGGAATTAATCTTTTAAACCTGGAAAACAGAAAACCACGTGAAAATGAATGGCTCTTAGGCACCAGGATAGTCTCAGCTCCTTGAGACCATTTTGTATCCTCTCTCTTTTCTGTTTACAAAGATAGCAATGGGCAGCAAAGGAATAAACATGCAAGTGAGTATTGGCTCCTTTTTCGAGCCCTTCAAAGAAAACAATGTAGAAACCAGATCCCCTGCAGCAGCACAGCTGCCAGGGGAGCAGAGGTGGGTTGGCTGAACGAGGCCCCTGTGCCTGGCTCTCACACTGCTGACTGTGGGAGGTGATAGAGATCAGGGCTGCAGCAGTGGCACGGCCTGTCCGCAGGAGTTGGTTTGAGCCAGGGACAGCAGGATGCTGGGGATGGTTTTCCACTGTTGGGCCACTTCTGTGCTCCTTGACTTCAGTGTTAAGTGGGTGCAAATGAGCGTAACCAGTGCTGAAGGGGAACGTTTCACACCCACTTTGTGCAGGTGTAAATAACTATGCCAAGTACAGAGTTGGGAACATGGCCCCTTACATCCTCTTGCTAAGGCTGTAAATAGTATTTGCCAAGCACTGCATATGAAGTACAGAGGTAGGAGAAAATATTCCCTTTGTAAAAGTCAGTTTTGATGTACTTAATGCTAAATCTTCCCAAATGTTTTATGCTTGCTTGGTTAAGGAGAGTGACAAGAATAGATTTAGCCTGTGATGTGTCATCTACCTTTTCTGGGGTGCCTTTGATGATATTGCCAATTGATCTTTGGTTTCTTGGTTGTCTTGTTGAAGTTAGGATTCTAGCTCCCTGAATGGGTGAAATAAAAGAACTGAAGCATCTTCAGGGCTTTCCCTTCCCCACAGAGTACCCAAATTATGACAACTGCAGCAGCATGGTCCCATCTTCCCTTGACGCGCAATCTGTTTGGTCTTCTGAGCTATTTCAGGAGAGTAGCTATCTGATTAACTATTTCCAAAATTGCTGTCAGTTTGAGCTGTTGCACAACACATTCGGTAACCACAGAATAACAGGAGTGCAACTCAGAACTAGTTCAGATGACTTAATGACAGATAATAGCTCACAGTTCATTAATGTCTTATTCCCTTCATTTTAGCTTAGCTCAAGCACATTCTGCCTACATGTGTATATGGACAACTTATTGGAGGGGAAAAAAAAAACAACATCAATAAATACCAACGCAACAGTGTCAGCCTTGGGAGATGGAAATGATACATGGTTGTCACTTCAGAGCAGAAAAATATACCTCCCAATGGCATCATAGGATTATCACTCTCAAAACTCATGATGAAAAGTACAAAAATGTTATTGCTAATCATCTTAGCCCACATTGCTGATGTTAATATTGAAGTAGCAAAAAACCCCAACAAACCATAAAACATGTAAAAACACAGCAAAATTCTGCTATTAAATGGGAAAAAAGATATATCAGGAAAGCCTTGCAGTTATAAACTTCACATTGCCAGTGAAAAAATTGCACTTCTACAGGCAAAGCCACCTACAATAGCATAGGAAGATTTGAGTTTTAGTCCATTTTGGAAACTCATTTGTTTTTTGAAGATAGCTAGCTTGGTGCAAGAAGAAAGAATGGTTACTCTCAAAAACCCTAACAACAAGAACACCAGCAGTAAGATGCAGGGCTCCCAATGGTGCATCTGGCTTTCAGACTGACTAAGCTCCTGTGAAAAAGCCTGCTTTGAAAAGCAGCAGTGTTGCTGTCACCAGGGAGCCACTAGTATTCGGACACAAAGCAATGAAGTAATCTTCTAGTCCATTCTGAGAGGGTTTGAGTCATAGCTCCTGGTGTCCCTCCTCGAAAACTCTACTTTAAGCCCTTTTTCATTGGCTGCAATTGTTAACCACAGGTCCATAAATTAAACTGAATTATAAAAGCAATATGTCATGACAGGTACTGGAAGCAATGGCCGCAGCCTCTGCCATGTGGCAGGTCAGTCACAAAGCAGAGTCTATATGATATATTGTGACTATCACTCAGAGAGTCACCCGCCTCGTGCCGCAACCAACAGAGTCCCACTGAGGCCAGAGAAAGCAGTACATAATTCAGTGAAGAATTCTCTCAGCAAAGCCCTTGAGTATGGCTAAGTAATGATCTTGTTTACCTCATTTAGCCCCAAGTTCTCCAAGTAGGAGCTGGCCATGAAGAGATCTTATACACTGTGATATCCAGCTGGGACAATGTGTCCTGTCTTTGTTTTCAGCCATCAGGCTTGTGTCAAACACACCCTGACAGCTGCAAAATTTTTTGGTGAAAACAATAATTCCACTTTTCCTTTCCATCTGCCTGCAGATGGTTTAAATCTGACCCATCAAAAGAATAACCGAAAAAAGGGGGAAAATAATATTCCAGCTGAGATGAAATTATGATTGCAGATTTTATATAAAAAAAATAACAGGTTTGAGATTTGCAGAAGAGTCACTGCGATTAATTAAACTGTGCATGGAAGAACTGGAGGTTTTAGCAGGCAGATGATCTAGGTTCTCTATACTTCCTCTCAGACCTCTTCAAATCAGGAAACAGCCGCATGAAAAATAACAGGCAACGTCTGTCACAAATGACAGATATTTTTCCTCCTTTACTAAGGTGAGCCTTTTTAACAATCTCTGAAATACAGTCCAAAATATTAGAAGAGAATAATTTCTGGAGAGGGAGGTTTTAAGTTTGAGTATACTTCTTAGTTTCAGTGTTCCTCTAAGATTCTATGTGTTTCAAATCCAAATTTAAAAAAATTGATGCCATTCCCTGTTTGTTACCAGACCTCTGCATTGCAAATGCTGCTTTGCAAGTGCACATTGTGAATGATGAGTTTGTTCATTGACAACATCAGCTACTGCAGGTAAATCACTAGCCAAATAGTCCCAGTGCATGCTGTCCATGTTCGATGAGACCAACACATATTACAATCTATCAAAAATACAAAGCAACAAAAATTACTTTCTGCCTAGGGATATGGGAGTCATCTCTTGTGCTGGTATCTTCAGGACAACATGCAGACATTGCAAGGAGGATAAAAGTGAGAAGTTCAGTGCCCTGTTCTTCAGGGTTTTTTTGCTTCTGAGCCTCTGTTTGTCTCACCCTTTTCTGGGACTCTGCACAAGTAGGGTTTTCTGGTCTTTTGGTATCTCTTTTCATTCAAAAACTTAACTATTTCTCTATGACTGAAAATGACAGAAAATTAACCAGGCCACATATGAACCAAAAAACAGTGAATTACTTTCCAGTCATGGGCTGCAATAGTGGCCTCAAAGACTTCACTGTATCATCCAGGCTGGCACCAATTACCAGTCACTGTAAGGGGAAACTGGTGGTAGAGTATACACCATCACTGGATGTTGTCTTGTGGGACAAGAGCTGAGGAAGTAAGAGGAAAGGAAGCTGTCACTGTTTAAACTTGGAGAATACAGCATTAAAGCATTGTATAATGTTGCAGACTGCCTATTTCTTCTCCCCGTAGTGTCGTGTTTGGGTTTGTTTGTTTGTTTTTGCATTCGGACACAGTTAAGGTGGGGATAAGGTTCCAAACCATCCTATATCTCATAAAAATCCCCTTAAGTCTATTTGCACAGAAATGTCATTGACAACATGGCAAAAAGGCCAGCTGGGCTAACTAGGAGCAAGGAGAATAAGCAGCAGCAGCTCTGTAGGACACACTTCAGCTATTTCCCTTGCCAGAGTAATTCTATCTTTTTTTCTGACAGAGCCAGAATGTGTCCTGGGATCCTGCTGAATGATGCTCCACTTCCCTTTTGCCCTTTACCCAGGGCTGCTGTCCCTGCCAAACACTTCCATTTGTGGTCACTGAAACCACCAAACATATATAGCTTGTATTTGCATTGCACCTTCTGACATCCTCAAGTCCAAGCATCATGGCTTATGGACAGGTCAAACTCGCCATGCACACAGATACCAACTGTGTGACACAGAGTCCCTGTGCCATGTCCCTGGACATCCACATTGCCAGACAGCCAGGAGTTTGGAAGACTGCCCTTAAATCAGTGGAACTGGAAGCTCTTAAAGCAGTGGAACTGGAAAACAAGAGCAAGGGTAAGAGTGGAAAAAAATAATTAAAAACAACAGGTGGCTCAGTCACACAAAAAATCCTGTAGAATTCAGAAGTGGTGTGGAGACTTATTGTGCAGGATGAATTACCCTCTCTGAAAGGATGTCTAAAAAACAGCACATTGTTTAATTAAAAAAAAAAAAAAAAAGATAACGTGAAGAGCCCAGTAGTGCTAAGGACTGAGCTTGTTCTGGGAGACTTTCTTTTCTTACTGCAGTTCTCCTAAAATCTTCAGTAGGGTCACAGGTGTACATAGGTTTGGGCTCTCCCCGGCTAAATAAAGGACTTAAGGCTGCAAAACTGTTGCCCTTTCCTAAGCAAGAGAGTCAGTTCAGGAAATTAAGACTCATCAGTGACTAACGCTTTTGTCAGGCTACTCATGAAGCATCTGAGGACAGCCACTACCACAGTGTGCTTATGTGCTGTGTCTTATATTACCATTTTTGAAAGGCCAAGTTCAACCAGACCCAGGCACCCTCCCACCTCTAATGAAAAATCATTGCTGTGTGCTGCCTCCAGGGCATGTGCTTCTGTGCTCAGGGTAAGCAGGTTTCACTGTACAGTAGAAGGTTCTTCACAGAATTCAAGCAGACTTCAAGGTATCACATAGGCCCACCCAGCCTCCTCCCTTTGTCCAGTGGGAATCACAGAGAAGTTACTATCTTGGAACAAACACAGATGCTTAAATAAAGACAGGATGATAGAAAAAAAAAAATTACACAAAGCCTGCTCACGTGAGCAACAAGTACACCCCACAGCTGTTAGCTTTGTTTTGCATACTTTACATATTTACATACACAAAATATTTCCAAACATCCCTGTGTTTATTTAAAACTCCATCAGTACCATGTGTGGCAGAACAGATCCAGGGCAAATATATTCACTGGATGATACCTCCCTGCATTGTTTTTAAATGTATCAGGGGTCCAAGGCTGCTTGTAATGAAGTCAAGAAAAAAACATCCCAGGTTTCCAAAGGAGGAAGAGCTAACTCCTTAATCCTGAAGTATTCACCTTACAGCCAAACAGTCTGAAAATGAGTGAGGCAACACTTCTGAAACAAGGACAGCCAGTACATTAGAGAAAAGGATTTTTTTGCTCAAATGTCACACATACCAGTTGCTTATGGGTGGGTGCTGGGTTGGAATGGAAAAAAAAGCCTTCGAAGGAAAGGCTGAATTGCTTTCCTCAGATAGTGTAAAGAAGCCAAAGACACTGATCAAGATCAGAAAGAAGTGGAAAGATAGGGGGTGTTGCCTTCTTCTAAAGGCATATTCCAGTTTAAAAACAGGTAGTTACACCATGTACACACTCATCCTCAGGTGGCATTAGCTCCAATCAAATTGAAAAGGTCAAATGTTCATCTGAGGATGAATTTGACCACAAACATTTCTGGTTTTTATTTGTAAGACATGCCTTCTCTTCCAGCCCAACCAGCCAGGCAGGAACTGGGTAGCCCCACTGTTCCAGGTGACCCTCTGTGGGCACCACACACCTTGAAAGTCTAGCCATAGGAAGGAGCACAGGGCTGGTTGCCCACACACTCTCCTGATAAGAAAGTCAAGGAAGAAGGGAGTATGGGGTGATATTGCTGCTTTATGCTGTCTCATCAAGCTTACTTGCTGGGTGGAGGAGGGGTCTGTCCCTCAGAGCCAAGGAATTAACTTCCAACTAAAGCAATCCAGAACGAAAAAGGTGAAGAAAAAGCAGGGCTAATTGTGCAACTAATGGAGTTCCCATTTAGCATTGACTTTGTTGCTCAGAAGACAAAGCAGGGCAGAAAAAGTACACCAATGAATGGGGAGAATTTATCAGACCAGTACCCCAGAAGCGTGTTACTGATCGGGCTCTGCAGAAGTCTCCCCATTGGCTCCAAACAGACACCAAAAAAAGAGTTCTTAACTTTTACATTGGGCATTTAAGAGAGAGTAGGGAAATTCCCACTGAAAAACTGGCTTCTTTGAAGTTGAATTTTCTCTTTATGCATCTCCATCAGAAAAGAATAGTGTTATTCTGAAAAGGGAACAGATTTTTTTTTGTTTGTTTTGGCCAGATATAGAAATCTTTGTAGCTATATTTGGCATCCAGTGAAGGACTCTCTGCTTGCTGGCGGGAGGGGGAAATTAGAGCTGGTGTTATTCATAACTAAATGGGCATGGAAAACAAATCACCTCCCTTTGAACCTTGGTGCTGCTATGGGCATTCAAGAAACAAATAATTTTCAAAGCCTGTGATACCCCTGTACATGCAACGGCCAACATCAAAACTTTATTATTCGCTCATTTTCTCTTAGTGATAAACACTTGCAGATGTACATTTGTTGTCAAGGCGAAGACATTGGTGCAGTTCCTGCTGTTGGTTGGTCTGTTTTTTTGGGATTTTTTTTACATGACATTTCCCACTTGTCTTCAAAGAAAGCAGAAGTGATATTCTGAAGGAGATACAATTACTGGAAGGCTGTGGCATTCAGCCCCCCTCCTCCTCCCAACAACCCCCCAAAAAGAAATCAGCTAAATTAATTGGAATCCCAGCCCAATGCACAGCTCAGCTGTGAGGAATTCTCACCAGATGTCTTGGTCCCCACCCGGCCTCCCACGTCATGCAAGTAGCATAACCCCTCAGAGTCCGAGGTCCAGCCAGGACAACCAGCCCTACTACACCTGAGGCTGATTACACCCCTGCCCCAACAGGGCCAGCCAGTCCTAGCCCCAGTAGCTGGCCCCTGGCCATGGTTGCTTCCCTTGCCAGCGTAGAGGATGCCACTCCTGCTCCTCACATTTTTTGTGGCATTTTCCCCACGCCAAGCAGGCTGAGCACTGCTGAGGTCACCCGGCTGGATCGTGGCTCCAATGGAAGCACCTCCTCCAGGCACCAGGCTGAGACACAGTTTCCAGCTGATAACTCCCAAAACAAGATTTAACCAGATGTAACAGATATGATTCTTGATGGGCGTTAGGGTCACTAAAGCTAACTGAGTGACACTGATTTAATTAAATGTACATTAATGGGGGACATGGATCATCACAAATCAAATCAGTCACAAAATAATGCTTACTCTTCAGCATCACTTTCCTTGCTCTCATTTCTTGATACAGTAAAAGCACACAGAAGCAAACCCATGAGCAACTGGAAACCCAGGTGTAGGGCAACATAGTGGAAGCCTGACTTTGGTGAGAGAAGTGACAGAGAGAAGAAAAAGCTTTTCAGCTAGCTCATTGCCTAGCTGAACAAACTCTTGCTTCCTAAACTACAATTGCTTCACTGAGATTAATTATGGTTGTATTAAAGCAACAGGGCATTCATGTCTTTTCTCACAAACTGAAGTGCAGTGTACACAGCTCACTTCAAAGAAGGAAATTTCCTGCAATGTTTATCTAGGTTTTCCTTGACACTTAATTTATACCAAATTTCTAAGTCCTCACATTATTCTGGCATTTTTTGATGGTTGTCACATTGCCCTCTACATCTTTCATGTATTAGGCAAGTGATTGTTAGGTATTATTTGCTCATTTTTCAGTGGTCTGCATCCCATCTTCATCCCTATGTCCATGGAGAATGCTTCTCTCCTCATAGCTCCCAACCCCATTCTGACCTACAGGAAGCTTTTGAACCCAGTGTCCTCCTTTCCTGGCCTTTCCTCCTCTCCTTCAGTTTCTGGCTTGCAGCTCTCTCCATACCTTCCTCATGGCCTAAGAAGGAAGAAAATGGTGATTTTGCACAGAAAAAATACTGCCCTGCTTGCTGTCTGGTCCTGGAAACAGGACCTGGAGTGGGACGTACAGCAAAAATCTCACTCATCTCCTGATGCTCTGGAACAGAGTAAATCCCATATGATCAGAATCTTCACAGAACTTTGCAACTAAACTCTTAACAACTCCCTGCTGATTGTGTGCAAATGACAATTTTTCAAAAGTTCTGTGTTTGGCCAAATTTTGGTCAAGGTTTTTTTTCCCCTGTTAGAACAGTAAATGATCTATCTCTGAGCAAAACACCAAAACTTCAGCCCTCAAGCCAGATTCAGACTCAGAGTGTTAGGGGTTTGAAGGACCCTCCCAAGATCACCGAGTCCAACCCCCTTGCTGCAACAGGATCCCCTAGAGTAGGTCACACAGGAAGGTGTCCAGGCAGGTTTTTAATGTCTCCAGAGAAGGAGACTCCACAACCTCTCTGGGAAGCCTGTCCCAGTGTTCTGTTACCCTCAAAGTGAAAAAGTTTTTCCTTATGTTTTCGTAGAACCTCATAGGTTTCAGCTTACACCCACTGCCCCTTTTGCTGTCATTGGGCATCACTGAGAAGAGCCTGGCTCCATCCTCCTGACACTTGACCTTTAAATATTTATAAATATTAATGAGATCACCCCTCAGTCTCTTCCAAGCTAGAGACCCAGCTCCCTCAGCCTTTCCTCATCAGGGAGATGTTCCACTCCCTTAATCATCTCTGTGGCTCTGTGCTGGGCTCTTTCAAGCATTTCCCTGTCCTTCTTGAACTGAGGGGCCCAGAACTGGACACAATACTCCAGACGTGGCCTCACCAGGGCAGAGTAAAGGGGGAGAAGTTCCTCTCTCAACCTACTAACCACACCCTTTCTAATACAACCCAGGATGCCTTCTTGGCCACAAGGGCACATTGCTGGTCCATGGTCACCCTTCTGTCTATTAGGAACCCCATGTCCTTTTTCCCTACACTACTCTGCAACAGGTCAGTCCCCAACCTGTACTGGTACATGGGATTGTTCCTCCCCAGATGCAAGACTGTACACTTGCCCTTATTGTATTTAATTAAATTTCTACCCGCCCAACTCTCCAGCCTGTCTAGGTCTCCCTGAATGGCAGCACAGCCTTCTGGTGTGTCAGCCACACCTCCCAGTTTACTGTCATCAGCTAACTTGCTGACAGTGCACTCTGTTCCCTTATCCAGGTCACTGATGAATATACTGAGTAATACTGGTCCCAGTACTGACCCGAGTGACTCCATCAGATACAGGCCTCCAACTAGACTTTGTTAATAGAGCACAACTCTCTTACTCCCTTCCTTCAACCAGTCCACAATCTACCTCACTACCCGATCACCCAGATCACACTTCCTCAGTTCAGCTGTGAGGATGCTGTGGGAGACGGTGCCAAACACTTTACTGAAATCAAGACAAACCACACCCACCAGAACCAAGACATGCAAACATTTCTTCAATAAACAGCTGTAAAATAATTTTAGCAAAGGCAAAATTGCCTCCTTAGTGGGATGACTGAACATTGCCAAAAAAAAGTCAATTTGAAATAATAACTCGCACAGAAACTCTCTACTTGAAGACTGTAAAAACTGACAGAAAATGATAAAATTAAAAAGGGTCTTATACTAAGAAGCGTCAGGTAGGGATTCTACTAGGTCCGATTGTAAAATAGCCTCTAGTGTTAATGCAACTCACAAAGGCATTTAGAACAAACAAAAAGAAAATTATAGCAGGAGCAACTGACAATATGTCAGTATCCGAAACAGAAAGCTAGTGCCTTCATGAGAGCCCTGCTCAAAATCCCTGTGATGCTAGGCTTTCATTCCATCCAATTTTAGTAGAGAACCAGTTTAGAACACTTGTTCTACAATGTTTTCAACAAAAGACAAACCCTTGGCTCTAAAAATTAACCTCATGAAAAAAATAGAAACTCAAGATGCTGTAATTTACAAAGAGATTTATGAGTTCTTTGGTTGCATAAGAATATAAAGAAAGCATTAGCTAATTGTTGAGAAATACAGACCAAACCGAAAATGCTACATAAAAAATATAACAATAAAATTAACATTAAATTATTTATTCAGTAATTAAACCAGTGACACTTTCCTTTATACAAAGCCCCCCCACCAGTTTTGACAAGAGGGGCTAAAAAGTTCAATGGAGTTTAAAGGGAAGCAGGGTTAGAAAACAGGTAGGGAGAGGAGAGGGACCCTGATTTGACTGATGGTTTTTAACAACAGCTACAAACAGCTAGCAGGGAAAGTGCAGCATAGTTCTGCAGAAACTTTACTAGATTACTGTAAACCTCAACTGTGATAGGTAATAGCTACCTGAGCCCAAGCTCACTGAAATCAATGCTGACTCCAGCTGATGTCCACCAGTGTTGGACCAGACACAAGGCCACCACTGGATTGCAATTCAGGCATTCAAAGCTGGTCCCAATGATCTTAATACCATCAAAGGTTTCCAAGGACAGCAAAGGGAGGAAGCAGTATTTGAGCTCCTGTACATAAATGGCCATCATGAATGAGGCACAGCTGATCTATCTTGAAGGCCTGAGCCTTTGGGCAGGTGCATAAGATAACTGTGATGTTTCAATTATCCCATCCTTAAACTACCTTTATTTGGAGATAAAATCATTCTGCATTTCACAGACAACTCCAGCCCAGCTTTCTCAGGTCTCACTGTGGTATCATAGAGACCACAGAGCAAGAACAGGAAGAGGGACATGATCACTGTGCAGAACAAGGGCAGCTAAAGCACAGGTTTCCAGGGACGTCTCCAGTCTCCCTTAGCAACCAGTTCACCCCATAAGATGGGGCAAGTATAAACCTGCCAACACGATTTTAGTATGTTGAGCAGTGACTGTCTGACCATCTATATACAATGCTAGAGAGGATCATCTCTGCTCACAGGTCTACTAGTGCAACCTTTGCAAGATTGCTTCTGCTTCTCCTGTCACACGGACTGGATTTTAACTGTGCTCAGGCAAGAGTCCCTTAGTCTTTAAAGAGACACGTTCCTGCCTCACAAGTGTCAGATTTTGCCCATAGGGCTAACATGTAAAACTAGTATTTCTTTTTAAATACATTCCCACTTTACATGAGATTTTAATTCCAAGCAACATGCATCAACTTCTTTTAAAAAGCCACACACGAACAATATTTATTATCCAAATACCCTTTAAAAGCTCAAAGGCTAACATGTTAAAGCCCAAAAGTCAATTTGAAAAAATATATATTTCTAAATAATTTATAAGAAATATATGTTGCTGGTCCATTGATATGGAGAAGAAGCTTGCACCTGAAATTAATCAAAAGAATCATACTCAAGAAGATATGCTTGTCTCCTGAAAGGCAACATGTTGCATCTCTCTACATAACTGTTGACTCCATGGTCATCTTCACAGACACAACAATCAGGGGCTTTCAAAGGGGTTTTTTTCTTGTTTGGTTTAGGTTTTTTACATGTATGGAAAAATTCCATTTACTCCTGAGGTTACAGAGCATGCAATAAAATGCCTACATTTTCTCAGTCTCAGATGAGATTTAGTGATGTCATTCACTTCATTTCCAAAGGACACGAATTTGAAGAATGAGGGTGGAATGGAGGGATCCAGGAATAGCTATATGTGTGTGTGTAAATATGTATATGAATAGATACATATAGGATTGTGGGAGGAGAGTAAGACATACACAATAGCCTGGAAGCAGAAAGGCTGGGTACAGGCAAGTTGATCTTAAGTGCAGGTGGTGAGAAACATGACATTCCTCTCCTGCAGCCTCTGCTCTCTCTAAAAGCTGCGATGAGAGATTCATCCTCCAAAGCATGTTTTGAGGCAGAAATAGATGATTGAGAAGAAACTGCCATTCACTGAAGATCCTGACATTGTGAAAGAGGTATGAGAAAAAGTGATGACTGAATTTGAGTGTCTGGTGAGGGGAGGAATCAGAACAAAGCGCATTTTTCTATTGTCAAGCGTAGCTTATTCAGCTCTCCAGAAATCAAATCTGCTGAGTGGTCAGCAGCTGCACCACTTCATTTTGTTGGGATGGAAATGTCCAATGGAAACAAACTGTTATCTGCTTCTCAAAAACCAGAGGACAGCTCAGTCTTCAAATGAAGACACAAAAATTGACAGCAGATTTCTCAACATCAACAGAAATAAAATTAAATCCTGGAAAACTTTATGGAGTATTTAGTACTTAGATTTTTTTGAAATAAAATAATAATTTCCCCATGTCCTCCCAGAAATAGTGACAGAGTACATCATGTTTTGTAAGTCCTTGCAAAATGAATCATCCACTTTCTTGGGATAGCATCTGAACTCACCAAACATAAAAAGAATGAAACAACTCCTTTAGTAATGTGTTAAGACCCATAACTTATCTGTGACCTGATTTTAAGGGCCTTTTTTTCATATCTGTGGAAACATGAGCAGTCTTAACATTTCTGTTCCTTTTTCACTGCAATCAGTTCTTTGTAACTGCAACGTTGTGAGCAAGCACTCCCCTCCTCTTCCAAGAACAAAACGATTACAGCATCTGCTTCTCATAAACACATTTGTGCGTGTGTATAAGTGTGCGTGTATGAGACAGAGAGAGAGAAGTAAATCTGCTGAATTTAACTTAAACGTTTGTCACGGGGAAGGATTTTTTCTTTCCCATCCTTCAAATGTTATAACATACAAGTAAGGCTATTGCTATGCACTTAGGCTTTTACTTTCAGCTCTCCTGTTAGCATGCGACATGGCTACTGACTGAGGAAAAAAAAAAAATTTGACTTTCAAAGTCGATTGGCTGGTGCATGGATGGCTATAGATGACAGCAGGTTTTTATTGGCACTTGTCTCCCAGAGCCTGCAGAGCAACAGAAGTTCCTTCAGCACACTCACAAGTTCAGCAGTGGAAACTGGGCATGTAACAGTAGTCCTTGAGGTGGAAGAGGCAATAGCTTCACCACATATTCATCCCCACTACCCATCAAGTCAACAAAACAATCCAGAAAGGATTCCAGTACAAACTGCAGGCCTGGTTTTTTTTTTTCCTGTTCCTATTCTGCTTTGACACCTGCAGGGAACAGGAGGAGGTACTTCATCATCTGAACTTGCAAAGCGAAAGGTAACGAACTGACTGCTCTTTCTAGGATTTAAAATATTTAGGGAAGTCAAACATATTACACCACAAAAAGAAATTTTACCTTTTCTTTTGCTCCTCCCCAACACCCAAACTCCAGAACTAAAGTTCAAAGAGGATGTATCACCTCCTTGACTTCCAACTTTGCCAAGTCCAGAAAATTAAAAAAAATAAAAAAGCTTGGCATTTCTTTCCACCCAGTATTTCTAATACTGTCAGAATTCCTGAGTAAGAACTCTTGCTCAAGATATTTCTTAAACCATATTGTTCTGATAAGAAAGTGAACTGTGGCAACTATGTTCTCTCCCATACATTTTTCCCATTATATTTTTAAGTTCACTGACAATTTGAGGAGTTAGCTCTGCCAGAGCAGCATTATATAGAACTATCATGAGAATGAAATTTAACAGAAAGAAATAGACTATAAAGATGAGGGGAAAAAAAAAAAACAACCCACCATATTTAATTCAGCATACTAACACAGAAACTATAACCCTACTATTTTAAAGTAATACTTAAGCATAGTCTGTTCAGCACTTTTACTCTGTCTCAAACTTCAAATCAGCAAGGTACACACTTACGGGTGTTGCCAAATTGTGACATAATCTTAATGCCTCCAGTGCCAGCATGTCAAGCCCTCTCACGTGGCAAGGGAGAATGTTCAACACCTCATAGAAGAAAGTTCAAAAAGCCCGGAGAGTATCAGTAGTGCAGGGAGAGAGGGCTGAACCTTGGAGTGGCATGCAGATCCTAACACTCTCCCTCCCCTTTCACACCCAGATCCATGTGGTCTCCACCTGACAAACCTACATTTGCAACGCTGGTTGCCTTAAAATTAAACTGTTTCTTGTATCAGCCACACGTTTATGTCTTGGTTTCCGTTTAGCCGATTTGTCTTTCAGGCAGGGATGTCTGAAAACAGCGGTAACATAAATATAACAGGTTATAAGAGCTCTGGGAAGTCTTATAGAGGGACCCTGGGTGCACAGAGCAAAGGCAAAATCTCCAAGCAACACTTAGGGTCTGGCAACCACAGCCCCAATACTGCACTCAGCCCCACCCATGCACCTGCTGACCCTCACACTGTGGACACTAGGGCTGGGCCTGGGGGCTGACCTGGCTGTAGCCCATCATGGGACTGGGGCTGCCCAGGATCATTTTGCATTGCTTATTCAGGATTGCATTGTGCCCACCTTGGCTGCAACTAAAGCCCTTATTATGCAAGTCAGACCCAAGGCCCAGGCCAGAAATGGGGTTTCCCCTTGCAGAGAACTGTGGCTACACGTGGCCATGTCATTTCCAAGTTCAGATTCTTACCCAGACAGCAGCCAAGCCTGAATCTGTGCACACTGAGCACGTGCAACTTCTTACGAAATTCAAGAGCTGCAGCTGGGGTCTCATAAGGCCCACAGCAGGTCTTAGGTTAGACAAACAGATTTTTAAGTCAACAGGAGTTGAAAATTTCAGTGCTTTCCTTGAGGTGCTCAGCAGAGAGGTCAGACTAGTTGAAAACATGTTGTATCCACAAGTTACACGATTTTATGAAACTGACATTTCTTTCCTGAACATTGATGTTGTAAGTTACCACCCTGAAAATGGCTTAGCTGAAAATCCTGCCTCATGAGTATACCAATATTTACAAGCACTCTGAGGGCCTGAAATATAACCCATAGGGGACTCTGTTCAACAGCTTCAGTGTACCATGGATGAGGCCCAAACTCATGTCTGATTTAAATCCATAAGAGTATTTGGTCCATTTTGAAATGGATGGGTTGGAAATGCAGTTCCTGTAACCCCAGGCTTTGCTCCACGCTAAAGCTGTTGGCAAGTTTCTGACAATCAGCACAGCACAAAGCCACCTTTAGAAGCAAGAAAATAAAAAAAAAAAAATCATTATTACAATCTAACACCAGCAGGAAAAATATTTGGTTGAAACTTTAGGTGCGAATTATATTTGCTGAAGCTGGAAAAAAAAGGACAAAAGCATCAAAATCTAGTAAAGGTGGAAACAAGGAAGGTTTAGCTCTTTAAAAAGAAAGGAAAACAGACATTTGAGGTAACAAAACAAAAAACCAAAATGCACAAACACATCACAGACATCTAAAAACAGCATTTTATACATTTTTGCCAGTGCTTCTCTGAGAGCAAGTTCTTTAAACAGAACTTAACAATTTTACATTTTTTTAAAAAAAATACATCATCCTAAAATAGCCCATCAATCCTTACCCAAACTTTCTGTATTTCTACAAAAATAGATGCACAAAGAGCTACAAAATACTGTATTCCTGAAAGGAGGCGCACTGTAGTTAAGTGAGAGTCTTCTTCCTGACAACTGAGACTGTCCATAAAATATCAAGCTGAACAAACCAAAACACTGTTAAAGGAGCAGAAAGGAGTTAGGTTGCCCAGCTGCAGCAGGCTCAGATGAGGAAATAAAGAAAAATTAGGTTTTTTGTTTTTTTCCAACACTGTGGGACCCATAAATGGCCTTACAAACAAAAGGCTCAATAGCAAAACCAGAATGGTTGGCTCTTCATCTTCATGTGTGTTCTTTGCCCCATGCAGAAGGAGTCAACAACTGTTACGTCGCCCGCCTGGCTGCGTTCACTCCAGCTCTAGCTGGTCTTAATTTAGCTGAACTTCAGAACCAAGAAGTTTCCTTGCTCTTGTCCTGATGTTGTAGACCTACATTCCAGAAAAGAAAAATAAAAATAAAAAATTAAAATTTTATACAGCTTCTTCCTCCTCAAGCTGCTGAAGTAAGAATAAATGTTTCTTGTTAAAAAAGAAAAATAATTAAGAAAAAAAAACCCCACAACTTACCAGCCTAGTGAACATGTTAGTAACATTGCTATTCTTCCAAATTTTAGTTTATGTGAGATAATCTTAAACCATATTAAGTTTCAGACTGGATCAAGCAGTCTGGGACTGCTGATAAAATCCAGTGTGCACTTTGTTGTTTTGTCCCTGTTTAGAACGTGGCATGGCATGATAATAACTTCCAGTAAGGTCTGCATAGACAATCCAGTATGCAACAAAACAGTTTTTCTTGGTAGGGGCCAGCCACAGACCCTGCATCTTTTAGAAAGGGCCTGTGATACTTCAGGATCTTAAGTTTCTATGGCATTTCACCTTACAGAGGAGAGAGAGAGAAAACGTTCCTGCAGCAAGTAAAAAACCTAAATAACTTCACCTATAGAGTGTCAGATTTTTCGCCAAGAACAGCTAGTGCTTCCACATGAGGGAAAAATTAATGATTTTCAGCTTGCATTTGTTATGAGCTCCTCTAACATTTTCCTTTATAAAAAGTGAGGACTATCTAATAAATGTGGTGCTATGTTGTGGCTTTAGCATTATAGACTTGGAACTTGTGTTATAATCTGGGATTTGTCTTCTCCAGAGGGATTCAATCTTCGCTAGATTTACACCCGACAGGGCGTGTACCTAAAATCCAGACAATACAGGGGGAACTGAGGATGAAACTTCCCAAAGAAAGACATTCTTGCTCATTTACAGGAGAAGTAGAAAGTAGAGATGTGCAGGCACGTATTTGAAGAGGTAGTAAGGCACTTAGGACTCACTGATTTAAAATCTGCACCTTGATGTTTTGAGCCAAGCAAATCACATTTCATGAAATGAAGGTGCACTTCCCGCTATAAATCATAATTGCTATATAGACAGCAATGCTGCGCTCTGTGTCATGCTATATATTGCCCTGCTATATAGTGTACCAAGACCAATGCATAGACTACCTGATCTACTAAGAATTTAGGGCCTATTTCACCATAGATTTAACTAGGTGTGACTCCAGACCTTAATGATGTTGCAACCATTGAAGCTCCATGCTAATTTGATCGTTAACCTGTGAAAATTGACAGATCCATGTGCTTATCACGGATCTCTCATTTCCATAACTGCTCACATAGTGAAACCCAAAGGAAGACCCATATGTTTTCAGAAAGCCTAATAGGCACATTGAATTCAGATCTGACCACTTCCTTGTTTTAGGAGAACAAAGAGTTAAATTTTTAATGACAACCAACATAATTTCAGAGTTGAGCTACAAAGCAATTAGCAGTCACATAAAAGATGACAGCATATGGCACTATCCATACGAGGATTCCTAAGCAGTGACCAAACACTTGTGTGTCCAGCAGTGAACAGATAGGGAAAGCAGAACACACAGGTATAGATGCCAAACTCTGTTCAGTGGCTTTCTGCACACTTTCAAAGAATTACAGTTATTTTGTTTGGAAAGGTTCTTTAAGATCATCAGGTCCAACCCTTAACCTAGCACTATCATGTCCATCCCTAAACTATGTCCCTAGACACCACAGGTACATACCTTCAGGGATGGTAAATCAACCACTTCCCTGAGCAGCCCAGTCCAGTGCCTGGCAACCCTTTCAATAAAGAAATTTCTCCTAATATCCAATATAAAATTCCCCTAGCACAACTTCAGGCCATTTCCTCTTGTCCTGTTGCTTGTTACAGGAGAGAAGAGACCAACCCCCACCTCACTACAGCCTCCTTTCAGGTACTGGTATGTTCTGTTGGCTTGATGGGTTTTTTGGTAGAGGCAGAAGGGCACCAGAAGGGGCTCCAGTAAGAACCTGAAAAGCTCCCCCTGCTCCAAACCCAGACAAGGAGCCATTAGAAGGACAACAGATGCACCTCTGCAATTAACATATGAAAGAACTGATATAAGACCTGAGCAGAGAAGGACTTGGGGGAGAAGAGCTGTGCTGGGAAGGAGGATGGTGCTGGTGGTTGGTGAGGAAGAAGGGGGAAAAGGTGCCCAAGCAGAAGTTTCCCTGCAACCCATGGCAAAATGGCAGCTGTCCCCCTGCAGTCATGGAGGGACGTGGTGGAACATTCCCTGAAGGTGCCAGGAGGAGTGAACTTGGCCACTGGACTTGGATTTTGTGGCCAGAGGATTTGCTGCCAGTGGACTCCTAACTGCGCAGCTGTGGAAGACCCCAGCACTAGGGGAGTTTGTTCCTGAAGCAGCCCATGACTCTGTGGGAAGCCCAGGCTGGAGCAGCTCCAGACCTTGTGGGAAGGACTCATGAAGGAGAGATTCACAGAGGACTCTCTCCCATGGGAGGGACCCTGTGGGGAAGCAGGGAAGGACTGTAAGGAATCCTTCTTCCTGACAAAGATGGCACAGCAAGAATCACCAGCCTGTGAACTGACTCTAAACCCTGTATCCTTTGTCTTGACCCATGAGCTTTGTCCTCCTCATTCCAGAGTTGTGTGTGTGTGTGAAGTTGAGTGAGCGGCCATGTGGCTGTTCCTTTGTTGTCGTGTTGGGCCCAAACCATGACATGGTAGAGAGTAAGGAGGTCTTCCCTCAACCTTATTTTCTCCAGACTAAAAAATCCCAGTTCTCTCAGCCACTTTTAATAAGACTTTTTCTCCTGACCCTTCACCACCTTTGTTGCCTGTCTTTGGACACACTCCAGTACCTCAATGGCTTTTTTGTAGTGAGGGGACCAAAACTGCACATAGTATTCAAGGTGTGGATTCACCAGTGCCAAGTAGAGGCTCTTTCATCTGTTTCTTTAGATTGAAAAAATCCTTCAACTAAAGCATGACTATAAAAACACAGAGGCTCTTTACTCAATGAGGATGTCTCCTTGTAGCTTAAGAGTTACTTCTTTGCCTGGCAGCATCATTCAAGTGCAGAGTCATCATAAACTGCTGTTAGTTTAATTCAAAACTCCCTCAAAGTCACTGATGACACTTTTGTGTTATTTTTCCTCTGCCTTCTCAATTTCTTTAAACAAAGTCAGCACCAACAAAAACAAGAGGGAGTCAGAGGAAACCTCAGTATTGTAAGGAAGTCATTTATCTTCATCAGTGGAACACCAAAGGCTACTAGAGGCAAGAGAAGCTCGTGATAAGAGAAGCAGTTTATAGAGCTGCTAGCAGCCTAAAAAAAGACACACACCTGTGTAAGTAGATGTCCACCTGATGGTAGCAACTGGTAGAAGGGGAATAACCAGTTGAAGAGATACCTTCCTAGCTAGGTGTCTCTGCAACAAATAGTAACTATAACAAGATTTTAAGGTATAGCTATTAAGTCTAAACAGCCACAGAAAACAATCCAGAACCCCAAATTTGCCTTAGTAACAGAACTGAATGTGGAACATTTCCCATGCATTTTCCTTATTAAATTCCCACCTCCTTCATAGCAAAGCTATCTGCAATCCTAACATGTCATCCTAGTGCAAGCTACTAACGAAGAGCTTTCATTTGCAGCCTGCTGCAAGAACATTGCTCTCTTAGTAAAGCCATCCTCGCTTGTGTTGCATGAGTCAGTATTGTCACACCAGCACAACTGCTCATCTCTACAATGGTAACACTACAGGTAACTGTCACATGAGCAAGTTCTGTGGAAACATCTGAACAAACTTAATGAGTTGTGACAAACTTGTTAGGGTGTGTGTGAATAGATAACTCTACAGAAGGCCACTGACTCACCATTAAAATGCTGTATTCAATGTGACACACTGACATACAGGTATTTCCAAGAGCGGACTTTCCATAGTAAGCAAGGACTAGAGTGTATCAATTAATTCACCACATTTTAAAGTTATGCTCCTCAATGCGCATAACTTTGCATGATACAGGATGTGCACCTCAATTTTAAGATAGACTTGCAGCCCTCAGATACACCCAAATCCTGCTCTGATTTAGTGTGCTACAGGAAGCATCTTCCAGCACATCTGTCCAACAGCAAAACAGGATCTCCTCCTAGGTTTCGCAGTAGCAGGGAAGTCGCTCTGTCCTCCTCCCCACGGGGATGCCTGCAGACCTGGCAGCTGCCAGCACAGCCAGATCACACTGACCACCTGAAGTGCCTGGTGTGCAGAGCATCCTGAGGAAAGCATGGATATCTGTAACCATCAGCTCCACTGCAAGACAGCAATTCCCCTCTCCACCTTCCTGGTCTTAAGTGCTCAACTTGGCTTGTTCATCCCTAACATAAACACAAGGATTTAGCCCTGAAGCTGTGGGATTACAGCTGCAGCAATGCTCTATGTGTGTAGTCATTGCTGTTAGGAGCTGACATTGCTTTGCTTGACATTGGTGGGGCAGGGAAGTGTGTAAAGCACAAACATGTTGTGCTTATATCAATGTGTTTCTATCAATGCTTGATATAAAACGTACTTCTCTATTGAGCACTGTACTTCGGGAACTTCAGCTTTGGAAAGACGCTGCATGCCAGCAGCCACAAACATAAAATGTTTTAATGATTTCTGATGCAGACTAACATTTTCTTTAATCACACTTGTACTAATAAAGAAGTTTCCAAAAGGGTTAATTTTCAGTACACAATGTTATGATTAAGCCACATTTAATGGGAATCAGGTAGCTAAATCCCTCTTCATCCTCTAAAATAGGACCATGTAAGTTCAAACAGATGTGCAAGACAGATCAATACTTTGTTAGCTCTCTGAATGGTGACACACTGATGTCCCGCGCAATCTGCTCTGAAACATAAATTCCCAAACAATACTGTGCATGCAAGAAAAATCCCCTCTTAACCTTTGAAGTGATTCAGCATCATCCATTCATGAGATCAAGTATTTGGCTTAGTATGGCTGAGATGCAACAATGTAGCTGGAAGAGGGTAAGATTACAGCCAGTCTGCCTTGATCCCAACACTATCATTCCATATAATTCAGCGTGAGGAATTTTGCAAATGTTTCTATAATCGCATGTGACAGTAGCACAAGAAACATGATCCAGAGTAAGGGAGGGGGAATAATTTTCATATCTGAAGGGGTCTGAAAAGTAATGACTAGGTATATACCAAACAAATTTTAATATAAATCATCTGAAGCTCATGGAATTTGATATTTTGACAGCTCCACAGGTTGGTGTCTGTTATTCTCCAGGGACATATGAGCAAAGTCTTACAGAAGTGAAGTTTTCCTGCCACTGTGGCCTCACCCTACTCTGCAGAAACCACTTCCACACTGCAGAAAGTCAGTACGCTCTTCCACAGGCTCTTCCAGTTTTAGCCAAACTTTTGAGTTTGCTGTCTCACATTAGAGTTAAATATAATGAATTTTTGTACGATGTGAAGACTTATCCATTATAATTCTCCCTTGGAGTGGACATGGAGCAAGAAAAGCTTCACATGTACTGGTGAGTGTGAGATACAACTCAGTGTGGTGCTTCAGCAGCTCCCCTCCTCTCCTTGGCAGCACAACACACCTTCCCCACGATGACACCATTTGAGATGCATGTGAAACACTACTGCAATTAAGCTCCCTCTTTTCACCATGATGACTGCCTCAAAGCATTTGTCTCAAATGTACAAGCTGCAAGCAAGGCTGAAAAGGCAGCTCAGAGCCTTTCTGCCCTTCCCAGCAAGCCTCTGCTTAGAAAACACAGGAGAGACGAGTGTGCAGGGTAAGAGAGCAAATAACTGTAATGTCACAGGCTACCACTACCTGCTGTGTTGGTTTTGTTTTTTGCTCCCTCCTTTCCAAAGCCTTATGTGCCAAACCAGGGCTGCCTGATAAGGTTTTGCTGTAGCATTTCAGTTCATGGCCATTGTAAATAGTCACAAACAAGAGAGACATTGGTCCTCTGTTCCTGCAAGCCCATCACACATTTCCTTTCTTTCTTTTCCGCCACAGGAACTCATGGACTGAAACCCACACATCACGCATGTGCCAGAAATTAACAGTTCAGGCCTTTTCTACTGCCTCTCACCCTGAGTAGACAACTACAAGACATGCAAGCCACAGTTAAGCACTGCCAAATAAGGAACCTGACAAAACTGGCATCTAACTGTATCCTTCCATAGGGATTTTCACAAGGAACAGGCAGCACCAAGCAAAGGCTATTATTAGTCCAGTAAGGCAGTGCGAGGACCACAGTCCTTTTTGAGGTACTGTGCTCCTACAAAAAAAGAGAAAAAGCACCTGGTACTGCTACCAAAAAAAACAGCAGTAGGCAAACCAACTTGCCCAGCATTTAAATAACTCAGTCTAGTCTGAACTTATACATAAACCAGGTACAAGGGCTGACTAACAATCCCTTACACAGTTCTCAGCTCCAACCCCAAAACCTAAATCGAATACTAGAGCTCTGGAGTGGACTGTGGAGGCTACAGTCAGTCCAGGAGGCTCATCCCTTCTACCAGTGGCAGTGACAACTTGTGAACACTTCAGAGAAGGCAGCTAACTCCCATCATGGCATTTGTCAGAAAGGCAAATCCAAAGATCCCAGTCCTCTCAGAGTATCATTTCATACCCAAAAGCACAAAAATGTAATTCCTCTTGTATACTTGGCATGGCTGGAAATGTTACTAATAGATATAAAACTGTCCAGTGCTAAGAATTCTATTACAGTTTTTCTTAATTTTGTTAGGTAGCAAGTGGCATGGTATTTAGAAGAGATTATTTGTTCCCAGGTACTGTTAAGGGAAGAGATTTGTGCTAGGTTAGTTCAGTTATAATCAGGTCTTGGTTTCATATTATTTCATATTTAAGTAACAGCAGGGTTTTTTTCCCCACCAATTCTTTGTTCCCCTGCACACTGATCAAAGCCAGGAAGTGCTTCTTGCACATTGAATCAGTTAGCTAGAGCTATTAAGAAGACAAGCAGATATCTTAAAGAAAAAGCAACAGAGATGCAAACCTAGTGTTTCCTTAATAAATAACATAATGTGTTTAAGAAGTACTAATCTGGAAGGATTGCTGCTGATCAGATGAACACCAAGCACAAAAAGGAGACCTCAGTATGTTCGTATGAGCTCCAGGATGGATGCACTGGAAACTATTAGTTACCTCTCATCAGATCACAAGAAACTACAAATAGTGAGGGTTGCCAGACTGCTCCCAACACTGAGATGAGAGCCTGCCAGTCAAGGCTCACAGATGCAAATGTAGTTTATGGGGGCTGTCCTGTGGCTACAGACCCTGCAGTACAATGAATTTAAGTGACAGACCTCTGCCGAGACCCTACAGAAAGAAGCTTAGTTTGATGGCAAGCACAGCTCAACAAGCACCTCTACTCTCTACATGACACCTGCATACTGCACAGGAAGGAAATGCTGATCTGTTCCAATTCAGATACAATCCTCATATACTAACAAGTTATTACTTCAGTCCTCATTGGAGCTGTATTTTGGTGAATGCATATATGAACTAGCTGAACAAGCTGGAAACTTCCACATGGACATTTAATTAACTATTTCCCACAAGATTTAAACAAAAAAAAATGCCTATCATGTCAAAACCCATTTGGCTTGAATGGGACCAAGGCAGGCAAAGATCTCTCAGCAAAAGGCAACAAGAGTTGGATGTTTCACAGCTCATCTGCCCTGACAGCTATTTCATCAGGGATTCCCACTCCCACCTGGAAATATGTTTGGAGAAGTCTCTGAGAACAAACCCTGTTTCAGCTGCAGGGATTTAATTATTTTGCTCAAATTCTTCCTGCTAAAACACGTCACAGACACAACTGAATCATCTTACCTGTCTCAAAACCAAAACTTGGCACAATGTCCACGGTTCCATGAAAGGCTCCAGCCCATGCTGAGGTAGCGCTGGTAACAGCAGTGGGATCTGTCTTTGTCACGTCACACTGGGGAGCAGGAATCCTGGCTGCACGGACTGAAGGCATCAGCAGGGACCCATACCGGGGGTCGCGGTGCGAGCTGGGATGATGATGGTGCATATGTGGATGAGGGTGATGGCGATGCATGTACACGTCATGCATGTGTGCATACGAAGGGCTCACCTGAGATGCTAAAGGATAATGCCAGGATTCAGACGCAGAAGGGGGAGGAGGTGGGGCAGTCTGATGAAGGCCATGTCCTGGCCAACTGCTGGGATCTGGTGTTGGGAAGGTGCCTGGTGCAGTAACAGGGAAATCGGGATGTACTCCACTCAAGCATGGTGGAGGGGGAGGCTGATAAGAGCTGGTCCAAAATGAAGCTGGGAAACTGCTCCTTTGGCTTGAAATTGTTGAGCTTTCTGGTAGAGAGGAGAGAAATGAAGTATGACTGAAGCAGAACAACAAATTTAATTACAAAAAAAACCCAATGGTTTTCTACTCTTTGAAATTTTCAACACTGAACTCCAACTTCCTCAGCAATTACAGAATCACAGGACATTTGAGGTAGGAGGGGACTTCTCTGGGAAGCCTCTCACAATGTTTAGCCACACTTAACAAATTTAAAAAACAAAACCAAAACAAAACAAACCACACAACAAATTTTAAATGTGTTTTCTTGTGTGCAGATGGAATTTCCTGGTTTTTAATCCTTGCTTATTGCCTCTTGTCCTCTTGGCAAGCACTGCTGAGAGAGCCTGGCTCACCCATCTTCAACCACTCTCATCAGGTATTTATGAATATTGATAAGATCCTCCCTGAAAGAGTTGCAGCTCTCTCAGGATCTTAGTACCTGTATTAAGAGGAGAGGCTAACTTCTGGCTGGATCAGAACACATTGTTTAGAAAGGCAACTGTTGTGGCTATAAATGCTTCTGAGCACAGAGAACCAGGACACACTGCAGAATAAGAGATATTTGGCTAATGGAAGAACACCAGATCTTCTCAAACTAGTTGTATGCTTTGATGGGATAAAGATCATATCTGACACGTTAGTCTCTTAAAGAGTATATCATGTTGCTCTGTACCCAATAGGATGAGACAAGCAGAGATGTCTATGTAACTTAAAGAAGTTTTCCTCATAAATAAAAGACTCACTGCTTCTTACATCTAGGGCTCGAGTTATATTTAAATCAATTCCAATACCCCTACATTATGAAATTACATTCTACAAATTTCTCTTTTGAAGGAGAGATTAGTGCTTTAGATGTGTAGGAAAGTATTGGCATCTCCACTCTCACAAACCTCTTGCCAGCTTGTGTTTGAAAGTACTGCTTCATGCAATATGTCTCAGCTCAAATAGGTTGTTAATTTTTGGTCAAAGATGGAAACATAAAAATATGGGACTTCACCCCTGATAAAAAAACAGTCGTAAAAATAGCCTATGGAGAAATAAAGCCAGGGAAGTTTAATATTTGATGAGGATAGGAATCCTCTGTTTCTCATATAAGATTTACAAAAATATTTATATTATTTTGTTTAAAATGACCTTTTGTTTTGCTTTGTTTAATAAGCAACTGGAATGAGACTCGGGTGAAGACACCATTGAGAATGAACAGATTCTTCAAACCCTCCTGCCTCTGAACTTTGCTTACACAAAGATATTTTGGAAACAAAAAAAAATTATTTTTGACAGCATCACTAGGAAACTCCTGTATCTGTTTTAAAAGCCATTAAGATCACAGACATTTTTCCATACATCAATTGGCTTTGATTTAAGTGGTTCACTGAGCCTGATTAACTTCCAATATTGAAAATAAACTCTGCAAATGCATTATGGACAAACATAGAGAACTGCTCTTTTTGCCAGACTGCTTCAGAGGCTGCAAGCTTATCTAGCAAACTGTACTTGAACATGGCGTTCTTAAAAAGGCACTTTTTTTTTTTTTTAGCAACACATTTCTATTGTAATTCATAGTAGAAGACAGGAGAAAGATTCAAGCATATATAGAAGCCTCAGCAGCCCTGTGAAAATGGTATTGTTCCTTGTTTGTAAACTATTCCTTGTTACAAGGGATTAGGCTGAGATGGACAGTGCACATGGCTTACAATGTTGGCAGCAGGACTTATAAGCAAACCCAAACTTCTTCATGTCCAGTCTGTTGTTTTCCTCACTGCTTAACAGAGAAGCACAGATTCACAGTGCATTGCCAGTATTCTGGAAAATTAACTTCTGCAATCTGTTGGTTTTGGAAACTATCTGGCTGTTATCTGCATGGAAAAGCCCTAAATCTTCTCAGTTCAAAAAAGCACAGATAGCCACAAAGTATCTGAAGACCAGCTTTGATACCAGGAGAAAGCGGTTTAAACCACTGGATTTGCCACTATAAATTCATGCCAGATTGCATGCCAGTTTGGCTTTATCAATTATGCAGAAGGTCTAGAGCGCAGAAAAATGTTTGGCCATCTCCATTTTTCAAACCTGTGCAAATTTCACAAAGCCATTACCACGGTCAGGAACTGAGATATCATTGAGTGTAACTGCAGAGGCCAACCTCACTGCTCAAGTTTGAGTCATGCCAATGGAAATACTGGACCCATCCAGATTATATGAACGTGCAAAACAACTTCATCCACTCTGAGTGCTCACAGAGAATGCTATTAAATATTAAGTGTGCAGCACCCCATCAACAAGAACCATCTCTGTGTTGAACCACAACCCCCCACCATGATACATTTCCACAGTGCTTGAAGGGTCTCCTTTCCACCTTTAAAACAAAAACACAACCAATTATCTTTACAGATACCATCATGTCAGATACCTTGCTTCTATGGGACATGGCAATGAAGAAACAGCCCTTTTAGCACTGTCCTTGAGAAAGAAAAAAAACAACAAACTTGAGTAGCTTCCACAAGCTTTCAGGAGGGGGATAAGGAGGCAATCAACAAAAATTGTCTGACAAGAAAGATACTACAGTTACCACAGTTTCCTATTCTAAGTACAGGGAGGCAGGGAGATGCCCACACCTCAGATACCACGAAGCAGTGACTTAAAAATGTGCATGGTGGCTGGCCAACTCAGACTGAAAATACGCCAAAGTGGACATGTTGTAAAGACGACAATGTACGGAATTTTCTATAGTACGACATTAATTCTCATTTAAGCCAGAAGGGAAAAAAAAACAACAACACAAAATCAAAACCCAAGAAAGAACAAAAAACCCAACACTCTCAGCTAGGAGAAAAGGTTGATAAAAATACCATTAATTTCAAGGTATCATTAGTGTCATTAGCCTCTGCAAAAGAATTCAGATAGCTACCTCTACAATTGACTACATAAAGACTATGTTACCAGAGTCTGTTGTAAGGAACTGTATTTTATAAAATAAGTCAGTTTTTATATTGATTTGAGCCTGTACTGATCAGTATTTTCAACACACGAAAGATGAAAACTTGCTCTTTTCAGGACAACAGGTTCTCTTTTTTATACATAAGCAAAAATCCCTCCTCAAAACAAAGTCCTCACAAACCCCTCCCTACAATGAAATTACAGTTTGCTCTTCCATCAGGACACTAAAAAAACCAAAACAAAACACAAGATGAAAAAAAAAAAAAAAAAGCAGAAAACATTACTAATCCCTCCTTTCAGGTAAGGGAGAAATAATACAGTGAGCTGAGTAGCCAGTTCTTGCCCACACATTTGCCATTTAAATCTGTCACTTCCAAAACAGCTACTGAAAACACAAAAGCTCTTTTTTTTTTTTTCCCCTAAATGTATCTCTGAGTAATTTATTGACAAAAATTTCAACTGCCCACAAAGGTTATTTATAAATAACAATGTTGAAGCTAATGATATTTCAACTTCTTTAGTTAATGGGATACAAATTTCCACCCATTTGCTGCAACTGAGCATTTTTGACAACTGTACATGAACAAAAAGACCAAGATGTTAGCATCATTGCTTCACTTTTTTCTCAAGCAGGCATGTTTCAGAAACTCATTTGGGCCTGATAAAACTCTTGTCAGCTACTCTTCTCTGGAGAGGAAAATGCCCTCAGCTTTCTCAGCGTCCATAGGGCAGAACCAAGCAGCCCTGCCCAGAAGCCTCCCCAGGGATTTTCATGCCGATTCAGCAGGTGCAGCGATGGCAGAGGGCATATCCCCTTACTTTATTCCTGGAATACTTTCGGGACATGTAGACCTCTGTTCCTTGCTGGTGGCACAGGGCACACAGGGTAAGGAGGCAGCATGGCTGAAGAACCCTTATGCCAGGGCACCCTGTCCTCTGCAGAGTCCTCTGGGGAGGGTTGCGCAATGACGGGGAGAGCCAGGGAAAAACAGCGGGGTATGTCTGAAGCCAAAGAGAAGACACACAACCCCACCCATGGTATGTCTCCAAGCTCAGTGAAAAGGGCTTGCTACAGGCATGGGGTCTCTGG
The DNA here is from genome assembly GCF_020740795.1 of Apus apus. Lineage (NCBI taxonomy): Eukaryota > Metazoa > Chordata > Aves > Apodiformes > Apodidae > Apus > Apus apus. The sequence goes on along the minus strand of NC_067282.1, from coordinate 82,303,581 downwards.
GGACTGCCTTGATCCTGTCTCTGAAATATTTAAGACCTGTCTGGGCCATTTATAAATGCTCCAGTCTCCTTTTAGTAAGCATAGGTTCAATCCTGCTCTCAGCCGAGTCAACGGAAAATTTCCCATTAACATTAATGGTCCCGGCTCAAGCCATAAATTCCTTCAGCTCCCTAGCCACTTGTGCTGACCTTTGCTTAAACTTCCTCGAATTTGTCATCATCCTTCTGGAAAGCAAGTCCTTCTGTGCTATTTTTCTCTTCACAGGGGTTTCCAAAAATCCTCTCTATTTTCTGTGGCTTTCATCAATATGCTCTCATCTCAACATCACTGATTACGAACACCACCACTCCTACAAGTATCCTCATGATATGTATCTCTTTCACTCAACCTGATGCAAGACCACCACTCACGATACTTAGTTCATGCCCTTTTGCCAGACCACATAAAGACATTATCAGAAATAATGCAGCTGTGGATCTGAAAAACTCCCCAGACTGCTACATTCAACAAAATGGAAATAACATCTTACCAACACACTTTCTCCAATCACCAATTTTTAAATCCTTTCTGTCAGGTCTACCTAATATATATGGCAAGATCTGCTTTTTTAGGTTCATACTGCTTATATATATATAAGAAGATGTGCCATGTCAGTATGCAAATGCCTCACAGCACCTACCATGTGCTACTCCTTGATCAGAAGCACGGTAATGTCATTCCCATTTTACACAGGGGAAGCCAATAACAATGGCCACACCTCTCCTGTCAGCTCTGCCCATGGGCAGGCTGCAATGCACTGCACCACCACATGGCTGCAGCCACATGGGCCAGGGCCTGCCCCCAAGCCTATTCCAAACTGTGCTGTCTTGCCCCTACCTGGAAAGCAGCCATAGAGGAATCTTAATTGCCTAGCAAAGTCACTCTAGAAGGCTGCTTGGGTCACCTCACGTCCAAAGACAGCATCCCAAGACAGTTTTGCTCATGCCTCACAGGCCAAGTTTCACAATTAAGAGTTTAAAAATAAGCTTCCAACTTTGCAGCAGATGTTTGCAAGGCCACTTGAGCTCTATCCCATTCTTTCCAGGCCTAGACAGAGCTGCAGGCTATGGCAAGAGAGGGAGATGCTTGCTTCTTCCATGCCTTTGGTGCCTCTTGCCCACTTTCACACTTGAGATCACCCAACCCCAAGAACCAACTTGGTTCTTTCAAATTTGAGGGGAATTGTTCCACCTCCACAAAAGAGTAAGATTTCAGCTGCAATGGCATATGCATTACCACAACACAGGCTAAGTCACAAAACAGAGAACAATTTACTGCTCCTCTTACCTCTCCACAGAGGACTTAATCCTGCCTTGCTCTTGGTAAGGGCAGTTTCTGGATTGAAGCTACTGGCTTGGCTCAAAGCTCTTGAGAAGTGTTCATCCACTACTGAGCCAATGTCTCCCTGGAAGTAAGTGAAAAGGACGCAGCGAGAGTTAAGGTACTCCATCTCGGCAGGCTGGTCTTTCTCATCCTCCTCTTGCTTGCTGGGAAGGGCCACTTCCAGAGACTCCTGCATCTTATTGTATACAGCTAACTTTTTCTGGGATTAAAAACAAAACAAACAAGAGATGTATCACTGATGGCACTTGGTGCAAGCTCAACATCTGGTTTCCTTAAAGAAAAATAATTGAATACATTGAATATTCATTTCATAACTGCTGTTGGGATATTTTGCAGTGACATTTCACAAAGAAGAGCGTAACACTGCCACTCAGAGTTTTTACTCCTCACATACAGATAGACCTGTTTCTTACACTGATTTCACAACCGTAGTTTTAAGGCAATGGCTTTCCCCCAGTACCTTCAAAAGAAAACAGGCTCTAACCACCGACTCCTGACTTCCACCTGGAAAGGATATTCCAATCAGTAAAGGCTACAGAGGTCAAGTCCAGGCCTGCAGAAGGGTACCCAGATACACAAGGTCTGCATTTCACCCATCCAGCTGAACATATACCATGTTTTGCCAGCTGCACTCTCACAACTGAAATCACATGGCCCTCTGGACTCCTCACATCTATTCCTTGCCAAAGGTGTAAAAAGACAGAATTTGGTGCTTCCTAAAAAATTTTCCACTGTGTGACTGAAGTCCACAAAATACATTAATTCCCACTCATTGCCAAGAATATTTTAATCATAGGAAGCTATACTTTAGGGTCTTGAGGGGGGCAATGACACCAACGAGGGATTTTTTTGGTTGGTTGGCTTGGAGTTGTTTTTTGCTGTTTTGGGGTTGGAGTGGCTTGGGTTGTTTTTTTGTTTGTTTGTTTGTTTTTGTTTGTTTTTTTTTTTTAATTATTATTATTATTTATTTATTTCTTAAACATTGGATTCTGGAAAAAAGGACAAAAATTCAAGTAATGAAAATTATAAACATGTGATCTGGGGAAAAAGGGGGATTGACAAGTCTGCAAACACATGCAAAAAAAAATCCACTCCAAACCAAAAACATAGAGAAGCATATAAAAAATAAAACCCGCACAACCCATCTGTGAATAGCTATTTCAGAGTCTTCTCTCTCTTTCTCTCAAATCAAACCTAAATGTCAAAATAAATGTGTGTGAAGATCCATTTTGCATGGAACATATTTTTCAGATGTTCCACTTTACAACTGTTTTCACAGAAAAAAAATCTCCCCACAACAGTCAAGCTGCAGGAATCATAGCTTTTAGCTAGCTAGCCACTTCCACAGCTGACTTTACACACAAGCAGCTTCAGGAATGCAAAACCAAGTACAGCACATATGTAGAAGTATTTCATAGCTTTTCTATAGAATTACAGTTTGACTTATCTTTTATGGTTTGCTTGGCAATGCTTTAGCACCATCAGAATCTCTTTAAGTTTATGGCTTTTTTCCCTTTTTCCAAAGTTGTTCTAAAGAAAAGTTAAGCAACAGCAGTCTATAAAGTTCCATTCATACAATAAATAGGCTTGTCCAATTTAGAAATAATTGAAAGTTGTTTTCCAATCTCACATACCATCAATATATTTACATTCAGTGCTTTCTAAAATCATATAAGCTGATAAAAATTCTCTCATAGTGACACAAAACATATACTCTGGGGTTAATTCTTAATTATGAATGGTTATGAAAAAAAATAATTGTAAGAACGAGCTATTGACAAGTGGAACTTAAACCTCTAATACTAGATGTTCATGGAAATTAAGCAATGTATCTGACGTTACAATAGCCTAATCGATAAACATAGAACAGCTCAGTAACACCTTTAATTCTGATGCTGTTACACAAACTACAATGAGGGATGTAAGTAATATTATTTTTCAGTTTGAGATATCTGGATGATGGTCTTGAATTCAAGTAAATCTGTGCTTCAGAAAGTAAGTCATACCACGGCTCTGCTTAGCACAGTATTACTTATTCAGACATATGGTTTTATCCCCAAATCCTTTTATATATGAAGAAAAACTGTGGAATTCACTTTTTAAAAATAAAGAAACAAAGATGGAAACAGCAAATTAAAAAATTACTAGAAACTAATAGCTAAAAGAAAACACAGTCTGATGCTCTGAAATTAATTTTTGCACTGCACGTGCAGACTTTGGGGTGACCTATAGTTTTTTTGTAAATGCTTTGTATCTTCTGTAAAACAAAGTCTCCCAATATTTGTTTCGGAAATGCTTAATAAAATATCACTCATAGTCAGCTTCATGTCATAATCACAGAATTATGAGACCTTAATAAGACAAAAATGGTTATTACAACATTGCATATACAGGAGATATATGCATTAGAAATCTGTAAGACATCTACCTCAGGGACTTGAGGTTCTGGTTTTTAGGTAGAGATAAAGCATGAAAGGGGTTCCTTTTTAGAAGTCTAAACATATATTGATATATTACAACATCTCAGGTGCAGTGTATGTGCCAGATCTTGAATACAAGCAACACATTTAAAAGTCTACTTCTATCACTATAGGTACACTATTTGCATTTATACTGTGAGTATGCAAATACATCTAAAAGCATGCAATTATATACAGAAACACATAACTTAATATAGCCCCTGGCTTGACTTGGTTATCAGGAAGGAAGTCTTCCAATGTTCCTGTATAGACACTGGAGCTCAGGAAATTAAAACTTATCTCTAGAGTCGCTTCTCTGCACAGGAATGTTCCCTCTTCCACAGCCTAAGAATCTAATTCATTTTCCACTTCAAGTCTCTTTAAGTAAGAGATTACAGTGAGGTGAAGTGACTCAAGAAGTCTTCCTTGTATGCAACGCATATACATCCTTTCCATTGTATACATCCTTTAACAATGTTTTTTATCCACCTAGCTCCCTCAAATACCCTGCTGGCACACAAATTCTGTTTTGCTTGTTCTGACCTTAAAAGTAATTTTCTCATAGCATTTCTGACTGTGCTTGTGTGAGTAGTAAAACATGCAGGATGATCAACTGCTAAATTAATCTGTCACACCATTATGGGGTGGCAGGGAATAAAACAGAAGAAAAAAACCACAACACCTAAAATACCAGGTTAGCTTCTGTTAACTAACCTAGGCCAAACCAGTTTCGCTTCTACTTTTTTCATACAAACAATTCTGGCATATATTTAAGCAACCAACAGTACCTGTAAAATATATTTTAAAGCATATTTTCTGACCAAATACAATGTTATTTTTTCCCTATGTTTGGATCTCAAACACTCTCATATATTAATTAATTCCACCTTTCTCTTTCATTAAAAACTTGAGACTAAGATTCTGCAGCCTGTGAAAAACAGCAAAACAAACACAAGAAATCTCATCTTGGCCAAGACCCAGAATACAGAATTAAAAGTCAGCTTTTCATTCTGGGAAACAGTGAAATCCAAAGTCTATAGCACCTGATGCCAGCTTAGATAATAGACCCAGGTTTGTGGTTGAAGGATGAATGGTGCAGGCTCTAGGTAACTGATGCTGTACAGCATAGCCTGAATTCAGCTTAAACCATCTTTATTTTAGTTATTTCATGTATTCACAATTATGATCTTCCAAAGAGAAACTGAACTTTTACTGCAAGTTGCCTAACAAAAGGAAACAAAAGGTAAATAGCAAATCACCACTAATATGGCAGTATTAAAGAGAAGGCTTATGCTGGATAAGCATCATCCTGTCTTCTGGAGGAAAAATGACCACTTTTAGACCAAGAAAACATGTGGTTCAAAATTTCACAGAAAAAAACCCAAAACAACAAACAAACAAACAAAAACAACCACACTTGAAGATGCCTGTTGTCTTCTGACATACCCTATCCAGAACTAAGAAAATGGTTCTCGTGTGGTGATATTTTGCCATTGGCTTTAATGCGGCCAGAAGTCCAACTGACTTCAAGGGTCCCAGATCTTACCCAGGGTTTCTGGTAAAAATGCGAGAACATTCTTCTTCATAAACTGAAAAAAATTCACTTCCAGCTGAAACCAGCTAGTAGACAGCAGAACAGAAAAACAGCTGAGCATAGTTGAGAATAGACAAAGTTTTAGTTTATCCAAGTTTGAATGGGAAATTAAGGCCAGCTCTTAATTTACATATAAGCTGGTTGCCTATTCTTACAACTCACTATCTCCCTACATGCTCATACAGCATATGGTCCTTTCTGTTCCCAAGCGTGAAAGTCTGGTGTGCTTGTGGCCACCTGTTCCAGATTTTCTATTATGAGAGAAAGATCAGGAACCAAAAATAAAGAATAACTACACTGAGGAAACACTATATGACCCTATCCTGAGAAAAAGGCTGTCATTTGACATAAGCTTCTGAGAAAGAATTTCAGTGACAAACTTGAGGCAAATCACAGACAGTCCTCCGTTTGTGGATCTGTCTGCCAAGCAAGCTCCTACTGATAACACAGAAAGTATTCAAGGCAGAAGACAATTTCAAGCAATTGGGGCATGGAATGTTGGGCCTGAAAGCAGTATTTACTGCAGGCCTGAAAACATGGAATGTTAACTTCTACCCTCACAAAGGAACTGAGAGCAGACACACACTTGCTTTCAGGTGAGCCACTGGATTTACAGCAGTTCAGCCTAGAGCTCCCACTGTGTTCTGCTGATGGAGTGAAGTGGTGGAAAAAGAATAAATTAACACGTCTTTTGGTGTACATCTAAACAGAGGTGTACTATTAAAATCTAAAGCTTTACTTTAATGCAGATACATGAAGGTCAAATAGTATTTGATCCCAATCAGCATAACAAAATAAAGGCAGCCAAATTTTTTAAATCAACAGCATCTCAAGAGATTAAGCAAAATAAAACCACAAAAAAAAAAAAGCCTCTGTGAAGGGCAAGACTTAATTCAGGTTTTATATCCAGTAATTCTGAGAGTAGCCTTTAAAGGTGAGTAACATAGGTCTGATACAGTTTCCAGTGAAGTCCTTGCTTCAGATCAAGCCTTGAGAAAAATGTCCTGACTACAAAAACTAAACACGAGGCTATCCTCTGCCACATTACCTGCTGTGCTAGGTGCTGTGAACTGCCACGCACACACAGCATTAGTAATATAAGCCTGTCCACAAAGTTGCAAACGCGAGACACAAAGAAGTCTACTGAAAAACTAAGTTACAGAACATGAATTAGAGTTTAGCTACAGCCAGCTGACATGTTAAATGCCACCCGTCCTTGTCTGCAATGTTTATATTTTGAAAGGAAGAGTTGAGTTAGTGACCTAATTTGCTAATGGAGACAAGCCCTTATCTGGAAAAAGTCTGTCTACAGCACTGCCAGCAGTAAGTCTGACTTGAGCATATCACAATTCTTTATGCAAGGCTTGATTTAGCAAGGATGGTGTTGGCTTGGCTTTCTACATCTACATACCATGGAGAAATTCCAAAACTACCATTTACTGTAACTTCCCATTTCAGAGGCCTTAAAGCTCAGCCATTAGTAAGCCAGAGTGAATCCTACCTTAGCCTCAGCTCTGCAGCTTGCTGCACCTAGATTGACAAGGCATGGCAAGCCATCACAGTTTCTTGTGCGCCAGGAATACAACAGGATTCTTCACCGATTATGTGTTCCCAGAGTCTCTTTGAATGAAAAGCTTTGTTACACTCGTTCTCCCGACCCATAGGAAAGCCAAAATTTAACTACTACAGCTGCCCAAACCCTCAGGAAAGGGTAAAACAGAGCTTTTCAATTTCACCATTCTGCTTTACTCTCACACAGGCACGGCTCCTTACCACACAGAGAAAGGCGTTTGCACTGTAACACCAGCACACACTCACACTGTCCTTTGGCAAAATAATATGGAAACCCTAACGTTTCTGTAGAATCAGGGCCACACCCCATTTTCATCAGTTCCTTCAGGCATCATTATGAGCGTGTTTATATCCGTAGCCCACTTACTTCCCTCCAGCAAACAACCTAGACTTCAGCAATCTCTAAGATCCAAGGTGCTAAGCCTCCACTCCCATGAACATTCAATAGGAATTCAGGCTTCAGTCCACCAAGCACTTTAAAAAAAACCAAAACATCTAAAGTAATTTGCCAGTAAGTCCTTTCTTGGCTATGGACTAGTTAATGCTAGGCTTCCAGAAGTTCTGCGTTTCTGTGCAAGGCAACAGTCAGTACTGGGCTGATTTTAAGGGAGTGAAAACTACAGATACAGAAACGTGGGAGTAACATTAAAGTGTGGTAACTTTAAAAGGCATGACTGACTATCCCCTTAAAAAAAAAAAAAAAAAAAAGTCATTTCTGCACAACCCAGGTGCATGCTAGTCCAACATTTGAAAGCAATACAAGATCTACTATTATAAATAAAAATAAAATAACGACTATTCATACAATGCCAGATGCTTGCTGGAGACACTTCTCCTGACCCACATATGCAGCACACAACCTATAGAAACATAAGGTTACCTCTCAAGCAGGGCACAGTGGCCCAGAACTTAAGCCTATAGATCTAGAAGAGCAGCTCTAAGGAGCCTGATGGTTCTTGTAAGGCCATAAAATTGACACTGCAAGCTGGCATAACCAACTACATGTTTGTGACAGATTTATTAAAAATAAACTATGAAGATGCACAAGTTTTAGTTAGAGTAACACACCTACATTTCCTTGCACTGAGAAAGAAAGGAAAGCCAACAGAAGAACAGCATGGAGGAGCTTTCCCTCTCAGGAAACAAACCATTTTACTAGATACCAAAAGACTCCAGAGTAGTACAATGACACTGAAAAATGCTTCAATGTAGTGCTTGGGTATTTCAAGAGTGAGCTCCACCTTATCAGCTCCAATGCAGAGCTTTATTTTTAAGATATCCTACTCATTAATCTTCCCTCACTTTTTTTTTTTTTAAACCACAGCTTTAATTTCAGCAAAGAAGAACATTCTTTAAAACAGTTATGATCCTCATGAAGAGTGCAGGAGCATTTTACATGTTGAACACATGTGTAAGAAGAAACAAAAATCTGGCAACAGATTATTCATCCTACTTTCTTATGCTCTTTACCAGTTGATCAAATGTCCGTGACAGGACAATTCCGAAAAAAACTGGAACTTGCAAAATTTCATATGCTACCCAAACAATAAATCTTTTAACTACACAATAGATGCATGAGGAGTTTATTCTGCATTTACTTTTTAATTAATTTATTTTAAAAGTATTGGATTCAGAGAAAATACATAAAATGCTCCAAAGTTTGCAGCTGCTAAAATTTGAGGGTGCAATATTCTTAGTTCAGTAACAAGAGCCTGGTTTTCCAGTCTGACATTGGACTAGCTTGTGAAGACCCTCCAGCTCTAAATATTTCAGGAAAATTGGCACAAGCTGGATTAACTGAAACAAATTGTCTAGATCATGTAGGATAGCAAGGTTTAGAATGTTTTTGGTGGTAACAGGATACATTGTGCTGGCCTCAACGCATGAGCTGTCCTGGCTCAACAGAGCTATCTGTGTTTCTTGCCTTGCGTATCTACCTCCACTTCTCTTAAATAGCATAACCCACATGAACTCAGTTTATTTAAAATGAAATTTCAAGAAACTTTGGTGTTCATTAGGGTGCCTCTGGGACATTTCATATATGGTACTGCTTACAGCTGATGGAAGAACTTCAAGATTCTGTTTAAAAATAAGAAGAAATTGCACTGGAGCGTGACACAGCTGCTAATGATTGTTTAATAGATTTTCATGTGCCCTGTGTTCCACACTCCAGATCTGGAAGAGAAATACACCTTATCACCTACATGCAAATGCCAAAAAGTTCACTGAAGTTTCAATCGCCGTTTTCTACTCCTAGGTCTCTTAGTCAGAGTCAAGTTATTCCAGATTATTTATTTATTTTCCCTCCAAATCACAGAGGCTAACAACCGGAGCGCCGGATAGTAAAATACAAAGTTCATAACTAAAATTACTGAATAGATGAAAGGCTCTGCAAGCTGTGACCTAGATTAGAGAAGAAATAATAACAAAGACACACTGCAACAGACAAAACTCACAAGTTTTCCAGAGCCAACATTTACACTGAACAACGTGAGCAACCTGGAAAAGATCGCTGGGGTATAATTTCTGCCAAAGGGCTCTCTCTCCCAACAATAAAGCAAAAAACCCAGTAACACGCAACAGGAATTTTTATGTTTTAGTCCATATTTGTGTCTCCCAGGCAAGTTGATATTAGGGGTCACTTCCCATGTACGGAGAAAACAATCTTCATGGATAATAATGATAAAACCTTATGGAATGCAGCAACAACCAAAAAATGTATTCTCAGATGACTACATTAGGGCCAAGTCAATATTAGTCCCACTTCACCCACGCACTGCATAGTCTAAAAATGCTGTCAGCCTGATAAGAATTTCCTGATTCATTTTAAATAAATAAATAAATGAACGAATAATTTAAAAGAATACATCTGATCACCAAACTCAACTGGAAACTCGCTGGAGCCCATCTTCCAGGACAGCCGGACGGAGCGGAGCGGCGCGGCGCGCCCCGTCCGCGGGGAGCAGCGCGGGTCCCCTCCCGTCGGCGAGCGGAGGTTCAGCCCGTGTGAGTGTCCGCACCCGCGGACGGCAAAGGCGCGGCTCTGCGCCGGCAAAACGGGCAAGCGGGGAGGGCGGTCAAGTCAGGAGCGACGGCGGAGAGGAAGGAAGAGGGGAGACGGCGGCAAGGAATAACTTTCTCCCCCCTTCCCCACTCCAGCCGAGCAAGCCCAACACCCATCACCCAAAGCCAAGAATTTGGGGGAAAAATATTTTTCTGACTAAAAAAGGTCTTACCAGGCTCCGCTGCTCTAGGGCAACCTCACCAGCTCCCCGCATCTCCAAATCAGGCCGGGGGCTGCAAGACCGCATCGCTGGCTGGCCGGGGCGGAGACCTCCGGCCAGCCAGCGGTGCGCTCTGCAGCCCGCTAAGGGGGGGCCTCCCCAAAATATTCCCCCCCCGCACAGTCCGCCCCACCGCCACGGCTTGCGCGGTACCTTCCGCAACCCTACACTCCCTGTGGCTCACCTGCGGGCAGCCCGCCGCGGGCGCGGTCAGATAGCGGGGCTCTCCGCACGCCGGCGGGGCGGGCTGCTGCATGGCCACGTCCGAGCAGCTCATGGCCGCGGTCGCGGCCGCTCCGCGCCGCCTCCTCCTTCTTCCTCCTTCTTTTCCTTCACCGCCTCCTCCTCCTTCTTCTTCTTCGTAGCCCTCTCCTCCGCGCAGGGCGACCGCGGCGAGGCGCCGCGCAGCCCCGGCTGCCAGCGCATCTTCGGCGGCCGCCGCGCCCCGCGCCCGCACTTATAACGCGGCGGCGGCAGCGCGGGGCGCCCCGGTGGCGGCGGCGGCGGCAGCAGCGGCGGGGGCGGGGACCGGGACCGCGCCCGCGCCCCGCCCGCACCCCTCGCAGCGGCTCCGCGGGCGCGCAGCACCTGCGCCTGCCCCCTGCCCGTCCCGCGGCTTAGAGGCAGGTTTGGACGCCATTAGTATTCATGTGTTCGCCTTCGGTGCGAGTTCCCGTCGCTTCGCTGCCGGGTTTTGGTCCATGAGAAACTCGGCCAAGCTTAAGCAGCAGTGGATTCTCCGTAGTCAAGCGTCACCTGCACCAGCCACGCTTCACCCCCCTAGGGCTTCATCCTGGAAATTCATCGGGGAGGAACGAGGAACCCACTTGTCCCATACGAGGTGGCAGGTTGGAAGCGATTCCAACTAGCCCGGGAATTATCTTTCCCCTTCCCACATTTGGTCCACAGTGTTTTAGAAATATAATAAAATATCAATAAAGTGCACTTCTCGACTCGAAACATAGGTGGAAAACCAGGATCTGGTTGTAATGGCCCCAGTCCTGCTCAAATATATTCACAGCCTACCCTCTCTAGGCACATTTTTGCCTGCGAGCTGCTGTACTGCAGTCCTGCACTTGAAGGCTTTCGATGCCATTCCTCACATGGAAAAGACGCATATGGCTTGTTAGCATTATCCCAGCTTATGAGCCTGGAATGACTGCATTCGTTTGCTCTTATTTTCTTCTCATTTGGCCTATGATAAATTATTTCAAGGTGGTTTTTTTTGTTTGTTTGTTTGTTTTTAAATTGTTTTGAAGTTTACCTGTATTTAGTAGTGGCCAAAGATTTAAGCCTTCAACCAAAAATTCTCAATTTATACTCTTCCTTCTCTGTATGTGTGCAGATACATATACACACACACAAGCACAAACATTTCTTTGGCCAGAACAGTTAGATTAATACACAAGGTTGAAATAGCTCTATCTGACCCCAGTAGGATTCCCTGCTTACAGAATGCATTTCTCCAAAACATTCAACAGCAATACTTTTTAAAAAGATCCAATTTCCTGCAGGCACATGTTTTTGTTGTGGGTTTTTTGTTGTTTTTTGTTGTTGTTGTTGTTGTTTATTTTAAAGTTTTGTGCATACAGATTTTAAGGTAGCTATATACGTTTTAAAATAGCAGTCTGGTAATTGGCTACTGCTGCATTTTGTATATCCACCTAAACGGACTCGGTCTTAAGTATTAACCTTTCAGCCAGTCAGAAGTTTCTGCAAAGGTACAATACACATACAACTTTGCTATACCAAGTATATTGGCTTCTGAACAGTTTCTTCAGGGAAACAGAAAATCCAGGTTCTGATTGCTAACTACAAATCTCTGGTTGATCTGGGCTGTATTAGTTTCAGATATCTCTTTCCCCTTGTTTCCTCCTGCAACAACAAACCTAAGGCAGAACATTATCCTGACAGCAAAGTTTGCAGGAGCCGGAGGCCATCGATCGGCAATAACAAGTACCACCTTCTGAAGTTTGCTGTTCCTGGACATGTGCCTGATCCTGACCTGGAGGTTTTTACCACGAGCTTAGGGCCAGGCTGCCTCCAGGCATTCCTCTGGCTGCTCAGTCTCCTGGCACCCAGCCTCCTCACATTTGGACTACTGGCTGCTATCCACCCTCCCAGATCCTCTTCAGGGAAGCTATGCTGCTTGCTGCAGAGGATTGTGAAACATGTTTCCTGTCACCATTCTATCTGAGGTAAAACACTTTCAGATGCAATGGCAATAAGGCTCAATGCTAATCTGTCAAAAAAAACCCACAAAAAACCCAGAACAACACCCTCTTACACTTACATAAACAGTAACAAAACAAGTCTCTAAAATCATGAACAGGAATAAGTTCATTCAAAACCAATTGATCATTTTTAGGTGAAAAATCCACTATTGGTCCTTAAAGAAAAAGCAGAACAACATTGAAAAAGGTTTATAATTTACTATGTGGATGCAATACATTGAGGTGGGTATACATGAGTGATCACTGCTCACTGTGGTACATGAAGCACTTGCAAGGGATTCACAGTTGCTCTAACATAGATATAACTGCTTTCCATGGGATGCCAAAATGCTCCAATATTCAATTAGCATACATTCCTTATTGTCAGATCCTGTCACAATTATTATTGGATGCTTTCGAGCACAATACAGCAGCAGGATACATCATGTCAAAAAGCAGAACAGGACCATTATCAGACAGATGTTTGCCATGATGCAGCATGTCCATCAGCCAGGGGCTCACAGCCATCGCTGGAAAGGATTCTGACATGATACTGTGTGCCAGTGCTCTAGCACAAAACTAGCATGTTCCAAAAATAGGGACAAATTCACCTCTGGCATAAGTAGAAGTAACTGCAGTGACTTCATTAGATTTGCATCCACTTATGTCAACAGTGAGTTTGGCCCGTAATCTGGAATTTATAGAAAAGAGTGGTAAGTGGCTGCATTTTCAGATATTTGCTATATTGCTTTCTACTCGGAGCATTCAAGCATCATGAGACAGCTGGGGCAAAACTGCCACCTTTCTCAACTCTCCCCTCCACCCCACAAGAAGCAGCATCAATTTTCCATTTTTAGCACCAAAACAATACCTCGGAGTACATAGAAGGTCACATTTTTTCAGAAGCACAAGAAGTTGTGAATTTGGGGATTTCACAAGGAATTTACAAAAAAAGTAGGAAAGAGGATCTCTGCTTTTTGCCTCCCTACTATTTCACAACAGTAGCTTCAAATACTAGGTGCCCAAGAACAGTGGCAAACTAAATTTTCAGTGGCAATTAGAGTAAAAGGACAGCATGAAAAAGCAGCCAGGATGAAGTGCGAGATCTGGTAAGAGTTGTAGATTTCTTAAATGGCATTGTAGTTTGTTGTTGTCTCCTTTCATCACTCCAGAATGAAAAGCACAGCTTGGTAGTGCAGATGGATCACACTGACAAAAGGAGAGGCAGGGAAAAGGCTAAGGTGAGGAAAGAGGAAAGAGGGAAAAGAGGAAAGAGGAGAAAAGAAACCACTGGCTGTATTTTAAGTAAAGTTCATTCATCTTTGCTCTGTATTCTAGCTTCTCAATTCCATCAGGCTACACCGATTCTTGGACTAGTTGAACTTCAGCAGTGCTAAAAGCAACCATGGAAATAAAGACCACAAACTCCTCACGGAGCACTAAGTACCACAGCCAAACACAACTTGGTACAGCAGCTATGCGGGTTGTAACATCAAGGGAACGTGACTTGTCTGGTACGCTGTAGTTCTGGAGGCCAGAGGAAGAGCATAACGATGTGGTGGAACTCTGCACAGGCTCTTCAAGAATTTGTTTGTCTGAGTTGAGATGAGCTTTTCCCACTGGAATTGAGAGTGCTCGCTACTTCCACAGATCAGAAAATTTATGTAGAGGTCTGAATAAGTGCTGGAAAGCAGTTCCAAGCCTTTTAAACTTTTTGAACAATAACTGCAAGAAGTAAGGGTCCTCCTCCTCCCTTCCCACCACTATGCAATTATTTCCAAATGTTTATTTGAGAAGACAACTCAGTAGAGCTAGCAGCTCCACAGAGATTAAAACAAACAAGTGCTCTCCTTTAACCACCCCACGCCCCCAGCCCTGTCCCTTGTTTCACTCTGCAGGCATTCTGTAAGTATTTAAATAATTGGAAGCCACACCCTAGCTAGCTGTGGCTACTATTTACAGACAAAACCCCTTGGCTTTGTTGTTACAGCCAGCTCAACAGCCAAAATCTTAACGTTATTTTTTCCTGAAAGAAGAGATCAAACCTGACAATACCAGGTTATCAAGGTTAAGATACCTGCATCCCAAGAAAATAACCACCAGGTATTTTCTATGCCTTATATACAAAGGAATATGAAGGGTAAAAATAACATTTGTTCACAACTGGCTAGGAATTCTCTGATGAGATGGATTGGAAAAAAAAAAAAAAAAGGCAATTTTGATGAAAAAGCATTTTAGAGGAGAAGACAAAATTTTGACAAAAACCCTCTAAAGCAAATTAGGTTTCTGGTGGAATTTGCCACACAGATTTCTAAAGGTTTCACACCAACTGACATGATGCTGCATAGTCCAGCTAGGGAGTTTAGCTTGACCTAGGGGCTCAGGGGCTGCTAGGCATTTTCCTGTAAAGCTGCAGCACCATCACCACCATGATCTACACTTTCCAGATGATACAGTATAAGTTCTAGAAGTGCAGGAGGCACCAAAGAGCTCCAAAATTCCTGTGCTGAGCTCAGGCCCTCTGCATGCCCCAGGGAAGATGCACAAGACAGAGGCAGGCAGGCACTCTAATTCCTGAAGTGAATGGAAATATACTTAGACTGCCCTGAACATCTGGGGAGAGAGAGAAGGATGAGAATTATTTCCTTTCCTAAGGACAAAGTTTCTCTCTATTTTTCTCCTATTGCTCCAATTTGAAACAATATGAAAATTGAATGCTTGGGTGTTTGGGAAAAAAATACAGATATAAAAAAAGTGTCCCATTCATTCAATGTCGTTTTCATTCATATAGCACCTTGAGAGTACAGGAAACAGGCCTAACATTTCTGTGATAAGTATCGCAATTACACACTCACCACCAAGGTTTTGACCCCTCTGGAGTAGGAGGCAGCACCTCGTGTGTGGCAAGTACATTACCCTGGGATTTTAGAAATTGCTTGATTCAAAAAGCAGTAAAATGCAGCACATTACTGGCCAAAGTTACGATCGTGAGTTCCACAGCAACCTCTCCATACAATTTGAGGATCTGGACAACTCTCTAGTCATCTCCTTCATATTTTGTACTATAAGCAAAGCAGCAGTGTCAATTACAGCAAATATCTTCCTTCAAGCCACTAACAGCTTTCACATCTCACGCCTGTAATCTACAGCAAATAGATCAAGGACTGTTATTCATTTTAATGCCTAAATGCATTATATTTATTCTTGTTATAATATTTTCTGTTACCACAGAAATATTTGGCTCCCAAAGAAAAAGAGGGAATTGTGTCAAAAGTCCAAATTCTTCCTTGAAATGGAAACATTTTTTAGTGTCTTTAATGGAAGATATGCATTAGAATCCCAGGGCACAATCTGGCTCTAAAATCCTCCATCTATATTGGAATTTTTCACCATGTCTTCTTCATAATATATTATTAGACATGTTTCCATCTCTGCAGTTGAATTTTGGGGCCCTGTTGCATCTGTGAGGGAAGTGCAAAGCAGCTGGGGAGTAACTGAAGAAGCAGCAGAAGACTGATTGAAACCTTCAGATGCTCAATGACACCTTTTTCTTCCATCCTCCTCCTCACAGGAAAAAAGCCCATTGCAGTGTTCCCTCAAACTTTCAGCTGGTACAGTAGCTGGCCCAGCACAAGCTTGAGCATAGACTCGCTGCTCCCTCTGCCAAACTCAGGTTGCAGCAAAAGTGGTGAATATGAAGCAATTGAGGCTGAAGCCCTGCAGTTCCCAGCAACTAAAAAGCCTGGGAGAATATGAGTTTATTATTCTGGAGACCAGTGACCAGTACATTGATGCTGACTGACACTTTGCTCAGCAGTGAGTTCTGTTGTCATCAGCATAGCCACTCACAGAATATTAGAGTGGTCCTCCAGCCTTTGAAACACCACCTGTAACTGCTGAATGGCATCCATACGGACACTTTTTTGATGGATTAGTCCAAATACAATGTAGAGTGTCTGCCAGTTTTATGCAGCTGGGGGAAAGCCGACAATGCCTGGCCTGGCTTGAAGCCCATAGCAAAACATTAGCTCGGCAGCACATTTAGAACAAATCTGAACCAGCAAAGTGAGTTAGTAGCAAAGCGTGTTTACATCAGCTAACTGCAAAGGTTTTGATCCAGCCAACAAACCCTAAGGTAGGGTTACAGCTTTTGATGAAATGTAAGCTATTATTGCTATTAAAAAAAAAATACATATCCCATCTCTTTGCTTACCTTTGCTTCCCCTCATGTCAGCGCAGACACTTGTGTCTATAAGGTTAATAGGACAGAGACACCAGTACAAGCTAGGGCTAAATCCCTATGATGATCATAACATTTCCACCCCCTTCAAGTCTTCCATTCAGATGTTGCAACCTGCAGGAGAACAGGAATGATTTTACACTCTTGCCTCCCCCTCAGACCTCTATTGTAACCATAGAGTTTTTTTACCAGATGTAGTAAATCCATCTTTCCCAGGTAGGCTACATCAGATAATTCCTCATGAAACAAAGTCATTGCAATATTACATCCAGCTCAGCTGAGATGCACTCGTATTACTTCCTCCTTCTTTTCTTTTGCTTGAAATAAGTGGTTTCTATAACAAGTCAATGAGTAACCATCCTTATGTTTTACTGGGCGTGATTAGTGACTATAGGAGCATGTCATGAACACTCTTGTTTGCAGAAATGGGGCAATGCAAATCCTTTCTTTGTCTTAAATGACAGAAAGCATTTACTACAAGAAACATGGCCATGCATTTAATACCACACACCATTTCCCAACTCTAAATACATGTTAAACGCAAATGAAAAGTTGTTTTGCTCCTGCAACACGGTTTCCTAAATGTCCTTAATAACAATTGCTTGGGGTCTTTTTTCACTCCTTTGCCAAGAGTGTACATTACAGTAACAATTTAATTTGTTCCTATGTTAGATGACTATAATAATCAAGACTGTCAGCATTTCCCATTTTCTTTTCATATTCCTCATGATCTCATCATCATCGGCTTTTAATTAGCTTTTCTTTGCTCACCAAAAGAATGCATGAATATGGAAATGGCTGGGAAAATACTTTTAGATTATTACCAGTCTCTTGGTAAATAAAATGCAGCTATCAATAACACCTAACCAGCTCTTATCAGTTCTCTGTGGAATCATTCCTTTTCCATCACAATACCATAAATACTCCATATGAGTCAGAAAGCAAGTATGTAATTCTTAGTGACTTAATTTTTTGTATAGTAAAACGTGTAAAATATTTATATATAAATGCACTAATTTCCACAATGGCTATGTGAGCTATTACAACTATTTCTTTTAGAGTTTTAGATACAGAGGCTGTGGGCTCAATGCACTCAAGATCCTAGCTAGAAGTTTTGCCGTGCAGACATGGGCTTAAGTCATGCAGCATTTTTTGGACCCCTGTAGGGAGCAAGACTCATTGACACGATTATTCCCTACGCGATGGGCATCTCTTTGATATAGGATGTGATGCCTTAACAAAAAAAAAAGGAGATCTTCAAGTGAGCAAATCCAGTATGCTGAAACTGGAAAAAGTAACTTAAAGAGGGAGTAGATCACTCATAGATCACTTCCCAGAAAGCCAGAGGGTGGGGGCAAATACAGTATAATGTATTTTGCTTGCACCAAAGCTAAAGCAAACTACTGAATTGAAATAACATTCCCAAAGTCAGGGATAAGAGAGCTGAAAATTAAGCTCCATTTCTTTCCCCCAAAATGGAATTTTCTCACCTATTAAACAGTTCTTACCCCTATTCATACACATGCACTAACCGTAGTATCTAGTAAAAATATTGTTCTTCTGTCTTAAAGGAAACAAGCCACATGGGTTAAGAGCCTGGCATAGCTACTATAACTTAGCACGAATAAACAACTTAATTCTCCAAGTGTATCAGTACCATAGTTCCCATGAGCACCATCAGTTTTGGTGAGGGTTTCAGGTTTGGGGATTTTTTAAAAACTTGCAGCAATAAATTAGAGAGACAAGAATTATTTAACACTGATACTAGGCCAGGGCACTTGAATGGTACACTACAGTTTATTTCAAAGGTATCTTTACCATTTCAGTGTAGAGAACACTGTGGAATCTTTTTGGAGAAACACAGTCTTGAAGCCTTTAGTTTTGTGAAGATGTACTAATTGCCTTCCAAACAAGAGAAGGCTGCACCACTGTAGAGTGAGCCATGCTCTTTTACTATCAGCAGCTTACGCTTTCCAGGCCTCTCTCAGAGGTATTAAACACCAACATTTTTGGTTGCTATTGCCCTCGTATCCCAGCCCAAACAAGCAAGCAGCAAAGAGAAGTTGCTTACCTGTTCTTGAAATTCTCGGAGAGAAATCTCAAGAAGTAACACGGGCAGGATACACAGGCAGTGATGGAGAAACTTTTCCTGTTCTGGGCCAGGAAGCACAGCAACACCCCTTGCTGACAGCATTTTCCTTGGAAGGAGAACAGAAGTCTGTTTGCCTCCTCTGTCCTTACATCTAACCCCTGGGTCCAAGTCTACTGCCGTAAGACCATGTTAGAGGTGGTGAAGTGCCTCTGACTAAAGGCAACTATTTCTTGTACCAACAGCATCTGCATATTCCCAATCAGGGAACACTTTAATAAGCAGCAGCATCTGAGAAGGTGGGCTGCAGAGTTCTAATTAAATGGCAACTGACATATTGCTTTTCAAACTAAGCATCCAACTGGGATGCTCAATGTAGCACACACGGTTTGTAAACAACTGAACAGAGTGCTCCATAGAGCAGCCCTACACCATTTCTACTATGAAATGCTGCAGAGACTCCCTTCACCCTTGTAACACATGATCTAACGATTCTCTGGAGGAGGAATTGAGGCTGATTTGCAGCTCTCTCCAATAAGTTAACTCAGTTAAGTAAGACTTCTTAATTGCCTGCTCTTTATTATTTAATGCATAAGAAAGTTAAAAAAATCCTTAGGGCCAGATCCCAGAAAGGTACTTTGGTATCTAAGCAGGCAGCTAAGAGGAATTCAGCTGCAATTACAGTGATACAAAAAACCTCTGCTCAGCTGCTGCCCAACTCTGTAGGCTCTTAAACCTAAGTAGATACCTATTTCAATTTTAAAGTTCTCCAGGTGCCCAGCATTCAGCTTCTGCATGTGCCAAGAAACACTTCATTCCTGACAGCACTGAGGAGGCTCGTGTCAGCTCAGTGCTGAGCCAGTTGAGAGCCAGGAGAAGCCTGAGACGTTTCAGCTGTGATGAAATTTTTTCTGGTGGACAGAAGCATCTGAAAGCCTACCAGTGTCTCTTGAATGAGTTATAAATATAGTCAGCCTAATTATAAATTGTAATATAACAAGCCAACAGGCCTGCTCAAGGACATGTCACAGTGACACAATGGGAAGCAGTACAGCAGAGAGGCAGTCCTAATGCTCTCAGAAACACTCAGAGCTGCAAATTATGACAGACAAATGAGACCAGTACCTCACCTATAGGAAGGTACAAAACATGCTTTTTAAAAACCTGCATCTTCTTTCTTCAGACCAAAGTGTGAAAATTAATCTTTTAAATTAGCTGAACTGAGGTCAGACTAATGTTTGAAGATCATCAGCTGCAGGGTCTAAAAGCATGGTAGCCTTGCCCCACTTAAAGAGTCCTGCCAGGAGCAAGGATGAGATAGACCTGAGTGAGGATGGTCCTTTGTACTCACACATCCCAACAGTGGCTTTATACACGACTCATTTGAAAAATTTTGCTTACCCAAAGAATGGCATTTGCTCCATGCAATTTAGATATCACCATTTGGAAAACGTTAGTTGCTCTCTTTTGCCACATAGAGTTTATTCTCATTGAAATCTGCTTGAGAGTGATGGAGCTCCCTCAGGAGAGCATCTGGGATTGAGCTATTTTCCACATACACCATCTAATACAATTTATTGCTTTATTTCATTAGTTTGCTGTGAACGCAGGTAGTGCATTAATGAAACGAGATAGACACTTGACTTGGTAAATACAGAGTCAGAAGGAAAAAATAAATAGGTAAGAGCCTGTAAAAAAAGATGGTTCAGAAATCAGGCAGCTGCTCTATTCTTGATTCTCTTCATTGTGCCTCAGGATGGACAGACAGACTGCTAGATCTCTTACATGCATTAGGTCAGGTTGGATGAGGCTTTGTGCAACCTTGTCTAGTGTAAGGTGTCCCTGCTCTCAGCAGGGAGGTTGGAATCTGATGGTCTTAAAGTCCCTTCCAATCTTAAGAGAAAAGGAGACTGAGGGGGGACCTCATCAATGTTTACAAATATGTAAAGGGTGAGTGTCAAGACGATGGAGTTAAGCTTTTTTCAGTGAAGACCAGTGATAGGACAAGGGGTAATGGATACAAGTTGGAGCATAGGAGGTTTAAGATGAATATCAGGAAAAATTTTTTTACTGTAAGAGTGACAGAGCACTGGAACAGGCTGCCCAGAGAGGTTGTGGAGTCTCCTTCGCTGGAGACATTCAAAACCCGCCTGGATGCCTTCCTGTGTGATGTACTCTAGGTGACCCTGCTCTGTCAGGGGGGTTGGACTAGATGATCTTTCGAGGTCCCTTCCAACCCCTAGGATTCTATGATTCTATGATTCTATGATTCTATGATTATCGCATTTTGTAAAGTTTGGGCATAGTGGAGAAAAATGGCAAAGATTAAATGGTAGTGTTAACTTTACTGTTTGTCTTCTGACACTTTAAAACACTTAATGTCACATTACACAACTGGGAGTTTGATTAGTTTTAAAATGAATGCTATGTAAGAAAAAAATATCCTTGAGGCATGTTGCAATATTTATAAAGGTAATTGCTCTTTTCTAAGAATATTTAACCTTGGCAGAGATACTCCCTTTGCTTTGAATAGCATCTGTATAGTAAACAAGGAGTAGTTCTGATCTATGTTTCACTTGCTGTCTCAGTCAGCGCCTGGAGATCACTCCAGGATATTGGAAAGACTTCCTATTGCTCCATACTGAAAACTAATTGGAAACAAAGCCTGTTTGGCATGATTTTTCTGCCTCTCCAAAGTGAGGGTAGAGGTCCCAGAGCTCTAGAGATTCTTTACAGAAGACAGAACTTTCTGCAGATAAAAAGAGAACAGCTGCCCCCAGAGTCCTTGCAAGTAACAGTAATTGCTTCCATCAGATATAAGGAATTGCTTTCTCTAAAACATACACAATGACACGTGTATCTATTCTAGTAACTAAACCAACTCTTCCCCTTCATACCTACACTACACCTCTCTTAAGATCATGTAAACATTAGAGTGCACAGTTGGAAGGTCTCAGATATTACGGTAGTTTTTTTATATTGCTATATGCAAGGAATAGGGTTAGTGTTCTCTGAGTGCTAGTATTCATAGCCATAACTAACATTTTTGATGTGCAAAAGAGTAAAGTTGTTACATTTATTCATGGCTTTCCCTCCCCCTCCAAAAAAAAAGCAAAAAAGCAAAAAAGCTGAGTGCACATAATTAATTTAATTAATTTTAAGTTAGTCAAATCAGAAAGTTAAGCCATTGCATATAGTTAAGCACCGACACACACCAACACATTACTTACCAGTTTTTATTGTCATTTTACCAGTATTTATAGTCATAGAATCATAGAACCACAGAATGGTTTGAAGAGGAAGGAACCTTAAAGGTTCCAGCCCCACTGCATAGGCAGGGACATCTCCCAGTAGATCAGATTGTTCAGAGCCCCATCCAACCTGGACTTTGAACACTTTAAGGGATAGGGCTTCCTCAGCTTCCCTGAGTAACCTGTTCCAGTGTCTCACCATACTCACACTAAAGAATTTCGTCCTAATGTCTAACCTAAATCTCTACTCTTCCAGTTTTAATTCATTACCCCTTGTCGTCTCACTACAAGCCCTTGTACAAAGCCCCTCCCCACCTTTCCTGTAGGCCCTTCAAGTACTGGAAGGCCACCGCTATAAGGTCTCCCCAGAGCCTTCCCTTCTCCAGGCTGAACAGCCCCAACTCTGTCAGCCTATCCTCGTAGGAGAAGTGCTCTGGCCTTCAGATCATTTTTGTGGCCCCTCTCCAGACTTTCTCCATGAGCAACATGTATGGTTCTGAATTGCCCAAATGACAGCTTGAGTAGGCTTTCCTTGACTTTCTCTGTTTAGAGCAGCCTTAAAAGGCTGTTGGAATTAAACTTGTTGAGAACATGTGTTTTTCATACAGAATTGCTGAGTTGGTAACCCTGAAGCTTCTTGGTAGAGGCATTCTATTTCAGTGGAATTTCTTTACTGTAGCAAGCATTCAAAACACATCACATGAAGAAAATGTCTTGTCAAATTGCAGACACCAATTTTTAAGAGAAGTTAATGGTCAAGAATGCTGCCTTACTCATTCTGCTAAGTTTTGGGGGCAACGCAGCTCACTGGGTAATTAGTCTGATACAGGTACTTGAAGGAGAAAAAGAGCATGCACAGCAGTGCTCAGTGCTCAGAGGTCATCAAAGCAAGACTGGAAACCACTTTCTAGTTGTACAGTGCTCACAAACCTTCTGTTAAACAACTGAAGCAAATGACCACTGTGCTGGTTGGGATTCAGAGAGCTGGCTCTACCAGTTACTGGCTTCACTCAGGCAGCACAGGTGAAGAGAGGCTGCTCTAGGGAGACTAGATGACAGAAGCATATAGGCAGCAACAGAGCTACTCTTCCATGTTGACATAAGAGGACAATGTGAAATGCAGTAGGATTCTTATTTCTGGCACTCCAGCACTTTGGTTTGGTACTACAAATCACTTTGCTTTTGAATAATTTTGCTTAGATGGTCTCAAAATAATATGGTATTTTCAAAAGGTTTTGTGATTTGTTTCTTTTTCTCTGACGTGGGATTACTTCCATGGATTATGGTAGTCAAGATAACAAGAGACTTGGGATGCTCTCAATTATTCTTCATCAATAAAATTTATATGAAAACCTGTTTTTAATCATGCCAATTCAAGACTACTTCTGTTTCACAGGGTTCCTATTTTCAAACACAGTTCAGGTACACTGTGCTATTACATATGCCAGCTCTGCATCTCCTAGGCAGCAGGATCTAGTGCACACAAGTACAAGGATTCATTAATTCTCTCCAGAGTCTTCCCAAGTGTAACGTCTCCTGAAGCAAATGGAGAGAGACTGCAGAACTGTGCCTTTAGCTCATTTATACGGTGCAGATCTCTCAGACAGTGATCAATCATTCTCGAAAATTTCCACTTTTTCTCTGGTGGTAAATTTATCAGCAGGGAAGCAGCCAAAGTCCAGACTTGAACTTGAAGGAAACACCAGCTGCCTCTTCAGGATGTAGGTAGGAATCTGGAGGGAAAAAAAAAAAAAAAAAAAAAAGTGAGCACCCCTTTATTCAGGACAATGGACTTCGTGAGGAAAGGAATCCATCACAGAAACTCTTTGCACGCTTCAAGAAACTGTAAATAAACCTATCTCCTTTTTAAAAAGTAAATCACATTTATACATGCAGACAATGCTGACGAACCTTCTGAGCCGCTGGTTTTTGCTGCTGTAATATCGAGCTGTGTCCACTAGATGGACGTCATTTTCAAGAAGTTGAAGGATTGGGGTTGCGCCGGGCTGCCCGGCTCGATTTAACAACTCCCTACAGCGCCCTGGCTTTTCTGTCTAACACTTAACAGAGAGCTGAGTAGCGAAAGCTGAATATATTAATCTCCACAGATGATCTGATCTGTCCATTCCCACATTGCCATTGCTTTAGCAAACACAAGCATTGGCTGTGACTGTTTCTGGAAGGTTGGCCACGAGGTAAGAACTGATGGTTATTTTCTCAATTTTAATAACCCAATTATAATTAGGCACTATTTTTGGTCTACTGCAATCAAAACTCATGAGTTTGTGTGCTTCTAAAATCAGAATTCAAAATCAACTTTCAAAAAATTATCTTTATGAATGAGCCCATCTGGATTTCTTGTTAGACTTTGGGCTTCTGAGCTTTTGGGGTTATTCTGGTTTTACCCTGTCTTGGGTTTTATTTGGTTTGAATTGTTTGAAAAACACCATTTGGGTGTTTTCTCAGTAGCTATGAGAAAATACTTGTTTTGCATTTCAAATAGAAGGTAAGGAGTGTAAAAAATAACAACAGCATGACTCAAAGGCTAGATATGTAAACCCAGCAAATATTGTGTGGTTTGGAAAAAGAATACTGGAATAAATAAATTTCCTTTTTTTACTGTTTTAGGCTCCTATTTGTCATTATACATTCAGGCACTTTGGAAAGCACATGCAAACACATGGCTCTGCTTAAAACCATACATATTTTTAAACTAAGATTTGAGCTATAAAAGACATTTGAATCACCTGCAAAATAAGCCTAGCTACTACTGGATTGGAATGTCACCTGGCTTCAAGAGCTAAACTCATTGATGGATTTCTCCAAGAAATCCTAGAACACACTGAACATCTGAAAGAGGTATTTTGCAACATCAGCATGGAAACGCAGGGCAGGCTCAAAGTAAGAATGACTTAGTAGGAACAACCCATGGAAAACTGCAGGATCAGAGACTTGAGAAATTAAGTTTATGAGATCATCCAGAAGCTTCTTACATGACTACTGCTCCCACTTTAGGGATTAGGTTCTAGTTTATTTCAGCAAAGTGCTTGGTTTATCAGAGCACACATGATTTTGTCAATCAAAGATTTGGCTCACAGTATGAGCTGCCCTGAGTATGAATTAGATGAATACCCTGATAATTGATACTACAGAGCACTACTCACTTGAGAAGTTCCTGTTTCCAGCAAGGCAGTCTGGTGCTAGCTAGTCACTCAGCTTGTGGGTATTTCAGCTGCTTGTTCAGCCAGCAAGTCTGAGAATGAAGGTAAGACCTGTAGCAAGACCTGCTGGTACTGAGGGACAAGAAAGGGAAGTAAGAGAACAGTGAAGGAGGGGATCTGAGGGTATTACACGGCAGGGAACGGGAAAGATCTTAGTGGGAAAAGTAAAGAACATACGGCACAGACCTGTATAAACAAAAGTCATTATCCTAAGGATCATGGAACAATTCATTAGTGGACCAGTCTGCATCTAGCCTAGTTTTCCAAAAAAGACACAATGTGAAAAAAGCTTCCATAAAAAGCTGTTTGTGTAGCTTGCAGAGAAAAGATATAGTGGATATAAACTCATATTTCTAGACCAGTGCCCTACAAACTGGTGTTTAAATTAGTAAGCTTTTGAAAGGCAAACAGCCATTTAAAAATTAGTAAACCTGCAGGCTGCAAAATTGTAATAAAAATAGATCTTGAGAACAATGGTTCCAAAACCTGTGAAATTAAATTGGTTTTATATATCCTTGTTCTTCCTATAGCCTTACCTCTGAATAATAATTTCATTTCAATTGTATCAGCAGGTTTGTATTGTTCTTCCAAGTAAATCTTTCATATCTCAGGCTAGCCATGAATAATTTTTCTCAAATGAAAAATCAAAACCTGGACTATTTTAACCAAGTAATATGACCACTCTTCCCCAAGGGAAATAAAAATACTGCTCCTAACGGTAGTCATACTGAATTATGCTTTTCCATGCTTGGTGAGAGGAAGTTGCTCATCATGGAAGAAGAAATTCAGATGGTGACTCTAACCCATGGTGTTCAGTAGAGCTGTGGAGTAATTGATACAGACTCCACAGGCACCACATCAGCAGTCTCCTAAGTCAAACCTGCATATTTTTGGGAGCACAGGAACTACAAGCATCACAGAAAGGGAAGCTAGTAAAGTGTTTGTCTCTGAAAAAGTACAGGAAACATCTGAAAATTGTCTGATTTAAGTCTTGGTGGGACAGCTTGAGTAGCAGGAGGAGCCAGACTTCAAGAATGAGGCTGTGCCTTCTTGGCTAGAGGTAGATAAAACCACTTCAAGTAAAATAGATGTAACTTCCTGATAAAACACATAAAATGTGATTGTAAAACAGTCTCTTAAAGTATCAAAACTGTGTGTAAGTTTTATTCTATATTGCAAGAAAAAGACTTTTTTCTTTTTCTTTTTTTTTTTTTTTTAAACTGGGAATACCACACTGAGCTTAAATCAATTCTGAGTAAAATTCATGTAAATTTAAAGAAAACCTACTGAGGATGTGAGCAGATGCTGAAGAAAATATCTTATATGATTAAAAGTGAGTAATATGGATGTGCTAAATTGCTGGGGAGTAGTTGCCACAGGATAGTCAATAATATGATATCAATCAAGGGTACAGCAGAGAAATCCACAATGATGACTTACTCATGGAAAGACGGGAAAATACCAAGTCTCTGCTAGGCATATATAATATGGATTTATAATTCAAAATGAAATTCAAACCACCCAAGTTAACTGAATTGTATTCAGTCGTGCCTTCTATTTATCTACTTTTCTTTTAAGCATATTAATCTATCATTTTCATATTCATTCTGTAACTTGAAGCAAGGTTTCCTTTGAATGATGATTTCATTAGGATTTGTTCTGCCAGATAGCGATGCCTCCAGAGTTATGTATCACATTAAATCTGTCACATCTTCTTACCTTACTTCTATTTTTATTTCACAGAAATTATAGAAAATAAATCTACATGATTATAAGTAGAGGATGCTATTTTCATGTATTTCTCATAATTTAGATGAAAGTTGAACCTTCAAAATAGAACACAGGGTTGTCTCATTTGAAAGGGATAATCTCAGTATAAGGACTATGTGCAGGAACTTTTGCCTTAGCCCAGCATGAAGAGGCACTCACCATCCAAAACTAAAAGTGAATTAGGCCCTACAAGTATCTTTACTTCAGCAAAAAATCCTGCCAGTTCAGTTAGAGAAGAATATCTTGTTAGTTTTCATGTAGGAACCCCTTGGACCTTGCCAACAGAGGCTGTTAAAAAAAAAATGTTATTAATTTGCCTATTCCTTCCTATACTACAGCCTTTCCTACACCAGAAGAGTTCAGGAAAAATGCATAATATAGGAGGGAGCAGAATGGACAATTTGTCATGTTTCTCAATCCTTTTAGGCTTTCACCAGCATCATTTGCTGCTATCAGTCTCTTACAAAGAAGAGGGTCATGGCTGCCTGGCTAAAGCAGCAGCTAAAACCATCTGTTTAAAAAAAAACCCATTCCATTCTTGAATCAAGAACACTGAAGAGAACTCTATACAGAAAAAAGATCTGATTTTATGAAGAAAAATGAACTTAGTTTTAAATAAATACCTGTGGAGGAAACAAAAATGATGGAATAACTAAAAGTTTGTTGAAAATAGGTAAAGAGTTTGTGGTTTGCCTAGTAGTCACCAGGATAGCTTAGGTACCTCTCACAAAGGCTCAGATTTTGGATTGTGCTGAATACTGATTAACACTTTTTCGTCTCCACTACTACGAACCACTGATTTTGTTCTAAGTACACAACATATTGAGAGTATAGAGAAAAGGAGGTGCATCATAGACCCTGAAACTCACTGTTCCCAGTCTCTCAATTTTCCCCAGATAACTGACAGATTCAATTCAATCCCAAATTCAATCGCCAAATGAATGACAACTTCAATTCAAAATATAGGACTATGTAGATGCTACTTAGATGATACAGTAGAAGATTCTGGTGCTTTAATGCATATAAGACCTTC
This sequence comes from Apus apus, assembly GCF_020740795.1. NCBI lineage: Eukaryota > Metazoa > Chordata > Aves > Apodiformes > Apodidae > Apus > Apus apus. The sequence continues at coordinate 82,275,472 of NC_067282.1, read as the reverse complement.
CATGTGCAGCTTTAATGGGCAGCAGAGGCTCATTCTGACTTTGTGCCATGAAGTCTGCATGGCAGGTATCGCCGTGGGATGTTGCTTCTTCTGATGCATGAGCATGGAGTAGTAATCTATGAGGAGCTACACACACTAACAAAGCTGTTCAAGATCCTGAGTGCAGAAAACCTCTGAAGGAATAATTGTGAGCATCTTACCTACTTGAACACTGCAGAAACAGGCCCTAGGTAGTTGTTTTTCTCATGTTCTGTCACATCAAGGTTTGTTGCTAACTAGAGACAGCTGTTTGATTCTTCTGCTCTTACTTTCCCAAGTCTGGAGCATTTAAGAGAAAGCAGGGTGTTGTACAGCTGGTCAAATATGGAAGGTGAAAAAGCCGCCTAGGAAACTGTCATTTAATGAAGTGTTTCCTCACACTTGTGGAAACAGCACTTGTATTCCTGTTACATTTCTGATATTCTCTGGCAAAATAAGCTAAGACAATACGACTACTGACTGCTGATTTTTAATAAATTAAAATCAGTCTCCAATGTATCCTCTCATTTTTTAGAATATTACACTGTTCTGTGGGTACAATACAAAAAACAATCAGTCCATGAAACAATCAGACACCTCATTAATAAAAATATTGTGTCAAGCCTTACTGACCAAGCCTTGATAGGATAAAAAAAACATATGAAGATCCTTATAGTGGTCCAGTGAAGACAGTCAGCAATTACAGACAGTTCTCAGCAGAAGTTTTTTACTGGTGGATAGGGTTTGTAGAGGTTGGCATTAGTATCTATTTTAGTGAGGCAGAGGTAAGATAAGGGAGATACTGAGGTGCGAGAAGGAGAGATGTGACACCCTGACTAACTTCTGTCTTTTTACTATAGTCACATGAAAAGACTGGAGTAAAGTCATTAGCACACATGGGTACAGATCAGCATACTGATCTTAAATGATAGAAAGTATCAAAGAGTGGGAAGGAAAAGCCAGTGAGAAATAAAAAATAAAAGAGATCAGAGAGTGCTCAGCCAAGTCCTGACTGTGCCAAAACCTTCCAGTCAGTCTGAAGGTGGTCTAAGCAGATGGGAAGGATCAAAGCTGGAGGGTTTTGTGCATGATAATGACAGAATTTTTGAAGCAGCAGAGGAACATGGAGCCTTGCAATGAATATCAGGTGAAGATCTTTGTCCTGCAGCATTCAGAACCAGAATTATTCACTTTCAAGTAAGCCCAGCACTGTGAGATTAGAGGAGATGGCAGCTTGGATTTCAAGGGATGTCAGAGCTACAGCCTTCTTTTTACCTTCAATGAAAAGGCTGCATTAAAGTAAAGCCCATTAACTAAACTAATGACAGAGAGACTATGCGAGTCTACATTAATGATAGTTCACTGTGGTTCAGATTCTTAACCAAACCAAACAAGTCTTAACCAAAGTAAGAATAAACAGGTCAGTACTGGTCCTTTTAAATCATTCTTCAGGATCAAAACAATCTTCTATTTAAAAAGACTAGAGGTTTTTAATTCAGTCATTGCAAGACAGTAAAACAAGTAGCAGTACTGTTGTACCCCCATAACATGGTAGAAAAATAATACCCTGCCAAATACAAGTGCCATTTAGAAGAATCCTGACCTCACAGTCCTCTAGTAACTGTAAATTTGCAGAACTTCACAGGAAAATTTTAGAACTGTTGAAAATGTAAAGCCAGGTTTCTGGTTGTGAGATTCTTTAAACAGCTTCACTACGAGAGCTGATGTTTGAGCTCATGGTCTTGACTCCCTTCACAGAAGGGGAGAAACAAGTGATTATAGGATGCAGTTTATCATGTCCCATGGTAGATGGCTGGAAGACATCAGATGCAGTTGAACACTGCTGGGTTACAAAGCTACAGATATGAAAAGAAAATACCAAACTTCTGTTAGTTTCAAAATAAACCTTCCTTTCATTCAAAGCCCTCAACCTTACCTCATGTAGAAAAAAGCCTCCAACTTTGCACTCAATATAGCATTTCTTTAAGAACAAAAAAAAGGCACTAAATTGATGCAGGTCTAGAAATTGCTGCATTAAGTCTGCTGTACACAACCTACGCACAAGATAAGGGTAATGTAAAAACATGCATTAGGGATGAAGAAGAATATTAGATCCATCTCTATTCCTATGAAAAGATGAGCTGAGTGCTGATGGTGAGTACTGCTAGTAAACCAAACACTTCACTGTCTGTGGGTGAACATTTCATGAATACTCTTTATTATAAAGCCCACTGAAAACTTATAGCTGCTTTTCTGAAGTAGCTGTTGTGTAACTCTGACATCTGGGGTCTTCAGTCGTCGCTGCCCTGTTTCAACTGGTTATGGAACACAATAAACCCAGAAGGCTCCACTTCAGCCGTTTACAAACCTTCCCCACACTCCTCCACCATCCCAGCTTCATCAACAGGCTTCAGTTCAGGGCTGAGGATAAAAGCTCAAGCCTGGCTTTCTTGGATAAGCACTACAATGCTACTGTTGGTTCAACAGGAAGGAACATTCATTTAAAATACAGCCTGTTCTCAAGGGTCTGGCAGAATAAGGACTGTTGTTTTCAGAAGTTTGATATGCTATTGTACCTTTCAATCCACTCAAGTTTCTGTGTCTATAAAAAGGACCTTTAGTTCCACATTCATGTAAAGCCATGTATGCCTATAGCTGTATAACTGATAAAACTTTCATATATGCTTGGAACCTTACACCATATTTTCTTCTGTTTGTGTTTTGTTATTATTATAGTGAGGAATCAAGCAGTTTGTCCACACATCCCAAGCACTACTAAAAAATTCAAACGAAAAAATTAAAACAAAGCATTCCGTCCTGTTCACATCTTGTAAACATGCTTTGAACTTTCTATTCTAAATAATCACAGGTTTATCTATATAATTCACACACACATAAGGCACTGACAACTACTCAGTGCAAATACTAGAGTGTCAGAATTCCTATGGGGGAACAAGCTGTCACAAAGTGTTTTGGATGCCCAGATTATAGGAATTCAAAACCAACGAGATAATTCCATGAAAGAAAAATCCAGCAAGCTGCTATTAAACCTAAAGACTACCACTTTTGGATCAGGATGTCTTTGAGTTACAAATCACTGGAAGCTTTGGAAAAGTGCCAGGAGATTCATAGTATAGGTATTCCCTCTGCTTATGATCTACCTTGAGCATCAGCGCCAGTGCTGGAAAGAGGAGACTGGATGAAACCCTTGACTGGTCTTACTTTTGTCTGACCCACCACAGCCTTTCTTGTGTTTCATTGTCTTATGACATAGAAATAAGTATCACTCTGCTTTGTGATTTCAGGGTTTGTAGAGCTGTCTGTCACAGTAAGAAGTCAAAGTATTGATAGATTATATTTATGGTAGAAATACCTTTCATAAAGCACTGAGAAAGCTTGCTTATCTTTGTTTAACCATGGTATTTTAAGCTGATTTTTTCTCTTCCAGACCCACCAGGGGAGTTTGTGGAAGCAGAGAGTACCACTAGGTTCAAAAAAGTAGCTGCACACATTCATGGACAACAGGTCCAGAATATTTCTAATATCCTTTGATATCCCTAATACAAAAAGTGTTACTCTGAGGCAGCAGGAAGGGAATGAACAGCAATATGTGGATGGGCTCACGTGTTCTCTCCTAACAGCAGCTCTGATTGTCACAGCCACAGGCACTGCATGGCTAGACCAAGTCAGCAGGCAATTTCTTAAAATATCAGCACAAAAATTACAAGAAGGGGAGTTAGCTACTTCAGCTATAACAGTTTTTTCTAATAGACTGTGAATACTGAGTAAAGTGAACACAATCAAAGAGATTAACATGGAAGCAAGCAAGCAATCTCAGCCACATTGTGCTCCAGGTACCGATGTGCTGGTTCAGCCAAGGGTCTGCTCATAACAGCAGAGGAGAGGTGAGCTCCTTCAAGACTCCAAAACCCTTACGACTGCAGTATTTGTTCATTCAGCCCAGGACAGAGCCATGAGCACTGGAGCTGCAAGGAGGAGGGCAGGTTTGTAGGCCAACATAGCCTGCAGGAAACTCATTAAAGTGGCAGTGCTTCCAATTAAGGATAATCATGGAAATCATTACCAAGACATCAAGTGCAGAAACAGCAGCTGAAATACAGACAGCACAGCACAAATACAGCACCACAGTTCCACGATGTGGGCCAGCAAAGATTTGTGACTCTAGAAAAAGGGGGAAAAAAATCTAAAGCTGGGTTAGCAGGGTAGTTCCAGGGAAACATTTTCAGATGTTTCTTTTTGACTCTAATTTTCTGAGAATGATCTATATATTTTGGTTGGCTCTCAAAGTGTAAAACAGGCACCCATATTGGTTAATACAAACATTCTTAGCCACCACAAATGAGGAACAGTATATAAAAAAAATATTATATCAGACTCCACTAATTTTTACACAATAAAAATTTTTGTTTAGGGAAGCAAACTTTTATATTTCTGAAAAAATAATACATGTGAACAGCTGCCAACATATAGTCATCTCATTAACTAAGACTTACACTAGTGGTCATATAGACAGGTAATGGTGCAAATAATTGCATAAAAAATGTATATATAAGGATAATATTGTTCTTTGCATGTCAACGAAAGATGCTTGGACCTGAGATTTCATCTGCCCTGAACAAAAAGGGTTGACTGCAGCTTAAGTAACTCTGCTCAAACTGACTTTAATTTAGGTAGGTCTGTTACCAACAGTTGTGTAGCTACAGCAACATGGATCTCAGCACAGACTGGACAGGTACCAAACCTATGGCAGCTACACTATATTATGTGTTGTTGCACCTATTACCTTGGAGGGACCCAAAGAGCCAGTTTAAAGCTAATTTGGGAAAAGCTACGTGAGCAGCAGTAACAAAACAGCAGAGCCCCACTATGTGTGGTGCTTGGGACTGCTTCACTCATTGATTTCCTGATGCTGGGTAAGAAGACATGTGGAAACAAATAAGACAAAGACTTTGGGCCTACAAGCACCAAAACCACTATGCATTTATGAACAAGCCCAGGAAGATTAATTTAAAATTACCTGCAGAATTCTGAATGTTTACAGCTTCCAATAAAGTCCAAAAGTTTCTGCTTAGCCCACCAGCTCATCTGTGCAGCTCTACTGGACCTGACTCTGGTTTAACTTCTACCCGTTTGAAGCAATTGAGTTATGCTGGCAAAAGTCACAGCAAAGTCAGAATCAGGGACTTTTTACTGCAGCATCTACATGCTGATAGGATGTTATCAAACCACAAAACCATTCCAAAATGTTCTACAGCACATTTCCCAGTATATGAAATATGTTCTACAACAGGCTAATCATTGATAAGAGCATGTAGGATGTTGCTATTTTTTCCTATACAAAAGCCACTAAGAATACCAACCCTGACAGCTGGGTTCTTGGGTGATGTGAAGTATGTACAGGTTGCTGTGCTTTTATTACTTAAGCACTAATGGCAATTTCTGAAAAAGAATCCAGGCAAAGTGGCACATAATAGGAGATCAGTTATAAGAGTAGTAAGTCATATTAAGGTTCAGGCAAATGACTAACATTGACAGGAATATAAACAGTCAGCTGGCTGTGGTTTAAAAGAAATTAGGTAATACTATTTACTGCATTAAAAAAAATATATATTTTTTGGGAAAAAATAGCATTTAAATCCTTGAGATCAAAGTCTATCACATGTTATCACTCAGTTTTACATAATCCAAGAAATGCAAAGAAGCTTCTGAAAAAGTCAACCAGAACATCAATTGCAGATTCAAGATTCCTTAGGAATCTTGCCTCGCTATAGTGTGTGTGCCTTATTTACCAGATGACAGTGACATAGGTTACGTGTTTGTGAGGAAAAGAGTGCAAGAGTCTGTTCCTTGCTTGACTTACGCCATATAGCCAGCAGTATTTTGATACAGCTAATCTTAACCTAACCAATGATAACCTAATTATAAGAAAACATTCCTTTAACGGAAATAAGGGTTCCCTACAATGGGATGTTGAAGTTATACAACATAACTCCCCATCAAAATGCAACTTTACTGCTAGTTACCTGCAGCAGAAAGAAGTGCTGGACTCATCTGTCTCTACTATATGAGCATGCTTGTAATCTTGGCTTTGTGAATTTCAACTAATTTTCCATAGTCATTTCACAGTTGATTTTTCCAATCCATAAGAATTCAGTTGTCCTTTGGGAACACAAGACAACAGCTGCCTTTTTATATGGGAAGTATAAAGTAACTAATACCTATCACATACAGCCCTCTATAGACTGGCTTTTGCAAACACAGGGCCACTTGGGGCCTTAAGTGGCTTCTTTCATGAAATATGTCTGCACCTGCCATGAAGACACAGCAAAGCCTGATTTACTGTGGATATATTTAGTGCATGTAATACTTTGTGGGTCTATTGGAATATGCCTGACTTATGGCTGAGGCAATGATTTGCATCATATGCACCACAGTTCTGTTGCTAGCTTGCTTCCTGCCTGTGTGAGCAGCACCTGAAAAGAAGCTTGGAAGGGGCTACTTTCACCAAACATTCCTCCAGCCTGTTACCTCCTAGAACATAGGTCCTGTACATACTTGTCTGTCTAAACAAGTGGAATGCATGCATGCATTAGCTGTCTGGTCAACGTCACGTTTCCAGTTCCTGTCCAGTTAACTGTGATTTGATCACCCTCCCTGTAGATTCCTGGATGTAATGACAAAACACTCATGCTCTGTCCACTATCCTCCACTTGCTAAGTATCAATCTTATTTCCAAACTGAAATAATCCAAGCATAAAATTAAGATGACATACTTTAAACCATGTATAGCAGTTTCCTACTCGCATAATAATTATTGTTCATGCAGTTAAAACAAATTTAAACCAAAGCAACAGATTTCAGTCAATCCAGAGGCAGGATGTTTTCTAATTAGGTTATAATTCACAGACACTACCTGGTAGTATATTTTTTGCTTCCTCCTTATCCCTCCCCTGTTCAGGCTGGGAAATGGGGAATTCCATTGTTGCAGGTAGACTGGTGTGCAGATTTCAGAGGGAAACCTGCAAGAAAATGACTGTGTAAAGAAGTGGTACACCATAAGAAAGATGCAGGAGCATAAAAAAATGTAGATTTCTGGAAATTTGCTGGAAGATGAGGTTTTTTCCCTGACTTTATTTTAGGACAAACAGAGCCTCCGACCAAACAAAAATCTTCTTCACTGAAGCTAAAGATGCCATTGCACACATAGATTACACATCAATCATAAAAGAAGTTTTGAGCCATTCAAATTGTTGTTTGCGACGTTATTTCAAGCACTCTTTTTTTGATACTGGTTATTTAGTGAGTTGGTCTTCATACCTCATACCATAAAAACTTCTCTAAACCAAGTGAAAATGGATGGGTAAGAATTTCTTGAGAAATTTAAGAGCCAAAACCTGTATGGTGACCACCAAAAACCAGTTTGCAGTGTATGACTGGTGATACGAGAACTGAATCAGGGGCGCAAGGAATTGTGATGGAAGAGGCAGCTCTCAGAGCTCTGTGAGAGCATAAAGACTTGCAGGATGCCACACTACATTACAGGGGACAAGATGATTTTGGCAAGTGTCATCTGATATGTTACATCAATTGTGATAGCAGTGGAGATATTAATGAGAAGTTCTGTAAGTACTTAGAGGAAACTATAGCTATGAATATTAACCAGCTACTAGATCATGCCAGAGATTCTGACTAGGTACTTCATTAAATCATAAAAACTTCCAAAATGGAAGTATAGCACATATTATATGCAGTTTTCATTAAAATACCTAGTACACTGCTTCATAACATTTTAAATGCAAAAATATGTTTTTCAGTTAATGACAAAAGACTGACATAGGAAAACTTTATGAGTATAATTATTATTGCTAGATCGATAATTTCCAACAAGAAATTTATTGCCCATAGCAGCAGGCCCTCTGCTAGAAAAATGAAAGGCAAAATATTAAGTTAGAATATATAATTTCACTGGACAGGGTTGTATAGCTCTAGTTTGCCTGGACAAAATTATAAAACATACATCTGGGCAGCACCCCTAATAGCTCTACTCTTCCATAACTGTTGTGATGGGAATAGATGTTGCCCTCTTGAAAAGCACAGCCTCATGAGGTGGAATGACAGTGAAAGATCTGGTCCACCATTTTTTTAAGGATGCAGTACATTAAATGAGAGATGAGGAATTCATTTATGGTGAAGAAAGAAAATAAAATTGATGATCCTTTCAAAGCCTGGCCATATAAGTAATGACTGAGAGCAATTTTCATCTGTAAGCTCTTCAAGTTAGTTTACATTAAATAAATTGTTCTTTTTCCAATGATGGGATATTGCCATTGCAGAAATCCTCACAGCTAGTAATTTCAGTAGAGATGAAGAATTAAGTGTACACAGACCCTACTTTTATCTGCATAGAGATGCTTGTCTGGGGTCAGGTCTCATACATATCAGAAAGGTAGCATATGGAAACCTCTTGCAGTTGTGTATTCTGTGATTCTATGGACATAGAGAAAGTTATGTTTCAAAGCTCGTGTTTATTAAAGCTTCTATAATTAGAAAATACAGATGTTTTCTTTATGTGCATAATGTAAACTATCTGTAGTGTAAATGCAGTAACAGTGAACTGAAAGTTTCCAGCACATAATTTTTGCAAGTGAGTTTTAAATGTCTGGATACCATTACGAACATTTAACTAATGTTTTCAAAAATCATCTATAAAGATAGCTCAGCAAATCATCTGTAAGTAAAGCCATTTCACTTCAGTGCAGTGTAGCTAATATTTCTCATGCTGAAGAGATGAAAACTTCATTATCTTCATAGGTTTATTGTAAAAGTAATGTATAAATGCTAAGAAGAAGCCTGTATAATTTGTTTCTGTAACTCGGCATGTTGGCAGAGAATTCTTGATCTCAAAGGATATTGTTAATTGTGAGTTGGGGGAACGTTTCCTTGGTTTTATTGGTCCTGCAGAATACATTAAAGCAGGTTTGGCCCCATGATAGCCACAGCTTCATTGACATCCCAAACAGAGGCAGCTTGCATCCAAGGGAACTACCAAGGGAAGTCAGTGGTAGAAAAGGACACTTGATCTAGTAAAACTGAATATGAAGCTGGCAGCATAAACATCTGGATTTTTTGGTATTATTCTTGCCTTGTTAAGATTCGCCCTCACAAAAGGAGGACCATGGCTGGCTGTAGTCACTGAAGCACAGCACAGAGATGTTCAAATTAGCTCTAAGCATACCAGCTCAGCCGCTCTACTGCAGCCATTACAATGCAGAAATCCCAGCTTCTCAGCAGGGTAATTCCATCTGCAAGGGCTCTGTGGTGTTGTCTCTGTCAAGTAGATATGCCCTGACTATTGCTCATGAACTTAGTCTCCTTTATATTAATGGATTTTACTGCCTGAGGTATTTTAATTGTGTTCTATTGCCAAAGGCTTTCTAATACCTTGATGATGTTTTATGTAGAAACAGAAGTTTCTGGTTGCTTGAAGACTGAGATGACAACCTGAGTAATTGCATAGCTTAGGAAGATTATATCTGAGCATATGGCTAACAATTTCTCATTTGCATTTGATAACCTCATAATGTATATGAATATTCCAAAAACACAACAGAAATGCCCCAGTGGCTTTGATGCATTTATTTTAAAGGCAATTTGCATACAGGCTTCCTGACATTCTCAGCTATCTAGCCAGCTTTTAATACAAATGAATTAGTTGTTGATAAAGGATAAACCAGTTTGATGTGGCTGGGCTCACCTGAATTGTCCTTGGTAGGACTATTTTGCTAGGTGACATTCCCATATCTATCAAAGTATGGTCAGTCTGTGGCACTGGTAGTATTTGGTGACCATTTCAAATCATACCTTTTGCATTTTTTAAGTGCAGACAGCCCCCCAATCTTGTTCACAAGATTGTTCCACAAGCAGTTGTGCCAGCACATCTTGGAGGATGGGGACAAGGTCTGTGCCACAGAAGTGGAAATGAGCTGGGGAAGCCAGCTGCCTAACATTGTCCAATGCCACCTAACCTTTTGTACTGAAAAATTATAGCTACATTAGCACATAATTAGCACAACTCCTAAGGAAGGAACACATTCAAAAGAAAGACTGGGGGGAAAACAACTTTTGCTGCCTTTTTTTTTTAATATTTTCCTGTTTTTGGAGGAAGCTTGGTCTGCAACATTGTTGTCTCAAAGTTTGAAATAGAAGATCATGAGTAAAGTTGTGTGGAAAATATTAGCTATAAATTAACAAAGATGCTTTAATTGTCCCTTCTAGCCTTACTAGCGCTGTTGAGTTCTAGTTTTACTGTTGAGTAAAATGCACTTTCATATGATGAGGTCAAATCTATGCAGCTGAGCAGCATTTCCATTTAGAGCAAGACTTCATCCATCTCTGATACAACAATGTTAATTCATGCAATACAGATATTGCCCTTATTGAAACCCATCTTATACACTCATTATGTTTATACTATATGTACAAAGTCAACCACAAAAGCCAAAGGAATGCTGTATGGCAGGCTTGACATTTTATTATTTACAGAGCTTCTGCCACATTTTCATTTTTCATCTCTCATGATGGTTATTGAAGACATTTACATGAGGATAGATGTACAGGTAAGATCCTCAGATAGTGGGAAACTGAAAGTCTGATTCAAGTCAGAAATATATCAGTTTACACCACCTCAAGATTTGATCCAGGTTTTGTGTGGTTCAAAAGCTTGCCTGAAGTCAGTGTTCACTGTTTGCAACATTACCATGTGCTGCTTTAAAGATAATCTGGTTGCCAGAAACAGTGAAGTATGTCTGCTTGAAAGAAATAAGCAGCAGGAGCAGAGGAACCCTTAACCCACAGAAGACCATATATTTCAAGGAAATGTTCTTACTAATTAAAAACAAATGGAAAAATATGTTGAAAACAACATATTAACAGAATGAGGTGTTAAAAAAAAAAAAGTTTTTCTGTTTTTTTCCACTACTTAGCAGCAATTTTAAACCAAAATTATTTAATTTCAAAATTATTTGGATGACTACATGAGTTAAAGCACATGAAAATAGATAATGTAGTTGAGGTAAAAAAAAAAGGTATGATTTATTTAGTGACAAACAGGTATCAAAAGACTGGAACAAGCCACAATATAAAAATCGACAAATTAACATTTGTAGACTCTATTATTCTATATCCAGCTCATTACTACTCCATTTTTCTATTTCTTCCAACATTTAAACACCATATTACACTACTGTGCATTTTTCTGTTGTTGGCACAAAAACAATAACACCATTAAAACACACACAAAAAATGCGTCAAATCTCCCACAGGGATTTACTTCACCAATAAATTTTAAATAATTCTCTTTAGTCTTGCATTTTAAATAAAGTTGCTTTTTTGCCCTGCTTAGAGATTGGGATGTCTTTTCACATTGCAAAAGTTCTTACATCTCTTTGAATATTCCACCAGTATTAATTCTTCCTCTGCGGTTTTTTAATATTTCAGTATCTCATTAGCTGATTAAAAATTCTCATGATTTTTAAGCATCTGTAAAAACTATGGCATACATTTTCCTCCATCTTTTCTAATTTGATATAGAAGTTGTTCTTTTGGAAAAAAAGTCATGTGGAACCAGTAAATTATCCTATATTCAATCATGCAGCCATCCTGGTAAAGAAGGATTATTCAGAGAAAGGCAAGGCAGTAAAAAAGCATGTGACAAATATTTTTCACATTATTTCAGTCTGCCAAATTATTTTACAAATACACTTATAAATGGAAGTGCTGATACTTTTAAACATTAGAATTGCTGTAAATCATAGGCTAACTTCTCTGCTGATCTAAAGGAGAAAACTTCACTAAGGCTTCTGTAGATGTATTCAGCTATACCAAGAGCCACTTACTATTGTCAAAGCCTGTCAATTTTTTATCATCTGGTGGACTACATTCTGTTTAAACTGAGCAGTGCAATCAAGTGAAAAGCAGCAGATGACTTTTCTGCTTTGTTTTGTATGATGTGGTCACCAAATGGTCAACCGGTATCAAAAAGTTTGTTATTTCAGAAGAGGGCTGATGAGGGTTCAGCATTGACTCATCTGTCCAACTCTTCCGAGAAAAAAGTCAACTTTTAAATAGTTATTCCAGTCATTTGATAAACAGATTTATTTTTCTAATGGAAAGCAGGGGGGGGGAAAGGCAATAAATTTAAAAAAATCTGAACTAATAAATAAAAATTGGACACTCCTTGATCTACAGTGGTCATAATCCAGTGCAGCTAACACTAAGCTTCAGGGTTTAGCAGAGCAAGTATACCAACTGACTAGTATTTAATTGTTAAGTTCTGTCTGTAGCAAGGAAGTGGACTATATTAGAAAAGCATATGCAACCGACACATAGACACTCATGCCATATGTTTTACTGTATTATAGAAGGAGAGAAGAAGGAAAAAAATATTTATTTGAAAAGAAATAGCTAATGTTGAATGCATGCAACAGACAGTACATACTACTAGTTAGTTACCACAAAAATATGTAATTAAGAACAACTTTCATAACACATTAAATTTATAGAATTTTCCTAATGAAAAAATATTTTTCCATGTGTTACCAGTCTTTTGAATTTCAGTAGTCTACATACCAGTCCTTACCTTGCCAAAGTATCAAAAAAGGAAAGAGAACTGTTTTCTATCTCCTGTTTTGATTTATTAATGGTATTTTCTACATTTCTTTTCAGAGCAAATGGCCTTCAGCAATATATGTAACAGTTAAAAAAATGCCAAGAAAAATCAGATAATGTATTTATAGGTCCTTAGTTTTGAATTGTGTCCTTGGCTGAAAAGTTCTTCCACGTAACTTGGAAAGCAATAGTGAGGTTTTATTAGCCCCTCTGGAAACTTGAAAACAATTTCCTCCTATTAACAAGGACTTTCTTTGTATTTAAAGAGATATAATTAATACAATACTCACTGAAAAGTCTGTGTAAGAGAATATTCAGGACCCAGTCTAGTTCTATTTGAAATCTGTGGACATAATGAAGTGCAAAAACAGATAAATCAGAATTCCAGAGGTCTATAAATCTGTTTTTAAAAGCCCTATGTTCTTCTATAAGTCTCATAAAAGAAGCTTATTTAAAATTAAATTTAAAGCAAGACAATGTATATTAAGTTGTGAATTTACTACAGCTAATTAAAATCCTCAGAATGCAATCTAACATTTAATGTCTTAAGCAGTTCATATTTGTGCTGAAGTTTTAAAACAGGCCAAACCGCAGATCAATGGGAGAAACCATTAAGGAGAATGAAAGTTTACTGAGCAGTATTTCAATTCTGGGCAGCAGTAGTTCCGCTTGCAGGTGTAACAAATACTAATTCAATGAAATTATTTCACTACCTAGCCCATACAACATTATGAACTAATTGGGTAATTAGTTCAGCAGAACTTACTTTTCCTTTTTACTCTAAATGCTGCAGTAGACCTTGTAAATCCCAAAAAATGGGCAAATACGGTAACCACAATGTGTATGTTTACTAATCATATGTAATGTCACATTTGGTTTAGAAGCATAGCAAGTTGCAATTCAAGAATGTTTAAAGCTTTATTGGCTTGATATAATTTTTCAATGTTTTTGTATATTTTAAATGAATCTTATTTTGCATCAAGATCTAACTGAGCAGAGGTAATACTCTTTTCAATGATAAATGCTCTTTTTGGTGATTCCATGATTCGCTATTGCTTAATGACACAAAACAAAAGATAATAAAATATCTTTTAAAACCAACAAGAACAACCAAAAAGGCCAAATACTTTTACTTTACTAAGTATTTTATCAAATAATTTCTTAAACAAGTGTTCATAATATTTCCCATAGCATATTTCTGCTGGGAAAGATGAGCTTGGTACTCACTTGCAATCTACTTCTTTAATGGCTGCCAAATAGAGGGAGTCAATTCTTCTTTGGAGAAATTACTATCTCAGTGCAAACTTAAGCCATGCTTAGAACTATTATTTTATTTTACTCATCCTGATAATGGATTAGAATAATAAACAATACTGATGACTCAGTCAGCTGAGTTCGGTTTAATCTTTGCAGGTTTCATTGCACTGAAAGCATTGTTGACCGAGTCACAGCTGAAATATTGCACTGTGAAGATGTCATATTTATAACTTACCTATTGCAAATCTCAATGCTTGAGAAACTGAAAGGGTCATAAGAACAATGGACAGAAGAGCATTTTGGGTTTGGAGCTACACAGGTGACAGAAGCAACACCTTGCTTGTGCCAAAGATGCCTACCTTTGATATGGTCCTAATTTTCAAAAGAACCAAACCCATTTGCTTGCTTTTTCAGGCAGGATCCACACAATGAAATGCCCAATGGATGAAACACCTGTCAGTCATAAGGAAGGATATCCACAAGACCACTAATTTTAATATACTAATGTATCAGAGTAAAACATTTCATCTTTATAAGGATAATCCCTGCAGGTGCAGAGCTGCACACTTAAAATCAAGCTTGCTGTTAGTCCTTTCCAAGTTAAGAGTCTGCATCAGTGACATTTCCATGCCACAAACAGTTTTCAAAACAAATACAGCTACATAATAACTTGTCTTTTCTGTGCCCCCTCCCCAGCCCACCAGATCTTCTCCCTTCCCCACAAGCAGTCTCGTTCCCATGGCAATGAAACCACCTTCATCTGCTGTTTTGTACTACCCCCACTCCGGCATGCCCTGAACATGCTGAATGTGGAAACTCTGGCAAGTTTACTCATATTGTTAAAATTAACAGTCTGGGGGCTAGAGGGATGTAAACTCAAGCCTCCTCTCTCAAATGTATATCACTGAAAGCCCTCCTGGAGCTTGAGCAAACAAATAAACGCAGAAAATGCCAACCATGTGTCATGAAGTTACTTCTTCACGTAACCATGGCAAAGTGTAGGCAGCTAAGCAAATCTGTGATAATTTTGAATGGTTTAAAATATTCTTACTGTCATCAGAGAGGCCCACTGATGGCCAACTAACGATTCAGGATTAGAAACCAAACTCTGTTGGTATTTCTGCTTGCATTGGACATTGTCATAAAGTTTCAACAAAAAGAGGAAATTCAAAACTGTATTTAATATTTAGACATGGATCCAAGTCCATGAAATCATAGTAAAAGGAATACAGTAAAGATCTCTTTGCCCCCTCTTAAAATGCAGTGCAGTAAACAGCCATTGTAGGCAGCCTGCTGGCTTCCTGGGCCTTTCTACATAACTAAGCCAATGGTATGATTATTCAGGAAAATGTTCATAGGATGCTTTTGCTGGTTACTAGCTACTACTGTTATGAAGTGCAACAGCCAACTAACATTTTAGGATGAGTGTAAATTTCTATGGCTGCTTGGAAATCTCTTATTAGCTTGTCTGAGCCATGGTTTTCCTATAGCACTACCATTTTAATAACCACATCTCCACACTAGCAGGCAACTCTCACATGAGGACAGACATTCTTTTTTTCCTCCTTTCTATTGCAACCTGACCAAAGTTACTGTAAACTGCTTTACTCTTTTTATTTTCTTTTTTTTTTTCTTTTTTAATCCATCTTATCTAACATTGCTTATGTGCTACAGCTGCAAAGCAGCAGTAAAACAGATAGCTATATGAATTTGCAGGACAGTAGACATAAGTTAAATTTGCTTGTATAAGGGTAGTTTGATTTTTTTTGATGGAAAGATGACTAAAGCAAAGACACAGGTGCCTGTTGCTGCTTAGGAAAACATTGGTCTTTTTCTAGTCTTTATTGAGTCATGCTGAATTGCAAAATGCATGGACATTTGGTTGTGTGGGCCCCAGAAGCAAAAATGGCTGAATGGCATCCATATGGTTGACAGCTCAATATGCCATGTGACAAGGTAAAAGTTTTGGCAGCAGGGGAGGGCAAGAGACTAATTTTGAATATAACTCTTTTCACTTACGGATTTAGCAGGAGTAGGTAGCTATCAGCATGATGGCATTGGGAAGATAATAACTACTAATACAGCCCATTGTTTTTACTAGGTGCAATACCTGAATAGTTCGAGACAGTTGTCATTATGGTAAGACCTGGAAACAGTGTTGTGACTTACATTACGATAAGATGCTAGTGAAAAAGTAATAAGGTTTGAGTTAGTGAATGTCATCACTGGATAAAAATACTAAGTACAAAAAATATCCTAACATTTTTCACCTTTTATTTCTATCAAAAGTGTTTCCATAATATACAGTGAAGTCCTTAAATACACAGCATGTTTATATAATTCAGTATCAGCCTTGATGCCTCAAATTTCTTCATTCATGAAAAATCAGACACTCAGATCATCTCTTCCCTGCCTTCTCACTCATAGACACACTCACTCCATCTGAAAAGTGTATCTGTTTATTTTTTTCTTTCTCAATGATTCCCTCTTATCTTTTCTTCTCAATTATCTCCAAGCAAATTGGATGTATAAAAATACTTAAACAAATTTAAGACAGCATTTTACTCCCACGAGTCTGTGGAGCATAAAGTAACATAATATCATACCATGTTAGTTTTCAGGTTACATAAGTTAAAAAATTTAATAAATTATGAAGTCTCACATACACAGTTTGTTAAGATCAAAAAGCCAATGAAAGTGGATCAGAGGATCCTCACTTATTTTAGATAAAAAACAGTTTCGGTTGCCTATATTCCTTTATATCTAATGCCAAAATACCACAAGTGAGAGTGTAAAGACATTTGAAGAAAGCATATTCTTCACTTTGGTTACTTGAAGGATTTACGAACTGTTTCTACTTCTCTATAGTTGCAGCAAATCTTACTACAGCGGTCGTGCCCCTTTATTCAGTGCAGCATTCAGGAAAAAGGGCAAATAAAGGTGACTAGGAAGTGAACCCTCAACTCATAACTGAATCCAGAATTTAGCATTTTTTTGCAAGTGCCCATAGTTCCTTCAACTATATCTAAAACTTGTGAACAGCAAAATGTTTTCAGATGTACTACATGGCTAATTATTAATCATCGGCCAGACTTCCCCTCCCCTGCCTCTCTTCTCCCTCCCCTCCAAAATCTCTGCAACTCAACCAAGGTTTATGAAAAAAAGAGGCTGAATTCTTTGGTGATGTCTGTGATATAGAAATAGTAATAGCACCCACAGGAACAATATTATCTTTATTATTTTCTGCTCTGGAATAAGGCTTGATTAATGCTAGCAGTCACTCAAAAATGATGACATGGAAATAACCTGAGGAGAAGTTATAGAAGAAGTAAAAGTGATATATTCATTATTCCATCTCATTTTCTTCATGGAATGCTATCCTTCCATTTATTACTCCTATCCCTAAATTATAATACAAGAGGAACCTGAGAAAAAGAATACTTACAGCAGTGAGTTATACTTCCTCTTCCCCATACAATACTCTGCATTAAGGACATCACATTTCTAGTGTAATTTTTTAAAATGTCTGACTTTCAGCATAGATACTTTCTGATACAGGATTTTACATGCACAAGTAAATGCTGGCATAGTTTGGCTCTACTCAGCAACCATTTTGAGGCCTATTTTAGAATAATTAGTTGTTCTATTACTTGTTGCATTTGCAATCAAATACTTAAAAGTAGGTGACTAAGTTTCGGAGATCTGTCACCAAACCTGTTCTTACATAGCTTCCTAGTACCTTCAAAGGTGTGTCACATGTGCCTAAGAGATGCCACAAAGAAAATTAAAAGTTTTTGCTATTGATGTCCATGTCACTGTGCAGGAAGTCAAAGGAACTGCGTTACTGGCACTGCTTAAATGTGAATTTATGCAGGATTAGCTTTTCATTCAAAGCATAACTAGGGCATAAAAATACAGGTACAGAAGAAGTTTCCCAGATGGTAAAAGTTGGAAGGAACCTCTGGAATTCTTCTGGTCCAAACCCCCTGCTTGAGCAGGGCCACCTAGATCCATTTGCCTAGGACAGCATCCAGACAGCTTTTGAATATCACAAAAAATGGAGACTCCATAACCTCTTGGGGCAGCCTGTGCCAGTGTTTGGTCACCCTCACAGTAAATAAATGTCTCCTGATATTCAGAAGGAATGTCCTGTGTTTCAGTTGGTGATTATTGTACTTTATCCTGTTCCTGGGCACCATTTAAAAGAGCCTGGCTCCACATTCTTTAAACCTGTCCTTCAGATAATAAATATCAGTGTATAAAACATGGATGAGATCCCTGTGAGTCTTCTCCAGGCTGAACAGCTCCAGCTCTCTCAGCCTTTCCTCATAGGAGAGGTGCTCCAGTCCCTTAATCATTTCAGTGGCCTTCTGCTGGATGCCTTCCAGTAGTGACATCTCTTTTCTCCTGGGAAAAGGTGCCTGAGAAGTGATGCAAAAATTAATATTAAGGGTAGGGGGGAAGTAAATTTCTAATGCTAATTTCAGATGAATTGCTTTAGAAGAAGAATTAGGTTTTTAAATCAGCTTCTGAATAACAGGTGCTGAAATCAAGAGACCCAGTTACTTCCATTGTCATGTCTGCTTCCCTTTGATTTAATTTGGTTTATAGTTTACACCCTTCAATGGACCATCATAACACCAAGTTGTGATTCAGTGCCTGCGAATCCTACAGACATCCTTCAGGTACCTTGCATTTTACCAGAGAAAACCTTGCCTTATCTGTGCCATTGCTAGAGAGAAGTTAGTGATCGTGACAGTCTTCATTTTCTAGTCCCTGCTGAGAGCAACTCAGAGTAAACTGGGAAATTAAGAGACGCCAGGTTCTTAAGCTTTGGCAAACCAATCCTACTCCCCAGCAGGGCCTGAGCACAGCCTGTCATCCTAGACAGCAAAGTTAAATGAGAAGAACATTTACCGTAAGAGAAGCCCTTTAAAAATATCTTGTCAATAGCAATGGATAACCTAGTCCACAGTGGAAAAGTAGTTTAGACATATATTCATAGTTATTAAGAATAATTATTTGACTTCTTGAGACATTTGTCAGGTTCTTACTCTTTTATACTTCCTTTCATGTTATCTCATGCAGCTTATTAAAGACAAAATCAGTTACTTCTGAACCTTCACAATCAAAATCAAAATCCAGCAAAACACATAAGCTCATACCTAGACCTAGTAAAAAGACCCTCTGTAACTTTGCACATGCACACTACATGTTTTACACAAGGACCCAACTCAGTCTGATTTTTTCAGACATTAGATACAGAAGAAGAATCTCAATTAATTACACAATGTAGCATCTAATTGTTACTAAATGCCCAAGTCTTATACAGACATTATTTTGCCTCCTTGCATGTTGGCTCAGCACCTAGGTTTTCACTGATTTGTGCTGTGTATTCTGATTATCCATTAAATAAAAGCATGTGATTTTTAGAAGACAGGGATGTCTCATTTTTTTGAAGTGCTGGGGTTAGTAAGCACAGAACATGTGAAACTCATCTGCAGTAGTTGAAAAGAATGTTTGAAATTCTCTTTTTTTTGCCTTTTAGACAACACATGTAAACTTTTTCTCATTTGCTTTGCTAATCAGACACATGCAACACTTGAATGTGCAACAGTAAAAATGTTTTTGAGGCTAGTCAGTATTTAAGAAACAGCAGATATTAATTCCAAATACTTTAAGAACATCACATAGCCATAAATAGATTTAAAAGTTATGCACAAACTTCCATAAGCACAATAAATTCCCTAGGAAAGTTTTGAGACAATGTTAAGTACCACAGGAACAGGAGAGTAGAGGTGATTTTGAGCAAGACTACAAGAAATAGAAGAAGCTGATGTGGCACTTGTTAACAGCAATCCATGTCCAAACATATAGAAATATTTGTCTTCAATGTAGCAGTTTAGTGTAGACAGTTATCAGCAGTGCATAAGCAAAGAAGTCTGCTTGCTAAGCTGAATTTATCAATTCATCTTTAACTACAACAAATCAATTGAATTGAAATTATCTGGTTCTTCACAGGAAATGCCCTGTACCTTTAGGCAGCTAATCTCAGCAGACTCAGATGTATTTAAAAAAAAACAAACCAATAAAGATATCATGGTCAAGGCTAGAAGATATTTACTTGGGGACCTTCAAGAAAATACATATAAACTTTCCACAATAAGTATAAACCCATCAAATTAAAAATGCCACAGATATCAATGACTCAGTAGATTTCCTACATGACCACTAATGCTTCAATTATTGGGATTTTTTTGTGTGTTTTGCTTTTCTTAAAAGCAAAAAAACCCAACAAATTGAAGGACTAGAAATAATTATAAAAAAGCCAACTTGTCCCTAAAAAAGTGTTCTTCTAGGCTGGAAGTTTTCACAATTGATGTGTTTGGACTTGGTTTTATCCTCAGAAGCATGTAGTAAGGCATTGAAATGGATTTGGGGACCCCAAACAGGAGGAACAATTGCATAATAGGAAACTTTTTTTACCCCTTAAAGATTCCCTTTGCAGGACTACTTAGTAGAAGCACACATTAATGCAGATCTGGAACTCTCTAAAGGAGAGTCTTGTCTCTAAAGGACAAGGAAATCTAAATAGAGAAAATGTCCCTCTATAAAGCAGGTCATGACTACTCATGCTTTGTTATCAGTGAAGGCCCTCTTACAAGGTTACCCTTCTGCTACACTACTGCTATTGCTTTGCTGAAAGCCTTATTTAAATGAACCTGAAGTACCTCTAAAATCTGTAAGACTACAGAGACTGCTCCATTTCCACAAGTGCTCTGAGGGTCTTCTGGAAAAATGAGCTAAAGGTTTAAGTCACCAAGTGTCAGTCTGAATTAATTTGCTAATCTGTTTAATGAAATTAGCCTGCTTTTTTGTCCATAGTTAAATACCATTTTTTTTTCTAGAGCATGCTTAAAGGAAATTGCAGGCAAGACAGAGGCATAAGTTTCTTTCCCTCCTCATCCCTTCTCTGCCCTGTACTTCCTTTTTGAAGCAAAATAGGCTGCCAGTTCAGAGCAAGTTATTCTTTTGCTCCAGGATCCTCACTGAGCTGGTCCCATGTGAGAAAAAGAAGATAATAGAAAAAAGAACAATAAAAATGAATCTCCACATTATAGACCACGAGGGGAAGGTTTGTACTTGGAGATGCTTCCCCAGCCTTCTCTTAATCATTGCTCCTACTATGATGCATAAAGCTCTGAAATACAATAGATGCATGTGTAAATCAGAAGCAAAGAGGCTGGCCTCTCCAAGGATTTGTGGCTCAATCTAACAACTGGCTCCTAATGAACTAGGTAATCCCAAACTCTTTATCCTCCTCCCTGCCACACTTCCCAGCCACCTTGCTGTTGCCATTCAGCCAGTCACAGCAGCCTTGTGACTGTGTGGTCAGCTTGCTTATCCACTTGTGAGTTGGCCTGACTCATTGATTTTGAGCCAGATCAGCAAGTGGCTCTGCTGATCACACAGCCACAGGACTGCTAGAGCAATGCAGGAGAGTAAGCAGCAATCCATGGGCTGTTCTTTCCAGGAACAGCCCACTGTTTCTTCAGATTAAGGTAAGCTTGAAACTGCAAATAAGTCTGAAACCTATGACCTTCTGTTAAAATCTGTTAACGTTGGCCGAAAGACTGAAAACATGATATGGATTTTTCAGACATGATGTTGCATATAAATGTCTAAATTACAGAGGCTGCATCAGGCTAACAATGTTACGTGCAAGATGTAAAAGTTTATTAAGCTGCCCCAGGACAATGAGAAAACCCAAATAAACTGCTCTTCACTGGTAGCTGGCATGACTTTTAAAATAAATCTAACAAGATTGGAAGTATTTCTTAATACTTAACTGTTTGAATCAGAAGCCAGCATAAGAACCTTAGCTTTCTTACTGCTTGAAAAGGAAATTTCTGTCACTGAGAAATGCAAAGAAAATAAATCTTTTTAAGAGTGATAGATTTCTTTTGTTTCTCAAATCATGATACTATGGCCAAGTGACTGATTTCCCTCAGGAAAGAGGGCAGGAGCAAGATCCAGGACTTCAATGTCTGTAGTTAGCAATACTGAGCATGTGAAAAGCCTGAATTTTTAATACTAGCAATTGCTAGACAAATAAAGGAAAAATATACATTCATTAAGACTGGAAGTAAATGCATGTAATTGCATAGAAAAGAGGAAATAAATTAATTATTTGGTCAACATGTGTTTCTGAACTAGCTGGAGCAGCTTCTGGAGCAGTTGTTTTCTTGCTCAGTGTAATTATAAAATATTTTTATTTTCAGCAGGTGTTCAGTTGTTCCATATCTCATTATTTTGAAATTCAAGGAAAAACAGCAACTTGGCTTCCAAAGCTCTTATGCAAGTTTCAATGTAATGAAATTTGTGATTATTTAGTTTTGGCTTTTCACATTTAAATCAACAGCCTACAATCAGTTAAAAAATTAAATAACTTTTCTGCAAAAGCAGACTGAAGACTTCCTTATGGTATTTAATTTTAATGAAAACCAAGGTTTTCACTACAATTTATTGATTCCAGTAGTTGAGCTTGTTGGGAAAACATTCAAATACAAAACTTATGCAGGTTGTAAAGCTGAAAAGACCTTTTATAGATTTTTAAATACTTAGTTTTATAAATGCTTCTACAAAAAAAGGAGCAAGTAGAAGATAACACCATCCGAGTTCTAACAGCATCACAATCTCATCACATGTGACAGACTGAATGAATTACAAAGGCTATCCCAAAAGCTGAACAGCACTGGGTATTGTGTTTATACCCATGAAACTGCTTCAAAAACCTGTATTTACATATGAAATTGTCTTCTTTCAAATTAACTTGAAACTCCTTAAAAATATCTCTCCTATATGAGTTCTCTAACCTTTTTAAAGTACACCTCATAAAGCTAGGATATTAATTACCTTGAATCCAACTGTTCAGAGTAGGGAAAGGAAAACCCTATTGTCATTTAAAAGACTGAAAAACCTCCTTGCAAGACCTACATGTTACTAAACACCCCTCTCAGTGCTGTAGACACCCTGTTGATAAAAATGGCTTGCCTGTCAAGACCCTCAACTCCAAAGCTCTCCAATCCAGAGGTAATGTTATTGCTGAAATCTAGGTGTGATGTTTTCTCCTTCTAGGAAGAACATATGTTTTTCTCATCACAGGATTTTCAGGAAAATATAATTTAAAAGGTATTCTCACTCTTTTCCCTCTCTTTAATGACATAACATAAACATAGTGATTTTTATTTGAATTTTTTTCCTAAAAGATCATAAAATATACATAAATACACAGTAAGGCTGTGCAAGATGGTCTTTGAATTTATCATATCATATCAACTGCTGTCAACTAATTTTTCACATGTCAGTGGTCATGTTTGAGATTTGCAGGTAAATTTATAATAAAGTTGGTGCATGCTCAACAAAGCACTCCTACTAGTGCCCACCAATCACTCTTTGCTGAATGTAAATTCCAAAACGTTGCTACATTTTCAACAGCATTTCAACAAACACTTGGTCCTTGGACATATTTTATTCACCAGGTCACAGAGACCAGCTTTTAAAAATGTGAAAGATGCTAAGATGAAATGTGAAAGATGCTAAAAATGTGAAAGATGCTAAAAATGTGAAAGATGCTAAGTGATAATACAGCCACAAGAGGGAGCATCTCTAGCTTCATAAGTATAATTCAACCCAACAAAGACTAACTAAGAGATATACACATAAATATTAACATATTTTAACGCAGACAGTTCAAAGCTCAATCCAGGTTTCCTTCTGAATTCTGTATACCTAATCTAAGGTAGGGGAAAAAAAAATCAGATTGAATTGCCTTTTTCTTTCCTGTAAAACAGAAAGACAGAACATTGCATAACGTGTTTATCTGTTACTAATACATTTCTTAGACTTTTCAGAAGCAGTGCTATAATGAATGTTGCGTATATTTGAAAAAGCTATAAAGGAAACAATTGAGATTGCTGTGGCAACATCTTGGCTCTGCAATTAACATAAATCCTCCGTAAAATTCTCACAAATCCCAAAACGGGAGAAGTGACATGCAAAGGTAGCAAAGAGCATCCTCTTTACCAAGAGACATCTTGAAACAGCTGTGCACAAAAAGCAACTGAAATGATTACCACACGTACTCATCCCACTGGTGAAGTGAGGCAGTTTAATCTCTGCTGAAGGCACTATTGGCTGATGTTCATGACATTACAACATAAATGTTAAATGCTGCAATTACATTTTATGCTGTTTATAACTCTTGTGTATTGCTTTCTGTTTTAACTCTTGTATCTGGAGCTTCATTTTCTTTTTACAAACAAGTATATCACTTGCATGTTCACAAATGTTTCAGCTGTTCAAGCTCTTCTTTAGAAAAGCCCTATACCAAATAGCAATTATGAGTTTATTGTTGTTCCCCCTGCCTTCCAAGAAAACCCCAGATGCACTAGACAGTAACTGCACAGGGGGTATCTGGATTTTCTGCTACAAATGAACACAAGCTTGATCTTTTGCTTTCCAGATTTTTTTTCTTTTGTTGCTATATAAGATGCTATACAAACTCCTTTGACAATACTAGCAGTTATGCATGTTGCCTGAGGACAGCATGGTAGATGTTCTACAGAACAGAAACGAAGAAGGTTAAAAAAAATCTATAGGAAACTAGAATGTACTTGCGCATAAGCTGAAGAGTACATCACAGTATGGGCCAATATGTAGAAGCTTATTAATACAAGATTTCTCCAGTCAACAAATAAATTAGAAGGCACAGACCAATTTAAGTTAGGTGTCTGTCGAGACCGCCAGGAAGATAGTAAAAAATAATTCCTTACCCATAATAAAAAGGTGAGCAATACATATACTGAGCATGAAAGCTCTAAGATCAAAGATTTATCCCTGGGAACAGCAATAAAACTAGCTACTGCAATTTAATTATGAAAGGGAAACGTCTTGGACAACAAATTTACAGGGGGGTTCCAGCACACACATTAAGATACAGTACTTTGTGTCTTATAGAATTATCCCTACTCACAATAAATCAACAGAATACGAACCTCATGAAAGCCCAGCAAAGCTAAGCAGCTACTGAGGCTGCAAAGCAAATCCTTAACTCAGAAACTTTCCTTTAGATTTAGAGGAAAAGGAACAGCTGTACTTTTTTTCTCCTACTGTATTCTCAAATAATAAAGGAGTACACATGAGAGAAATGCTGGCTTCTTCCCTATTCAAGAAGTCAGATTCAAGACAGTAACCATGACAGAAAAAGCAAGGACACCTCAAAAATCTACAGACTATACTGGAAACTGCATAGGGTGGGGTTTTTTTTTAGAATTTAGAAATTGCATTGCTTTTTCTGAAGCCTTCACTCTAACCCTTAGTTTTTTATTCAGCAAATAACATAATTAAGAAGTATTCCATTTCAGAATTCTGCATAATAGTGTGGATTCACATTCATACTTATTGGACTTCTTCACAGGTGTTTTCAGAGCTTGTAAAATATTAAGATGCATGCACTGAAGAAAATCTAAGGCTTTCTGGGAAACTTTTAAGAATGCAAAGGCTCGATGCTGCTCCCTGTTGACTTTAAGGAAAAATTTCATTAACTTGCATTGTGTCTCTGAAATCAGACTTAAAATGAAGAAAAATTTGTTCATATATTACTGCTGATTTCCAGTAGCTTAAGCTAATCAAAAAGAAAAAAAAAATCTATGCTTACAAATTAAACCCTACCTAAGAAAAGCATCAATTGAAAAGGACTAACAAATCCTAGCTTACTAAAGCAGATATTCATTAACAGGTTCTGATTTTGCAACCTTGTCTTGCACATAACCTTTCTAGCTAAAGCACTTAATGAAATATGACCAAATTTGAGCATGTGCTTAAGTAGTGTGCTGACATGGGCCTTGGGGATGTCTAAACAGGATTTATTGCAAAACAATACATTTTATTTAGCATCTGCTAAAGAAGAATTTCTGTCTGTCACACAACACACTGTATTGTGATACATGAGAGAGGCTTTTGATTGTGTGTTGGTTGCTTTCCCTCCATAGACATCCCTGCTGGATTTCCATCTAAACTTTTCACATTAAACAGTTCCCTAATACAGTCTGAAGTGATGTCTTGTGAGTGGACAGCTAGCTAGTGGCTTAAGCACCAAATGAGGTGGGGCAAGAAAAGCAGAGTGGCTATGCAGATTCTAACTGCATCACAACAGACTCATTTTTATCTACCCTTTATATTCTATAATTATCCCTAATGCTACCATTCTAATTACCCAGATAGACGTCCTCTGTTGACAAGCACCTATAATCACACAGCTTAATTAAAACATAACTGAAATATCTGTGGTGATAAAAATACTTTTATAAAGAAAGACAAGACCTTGAGTATAAAGGAAGCACAATTTACATTCACTACTAGGCCCTAAGCCTGCCTTCTTGCACCCTCACAAGAGAGTTTGTCTTGATGGTCTCCAAGTTAAGCATATATTTGTACTCAGTCACCATTAGGAATTTGGAATAATACTGCTATTCTCTTATTAGAAAATAAAACCTGGATTCAAACCTTACTGTCATTTTATTTACTGATGTACATGGGTGCAAAATTTGTCAACAACTGGCGAAACCTAGTGATTCAGAGCAGTAGTATTTTAGAGATGCTTTGTGCAAGGTACATAGTGAGGATCCAGGGAGGACAACTGCAGAGATGTTGGCCTAGGACTGTCCAAAGTATCCAGCCTGTAAATCTACACTGCACAGCATTTATTCCTTCAAAACTAAAAAATGGCTCCTTTAAACTCTATATCGCTCTCTTTCCTTCTAACATTATTGTTCTTTTCTCTGTGTCCAGAAAGGTCTTATTTCTGACACTTTCTCAGTAATGTCTCATTCTGAAAATCTCGTTAGCAATTCAGATAATATAGGAGAACGTAGCTGCTGTAACTCATCGTTTTTATGAGTTGATGGTGTTTTCTATAGATCATGAAGATGCATCTTGAAGTTACAGAATCCAGTCAAAACTTACTATAAATTAGAGAAAAGAGAAAGGTAAGAATCGCTGAGTTTCCAGAAATTAGTGCAGTATACTTTTAATGCAATTTAGCTTGTTCCATCAATTTTCAAACTGTCTTTAAGCTCTCCACATCATTTGTATGTATTTGTTAACCTGCGAGGATCACACGCTGTGCCTTTTCTACTTAAATTATTCAAATTCAGGACTGAATTATACAGCCCTTGAAAATCAAGAGTAATTTAATACACTAGCAGGAACATTAAAGGTTAAATGTATGAATATGCATCCCTATTTTTTTTTTTCCATTATACATGTAGGCGTGTACAGATTTTAAGCACTATTACAAGACATTAGGAATTTAAATGAAATATTAATTAGAAAGAAATTACTGAATTTAGCAGCAAGAGAGATCCAGACAACAGTTTGCTGAAGATGTGTTTCGAAGCCACTAGAGAAATGGAGACCGATAGTGCCATCTGTTGGTCAATTTAAAATGGACATGATTCAATGGAGGTTTGAGTGCTGAAGTGCTGTTACCTGTTATGCGTAATGTAACACCAGCAAGGTTAACCACCTGAACAATCTCAATGATGAATGACACTGTACTGAGTTCACAGTGGTGTGTGCAAAGCACAGTAGGACCACAACAACCCAACACAGAGCCAGGGAACTGACGTTCTACTCGAACACATACGGTTGACCTTGAGAGACTTTTAACACTGGATTTTTTTTATTGCTAAACCATGTATAGTGGTGTATAGTGGAATACAGGTTTTCAGAGTGTGGCTGTTTTACTGCTTTAGTGCACTCGAAGCAAATCCTCAGATCTTCCCTGCTAACTGCACCCAGGTTCAGATGGTTGAGTGGTGAGCAAGAACTAGATTGCAACTGGCAATGTGGTCCATGTGTCCATATAGCACACTCCAGTGGCTACTGGGGTGGCAAAGTCTGAACTAATGAGCATGCTGTACAGCCATGAAGTCCTCCATCATGTTCCCAGCTTGCCTGATGGAACAAACTGCTCTCAAACTGCTGAGAGCTCATATGACATCCCTAAGTACTTCTTATGCCATTTAAAAAGTCAGATGGCACCTAAGTAATTACAGTTGGTCTCTGACGGGCCATGATAGCACATTTCAAATGCAGAAGGAAGTTCCTGAAATGGCAGATGACAAGGCTTCAGCTCTGGTGCCAGCTCACAGGAGACAGCATTGACTGATCCTCTGCCTTACAGTTTTGCATGCACTGCTGTTTTCCCCACATCCCAAGGAGTGTATGGTCCTCCAGGACTGAACACACTGCTCAGGCCCACAGCTTCCTGCCAGCTGAGGATATAGCTGTCTCTTGACAAGGACTGCCAGACTGGCAGTGTGTGTCAGACAACAGAACTTTTGGTTGGAGAGAATAATTTCTTGGAGCAGGGAGACTTTTCAGAATAGCTGCCAAAGCATCAGAGGGAAGGAGCATTTCCCCAGACATCACTTCTGTTTGCCCAAGTGACAAGATATCAGAAGGTGGCTGAGTAGTAGGCACCATGGTGCCATTTCTAAGGATGCAGGGACAAAAGTATGGGCAAGAACACAAGAAGGAACAGAAATAATACCTGTCATACAATACCCATTCACATATACACCTACAGGAAGACATTTCTCTACAAATCCTCAGATATGAATTGAAAGATTAAATAGCTAATGACTATGCTGGCAGCAAGAAGCAGTAAGAGGCTTAGATGGGACGTTGGGCAACCGCATGACAGGAAGATAGAGTGAGGGTCTTACAAAAATGCAACATCAAGGACATCACTTTTGAAATACATTTATGTATTTAGATTTACCTTTGGTCTCTGCTCTTTTTTCCTATTCACAGCAGATTTTTGCAGCCATGCCATTAACCAAGGGTAGGCAGGTAGTAGTGAAATGAAACAGACATTAATAGGTTATGAATTTCATGTCCACTCACCAAAAAGCAGATTTATGCTTAAGAACAATGAAGTTTCAGTGACTATTAGCAGATTTGTTCATATATAATGAAGTCCTTGTAGGGAGAGATGGAGGAAACCACTCTGTGATCTTCACTGCATATATTTTGGGTTAAGAATTAAAACTGCTGTCATATCTCGTTATTATTTACTCTGTATATAGATGATCTCTTGCACATGAAACTCTTAGGGTACTCTATTGTGACAAAGTATTCTGTAAAGTGCAGTAGAGTACAGCAGCACATTACATTCCATAATGTCTTTTGGTTAGATTGTTAAAGGCATAAATAAGAGCAAAAGTATTTGCATAGTTTCACAGAACTCAGTTGCCTCTCAATAATGATCTGACCATTTACATTTGCCATAGGCATGCCCTATTACTAAACTTTTTTTTTTTTCTTTTTCAACTTCTTTAAATAAGGCAAAGCATAACTAGGGGAGAAAAAAAAAATAATGTTCAAAATGCTGCCAATCACATTAATAGATGCAAATATCTCCTCTCATTCCAGGGACTTGGAGGTGTTTCTGAGTGACACCAGGAGAGAGCTTCAATGTATTTGATAAAAAAAGCTTGCAGTGGAAAGAAATTATTTTGCTACTTCTTTCCAAGTTTTCTCTCACGCAGTTTCAAATCTTTGATCAATATTCACTTCTCCAGTGGACACTTTGTCACCAACTATAGAAGCACCCTAATTATTCTTGCATCTTTGTGTATACTGAAGCCTGGGATATAAGAGTCAAATGATGTTACAGATATTATTGTGGTATTTTGAATTGACAAAGAATCCCGAACATTTTAAGAGAGTTTTTTCTTTTTCCTTTTAAAATTTATGCATGCAAAAAAACCCCACTGACATAAAAAAAAAAAAAAATAGTTTGCTGTGCACCTACATAAAATGATTGAGCAATCATTCTTTTACATATTCCCCGGTTTTTCCTCAGTTTTCCACCTGGAGTCCACTGCTGATATATTCAGATTAGTCTTCTCTGGCTAAGTACCAAAGAGAAAGAATAAGCATCACAAAGAAACAGACCTTCCACCATTACTGGCATGTTTTCTGAAACAAATATTATAGAAAACAGAGAAGGAAATTGAGAACTTGCTGATTGCATCCCACACAAACAGTAGGAGTTGAATCCAGTAAAATGGCAATGTAGGTCCTTGCATAGAATAACTGCTAATTTTCAGAAGGGCAAGAGGCTCACTAGGTATGCAGTCCTGACTTAAAAGATAGTTCTCTCTAAGCCCTACAGACAGCCCAAGCTGCATTCATCAGAAAAAGCAAACCTTGGCACATACTGCTCTTTATTCAGCTTCTGTAATCCTGTCTCAAGCCTTTGAAGCACATCAAGAAGAGGAGCACATTTATGTGCCAGACTGACATGTTGTACAGCGAAACATCGTACTGAGCTGTCATTCTTCACACAAAAAAAATGAAACCCAAGATTTACTACTGCCATCTTCCATGAACTAGAAGATTATCACAACAGTGGGCAGTTAACTATTCTGACTTAACCGTTATCTAATAAGTTCATTAAAAAAATATTTTGCATCTCTAAATCTTCATTACAGCGGTACTGAGTAAAACTATAGCGCAAAACAGGGTTCTAATGTTTGATAGGGGAAAATGTCTGGCCAGAGAAGTTATCAAGGATCACACAAAACTGTGGCAAATAACAGGCTAAGTATTTGCTTTCTGACAACAGCAGACAAAACAACTGCAGAATAACACATTTTTGAGCTCAGAGAGAAGGTGTTTGGCTACAAATGAACAAAATGGCAAATGCACATATATAAAAAGGGACCATAGAGTATGATCCTCCCTCTCCAAAGACAGCTTGAATGCCATCAGCTTAGTTTAAATTTTAATTAGATTTTACAGTAACAAATACCATAGATAGTACTACAGCCCTCATATATGAATCCTGTTGCCAACATTGCTAATAAAATATTATGTCTCTTCACAATTTAGACAATCACAAATCTGCCCTTATCTTTCAGCCAAAAACTGTTCTTAAAACTCAGAATGATAGGTTGGTTTAGGTTAATGAAATTATGGAGGTAATTGCAGAAACAGCTCATTTCTCACACAGATATATATATAAATATTAAAAAAAAAAAAAAAAAGACATAATGACCACCCCTCAAACACAAATTCCTGTTTATTATTTCATAGGACATTTGCACAAATTCTGGAATGCAGCTTTATGACACTATTTTTTTTTTAACATGCCATTATATTCTCTTTCACACAGTGCTTTGAACCACATGTACGTTAGTCACTTTTGTGCTTTACATAGATTATTGATGGAAGATCTTAACTGCAAGTCATAGATTAATTAATAATGGTAGACAGTAACACCAAGAGCCAAAAACTAGTCCCCACCAAATGCTCTCTTCTCAAAGTTAAGTTCTCAAACCCTTTATACAAGACACCAGCCTATCAGAGACAATTTTATCCAGAAAAAAGATTGCTTAGAATATCTATGTCCAATTTTATACATTCAGCTTCTTCAGTGTGACAATACACTCTGTACAGGACATCTGAATTAAAAAAAAATAAAAAATGAATTTGGTTATGTTACCCAGACATAAAACTGGACCTCATGCCTTTATGTCAAGGAGAAACTTCTTTTTCAGATTTACATATCTGCATTGAAATAGTTTTATTTTGCAAATTTTCTGAAGTCCTCATTCCTCAAATGCCATAAAGACCATGTACATAAGGGTGATACTTTCCAGATAATACTTTTCCTCTCTACTCCACTCCTGCAAGACCCCACTTAAGAGTAGTCTGTTCAATTCTGGAGCCTCAAACACAAGAAGGACATGAAGTTGTTGGAGCAAGCCCAGAGGAGGGGTACGAGGATGATCAGAGGGCTGGAGCACCTCTCCTACAAAGACAGGCTGAGAGAGTTGGGGTTGTTCAGCCTGGAAAAGAGGAGGCTCCAGGGAGACCTTATAGTGGCCTTCCAGTATCTGAAGGGGCTACAGGAAGGCTGAGAAGGGACTTTTTAAAAGGGCATGTAGCAATTGGACAAAAGGTAATGGCTTTAAGCTGAAAGAGGGTAGATTTAGATTGGGTATTAGGATGAAATTGTTGAGTGTGACAGTAGTGAGACACTGGAACAGGTTGCCCAGAGAAATTATGGATGCCCCATCCCTGGAAGTGTTTAAGAACAGGTTGGACGGGGCTTTGAGCAACCTGATCTAGTGGAAGGTGCCCCTGCCCACGCAGGGGGGTTGGAATTAGACGTAGGTCACTTCCAGCCCAAACCACTCTATGACTCTATGAAAATATTTGCTACTTTTATGTCTCTACTTCAAAGTAAACACTTTAGTTGTTCACTAAATGCTGAAGCGATATATTCTTCATTCAGATAATTGTTGAAGAAAATTTACATGTAGGTGCAAGCTGTCATATTACAAGTGCCCAATGCAACTTTTATCAACATCAAGAATATTTTGTATGCCAATGAGAAGGGATATTTTGTAATATAATCAGCTGTAAATGGAAGATTATATCAACACACAAAACACTGATTGACTGGTTAAATTTAGAACAATTAAAGTGTAAAGACTAATATTTGTTCAAATGTAAAAAGTTTGTTTTATTTTATTGAATTAATATAACAAAAGAATAATTGTTTTCAGGGTTTGTTTGGTTGTTCTTTGGGATTTTTTTATTAATCACATAGAAAGTTTCTTGGAGCTGAGTTAATGTCTCGGGTGAGGTAAAGATCTACAGGTGTTCTTTCCTCTTCCTGACCAAAAGACAAAAGCAAAGGGACTTAAAAAGTTGAAGAGTTATGACCTTGCTATATATTCTTGAGCTGGAGCCAATAAAAGCATCCTGTGACACTTTGCACCCCCCAAAGAAAAGATGAAAGCGGCACTTGAACTCACCATGGACATTTCTGCAATCTGACTAATAATTCAGGGTTCAATTGTGAGACAGTTTCTAAAAGCACACAAGATTTAGCAGCAATTTTTATTTCTTTTAAGTAAATTCAAGTTATGTTAAAACATAAACTGATATCACATTGTTCTGGCATAGACCAGACTGTTCACAGTCTTTCCTGAGAGAGACATGTGAACTGGCCTTATGAAAAGGGAAAAAACAGTAGAATTTAATTTGAATGCAAATATATTAATACCAGTTGGTTGGTTGAGTATGAGACTCTGAGGAGCTCTTTTTAAGCAACAAAGATTACATACTTTTGTTATGTTTTCATGCTATAATTAAGATCACTACCTGTTCCATTAATACACTCTATTACTAAGAAAAATTGCATTCACTAATGCTTAAAAAGAAATTCCTTTGCTAACTCATAAGCTGATACAGTTGCCCTTAATACACTTCTACAGAGTAGAGTACAGCTTGGTCTCACATGACTTCAGTGAGAGTATTCCTTCAGACACACTTTTCCACAGAATTGTCAGAGTTGGAAGGGACTTCTAGAGATCATCTAGTCCAACTCCCGCACTAAAGCAGGATTGCCCAGGGCATATTACTCAGGACTGCATCCTGTTGGATCTTGAATATCTCCAGAGAAGGAGACTCCACAACCTCCCTGGGCAGCCTGTTCCAGTGCCCTATCACCCTCACTGTAATTAAGTTTTCCTTCATATTTAAATGGAACTTCCTATGTTCCAGCCTGTGCCCATTGCCCCTCAACCTGTCGCTAGGAACTACTGCAAAGAGTCTGGCTTCATCCTTCCTGCACCCACCCTTGAGATACTTACAGGCATTAATAAGGTCTCCCCCAGCCTTCTCTTCTCCAGGCTAAAGAGTCCCAGCTCTCTCATACTTTCCTCATAAGAGAGATGCTCCAATCCCCTAGTCATCTTCATAACCCTCTGCTGGACTCTCTTGAGTAGTTCCCTGTCTCTCTTGAACTGGGGAGCCCAGAACTGGACACACGATTCCAGATGTGGCCTCACAGGGCAGAGTAGAGGGAGAGAATGACCTCTCTTGACCTACTGGACACACTCTTCCTTATGCACCCCAGGATTCCATTGGCCTTCTTGGCAGCAAGGGCACATTGCTGATGCATGGATTATTTTTTATCTACCAGGACTCTCAGATCCTTCTCCTTGGATCTGCTTTCCAGAAGGTCCACATCTACCCTATATTGGTACATGGGGTTCTTCCTCTCAAGGTGCAGGACCCTACACTTGCCCTTATTGAACCTCATTAGGTTCTTCTCTGCCCAGCTCTCCAGCCTGTCCAGGTCACACTGGATGGCAGCCTGGAGCATCAGTCACCTCTCCCAGTTTGGTACCATCAGTGAACTTGTTGAGGATACCCTCTGTCCCCTTGTTCAGGTCATTGATGCATTGATCCAAACAGGAATATGCTAAAGCATTTGTCAGCTATGCTTTGCTGCAATGATTAACATTTTTATAACCACACTTCGGATCACAGATGTCTACACAGATCACAGAATCACATAATCTTAAGGTCTGGAAGGGACCTCAAAAGATCGTCTAGTCCAACCCCCCTGCCAGA
This sequence comes from Apus apus, assembly GCF_020740795.1. NCBI lineage: Eukaryota > Metazoa > Chordata > Aves > Apodiformes > Apodidae > Apus > Apus apus. The sequence goes on along the minus strand of NC_067282.1, from coordinate 82,241,005 downwards.
GCAGGGTGACCCAGAGCACATCACACAGGAACATGTCCAGGCGGGTTTTGAATGTGTCCAGTGAAGGAGACTCCACAACCTCTCTGGGCAGCCTGTTCCAGTGCTCTGTCACTCTCACAGTAAGGAAGTTTTTTTCTGATGTTTATGTGGAACCTCCTATGTTCCCGTTTGCACCCATTGCCCCTTGTCCTATCACTGGTCATCACTGAAAAAAGCCTGGCTCCGTCCTCCTGACACTCGCCCTTAACATATTTGTAAACATTGATGAGGTCACCCCTCAGTCTCCTCTTCTCCAAGCTAAAGAGACCCAGCTCCCTCAGCCTTTCCTCATCAGGGAGATGTTCCACTCCCTTAATCATCTTTGTGGCTCTGAGCTGGACTCTTTCAAGCAGTTGCCTGTCCTTCCTGAACTGAGAGGCCCAGAACTGGACACAATATTCCAGGTGTGGCCTCACCAAGGCAGAATAGAGGGGGAGGAAAACCTCTCTTGACCTACCAACCACACCCTTTCTAATGCACCCCAGGATGCCATTGGCTTTCTTGGCCACAAGGGCACATTGCTGGCTCATGGTCATCCTCCTGTCCACCAGGACCCTCAGGTCCCTTTCCCCTACACCGCTCTCCAGCAGGTCAGCCCCCAACCTATACTGGCACATGGGGTTGTTCCTCCCCAAACGCAAGACTCTACACTTGCCCTTGTTGAATTTAATCAAGTTTCTCCCCACCCAACTCTCCAGCCTGTCTAGGTCTCTCTGAATAGCAGCACAGCCTTCTGGTGTGTCAGGCACAACTCCCAGTTTAGTGTCACCAGCAAACTTGCTGAGGGCACACTTTGTTCCCTCATACAGGTCGTTGATGAAAATATTGAATAGTACTGATCCCAGTACTGACCCCTGAGGGACTCCACTAGTCACAAACATTAACACTAGACCTGTTGTTCTCTACTGGGATGGAAAGCACCAAGAATTACACAGTAAAAAGCTTTGAGCCGTTGACAGGATAACAACAGAAGACCATGAGCAAGTAAAAATAAGCAGACAAGAATGCAATAAAACTCAAATGTCATACAAGTAGGTTTTATTATATTTAGCAAAAGAATGACAATCATTGTCTTTTTTTTTTTCCTTCAAGAGTTCCCATTATCACGCTCCCAATGTTAATGCTGTTTTAGGGGTACAGATAACTTTGATATCAAAACCTAGATCCAAAAAGGCAAGTTAAAAAAACTGTGAAATTCACTGTTTTTCAATTAGCTGTGGAACTTCAAGACAAATTAAATTTAGGATTTTTTTTTTTTAAACTTACAGAATAATTGTTTAAAATAACCACAAAATAAACCCTCTCAATTTTCCAGATCTCCCAATTTATAAAAGTTTCACTATGCAGCCGGAGGACAAAATTCTCTTCCAACTTCCACCAATCTAAATTAGGACAGCTGATACTAAACTGAATGATAGCATTGCAATAATGTCGTAGATGAAAATAGGCTATTAATTTTATTGCCCACAGCTTTCAGAAAACTGTAGAGTATACAAGAAAAACTAATCTGTGAAAAGCCTTGCATAATCCTTCATTTTCCCACCAGCTGAGGGTGCAATCTTGGCGCTGCTCTGCGGAGTGAAACAGTGCATCATCTATTACTCCAACACTTTAGAAAATCCACACATCTTGATACATTCAACATCTCAAATGCTAGTGATTAAAACAGATAACCGTTTTCTCCAGGTCTCCATGGGCATTAAAATGTGCATTTGTCTAAGAAGGCTAACTCTAGGCAAATAAAGTCTCTCAAGCTGAGTGGAGGTAAAACAAGGGTTAAGAAAAAGTTTAACAGCATGTTATATTGGAGCGATCATTGTAATGCCAGTGCTCTGGGCAATGACAATCTGTTAGCTCTTTTCTAAACCCAGGACAAGCATTTGTAATGCAAATGTTAGTGCACTGAATATATGGCACCGTTTCTAAACTCATTCATACCAGGGAGAGGAAGAATCATGTGGCCCATTCCCCCCCTCTCAGCAGATTGCTCCCATTAGCTCGTTTACCTCCCCGTGTTTTCTCTGATCTAGTTTCTAGTTTCTCTGGTCTAGTTCCCTGATCATTAAACACAGAGATTGTTGCTCAGAACTGATTGTACTATTTGTTAGCCTTGTCTCTTCTTCCCAACTTATAGTGGGTTGACGTATACAGTGAATAGGCTCGATTCCCCTTTCACAAGGGTTTTAAGGCGGTTTTATGGAGCTGCAGTGGTGCCACCCAGAGTTTAGCACTCCATCTGCCTATCTAGAAAAGAGGAATAACGGCCAAATGTTTTGTGATTTCCTTGAAATCATTACACTTGGAAAAGTACTTAGAAAAACTTAGCAACTGAGTCACCAAATAAGAAAGATTCAAGATTTAAGAAGAACAGCGTGACAGAAAATTATTCCTGTTTCATGTTGCCATTCAGTTAGTTGCAGATAAATAATAGACATGCAGCCTTCTGTGTGCATCATCACCCTATAGCACTGGTTTACAACCAGTTTTTGTTCGGATGTCACCTTAACAATTTTACAGCACAAGTGTGAACATCTGCAAAATCAATTTAAGTCCAATGCAGAGCTTATTTTCTGACTGACTTTTCATGAACCTGTTAGAAACAGGCATTCAGTTTGCTGAGGGCTCTGTAGAATAAATTGGAAACCGTTACATACGATTGTCTAGGTTTTTTCTGACAAAATTACCCCAGTGATAGCTCACCATGTAAATGTACAGATTTGTTTATTTTTTCCAGCTTCCCATTGCCCTTGACTAAAAAAAAAATATATCCAAATCTGCCAGGAGTTAAAGACAAAACAAAACCAAAAGCAAAGGCAAAACCAAAAGCAAAGCCAATACCAAAAGCAAAGCCAAAAGTTAATTTGGTTACTTATCTTAGAAGAATTTATCAGACAAAAATATATAGAAAGTACATTAGCAGCATTCAACAGTTTAAGCAAGAGCCAGTGGCCAAAAACAAAAACAGAAAACTTATTTTCTACTTACTTTTCCTTCCCTTCAAATGCGTATGTGAAAATTCAGAACCCTTCAAATATTCAAGGTAAATTCAGGTAAATTCTGCCCAAGTAGACACCACTGTCAGAGCAGTAGGTATGAAGTGGAATTTCAAGGTTGGGTTTATTTGGGACAAGTGCTGAGATACAGTAGAGTTTATGGCTTCTCACCTCTAAATCTACAAATAAAGCAGACAATGAGAACTGATGTGACTATAAAATTACACTGGAGCAGCTGCCTTGACACACATGGTAACTTAAAGACACATGAGAAGAAGATGCTAAATGGTCTGCACAGGGGGTGAATTTTGGTATAGTTAAGATGCTCACAGAAAGACACAGAGAATACAGTACAGGCAAGAAAGGTGGAAAACTGCTTATGCCCAATCACAACGTTCAATAGCAGAAGAAATACCCATGCCAATTTGTGTATTTCTTTATTTGTAAAGCACTAGGACTTTGCAATCCCATTGAATTAGTACAGACTCCCAGGATTGAGCACCGCATAAATAAAAAGAACAGTGATGAAAATTCTAGAGTTTTACTTGATTGACTAACTTATGCCACTACTGAATTTTGTTCTATTTATTTAAGAAGTCACCACATCTAAACATCAAGATAGAAAGTATGAAGTCCTATGAACACATTTGTAATAGTATCTAGCACCAGATCTGAAGTATTTAATAGTTAAACTGATATAATCTAACATGGACAGCATTAAAGCAGCCAAATAGTCCATTTTCTCTTCAGAACAGGAATTAGCAAATATCTACACTCGTAACATTGGTCTCAACAGCTGTGCTCATACAGTAAATTAACACTTGAACATAGACACCTTGTGTCAATGAACATCACCTGTCCCAATAGACTCATGCTTCTAAACCAAGGAGATTATTTTGAAATTCCAGCACTTCATGTAAAAGGCTTCAATGATTAAATGAAGCACTGTTTCTCAGATTCTCACATTTACAATCAATGACTCACAGAAACTATATTGACTTTATTAAAATTGACAGCCCAAGCATGCAAGTAATTAAGAATTGGTATCTTTTACCTACCTGGCTACAAAAGAGAGATCCTGAAAATAAAATCAAAATAGTGAACTGCCATTCCAGAACATGGGTCAGAGCAAGACATTTAACTTTGTAGTTTATATAGTTAAACTGCCAAAAACTACCTCAGAGGAAAAGATATTTTAGAATTGATGTAATGTAGCAACTTCCCTTATTGTATTCCTAAATGTATAAAACAATGCAATTTTGAATGGAAACAAACAAAATTATCAGTGTTTAAAACCAATAAGGGTCACGGTTTTTTCCCCATAGCTAATTATTTAAAGACATTTTCATGGTATCTTGGGGGAGGAGGAAGAAGATACAATTGCATTTAGCATATCAATGAGATCAGAAGGGAAGTCTATTGAAGGACTAACTCTCCTTAATGCCCTTACTCTCCCTTCATTTTGTCATCGATGTCCCATGACAACAACATTAATTTGACATGGATGAGTTATGACCCACTGTTTCTTGCAAAACTCTCAAGAAGCCCAAGGCAGGGTTTTCTGCTTTGGGTACTGGGGACAGAAAAACCATGCATAAAACCAGTACCGTAGAAGGAGCAATTAAGCTACAGGTTGTTTTGCTGTAAGCAGTTAACCAGCTGTGTCTAATAAATTATTTGATTATGCAACATCCTAAAGTTCTGACATCGGTTGTAACCATGCATAAAACTAGCATTCAGAGATTTTTAATTTTTTTTTGTTACATTTGCTTGTATGATTATAAAATTAATTCCTCCTGGCACTCATTAGTGTACCTTGGCAATACAGTACTATTGGGTTTCCCATATAAATGGTCAGCATGCTGACAGCATCTCAAAAACATGGGATAATAAAACAGAGTAATCCTGATAAGGAAGTGGGAAATGGTTGCTATCACCTTTTGCTGATGAGATCAGATCTGTGCAAGGCCACTCACACACAGAAATTAATGAGTGAAACAGAGGTACATTTTATAGGGGGGGTGTGTATATATACAATGAACATACACACATATAAATACACATACAAAAGACATATCCAAGAAATTTCTAAACCTGATTATTCCTCGTATTCCTCATACATTCTTTTAAGTTTTTATCCATTTTTAAGTAGGTAGAATACCATGCTAATGTACACAGTCTGTTTCTGGCACCTGCACTACTTTGCTCAGCAGGCACTGCATCACCTCCACATACACCATGTCATGCTTGGGATGTGTAGCTATAGACATCACATTTCCCAGTCCCACACTGACTGTATTATCCTGCCTCTCACAAAAGAAAAGGGAATTTGCTCTGCTAATAAAGCCAGATAGAGGTCTTGCACAAACTTGAATTAAAAAACCACTGTGAAACAGACTTCACAAACACTGCTAGTCTCCCTTGACCACGTCCATTTCCTAAAAAATGCTGGCACAAGTCCTCTTCATACAGCAAAGCCATCTTCTCATGTGACCACAAAGAGCCACAGACACTGTACCTGTTCTCTAGTTAAAAGTTTCAGTCCTCCAAGGAGGATTCAAGAAATGTCAGGATGACTCAGAACACCCTCACACATCATGTGTAACAAAACAGTGAAATAAACACTTTGAAAAAATATCAGACAAATTCATAAATTATTAAATGGAAGATTATGAATAACAAATAGATTAATTATATTCAGTTCTTCACAGATAATAAATGTACAAATATGCAAATTTTTCAGGCTAAATCATTCACAATGTATGAGTCAATCAGCTGTATTCCCTCATAGACCACTGTTTCCAGAAGCTATTTATAAGACGTGAGACAAAATTGATGTGCTTTTATAATCTATTTCTGTACAGCAGGAAAGCACATGATAATCCTCTTTCTATTCTCTTTATTAAGGCATTCTGTAAACATGAATGGCAACAATGAACACAAGAACCAGCTGTAATTGATACTGCAGGAAGAGCTAAATTGCAAATTGGTGAATTTGGCTAACTAAAGTTCAGTAGTTCTGATCAAGTACTTAATAAATGAGATCTTTTATTATTAAGTGATATAGTCAACAGAACTCTGAACAAAACAGCCCATTTCAGAATTCCGTCACCATCATGTACAATATCCTGTTGTACAGGGAGACTGTTCCAAAAACCAAAATATCTGTAATTCCCAGGAGCAGTTACAAGCAGAAACCACCATTGCAAAAAAATTTTATCACACAAAGCTGCTCTTTCTGGACTTCCCAGACAGCTGTATTTCCCACAACCACAAGATCCCCTTCTACTTGGAGGGACTTGGCTCTCCTAGCAATCAGAGAAAAAAAAAATCAGTTGCATTTCTTTCCTCTCTGTTACACACAGCACCATTTCCTCCTACTACAGCTCATTGGACATTATACAAACAGCAGAAAAACAGAGGCAGTCACCAAGTCTTCATTCTCAGAAGAACAGCCATATCTCTGGTTCCATTCCAAAACTGGAGCAAGTCCTGATAAAAGAGCTTTTCCTGCTGAGAATGCACTTGCATACAGACAAGCTGTTCAGGAGGGCTTTGCTGAGCTGGGACATCAAAACCACCTGTGGACTGTGCTCTCTCTCTAACTTTGGACCAAGATTCATAACTGTCACAAACATTTATGGCAACTACAGCCATATCAGAGTAAGGAGTAAGTTAACTAACTGATACTATTTTACAAGCAAACAGTTGCTAAGTTAGTCACTTCAACAACTTACTGCAAGTTGTGGAAAAACACCAACAACAAAAACCAACCAACCAAAAAACCCAACAACAACAAAAACACAGAGTCATATTTTTTCAGATGAAAGTTAAAGGTTAAGTCAGACAAGTCCCTTGTATAGGGATCTAATTAGATCCAAAGTCTCAGCTCAGATGACTTGATGTTGTACGAGGAAAAGAGAGGCTGCTCAATATTGCTTCCCTCAGTGACAGCTGAATCTCCCAGAAGGCTGTAGACACTTGAATGTGGATCCTGGCTACCTCATTTAACAAAGAAGCATCCCAATTAACTTATAAAGGGATTATCCAGGTGAATTCTCACTGAAATTAATGTGGTCAAATGTCTCTGCTGGCTTTGTAGAATTGAATCCTCATTTACATGTGACTGAGCTCTACCCCTTCCACCCCATCTCTGGAAATGGCACTTGTTTCACCCTAGCTGAACAAAGTGAGAATGACATTAAAGAGATAAGAAATAAATCCTTAAGAATAATGTAAAAATAGAGTTTGAACTAATCTAAAATAAACAGAATGCTTTTTTAAACAGTGAAAATAACATTGATCTATTTTTTTCAATACTGATTCACACACAGACAACAAAGAGAACATAGATTCAACTAAAATCAAATGAGATTCAAAATTGCTTCCAGAGTTGGTGCTGAAAACAAAGCATACACAAGGGTCTACTATCCTGCACTCCTGCAAGGCATAAACAGGGTCTGCAATAAACTGCATGATACTGTCTTGCTGGTCATAAAGCTATGCAGAAAAGGGATATGCCATTTTTTTATAACACTTTAGGGCCCAATGCGATATAAAATATATCTAGCTTTCTGGCAGTATATGCTTTGGGAGCAGATTGTAGTGACTTTGAGTTTTATATACACTTTGGTGATACAGGAACCGAATATATTTTTTGTTGGATTGGACCATTAGGTAGCTATAGCTATTCTCAAAGGACAGTGTAAATGACATGCTTTCTGAACCCCAGTGAAAATATAAATCATTAACAAAAAGATCAAGATGAGAAATCCTTGATTTGACATTTCCAGTGTTAAGAGGTATTTTTTAATCCCTTTTATACTTAAAAGAAACAATGACTTTTCTAAATATACTAAAATTAACCTTGTCTTCATATGTGGATGCAAGAGTATCATTACAACTCCACTAAAAAAAAACATTTGCTTCTTCTCACAGCTATCAAAAGACTAAATAATGTTTCAAAGTATTTCAGAATCACCATAAGTGAAAAAAAACAATCATGCCTCTTAAGGGATAAAGAATATAATGTAATTTTATTTCTAATAAAATTAATATTAAAGTACTTCTGCATTATGAAGCTTCTAAAAATATCCCCTCCATAAATATAATTACAAAAATACAAAAAAAAATACAATAGAATAGCATATATTAAGGATGCACCCTTTTATTTTCAGAAGGCCCTGCCCTGGGTTTCCTTTCTCTCTATTCTCTTTCTGAAGTGTCTGATTTGTTAGCACAAAACCTCCACTATCCCGCTTATTCTCGTTATTTATACCTCTGCTTCTCTGCTCTGGATTTCTGTTTGAATTGAAATGACATTCTCTTTGTCCACTATTAGCTTTCAGATATTGACATCCATAGGGCAGTATTTCCAATATTTCACCTACCCAGTGCTTGCAAAGTTTTCCTTTCCTCATCAGTATGATCTACATCACCTTCACCTCCACTGCTGACAGTGGTCAGCCTAGTGTCATTTCCAGATGCTCATTTTGGCTCTATAAAAATCTTACCACTTCTGCTTGCAAAGAAGCTCTTCTAGGCCAGCCTTTTCTATCAAGTCACAAAGCTGAAGCTTTAGATCACACACTCGTTACTGTAGTACAAGGTGAGTGCAAGATTTTCCTTCATGTCCCTGGTGAATCCAATTTGGCTCTTTCAAAATGTTTTGCAAAATGCCACGTTCTTAGTTCATCAACTCAATCATGTTGCCTTCTTCAAAGCGGTTCCTTCACTTATTCACCACAAAAAGCATGTATCTATCCTATGCCTTCCCTATCCCTGTCTGTACCACTTCCCATTCACAGTCCACAGTGACTCCTTCCTACAGTTTGCATTAACTCTTACTTTTAGCAAGCAGTTATTAGTTTTGCTTCTGAAAACCATCTTTTGTCTTCTCCTTATCTACTTCCCACTGTTAGAAAGGCTACTTCACAAATTGACACAAAGGTCTTCTTTCAAATGCTTATCAACTTTTAACGTCAACACCTATATACAACCTTTGAGGGAGCTTCTGGTCTCTTTTGCACTGTCCAGTGTGTTGATGTTCACATATTATTTCTTACTGTATTGGGACAATACATTATCTAGGGGATGGAGTGGGCTTCTTTCACCTTTATAGCATCCCTAGCCCAAAGCAGTCATGTTCCTAGATAATAACGTAAAACAAATAATGAACAATTACAACCTTAAACTGAATTTCCTAGGTTTGCAACACAGTCTTTTAGAACAATAGTAGTGTATCTTATTTGGGGAGGAAAAAAAAAAAGTATACATGTTCTCAAATACAAACCTATTTAACACAGGTCTTGATGTGCCGTGAATTCCATCTAAGTGAATGTAACAACTTTACCATTAATGCAGCACTTTGCCTGGGAAACATACACTAAATTTTACCTAAGGTACACATAGGAAATACAAACAATAAGAACATTACCAAAAGGTCCTCTTTTTAGGATCAATAGAATTGAGTTAAAGGCAAATTGTTTGAAAACAAGTTACTGAGGCAATGTTCAATCAAGTTGACTACTATCAGCCACAAACATACGAGACTCTCTAACTACCCAGGGTAATAAGTCTTGTATATTATTGCTGGGAATTCCTTCAAAGCCCAAGTCATTTTTAGTTTGCAAAGCTCTCTAATTTATTTTCCATGGTTGGGAGGAATCTGCTGCTAAACTAAAAATACAGGTTTACCCCCTATTATCTTTGCACATAAAAAGTCACAGAGCTTCAGGCTAGAATTAACATGAGACAGGCTATTATGACTGTAAGAACGTTTAGCAGTCCCTGTTGACTTTACGGTTTGTAATAATAAATATCCTCCCCATAATCTCTTCCTCTTTTTTTCTAAAGTTGATGCCTTGAGGAGTTCTTGAAGCTTGTGATAAAATGCTAACAGTATTTACCTATTTTGTTGCTAGCCTAGATTTCCTTTTCTCCTTGGGCAAAGTCATTTAAAGATATGATATTTGCAAGCAAATGCTTTTCAAGTTATAACCCTTGATTTCATGGATGCCCTACAGAAGTATGATGTCCTACTGTACTTGACTACTGAAGCAAAATTAAATCTGCTTATACAAAGTAACAGCACAGTTTTATTATAAAGTGTTAGTTCTTTAACCAATGAAGAACCTTACAGTCAGATGTGAAGGTTATAACAGATGTAGCCTGCAACTCAAAAGTATCTTATTATCACCAATCAATGTAATAATTAACACCAGATTTCTGTAAGGAAGGGTTAGGTAATTAGAGGGTTTTACAAAATACCTAACTTCATGCACATAGTAAATGGTGCAAAGTACTTACACTTTATTAGGATGCTGAAAATGACTGAAACTAAGGTGTAATCTTGCATACACAAGCATCTTACTTTGATACACTCTTTCCATGTAACAGAAAAAACTTACTTGCCTAGTTACTCATATATATTGACAGTTGAGGGTTTTTGTTAGCTATTATTCCAGAATAGCTTGGGAACATATCCAGGAAAGAAAAAGTTAAGATATGGATAACAGCCTTTAAACATCCAGAGTTCCGGTTCACTAAAGGCTTTTCAGCAAACCCTACAGTAACATTTCACATGTAAGATACTAGTTTTTCTTTAACTTATTCTTGCCATTTTTTACTTACCCAGAAGTCTGTCAAGTGAATTCAGTGGATATTTGGGCAAAACATGCACATCACAGAGCCCCTCTCACATAAAAGGGTAGGGTTGTCCATTTAAACACAGCCATAATGTTCAGCCTACGCCAACAGCAGATCCTTACCCAGGAAAAGAAACTCAGGTCTTGAGTTTAACTGCAGCCTGAGCTTCCACAGGGCCTGCAACTCCCTCACTGTCTTTTCCTTTTTGTTCCCCTCCTAACTCAGCCTACCTTCATACAAGGTATAAGATCATGTAGCCTGTACAGCACAATCTCACAAGCTCTTACATGTCCAAGCGCTGTGTCATTTGGTTTCAGCGGAGCACCTGCAGGATACAGCAAAGCATTAGCGAGTCCTTGCAGGATTTGGAAAATAGCCAGGTGCTGAGGCCCCCAAGTACACTTTTCATAACCTTATTTTACACATCAAGTGCTGTACATTTCATACAACAATACATTTATACCAGTCTTCCATCATTTATCTTGTTCAGGCTCCTGTAAATTTCAACTTAACTACTTCATTCTTTACTACACATGGCCTCATTTCATTTCCTTATATCTGCACATGAGAAATTAGACAGGCCCAGAATAGATCAAACAGAGTACTAAATTTGGGTCATTATCCATGAAGCATCCCAAGACAGTCTGCCTTTGCTTGTCAGCTAAAGTTCACCTGCAATGTTTCCCTCAGCCTAGAAGGGGAGATAAGGAAGACTAATAACTTTCATTAGATCAGTGAATATTGCCAGAAAGCTTGAAAAGATTTAAAGCACAACCTTGAGAGTTTCTTCGAGACTCATATGCCTGAAAGCTCACCTCTCCTTTTTCTCCTGCGAGTGCATCAGAAATTCTTTAATTTTTTTTTGCAAAAGTCATTGTCTCTACTGTTCTACAGAACAGCACCTGAAAGAGCAGATTTGCAATGGTCTCTTCATAGTAGCCATTTCACCTAAGCACCTGAACACGTTTAGCTTTAAGCAGACTGAACCTAATCACCTGATTTCAATTAACAATATGCTTAAATACACCAATGGACTAATGCTAGAGTAGCTTATATATGTATTTAAAAACAACCATCACCTTTTTCTCAGTACATATATGGAACACAGACCAGCTTTCCTGCAATTAGTCTGCTTTTCTTATCCAAATCTATTTTTCATATTTTGATTTGAAGTTGCTCAATTTCAAATTAATACAGGCAATTGTATCATTCTTCTGAACTGGTTTTTGTGTCCCACTTTAATAAATATCCAACAAATGGAAATACACAGTCCTTGTTTTTGTTTGCTAGCTATATTTACATGCAGTCACTAAGTAAAAGCTATTTATTCCACTTGGCTGATTTATAAAGTTTGCCTGTAGCACAAAAGGACTAAGATTATTTTTATATTTTGATTCACAAATAGATCCTGAAACAGGACATTGAGAATCTAACAGACACACTGAAATTTAAGCATTATTTATTATTTATTTTTATTGTTATTATTTTCATTATTATTATTTATTATTTATTTTTATTGTTATTATTTTCATTATTATTTATTATTAATAAACTTGTAAAGGGTATTTTATTTAACTTACAGTGAATTGGTAAACTTCTAGAGTGTCATCACACTTGATCTGGATTTCAGTCTAGCAAAATCGGTGAAAAGTATCTAAAAGGCCATGTGAAAAACAATTAAATCAATATTTTCAGAAAATCAAGAAATACTGACACCAAATACATAGTTTGTACGTTCCTATATCCACATACATCTTTGCACTGCTACTGTAATATTCTACTAGATTGTTTTTCCATGCAAGGCTATAAAAGTGTGGTTTATTAGGGTACTACCACCATAAACTTCCAATTCATCCTCAGGTTAAATTTATATCTAGCTATCAAAATGCATAACTACTTTCCAGTCATTTGTTTTTCCTTGCAAATTAACATAACCCCTCCAAAAGTAAGGGAAGGTAGATGGAGCTAGTATTCAAACCAGCAGCTCTGTATTTTCTAATATGGTTCCTATTTTATTTTCTAAGGTAATTGTCAACGATGAAACCTACATCATAAACTACCTTATTAAAAATTAAGGATTGTAATTATACTCTGGAAACCAAGAACATTATTCTTCCTTTTCCCGTTCTCTGGCATCTTGTGCACCACGGCGGCTGTGACCCTCAGACAAAGGCTTCTCTAAGGAAACTCACGTGTCGTTAGATCAGTGTCCTGGGCACAGCACGGGTCAGGACCAGGGGGCAGAGCTGGGAAGCCCCGCGTGTCCCGCTCCCGGCCCCCGCAGCGCTCCCCGCACTGCCCGCAGGCACTGACCTCCAGCCCCTTCCCAGGCACCGCCCCAGCCCCCCGGAGCCCCCCGCGCCCGAAGCCGCACGTTGGGAGGCGGAGGGGCAGCTGCACCCGAAGAGCGCTACGTGGCTGGATGCAATTAATTTTTGAGTATACATCAGGAAAACCTCAACCATGCAGCGACGCACGGAGCGGGAAGCCCCCACGGCGCGGCACGCACACCCCCGCCGGGCAAGCTTCCCCACCCTGGCTCCGCCAGGTCCCAGACTCGTTCTCCCCAGCCGTTCACCCCGCGGCTCGGGGTGACCGAACCTGCGGTGCGGCGAGAAAGCCAGCAGGGAGGCTCCATGCCTGCCTCGTCCCTTCCCGGGGCAGTCACTCTCCGGGGCTGCTGGGCACTCCGGCTTGTCCCCCCCCGTACTGCGGGCACCCGCCCCGAGCATCCCTCGCCACCGCCCCGGGGTAGGCGGGGCCAGCGCCGCAGCCCATCCCGGACCGTCCCCGCACCCTGCCCGTCCCGCCTCCCGCCGGCGGGGAGGCGGAGCTGGGCGGGTCTCGGCGGCCCGGCTGCTTCCTGGTCACCTGAGGAGGCAAGAGCCGGCTGAGGCGGCCGTGGGGGGCTCCGGGTTTGGCTGCCGCCATGGCCTCGCTCTTCAAAAAAAAGACCGTGGACGGTGAGTGGGGCGCGGGGCGCCCGTGGGAAGGCCCCGCCGCCCCTGTCGCAGCCTGGAGAGGGCTGCCCCCGGCCCTCCTGCGGTGCCGGGCGGGGAGACGGGCCCGGAGGGGAGAGGGAGCCTGCAGCTGGTGGTGGCAGCTGCGGGGCGGCCTCGAGCCCTGTGTCCCGGCGGAGCGGGAAGTGGTCGGGAGAGCGAGGAGGCCACAGCCCCCGGCAGGGTGACTCACTGGCGGCGTTCGGGCCAGGCGGGGCGGCAGGGAGAGTCCCTGGGCCGGGCTGGCCCCCTGGGACGACGAGGCGGGAGGGCTCCGGGGTCCCGGGGCTCTTTGGGAACAAGCTGTGATGGGAGCCGGGCCCGAGTGATCGCGGTCTGCGGGTGAAGGAGGCGGAACGTCTGTCGTTGTCAGCGAGGGAGCAAAGCGGGCCCGCGGAGAGTTGCAGGAGCCGGGATGGAAGAGGGACGTGAGGGGGGCTGCTGTGCGGGGCTCTGCTCTCCGCGGCGAGGGAAGGGGTGGCCGCGGCGTGCGGGAACCACCCCGCTGCCCGGCTGCGCAGGGAGCAGCCGCCGCCGCTTGCCGCCCTTGGCTTTTCCTAAGATAAGTTGAGTCTTGATGTTTTTGTAGCCGGGTCTGCTCTGGAGACGCTTGAACTTAACAGAGACATAGCGCTCTCCGAGTTGAAGCCAGAAAAGATGGTTTACCTGACCGCAGTGCAGCGTGGCAGCCGTGAACCCTCCTGCTCGGTGTGCCCCACGCCTGGCGGTGCGACAGGGCTGGCCGGAGCTGGGTGTCTGGCGTCTTGGCTGCTCTGGGTCTAGGCGGGTGGATCCTCGTTCCACAACGGCGGCCCCAAAATGACGTTGTGCACCGACCAATTGTGTGTCGCCGAGGGAGAACACGTATGTTTCCCGCTTGCCTCTCCCCGTTTTTTGGTGCAACACCTGAGAAGGGGAGGAAGGGAGATTCCATGACCAAGGCAGGTTGTAGGAACCAGGTCAGACCCTGCTGGGTGACTCTTGTCCAACCTGTTTTTAGGAATGGAGGTGCTTCCTCCTTACTCTTGCGGGTGAGGCAGCAGTGTGACACACAGGGGTGGCTATTGGCAAAAGGCTGTCTCAGGAATAGCCTGTCTTCTGTCTGCTGTAGTGAAGCTAGGAATGGGCGTCAGTTGTGACAGAGAAACAAGAAGCAAGTTCTTGAAGAATCATCATAGGATGGTTTGGATTGGAAGGGTCCTTAAAGATCTTGGCCTTCACTTCCAAAAACAAACGAGAGGGCCTGTAACTGCAGATAGTTGCTTTTGGTTTATTCTTCTCCTTAGTTAGAGCCACTCTGTGAGATCAAAAACAACAGAAAGAAGCATTGTCCTTTATTGTCTCCTGAGTACAGTTCTTAATGTCTTGAAATTCCTGTTTCTCAAGCCTTCTAGCTAATGGATGGTGTGGGTTTTTTTGTTAGTAGTTAGAAAAGACAGTTGTGTATTTAGCTAATAAGCTTTTTCTTTCATTTTTACAAGTGCAGCTGTGTATGTAGTACACATCTGTCTGCCTTCAAAATTTCTTGCCTTCAGGAGTTTCCAGAATAATTTCCACTGCTGCTTTAGTGGTGTGAAGAACTCAGTGTTACATTCTGTGTCATCTTTCAGCTCTTCATTATTGTCCACTGAAAAGTCTACATTTTCTGAAGATGCTTTTTGTGCAGTTCTTGGAACCACAATAGTAGCACTGTAAAAACACGTCTCTCTTTCAGAGAGTTTGTTTGAAGTATGTATATATTTGGCCAAAAACAACTGGTGGGAGGGAGTAGTCTTTATGCCCTCTTTAAAATGCCTCTGAAGGTTTGGGGCTTTACTGATTCAAACGTATTAAAGTTGAAATAATTTTCAGCAGTTGATGTTTTACAGTATTCCTGATCATGGGAATGAAAAATGTAAATGCTTCTTCCTGTTTGTAGAAAAACTGTTACAAGCCTTAAAAAAAATAATTAAGAGGGTGGCTGTAATTTCTAGATTTATCCTTCATGCTGTATTTCTCTTAGAAGCTCAGCCTATTTGTATTGATTTTCGTGTGCTTCCAACTTCGTGCCCAGCTGTGTTGTTAATTGTGTGGATTAGAGGAAAGAGCACAAAACTAAGTTTGTGGCAGTCTGATCCTTTGAAACTCCCACCCAGAGTTTGTCTAATGTCATGTAATCACACACATTAGGAGTAGATGAATCTACTAGATGAATAAAAGTGCTAACTTCTTTCCTCTGTAAAGGTCAGAGGATGCTGAGTCAGATGCAGACCTCCCTACCTTTGCCCAGCTGAATCACGCCTAAGCATGTGCTGTGAATTCTAACAAAAGTTAATTGCAACTAGCCTGATTTATGCTTATATTGTATGTAATACTTGCTTTAATAGGTGGATGTTACCAGTAAATAATTTTAAAATAATACAGTGGACAAAACTCCTGTGAAGCAGGATGCTTTTTACCTGGCAGTTTTCAAGCTTCTGGCCATGTCCGTTGTCAGGAAGCTTAAATTTGCTATAAAGGCCTCCACTTTCATATCTTAAAATTCTTAAGCATCTGCTCATTGAAAAAGTTAGATCACTATTGCTTTACAGTCTGGCTTGAAGTTGGGCTGTGCAGATGTGATACATTTGTGGAGGAGAGTAATCTTCGTCAAACTAGAATAAGGAAAGAGAAGAGCAGTGTCCAGGACTTGCCAACTGAGTATCTTCAGCATTTTAATGGATTTGGGAAGTCCTTAACTGCTCTGAAATCACATAGGTAAGGTTTCTTCAGCTGATCTACCTGTTGCAGTTAGGCCTGACTGGTTGAAAAGCAGTGGGCTAAACAGTGAATATGTTATTGCTGAGTTACGGTTGAACTTGGATAAAAGTGTGTGTACCTAACTCCTATTGCGTGGTTAAGGCTCTTGCTATGGACTGCTCCCCACAGGTGCAAAGAAACATACAAAGTAAAGTAGCCTTTTTGTTAAAAGAGATGTGGCCTATGCTGCTGAAACATAATCATGTATTACACATAAAATTGTGTTATGTTAGTAGTTCATATATTTGAAATGCTGACTGTTCTTTGATACCTGTGTCATGGATCGGCAATTAAACAGGCAACAATAATGGTCTTGATCCCCCTCACCCAGGTAGGGAAAGGAGAGATACTTTCTGGATTGAAAACTAATCCAGACAGCTTTAATGAAATACTAAGGTTAAAAAAAAAAGAAGTATGTTCAGGAATGTGCAAAACCCCTGTTGCCTCCCCTTACCCCCAGCAACTCCCCCAGCAACTCCCACGACATCTCCTGAGCTGTGAGCAGTTCCAAATTGTCCCAGAGCTGCTGGAGAGAGCGGCAGAGCAGACAGGAGCTGAGGGGAGAGTTATGAGGGTCAGGAACGAATGAGCCTAGGGATCAAAGGAAGTGGATAGATGGAGCTGGATGCCAGCCATGAACAGATGAAGAGGAAGAAGGTCTTGACTTCTATGATCCAGAATTTATACGTAGATATGGATGTCATACTTCTGTTCACTGATTTTGCCGTCTGTTTAGTCTGCTCCTCCCTATGGGAGGGTTGTAGATACAGTTCTTCTGCTCCTTTAGTGTAGCAAATCTGACAAGTAGAGGAAAGCGTCCTTGGTCTCTTGGCAGTATCTATAAACACTGAACGTTATCAGTCCACTAGCTGGAAAACTCACTGCTAGTTTCAGCAAGTGTGCTGCTTAAAAGAGAGTTCACTGAAGAAAAAAAAAATCAGTAAAAGGAAAATTGGCTTCATCCTGGCTACAAACCAGGACAAGCTGATAGTTCATTCTGAAAAAGGGAGGCTGTCAAACATACACTGCATGTCTGCCCTGTGCTTAGCAGATACAATGTTTATGTAGTATTGAAAAATTTTCCATCTATATTTTCTTTCCAGATATAATAAAGGAGCAAAATCGAGAGCTACGAGGTACACAGAGGGCTATAACCAGAGATAGAGCAGCACTTGAAAAACAGGAAAAACAACTGGTAAGTAGAGCAGGGGACTTTATTTTACTCTTTAAAAACAAACACACACGTCCAATGTAACAGAAAACTTGTAAAATGCTAAAGATACAACTCAATGTATAATAATTAAACACTAAATAAGTTGTCTTGCCCTTTTTGACTTTTCAGTTACTAAAATCGTTTTGGAGAAAATGTACTATTTAAAAGTGATTCTCGGTCTTTAACATAGGAAAAGTCTGAAACTATGCTTTTAGATTAAATACCTATATTAATTTTTCCCTTCCATTCTTAGCATTCTCTGTTCTTCAGAAATATTTTTCGAACAGGCTTGTAAATTGGTGGTCTTGTAAAAGACCTCTAAATGAAAGAAATGTCAGTGCTATCATACATTACCATGACTCTCCAGTGGAAGAGGGTGCTTAAAAAACCATAGGGTATCTTGAATATCCCTATAGGGTTCTTATTTTCATTCATCTCAAACTTCCCTAAAGCTAGCTAATAATAGTAAAACTATCTGCCTAAATTAAGATTTATTTAAAACTTAATGTGTGTGAGCTATCAAGTATTCTGTGAATGGGTGCTGCACCTGTGTGGCAGAATAATTGGATAAACGGATGAGACAGATGGTGGGGTTTGATGCATGAAGACATGCTCAGACTGTGGGAAAAGCTCTGCAAAGCCAACCAGTGTTTCAGTAGCTACTGCAGTGGTGTTTCATGGAAGCAGGGCACATGTGTACCAAGAGCTGGGAATAATATATTACAAGAGGTCATAGAAATGGTTTCTGGAAGCCTTGAACATATAAGATATAATAGTTTTCTCATAGGTAAGGCACTTGTTCAGTATATTCTGACTCTCAAAATAACCTCAATTTTCGTTAATAATTGGGTTGAAGTTTTAATTACTTACTACAGCAAATTCTTTCAGAAATGTTTGATTTCAGGGGAGAAGAAGAAAGGAAGAGAAAAAGTTAAAATTTGCTGTTAGGATGAAATAATGAATGAACAGTAAATACTAATGTTTAGAGTCCGATTAGGTGAAAAAGGACCAAGGGCTTGTCAGTCAATCTCAATGTTTTATTACGTGCTTTCTTCAGAAATTCTTTTCCTCTTAACTACGAGGTAACTACTTGGAGAAAACCTACTTTTATTACTTCTTTGTGTAAAAATACCATGGAGAGACAACAACAACAACCACCTCCCTGGGCAACGCATTCCAGTTCTTCAACACCCTTATAGTGAAGAATTTCTTCCTAATATCTAACCTAAATCTCCCATCTCACAGTTTAAAACTATTACCCCTTGCCCTATCACTCTTCTCTGATGAAAAGCCCCTCCCCAGCTTTCCTGTAGCCCCCTTCAAGTACTGGAAGGCTGCTGTAAGGTCTCCCCAGAGCCTTATCTTCTTTAGGCTGAACAGCCCCAGTTTTCTTAACCTGTCTTCATAGCAGAGGTGCTCCAGGTCTTTGATCATCTTGGTGGCCCTTCTCTGGACCCTCTCCAACAGCTCCATGTCTTTCCTGTGCTGAGGGCTCCAGAGCCATACACAGTACTCCAGGTGGGGTCTCACCAGAGCAGAGTAGAGGGGCAGAATCACTTCCCTGGCCCTGCTGGCCACACTTCTTTTGATGCAGCCCAGGATGCAGTTGCTCTCTGGGCTCCAGCGCACACTGGTGGCTCATGTTGAGCTTCTCAACTACTACCACCCCCAGGTCCTTCTCCTCAGGACTGCTCTCCAGCCATTCTTCCCCCAGCCTGTATTTGTGTCTGGGGTTGTGCTGACCCAAATGCAGAACCTTGCACTTGGCCTTGTTGAACTTCATGAGGTTGGCACTGGCCCACCTCTCCAGCCTGTCAAGGTCCCTCTGGATGGCATCCCTTCCCTCTAGGGTGTCAACCACACCACACAGCTTGGTATCACTAGCAAATTTGCTGAGGATGCACTCAATCCCACTGTCCATGTCTCCAATAAAGATGTTAAACAGCACTGGTCCCAGTACTGACCCCTGAGGGACACCACTTGTCACCTGCCTCCATTTGGACATTGAGCCATTGACCACAACTCTCAGCATCAGAAGGCACAGTTTGAAAAATCCCACATGACAAGATAATTTATTCCAAATGTTTTTGTGGTACTTCAGAGCTAAATAGGTTGTTTTTTCTCCTTGAATCGATAGATTGGAGTTTGGTTTTTTTTTTGTAAGCCAGAAGTGTATGTATTAAAGTATAAGCACATGTTGTAGACAAATTATATTGCTTTTATTATGTGCTAAGTTAAGTCTAGCTAAAGTTTGTGGGCAAACTTAACTTTATCTAATTCTTCCCCAAAAAGCTTATGAGATTCTCTTGAGGCTGAAAAACTGTTAAAAAGAAACTGTAAACTCCGTATTTCTTTCGTAGGCGCTGTCACTTAATTGCCTATGAATGTAAGAAATCAAAGATGATTAGAGTAATGGCACAAATAGTTGCCTGGCTGTAATAATTTCTTCACTTTTTTTGTTGTTTTTTTTTTATGTTACTGCCTATCCAGATATGGAATTGAATGTGCAAATGTAAGTGAATGTGATGTTATGCAGAAATTGAAGCCTTTTGGGGAACTCTCTGCTATCATATGATAATTCAGTTTTACTGTGGTTTTTGTTTTCTTGTGGTCAAACCGTGACAGCATTGCATTTGTTCTGCTAAATAGCCATGGTAGAAAGCAAGGAAGACTTTATATAACTTTAAATGTCTTAAAAATAATCAATAGGCTTACTTCGGGAATTTAATTATTAGCATAAAGGCTTAATTATAGTCTTTATTTGAATGAAAATTCTGTAGAATTAATCTTATACCTTTTTTAATAGGAACTGGAAATAAAGAAAATGGCTAAGACTGGTAACAAAGATGCCTGTAAAGTGCTAGCAAAACAGCTTGTACAGCTGCGGAAGCAGAAAAATCGAACATATGCTGTTAGTTCTAAAGTCACTTCCATGTCAACTCAAACAAAGGTCATGAACTCTCAGATGAAGATGGCTGGAGCTATGTCAACTACAGCAAAAGTAAGACATTACAAGACATTCTTTTGCAATAAAATGCAGCATGTGGTTGCAAAAGTTGTGTTATTTTGTATAAGACAATTGAAGGGATAAAACTTACTGCTTAATACCCCAAGTGATGTTGAGGATACAGTAAGGAAATGTAATTTGTTTCACATTATAAATCACTCCAGCGAGTTAGCACTTGACTAAGCATGTTTTTTTGGGCTAGACATCTGTTCAAGGTGTGTATGATAAAAATAAACTCTTAAAGCCAGTGGAAGAACTCTTAAAGTATATCAGAAAAACCCAAACCGAACTGCTAGAGTGCCTTGCCTCTATATCTTGTTGCAAGCAGTTTTTATTAGGAAAAACGAGGGCATGTACCATCAAGATATCAAGGCAGTGTGTCACAGTAGCTTTATGGCTTGGGCGAAAAGTAGGTTATTGCTTCTGATCTTAAGTTCCTGAGGAAATATAATCTGGAATTCCCTGTCATTCTCACTCTCCATTCTTTAAGGAAACAGTATTGTGTGGAGTTTTCTCACAAATCTCATCTCATAAGAGAGCCTGAAAAATAAGAGAATTGTAGAATTGTCTGGGTTCAGAGGAACCTTAAAGATCAGCTGAGTTAGTTCTGAACTCCATTTTTTCCCTGAACTGGTAAATAAGGAGTTTGCTTTTTGCAGGCAGGATTGTTCAGCCTTGGGTGTAGGAAACAGAATTAGCAAACATTATTGTAGACAAGTTGTGCTGTAAGTTAAATCCAGATACATGCCGGTTAAATAAAGTAATGCAGTGCAACTTAGTGCAGAAAGTAATTACTGCTAAGGCTGTGCTGTCGTGTGTCTTTCAGAAAGTATGTTGGTAGGTACCTGCTGTTTGTTGATACAAAGTTGTGGCTGTGTAGCAACCTTCCAGTCCTCCATGACTAACCCACAAAGGGATGGGTTGTCTGACTGTACAGCTGATCAACTTAACAGCTTACTCAGTATTCCTACAACAGTGTTGTATGTGAACACATTGCTCTTGTTTTAACATGGTTGACTTGTTTTTATCTATGAGATGCCTTGGATTAAATTTCTCAAAACAAAAAAAGTGTCGGTAGACTAATTATGAAGGTCAAGTCAGTGGAAATCAAAATAATTAAAAAAAAAAAAAAAGCAGCATCCAGAAAAGTAGTGTTTTTTGAAACACAGCAGGTACTTCTGTAGAATCATAGAATTGTATAGGTTGGAAAAGATCTTTAAGATAATTGAGTCCAACTGTTAACCCAGCACTGCCCATTCCACAACTAATCATGTCCCTAAGCACCACATTCACCTGTCTTTTAAATACCTTCAGGGATGGTGACTCAGCCACTTCCCTGGTCAGCCTGTACCATCACCTGACAACATTTTGGTGAAGAAATTTTCCCTAATATCCAATCTAAACCTCCCCTGGCACAACTTGAGGTGATTTCCTCTTGTCCTATTGCCTGTTACTTGGGAGAAGAGACCAACCCCCATCTTGCTACAGCCTTCTTTCAGGTGGTAGAGACTGATATGGTCTTCCCTGAGTCTCATTTTCTTCAGGTTAAACTATCCCAGTTGTTTCAGCAGCTCCTTCTTCTGTGCTTCAGACCCTTCACCAGTTTTGTTACCCTTCTCCAGACACACTCCAGGACCTTGGTGTCATTTATGTGGTGAGGGGCCCAAAACAACACTACTCAAAGTGGGGCCTCACCAGTGCTGAGGGGGAATGATCACTTCCCCAGTTCTGCTGGCCACGCTATTTCTGGACTGATTTGTGTAATATTATTCAAGAAAAAGGTGTTAAATTCTTCTGATCACCTTTAAAGTTAGTATTTTGCTTTATCAACATGGGAAGCTTAAAAAAGGAAAGCAGTCATTAATTTTGAAGTTTATATACTATTCTTAATCCTATACAACCGTAAGTAAAACTGCATGGGATCAGTTGTCTCAACAAGACAGATGCTTGATAGCATCCCTTTTAATTAACCAACCTTTTAATCTTCCCAGATATGGTTAGATTTATGTTTGAATTGCTCATGTCTGTATTTAGGTTCTGATGTCCCATGAGAGATAAAGTAACTTGATTCTTAGGAAAGAAGAAGGTATTAAATACTGCTACCTGCAAAGGCAGTGATGCATACTTGTAGAAAACAGCAGAAGTTTATTACCCTGTCACAGAAAGATCTCTACTTGTTACAAAGGTTCACCCTAAGCTAATATTGTACTTCCTGAACACTTTGATATTTGCTTTTTGGAGAAAAGTAATTTTCCCATTAAATTATAACATAAAGAAACAATTTTTATTTAATTCTTGGCCTCTAGTGGTGGTTCAAGTAAATGTTCCTTATTGAATAAAAAACCTGCAGCCTTTTACCTCTTTAAAGTGTATAGCCTGCATGTTAGGACTTCCTGTCCCATTCTTTCATCTAGATTAGACAGTTTTTCCTAATAGATTTTTTTCCCGACAAGATTTTTCTTCAGGAGAAGTTTGTGGTGCAAGATAGACATATGCATTAAAAACCCTATCTTTTATAGTAGTAGATAGTAATATTTTTTACTAGGTGCAGACTGTACTATTCATCTGTTGTGTATCTACAGTTCTCAGCAGAGGTAAAGAGACAAGGGAAGTGAAATTTGGACTGAAGGTTTTTCTATAAGAAAAGACTTATTCTTTCTTAATGTATATATTGGTGTTTACTAATGCCTCATTGAGTGACTAAGGTTGGGTTTTTTTCCCCCTCAATATTAATAGACAATGCAAGCAGTTAATAAGAAAATGGATCCACAAAAGACACTACAAACCATGCAGAATTTCCAGAAGGAAAACATGAAGATGGAAATGACTGAAGAAATGAGTAAGTTCTGTACTGCAAGGAACAGTGAGCTGCAGCCCACAATGAAATTGACAGCAAAGTTGAAGAGCAAACAAAACAATGCAAGGCAGAGCCTTAGGCTTTTTAGTAGCTCTAGATAGTAAATCTAGAATTCCTCCCCATCTTCATGCAAAACACCCATCATACTCCTAGAAAGAACATGCTTGAAGGGAAACCGGTTTGAAACCACTCCAAAACCTTGTTGACATAAGTAGTAGAGAACTTGAAAAATAGCCCTTTCTGTAGCTGATAGTTCTGCATGTGCTTTTTCTTCTGGGACTGGACTCTTAATTTAGGTAATATTGATAATATCAGCTTAATGTACATGGTGATGGTTTTGTCTCCCTTTTTTATTTTAAGCCACAAACTTCTAGGGGAGTGGCAGGTTTCTTGGTCTCAATTGCATCTGTCCACTGTCAGCTAAATAATACCAAACTTGCTGGTGTTGCTAGCACAGCCTCCTTCATATCATAATCCCTTCCCCTGTGTTGGCCATAATAAGTATTGTGATCTCGAAACCGTGTTGAGCAAGATGTGAACACCTCAACTGCACAGAACTGTATTGTTGCAATTCAGAAATTAGCTGAGTAGTTAACAATTTCACAACTTACTTGGAGGAGGAAAAGGATTTTCATGGAATTGGAGAGGATGTTTTAAAGTAAAGTTAAAAGCTAGTGGAGCAGAAGGTGGAACAACTGAACTGTTATGGTGAAGGTAAATATTTGATAAAAGCAGCCATTCCTTACCCTGTTATTATTCTGTCCATGCTTACAGGCTTTGCAAGACAGAGGTAAGAAAGCCTCTCCAATATACAGCTGCTTTCTGCTGTTAGCTCATACAGCGGTATTACTACCACATTCTTGGAGGGTAGAAGGATGGTACTAAGTTATTTTAGTAACCTTTTTCTTTAATGCAATGAGGATTTTTTTTTTCTCTTTCTTCTAAGTTAATGATACTCTGGATGATATTTTTGATGCTTCTGATGAAGAGGAAGAAAGCCAAGATATTGTTAACCAAGTGCTTGATGAGATAGGAATTGAAATCTCTGGGAAGGTATGGCTATTTTTACCCAGTTCATCTGCTTCTCCCCCCTAATTCCCTTTTCTAAAAATAGTTTCTTCTAGCAGCTTTTAATTTATAGTCTTAAAGTCAGCTTGTCATAACACATATTGTTTTGATTTAAGAAAACTTTTATCTTCTTCTAGATGGCCAAAGCCCCATCAGCTGGCAGAGGCTTACCATCTGCATCAACATCAAAAGCTGCTACCATATCAGATGAAGAGATTGAACGACAGCTCAAAGCTTTGGGAGTTGATTAGCCTGATGGCAATATACAGTCTGCTTTCTAATTATTCAGCTGCAGACAGATGTAAAAAGTGCAAATGCTCTTTCAATGCAACTGATGTCTAGGAAAACTGAAGCTTCAGAAATGACAGCTTGAAGTTGGTACTGGGGGAAGAAGGGGAGAATACTTTGAATCAATTTACAGGAAGAATACACGTGGTATGTCTATTGCCTGGAGTCTTTTTGAGCACTTGGCCAGCAAGGGATGTATTTCTAACCATAAATTATTTTACACCTGATGTGAATCTGTCCTGAATTCAAAGTTTTCTTCTATCTCAGTTCCTCATCTATCTTTAGAATTGGCTGTTCTGTAGCTGGTAGTGATGCCTCCTAGGAGAACAGCTATACAATATATATAATTTTTATAAAACTATTGCTATAGGAGAATTCTTAGTCTGTCATCTTAGCACAAATGAAGCTTCCCTTTGCTTTTAGTTGGAAACTATTTTCTTTTTCTGAGGAGTAGACTTGAAAGTGTAGCAAATTTAGGCAGAAAGAAAAAGCATTTAATGGCTTTCTGTAGTAACTTTGAGTTGATTAAATAATAGCTGGTTATTCTTTTTAACAGAAGGGAAGGATACAGTCCTTGTGCAGTTAATTTTACTGGAAGAGGATTTAAATTTGTTAGTGAACTTTGTTGCATGAAAGGCACTGATTGAACTGTATTGTACTGTAATATAGCTGGTTTCAAGAGAATTGCTGTGCCTTTGTGTATATAAATCTTGTACCTTTGTGGCTTTTTGTTGTTTTTTTTTGTTTTTTCAAAATGAGTCTTTGAAAGATGAGTAAACTTGTAATTAAGATGCTTCCACAAAACACTATGATAAGACCTCCATGTGCACTTGATAGGACTCAGTGCTGAAGCTCAGAAATGCACTTGTTCAGAAATGCAACTTGCACACTTGCAAAAAGGACATTTGCCTGAAAAAACATTTGTATATATTTTACAGTATTTCGTAATGAAAGATAACTGTGCATAATTGTATTGTTTACTAAGATGCAATTGATCACATTGATAGCCTAAATCTAAATTTTAGTTTTGAGAAGAACTTTGGATGATACCTGATCATTACTTGTCTAAGCACTATAATAAAAGTGTTCTGTGAAGGATTTTCTATGGTCTCAGAACTGCATCAGCAGGATTCTAGCTTTAAGTGGAATGCATTGGGCTAATCAGAACTGTTGATACCTTAAATAGATGCTGAAGTCTGAGAATGGGGTTCCCAATTATGACTTCCCAGATGGTGTGAAATTCCTCAGCCCTTTTTCTATTGAAGATGATTTGCCCCTCTGTTGTGCTGATTAAGTGTGGCTGTTCATTGAACAGAAACAACAAAATAATCTTGGCTTCAAGAAAAGCAAAGTCCCTCCCAAGAGTGAAACCAGGATAACTTGGGGGAACGACAAACTTTACAAGGAGACTTTGCTGCTAGAGAAAGTGTAGCAGGAAACTGTAACCACTGTGAATCTACTGTTGTCACACCATCTGCTTTTTAGGATTGAAGTCAGTGGAGAAATAAAAGGCATGGGTGAACCTTCATCTGATTTTTGGCATAGAAATGCAGGTGTTCTTTCTCTTTGAAGGAAGTAATGGACAAATGATGAATCTGTGAGGTGGTGGCTAGAAATGTGAAAGTTAATATATTGCATATATCTGATACGAGGTGATTTTTTTTTTTTAAAGTTATTTTGTAAAAATCTAATAAAAGGTTTTTTATTCTGCAATGACCTTGTCCTCTGTAGGGTTAGTCCTGCACATCTGTCTCTTAGTGGGTTTTCTTTGGACTCCTGTTAGCTCTGTTGAGCTATAAAGCACCACATTAAGACTCACCACTTTTTTTTCTTAAGCTTCTTTCTAGCTTCACATGTTTACTCCTAGTTCTTACAGCATGCCTACATCCAGTCTTTCATGGAATCATGGAATTATCAGAGTTGGAAGGGACCTCTAGAGATCATCTAGTCCAACTCCCCTGCTGAAGCAGGATTGTCCAGAGCACATCACACAGGACTGGATTTGGGCAGGTCTTGAATATCTCCAGAGAAGGGGACTCCACAACCCCCCTGGGCAGCCTGTTCCAGTGCCCTGTCACGCTCACTGTAAATAAATTTTTCCTCATATTTAAATGCAACTTCCAATGTTTGGTTGCCCCTCATCCTGTCACTGCGAGCTACTGAAAAGAGTCTGGCTCCATCCTCCTTGCACCCTTTAGATACTTACAGGCATTAATAAGGTCTCCCCTCAGCCTTTTCTTCTCCAGGCTAAAAAGTCACAGCTCTCAGCCTTTCCTTGTACGAGATGCTCCAATTCCCCAATCATCTTTGTTGGCCTCCACTGGCCTGTCTCTTGAACTGGGGAACCCAGAACTGGACACAGGATTCCAGCTGTGGCCTCACAAGGGCAGAGTAGAGGGAGAGAATGACCTCTCTTGACCTACTGGCCACACACTTCCTTATGAACCCCAGGATTCCACTGACCTCGGCAACAAGGGCACATTGCTGGGTCATGGATAATTTTCTATCTAGCAGGACTCCAAGATCCTTCTCCTTGGATCTGCTTCCTAGCAGGTCCAGCTCATAATTCAGTAGACCTCTACAGCATACAACACACACACGTTAATCTAGAACAGAGACTGTAGCTTAAACAGTCATCTTACTTTCAATCATCAGCCTTGCCTGTATAGGGGCTTTTTCTCTGTTGTATCTTTCAGATGGCGGGGACAGAATGCTACACACTATTTCAGACAGGTGAGCCACAGATTTGTCATACTGTCTTGTTTTGGTGGTGGTGGGTTTTGTTTTTGTGTGTTGGTTTTGGTTTTTTTTTGTATTCAAGTTTTAACACTCTGCCTAAAGTTACAATGGGAAAAGTAAGATCAAGAGAAAAAAAAACAAAACATCTCAAAGGAAATGAGTGTAGCCCATGAATCAAAAGGCCAACTAAACTCTTAACTTGCAGGTTTATAAAACTGTCACTCAGGAGGCTTATCTAGGGGGTTTTCCCCAGTAAAGAGGGATCGATGACAATTACCCAGAAGTTGTTTATATGGAATTTACACTTTCTCCAGGTCTGATAGCTGTAGCGGCAGCACATGCACTTGATTTCATCCAGCTTTTTTTCTTTAAACAAGTTTGCTGGAATTTGTGCTTCTATGGCAACAGCTAGATGTGCTTAAATGGTATGTGCTGCTTCTACTTAGCCTTTCCTCATTCTTTTGCAAGAAAATAGCATTGTGTGTCACCTTTCATTTTATTTTGCTATGCTTCTGAAATTAGCCTTCGCTTGTGAGACTTTTTGTAAGACTACAAATCACAATGTTATGGTAAATCTGCTCTTGAATTAGTAGGTACCACATGGTAAAATGAGAAAAGACATCGACACGATATGCGACTAAAATAGTAAAGTATTATCAAAAGAGAACTACAAACCATTACCTGAAATGCCAAATGTATGAGAATAATTTATTGGGAGGGGGGAAGTACAGGCTTTTAGCATTTTTAGGAAGCCTTTTAAAAATAATAACTTAGAATATAAAGTGATGAGAACAACCTGAAGAGAGTACCTAGCACAATTTCTCCCCTTTGAGTTATTAAATTAATATTTTCTTCTCAATTAAAGGGTTATAGCAATGCATTCATCCATTAAAATATGGTGTTGTTTTTTTTTAATCTAGGAGCCTAATTTCCATAGTCGAATATGCCTACGGTCACTGCCACAGGTACTAGAGATAATTTAATGTACACTAGAGAGACAGTTCTTAACTTGTACACACTGCTTCTAAGTGGTCTTGAACATTAAACGCCTTTTGCTTTCTGTGGGCCTATTATCTAGACATTTTCTAAATCATCAGGTCTATTTTATGGAAAGATAAAATGTATCTGGCCATTAGTACTTGCATGTACTCCATTTCAGTCCTGGGAAAACAGTCACAAACACATATACGGTAATGGGCTATTTTAATAATGATGAGCGGGGCTGATGAGATGGCTGGGTAATCTATCCCAAGCGAGTACTACAGTCATTAATCCAGTTTCTCAGTGCCTGGTTTCCTGATAGGTGGAGTTCTGGCACTGTTTATTCTCCCCCCCGCCCTGATTATCTCTAGGCTAGAGGATGACAAACAAGGGATTATTTTCAGTTACTGGGGTGTAAGAGGGTGGGAATGTACAGTGCAATTAATGCTTTGTGTGGTTACTTATTTCAGAGTACAAGGACCTTCTCTTTTTTAGGCTAACACACTGTCTATGGTATATGTCCACACAAGGATTTAATCAGAAAAAGAAAAAGATACAATGCAGAGAAAGCCTGAAGTAATAAACCCCTTGATAATTATCATTTTTTTTCCCTTCAGGTCACAAAGTCTTAAGGTAAGGTTAATTGTATCCTAATTCTTATAGGTAAGCCTATCGAAATCAAGCTTTACAGCATATAATAAATTAGCAAGAATTGCCTTTGATAACAAGCATTTAAAAAGTCACTTCTACTTGACACTCATTTAAGGCAGTAAAATGGTACGCTGAGACAGAGCACACAGTAGGAACAGTGTTGACAGCTCCATACTGGTAAGTTTACTGTAAATAAAGACAGCAATGACACCACATTTCTAATGGCTTTGTCCTGAACTTACACAAGGAATTTAACCAAAATTATTCCCTCAGAGGTGTAAAGCTTGTGTGAGCAGGTAGCTCAGTTTGAGCTGTTCTTTGGAAAGACAGGTCTTCAGCTAGTGTTCCTCTACCTGGTTCTCAGATCATCCCACGGATGTGTCCCATTTTTGGCCATTACTTAAATATTCTACAGTGTCACCACGGCTTGTTTAAGGTCGCTTATTCACTTTCTCTTCTTTGAAGCTTTTCTCACTGATGCTCAGTGGGACCCTTCTGCTTACCTGAGGCTTACAATCTCGCCAAGGTTAGCAGTTAGCTAGTTAGTGTGGGGTGGTAGAGCACATGTATGGACATACAGAGGCAAAATACTTCCAGTATTATAGCTGTTGATGTCAGGCTTTGTAACCTTTCTACACATACAACACAAAGGCTTTGTTTCCTGGTATTTAGGGTACCCACATGGGGACTTCCATTAATCATTACATGTATCACAGATGCAAGAAAGGCACAGCACAGGGAACAACTTGGAAAGCATTTCTAGTTGAATAATGCATGATAGGTTCCTTGCAGTTAAGCAGAGACTTCCACTTTAAATATGTGCAGTAGCATTTAATTTATTTCCAATCTTTTACATTAAAATCAGGCATTTCAACAACACACTACCTCTGAAGCTGGCTAGCTTGTAAAAGAAACAACCGGTTATACTGATTATTTTTTTAAACACTGTGGTATTTACAATATTTACAAAAAGCAAAACAGAAATCCACATCTACATATGGAAAAGCTTTACCGGCATTCGTGATGCTCTTTAATAATAGAACTGAAAGTGTTCTGATGTAAACTTGTCTTCACTCTTTTTTCCCTTTGTCTTCTGTTGCAAAACCAAACTCTCACAACTTCTTTCTCAAGATTGAGCCCCTCAGCCATTCTCATGATCTCCTGAGAAGAAGGCTTACTTTGTTCTCCAAAGTGCCTCTCTAGGGCTTCTTTGGCAGCAATACTGGATAAAGAGAGAAAATGTCACCTTTAAAAACTTTTCTGACATATTCAGGCTTTCACCACTAGTTCAGAAGAGTCAAATAAGAGCACTGAAGATAGTGACTTGGGTTTTTTCTTTTTTCCCTTTTTTTTTTTTTATGCAAAGGAAACCCACAGAGCTTGAAGGACACTGTAGCTACTTGCTGACATGGACAGCATCACGTCACGCAGAATTTCAGCACAGAATCATTTAAAGGCAAAACTAGCATTAAGTTTGGTGGCATTTCAGTGGTAATCATTAAATGTTTGTGCTTCTTGATGTTCTCTAGGAGATACAGCTACTAGCTGCACATGAATGGGATCTCAGGAACTGGAGCAAGCGTGACCACCCATTCTGCCCCAGTCACAGCAGTGTCGTGTGAGTTCAACAAATGAACATTACTGGAGTTACCTGGTTGTGTCAAATCAAATGGGTTTACAAAGAGGAAGAGCTCCTTCACTTACAATTTGGGAAATATTGTATGTTGTCTCAAGTTCTGCACCTCATTTTGTTATAAAGAGAGCACTAGAGTATTTCTCGAACTGACAGAGATTACAGAAAGATGTTTAACAATCCTAACATTTTCTAGAAGTCTGTCTTAGTCTGCTCCTCACAGGCAGGAGTGGTTCAATAAACAAAATAATTTAAGACTTATTGCCAGACAGAATTTGCTTCCTGTTCACACTACATATTCTCATCAAATGAAGAGTATATGTGACATGCTTGTGTGCCTCCAGGACGCATCCAAAAGCGGCTTCAGCAGTAGCTGTAATGTCTTTGGACACAAGAGGGCACTTCGTGCATTAGTCTGGAAATGAGGCGCAGGATTTCCGTTACAGAAAAAGACAAAGTATCTGCTGGAGTTCTGGTTAATTTCATTACTTCATCTGTAATATGTTGTTGGTCTTTCATTTATAGGTCTATTTTGCAATATTTAGTAACATTACCAAAACTACCTAATTAGTAACATGGTGTTCTGCACACACAGAGGTATAGAAACATCACTGGTTTTGACTAACAGTTTCTTAGGCTTTCTGATTAAAGGAGAAAAGAAAATAGATTCTGAAAATTCAAATTATTTAGTTTTTCTCAGAGTACGCCTAACCTAATTTAGTTACTGAGGCTTTTATGTCTAGTTTACCTTCAAACATTCATTAAGAATTACTAAGAGTAAAGCTGAAGTTCATCTCTTTGATCTGTTTGAAGTCTTCAAACTGAGGTCCTAAATACTTTCAAAGGAACAGTCAGTATTTTCTTACTATGTCGGATTAGGTCCTGAACTTCCCCTCAATTATCTGTGCACTTGACAACCTGCCCTATTTGATACTCCCAGTGCAGTGGAGTTAGATGTAAGAGCAGGAATAATTAAAAAATGCTTAATATAAGGACCAATTTCCTCAATGGCAGTTAAAAAACACCACCAAACCCCACACTGTTAGATGAGCAGTCTTCAGTGGGCTTCTCTCGCCAGGAGAAAACACCTAGGATAGAGATGCTCTCAACTCACAGCTCTCATTCAGGCCATATTGCACAGATTGGGCAAGGTCTTGACTCTGCCACTCAAGTCCTTACTGGCTTGGAAAGAAGTTGAGATGAGAAATTAGCCTCCCAAGAATAAAGCTTCATCCCTTGTGAGGTGCTGTGATGAGCAAATGAGCTATAAAGCATCTCGCATCCCCAGCTCACCCCTAACCGGGGAGCATCCCATAGGAGGAATATTTACTTTAGAAGTCTGAGAGAAATCACTTATTCCTTTTCCTTGTACCACAGGCAATATGACTAAAAAGTCTCAAGTTGAATGTGAAAGGAAAAGGGCTGTGTTGTGGTTGTGGGGCTTGGAGGCTGCAGGACAATAGAACAGCCTATGTGTCCGGGAAGTGGCACAGTACATTGGGAATGACCCCTGTTCAAAGAACAAGCAGTTCACTGTAACAACCAGGGCCTGGCAGCGCCAGGGCTGTGCCCAGAGACAGCCAAATTCCCTTCCTGTAAAAGAATGCTACAGCTCCTAGGAGGCTTTCTGAGTGAATTCCTCACCAAAGATTTTAAGAGTCTGGGATATCTAAAGCAGAAAGAATTCTCATTCTCCCGTGTTCTCATTTTACTTATTTGGGGATTTTTTTTGGTAATGTGATTTACCAGCCTACTTGATTTCTATATAGAGTTGAGGCAAGATAAATGGTAGCTGTTGGCCACCAAAGGTGTGAGAAGCAGGAGAAGGAGGTTCCCAGAACAACATCCTTTTTTTTCCATGTGTCTCATTAAAGTGCGTCTTTGGGAATTGCAAATAATGTAATGACAGAACATAGAGATCCAATATTATAACTAATAGCTTGCTCTCAACTTTCTCAGACCTCAATTCTCTGGCAAAATAATGCAGTTTAATTTGGTATAATGTAGACCCTCCCAAAAAAGAAAAAAAAAATAACAAACAACAACAAAACCAAACCTAAAAAAATTAATACATTTTTTAAAGGATGCTTTGATACTTTATTCACTGTATAGCTATCCAGCCCCGACAGGCTGGAGAGGTGGGCCAATGCCAGCCTCATGAAGTTCAATAAGGCCAAGTGCAAGGTCCTGCACCTGGGTCCATGCAACCCCAGGCACAAATACAGGCTGGGGGGAGAATGGCTGGAGAGCAGCCCTGAGGAGAAGGACTTGGGGGTGGTAGTAGATGAGAAGCTCAAAGGGGACCTACAGGAAAGCTGGGGAGGGGCTTTTGAACAGAGAGGGCAGTGACAGGACAAAGGGGTAATGGTTTTAAACTGAAAGAGGGTAGGTTTAGGTTAGATATTAGGAAGAAATTCTTCACTATAAGGGTGGTGAAGAACTGGAATGGGTTGCCCAGGGAGGTTGTTGATGTCCCATCTGTGGAGATGTTTAAGGCCAGGCTGGATGAGGCTTTTTGTAGCCTGGTCTAGTGTGAGACGTCCCTGCTTATAGCAGGGAGGTTGGAACCTGATGATCTTTAAGGTCCCTTCCAACTTTAACCATTCTATGACATAATTTAGGTAGAATTGGGGTTTATTTTTTTTTTTTTTATATTGAAGTAAGTTGTATGTTGAAAAAAAAATTTAATTGGGAAACTTAGTATATTTGGAGCAAATTGGGGGTTTGGAGGGTTATGCTGTTATTTTTCAGTGGAATGTTTCAAACTAGTAAAACATTTTGAAACACTAACTATAGAGAACAGTTATAGTTGTTTTTAATAGCAAACAATGCTTTGATTTCAACCCCAAGAGAAGCATCTTAGCTTAGGGATAATATGTAACAACCTAAATATTTATTACCTTATGGTGGTTCGGCGCTTCCTCTTCCGCTCATTCACTCCAACTTTTTCATTGTATAAAGCTGCATTAAAAACAAAACAAGTTACCTTCCACAGGGAATGGAAAACAAGCACAGTTATCCCTAGAAAAAATTCCCTTTCTTTGAAGACAGAAGAAAGTTGTCAGATAATGCCACTGAATAAAAGCAGCACCACACATATAATCACTTTTTTCTTTAAGATGGTTAGTCATTGTTTTACCTCCAGCTATAAATAGTTATAAGCAGAAGTGGTGTCCCACCAGCAGAGCTGCAAACAGAGCTGGCTCTGTGCCCTATGTACCTGTGGAGTTGTACTTCAGCCCCCTCCTTTTGCATACCCTGCAGGGTACAGTTGAGGGAGATGGAGTCCATTTCCATACCCCTTGGCTCCCCCTCTTTCTCCAGCCTTGGCTCCCAACCCCATTTTTTCATCTGCCTCTTTCACTCCACTTTCTGATGGACTTGTCTTGCCTGACTTCTCAGAGGCCTCTGACTGCACATGTGATCTTACCCTGCAGCTCAATGCTGCTTACACAGTCACCAGCTGCCACCCACGCCAAGCCCCTTGCAAGCAATTCTTGCGACATGCTGGCCACATTAGGAGAGTCTCTGCGTTCTAGTGCAGCTACAAGAGAAGGAAGCTTTCTACATTTGGCTCAAGGGACACTGAAGTGTGTGGCAGAGGCAGCTACTTCACAGCATTTCCTGTTGTTGAATACAATGGCAAATCCAAAACGTAGCATTAAGATCGTCACCTTTCTTCCCATGCAAGGTGGATATTGAACAGTGGTAGTCCTTGCTTTCTCTGTCACCTCCAGGCATTTTGCTTCCTAGCATTCACAATTCATCCAGCTGAAAAGGCTGCTCTTTTAAACAACCCATTTCCTTAAAACCAACCAGCCTGTTCAAAAGTACCTTTGTCCAGTGAACCCCGTGACTCTTCTTGCAACTGGAAAGTAACTGGGAAAAAGGATGGAAACCCCTTTGCAGCCAAAAAGGCTGCATCAAAAACCTCTATACCATGTTATTCTTCTTCAGGATTTAAAGGCTTCTGTCATAACTGAACTCAAATGCTTTCACCCATGGCCACACCTCTTACACCAGAAGCTGGATGGAAAAGTCCTTTGCTAGAGAAGAGTCCATATAACCTGCTAAATGGGCTGCCCTAGATGCTACCTAGAGATGCTACTAACAGCTCTGACCTAGGCTACAGGAGTGGAGCTAGTATGCTGGAGTGGGACTGAAAGATAATTCCACTAAGTGTGTTTGACACATTATATCCAGTAAGTGATGTTTCTGCTATTCTGTACCCTCCTTTCTCACCCAAAAAAAAGACAACCACAATTTAATGTAAGCACACCTTAGTATTTGAAGCTGGTAAAACAAAACCTTAGTATATGGAAGGCACGTACTAGTCTTTCAACATAAATAGAGGATTTTGGTTTAAGTGCAAATCAATATTCAGAGGATTTCAATTTGCTACCTCCTACTTGTTCTGCTTCCTCCAGCCACTTGGACAGTATTGATTTCAGTTTGCATGCATTCTTGAAGCTCAGCTGCAAGTTTTCAAACCGACAAATAGTAGTTTGACTGAATTCAGAGCCATGCACAGCAGCCAGTGCTTCTCCAACATTGGTTTGTGTATAACCTGTCAAAAACAAAGAGAAAAAAGTCACTTCGGAGTTTTCTAGAAAACATTACTTTCCTTGAGACTTAACCCTTCATTGCTGAATCTTACAAATGGTGTGTACTTCTGTGTCTTCAGGATGGGCTTTCTGCAGAGGTCTCAAGCTCACCTTGGAGATGTGTTTAGTCTCCTGTTGGTTTCAGTGGGATCATAAACTGATTTAGTGTAGTTTTACACTCCAAGATTAGGGATTTAAGAAGGATACAGACCCGTATCTTTCTTTCTTTCTATAAAGGGAACAACAGCAATAAACTGACCCCTGGTGGCACCGCTGGTCTCCCGTTATTTTTTGTGACAACTAAGTTGAAGTTGCAGTTGCCATGCAGACAATGTCTTTGTAACAGCAGCTCCCTGTTAGGTGCTGTGAATGTGTATCTGCCACGTTCAGGGGTCTGGCTCACCATCCTCCCTTTCTGCCTCTGCTCTGAATGGGCACCATGTCTTTAGTTTCGGAGTATCTTAGGAGACAGCTTTTAACCTCCGTTTTGACTACACTAACTCTGTGAGCCTCAGCCTCAGACCCACAGCCCATATTAACTCTGTCTTCCCTTGTAAAGCTCAACCTCAGATTAATTTTCCTGTGCAAATTGCATATTTCACATCAGAGCATTAAGCCCAGTCTTATGGGCTCTGTGCCATTTGTTTGCATCAGAGGAAGTTTTGTTCCCTCACAAATTCAGGATGAAGATGCAGTAATAATTACAGGGATTAATAGCTTGAGGCCTAGAAAACCTTTCTGTTGTTGTGGCTGACATTAAATGCATCACATACAGTAAAACTGACTAAGTTGGAAATACTATTTTAAACCCTAAATTTTTGTGTCAAGTGCTATTATTACACTGCAAATGGTACACACTAGCTTGCTGTCTGTTGAAATAATGCATAGAAACTTGTAATAACTATATAATTTGTTTACATATATCAATCTGGATTTTTGTAGGATGCCTTATTTTGCAATGACACAACGTAATATTGTGATAATATAAATGTTGCAGCTCTTCATTTGGTGTACCAAATGTTCATAAGCAGGATGAAGCTGCAGCAACAAATGTTGTGGGTTTTTTCAGTACAGTTCAAACAAGGAGATAGGCTTTTACTTTACAATGTACCTCAGTCCTTCTGCAGAAAGGAGGAATTCTCTACTGATGAGAAAGACAAGACTCAATTCACCTTTGCCCATGGCTTAGATTGCCCAGTGAAAGCAAAGCAGATCACCAAAGACCAATCCATCTCGCATCAGCCTCAGTAGTTATGAGGCAGCAACAAACATACCCACTGCTGCTGTACCTGTGTCTTGGCATAAGAAAATACATCAGTAAGAGAAGCTTCCCACTTATATGAAAGTTTCACCATGAATGTCACCTGTTTTGTATACTAAAAATGACATTGCACCATCCTGTGAGATGGAGCACTTCATGGGGAAGACAATGGATGTAAGAGGTGAGAACACGTGCTCTCATTTTCTCAGTTGCAGAAAATTTGGGGTTGTGCAAAATAAGGTACCTGCTACTTGAGAGCAATTTAATGAACAGCAGCAATTTTCACTACACTTCTTAAGACAAATAATTTAAGGGCAGGAAACTTCAAAGTCACTTTCTGAGTTCTGCAAAAAGCTGAAGGTCATTAATTCTGTGCAGGTCTTCTAGGAATGGAGAAAGTCTGGCACTGCAAGGCAGGGTGAGAGTTATGATTAGACAACTGCAGAGACTAGAGCATAAAACATTCAGAAATAATTTGGCTTCCATTGGAATTTTTCAGCCTTTTGTTTGTGGACACAAAGCACATACCCAGCTTTATTCTCCGCAGCTTGAATTCATTAGCAAATTTCTCCAGTTCCCTGATTTCAGGGGAGTCCATGTCGACAGGCTCTTCAACAGACTTGCTTTTTCTGCGGAATTCCTGCTTGAAGTCCACAGTGGTGGGATCATCTGCGAGGAGGGACTGGTGCATGGGTGTGAAGCCGTGGCCCAGGGCACAGGAGCTGGCACTCAAGGCATGCTCCGGGAATTTGTAAAGGCAAGGAGTCAGGCTACCTGAGCAACACCAAAGAACCCCCTTAGTACAGTTATTCTCTGCTGCTACCAAATAAAAACCTGCCTTCATCATCTCATAATTGATGTCTGTAATATTTATTATGTAACACAAGCAAAAGTATCTGAGCGTAAGGATACCCTATGAGATACAGTCTCTCTCTTGTCCTCATACATGAAAACAGACATTGTTCCGAGCCAACCCTTTTCATAGCAAACCGCAATGCACTTAAAAAAGATGGTGAATGGTCCAAATTTAAACTGACAATAATCCAGGATCTCAGCTGGAATTAAGTGGCACCATAAGATTGATGGATCTGTGTAGTTTTGAGTCACCTAAAATGTGTCAGTCTCTACTTTCTGGTAGAGCAAATGTTTACATGTAAATACAATTTGATGCCCAGATACTACCTTGGTTTAGCTCTGGCGTAAAATTTGTTTGAGGAAAGTACACAGGAAAGAGTTCAAAGAATAAAACTTAAGCCAAACATATTCAGAATGATCTTTTGGCTTAAAAAGAAATTGTTCAACCCCCCAAAAAACTATGTCATGATAACTTTTGTTCACAAATACCAGGCTTAACAAGCAGATTCAGCTAAGTGTGAAGGCTGCTTTTTCACTAGATATATATAGAGTTAAAGAGTCTCTGACCTGAAGGGGCAAGAAAAAATCATTGGAGATATATTAACACTCTTTAGTGTATCTGAAGAAGCCAGTAAATTCCAGATTCTCAGGACATCCTTTTCAATTTTCTAAATTAAATAAAACCTTGTAGCAGAACTCAGAATTTCATTAACCTCCCACCCTTCCTCCATTTGGTTTTCTTGTCTTCACTGCTCTGATTGCTCTCACCAGCGCTGGAGGTTCTAACATCAGGATAACCACAAAAAACCTCAAATCAAACCAAACCCCCCAAAAAGACCCCACAAAACAAACAAACAAGAGAAAAAACCCACAAAAAAACCCTCCAAAAACACCAACCAAATAAAAAAAATTAAACCAAAACCAAACAAGCAAAACACCCAAATAACCAAACCAAAACAAACCAAAAAAACCCACAAACTTATTATAAGAATAAAAGACTAAAAGAGAGAATGACTTGCTTTGCAAAGTGCTGACACTATTTACCACATTGGGATGTGGCATGCTGCATGTCTGCAAGATGCGACTCTGGGAGAGACTTGCTGATAGCATCTCCGGAGTTGCAGGCTTGATGCCTAGAAAAAAAAGTAAAGGTCAAAAGAAGAAAGGAGAAAAATGAAGAGGGACTTACTTTGGAATGAACCACAACTAGCTTCTGAGCAACACTTTTTCTTTAATATCCATTACCTTTTCCCAGGGATCTGAGCAATGTCAGGCATGTTTGCAACAGACACATAAATGAACAATGAAATAGGAGCATTTGAGCATTTGAATCACAGAATTGTCGTGGTTGGAAAGGGACCTGTAAGATCATCGAGTCCAACCATCAACACAAAAAAAAAAAACCCAAACACAACCAACCACACACACTCCACCAAAAACACCCACAAAATAAAACCCCACAACCTCAGCCAGTAGAGCATGCCCTGAATTGCCACATCTACATGTTTTTTTAACACCTCCAAGGATTCAAGAATACTGTGAAAAGAGTCTACTCTCTGTCCCTAACAAGTCCCTATGCAAGTATATTAATCTATGCTGATTTAGTCTAATATTTCCTTCATTCTTAAGTGAAATAAAATGCTGAGTTTGATTTTGGACTAGCTCTGGCTCACAATTATTTCTTGGGAGTTGTGTTAATTTGGTTCATGGCATTACCTCATTGACTGCTACTTGAACTTGCATGGAATAACCGATCTTTCTTACTCAGCCTGAGACATGGAAAATTGAATTGCTAACATATAATAATGAGTGTAAAAATCCACAATCACATATATGATCTGCCTGCTGAATTCAGCTATCCTTCCATTATGCCTCTATTTTATTTATAGCTATAGTCAGAGCTGCATTATCCCAGGTACTGGTAGTACACAGGTATACCAGATGCATTACTCCTCCTTCTTCAAAAACTGATGATTACAAGGGAAAGCAGGCATAGGTGAGAAAAAAAGAGAAGCACTGTCCCAGTCCCAGAGAAATAAGATAGAGTGACACCCTGAGAGATGGAGATGTTTGGGGAAATACTGGGCATCGGCCCCTATTTTCCAAACTTGTTATTTAGTGCCTTAACCTCTTTCCTGTCCTCTTTAAGCCACTGTCTCGAATCAGTCCTTCTAAAAGAAAACTGTCCAAGATCAATATGCTAATATCTCACCCAGTTGAAGGTATGTATCTTACCTGCCATCACCCCATATGTAGACGGTTGATTTCCATAGTGACAGGAAGGCACAGAGTAATGAAGTCCTGCCAAAGTGTTTCCCAAAGTCATCATGGCAAAGCAGATACAGGAGCATGAAGGAGTTTGGAAGAAAGACAAACCAGACAGGATTGGTAAGAAAATGGGTGGGGATTCAAGACACAGCCTTTAAGTTTGGAGGCAGACAGTACCCTTGCACATGGTTTTCATGTGCATTCTGTAAACATTTAACTCTGAGCCATAACCATCAGGTTAACACTTTTGGAAGTCCAGACACTTGGCCAGGTGGTCACATATGAGATTGTCAGTATAAAGAGTGAGAAACTCTCTGAGCCAAGACCAGAAATGCTCATGCTTTGGTCTCAATGCATTAGTATAATCTATGGGCATAACCCCATTTATGTGTACTGCGGAGCAGGGAAACTACTGAACTCTCCAGAAGGCCAGTTCCTCTCCCCATCCAACTTTCACACCTCATTTAATTTAATCCTGCACTAAAAATTGCTCTATGTTCCCACAAAACTGATTTGCTTCACTATTGTGCAAACCCCACAGTGAACACAGGCACTGAGGAAGGCAATATTTTATGCATGTCTAAAGACCTGGGTTTCCAAAAGCAGCAGTTTGGGACATTTGCTTCAAAGCATCTAGAAGTCTAATTTTCTTAAGTGCCAAGTCACCAAAAAGATTTCCACGTTCTTTGGCAGGGTTGTAGGGAAACAGGATGATAGACTCTAGGCTCTTCTAAAAAGCTAGGTCTATATCAATATTTTCCATCACCAGCACCAACAAACACAATCTGTCTCTAGTGTTTTCACAGGGTTGTTTCAGATCTGTACTCAGGAATCACCAGTGCCTGAAGAATCAAACATTTTTCACTGAATGCAAAATTAGAGATACATCTCATGCATAAATAGGCACAGAAATGTATGTACTGTTCCCTCAAACAACTTCTATAAAGTATAATATTAAAGAATCATGTTTGTGAACATTCAGATATGTAAAACTGCACTTTAATGCACACATTCCGGTTGTTCAAAAGGGTATAATTAAGTAGTAATTAGAATCTCTGTTTTTTTACAACAGTAATCATAACAGAGAAATATCCTATTTAGGTATATTTATACAGATATAAAATCTACTAAAACAAACATACTTACACTAGTATAAATGCAGGTAAAATGAAGATTGCATTAATAATATGTACACGTTTAAAGAAATGCAACTTTTCTGTTTAGATAAGATCTCAGTGTTTCATGGGTTTTTTATTATTTCATAATTCACAGACTATAGATTTATGCAAAAAAAAAAAAAATCAACTTGCTGATAAAGATTTTAAATTAAATAGTGACGATGATGTCATTTAAATTAAATAATAATGATTAAAGTGTTGAGGATACTGCAGATCAACTGTATGACATGGTAT
This sequence comes from Apus apus, assembly GCF_020740795.1. NCBI lineage: Eukaryota > Metazoa > Chordata > Aves > Apodiformes > Apodidae > Apus > Apus apus. Next base: position 82,199,712 of record NC_067282.1, on the reverse strand, counting down.
AGCACTTGAAAAGAAGTAAATTCATCTCTATTTTGTGGTGAAGAGTTCATATGTGCATTTAAATGTTTACATTCAATGTAAGCCATTATTCAAAATCCTTTCAAGTCCACTTTGCGCACAAATTTTCCTTAGATGCTTTCACCAGAATGGCATTGTTTATTACAGTTTCCGAAACTATGTATGAAATTTGTAAACCTTTACTCATTATAGTTAGCACCCTCTTTCACTCCTTCTGTTCTCACAAGGTCATCTACTAGACGTGATCCTGCAAACAAAATTCAAACAATTCAAACTGCAAACCACGGTAGCTATGAAATATCAAAACAAATCTGAAGTGGACCAGCAATTGCTTTTGGCTGGCTTTCACCCTATACTTGTAATTATGAACCAGATTAATCTAGAAAATAATACTATGAGAGAGATAAATAAAATTTCCCTCATAAAAATTAAATTATCATATTTCCTACTACCACCACTAGCCAACAGATGTATTAGGACATTTCGAACCTCCTGCCTAATGTATAAGTCCCTGTTACCTATCACCAATGCTCAGTTTTCCTTACATGCTTTTTCTTCTTATTGAAATGTTTTATTAGCATTTCAGGAGTAGGTTAGTTTCTTGTTAAGAGTCCAAATAAGATTCTTACCTTAATGCAATTTCAAATAAATCAAAATTATTTCATTTTCTATCCCTGGCAGCTTTCCATCAACAATTCTTGTATTCTAGAATCCCACTCCTGCAGGTTTAAGGCTGCAAGAAAATTCTGTTTCTTTCTCAGATAATCCAGTGACTACACAGATCTAGCATTTAAATACAATTAATTGGACTCTATACACAGAAACACAAATTTCAAAAAAACAGATGAGAATTCCGCCACCAATTTGAATATCAAACTTAAATCTAAGTCATGATTCAGTATGCAATGTGCTTTGTAAAGCAATGTTTTTCCTTCCTGAAAGCATCCTCAAGTGTTACCTGGCTTGTTAAATACATTTCCTATTTAAAGTAATTAATATTATTCTAATTGTTATTACATAATAAACATGTAATTAATTTACATGACACTTGTCATACTTGTCATTGAAGACTATATAATTATAACAACAGTAACAGTGTTCAAACCTCTTCTAAGTTAATGCATCGGTATTATACTTGAGCCTAATCTTGTAACAAGCTTAGAGAAAGCTACAAATTTAGCTAAAACACAAACATTTTGGGTTTCCTGATTCACTCATCATGCAGAGTTTTGTGAAAATGCTTCTACTTTAATGTCATCCCAATCACACACAGCATTCATACCAAACACTTCAAACATTTCAGAACTCAATGAATGAGTTCAACCAAAAGCATTACAAATGAGAGTTACTGAGAGCAAGATTCTTTTTTAAAAAGTACCTGTAGACACAACATTGGTGGCATGGTTAGAAACCGGCAGGCACTCTGCAGCGCTGTGATGCATTATCAGAGGCAGAGAGGGAGAAGAGTCAGAATTCAAGGGTACAAAGGTGTCAGATGAAGCAAACGCTTGGCAAGTCATACCCTCCAGCAGGCAGAAGAGCCACTTGCCCCTGTTTCCTAACAGAACAGATCCTGTGTGATTAACAGCAGCTCAAGCTCTATTCCAGGCTTTCATCTGCATATACATATACAGGAGGGCTCCAGAGCACAGGGAGGTCGTGTGCAGGTATTTATACCACAAGGAAATCCCTTTATCCATTTTAATGTTATTTTCCCAGCAATATTGCTATAAGGCTATAAAGCCTCTTTCCTTCCCGCACAAACACAATACGTGTCCAATTAATGGGGAGAGAGGGAAGAAGAGGGAAACCAGAGACATGATTTGACAGATACTTTAAATTAGGTCTTTTGAGAAGAACAATGACAAAAAAAAAAAAAAAAAAAAAAAAAAAAAGACTATAGTCTCCAAAGTCTGTAGCAATGAGACAGGTACGTTTAATACTAAGTAGGTTTCCACAGTTAACACCTGCCCCCAAAATCTAATCTGGGCAATTGTTTGGAAGGTGACCCGGCTGAGAGCTCAATCGAAAGTCTGCAGAAGTCAAGAAGTTATAGCAAAATACTCTAAATTAACCTCATGCCCAGCAGTTGTAAAGTGATCATTTGTCTTAACATATAATAGTATAAATCAGAGATGCGTCACATGGAGCAGCTGTACCCAGAAGGAAGTTTCTGAACAGAGAGCTTTACATAAGCCTGATGTGCTAAGTGTTTACCTAGGGTAAATCTTGAAAGAGACCGTAGCATCACATAAAATTCATTCACACTTCCTACTATTAATTTATACTACAAGAGCACCTACAGCCTTATCCAGAAGGTCTTGTTTTTTATTGTGCTACACACTATGTAAAAGCTGAAATTACTTGGGAGCAGTAAAGAGCAAACAGGTTACCCTAAAAATGGTGAACATTACTGCAGTACACCACAGTCACATATTCTATGTATATACTTTAAATTTTAAAGGAAAAAATGAGACAGATGATCTATTTTATGAGGAGTTTTTTTGTGTTCTGGTTTTTGGGGGTGGTGGGATTTTTGGTGTTTTGTGAACAGAGATGTTTGGGTTCCAGTTTTTATTTATTTTATATAAAGATTATTATAATTTCTGCATGTTTGGAATTCCAAACTGGTTCAAATGTCTGAATTATGATTTTGACAGCATAGACTTCAAATACGTGATAGGGGAGCAATCACACATGTTCTTTTGCCATTTTTCATGGATTATTGCAGAAAAGTGGTAATACATTGAACCATTCTGCAGAATTCTTGATTCTATTTTTAGGTGTGTTTTGAGGATGGCTGCACCTGAAGTTGTTGAGAAATTTCAGAAGTACTGCACATGGCAAATTGCACGTGTTGTAGCAATGGTGAGGCTCTATGCTCATAACTGCTCTCCATATATGCATATTCATATTGCAAAATATACAAAAACTTTAAAATAATCCTTGTAATGTTATGGAAGATTCTACCATGAAATGAACTGCCACCTATATTACTTAGGGCTTGGTTAAATATAAATTATAGTCTGTGGATTCATAAGTGCAGTCACTAATGAATGAGAACTGAGGCTTAAACTCTGACACTTCATTCAGCTGAGGGTATATTTGGAACTCGTGTAATTCTCAGCTCAGAGCACAGCACTGAAGTAAACTAGGACAGAAGTCAACAATGATGACATTGCCTTATAACGCCTTACAGACTATCAACAGTTCTCAAATAGTATATCTTTGTTGTGGCACAAAAACCTCTGTTAACTCCAATGGCAGATGTGCAGCACACTTGGCCAGAGCGCTATACCTCATAGTAAGCACATAAACTCTTAGACAGTTGAGTGGCAATTCAATTAATATTTTAAGCATGTTAACCGCTGGTGACCTCTTCTTTCTCAGCAAGAAGCATGGTACATCCACGAAGGGCTTTTTCCCCCCTACCTACTGGGGCCTTAGAGCCGGGGGAGAAAGAGAAATACTGAAAATAACTTTACAGCTCTGTCCTTGACAATTCCTTTTTCTGAAATCCCCACCTATATTATTTATACTGCAAACTCACAGCTAGATGCAAAGAGGTTGCAGCCCAACCTCAAGTGCAAGAGGCAGCTCAACTCCAGATTTTTATTTCTCCCTGAGGCCAGGAGAATTCCCTAATTATTTTTATTTTTTTTTCCACATGCTCAAGCTTTCCAGGCCTATACAGTTCATTAGAGGAGGCTGTAGTAGGTTCATGAAGTGTGTTTACCTGCAGAAGATGGGACCAAGAGAGACTGGAAAAGTACGTGTAGTTAGCAATCTTGAGGCATTGAAATTTTCCTCAGAGTACAGTAAAAAGCTGTTCTATGACATCATCCCAGACACCACCTCAAATCAGTTTTTCATGCCATTGTTGTTTAGTGTTGTGTTTCATACTGATTAATGACTTGAGTTCTTATTTTGATGTATTTGTGCCACATTGCCTACTTCTCACTACAGGTAATCACTTATTTTTCTTTTAATTTTGATTATGACTGGGGTTTTAGTTACATTCTGTTTAAAATGAAGTTATTTGGCTGCACTATTGAGGATCCTAAATAGCCAAACTTTGTTACTAATATTAGGTATTGGCAATTTTCACATTCATCAGATACAACAATTAAGCTCATTTCTAAAGAGATAACATCTCTCCCAAAGTTTTGTTATAACCCTCTGTGGCTATTTTGCTAATCTATTACTTCTTCTATTCTGCCAAGAATCCCTTGGTGGTGAAGCCGTGGCATGCCAGCCACACTTAGCTAGTTCAGCTGGGCTTCAGACTGTGTCTTACTCAAAGTTACCCTATGACACTGTAGATAATAGTATTCTGGTCATTTAAAACTGCTTCACAAGGATCTTGCCAATATTTGCTCTTCTTATTCCAGCTTCCAGCTAGACTTGCAGTAATAAAAACTCTTCTGCTTGTTTTTGGAGGTCCTGTGCCCACATGGACCTGAGAAGCACCTTCCTTAATGCCATGCTAAAATCTCAGGAACCTGTGCCAGGTTGTTGTCCAAGGACACTCCATCCTAGCCATAAGAACATGCTAACCATAAACAAAAAGGATGACACAATGCTACTCTCCTTTGTCAAGAAGCAATCAAACTTTGGGACTGGAGAAGTCAGGTGGAACTAACAGCAGTTTCTCTCTTCTGACTATATTCTCAGAAGACCCAAGTTGTTCCAGGCTGGTAGACCACTAATGGGAAACCTGGAGTAATGGGGTTTTTTTTCGGTTGTTCAGTTGTTGGGGTTTTTGGGTGTTTTTTTGTTTTGGGTTGGGTTTTTTTAAGTCTTAATCTTACAGGGTTCTAAGGGCTACCCAAGGTTCTTTTTTTCCTCCTCATAAATCAACAGGATGTGCCAGCTTATCTACAGCCTTAGAGCTGAAATACTCTCCCCTTACTTCATTGTATAATCTAAATCTCTCCTCCCTCCAAACTGCAGTCTTTGGTCAGGTCTTCAACTAAAGGCAGGACTTTACTAATAAATCCCAATCACCATCTCAATATCCACATTCAGTGTCCCAAGTCTGGACAGCTTATGGAAGCCAAATGGATGTGTCCTTTTCTGGTGAGAGTACCTTTTGAATGAGAAAGGCTTCACTGAACATACTCAAGTGGACCAAGAACTATGCATGGAAGCTATCATCACCCAGAAAGCCCTCTCTTTTATTTCTGAATTGTTTTCTATTAGTTAAAAACAGGAGAGTAATATTCAGCTGAGGGTTTCTGTCAGCAATTTCAGACCTGCTGCCACTGACTGAAAGGGACTGTCCCTTCCCTTTATTTACAAGTGCTCTCACAAATTCAGTGGAGGTTTTCTGCCCTGAACACGGAGTCCATTCTCTGTTTAAACACTGGTACTTGCCACTGTAAAGCCCATCTCTCTCCTTCTGAATCCTCAATTGAAACTGGGCTTTTAAGTAGTTGTTAACTTCTACACACAGGGCCAGGGAAAACTAAAATTTTTAATGACTGAGCCCTTTTTCACACTGTCCTTTACTGGATAATGCTGAGCTCACTTTAATTTCTTCTCTTAATTTATCTGCAACTTTTTACATTATGTGGGAAGAATTATGCTTTTCCCCCTAAAACTGTTCTGATTGAATACTAACACACTGAACAGAACCTTCAAAAAACATTTGAGATTTTGTTTAGACAGACAAAAGTGATTTGTTTTCATGGCAGAAAGATCCCTTCACATGGCTTTCTTAGCTTAGAGATAGCCTTTCACTGTGAAATCTCAAGACTGTCTGTGAGACAGCCAGGGAAAGCACCATGCTCACAGAAGCACAGCACCTCTGTTCCCAAGAGCTGAACCTATGCTGACCAACAACATGGATTTTTCATCCTTATCTGTGCCAGCACTACAGAATTGCAAAGGAAACCAGGCACAATGTAGGTCTTGGCAGCATCATTCCTTCATTCCTTTCCTAAGTCTCCAAGATCTTATTCTAGATAAGTTACAATATAATGCTTGTTCAAATAAAGAACTTGTAGAGATGGAAGTCTCTACAAGCATAATCATTACAAAACTCCTAAGACTGAAACATATCCCACTCAAATAATCACCCATATGTACATCTGCACTCTGGAGAGAGGCAGTGTGTATACACAGATATATATATACACACATGCATCTATTCATCCCTCCTTCCCACTAATGCTTCTTAGAGAATCTCTGGTTCCTTGGGGAGTAAGCTTCACTTTTACTTTTACTGCATATGAGTTGGGGGATCTTAAACTCTTGCTGTTTCTGATATCACTACAGCTTGCATGCTGTCACCCTTGTACATTTTTGTATGTACTTGTATGTAAAAATTCCTCTGTGACATGTTTCATTTTTTATATAGAATATCTAACTTTCCAGGTTTTAATTCCATAATGTCATGGTTAGCTTTACTGAGTGGGTCAAAACAGAAAACTCTCTTCTGACTTGTTTCTATTTTGCTAGTAACTGTCTTTTTCAGATACACAATAGAACAATGAGTTGAGCACGCTCCAACTGCATTCCAGATTTCCAGAGTCCCAGCTTTCCTGGGGCTTTAAGTTGTGTTATTCTTCTATGTAGGGTATTTTTTTAATTCACCTGACACATCCTGCACTGCCCAGCAGCCACACAAAGCTGAGCAGACTGTTGAAACGGTTCTGCATGAAGTATCCAGGCTCTGCTCGCTCAGTGCTGTGTAACAAAAGCATCTGCAAAAGGTGGTGGAGGCCATTTCACGTGCACACAGACTCCAGAAGATCCTTATTGTAACAGCAAGTGCATCATTCCATGTCTCCCCATGTCAACCAGGTGGCACACTTGGGCTTCAGCTCTCAGGCAGAAATACTCGGTCATTGCTGCACAGGCTACATGGGAAAGCTGGTCTGTGAAGCCCACAGTAATGGCAGAGGTAGCTTCTCAAATACAAATGCTTGGGCTGCTCCTCAGTGTCACAAGTGCATTTTGTTTTTCAAGGACTTGCTTTCACAGAGTGAGTGGTCCCAAAGGTGTTATCAACTGGAGATGGAAATACTGAGCACCACAAAAAGGCAAGGCTGAGAGAGATTTCAGCACACCTTAGAATGTAAGCATTAAATGTGATACAACTATCATACAAAAACTGTGACCTGGATGGCAGTAAGCACTAGTGATAAAATTTCACATGCTGTGTCATTTTTGAAACAATTTAGTATTTTCAGTAGTTCACAACTTCTCTAAAGATCTGCATGTTGCTACAATACTTTCCCTTATTTTTACTATGCAGAAAGCTCTTTAACTGAAATTACTATGCTCATGCTATTGAAATACTAAAAAGACAGAGGGATATTATAGATTTATGGTTTACTTCCCATACTGTAAATGATAAAGATATCTCCAAGTACATTACACTGTGCACAGGTGAAAAGAAATATTTTTTCTTAGATGAGACATAAATTGACTAACTGTTAGCATATGCCATGGAAGGTTTCATCCACAAAGGATGAGGAGGGTGGGACAATTAAACATTTTCAAGGAAGACACTTTCCCAGGGATCAGCACAATGCAATTCACTTTTAAAAACCTATAGACGGCTTATCCAATCTTGCTGCCAAAGCCTGGTTTGTTGGAGTCTGAGTAAAAAACGTGTAATTGCATTAGAGCAAACAATAGCCTTAAATCCCAATTTAGACCAAGTGGGACTACTTGATAAAGATCATAAAGAACTCAAGATTAGTTGTTTCTCTGAACCACCTGTCCTTAACGTTAGGTCATCTCTGCAGAAAAGTGCCCCTGAACATACAGCACAGACATGATCTGTTATCTGCAGGGAAAGGTGTTGTTCCCACGGCTCTCAAAAAACAATCTGAACCTTGTTTTCAGCAGCTTCCCATACGGGGAGCATCATAAAGTATGTATAAAATTATAGATAAAATCTACAAATTTAAATACCACAGATAAACAAGTTCCACTGCTTTGCTTCATGCTCCCAGCCAGGCTGGTGCTTCTCAAAATGTTACACATTGCACATACACAGCTGGAGAGAGACCCTGACACTTCATTGTCATGGTTCAAGCTCATTCCACTGTAACTCCAGTGAAAACCAACGTAGGATCAGCCTGCAAACAGTTATGAATGGGTCCACCCAGTGAATCTATACCAGACACAATTTAGCCAAATATGTGGGAAAAAACATTATAGTTAACATTTTAAAAACATTTACAAAATACTACTACTAATAATAATAATTTCACAGTCATTAAAGGCCAGGTTTTAACTCATCTTCAGTTAATTCAGGACCCATATAACATCCTTTTCAGTGGCAAAAGTCTGTTTTTTTTCCACATAATATTTCATTTGGAAAATCTGAACTTTTCCACACAGGATAAGATTTTCATATACTCGGTTTTGAACTTAAATCCACACAGTGGTATTTCTAACAGCCTAACTTTTCAGTGAGTGCTCTTATTACTGTCCAAGAGACTTCTTTCATTTTTTCTTAGATTATTTCAGAAAAGGTGTCTTTATCACCCAAAAGCTTTTATCATGCAAACATAGGCTTTTGCTACAGTAGCCAGACCATTAATTAATTCTCAGTTTTCCCTTCCATATTACAAGACAAGCATGGCTTTCACAAAGCTTTTATAAATATCTATGTGCACTAAATACAGAGTAAATGGTACTGTCAATCTTGCGAATTCTACATGGCCTTGCAGCTTCAAAGTACTTGACTTCATTATCTAGCTACATCTAAGCTGAGTTACCAATTATGAATCAAACTTCAGCAGTCAGAAGCTATATTTCTTGATATTTTCAGATTCAAGTGTGTTCAACTACAAAAAACTACTTTCAAGAGATTAGATAATTTATTCACACCATATAATATATCTTTACTGAAACTCAGTTAAAACAAACAACAAGAAAATCAGAGTAGCTTCCTAAGGATCAAACATTGTAAAGCAGTATCACCTGCTAAGACTTTGATTTCACAATACTTTCTTAAGAACAGAAAAGCAACCCACATGGTAGCTGGGCAAAAAGTAATTTTTAGATATGTTTGTGGTTTTTTGCCTGCTAAATGGTAACATGAAATATTTGGAAAACTCTAACATTTAAAAGTTACTATAGCACAGAAATTAGTTACATTCATTTGTACTCTAAAGATCCCTTCACATTCCCCAAAACATTGCAGACATGTGCATCCCCTACTTCTCAGTTTATACTTTCATTAGCAAAATCGTTTCTCTCCAAATGCAGTTAATAAAAAAAAAAATTAAAAATCATGTTTATTGAAGAAAATAAATTTAAAAAGAATGGAAGGAAGGAGAATTGACTGGCTCCAGGTCTGAAATGCTACGGAAATGCCCCAGCAAAATAATAAAGAGTGAGTGTAAGCACACAAAGATGAAGAAAGTACAGAAGAAGAATCAGAACTAAGATAGAGAGACTGCCAGGGTAAAGCTGCTATCCCAGATCCATGAGATCTTAAAGCTCTCCCCAGAAAATGCCTTGGAACCACCCAAATTCACCATCCATGTAGCTATTGACCTAATACTGAAATTCATCAACATGAGGTATAGCCACAGACCACATGACCTAATCTCTGCAGTTTAGCTGTGAATTAGTCCATTTACTATCAACGATGACAAGAGCTGTTAGAACAGCCAGAATCTGACTGAGAGTACAAACTTTCCCCCCTCCAAAGTGCAAAAATTCACCAATCTTTTTCTCAGAAACTAGGTTTATATAATTAAGCAATTGTATCAAACAATGACAATTAACAAACTTCCAAGTATTTTTCTTCAAAGTATCTTTTCTCCAAAAGCAATTTTTTTTCCTTCCCAGTGAGGGCACTGAATACTAGCCTCAATATCTTTTGAAAGGATTTCAGAAATTTTCTTCTATACGTCAAAAATCCTGAAAGGATCAGAGTACATTTAAAGGCTCAAAATGTTCTTCTGTAGCTTGTTCATCACAGTAAGATACCTTAGGCATTACAGTCTATGCCTTCTTTGAGCAACATACACCTTCTGTGTTTTCCTGGGAATATGAATTTAATGATCTATGTTTAGCCCCATCTCCACCTCTTGGCAGAACACGGGAAAATCCTCACGAGCATCTTAATGCCATTCATGCCACATGGTGAAAGAAAGTGTTTTACCACATTTTCTTTATGTGACCTCATCTCCGACTCTTTACAATTAACTTAATTGGAAGGACATCAAAGACACTTTGGTAGTCTAGACGCTTACTATAAGCTGCCAGCAATTTCACATGGTTCACAGACAGAGGCAAACATGTGCCTCATACGCCCAGGCCTCTCAGGAGAAGTGTGAGAGGTGTGCAAGAGGTAACTATCGAAATCACATTCTAGGACACTGATTCATACTTTTGCCCATTGCTCAACTTCATTGGAAACTTGGGACAAGGATAAGTTATGTCTCAAGGGAAATGTACTGAATTCTCTTTTTTTTTTTTTTTTCCTCCTTCTCCTTCTGGCATAACAAGTACCTACTGACGTACTCACCTGCCTCCTCTCTCATTACATGGCACGGGAAAGAGGAACAGGTTGATATATTGACAATTATATTTGGATATCTGACCAGCAGAGCTGATGATCAATTTCCACTTGTAAAGCTGTTCCAAAACTATAGGCAAACTCTTAAGTTTGAAGAATTTTTGCATAAAATAAATGAAGAAAATATATATACATGGAAAGTAATTCAGAATTTCAGAAACTATACCAAAGTTCTTACCTAATGCTCTGGGCATCTTTGATGAATCTTCATAAATTCAATGTTTTTGTTTGGTTGTTTTGTTTGTTGCTTTTTTTCCCTTTTTTTCCTTCTAATCATCTGAGGTTGTTTTAGATAAAATATTCAAAGATTTTTGATCTGCAGTATTACCAGTACTGTTTAATGCAGATAGTACACATATCTTATACAGAATAAATAGCGGGAGGAAAGCTTTCCAGACAAATTGCAACTTCAGACATTCACTCTTTTAGGATTCATCCAAATTTGTGATGATTTATAGGATTGCAATGTCACTGAGTAAGATTTACAGTAGTAAAGGCACAAGATAAATCTGTGAATTTTTCTGAAGTTATTTTGAATCTTTTGAGGTTGCTGCCTTTTATTTTTTTTAACAGTTTTAATAGTTCAGATCAGAGCTTATACAATTATATTCTGCTCTTTCTTACAAAGACAACTGTAACATTCATACCTCATCCTGAAAATTTACCTATATTCATCTGGGTTCAGTCTAATTAAAATGACAGCAACAAACAAGGAAAAAAAACAAAGAGCCCTAAAACCAGACCCTGAAATACATTCAAAATACTAGGGTCAGACTTTTATATCCTCACTGAGCAGTACCTTTAGCAGTAAACAGTCCCAAAATACTTCAAAAACACTACTCAGTACATCTGGTAATATCTGGGCTAAATGGGATTTTCTAATTTGATAAAATGATTAGTGATGAGAACTCAATACATGGGGCTAAGTGATAAAATAATACTGCTTTCTTTCATTATCAGTGGAAAATAAAGGTCATCAGCTTGTTACAAAGATCAAGACCTAAAAGAGACTATTATATGAGCTCCCATAAAACCCTACTCATCTCTATTCATACCTGAACTTTGCCTGCACATGCTGCATTGATGAATATTAGTGTATTAGACAGACAAACATCATCAGCTCAACACGGTCAGTAGTTTTGAGTTTCATGACCAAACAAAACATCTTGCGAGCAAAGTGATTTCATTAGCATATTCAACCACTTACTGGCTCAATCTGAGGGTCATTTGAAACTCTTTGAAATAGGAGACAATCTGAATTCTTAAATCTCACACAACATTTAAAATGCATTATTCTTTAGGAAAGTATTTCATAACTCTCACTAAAAATTTAATCCACACAACTTGATTAATCATCACCAGGCAATATTAAACATGAAAATGCACCTTCTCAGTAAAAGAATAATCATCATAGTATCTCACCACTTTGCCCTTCAATATTTCCTTGTCTGAAGGCCTTGTTGTTGTCCCCAAAAGTATTATTTCCATTGTATGGGTGAGAAAAATTACTTGTTAAATATCTTTCCTAAAAGAATACAAAATCTGTGGCCATCCTAGGTGTAGCAAAAAGATCTATCAATGACATTTTGATCAATGCTTCACTTATAAAACTATACAGTTTTAAAATAAATTCCTGTGCCACAGGGAAAAGCCTGAAGTGTCTCACTAGGTGGACATAATGACTTAAAATTCCACTTGCGCTTTCTGGGATGTGTCCAAGGGCGTATTTGCCCAGTCTTCAAATTCCAAAGCTGTTGTCCAAGATCTGAGCTGATTCAGTCTCAATGCAAATAGACAGCTGAGAGGCCATCTTCTCATTTCAACTATAAGCAGGGTATAAGAATTATAATAACCCCCATTATAAGAATGGGGGTTAGGGAGAGGAGGCTTTCTATTTTTTTTAAAAGTGAGAAGGAAGCTTATCTTGTTCATATACACACCTTCTTAAAATCTTACTCAGTATGTGTTCTTTCTCCCCAGAGCAAGTATTTTAATGCTTCTCACTGTAAGTGTATCTACAGATCTTTCACAACACCACTGCTCTGCTAACTAGGGCCTTGTTATCCTTTTAAAATATCCTACCACACTGGTACTGCCCTTACGGAAACCATGCTGGGAGGCAGGCACAACAGGGCTTGGAAATTTCCTTTTAAATCACAGCACTACATTTTAATCTGACAGAGTACACATGTAACACATGGTGCGAGGCTTCTTACTGTACCAGCAGGTGTGTTGGCCTGAATATTTAGATAAAATACCATGCCGTTTGCCAGGTGTTACAACAAACAAGTACAATTTAATCATGTATGTGAGAGGTGGGAAGCAGAAGAAGGGAGCCATTCTTCTTCTTTAAAGAGATTCACCCCAGACAAATGAAATTCTAAAATTAGCTCAACAGCATTTAGACCTTTGAAATCCTCTCTTTCTTCCCATGCAAGGAGGCCATATGGGGAGAGCAGTTGTAGGCTGTAGGTAGGGAGCATGATGCTCAGCTCAGTGGCTCAAATATGGGTGACCTCCTCTGCTTTACCTGCCAAGTCATTCCCATCTTGGGACTGCACAGCATCTCAGGATTTAGGCTTTTAAGGAACTGTCCATTAGAACACACTTGCAAAAGATGCACGAAGTCACAGAACTCTCATAGTACAGAGCCAAATACACACATCCTAAAGACTTCAAACATTATTTTTCTTGGCACACTCCCTCCTTTGATGGGAGGGATTTTACCACAGGAAAATTCCACCATTCACCATTGCAGCCTGCCCTGCATAGCTAAGGGTAGGGAAGGACCAGACTGCACAAGCTGACCACCATTCCCTACACCTTCTACACCATTCACCATGATATTGCAGTGGATGAGGGGCAATATAGAATTTATTGCAGGGAAGGCATAAACCAGTCCCTGCAGTAACTTAACACCAAGAAACACAACTAACATTCTTCATAAGTCACTGTCAAACTATTTGGTTTCTTTTGGATCATAACAATCCGTGTGTGATGCTGCGTAAGAAGTCAGTAATACAAAGGATTCAGTGCAGACTACGTACTCCGAAAGTGTTACACAAAAGGAAATACTAACCTTTCCTACATGCGCTACCTGGACAAAAGGTGTGAATATACAGAAGTAAAATAAACTCTTTTATCTATATAACACAGCCTAGGAAGATCACTAACACATCCCCTTCCTGTTCACCCTCTCTGGTTCAGATCAGTATGAATGAGAAACAAAGGGGAAGCAACCACAGGGAGGTGGTTTGCAAACAGCATCTTTGAGTTCAGCATGGTCTTCAGGTCCATACTGATAATGGTGCCATATCCCCACCACTGCACTACAAAACATATTTGCAGTTGTGGACATCAACAGTCCAAGTGAAGAAAAAACCACAAAAACAAAAAGGAAAAGGCCACTTTTACCAACTTTTGTATAACACAATCCATTATAAACCACAAGAAAAAAACCAAGCATCTATGTGAAATACGTTACTCAGTAAAACAATCTAATTGAGTGCATATCAACTAGAGGTTTTTAGTTGAGCAAATAGATAAGGAAATTTTTCACTTTTCTTTCACCTTGTTACTTCTTTTTGCGGTTTCCTCCTCTTTTCAGACCCTGCTTTCCCCCTCTAGCTTGGAACTGGTTATAGTTCCCTTTTCTAAGCTCCCTTCAACTACTCAGTTGACTCCACACATGGTGCAAAAATCACTTGCATCACAGGACACCACCTTTGTCTTGTTGTCCAGTGAAACTTAAAACTAAAAGCTGAAAAAAAGAATACACAAGATACTAAAAAAAGAGCTGACATGTCCAAAAGAAAGCCAGTTTTAGCAAAGTTGTTAGGTACAGTCTAACCTTTTTATGTTTAACTGGAAGCAAATTTGAGTGGTACATTATTGTTTCCTCAACGAAAATAAGAAAGTAAAAACCATACCAGCAAATCCCTTGTCACAAAACCATAGTAAAGGTGAAAACCATCACGGTTTTCTCTGACAGGTAGCATTTACCAGACGCCGTTCATAGTAATATGACCATATTCCAATCACTTTTCTTTAACATTAGTTTTATACACAGTAAGTTGATTTCTTCCAGAACTTCCCTTTGTATTGTCTCAGGCTGACTAAAGAGCTACCTCCCCTATAGGAAAGAGACTTCATTAGATCTGTATAATCCCCATCTCTGGATTTTCAGTCTTATTGGAGGGTTTGCCTCCCCTCTCCCCCCATTTGCAACATGCACCCCAACAAAGAGCAAAAGGAATACAAAATCAATTCACTTGTCTCTATCCAGGCACACTGAAAGCACAATGACTTTTCCAAACACCCAGAAAAAAATACATCTGATTTTTTTAACATCCCCATGTTGATGTGATTCACAGCTATTGTTATTTATTCTGCTATAGAGCTTTCATGCAGATCATCAACCGAGCAATCTGAATGATGAATTAAGTCCATATGATGAAATTCAACCACTCTCAGTGACTGTTTTATGCTAGTCTGAAACAAATTACCTTTGACTTCACAAAAGCATTCACAGAGAAATATAACTAAGAAATACGGCACTACAGAAAAAAACATATGTTGCTAGTAAAGCCTAAGATAACTTATTGTCTCCACATAGCAAATGCGGTACCTGAGCAGAAGATTTCCACAAAGCCATCTCTTAATCTTTTTCTTAATCCAGCACTCAGACTCATCTTCATGTTTGCAAAACATAACCACTTGCTCTTTTTCCCAAAACTGTTGAAAGCACATCCATATCATCTACAGGATATTCTTCTATATGAATAGCATGATGTATTCCCAACAGCAAGCCATTTCTCAAGAGGCAACAAATTTATATAGAGAATAAATAAATTTATAAAATGAATACTTCATATCTAAAGAGAGAACTAATTGATATTACTAAGTGCCTCCACCTGTCAGAGGATTTTATTAATAGCTTAGTTTTAAATAATCATTCTTATGTAAAGATTGCTTATTTAAATCTTCACTATTTGTTCAATGGTTAAGAATTATATAAACCAGTAAAATACCACATTAGGTGATGCCTGTTTCAAAAGTATCACCTTTGTAGCAAAAGATACTAAAGCGGTGATAGAAAGGAGATATATCTTGACACTAAACTACTTGCCATAAAAGAGGTAGGCAAGACTTCATTTTAGTGTGAGTTTGGATTTAAAGATATGAATAATCCAGTATGATTTTCCATGTTTTACATTAAACCACATGTTAAAAATAAGGGTACTATTCTAATAATCGTTTTGGCTTTGCTCTCACTGCGGACCTGTCAACTCCTAGAAGGTAACTTCTGCAAGATCAGAATTTTTCCGTGATCAAAAATCATCTTGTAAGCATAGGAAATTCATAGGCAAAAATGATAAAGGTTTACAGTATCTATTTGTTTATATACAAATACATAGGCATACTTCACAGCTTTGCTTTTGACAGAGAAATGGAGCTGATTGTGTGCTTATGTCATGAAAACAGCTGAAACAAAGAAACTTTAATATCCATACAGCCTCTTTCAAAATTAAGAGATTTGTTAGTTCCATGAAATGACACTCTGACTTAATATTTTAATAATTTTCATTAATCTTAGCCACTCTGAGAAAAGCTAAATAAACAAAAATATCAGCAAAAATGACATAGTAGAAGTAACAAAAGAAATGTTTTAACACATTTTCATTCGTATCATTAAGTACACATCTGAAAAGTATTGAGAGCACTGAGATACCAGGGCATGTGAGGCCAGCACAATAACTGGTACAGAAAATAAATATCCATTTGTAGTTAACTGCCACACAAGTCTCTTTTTTTACTGTTCTTACACAAATGCAAATTAAATCTGGAATACTATTCAAAATAATTATTTTCAATACCATTTTCAGAGAAAATATTGTTGAAATCTTCCATTTTTAAAGTTTGCCACACTTTAGGAAGTGGGGATTTCAGAATTTCTGTTCCAAACTTCAAGCATCCCCAAACACCATTTTGCATAAAGTTTGCTTTTGTCAAGTTAACACTGAAATCTGTATATAACAAGGAAAGAATTACCCTCCCTTTCCTTAATTGGATAAAAGTGAATTATGTGAAAGCTGGACTACAAGTCTGTTCAAACATATCAGCTAGTTCCACTTTCCTCAGCTGTCAACCTGAATTCCTACAGAGAGTAAAATTTTAATAAAGGCCAACTTATAAAAAAACCCACATTATGCCAATTTTTGAGCATTTGTCTATTTTTTGAGAATGTCTAAGTATGACAACCTTCTTTTAACTGAAATTTGAAAAGCAAAAAGTGATATAAGAATATGTACATAAATGTGGATTTAAGCCAATGGTTTTTGCATTTTCTCGTAGTGAGAGCTATTGCATACTTTAAATACAATATCTCAAAATATACTTTAAAAATCACCAAAGGTTGAGGTTCAGTGTGATCTCTAAGTATAACCTTTGAATGAAATTCACTAAGGAAAAAAGGTTATTTGTGTAATATACAGAATTTCCT
Source organism: Apus apus (assembly GCF_020740795.1). Lineage (NCBI taxonomy): Eukaryota > Metazoa > Chordata > Aves > Apodiformes > Apodidae > Apus > Apus apus. Next base: position 82,182,640 of record NC_067282.1, on the reverse strand, counting down.
TAGCAACTGGTTTACCACAGAATGAAATCTCACAAATCTCACTAAGTATACTCAGTACCTATCTACTTTCAGTTTTCCAATGTAAACCACACATGTATTTAAACTCTCCGTTAGCACCTCAGAATTACTCTTCCATGGCTTAAATAGTTGCAAGATTTTTTTTTTTTTTTTTTTTTTTAATGAACTAGTGATCAACGTTTTGATGATTAACAACACCAGTCAGCCACAGTGGTCAATAAAATGAAGGAAGATATTCAGATACTGCAGTATTAAGATCATTACTTGAGAGAGTATAGACTTGTGGACACATGTAACAGATAAACTCACATCAAATACTTAGAAAAAACTTCGGTAATTAGGGTTAAATTAATAAAACCAAATTCCTTGGCTTTTTTTTTTCTTTAGTAATTGAAAAATGAAGGAGGGACAAAATGGATTTTAGATTCATCTTTCATAAAAAGAAGTAGCTGGCAGTATTCAGAATGCCTTGAATGCCAGATTTTACAACCCAGAATCCTTTCTATAGAAAAAATAGTGTAAAAATGAATCGGATGTTACAAAGACATCAGTTATGAAAAGTTGTGTACTCATGCACACGTGCACACACACTAATCTCCTCTATATTTGTACTCTTTCCATAGCATTGGCTTGAATTTTTGGCACATTGAAAATCAAAAGTAAGGGACCTTTGTTTCAGCAGGCATTTTGTATCTATATTCAAACTAAAGCACAGTGCATAAATTAACCCCCTCATAATCAATCCAATGTTCGATTCCATGTAGTCTTCATTTAGTTTTTCTATAGAGGGCCAGATATACTACCCCCCAGAGATTTTAGGTGTACATTTGCACCATTTCTCTTCTCATTTTAGAACAATAGGGGATAAAATAGAGTGACAAGGTTTAGTTCTCAAACTCAATCAGATACCATAAAAATTATAGGCTAGTCTCATTGTCTTCTCTTTTATGTTAGTGTAATACTTCAGGCAGAAGCAAGAAATTCTTTGTGATGTGCTGTACTGACACCTACCCACTCCACAACTTGAGGAACTGTTACCCTAGATTTGTTACAAGCTCCTCTACAGAATTTAGGTCAGGATTCACAAAATAATGAGTGTTAGTCAGAAATGGAAACTCAGATCACCCAACTCTTATCCTCTTGCTTTAGCAAGTGTCGCATACCTTTTCTTTCCCAACATCATACATACTTAAGCTAGTCTTATCTAAATACCTCTCTCATAACATGCTATTCCACTTCTTAGAAAGTAGAGCTACAAACTAATGGCACAAGTGAAGATGCCTATTGACATAGCTCAAGTTCACCTCCTTCAACAGGGACCACTCATGATTTGGACCTCACTCCTGACAGCAGAGACATGCATAAAGCTGCACGTCACTATTGAGTAAGACTAAACCATGTTCTTGTGCAGTGCTGTTTACCACAGTGGGCTTTGCCATCCTAAACAAGTAAGGGATGGTCTCTGTTAATTTTTTTGGATCGTAGGGTGAAAAGACTTGATCTTAAATTCAAGTGGGTTGCTATCTAAGAAAGATAAAGAAATGTTACCCTTTACTCCTACCTATTGATCCAGGACCACTGGTAACATGCATGCCTGGAGCAGGTGATTTGTTCTGAAAGCTAAGAAATTGGTAGTTGTTCCACCATACCCCAAGGGCAGCTCCAGACCCACGAGCAAACTGCTGAGAGCATCAGCTTTCTGGATTCTGCAGTCTCACTCACTGCACTGTAGCCTTTAAAATTGGGTCATTTATATTCAGGGATTAGAGGCCTGGGACTTAAGTCTGAGGATGACTGTATTTTACTGGTGAGCAACAGTTCTTAGGGGGACACCAAGACATAATCTTTGAAAGCTTTGGGCTTACAGTGGTAGTTATTTGGACTGCTTTTAAAAAGTATCTCATCTGCATTTAGTGAAGGAGAGGGAGATTTGCCAATTAAAACACAAGTGCAAGAGCATAATGTTCTCCTGTGACCAGCAAGAAGGTTTTCCTTACACCTTTCTTTCAATTCTCCTCTTCCTCAATCAAATAGCATATTCAGTATCTATCCAAAGTCAGTGCCATGTATCAGACCTGAAACGTTCTGTAGTCAGACATGTTCCTCCGTTGCAAAGCAGTGAGGAGTGTAAGGGGTCTATGGTCTCTGCTGAAGCACCGGCCACTGTGACAAATGTTACTGTAGCTTGATGCAGTTGCATTAACATCAAGCCTCTGACCTCCAGTTCTGCTGGGGCTATGCCCAGTTCTGTGTGCAGTTTCTCACATGCACCTCCATTTTATTCTGGGCAGAACAGTAATCTTTGTGGCATTGGCTATATTGTAAAATAATAAAGATATTCAAGAAAAAAAAAAAATTAACCTTAAGTTCAGAGTAAATTTTCTTGCATACTAATGAATCAACTTGTTTTGCTTACCATAAGATCTACTGGTTACAAGCAAACCAAAACCAGTATCCACTTAGGCACACATGACATCTGCAAAGTCAAATACTCAAAATGCAGATATCTCAAAACTAATTATACCTTCACCCAACTACTTCAAAATGAACATGTCCTGAATAAGACTTTAGTGGCATTAACATTCGTAGGCTTCACTACTGTCGGTTCTTTATACATTTAAACCCTTTTTGACTTATCTTCTCCAGTCTGCCCCTGTGTCATATTATTCAGAATACCTGTGGCTCTTCATCTGCTGCACTCACTTCATTCTCTTCAAGAAGATTCATCAATATTCATTATTTCATCCTTTTAATCTCCAGAAAATGTTTGCTGGTTTGGAGCAAACTAGTTTTGCAGTGCTATTTCATTGACCAAACACAGACCAGCTTTCAAAGATATGTTAAAACACATCTCTCTGACAAAATAAAATCCAGATTCCAAGTTTTAATCTTGGGGACAAAAATAGAAGGAATTCAAGATAGAGATTTTTTGCTTAATTTGTTTTTTTGTTTGTTTGTTTTCAAACACAATCATTGCTCTTCTCTTACAATAAGGTGAAGTGGTGAAAGTGTCCATAAAAATTATTTTGAGACTTCCACTATGCATGAAAAATTTCATCCTGAATTGTCAAATCCTGACAGTTATAAATAACTACAAGCAAAATACTGTAAGACAAAGGGCTAGACAGCCTTAAAAATAGGAAACCCTAGCTATAACTCAACTGATTTTTTTCATCAGGGGAGAGAAGTCAAAACCAACCCTTTCACAAATTAGAGGAAGGATTATTATGATTATGATTATTATGATAATAGTAATAATAGTTATTATTGTTATTATTAGAATAATCATAATAATTAAAAAAATGCAGAGGGAACCCCATGTCCTCCCTCTCCCTGTAGCTATACAGAGAAGGGAGGAGGGAAAGCAGGTCCCATTGCAGAACCCTCATGAGCCTAAATGCTCAGATACTTCTGAAAATTATTTTTGTGCCTGTTAGGGGTAAATGACAGGCAGCTACAATGGTGTGGAACAGGACCAGGCAGCACATGGTCTTCAATAAGACCGCTCTGCTATGGCAAGTCCACTTCAAGCATTTGACCTGCAGGTCCTTACACAAGTTGTTTGAATTGTCTCCCCTTTCCTGCAGTTGCCAGAAGAGGTCTCAGACTTCACCTGTACACAGCTCCTGCTTCACAAGTCATCAAATCTCTGCTCAAGCAGAAAATGGCACACACTCCACAGGGTTTTAAATTATTAACTGCCAGGAGATAGCTGATAATTATTGTACTGTGCAAAAGTACACGTTCTGCAGAAAACAATGAGATTAGTTCCTGAAAAGGGCTGGCAACCCTAAGCTGATCCATGTCGTCCAGCAGCTGTCAGCACAGAGCTGCAGCACACACCAGCAGCAATTCCCGTGGGGTCCTTACACCTTTCTGAGAAAATAACCCCCCTGGCACATTTGCTACACATCTCTGAATTCAAACAGCAGAGATGCAAGTTTTAATACCATGTGGTGCATAAGATCTTCAAGCTAGCAGAGGCTGTGTACTCAGAGGGAGCCAGCAGAGCAAGAGTATGTTCCAAGGGCAGCTACTACAGTAGCACTACTAATGTGACAACTAGCAAATCACCACAAGTTGTGTGCTTAAGCTTGAGACAAAACCAACAGTGGTCACACTTAGCTCTGGAAGGAAATTCAGAGCATGTACCTCCTAATGACATCTCAGTCATGCTCTGGAGGATGTTATTTTGAAAACCTGAAAAATTAACAAGAAAGGCATCTTCCTTGGGCAAAACAGAAGTTGTGCAATATATGGTTTCTTTGCATGTGAATTCAACTTTGGGCACAAAAAACGCTCTTTTGTCCTGACCAGTTTTTGAAACGCACTTTCAGATGTGTTCTCCAAGGCTGCTGTAGGCAATTTGAAATTCTTAACAGGGCCACAAAATTCAGGTCCTCTTGTTGCCTTTAAAAGCTCCATTGTCACAGTGGTTGAAAACAAACCACAACAAATAAGAACTGGATCTCGGCAATGTACAGGATAACTTCAGCATTGCTCCTTCAGCATTGCTCTTTGAATATTTCGAGATTTGGATAATCTGTAATAATAATTTAAAAAGCAGTAAAACTACACAAATTGTATTTGAGAAACACAATAACTATAGCCACACTCAAAACAATTTTCCAAGGAAATAAAAGGAGATATTTTAATAAGAAGGGTGGAGTAGAATAAAATAATAATAATAAAAAAAATACTTTGTAGCTCATTTGTACTGCTGTCTTTTTCCAGAAAGAGAAAACAAGCTATGCAGCATTTTTACCAGCAGGTGGCAACCTCAAACAGGCAGCAAAACACTGCAGACTGCTCCAGGGGCACACGCCGTTTTACACGGTCACGTTCAGAAAGCAGCCATAGCTCTAAAGCATCGCATTCCCCATGTGATTACATTTACTGCGCTACGACTTTGCTGCTTTCCCGTCTCCCCGGGCTTTCTCCTCGGGAAAACATAATAACATGAAAAATACCAAAATACACACACAGAAAAAACCCCCCAAAAAACAAGCAACAAAAAAACCCCCAAAGCAAGAGCTAACAAACAAGTAGCTTAGGTTCTCAGTGAAGCAAGACATCTGTGCACATCTGTTTGCACATCATTTCTCTCTCAGTAATACGTATTTATCCAGATGTGACGACAAAATTAAAGCAGCTGAGCACAGAGCTCAGTCTATCAATTCACACCGGACCCTGGCAGGTTCATTCAGGTCTCAGAGTTTCGAGTGTCAGATAAGATCAGTACTTCAGCAGACACCATTTTGGCTTTGCCCAGAGCCCTTTGATGCTTCCTAGTCCACAGCCTCCAGAACAGGCAAGAGTTTTACCAATGCCCACCAACCAGAGAGGCAAAACCATCACCTCCAAATCCATCTAGCTCTAAAATATCTCCAGGACTCAAGATATTTTTTTCTTAATTTTTTTTTTTTTTCAAATAAACAAATCAACCAACCAACCAAAAAAACGCAAACTCCTACAATAAAAAAACACAAACACAAAACAAAACAAACAAACAAAAAACAACCAACAAAAAAAAAACCAACAAAACAAAACACAACAACAAAACCAAAACCAAACCCTGTCAGACTGTAAGAAAGTTACAAATCCAGAGAATCAGTGGGAAATCTCATTGCCACTAGAGCTTGCTCATCTTTAATTCTCTGGCTAGTGTTGGGTGCGTACTTCAGGGTGGAAGGAAGTACATAAAAGAGTCCAATGTTAAAGTTCAAAGAGTCAAGAAAAGAAACAAAATTGTGTTTGTGTCCAAAGTGGGATTAATTTTTCCATTTATTTCCAAGGCTGACTTATTTTGCTTGATAAATTTATAGCTAAATTATCAGCAGCTGAGCCTGTCATCTTAGACCCTCTTCATAATCAAGAGTGAGAAATAACTACTTTAGAGCCCAATTATCTGATGTTTTAGATTACTTTTCATCCCAGATGAGATGAATAGCAACAAGAAGTGCCTGTTTCTCTCCATTGGCCATAAAGCAGATCCAGGACAAACAGGTCAGAGATAATATGCCTACATACACATTTGCTGAGTGAAACCTTCCCTCCGCCAGAGTTCTCAGAAGCTATTGTAACTCCTCTGCACCATTAACATCATTAGTTCAGAAGCAACTCAGCCACATGCCTATAAAATGTTTCTCCACCTCCCCAGAAAAAGAAGCATCTTTCAGATAAGGTTTTAAGAGGTGCAGTGTTACAAGGAGAGGCATGTGAAAACACCATCTGTATTTTTAAAGCAAGAAAGTGTGAACCTAATGCTACTTTTTGGGACACGTACATGGTGTTTCAGGAAGCTACTCAAGGTATACCAGTGTACTGTTGGTCAACTGTCACAGGTTACAATATGCCTGAAGAGGCCCAGGACTGTTTTCCATAATTTTATTCTGTCAGAGGTATCTCTTGCAGGTGGAGATTTCTCTCCTATCCCCAGAGTACCTGATTTGTCTTGAGAGCTTTTCCATGAAATCTTCATGTGCACTAAAAGGTTATTTATACAAATACACAGTGCATTAAGACAGTAGGTCCTTATCCCTTTTTTACCAACTTCCCTCATGGTTACTCTAAGTGCCAACAGTGACTCACGGCTGCAACTTTTGAAGGGCTAATAGTGCAGAGGAACATACGGTGCAACACTATTTTATCTGTGCAATTGAAGTATCATCTCAGCAGGGGCAAAACAAGGGTGACATGTCAAGGGAACCAATATTCAGACTTCAGTGTGACAGACTGTTGAAGAAGCAGGACTGCCCATGTACAGAGGTCAGGTGCTCCAAGGAATAAAACTTCTCTCCACCAATCTTAAGCCATTTTCCCCTCCATCAAATACATTTAATGCTTTCATACACTGGTTTAAATTATGAGTGATTCCTGGCAAACAGGCAAATCTCGACACTTTATATGGAGTACCTAATTGCAATAAAAACCAGTTTAATTATGTAGCCACCTCTTGAGAGAATAGGTTAACTCTGGTGAGAATTGCCATCTGTATAAGCCAAGGTCAATAAATTAAGTTGACCACCTCAGCAAAGCTGAGAGAATTAGCCTCTAAGCATTTAATTTAATACTTTGATAGAAGTGTCTCATGCACATATTTAGGGTAAAAAGTAGTGAAAGAATGGGACAAACTGATTTTTCTCATGGCCTAAGTTCTTAGCCTTTGAGGATGTTCTGAATACAAAAGGTTCAATCCTCCAAAGTCTTAAATATCATCAGTGGTCTCAAAGCTATATTTACTTGGTGCCTTCCAGAACTAAGTCATTATTGCTCTCACAAAAGTATATTGGTCACCGAGAAGAAAAGTATCTTCATTCATGATGTTTAGCTAATTACATTCACTTCTCTTTCATTGACCATAACCTGACAAAACTGTGGGAAAAGTTTAATACATCTCAATCCTATCACAATTACAACCCTTTGTCCATTCAGTTTTCAATACAGTATTTATTCTAATCACAGTAGCACCTAGCAACATCTTATTGAGATGAGCTAAGCACCCTGTAAACACTTGATCCAAGTCAGTCCCAGCTCTATTGCAGTCAGGGACATTCCCAGTAATTGTTACTGAAAGTCTTGTCTACTGTGCTAGAATCATCACTTCAAGGTAGAAGTCCCAGAGAACAATCTGCACATGGTGCTTATGCTCTCCTCCTAAGCAGTGTGTGTCTGTAAGTCCATCCTCAGTGCAGCTAACTTAGCCAAATTTTTGCTGGCTCTAGCTTTTCCTTTAGGTTCAATTGGTGAACGGAAATTGTTATATGTAGTATCTTCCACATTTGCTGCCTAGAAAGGTATGAGGGAGAGAGTAATAAAAGATACTTCTGCTAGGGAGCTGTACAATTGTACATTCTCCCTTATAGATATTTAGCAAGGCCTTTAGCCATAACCAGTGAGATTTTCCAAACAACTGTTGGCAGGCAGGATTCTGGCTCCCCATCAGATTTCTGCACAGACCATCATTTCACGTGCTGCCACTGTGCATGCTCATTTTGTGAGGAATCAAATGCTTTAGAACTAGCCAAGTCTTGGAAGTGTCAGTGAACCTTTCAAAAGACTTCTGATATTGAAGAGTCAAAGGCAAGGAGAGCATGGTATTTTTCACATTGTACTGTTCCTCACTGTCTAAAAGAATCAAGACAGCTGTTATAAACATCAACAAGCACTGGTCAGCACTGATTGTTCTACAGATCGATGGCAGAAAGAGAATTTTAAATACTCAATAAAACTTAATTATGGCCAAAAAGGGGGCACTATATCACTACAGTGATCACTATAGCAGTACTTCCAAACTATGTTCAATGCAAACTGCAATAATCGCAGTACCACTTTACTAAATTCATGCTAAATCAATGTCTTATTTTAAGGGTCAGTAATAATGTTCAAGACAACTAGATACCTTCTTGATTCTGTTACGAGACTAAGCTCTCCGTGCCACTGTTCCCTACATAAACCTCCAGCATTGAAAGAGAACAAAGATCAGTGTGTGCTAGTTTGTGGGGGAAAAGTCCAAGAATTTCATTTACTGCCCTCTCTTTAAAGGAATCTGTACACTCTCACATCAGTTATGAACCATCCTCTGATCACACAGACCTTCCTGCAGCTGCTTCCAGCATACACACAGCTGCTTACCAGGTTAAATTGCAAATGTCCTGTTGTCTTTTATGTGGAAAAAAAGAGCTGTTTTGGTGAATCATGACATTCATGGCAAGATATGAAGAAGGACTTCACAAATAAGTGGAAACCTCTTTATTGTTAACAGATCTGTTTTCCGACTCTTAATACATCCCTGTCTTCATGTCTGCCTGTCTGTGGCAGAAAACTGGGTGATAGCAGCTAAGTATCTGCGCACAGATACACAAAGAGGGTACACAAAGCACAGTTTCAAAACAATGAGCAGCAATTTCACTGCTTGATTCTTATGACAGTGGCTGTAACCCAAAAGTCTAAATATCCCTGTTATATATTAGGGGGAAAAAAAAAAAGAAAAGAAAAAAAAAGAAAAGAAAAGAAAAAAAAAAAGGTGTTTCATATTACATTTCTAAGATGGCTGATTATTTGGAAAGAATCACAATGCTATTTTAAGGGGGTGCCATAAATACTACAGTGGTAGTTGGCTCCTTCGAATTTTGGACATCATAATAGTACAGTTCTGAGTTCTCTAATGCCCCTAATTTTCTCCTCATTAAAAAGACAATTTTGAAAGTATAGGTTAAGGTATAACAGCCACTCAGATTTTGTCACCTATACTTCTCCAAGTCCTTTCCTAGCACTACATGCTGCCTGCTGGGGTTTAGAAAATACATTACCCTACGTTTCTTTACAATGAGACCCTTGAGGCACAGGTTACACTGATTGATCCAAAGAGTGCTGAAACTCCCTGCTTGGAGTCAAGCAAGGACTTTCTCTGTACTCTTCCATCACCCTGCCTTTGGGAAGGGGATGCTCCATTGCAGTAGCCTTAACAGTTTCAGGGAGTAAACAGGGGGGAAAAGAGCATGGGCCTCATCTCATACCTGACCTGGATTTCCCTCTCACCCACCACAATGCACACAAGTTTAATCAAGTGAAAAGTCCAGTTCAAGTGGCTCCAAACATTTACAGTCTCTTCAGAAAAAAGCAAGCAATTTCCTGTATAAGACAAATGTAGTCATGCTTCCCAATGGATTGCCCGCTCATGTGTGAATACTTTCCTTTATTATTATGTGTTTTTTTCTTCCCTTCATTCCCCAGTGTTTAACACCAAATATGATAACTCTGCAGCTCCATTTTACTCATCTGAATTTTTTTAGTGAATTCTTATGTTTTCTAAGACCACCAGCCTCCTACCGAACTGGACTGAAATAGGCCAATGAGCTCAAAAACTACTAAACCAGCAGAACTGCAAATTCTCATTTCTTTAGGAAAGCCAGCTAGCTAACCACACTTAAAAAAGCATTTTTCCATTATTTTGTGCTAGAAGACTAGAAGTTACAGCATCTGAGACTATTCAAACCTGGGTTAGCCTGACAATTTGATATTCAGTTAATGGCTTCTTATGCAACATACAGGTAATCCTTTAATTTTGCTTACTTCATCAAAATTAATAAACTTTAATTTCTTTCTTGTCCATTAGGTTTGCAGATTTTACAAGGCAGTAACTTTTTTACATTCATAACTAACTTCTGCATCAATAAACATCCAGGTTAATTTGCATTTCTTTTGTCACATCTGTAATATAAATAACAAGCAATAGCAAACATCATTAGTCTGAGATAATATTTCACAAGTATTGCAACATTAATTAACTGCTAGGGCTGGACTACTGTCTTCTGATCTGGCTTTTTTTAGCCACAATACCTTACTCTTGAGTGAATCTCTTATGCACAAAATTCTGTGTGCTTTCTTTGTTAATAGAGAAATGATAACCTAAAGTTCTTGGTGCTCGCTAGAGTTCAGAGTTAATAAATTAAACCCTAGGATTTAAAGAAAAAATAACAACACGGCTCTCATTAACTCAAAAGCCTTGAATGGCTTTGGAGAAAGGTTGTCATTTTGTGTGTTATACAAGGAAAGAGAGTTTTCAGAAGTCGAAGACATTCTCCTTCCAAAATGACACTAACAAAAGATGGATTTGGGGGAGGGGGAAGAAAAAAGAGCAGTTATCAGTTCCTAACTATTATCTTATGGACAAACCCTAGTTTGTAAGCAGAGCAAAAAAAAGTAAAGCTTTGATTTCATCTGTGGTGAGAAAATGGAAAGTATGGTTCAATTATCTCTGCATTAACTGTCATATTCAGGAAATAGCCATCTTGGGCTTCCTAGAAGATCAGCTGAAAGAGGAAGCTGGAATAGGGATGAGGTCAGAAAGGTAGAATTGATAAGAGCAAGCCATTAACTAGAAACTTCTAGCAACCCAGCAGAAGGTGTCCAAATGCACTGTCTTGACAGGAAAGGGCTGACCCTGGTGTCAGGACTATTTGGGGATGCTGACTCCTGGCCTGCCTCCTCCTCTGCAGGTTCACAAGGTAAGAGGGCTGAGGGGAAGGAGTTCACCAACCAAATCCCTTCTGTGTGTGTAAGAATATCCAGAACTTTAAAGATGCTATTTAGTCTAGGCACAGACTGAAAAAATAAGACCCACACCTAATCCTACTAACATAATGAAGATTTTAATTTTTACCTGAGTTGTTCAAAAGCAGGAAAAGCTACTCAGAGCTTGACCCAGGGCTAGAGAGGTCAATGGGGCTGAGGTTTGTAAGTTAGAGATACAAAAATTTAGTGCTGGAGCATGGAGACTCTTTAAAGACATTTATAAGCAGACAATCAGGTTTGCAGTAAAAATCTGAACAGAGTTGGCAGGGTGGGGATCACTGGAAGTATTTTGCTTAATAGTAAAGGAGCTTCCTCTAGAAAGTGGACAGATTTACATTGAGCTTCACATTGCACCTTCCTTCTGTCAATTCCTAGAGATACTCTTTCATTTACATTCTTTTTTAGGCCATCAGATAAAATAATCTTGTGGCTCATGTTGATTGACTATTAATATTTCTAAAACCCATCAAGGTATATTTAAGTTATAGATACTTGCTGAAAGGACCTGATGTTCATAGGAAGATGATTAGTCCTTGTATGATATCTTACCACGTATAACTGAAAACAGAATTTATGAACTGTAAAAAAAAAAAAAAAGAGAGAGACAAACATGATCACCTCAATTGTTTTTGCATTTACCTTCATTATTCCATAACATTTTTTCACATGCATGACTGAATCTATATTAGAACTATCTGTCTCCCTGCAACTGATACTTCACCCGATATTCATCTATTGATTTAGATACTAGTCCATCTAGAAAGACATCAGAAAAGAGTAACTACTACGGCTCAAGCAACTCTTCTTAGTGACCTAAACAGTCTAAGGTTCAAAATGCCAGCATCTGTGCTCTGAATACAATTTAGTCTATTTAATCTCAGCTAGACAATTACACTGACAGAAGTTACATACAGATTTAAAATAACCCATAACTTCCTGATTCACTTCCATAATATAAAACACAGAAGCAGCAAGAGTTGACTGTATAATCAGAAGAGATGACACAGGATGTGAGCATACATGACAACTTTCTAAGCTTCTGCTCCTTGGACTATTCATCCAGCTGGCTACCTTTATAATTTTAAAGGGCATGACTAGCTCAAAGAGCTGTTTTTTCCCAGGCAAGGCTGGTCAGTTTTCTTTCTGTTGGAAGGCTACAACATCTAAATGATGGTGATATCCAGTTACAGGGCAGGGAAGCATTACAAATTGCTTGGCAGAGAAGAGACCAATCGCAAGAGCATAGATGCTAGGAAATTCATAGCTTCCCAAGATTTAAATAAGAAAGACTATCCTACTTTTACCATACTGATCCACAGGTTTCCCCTGCTGAGGATTTCCCTAGACTTGAAATCTACTGAACCATGGCTATTTCCCCTGACCCTTTCCCTAAAGGATATATTTTACTTCTGCTTTCATTAACTCTGTAAACTCCTTCCTGACCTCCCAGCTCCACAGTAAGAAACTATTATCCCTTCTGAGCTCTGAAAACAGACCTTCAACTGAAATTAATAACCTGAAAATTCACTGATGTTTTAATAGTTTTAAAAACAAAACAATACATATGCATATTGGAGGAGCAATACCTGAAGCCCTAGGAACACTTTTCATATCTCAGTCATTTAGCAAAGTGACCTGCTCATGAAGAAGAAAACAATTAGAATTCCAGGGAGTTATACTAGTATCTAGAATGCTTTAAAGAAAGAGTGAGAAATAAATTAATACCCCAAAGAACAAATGACCAGGTCTGTGAATAAGGACTTAAGTATAAAACATTGTTTATTACTTATGGATCAAAGGCTTCCTAAAACATATAAAAACATCCATAAGGACATACAGAACAGTGCGTGTACTCTGTAGTAGGCACCTTCAGCCTATGCACAAGACAGCTAAGCAGCAAATCCTCTAGTTCTGCAAGGAATGAGCTTATCTTTACCCTCTAGCCAAGAAACCAGGACTCATGGCACACTAACAGATATGGTCAGTCAAATCTCTCCCTCTATTTCTCTCCAGCTTTGAACATCAGGCCAAAATTTGGTCCTACTGCTCCACATGGTAAAACAGGGAGAGGGCTCCAGCCCAGTGTGTCAAATTGTTTTTCAGTATGTAGTTCATGGACTTGTGATGGGTCATAAAACAACAGAAGGTGAGCTATGAAATGTCTGCTATATCAACGCCTGCTCCAAATGCACTTCTCATACATGGAAGCAAAGAAAGAAGCAAACCCAGGAACAAATAATGATAAAAGAATATTTAAACTTCTGCTTAACATTTTCTTAGGTAAAAGCAAATACTGTGGCAAAACTTCCAAAATGGGTGTTTTACAGAAGATAAGCTAGTTTTTAGAATCGTAGAATGGTTAAGGTTGGAAGGGACCTTAAAAATCATCAGGTTCCAACCTCCCTGCTATGAGCAGGGACACCCACACTGGACGAAGTTGCACAAAACCTCATCCAACCTGGGCTTAAACACCTTCAGGGAGGGAGCTTTCAGAGTCTCCCTAAACAGCCTATTCCAGCACCTTACTGTCCTTATAGTAAAGAATTTCTTCCTGAAGTCTAACCTAAATCTACCCTTTTTCAGTTTAAAACCATTACCTCTTGTCCTATCACTGCCCTCTCTGACGAAAAGCCCCTCCCCAGCTTTCCTGTAGGCCCCCTTCAAGTAGTGGAAGGCTGCTGTAAGGTCACCTAAAGACTTCTCTTACCCAGGCTGAACAGCCCCAACTCTCAGCCTGCCTTCATAGCAGAGATGCTCCAGCCCTTTGGTCATCTTTGTGGCTCTTCTCTGCACCCTCTCCAACAGCTCCATGTCTTTCCTGTGCTGGCTGAGGGCTCCAGAGCTGTAGACAGTCTTCCAAGTGGGGTCTGACCAGAGCAGAGGGGCAGAATCACCTCCCTGGCCCTGCTGGCCACACTTCTTTTGATGCAGCCCAGGATGCAGTTGGTCTCTGGGCTCCAGCGCACACTGGTGGCTCATGTCGAGCTTCTCATCAACTATCACCCCCAAGTCCTTCTCCTCAGGACTGCTCTCCAGCCGTTCTCCCCCCAGCCTGTATTTGTGCCTGGGCTGTACCGACCGAGGTCCAGGACCCTGCACTTGGCCTTGTTGAACTTCATGAGGTTGGCACTGGCCCACCTCTCCAGCCTGTCAAGGTCCCTCTGGATGGCATCCCTTCCCTCTAGGGTGTCAACCACACCACACAGCTTGGTATTGTGAGCAAACTTGCTGAGGATACACTCAATCCCACTGTCCCTATCTCCAACAGAGATGTTGAACAACACTGGTCCCACTATTGACCCCTGAGGAATGCCACTCTCTGGGTGGGGCCATCCAGCCAATTACTTATCCACCAAGTGGCTCATCTGTCAAATCCTGACTGTCTTGTCAGTTTGGAGACTGGGATGTCACCTGGGACAGTATCAAATGCTTTGCACAAATCCAGGTAGATGATGTAATTTGCTCTGCCACCATCCACCATCTCTGTAGCCTTATCGTAGAAGGCCACCAGATTGGCCAGGCAGGATTTGCCCTTAGTGAAGCCATTTTGGCTGTCACCAATCACATCCTTATTTTCCATATACCTTAGCAGATTTTCCAGGAGGATCTGTTCCATGATCTTGCCAGGCACAGAGGTGAGATTGACCAGCCTGTAGTTCCCTGGGTCTTCCTTTTCCCCCCTTTTTAAAAATAGGGGCTATGTTCCTTTTTTCCAGTCAGCAGGAACCTCACCAGACTGCCATGACGTCTCAGATATGATGGACAGAGGCTTAGCAATCACATCCACCAGCTCCCTCAGGACCTGTGGATGGACCCCATCAGGTCCCATAGATTTGTGCCCCTTCTGGCTCTTTAGATGGTCATGAACCTGTTCTCCTACAGTGGGCAGTAATTCACTCTCCCAGTCCCTGCTTTCACCTCCTGTGGCCTTTCCAATGAGGCTGGAGCACTTGCCAGGGAAGACTGATGCAAAGAAGTCATTGAACTTCAGCCTTCTCAATATCCTGTGTAGATAGCTCAGCTGTTTCCTTCAGGAGAGGGCTTATATTATCCTTGGTTGTCCTTTTATCCCCAACATATCTGTAGAAGCTTTTCTTATTGCTCCTTACATCCCTAGTGAGATTTAATATCATCTGGGATTTCACTCTCCTGACATGATCCCTGGCTGCTCAGACAACCTCTCTGTAATCCTCCCATGATACCTGCCCTAGCTTCCACCCTCTGTAAGCTTCCTTCTTAAGTTTGAGCTTTTCTAGGACCTGCTTGCTCATCTACGTCAGCCTCCTGGAGTTTTTACCTGACTTTCTCTTAGTTGGGATGCATCACTCTTGGGGCTGGAGAAGGTGGTCCTTAAATATCAGCCAGCTTTCATGGGTCCCTCTGTCCTCCAGGGTGTTATCCCATGACACCCTCTCAAGCAGATCCCTGAAGAGGCTGAAATCTGCCCTCCTGAAGTCAAGGGCAGTAAGCTTACTGTGAGTCCTCCTTACAGCCCTAAGGATCTTGAACTCCACCATTTCATGTTTGCTACAACCAAGGCTGCCCTTGAGCTTAGCATCCCTCACCAGCCTTCCCTTCGTGAGCAAGGTTCAGCACAGCACCTCTCATTGTTGGTTCCTAATTTTTTTAATTTTTAAAAAACCCACAGCATCAAAACCAAACCAAACCACAAACAAACAAAAAAACCCCCAATCATAAAGTACAAAACATAGTGTTGCTGTTAAAGGAAGCCTTGTAGACCCTCAGAGTTCAGGTCTGTCGGTTCATGAACAAACTGTTTTCCTCCAGGAAAACAGTAAGGGAAAAGTTCTAGAAGTAGCCCTCTGTCAGAATTACATTATCCTGCACTGCTGCACTCATGTTTCCCTGTTTGTGATAGGCAGAAATAGAGTTTTTGCTCTTGCAAAACTGCCATTGAAATCCACAGATGTTCTACTCAGTGATTTCAGAATCTCAACTTTAGCAAGTTAACCCTTGGACAATGCAAAAATATGAATTAAGCATTGATTGAAACTGACAGATTGTTTTTCTCCCTCATCTTAATCCCTAAAAGACCAAGTTGTTCCAGTTCATTTCCTAATGGGCAGGTATCCAGATCACAAACAAAAACCCATCACAGTTAGTACTGGCATCCTCACTGATAATCTCACCAGAGATTCAGAAGCATAAAACAAGTTTGCAGGCCATCCCAAAGACAGTCAGAGATCCTTCCAGAACACAGAAGATGTACATCAAAGGGAAAAAGCAGAAAAATTACTATATATGTTTGCGTGTTCTATACCCATCAAAAAGTTTCAGGTTCCTACGCAGCATCCAGGACCCTAAGTGAGGGAGGCCACATGAATCAGTGACTACAGAGATGGTTTTTAGACTTTTCTTGCATTCTATGGAGGAAATTTTGGTCGTACATCTGTCCTTCAGTTGCTCCATCTCCAAAAGGATACATTAGTACTTGACAAGATTTAAGATACTTGGATGAGGAGCCTTTTGAAAGCAAGGTGTTACTGTTTTCACAAAAGAAAATAAATAAATAAAAGGGTTAAATTTCTTCATTAATTTCTGATCAGACACTTGCTTACTCCTAGCTTATTTTCATTATTATATTTCATTACTGTTAAGAAGCAAGTAACACATGGCAAATACAGGGAAAAAACCCTGAAATATCTCTTGGATGGAGCCTCACAGAGGTACTGAAACCTGCAGTTTTAGGAAAAACCAACACAGGATGAACTCTGAAAGCATTTTTAGAAAAAAGCCAAAATGCTCCTCCTCTCTCCCAACACACAGAACTCAAAGCACAAGTCAGCAGGAGCATCTGTTATTTACACTCTGGAAAGCGACATCTGTTTCAGGAAAAGCCAAGGGTACTTTAACTGTCAAAATGATTTATATTTTTTCACTTATTTACAAAGTAGCAGAAGAGAGGATACTGGAAATGGAGGGCGAAATATATCATAAGCCATATAATTAAATCATATGAGACATAAATATCAGGTCATATATTCAGACATGTCAGAAAGATTGAAATGGTAGTTTCAAAAACTGCTGCGCTCACAGAAGTGCTTTCACAGGACAGCATAAGACTGGACTTTGAAATGCTCCAAATCCACTAGGTCTGTATGAAGAAGATGGAGATATAAGCCCAGCAGCAGGTCCCCTGTAAGAAGAGGAGGCCTGCCTTCAAAATGCCTCTCCATGTGCCTAGGAGCTTAGTTGCTGCTGTTTTCCTTTTTCAGGTCTCTGGTCATCATCACAGCAAGAAGGCAGCAAGTGGAAGAGATTTCGGCACTTGGCATTGTGTTTCAAAGTTGCTATAGTTTCACACCACTGGAACATCAACAGAAATGTGTCACGTTTTTTTCCTTACTTGTACTCTGTCCATGCCTTTCCTCCATGGCAACATGGTGGAACAAATGACTTTCTGACATGGCAGCCCAGATTTGAAAAATCCATCACATCACGCTCAGAGGATTAGTGTTACTTTAATATCATTTACCTTGACTTCTTTGTTAATTGTTTTTATGAAAGTGGTGTTCTAACACTTCACTTGTTCTTAAGCTCCTTTTAAGGGAGGCATATTAACTTCAGTATAGCAAATTTCCCTTTCTGTAAGACTACAGATCCACAAGCTGGTCTATATTTTCTGTTTTCTACAGATAAAATGCTCTTTCCTGTACCTCAGAACAGGGAGAGTGATGGGGAAACACAGAAAAGTATTAAACAGATTTATTACACTCTGTGTTATGTATATTAATTTTCCTAAATATTCAACTTCAATACTGCAATGGTTTCCTTTTGAATGACTGTCATTCCATAATATATATGTATATTTGGGGAAGATGCAGAGAAAACATCAGGTGAGTAATTAGTCTAGTTTTGTTTTGTTTTTCTTTTCTTCAGTGGCCACTTACATTTGATGTATTTTCTTTATTTTCCAATAGTCATCATATTTGTAAAATTAAAAAAAATCTATTGGTTTTGAGCAGGTGGAGGTTTTTTAGGTGTTTCTTTGCCTTTAGCTTGTTATAAGTGGGTATATCAAGAAGACACTGTAAAACTGAGCATGCTTGTAGCCTCCAAAGTGCCAAGCTCTGGGTATGCTGAATGCTAAATTAGTTGAGCACTATATTAGTTGCCTTCTTTTGCCAGGTCATATCCTAGCAGGGCATCTTCTATAAGCAGAAATAATCCTGCAGAGAAGTTTGTAACAGCTGGTGTTAAAAATAAGCATGCAAAATAACTTGTTATTCTCTTTAAATAAAGAAAAATATACTATATGGCCCTAGAATCAATCCTGATTTAATACCAGCAACTGGATCTATGACCAGCTTCAGTTACAGGTATCTGCCTGCAATCTTCTTCTGTGTGAGATGTAATTAAAAAACAAAAACAAAACCAAAAAAACAACCCAACAAACAATTTAATGACTTTCTCTATTTGGGAATTTTGGAACTACATATTTGAAAAATGTATTTACTATTCTCTTAGAGAAAGAATGCAAGATTTACTCTTCACTGCTCTCTGGAAGATCAGATTACCCTTGCTGGCTTCCCCCTCCCATCAAGGGATTCTGCAGGGAAGACCCTAGCCCTTGGCTCTCTTTTCTTAGTTCTCCACCAGTTTCCAGCAAAATGACAGGTCCACTCAGGTCTTCCCATAACATGACTCCAGCAGCCCAAATGCTCCTTAGCTGTTTTAGAGTAACATTTCAGGAAGAAATCACACTTATCTGTATCATTCTTGTCATATTAGCATGAGAGAGGAGTGGTGGTGGCAGTTTAGAGGACTGGATTTTCATTTAATTCTCTGCTGAAGTCATTATTGTCAAATTGCTGGGCATTTCAGCTGAATAAATAGGAATTATTTATGAGTTATGTTTGGTCTCTACATTTTTGGCTTGTGGTAAAGGCATATTTAAAAATGGAGAATCTTTTTTCTAGACCTGTCCACTGTTTGGCAGAAGTACCACACTTCAAGTACAGGAACAATTCCTCCAGATGAAAACTGTGTTTCTCTGTTGCCTATGTTTGCCTGCCACTTGAGAAGAAAAATAACTGCTATTAACCATAGTCTTTGATTTATAAGTGCAGGGTCCTTCTTTCTAATGGATAAGGATTCACATGAGCCTTTTCCCAAAAAAAAATAAAAGTCGCTCAAAATGTTGAACAAAAAAATATAACAAAACAGTCTTCTACTTGTGGTTTATAACAATACTGAACTTTTTGTTGAAGTCAGCTACACTAAATAATGAAATAATACAGAATTCAAAAGTACATGAAATACAACAAATCAAGATTTCTAGTCTCTGAAGGGTGTTCTTTTCCTGAAACATTAAATGTCTTTGCATCTTGCTTAGTTGTTTTTTCTGCCACATTGTTTCACATCCTTTCAGGGACTTTTTTGTCAAAGCCTTATTCAGACCAAGATTTCATTCTGTGATGATGGAAAAGATACATGCTGGCCTCTAATTCCTTTTGCACTAGTTGTTTGACTTAGTATCCTGCCCTTATACTAGGAATCTAATTCCTAGCATAAGCAGATGGTCAATTATGAAAAAATGTACATCCATCTAGGAAAAAGTTGTCCCTTTCTGAGAAGAGCAGGTTTTACATCTAGTAGCATGAAATTCAGGCACCTATAGTACTGATGCACACTGCCTTATAATGGTACCTTAGTGCCAGCAAGAGAAATTATGTAAGTATTCTTTAAAAAAGCCAAAAAACCAACACACAAACCCAAACAAAACACCCACACCAATATCATATTACAATTTGTCCTGTAGTACTGACTAGTACAAGATGACTACATGCTTTGTCAAAGAGCACTTATTCTTTTGTACTGAAGAGTACTGCCTTTCAAATACAATGAAGTCTATCTCCATGCTATGCAACAACAACAGCAACACCACCACCACCAATAACAGCAAAGAGTTGAATAACCCTCTCATAAATTTCACTGGCTTCAATTAAGGTATACCTAACCACTTTCCACTTCTAGTCCAAACGTACTGCATCCTGTCTTTTGCAAATGCTCTTGTCAAAGCCTCTGCTTCTTTTTCTTATGAATGAGATAACACTTATCAGAAAGTACCATAATTCCCTAATGAAATCTGGAAACCAAAACATAGCAAAAATAGTGAACTGATTGCATTAGTCAATATATGACAAGTGATATCACCTGTCTGTGCTGCTAATATTCAGCTTCTTGGATAGAAACAGCCTTGTCCAGATGGTGGCTATAACTTTCTGTAGATACATCTCTTACACTATTGTACATGCCCCCTAGAAGCCAAGGACATGCTGATTCTATTTCTGATAAGCTCTTTATGTCTAGATAAGCTGGGACTGTTTTCTGTTCATTGTATAGCACATGTGTAAGAGACAAATGCTCAGGATGGAGGCATGTCAAAACAGAACATTTTCTTTTACCTGCCTTTAATTGCCTGTAGTCTCAGAACCTGTACTGAAGCAGATTTGCTGCCTATGTTGAAACGGCAGCATGTGTTCTCCTTAACCCAGTGATCAATAGAAAGAACTCACACATATACGTTCCTAGATCTCTCAAGACGTTTTTAATGAGGCTGGACAAAGCATTTCATTTGAGACCTCTTTGTTGAAGCAGTGACAGAACATAATTATTGTGGACTTGATGCATCAGAGCTTTTAAGAAAGAGCTACTAATCAGTGCCTTTTGGGTTATCCTGGAAACAGTTAACAAAGATCACTAGGAAGTGCAATTTTTAAACTCCCACCAGGATAAATAGATGCAAAAAAGACCGATAGGTTAAGTAGCATCTATATAATTGTCTCAATTATTTCTGTTGTCATTAGGACACCTACTAATGCTATGGACAAAATTAAGATTGGCAGAAGCTGATAGAGTGTGAATTCATTACTGGAGGAAGCAGGAGACCATGACATTCATTAGCTCACTGGGGTTACACCAAGTAAAGGTGTGGGAAACTGTTCTTTTCTTCCCCACATAAGTCAGGTATCATGATCAAGACCAGAATAAGAAGTAATCTACAGATCCTGTTTGACTGCTAAAATAAGCTCATCGTTAAATAAGCAAGTCATTTCTTTAGTGGAGACTGGTTAAACTAAATGCACTTTGGGTGTGGAAATGAGAAGCTGGCTGAAGACTTAAAAATCAGTTACACTTAGACAGCAGTGGGTTTGGAGAAGTAGTAAGCTGAACATGTTGCTTTTCTGCTTGCTAACATTTTCCTTAACTACATACTAGCTTGTAGGTTTGTAAAATACTCTATAAAAGAAGGCATAAACCACAGTTCCTGTCTCTCTGGATGTCACTGTAAATAATATCAGCAGTGGGCAGGGACTGTCTCATAATCATTCTGCTGATTACATTAGCAAGGTCAGCCATGTTATTGCTTTGTGCCCTGCTTTCATGGTTATTTAGGTAAATCAAAGGTGGGAATACTCGAAGTAATCCTAAAAAACGATAACAATTGGATCCTGCACCAGGGATCTCAATTACCCAAATAATTCTTAGCAATTATCAGCCATACTTTGCAGGGCATGTAAACTATGAATAATGCATATTCCATACTGGGTCTTCTTTCCGCACATGGAAGTGTTACTAGAAACACACTGATCTTGAAATGTGACAATTTTCTTATACTTCAGAGTTGGAAATGCAGTGTAGCACAACACAGAAGGTTGCTCAGTTGCTTACTACTTGTAAAGAATTATGAACAATTACTTATCTGTTCTATGGGAAACCTAAATTAATAGTATTAAATATATTCTTTGTTGGATCTTTTTGGCAGAGCCAAGAGTCAGAAATTGGAGAGGAATTTTGCCTAAATAGCATAATTCACTGGACCAAATGGAAGTCCAGGCCCCTCATGCTACATTTCCCACACAGCACAGGAGAACAGATCAGGTCTAGTCATCTAACCATAGGCAGATATTGTTTAAAGCTAAACTATCCCTCTTGGAATGGAGGTATATATTGTGTAAAAAAATATGTATTTTAATAAGAGTTGGTTGGTGTGGGTCATTTGATAGCATGATATGAGAAGTCAAAGCTCTTACAGAATTTCTCCCTAAAATTTGTCCCTAAAATCTCCCCCACCTCTTTATGCATCTTGATCTACAAAATTATGGCATGCCTAATACACCAATCCACAATCAAAAGAATGTAGACCATTTATATTAGAATATTTTTTGTTTACTTCTATTAATTTACTAGGGAAATACAAGCCATTCAAAATCCATTTTTCAACAAACATTTCAAAATCCTATTTTATAATAGAAAACTAAACTTCACATGTGGGCTCCTTGATAAGTTGCATAACATTGTGATTACTCCTATTATGATTTAATTACTCCTTCTATTTATGCTGCAAACCACCAACAGTGAAAATCATGAATTACATATTCGATTATAAAATTCAGAATTGGCATCTGCCCAGGCTAAATTTCCTTTGGCTCAAATTCAGGCATGCAAGATAACAATTTGTGTATTCAGACTAGCAAAAAAAAAAACAAACACCATCACAAAATGCACCAAAAAACCCAACAAAAAATACTCCATAACCCCCTCCTTGAATTCTGAAATGATCGTCAAGCAATCAACCCAGATTCTAGAATTAAATTATTCATTTCTGCCTTGTTCTTGTCACTACACAGGCAGCAGTTGAAACAGCCACCATGCAAATAATTTTACCAGATTGATAACATTTAATTTTAGCCTAGGTTTTCTCAGGATTGAGGTAGGATCATACTGAAAGTTTATTTTGTAATACTGTATAAAACTCCACACATTGATGTTGGAAGTCTGGTTTCCATCATTGTAGACACAATCCAAACTACTGAAAACATAATCAAAACCTGCCCATGTTTCCAGGACAACTCAAATTCCTGAAAAAGACACTGTTGGTCTTGATAGCACATGGCCTCATTACCAAAAATTTCCACTAAATTAATTATTCTGCAAACATCCAATATTTTTTCACCATCTCTAATACATATTTACCCTTTGATGCATTGGTATCGGTGAGTTCATTAAATTGCAAATATCAGTTAACAGTCTCACTAATACCCTGCTGCTGAAATATGCTTCCACCATCAGCACTAGAACAAAATTGTAGGTGGTGTACTACTATAAGTGGGTATATCACCAAAACAAAATCCACCAATTGAGGTTTGATTTGAATCCACTCACTCATTTTGTGACTGTTACAATCACAAAGTCAGACACAAAAGTCATGCAATGCTAGAATGGTAGAAAATGCCATGCAAACTTAACTTTGGATATTACTATATCACTTTCAATTAAACGCTTCTGCATTGTTATTCCACAAAGTCTCTCCTCTTTATAGTGCACAGGACAAAAATTAGTCATGCACAAAGCAATTACTGAAAATGCTGGTCTTCTCACATTTCTTCCCTCGCTTTATTTACCGCAAAGTCTTCTGAAGAAGAAACTGTTTTCTAGTATTATACTCTTAGTTCCTCAGGTACTTTGGGATCTTTTGCATTAGGGTTGCTATCTCTGAAAAAAAAAGGTCACAGTCCTGTCTGACATTAACAGTAGGTTCTTTATAACACAGATTATTTCATGGATTGGCTAAAGATGCTCTTTTGTTTCAAATAACATGCTAAACATCTTAAATAGGCTGAATGACATCTAAACATCACTGTCTTGTAAGCGTGTGGAAAGAACTATTCTTACTGCTTTGGACTGTGAATGATAACAGCTCTGTAGCTTTCTTGATTTCACTCTTTTTTTTTTTTTTCTACACAGAGGATTTAAAACGTACATTCTGGCTGAGATGCTAAATTGGCTATGTTGCATACTTCTCTGCACTAAAGTAATATCCTATTTTTAAAAGAATATTCTAAAGAAGATTGCTCAGGGCTTAAATAACTTTGAATAGAAAAAAATATGAGTCTTTGCTGAGTATCTTCTCCCTTCTAAGTGTCAAATACAAGATATCGTGTGCTGGGGTTGGGGAGGGGAAAACTGAGGAGGAAAATAATTATGCTCTGCAGCTTGGAAGGTTGCTACTTGTTACAGCTAAGAAAAGCTGCAAAGTCTTGTACTCACAAGTAGTTTTACGAGACATGCCATACTCCGTGACTTTTATTGCTGCTTAGTCTTCTACTATCCAAAGAGTTGAAGCACTGCCCTTCTGCCTCCATGTGAGACATGCTCCAAGCAAGGACAGAGTTGCCTGCATTGACACAACAGCCTGTTTTCTTGGCAATTCAGTAGGGTCATTTGACATTCCAAAAAGCCAGAGAAGAGAAAGGACTGCAAATACACAGTGTGTCTGGCAGACCATTGGATAAGCCAAAGAATGGACAGCAGAAAAGAAGCATGGACTGGGTAATACTGTCTTGCATCTCTAAGAGAGCAAGAGATTGTAGCCTATTTGAAAGAGTCACACGGGAGAAGATGATTTCACTCACACACATACATGGAGGACTCTGTATTTGAAGCTGTAGTTTTGCTAGTGGAAAACTCCCCCAAACCTAACAATCTTCTGTCCTGATCCACTTCTTAAGAATCAAATCTTTGGGTTGAGTATTTCCTTTACGTGGTAGAAATGTGACTGTGTCCATCTGTATATAGAACATTTAAATGCTATTAACGAGCTTTATCACATGTGAGGAGTACAACTTAAACCAGGGGATGCCTGAAAGGCCCGAGGCTGGAAATGGAGAAGCTGAGCTATATCAAAAAGTTTAGAAGCCAATTTCCAAAAGATTTTTAAAGGTCAAAAGATATACGTGGACAACACAAGAAGTCATAATCTCTTTTTAAGAAATAATTGGAACAGGGAGGCAACTTCTCCCAATGTTGTTAGTGTACAGAAAAATAACACTTGTGATTTGCAAACAAATATCTTTCTTGTCATTCAAAGACCTTGTAGAGCACAAGGCCACTGAAAAATATTCTCCCTGTTCAAGTCTATTGTCTTCCTGCGTAAAATCAACAACACTAATTATTTGTTTTGGAGAGAAACAGGCAGATAAAACATGCAACTTTAAGTTACACAGGGACTACTTAAATGTTTCTAACATCCTCTAAAGGATCCTCGAAAGACCAAAAATTCATCAACATTATGAGCTACCTTCTGTCACAGATGAAGAAATTGCAAACTATGGAATTGTCTTTGCTCAGGAGAGGATCATATTATGTAACTTTAATATTTACTATCATGAAGAAAAACATCAGCACAGTCCTGATGCTTCTACATGATGTAAATCCTGTTAATATTCGTTCACTTACGAAGTCCTGATGACTTAGACTGCTCACAAATCTGAGCAAGAATGACCCACCTCAGAAAAATATGACATTAAGAAAAAAGTAAATTTGAAGAGAACTGGTCTTCAAATGGCCAAATTAACACCTTTGAAAGTTGAAAGACAAACAGGACAATACCATTACATGCCCAGGCTCCGTGTGCTTCCACTGGACACAAACCTTGTTATCAATGGCACTATCTCCAAATATCTAAGAAACAGTCATAAAGGAGAAGACAGGTTGGGAAAAGACAGGTAGATTACTGATTAACCAACCATGACAGAGTAGGAAGGCAGACTCTGCTTTCCTTCACTCTGAGTGAAAGGGACTAGGATGAGTTTGCAATCCACCCTGAATATTTCCTCTGTATCCCATCCTGAAGCAGGCTACCACAATCCTAGGCCCACTATAACCACTGTTGAGCTAGTGCAGAGGAGAAGAAGAAATGCTTGTGAAAGACTCCTTGGGAGTTCAAGAATTAATGAGCATGAGTTCTTTACACGCAAACAGTTGCTGCCTCTTGAGGCATGGCTGTTAAATTGCTTTCTCACCTGGCAGTCTTCAGGGTCAGTTAGGAGGCAAGCAGAGATGGCACGCATCAGACAGGGAAGCTAATTTGATTCAGTTTCCACGTAACGAAGTTTACAGTTGCAGTATATCATCAAGGCAGTAACCTCAGAAGCTTCTTAAAGCTGACTTTCTGGAGCAAGCAAGTCACCTCTAGCGCCTTAGTTCAACGCTACTTTGAGCTACACATGTGATTTTCTCTCCTTGGTAGTTGGATAAAGTCTTGTTTTTCAGAGCTGGCCTTTTAACAAATGTTTCAGTGTTCACTCCATGCTGTCATCTTCTTGTTAGCTGACAGAATCACCTGCAGATTATATATTATGCTTTTATGCCAGATGTGCCTATTATTTTTCTGCCCTGTGATATGACGTGGCAGCTATTTATGCTTAATATATAGTTCTGAGTTGCGCCTTTTATTCACAAATCCACAGACACATTTGACTGCCTCTTTCCTGTCAAATTAGCTGGATGTTTTATTTGAAAAGCAAAAGAAAATGGAGCTTGACTAAGAGGGAAGGGAAGGGAAGGGAAGGGAAGGGAAGGGAAGGGAAGGGAAGGGAAGGGAAGGGAAGGGAAGGGAAGGGAAGGGAAGGGAAGGGAAGGGAAGGGAAGGGAAGGGAAGGGAAGGGAAGGGAAGGGAAGGGAAGGGAAGGGAGAAAGAAAAAGACAGAAAGAAAGACAGAAAGAAAGACAGAAAGAAAGACAGAAAGACAGACAGAAAGACAGACAGAAAGACAGAAAGACAGAAAGAAAGACAGAAAGAAAGACAGAAAGACAGAAAGACAGAAAGACAGACAGAAAGAGAGAAAGAGAGAAAGAGAGAAAGAAAGAGAAAGAAAGAAAGAAAGAAAGAAAGAAAGAAAGAAAGAAAGAAAGAAAGAAAGAAAGAAAGAAAGAAAGAAAGAAAGAAAGAAAGAAAGAAAGAAAGAAAGAAAGAAAGAAAGAAAGAAAGAAAGAAAGAAAGAAAGAAAGAAAGAAAGAAAGAAAGAAAGAAAGAAAGAAAGAAAGAAAGAAAGAAAGAAAGAAAGAAAGAAAGAAAGAAAGAAAAATTAATGATGAACCTATGGAGTTTTATCATGAAGTTATCCTTAGGCTTGTTCCATAAATAGCAGTGGTTCTTCACACAAGTCCATACTATTCACAGCCTTCCATTCCCAGCTACTTGCCTCCAAATCTATGATTCTCCTTCACATTTTCCTACTGATAAATGCTTCAACCAAAACCGTTCAGCAACAAAAGCAAGTTTTACTTAGCAACAGTTTCCAGGCAAAATTTGCCATCCAAACCCACTGCAGAGGCATTTCTTAAAAAAAAAAAAAAAAAAAAAAAAAGGAACACTAACCCTATTAAGACATAAATGCAGGAATCTCTCTCTACTCTAGTAACTGTAACTATCTTGGAGGAAATATTTACTAGTAAGACAAGCAGAAGAATAAATTTGCATCCCAGCACACAAGAGATCATACATTTACTGGTCAGCATCTTCCAGACAACCTGAGAAAAAATACACTTGTATGAGGAAGCTGCCGCTCAGACAGGAAAATTTCAGCTGAGCCTTGAAACAGCAGGACTCTTGATGTTGAAATTTCCCAGAAGATCTTAAACTACTGGATTGTTTCCCAGTGTTCCCATACAAACTGGAGGACAAACATTCAAAAAAGCAATATTAAAGGAGGAGGAGTAAACAAAACCCAAGAGCAGTGATAGAAAGAGATAGAGGGAAAAATGATTAATTCAAGCTTAAAGAGCTGGCATGAACAACCGAAGATTTTTATGTAGTAATTTGGAGCAGGCGTGGGGGAAAGGGTTTTTTTCTTTCCCTATTTGTCAGCATTTGTATTTTTTGTCTCCTGTTCAAATAAACC
The DNA here is from genome assembly GCF_020740795.1 of Apus apus. Classification (NCBI taxonomy): domain Eukaryota; kingdom Metazoa; phylum Chordata; class Aves; order Apodiformes; family Apodidae; genus Apus; species Apus apus. The sequence goes on along the minus strand of NC_067282.1, from coordinate 82,154,837 downwards.
TAAATGTCCTGAGCTCCAGCAATACCATACTAACACATATATGATTAAAGGGCATTTTTTACACAAATAATTGTGAACAAATACAGTTAGATTAAACACTGAATAACAAGCAAAAGATTGACTGTGATTCTTTTTAAACACAGTTGCAACAGTGGAAAAACATCACTGCTGTGACTACAGAGGAGCTCATGCAAGCATAAAGATCTCCTCACAACACTGTCAACCATTACAGCTGTATTGAAAGACAAGGCACCAGGTAGGAGGAAAGCCACTAATGCAGTTCATCCAGGGCCACAGCCAACTGAAGGACCGCACTTGTTTTTCAGCAGTAACTTTGGCACAGATAAAATAAGTGTTTAGGATTATACACAAACCTAGGGAGCATTCTTAACATCAGTGACCCATCATCATATGTCAAAGGCTTGATCAGAGGGGCATAACTCTAACGAGCAGGCAGACCATTAAGAATAAACCATAGAAATACAAGCCACATTTAACATCCACCTTTCCCACAAGCACCTCCCTCTCCTGACTCTTCCACACTCATTTCCCAGCTCTCCTTTAATCCAATCCAACCACCACACTCATCCCTTATTCTCCGCCAAGAAACAAAATCTTCTTGATTTTTCTTGAGGAAGAAGAATTCTGTGTCAGGAGGAACTCCACTATAAGGCTGGGTTAGAGGAAATAAAACACGATGAAACTGAGTGCTACAGATTCTCAGATACATGCACCCAGGGACTGATGAAAATGTCTAACCTAAAATGGGATTTTACTGTCTGAAGGCAACTGAGGAAAAGAATTTGGGTCTACTGATTGATAAATAAGCTTTGAGTCCTCCAAGAGGACTTCTGAAAGAGGATATTTACAACCTCAGTGGTCGTTGCTATGAGTAACTTGTGCTAGTTGGCCCTACTTTGAGCAGAGAGTTGTGCCAGATGGGCTACAAAGATGCCTTTCCACTGCAATGATTCTCCAATTAGCCAACGTAAGTCAGAGTGGGTAGGCTTGCAACCTGCAAATATGACAGAGGGAAAAGTAGCACTGTCCACAGCAGAGAACTAAGACACAAGGTAGAGGCATAGATTTGGTGAAATCAAGTTTAGATAAGAAATGAAAACACATTTCCCATTGATCTTAATAATGAGACTCTGAAACAATATTTTGGATCGAAAAAGGGAACAAAGCAATATATTGAAGTGTATATGTACATTAAGGCGGAGTTTAATATATATGGAGACAGACACTCAACCATATTCAGGCCCAACTGATAGTCATGTCATTATTATAGACTAGAAAAATGTAAGTGTATCAAGGAGCAGACAGTGTTGGACAAGGGAACATGATTTTACAGTTACAGCTCCCGCATTGTGGCAAATATCATGTAATAAACAACAAGCAGTTGATTCTGTTCTAAAGGCAAATTTTCAGAGTGGGTCTCTGCCTTGACACCCTCATGACAGGACACCAATAAACATCTTGCAATCCAAGCTGCTAACCACCTTCCTCAGAGAACATGTATCCTGAGAAGGCACGGAGCTTTACACTTAGGCCAAAAATCAGTCTGGGAAAGAAATCCCCACAGCCAAACAGAAACAAGACAGCAAAAGAACATAAAGTAAAAAACTGCTGTGTTCCTGAGGAAGCCAAATTGACCCATAGCTTGTGTGGAGGCCAGAAAGGAATTGAGAGGCAAGCAGAAGGTAGCAGACAAAGTGCAGATCCTTCCTGGCTCTTTATATGGCATGAAGGATGAGTTAGCCTTGCACAAGTCCTTAATAATCCCAAGAGCTTTCTATTAGTGCCCACCATCTCAGTATGTGCTGGGGGATGGGTGTGAGTCACACTATCTTTATTAGGTATTTCCATACACATTACTGTCTGCAGCATATTAGGTACAGTTCAGGAGCAGATCTTCCAGTTCAATTGCATCCAAAAGTAATGCAGTTCAAAAAGAACCAAAGTGCTGTATGGTAGGGAAGACTAGAAGACTCATATTAAAAGTGCTCTACTTTATACAGAGATGTTGGCAGGGGTCATGAGGATCCATCTCAGGCTTACACTCCCCATAGAAATGATCTGATTTTGAATTACAAAAAACCTCCAACTTCTAAAGTTTTTGCTTTACTAATACTGAATATCTGAACTGAAATGGTTCTGAATTGAATAATTTCTATCCCACATGGATTTTTAGGAGCTGATATGTAGAATAGCAGCTATCATGGAATAGGATGTTTGGAACATGTGCAAGCATCGGAGGTTGAGGTTTCCTTTTCACCTCTGGCTAAGTGTTGCATCAGCATTGTTGTATCTAGTGCCACAGTTCTCCATCAGACACACTGTTTACACAAGAGAAATGAATGCAGAGCTGCAGACAGACTCCACTGTAGTGAATTCACTGCCTCATTGCCCCGTATGCACACGAAACTATTGCCTTAGTGTTGCTGGAGTCAATCGCATTTCTTTAGCACATCTGATTACCAAATCTATTGTATTGCTAGCACATTTAAATAAAATCATATAAATATCTAGATTCTCAGTGTTTCTGAACTTGGAGCTCTTACTTGAGATCAGACACTTTACCTAAGTTATTGAGCTTAAGGTTGGACCAGATGATTCTTGAGGTCCATTCCAGCCTGGCATTCTATGATTGTTAAAAATTTCAGAAGGATCCAAATTTTCCAGCTATTACCATAGCCTTCTGTTAATCTTTTACTATTCCTTGTGTATTGCTTCCAACAGAATACCTTACAAACATATTTTTATAAGCAGATACCTTTTTATAGTTCAGTTCAATACACAAGGAAAGTACTGATTACGTTTAGTTCCAGGAAGGGAAGACTTTTAGGGTCTCTGAATACGTGAATATGGTTACTATACTGTGAGCTAAGAGAGATTTCAATGGAAATTCTGATGGCGAGCTAGAGACTGAAAAAAATAGGCAGATGATACCAGTCCTTGCAAGATTCTATAGGATTTATTTTAAATTTTTTCAGAATTTTTCTGTCCACATAGAACAGAAAATACAGCTTAGTTTTGATTTCAGATTATGCTGTTTTTTTGTTGTTTGTTTTTTTTCTTACAGCAGTACAAGGTAGTAAGTTTTCTTTGGCAACCTCCAATTCACTGTTCTTCACTAGTTTTTTAAATTCACCGTTATTCAAGATAAAATATCAGATTCATTTAATCACTGGTACACTTGAAAAAGGAGGTCTTCTGTCTCCAGTTATTTTTTAATGAGAAAATCCTACACCATTGGTACTTACCACAGAGAATGGGAAATTTAATAAAAGATATTTTGGTATAATACAGATGAAAATTATAAATCAATATTAGATTATATCCTCTACCTGCAACAGTATCTGTGGCAAACCTAGGGAAAAAATTGCTACTTTCAATGTGGCTGCCATAGTAACATGAATTGTCCAATTTATTACAGTTATCACAAATGCTATTATAGTGACAGGTGGCAATGAACCATACGGAGCTGGATTATTTTCTATGAGTTTTTGTTAAGGGATTTGGGGAGAAACAAAATAACCAGTACTGAAGATGATGGCATCATTGAAAATGGACATTGAAAAATGAGTTAAAACTGAAGACCCAAGCCAGTTCTTTGTTCATAGCACTATACTGAACAGCACTGATCACTGGGAAGACGAGACAGAAGTCTGTTTTATTTTGGTGTACAGTAGCAAGTTGAGATTATGAAAGTTTCTCTTACAGCTGAAGTATGGTAGGAAACGTTTTTTAAAATGTGTAAGTCTGGTTTCAAGCATGTTTTTACTTCCCATCAGCACAAAATAAGACCTTTCATAACTAGTCTGTCTTTTATTTTCCCCCTTAAACATTTAAAGACAGAACAAACTGTTTTATATAACCTCTGCCCTCACACCAGGGAACCCAGCCACATGTTCAGATATTCGAGATGAGAGTCATCTTTTTTTAGAACCACAGATCATTCTGATGGAAAGGTCTCTGGAGACCATCCAGTCCAACCTTCTCCTAAAAACAGGGCTAGTTTCAAAGTCATACCAAGTTCCTCAGGGCTTCACCCAGTCAAGTTTAAATACCTCCAGCAATTAAAGCTAAATAGCTTCCCTGGGTATCTGCTGCAGTACTAGATCTCCCTCTTCGTTAATTCTCCCCCTCCTCCATTCTTTCGTTGTTTTCCATTGCAATTTCCTCATCACAACTTATTACTTTTACCCCTTGTCCTCTCACCATGCACTGCTGAGGGGAGATTGACATCATCTTCTCTCTATTGGCCCTCAGGTACCTGAAAACAGCAATTACAATCTCTCTGAATCATTTCTTCTCCAAGGTGAAGAAATCCAGCTTTACTGACCCTGCCCCAGCATCTCCTGACACTGCCAATGGGCCAAAAGACCCCATTTCAGCTCTGCCAGGGGCCATTAGTCACCCACTCAGCAGCCTTGGAGAGATCTTGAGCCCTGCCTCCTGAACAAACCTTAGATGCACACTGCAGCCTTGTGTCCAACTTACCTTTGGATCTGGCTCCACTTGCTCCTATTGACCTTTCTGGGTGGACCTTGGCCCTGGTTCATCTCCTCACCATGCCTGAGCTGTCAATGGATGCCACCACCAGCACACAGCTCTGCATGTCCCTTTAAAAAGCACTGATGCACATCAGTGAGACACCACAACAAGCACTGGGGTCACCTCCATTCCCTGTGTGGCCCCTTTCAGAGCAGCTCCACTGCTTCCTAGACCCTTTAGCTTGAAACAAAATCTTCAAGTACATACATTCATATGTGTAGACATAACCTCTGAATCAGGTAGAGTGGGTGCTCTGCTCTGCAGTCTTCCTCGTTCCTAAAACTAGAACAAGCTAATGGATGTTACAGGAAAGATGTCTCTCACATACATGCACACTTTAGTTTTGCAAAGATTTTCCAAAAATTTTTCATCAAAACACTAAATTCACATATAATTCCTTCCACCATACTGACATTTTCAGATTAGAAAAACCACATGAATAAAAAGTTCTACTTCCCCTTCACTTGAAAGGAAGAAGCTGAATTTATTTTCTGTTACTCTGTTGCTAAAGCAAGAAATTTTCCAACAAGTTCACAGCAGCAATTGCTGATCTGTTCAAACAGCCTAAGATAATTTATTGACTTAAGCAAAAATTTAAGAAACACTTCAAGGTTACTAGCCTTATTGTAGACTGCTTCCACACTATATAAAATAAGAGCCTTCATAAGAAAATTACTGCAAGATACGTATCATCCAGCATAAAGTGAAAGCACAGTCATTATCAGAAGCCAAGACTTGTAAGTAGCATGCTGTGCTCTTAAAGCCAGAGATATTATAGTCTGCAGAAAACAAAATGTGTATCTTCTGCTCATACTACATTGCAGAGCCACAGAAATGTCTACTTCAAAACTTGTAGGATGAGCTTGTAGGAGGATAATGGACCCTAGAAGCTGTCTTCTGAGGCCCAGAGACAGAACTCAAGCCTCTGAATAAGGATTTCAGGTTTGCAGAACTGACCAAGAGAGCTACTATTTTCCAGGCATGAGACTGTGAAGGAATACTTTCCAGACAGACCTTTAGGAACAGAACACACTCCACACTTCTACACATTCATTTGCTGTTTAATGAACAGTTTGTTAGAAACTGTTCAAGCTACTAATGCAGAACATGCTGTATATTTGATGTGCAACCTGCAAAGAACCTTCTAATCTTGAAGTCCCTGGCTGATGATATATCTTTCATTGTATTTTTCTTTGCTTGTCTACAAACAAGGTAAATTACTTTTTGTCCCACAGGTATGACAGCTGAACAATTCAAACATATGCAGCAGTACATAATTCAAAAAAAGATATCGCAAAAGATGGGGATTAATTACAAATCAATTATTTATTCTTGTCCCGTAGATGATTGATATATAAAGTAGGTATAAGATACTTATCTCTACTGTAAGACATTAATTAGGTTTAAAAGGCTTCCAAAGTGTAATATTCCAGGATTACTACATAATTTCACAGAGTTGGCATATGTCATTGAGGAAATAATATACATACCAATGTATTTGTACGTAAGAGTATTGATGCTCTGGCAAAGGATAACTCTCACTTTGCAAGCAGTTATGCAACGCCTTAAAAGGAGAAATGAATGTTAAAAAATGCCACTCTCAAAAAAACATGTATTTGTACAGAAGTCCTGTTGAAGCAATTCAAACCATTATGCTGCTTGGAAAAGGATATTCTTGTGTTAATGATTTGGAACAGCAAACAACTATATGTATGAAAAAAGCAAAAATTCTAATCCTGTCAAATAAGCTACAGAAATGAAACTTCAAAAAGTTGGCACAAGAAATACAAAAGATTCCTCTAGGCTATGCTTTAACTTCTTCTTAAACAGAAGAATTTATTAACTTACTTTGAACACACTATGTTCTACAACTTCAATGTAAGTAGAAATTTGCTGGGGCCAATGGGAATTAAATGATTTAACAAAAATTTTATAGATAATTGTTTTGCAAATGTATCATATTAACAATGTTTCACAAAGGTTGTTACTACCAAAATGTGATAATTAGAAATTCTTCATAGATCAATTTACTTATAGAAAATATAGACAGTAGGATTATTAAAAAAAAGTATTATTCAGATAAAAGGGAACTTCCCAGCATGCAAGTTTGCAGGAGAACATCTATCATTAAAACTTTGGAAGAATTAACAAAATATGCATTTCTGCTATCTTCATAGTATTTAATACTTCAGATTACTTCAAATGGCAGGACATTTTTTTAATATATACATAATTTTGCCCAACTTGAATTAAAGCATTTCTTTTACAGCCACCTGAAACAAAATGAAGCAAAAAATGCAGTGATAGGCAGCAGCAACTTCCTCTTCTCCTTCAATACCCATGCTGAATGGAAAAGAACGCTAAATTAGGGTGTAGTGGTTTTAATAAAAAATGCCAGAACAACCAGTATTGTGGTATATCATATAAAAGGGATCAGGGAATTTTCTTTGGAGGGGGAAAACAGTAGTTCAGATCTGATTAGAGAAGAGGGCACTGAACTTTAGTATTCCTCTTTATCCCTTATGGAGCATGTCATAAAAGTTGATCTTATGGTGAGCCTTCTTTCCTAATTAAAACTATTTGATAAGTATAACGCCAATTAATAGGTAGTTTTGTGGTATCTAAAGCCCATGTTTTTCTGCTGATAAGAATGTTAGCTGAAAGCAGTTGCAGCATTGAATATAACATTAATGTAGAAGCACACACTGAAAAAAAATATCTGTAGAGAGAGCTTACTTTTTTTTAATCATAAGATTTTGTAAGGTTGTTTTTTCTCTCTCTTTTATAACCAACAGCTGAAATCATTTGGGCTGGTGCTATCTGTATCATACTGCTGCTTGAAGTTGAATTTTTTTGGTAAGAGTTTTCTTAGAGTTCCTGAGAGGAGTGGGGATTGGGTTTTAAAGGAGTCATTCATTTCAGGAAGAAAATCAGAAGAAAAGAGTTCCAGTTAATTTAGGAAGGATAAAATATTCTCTAATCTAAAAAAATCTCATGTCTCCTTTAAAACCAACTAAAGGATAGGTACAAGAAAGGAGTGTGCCCCTGATATTGGAAACACATAATTTAATCTGTTCAAATATGGCAAGTTAGATGGCTTTCAAGACTTTGAGGTCATATATAGTCAGCAGGCAGCTTGAAAAAAAAAAAACAAAACTCGTTTTCAGAAGCCATCAACATCATTACACAAGGTCCAGCTCTCCGGGAAAGCTACAGGCTGACCTTTTTATACCCATCACTACACTGCAGTGCAGTGAGCAGAATGCAAGGAATTAGCAGAATTTTCCCTATAACCTTCACAGAGTTGGAAAGAGGTGCAGGAACACGAATACCATTTTATGTTCTTGACTAACCTGCCACAGATTCACTGGTGTGCTGAAATAATTTGACAATATAACTAAGCAACTCATCCTGCACTATTTCTTTAATATATGGCACATGAACCAACTGCACATTTCTCTGCAACCTGACTAACGGCCAAAACTCTTGAGGATCATGGAAGAACCTCGCTATAAATATCATTAAGAACAAAATCTATTGCATGCACTTAAAGGTTAATTTTCCTTCCGCCCCAGGCCTACATATTTCTTTTCTTTAACATTAGTCAAATTCTGTTTATTTCCATGCAACATAATTTCTGGAGTTCCTATGTGTATGTCAAAATCTTCACTGGAGTTTGTAAAACCTCTGGCCTACAGTCTTTGATCTGTGCTGCTATAAAGATATCTTTGTTAATTTTATCTGCCACATCTACTTTTTTTTTTTATCTTCTGTTTACGACTCATAAAATTTGACAGCAGCTGAGAGTTTCAAGGAATGGAGGCTTTTATACGTATTGACATAAATCATGATGATGGACTGAAAATGGAATATATACAGTAATTTCCATTTTACTAATATTGAAATATGTATTCAAAGAGTTTGTTACCACGTGAAAAGACTCTTAAACAATCTTTACAAAGGTCTCCACTGTTCTCTTATTTTAATAGATAAAATCAGCAAAAGATATGATACACATTTAATTTACTTTTTATTTAATTAAGCAAGACATTCAGCCTAGAAAACTCATCTTCATAAGCATAGCTGTTGTCACCATTTGACTCAGGTCCGACAACAATGGACAGCTGTATACCATGTCTTGGTGCCAATATGCTAGGTTGGTTCCAGGCAAGTAATGTACCTGACTATGTGGTCTGCAAGGAACTATTTTTACAAACCTAGATTGGCTCCTATAATGACAACGGGTTAAGAAAAGGGGTGAGAAAGGAGAGGAGAAAATTGTTGAAGTGACCCAGTTAAAATTATGGAGTGTTTAAAGCTCTAGAGAGGATCATTTTGGAGGCAATTGCAGCAATTTTAAGTTACTGCTCAGAGCTCTTTTTAAACACCCCACTATCAATCTTTACTAGGGGATTACAAAACATCCACATCACTTCATTCAGAACAGGAAGAGTTCACTGTGACCTGAACGACTACACTAACCCTGAGTTACCATGATCTCACATGCTTCTACAGTCCCATAATACACCTCAGTAGGAGGTGGGATTCATATCAGGTGGTGGACTTCTTCAATGGCTACACTGATCTGCAACAAAACATTTCAATGTCCCCTTAAGATCCAACGGATCTGACACTCCCTGTTCTCAGGAACAGAAGTAGGCCTAAAAACTAATGGGAGGAAGAGAGAAATCTGTGCTCTGAATTTCCCTACATTCCCCCCTCCCTCCTCTCTTTTTATTTGTTTATTTATTTATTTATTTATTTATGTGATACCGAACAGTTCAGTTAGGGTCATCTGGTGGTCAAGTAAAAGAATGGAACATCTGAGGATGTTCTTCAAGTGACCAGTAATGAGCTGATAGCTGGGCAAGTAATGTACCATAAAGGGTCTGTCTCATGACAGGCTTCTTTTGCTACTTGTTCAAGACAAATTCTTCCGAACAGAAGATGGCCAAGATTTGTATTAATACTAAATTATCATGTTCCATTTTAGTCCTTCTGAAAAAAAATGACTTCTGAAACCAAGAATATTCAAGAAAATTTACTATGCAGATAATTATTTATATTTTATCTGCAATCTCACTTTTCTCTTCATGCTGTTTCTGGCAAGGCTGTTAAGCACACTATCTCAGATACATTACTTTATCTTTTTGGTACTTCAGAGAGCAAAGCTTTATACGGCCAGCAATCCAGTCCAATTTGTTATCCCTTATTTAGTTTCATAAAATACATCTCGTACATAATTAATTTTATTAATAGTGTGTTTTATTTATGTAAGAATGCTTCATTGATATTCAAAAAAGTGGGTTAGCAAAATTGCAAGCACACATTGGCATTCAAAAGGCTATAATTTAATCTTGGTCTTCCTTGCAATTAAATAATATTGGCAAAAGCCCAAGGTATAGTTCCACAGATCTCTTAGAGCTAGATCCTGCTTGGTTGACTCTCCAGGGGGTACTAATGGAATTAATGGGGTTACTTCACCAAGAACAGTGGATCTTAATCAGCTGTAGGGCATTTAAACAAGAGATACTACTGCCTCAGTTTTTAGTCGCATTTCTGACATCAGAATGTTTATTTTATTGATGGATGCTGCAACAACCATTATTATTTGTTTAAAGCTTTTCTTCAGAGGCCTGTTATTAAATACAGCAGCTTTCAGTCTTAAATTATAAAAGAAAAAAAAAAAAAACTGCGAAGAATTTTAACTAAATAGCACCATAGGTATAACTTTGCATCCTAAACTAATAATCTGTCATGCTTTATTCTTCTTTTGCAAAATGGCTTTCTATTTCAGAATCAGTCTTGCATTGCAAATTTCAGTGAAAAGGACTTTCAAGTAATTAAGAGAAGTTTTGTCTTACTATTCTTTTTTTTTTTAACTCTATCAATACATTCTTATATTTCCTATTTCCATGCCTATATCATATTTCCTTTCAGCAAAGTGTATGTATGCTTGCGTGCAAGTGTGGGTGCATTTCAGAGTCACAGAATCATTGGGGTAGGAAGAGACTTGTAGAGATCATCTAGTCAAACTCCCCTGCTAAAGCAGGATTTCCCAGAGCACGTTACACAGGACTACATCCAGGAAGGACTTGAGTACCTCCAGAGAAGGAGACTCCACAGTCTCTCTGGGCAGCCTGTTCCAGTGCTTTGTCATGCTCACAGTGAAGAAGTTTTTCCTCACATTCAGGTAGAAGTTCCTGTGTTGCAGCTTGTGCTCATTGCCCCATGTCCTGTCACTGAGCACTACTGAAAAGTCTGGGTCCGTCCTCCTTACACCCATCCTTTAGATATTTATAGACATTGATAAGGTCTCTTTTCACACTTCTCTCCAGGCTAAACAGTCCCATCTCTCTCAACCTTTCCTCATAAGAGAGATGCTCCAGTCTCCTAGTCACCTTCATTGCCCTCTACTGGACTGTCTCCAATTTGAATAGATGAAATCTGATTTGACTTCAAGAAAATACTCTGAGGTACCAAGCTTAGGTTCTTACATGTTGAACAGAAAAAAAATAAATCAAATCTTCTCCCTCTGCAATACTTACCAACACATAACTTCAAGGCTACTAACACCACCAAAGTTTTCTGATGAACAGAGTAATCATATCAGTCAAGAGCAGTCATAATAATCAATTTTTACAATAAAGGGATTGTTTGTTAATGGGGAAACCCTGTGTTGTACTTTCTATCACATGGTCCATATGATTTTTGAAAAGAAATAAAGGAAAATCTCTGATTTTTCACTGAAATAATCTCTTGAAGTATAAGACAATACAGGTATTACAGAAGGAAGGCAATAACTTAACAAACACTCCCTGACAATATATCTCTTTCCATTCCAGTTAATGAGGTTATTAGTAGCGCAGGTCCTGAAGTATTTTAGGAAATGTCAGCTTTGATGTGTAACCCACAACACAAAAGAAGAGCATAAGAAGAGAAGGATTAAGAGGGATTTACTTGAAGAATCTGGTGTGGAGGAACCCTACCAAAAAATGCAATCAGCAAGTAGCTCCTAAAACAAGTCTTCAGTTAAAAACAAATACAACTCCACTCTGAATCCAAAGACAGAAGGAATTTACACACACACACAAAATGACTGGGAACCCCTTGTCATTACACCTCACTGAGAGCTCACAGTGAAAAGGTGTGGACTATGAGCATTAATATAGCAAAACTACAAAGGTTATTTTATGAACAGCCTGTCATGAGCCAAAATTCAGTACCGCAACAGGTAGCCACTTAAGATTTAGGATGTGCTGAAATCCTGTAGGAGGCAACAGAGAACAAAGTACAGTCTAGTGAGATTAGGATGTATCTACATCTGAAGACAGGGCACACATATAACAGAAACTCTTCCATTGTTTTCACATATATAAAAATTGATCTTCCTAGTCACTCTTTCCTTCACTGAAGAACTCTGATTTTCCATCACAGATGCTTAATTATTCTGCTAATAAATACTTCGCACACATTTCCAATCTCAATTCATGAAACTTTGTACCACTGGACCATCCATCACCTTAAACATCTTAAACACTGGATTTTTCTGAAGCCACTGTTGCCATTTCTACAAAGAATCTGCCATCAGGAAAAACAAGTGACCTCTTTGATTAATGGTTTATTGGCTGATACATGCAAAAAGTCTTTCCTTCAGTAATGAGGTTTATTCACAGGCTTCTAGCTGTCTCTTCAGCAATTACAGCAAGTACTTTCTTCAGACACTGAGAAATGTAAAAATAATAAAACTTTGGCAATTATTCTTTAAGAGAGGTTTATATTAAATGGCTAGCAAGAACTATATTTTCAATGTCTGAGTAAATGGTGTGTTCTTCAGATTTTCATTTAATCTTAGACTAAAATAACTTTCTCTTCAAACAGTTTTTCTCGACTTCTCTACTATAGATAGAAAATTAGTTTCTGGAGTCCCTGAACACATTTTGTGCAGTAATCAATATACTGCCATATATATATTTATGTGGCACTTATTTCTACAAATGATTGTTTTAAAAAAATACCAAAGTTGTCTAAAGACTCTTAACTTGCAGCAACAAGTTGTTGGCCTTTTGACTTTAAATAGATGTTCATCTGAATCCAGAAGGAAAAAAATCTAGAGTTTACTAAGTACTCTTCTTGCAGATATCCTCCTTTTGTAGGCAGGGGAGTGTGAAAAACATGAAGTGGTATGGGGCATATTAAGAACGTTGGTATTTGAACACTATGGAGTTTGACTAAAAAAATTAATTCTTGATTTTGTCCAATTTTTTTTTCCTAGCCATCTACTACCACTGAGATGTTACCCTCAAGAAACAACAACTTCATTTCCCATTTCATGCAGAGTGACAGTGATCTTGGGAGTTTATAAGCCAGTGCTTTCTTCACTAGTGGAGTCCTGAACAACTTTCAATACCCAAAAAGACAAACTTGGCATCAGTTGTCACAGAGCCTCATTTGCAAGCTCTTGGATTTCATTTGTACAGTTCTTTTCACCACAAAGCACATACAAGTTTAGTTCTGAGAGGTTTTACATGTGGTATAAGCTCCTTTGATAAAACAACTTTGTAATTGCTTAAAAGCTATTCACTCCTCCCCTTTTTATATACTTTTCTACTCCTTTAGGTATTTTTAGTCACCTTTAGTTTCATTTTACCATAGATGTACAATAATTTCAGATCTCATTGTGAAAACTCCAGGAATTTTTCCCTTGCATTATCCTAGTGTGTATATTTGAAGATGTTTGTGCAGATCTCGGATCTTCTCTAAAGGAAACACCTGTGGTTTTACTATACAACAGAAAAGGCTTATTTACAATTTAGAATATTTGCAGTATGCAAAAGGTTTAAAATTGGTCCATGAGAAAATAAAACCCAGAAGTTGAGAATAAGATATTCTGAAGACTACACTAGCAAGCATGGAAATACATAAATTCATAAGTAGATTTTTTTTCAGTATTCATAGTGAATATTTTGCTTCATTTTCCTGTCTTGAATCAACTGTAATCTCAGTCTTATAAGCATAAGAGTGAATACAGATATTTTTATTCCAGTTTCTAGTTCATGCTTGAAAAAAGAAAGCTTTTCCACTTCAGCTTCTAGCTTGGTCCTCTGGCCAGAATTACCTGTATATTTACTAGCTACTCTTAAAACCTTGCTTACTGAAGTCCCAGTGACTCCAGAGTCACTAGGGATGTGAGCAGAGTCTGGTGGCAGCAGCAAGGGAGCAAAGTTACAGTAGGTGATCCTTGTCTTCAAAGACATAAAAAGCATGCATCAGGCTGTTGCCTACTCAAGACAGCCTTAATCAAACTCTTTACCAGTGACCTCTGAAAATCAATTATCTGCAAAAATTACCAAATTCATTACATACAGTGAATATCATAGCTTAAACTTTGAGAAAATCCTGTCCCAAAATTGGAAGTTTTCAGCTAACTTTCTTGATTAATTTTTCAAAAAAATTAACAGCAGAAGTTTCTTCATACACACACACAAAACCAACCAACCAAGAAAAAACCCCAACAAAACAAACAAACAAAACACAACAAACAAACAAAAAAACCCAAACAAACAACAAAAGCCTTCTTTCCTTCAGACACTGCTTTTTTTCCCCCCCTCTCATCAGAAGCTGAAGGGATGATAAGGAATACCAAGAGGAATATCAATCTCTTTGGCATCACTTATTTGGCTCTTCAAATGAAATCAAAAGAAGTTACTGTTATTATTTTTTCAGGGTTTGGGAATCCATGGAGAACTTAAATTTAACCAGAAATACAGGAGCTATTTCAGAGACTCAAAGCTCACGCAATTTCTTGCCTTTAGAATGAGCTGATACATCTTACTGTATATCAAAAAACAGAACTGTACTGTTGGCATGAGAGAAATCAAACTTCATTAAGACTTTTTTCTTTTTTTTAGGGAATTGAAATAATGCTTAAACATTTGAGTAAATTATTTCACTTTATTTAATAAGTAGAAAATTAATTGCTGGATTTAACCAACATTTTAGCAAAGGCGAAATTAAACAAATTCACTTCCTGTGTTTCAATTAGTCAAGTGAAGCTCAGCCAGCCCCTCAGCTGAGATGATGTCTGTTCTCACCAGGCAGAACACTGGCTGCAGCCATTGCACCCTTACTGCAGAACCAATTTTGCAGCTCTGCATATCTGCTGTACAGTAGTTATGCTATTGGAGTTAATCTGGCAAATTGATTTCTGATCATAACTGCAAGTTTACTTTGCCTTTGTTCTGTGTTTTCTTGTTGAAAATATTTACTGAGTTTACTCTGGGTCTAAACAGAATAGAAATCCAACAGGTCTCTGTTTTCAGATATTTAAGTCTCTGCATATGGCAGGCAGGGTTTTAAAAGCAAATACTTGGTCTACATGCAGAAATGTAGAGTTCTTTTCTCCAATTCACTATTGTCAACCACTAGGTGGTAATGTTCACTCTGCAGACCTTTCAAAAGGCAGCATAAACCCTAATTGACATTCAAATAAATTCTCTCTTTTCTTACACTGGTGCAAATATCTAGTAAACCAGAACTGAATTGTACTTGTTTGTTTTTCAGATAAACAATTTTATTTATTTTTAACTGTGCTTGATTTTATCCTAAGCACTGAGAAGCATGTCACAGCTCCCCATATGCATTTGTTCTCATCTGTTCCTTGGACTTGTAAACTATTCCAAACCAACTTGACCTACCTGAGATCAACATTCAACAGTGGAAGTTTAACAGGGCTGAAGCATGCTGTGTTAGTGTCACCAAAGCTGATATCATAATATTTTCCTTTGTTTCTTTATATTGGAGAGAAAAGGTTATCTAGGGAAGAATGCAGTTTTTATACTTCCAGTAAATTCAGGGTTTATGATTTGCTTATAAAATATTACATTTAAGTTACACTGAAAAGCACACTGAAGAGGTTCTACCAATTATGCACTGGATTTTATGAAGACAGAATATTCCTCCATGCATCCAAATTCTTATATCCACTGAAGAATTTATGACCAAGCATGACAGAGAGAAGAGGAAGAAAAATGTATTTCAGCACAAAACTCACATGCTTCAAGAACTGCAGAGAATTAAAATGAAGATGGAAGAATTCTGAGCACAAGGCTGAAAATTTAAAGCTCAGATTCTACTCCCAGCTATTTAATCATAATATTTTTCTGATATTACCACTTCCCTTGTTTTTGTACCTGTTTTATGAAGTAGAAGAAAGGAGTCTCTCTTGCTTTCTGTGTTCAAACAACTGAATACTCAGAGGTCCAAACAGGAAAATCTTCAAATAACATGGGTGGAAAACAGTCAGAACTTAGCCCAGCTGCACTTGCTCAAGAGTTGAAATCTTCAAATTACTCCTGTGAAATCAGCAAACAAAAGAAACACTTTTCTGTTTGGTTTGTTCTCTTACTAACAACTAGTTAGACAATTGTGCAAACATTTACTGCATCATGCACAGATGTTGCCTGCATTGGGGTCAGATGTGTGGGACAGCCCTATGTACAGATGCTTGCACCATTAACAAACCAAATCACTATACTGGCTACATTTGTTCCCTCTTGTAGAACAAAAAATCCCTAGCCAATAGTCAAGAAGGCAGGAGGAAAGCAGCTGCTTGAACTGCAAACTTCATTCTTTGTCGCAAATCTCTTGAACATATTTGCACATTTTACTGTGATTACTTTGGAAAAATGGGGGAGTATTAGAAAATAGAAAGGAGAACAATTAATCTTACCTAGATAACTCATTGGAAAAGACAGCCATTAAAAGCAGGAGAAATTTGCAAAGCACAATATTATTTTGGTGTTTTATTTCGCCAAGTCAATACATTTTAAGAGTAGATAAGATAATGTGAACTGCAGAAGAATAGAACTTTAGGTCTTCAATTTTTCTTCTTTGTATAAACCACAGCTCTAAAGACCAAACTGAAGAATGGTACAAAACAAGGCAAGCAAATGGTCATAGTTTGGCCTACTTAGGGATTTTTTGTTGGTTTGGTTTTTTTCCCCCCTTACATTTCCCCTCTGCCTCATTTCCTGAGAACACAACAGCCAACCCAAATTAACTGCATTTGTTACATTTATGCATTGTTTCACAATATCCAAGGCTACTCTTGAAGGATTCTTAGCTCCAAAAATGAAGAGTTCCATGAGTTGTCCTTGACTGTACTTCTCACTGAACCACCTGGAAAGCCCACGCAAAATTGGATCAGACCTTATGAAAAGGAAAAAGACATTTATTTCTTCCATATATATTTGCTCCATTTTCCTTAAACAGATGGAGAATAGTAGAAAGGTCTGGGTAATGTCCAATGAAGCAGACTGCCAGGTGAGCCATGTCCTGAAACTATGCTTCACTATCATCAAATAGAAATAATTTCTGCAAGTACTTCTCATGTATTCATAGGTTGTGTTGCAGATAGTCCAGGAGTCTATTCACAGAAGCAGGCTGCTAGGTAACATTAACTCTGAATGTTCTTAAAAAATTGTCTCAGCCATGGTAAGCTAGTAGAGCCATAGCTGCACCTTCACAGTGTGACTGCATTCAGCGTGAATGCTTTCATTGCTCAAGGGGCTTTGTGCAGCCTTTGTGCAGTGTGCTCATAGCAAGGAGGTTGGAACCTGAGGATCTTTAATGTCACTTCCAACCTTAACCATTCAATGATTCTGAGAATTCTGAGGAGAGAGAGAAAGAGGGATTTACCTTCCCTATCTTCACATACCTAAAGTATAAAATCTCTTACAGTCAATGGGGAGATAAAGGTTCTTTCAAGACATGTTTCATCTTACCTGTTTTTGCTGTTTATTTTATTAAGAAATGAGCTGCTTGCCAGAGGTAATTTAGTGCTCCTCCAGCAATAAAGGGACCCCACTTACACTGTGAAGGTCCACATATGCTCAGATGAACTCTATGCCAAATAACTATACTTGACGTTTGGCTATATAATTATACCAACTACAGCCAAATGGAAAATATGGGTAAAAACAGGACCTTGATATTAAAGAGAAATTACATACAAGTTAAGTAGCACATCATAACAAAAGCTGAAGTAAATCAAGAAGTATTAATTCAATGACTACAACATGATTTCCTCTATGCTTCAAAACATGTGACAAAGAGAACCATATAGTTAGAAGCACGCACTTAATGTAGGAACCAGATGTTAGCTCTTCTACAGCAGGCATTGACAACATCTGAACATTTTTTGTTGATGTATCACATCCTCACATGACTTAGCTTTTTTAAGGTTTTCTGAGCCGGGTCATATTTCTTACTCTTTCTTTGAACACACAGTGACATACTTACAAAACCAAATAAAGCATTAACTAAGAAACACCATAACCTTTTCCTCAAAAAAAACCCACAGACTTTTCACTCAGATTTGATATTCCACCTTTCACCCATTTCCCCCCCTTTCTTTTTTTCTAGTTCTTAAATTCCTAATTAGTGTATTGATCTAAGCTCAAAGACATCCTATCATTTCTTACCCTCCTCTTTCCATAATAAACCATATTACCTACCACTTCACCCTGCCCGTTTCTCCATACCAAAAATTTTTCTGTATTTCTTCATCTATCATCTTTGGAGGTCAAGAGCTTCCCAATGTCAAGTTGTCAACTCACAGGCACAAACCACTGGACTATGTTTTGTCGTAAGGAGAAACTTGTTCAAATAATTGGGCAGGTTTTTTAAGTTGTGTGCTTCTATAAATGCAATGAATCAAACAGGAAATCAAGTGAAAAGCAGTGACGTTTCCTCCAACACTCGGTTGCTGGGTCTGCTGGTTAATGATCCCAAAGCAGCAAGATCACTGCTGCCAGAGCTGAAGATTTATGCTGCTCGATGTGTCATTAAAATCTAAACTGCATTTAAGAAGGAACAAACACTGTATCATTATTATTACAACTTTCTATACACTCAGCTTTGTTCTTCACAGACAGTGTGAAACTGCTGTTCAAGTAATAACTACCAGTAATAACTAACTTTTCAAGTCATAACTTTGACCCCCAAGGTAAAAAAAAAAAAAAAAAAAAAGGCAAGAAAAAAAAAGCAAACAAAAAAAAGCAGTATCAGTTTGAGAAGCAATTTCTGTTTACAAGGACCACAATATCTGTCTCAGCTGGGTAAGTAGCAGTATACAACTCCAAATACCAGATTATGTTTATACACTTTTTATTCTTGCTTAAAGCCATAGTCTGACATAAGCAGAGGCTAACGGCATAGGTTATTTATGCAGTGATCTCACAGACTTTTAATGTTAAAGTAACTTCCACTAGTTCAGTCAAAACCTGAGACAGTCACCTGGTGTCATGGTATGACAAGGTATAAAGTCACAGAAACTGCATGGATGGAAGTGCTCACTCCCAAGCATCCCATTCAGTTAATGCCATTGACTTAAGAGGCTCAGGGCCTGCTCAGAGCCAGCACAGCCCAGGGTGGTCTCATCAAGCTGGGCCACTGGGACAAGCTCCTCAGCAGCACTGAGGTGAACAAATGGTGGCAATAACTTGGACAAACCCTCTCAGGTTGATGCCAAACACTGAGCTATGGGAAATGCTCTTGTTATTAGAGCTGTCATGTAGTTCAAGTGTGGCATATTTAAATGGCTGGATGTTTTCTGGTCTCCATGTATTGTAGTATTTCTCTTTGTAATCAGGAAGAAATGTCTTTGAGGCAGTAATCTGTGCGAAGAGACCTGGAATGGCAGCAACAGATGTTCCTTTAGGTGGAAACAGGCTAGCACTGTGACCTTCTCTGGGCTAACTTTCTCCTGCATCTTGTTTGCGATATACACCACCAAAGCTGGCTCAGAAATTCAGTCACATGGAGGACTTTCCTTTCTGGCCAAACATGGGACCAGATTAGATTTAGGAAAAGGCATATAGATTTGGAGAGGCAGAAGTCTGGCAGGAATCAATCACCAGAGCTGGGGATTCCTGTAAAAGGAGGGGAATGCAGCAAGACATGGAAAGTTTTGGTTCATTGCATGATCTTTTAGAGATTAGGGAGGCCTGGCCAGCAGCTGTGTACCTGCTGGTGTGATGTGTTGCTTCTCTAATACTTCTGATCACTCAAGCTGTTTTCCTCACACAGTTGCCACACAAGAATCTGTGTGAAGGCTTGGCACAAAACCGAGCCCCCTGCTCCTAAGAGCTGTTGCATCCATAATCCTACTGTGCTGTAAATTGTTTTGACCTCCAAACAGAATATGTCATGGACCAGCAGATGTCTTATAAACTATTTCCTTCCCTCTTCCATCCTGTTTATGTCCAGACACATACATCAAGTCTGCAGATTAAGCATTGTACAAGCATTTCTGAAGGCCACAACAAGCTTCAGAAATAAAGGTAGCTGCTATTTACCTGCCATGCTGCCAGCTTCCTGCTGTATGGACATCAGGCCTCTCTCTACATCACGTATCATGGAAGGAAGAGAAGGCAGATCCTGATAAGGGGAAATTTCAAATACACTTTTCCACTGAGTCAGTACAGTACATTTTACCTGTGGCTTTAATTTGCAATTTTTGCTTCACTGTTCAGTGTTTAAAACACACGCAGGTTTGATTGTGTATGCTTGTGAATGTTCTTTATTTCCCCACCTGCTCCTCCTCCCAAGAAATAACTGAATACAAGGTGAATGGCAATAGCATTTCTTTCCCTCAGTGGCAGATACGCAGATCATTCCTACAAACAATGGAAGTTAGAAGGTCATCTGTTCCACATAGTAACAATGCACAGAGACATCTCTCACAGGAATGTAATGTTCTGAATTGAATTTTAAGTGTCAGATCTCAGTTCATTAAACCTATGACATTGCATTCATAGGAAAACATTATTTTCTTATAATCCAGTCTTTGTGTTTACTTGCCATTACTACACTGAAAGAGCAATCAGGGTGCTTTTTTAGTCCCTAGTCTGCATGGAATCCTTGAGTAAACCAATGTTACAGACTCTATTAGGCCGACAAAGAGCTCCATTAATATGACACTAAGGATCCTACTTAAAATTATGCAGGGTGGATTAATTGGGCTGACAAATGCCTTTACAGAAACAAGCCACGATCAGCTGCAGATACATTTGCTTGGCAAGTGTGACTCTACCTGCATCGGACAGTCAGTCCTTCACCAAGTACCACTAGCCTACGAAAGCAAGTAAGAAAGGTTCATTGCTATTTTCATTGCTAGTTCACTGCTAACTCATTATTATCACACACACATACTACTTGAAAGGAATTTTCTTAAGAGATTTCATAAAAAGCAGTCTTCCACTATGAAAAGTTGATTAGCAGGGTTTGTTTATTACATTTTTAGTAACAGGAGGAAAAGTAAAAAGAATGGTAAGTACTTACCAGACATCCCCATAAGGTTCCAGGGAAGAAGTTCTAGTAATAATGTCAAACACTAAAGGATAAGTTTTGCACTGCAGAAAAAGTTTGAAGTAGAGGACTAAGCCAAAAGCTGACTCAATCCGAAGTATCACACTCTCCCATTTGCAATTTCCCCCTCTACTTGTTATTGCACAGTCTACTTTGGCATAGACCCTTTGCTGAAAACACAAATTACGTCCCAAAATAACCAACATGTGCACCACAGGCAACAACCTGACTCCAAAGCTTCATCTGTGGGGTTTTTTTGCTCCATAGAAGTATAAAAAAATTCAACATTTTGGAAATTCTCCCTCTTTCAACATACTGCATGTTTGTTGTTTTTTTTTTTCAGTTTATGTTCCATCATTTTATTTTGGCCCAGCTTAAAGTAGCTTAGAGACCCCTTCATTCCAAAATGGCAAATCCTCCTTGTAGGAGTTCTGGGTAGAAAGAACATCTTGAACAGGTCTGTGAGTTTGAACATTGTATTAAAGAGGTTATTTTCTAGGAAGTGCAGAAATATTTTGCGTGTGTGTATGTTTATATAATATCCACAGCTTTTATCATGAAAGCTCAAGGGCTTTTGGGAGCAACTCTTGCATGGTGTTGAGGGACCAGCCCTCTGGACCTACTTTGGGAAATGGTATCAAAACCCCATTGTAGCCCCTGCTCATATGCATCCCAAAAGGCCTGCCTGGAAGCATGGAGACTGCAGTAGTGGCCTGCACATGGCCTCGGGCCTGCATAGATGAGATAACGACGATGATCTGATCGAGTTAACCACAATGATGAGGGACAGAGGGGACATAGGTCCACTCCAGCTGCTCACACATGTATGGCTCAATCCCATGTACTCGTTGTGAAATCAAGATTCTAGGCCTAAAAATAGGGGGCTGTAATGGTGGGCTTTGGGAGTTTCATCAACACCATTGACACCAACCCTCCCCCGTTGGCTGGACCAACAATGCTGGATCCAGGACCGGTGATTTTCCTGTTCACTTTATCTTTCTCTCTTTATCTCTCTCTTTCACTCTCATCTCCTGCCCACTCCCCTCCCCCTCACCTTTTTCTTCTCATCCCCTTTTCCTTCCTTACTATATATAGGCGGGTAATTTTGTTTAGGTTGCTCAATATTAATTCCTACTAGTGTAATAAATGTGTTATTCATTATAAGCAGACCTTTTGTGTCGCTGCACCTTAATCTGATCAAGGGGTATTGGACGGCCAAGCTTTTACTCGGACCGTCATACATTTGCTTTCTCTGGGAAAAGACCAGGTCAGAGAGAAGGATTTTGAGCCCAGCCGCAACAGGGCTCCTCTCTGAAGGAAGTCTAGAAAGCAAGGAGGTTCAGTCCTAATCTCCCTGGGGTGCCCCTTCCGAGTTGTGACACGTAAAGGACTGGATCTAGCTGCACTCAGGCTCCTCTATTGCAGCAGGAGCTTAGAAAGCAATGGGGTCCAGTTCTAACCTTCCTGGGTTATTAAATTCAGGCCATGTCACATGGTTACCAAGAATTGAAATGTAACTAATGCAGGAAACCCCCTTTTTTGTTAAAAACTGGGAACTATTAAATTCCAATTTTCCATGCATTAGGTGTAAGCAACATGTACCTCAGGGAACTAAATGTGTTTGGCTTGACACTTGAGTGCTAGAAGCTGCAGAAGAGATTAACAAGTGGAGCAGCGGGACAACTGGAAAGCTGTAGTAAATCTGTTTGCAAATATATATAAAACACTGATTGCTTTCAAGAACATGTAGGAATCTTTGTTATTAAATATGTATTTAATCCTACTTTTCCATATTAACTAACCACAAGTGAAGAGATGCTTTTAAGCCATAGCCTGAGCGGTCTAGTAATAGTTTGTAACAGTAACGAATAAGCTGATAATAGATGACTCAAGCTGCTTCTTCTCCTAGTCATACTATCCTGTATCTTTGTGCTCACATACTTGCAATTTTAATTCACATAACTTGCACAGACTCGAATAGAACCTGTTTTCCTGACTTCCAAGAAGAAAGGCAGCTCCGTGGTCCCCAGTAGTATAAAACAGCTCATTTTTTACTGTAAAACACATTTGTGTAATTGATAAAATCTGCATAGTTGAAATAAAATACTTTTAATCCCTAAGTAAATTTAACAGAAAAGGCATACACTCAAATGACATTAATCTTTTCCTCCTTCCCTTCCCTTCATACTTTTATATTTTTTACACAGTATCCTTTATGCATTAATACTATTTTAATCAAGAAAAAGCTCAATTATTATCTCAGCAAGACAAACCTTCATAGAAAAAGCCTGGGACTACAGGAGAGCAAGCTGTATTCAGTACTTCCACCACATCAAAGTCCTAATATTCAACAAGGCAGTCAGACATTGTGTAAGTGATTAAGAATGAGACCCAGGTACTGCAATACAAACATGATGCACAAGATAATTAGCTTTAAATGCCAGGATGGCAAATATAATTTTGAGAAGACAGAGAAAGATAAACTCAGCCCTGGTTTAACTTCACTTATTTCAAACACATCCCTGAGGAACAGGACATACGCAGGCACCGCAGTAGTTTGAAATATGTCTGTATTATGAGTTCTCTTTTTTTTATCTTACACCCTTAAGCTTTCTAATGTTATTTTTTAAGAAAACTAAATGAGTGCTTATTAGATACTACAGAACATAAAGAAATGTTCCAACATAAAGAAACATTTCAACATAAAGTTGGGAAAAAAAATAAATCTATAGGTTTTAATACAGTCCGCAGTCCTATTTCACCTTATTGCAGGATTTTATTTTTTTTTCTTGTAAGAAAGATTTTGAAAACAAAGGAAAACACATCGTTGTTAGGTCAGGCAATACTGCATTTTTAGAAAAAAAAAAAAGTACATTTCAAACAGTTCCCAATAAAAAACCAGCACAAATACAAATGAAACTTCATGCAAGTTCCTGAATATGAACATTAGCCACACAAATATAAAAAAGCATTGCAGGCTTCTGGTGGATGAGTACTGAAGTTTTAACTACTTCATTTGTCTTATGTGGGAGTGTAAGAGATGTCCTGTAGCATCAAGACATTTGGATAACCTTGTGCCCAAGTCCTTCATCCAGATGATCAGAGTACATTAATGAACTACTGGAGACATAAGTTCCTAAGTACCCATTTATCAGGTAACAGGCAGTCTATCAATGCATTTATATTCCCCTCATGAAATACCTGTAGGTAATTTTATAGAGGGAAATATCAGTAGAAGGAAGACACCCAATTAGGACAGAACTTTCAGGCACAGCAGAGACAAACAAACAAGTGAAAGACACAGGATCACAAAGGTCACACATAAGTAAGATGCCAACAGAAACTACAAAATCCAAGAAAGATATTTCTTTTTATTAATCAAAACTTCCATGAATAAGTGGAAGAGATATCATTCTCTTCTGGAAGGGGAGGAAGGAGGAATAATTTTCCAGAGCTTTCCTGAGATCCTATAACATTTAGTAATAATTAGTGATGTTGCTTAGAATGTTTTTTTCAGAAAGCTTGAAGAAATGCACTTGGTGATTTTTTTGAAGGCACTAAAATTAACGTAATGACTAGGCTTACTCTCTGGTAGGTTACATGCAATCATTCATGAAAGAGTTTGGTTGAAGTCCTGTTATATACACAGTTAATGCATTTTATTTTTTTCCTATCATGTCACTTTCCACAAATGGAGATTACATGCAACATTCAAATACTCAAAAACTAAACAAAACTTGAATTCATTCTGCTAGCAAGCTTACTGCTTCTTCCACATAAAAGATCACCTCCCATATAATCGACTGAAAAAAATGGAATTTTCTTTAAGGAAAGGCAATTATTTGACCTCTGTCATATTACACAATGCAAAGCCAAAAAAAGGCCATAGCATTAGAGTACATTGGCTTTAATTAATCTCCAATAAATATTTTATTTTTTTTTCCTATAGATATGAGGTGTTTTCTTGTTAATTTATGGAAATCATCACCATCAAATCATTGAGAAAAAGACTTAAGATGGATTTGAAGGACAAATTCATTTCCAAACATGTCTCTGTACTGGGAAAAGTAGTACAAAGAGATCAGAATAACTTAAGCATTTGGAACAACACATTTTATATCAAGAATACTATTGAATTTCAGAAGCTGAGGGTAGAAAATATTTTTTTAATGACAAGTGACTCTCTTGAATAACATAGCCTGTGTACAAAATCAAATTTGCTATCTTGAATTTGCAGCCCTTCTTTTCAGTCAGAAAAAAAATGAAGCTTCTGACTGGAGTAATAGGAGCTGATCTTTGCAAGAGCACAAAGCACAAGTGTCTCCAGGAGGAATTTGATTTCAGGTACAAAGGTCTGGATTACTAGACCTTGTTCATTACTACAAATAGAGGGACAGACCTTATAAAAGTGAAGCTGTTACTAGAAGTCATTATTTAGTTGAATTAATTTCAGTTCTTGAGTGATTATCCTGATAAATGCAAAAGCATAATCTTGATACTCATACATGATTCTACAGATACTTCAAGTAAGCTATTAAACCAGAGCTTGACTACCTAAATATAAGATGTTTCTAGGTATAATACTGGCTTTCCTTTCTATGTATATTTTGGGCGTCATATTTGATTTTGCTGTTTATGAACTTAATCTGATATATCAGTTGACCACAGTAGAACAACATGGGTCTCAAATCTCCAAGTTTTCAGTGGATGAAACAGCAGAGATGAATGTGCATAGTGGTATTTTAAGACATCAGAAAGATACTGCAAATTAACTCTTGCCAAGAGAAAGAGACTAACTCACTCCAGAGTATAAAGTGCTTCTGCATGCATTCACAGAAAGGATTATTTCTGCATTTAAATAATGCTTATGAAGTGTTTGCATAGTAGTTCTTAAACCAAGACAGCAGACAATATTTTCATTTCTCTGGGTTTATTCTAGTATTTACCTCTCAGAATTGGTATTTTCTCGTGTGACCGATCAAGGAAAATAAAGGTGCAAGAGTAAATTTTTAAACTCTGCCTCCTTGAAGGCTGATAACACAGATTCCAAAGGCATCCACAAAGCACTTCCTGGCTTCCAGCCTCAGTTCTGGATTAATTGTTGCACATTTTCTACAGTGTTACAGAGGAGCCTGTGCAGCCTACAGGACAAAAGCCTAGATTAAAAAAATATTTTTAAAAGGATAGAAGGGAAGGGCTTGAGGTTTCTTTTAAGCCATCCAAAGTTAACCAGATATGAATGCAACCATTACATTCTTTCAGGTGGCTGATATGAATAGCTATGGATATTTTTTGAGATACTGCCAATTACTGTAAATTTTGGTTCATATTGTATTCTCAGCTAGATTGTTGTTTACTAGCAATCTTTTGTCGTTTTCAATATGCAAAGCCTGCATAGTTAAAATCAATAATGGTATCTTACAAAAAGCAGATAACAGAGCCTTAAAATAGCAGGTGCAAAATTAGCAGCTCAGAGGTAAACTAGACATCCATGCTTGCTTAGAAAGAAGGTCGGGTTTAGTTTGTTTTCCTCCTACAAGTTGACATGAATATTTGAAGACTTAAAAAAAAAAAATTCAAACCTTTAAGCTCTACAGCATTCAGGTCAAGGTCTTGACCATGTTAGAATGTAAGGGAAATACTCGTTAATAGGTGTTAGGGTCATATTGTAGGAAGGAGTACCCAGACCTGAGGAAAATAGCTGAAACATAAACCCACTTAAAGCTTCCAGGTCCCAGAAGTTATTCAGGTGGCATAATGAAGGGAGTCCATGGCATCAGACAGAACACGGAATCATGGAATCACTTAGGCTGGAAAAGACTTTTAAGATCATCGAATCCAACCATTAACCCTACTAAGTCCAGCACAAAGCCATATTCCCAAGTACCACACCTAGATGGCTTTTAAACACATCTAGGCATGGTAACTCAACCACCCCCCTGGGAAGGCTGTTTCAGTGCCCATTACTTTCAGTAAAGAAATTCTTCCTAAAGTAAAGAAATTCTGTCTAAAGGCCAGGATGCCATTGGCACTCTTGGCCACCTGGGCACAGTGCTGGTTCATATTCAGCTGCCTATCAATCAGAACCCCCAGGTTCCCTTTCTGCTGGACAGCTTTCCAGCCACTCTTCCCCAAGCCTGTATTGTTGCATGGGGTTGTTGTGGCCCACGTGCAGGACCCAGCACTTGGCCTTGTTGAACTTCATACAATTGTCCTCAGCCCATTGTTCTAGTCTGTCCAAGTCTCTCTGTAGAGAGAGACAAAACAAAGGTAACACAATCTCGGGTGCACAAAGAGGCACCGGGGCTGGCATGCGGTCTTACGAGAGATGGGGCAGAACCCCCTTGCTTTCTAACGCTCCTCACCACAGTGGGAGGCTGGTGCAGCTGGATTCTGCCTTCCCTCTCCTGTTATAACCCGCACGGCAGCTGCACCTTTTGTCGTCCAGCAGGACCTGAGAAGAAGTTTAAAGGTGATCCCAAATGGTGAAATTAAGACGTAAATGAGGTCAGATGTCACGCGCACAACAAACTTTTATTAGAGCAACACAGCAAAGTGCCTAGAGCGGATAGGACAGGGAGGAAAACAGAGACAGAAAAGAAAGGAGAAAGCAGAGATACAGAAGACAGCAAGCAAGAGCATAGTTACCACCACGGTCCAGCAATGTCATCGGTGGGGAAGTGGTTCCTGGTGGGCAAGTGCTTCAAATGCACCCATAGTATGCCAGATTCTTATACAGTTCTTGCCCACTGCACCCCCACTTTTCTCCCTGAATAAGGGAGAAAATCCTGCTATCTTCTCCGTGCTCTTCAGAGATAGCAGGGGGCAGGTATGATGCCAGGGGCTATGTAGTCCTTGTTTGGCTAATTGATGAGATCAGCCATTACAAAAGAGGAGGTTGAGACAACTGGCACCACAGGATTAGTTTGTTGCAGTGGAGTTTTGGTCCTAGGAAGTGGCTTGAGACCGGCACTCTTTGTCTTGTCCTGCTAAGTCGATGGTTTTCATATCAAGGCCTGGTTATCACTGGGTATTCTGCTCCCAGCACCAGCTGTAGAACTCCTTTTTCTCCGATCTCAGCATGTCCCACACTAAACTCCCCAGTTCTCAGGTACTCATCACAGGAGGGGAAGCAAAACGGTTGAGTGGGTTGCTGAGACATCTCTTTAGTCCATCAGCAAATGTTGTTCAACTCTCAGATGCCACAAGACAGACAACAGATATCCTGAGTGCCAAAGTCCAACACTTATCTCTTGGATTGTTCGAGACAAGCACTATATATCCTGAATGCCACAGAAGGAGAGTCCACAACCTCTCTGGGCAGCCTGTTCCAGTGCTCTGTCACCCTCACAGTAAAGAAGTTTTTCCTCATGTTGAGGTGGAACTTCCTGTGTTGTAACTTGGTGCCATTTCCCCTCATCCTATCACAGGGCACCACTGAAAAGAGACTGGCCCATTCTTGACATTCACCCTTCAGATATTTTTTTATATATATATTAATATATATATATATTTTTTTTTATAAGGTCCCTTCTTAGTCTTCTCAGGACTAAACAGCCCCAAGTCTCTTAGCCTTGAAACTTTAAAAACACTACTGCTTCCACCATAATTTACAATAGTTATGTACTAATTTTAAAGTGTCATTGTCATCCAGACACTTAAATAAAAATATTCACAGTATGGTTTACAGTGTGACCTTAATTTAAAGAATTAGAGAGGAATTCATATTGATCAGAATGAAATACATCCTGGGATGCTGTTTGTCTTGCACTGAGTGGCTTGTGGAAACTTCTCATAATTTCTCATACACTTCCTGCCAAGCAGAACAAATTTCCTCTAGGAGTAGTGTGGATAACCGAATCAATGCAAATCCAGCCTGCTACTCAGTGAAGGATTTTCTTGGCTTGCTGCTGCAGAGAGAAGCCAAGATGAGCCCTACATTTCCTCTTTTCTTTGAGATGCAGCTGCCTAGGTGCAGTCTGCCCAGAAGCAAGAGTACAAAAGAACCTATATGCACCACTGAGCATAATGCAACACATTATGCTCATATGCTGTCATACTGGCTTGTGGCTTACCTGGCAGCAGCAAGAACACAGATATGAGAGCAGAGGTGGCCCACTCCAATGGATATTCACCTGAACTTCAAAAACACAGCCCTGCTCCTAGAGAGCAGCTTGACAGAGAAAAGAAATAAATACAAGTAATGCAAAAGAATCAGCGTCAAGAATGTTGCTCATTAAACACTTGGTTTGCAGACAGTTTTCCTAAGTGTAAGGCCTAGCTAGGTATGATCAATACTGCTTTTAAACATTTATGTCTTCACCTTCATCTGCAGTTTTTATTCTTGCTAGGTTCATTTCTGCTAGTCCCAAAAGAAACGCAGGGGTGTCAAGCATAACTGAAGTTTCATGAAAGTGATCAGATAGTGTCTGCACACCATATACAGGTCCCTCCCTACTGAGAGAAAATCATTCATATGAGCTAGTATGTTAAAAATCATCAGAGAATCCCAATGAAATAAATACTTCCCCAAGCCTATTACTTGCAGTCTGCAGTTACCTGTATTCTCATTTCTGGGGGATAACAGAGTTCTAACACAGCATACTGACACACTGCCTGAACACTAATAATTAGTGTTTCCCAATGCACACTTCTATTACCTTAATTACTGCAACACTATAGTAATGCCTTAAGCCATCCTCCATCTTCTCCTTCTGTAAAGAAATTATCTACAATTGCATTACTAATTCAATAGAAAGCAGGTGGCAGCTTCAAACTGATGAGAATGGAACACAAGCAGTATTTTGTTTTCAGATTAAGAATTCCCTAGAGAAATGACAAAAAAACAGACCCTGCCACTCTGCAGCAATAGCCCAAAGCTTGAACACAATTTTAATACCTTATTGGGACTATTCTCACAGAGCATTGGTTCAAATGGAAATCGAATAATCAAAAGCAAAATGCAAAGGGAGTTGTCTTCATAGATCAAATGAAAATGATGTTCTAGGAAATAAGGTGTATTTAAAAATTTTAGAGGAGGAAAATCTGACTGAACCTTAATCCTACAGCAGCTTCTTCTGAGGTTTTTCTCACCAGTACTTTGTTTTGATGTGCTTTTCACAAGGTAAACTTCTCAGTGCTCTTTTTTTATTTATTTTCCTTCTGGCCTTTAGAAAGTTATTATTGTAGAGTTCTTGTATGTATTGGGTGATGCAGAAAACTATCGAGCCCTCAACTGTTGTTTCCAAATAGGGTCACAAACTACAGTGGAAAACAAAGTACCAAAACCAGTTTTAAGAGACTGACGTTCCACTGCACGTTTTCACAGTTGGACCAAAAAAAAAAATTTTAAAAATTGCATTAAATGCATAACTCAATTTACACTTGCATGATCCAAGGAACTCCAGAGTTAATACAAAGCCCTACTTACTTCTATTGACTTCAGAGTAACCATCCACTATTCTATTAGAGCACATCCTGAAAAATCATAGCGTTTTACTTTATGATTTCTTTGCAGCAAAATGCTTGTCTTGTCATGACAAAATCCACTTCTGGAATGTATATAAGTATCAGAAAAAGCAAGAGAAACAAACCCCAATTTCACAGACAGGACAAGTATTAGAAACAAAACAGCACTACACATCAAATTGATCCTAGAGTCTCTAACTTCAATTATTTCAAAATTATTTACTTTCATTGCAATTTTTGTTCCTTGTGCTTATCTTATGGGCTATTTGTTATTTAGGGTGGGGGCAAAGAAAAAGAGAGAAAAATTAATTTCTATACTGAGAAACTCTGATTGCAATGAAGGAGTAATAACTAATGGCATAATGATCTTGTTGCAACTTGCATAACATATCAACATTATTACAATCAACTTTTAGCCCAAGAAATACAAATAAATGAAATGTTTCCGAACAGAAAACACAGGTAAGCAGAAAGCAGCTGTTCAGACCAAAAAAGTTTTATTAAAGTAAAATCTTATTTCTGTTGACAGTGTTAAGATAGCTATGATAAATTACAGGTACTAAAGACCTCAGTTTTATAGCCCGTTTGAAAAATGGCTTCTCTGTAAGCATAAGACAGAAAAACAACATGCTTCATTCACCCAAAAATTACCCAGAACAAATTAGGTGTCTGTTCAATTGCCAACAGCATTCTGTTAAGCTTCCCTGGGACCTCAGCAACACACTCCCTGCTCGTGCCAGGCCAAACAGTCTTAGCTAAAAACAATTCTAGTCAGCCAACATGAAGGGAACCTGCCACCATTTTTGTGCTCTAAGCTGAAATCCATACACAAAGAGAAATTTTATACTTTTTCAAAGACTGGGCAAGCCAAAGTATCATGGATAAAACAGAATTTGCCTTCAGAGATTGGAATAAGTACTTCCTAGCTGCAAGGACATTCCCATCTTTTAATCCTACTGTTGCAGTTGGACCTATAGCAGTGTTTCACACAGTATATGAAGCTAAGCTAAGGAGTAATACTGAGTATAAAGTCCCACCTTCTGATGTCCCAAAAAAGTTTCTGACAATGCACTGTAATTTTGGTTTGCTTTAAAATATGGCTTAATTATTATTCTCCAGTTAAACATAACCAGTGCTTTGTTCTTAGTGCAAAAAGACCACATATTTAGAACAGCCAGTTCTTGCATGCTGCTGTCAGCTGACATGATCAAACATGGAATTAAATATCCTCTTTATATGCTGATGGAAGGGGCGTAGCAGAACTTTTATTTTCTAGGGCTTCAGACCCTATGAAATAGGGTAGAAATGGCTGCAGTGAAAGACTGTGTGTGCTGTTTTTTTTCCTGGGGTAGCTCATTTTCTTCATAGCAGCTAATATGGGCCTGTGTTTTGGGTTCCTGCTGTAAACTATTGATAACTCAGGGGTGTTTTAGTTATTGCTGAGCAGCACTTACACAGCACCAAGGCCTTTTCTGCTTCTCACCCTGCCCCATCAGTGAGTGGGCTGGAGATGCACATGAAGATGGGAGAGGATACAGCCAGGACAGCTGACTGCAATTGTCCAAAGGGATATTTCATAATGTATGCTGTCAGGCTCAGCATATAAAACTGGGGGATTAAGAAGGAAGCAGGTGACATTCATAGAGATGGTGTTTGTCTTCCCAAGTAACCATTACCCATGATGCAGCCCAGCTGTTCTGGAGATGGCTGAACACCTGCCTGCCAATGTGACTTAGTGAATTAATTCCTTGTTTCACTTTGCTTATGCGTGGCGCTTTTATTTTACCTATTAAACTGTCTTTCTCTCAACCCAAAGTTTTCTCACTTTATCCTTCTGATTCTCTCCCGCATTTCACTGGGGGAGCAGTGAGTGAACAGCTGGGTGGTGCTTAGTTGCCAGCTGGGTTTAAACCACAACACTGTTACATAGAGTAGCCTGAATCAGAAGAAACAGCAGTCTCTGAGAAGCCCTCTTCCTTTTCCTAAGGTCTGCATGTGTTTAGGATTAGCAGAAGGTTCTAGCTTTTCCCCTAGATTATATCCAGAAATTGTCTTCCAAACACGGAAGCTCCTCAAACCCCTCCCAGCTGCCTACTGCTTTTGATCTTGTCTCAAAAACCGATTAGTGTCTTTCAGACAGCTCCTTGGTTACAGTTCATAAATACAATAACATTCACTGCTCCAAGGCTCTTGCTCTGTATCGATCCACATTCTCAAAATGGCATAAGACAACTATAGTATGAAAGATAAGAGAAAGCTGATGTTTATCACATACACAATTCCAGAGCAAACTAGTACAACCAAAGTTGCATTCAGTGATGCAAGCAGATCTGTGGTTTACATTTTGGCACATACGATTCCTTCACATTTATTAATCATCAGGACTGGCAAGGCAAGCAGGCTCCTGAAGATGGGTGAACAAACTGGCAATGAAGCACAGGTCTACTTCGTCCCATATCCCAGCACTTGAGCTATTTGCCCCTTTTTCCTTTGTTATCTCAACTGGTTTGCTGTGCAACAGCCCTGCAATGCCACATTATGCTGACAGTGGGTACATAGTGCCATAGAAAGTTTCCAGATTCTGGCTAAGAAAAGGAAAAAGAAATCTCTTTCTCTCGCTGTTCATTTATTCCATGACTCATATTATCTTCAGATGTAAAGTATTACAGAGAATAGAAGGGCTTTCTCTTACACTTCTTCAAGGAGCACATTAAACAGAGACAGCAATGCCCAATACCAAAAAAAGACCAGTGCTCCCTAATCTTCCAAACTAATCATGCTTAAGCAGCAGAACTACAACTTTTCATGAAATCTAGCAGTAAGCTCTCTCCAACACATTTTTATACAGTAAAATGTCACTGAATTCTGAGACAGCACTCTGTGCTTCAGATTTTGAAGATCAAGACCCAAAATAACTTTGCTCCAAAAAATGTGGAAAAAGTCTTTCTGTTCTGTCAATGAAAATAATCTCACAGAGAAGATCCAGCAGGCTTCAATTCTATCTGTTAAATTTTTTCTAAAAAGAGTTTTAGATGTGTTACCTTCTTGTCCCAACAACTTCAGCTACATGGCTGTTCTCTAGAGAGTAAATACAGGAATACAGTGCATGCAACTCAGCTCATCAAGAATTCTTCTGTTGCGCCATTATGATATAGACCGCTCCCTTAAATACAAAATGGTCAAGGCAGTCAAAACTAACTAACAAACAAAGAATAGATATAACACCTTGAGAAATTTAAGTCTGTACTTTCTTTTTAAATGAGCCATGGGCTAGTAAGTGAACCACAGTGGCATTTGATATTCGGGCATAAATTTTCTTTCCCTCCTGTTTACTTGAAGCGATATCTAGAGAATGTTATCCAGATATAAAAACAGAAAATAACTGTAGGCTAATAAAAATGGGCATCGAATGACAAGAAGCAGCCATCTGCACAACATGTACTCTATTAATTTTACAATACATGGCCTAATTCTTCACACCATTATTCCACTTCTTCAAAATAAGGCTCTTGGATCTGCTGTGAGTTAAGTACAATTTGGAAAGGTGTAGCTCTGTTGTAGCACTCATTTACACTAGTGCTTTTATGCAGAACTTCAAGAATCAATGAAGGGTTGCTTCAAAAAGCTGAAAGCAAATAAAAGGATTAGAGCCATTGAGTACTAACTGTCAGGCAACTCCAGGAAACTGGCAAGCATTTGTCACAGCACTTTTTGGAGACTTACAAAGACAGGCTAAAGTCAGTATGAGTCGTTGATGAGCAGCCATTCTCAGCTTGAATGTACCCCTGTGCGAACTGGCTTTAACCCAATTCCCAGCTCAAGTTATAAAAATCCTTCCAATCCCAATAAAACACCTAAACTTGATTCTGCAAAAACACTTCTGCTGTACTTGAGCTCACATTTCAAATATTATAATATTAGTTCCCAATGGCTGGAGTAAAGATTTCAGCAATTCAATCAATAGATAAGGGACTTTGTGTTTACAACCACCGGTTCTTTATTTTATCATTTTTCATAGTACAGCCTTTTAGAGTGCACTGCAAAAATATCACAATAATTTACTTCTGTAATTTGAAAGCAATTGATTGGTCATCATGTGAAACAGGACACATTGAGTTCTAAAAGTAATGCAGTTGGAGCCCTACACCATCCAAAGAATATGTTTCGCAGTAGGAAGGCATTACACAACACAAGTCAAATGATATCCATAATGGATACACTCCTAATTACTCAGAAATACTTGAATTTTTTTTCTTTTTACAAAACTACTATCATGAGAAGGAGAGCTGCCATGCTGTAATTTTCTTATATTTACTTGAATGAACCCTCTCAGGTACTTCATTATTATTTCAACCACATTTTGAAGAATTTTTCACTTTCTGAACTTGTCCCTTACCAGTTAATCAGTAAAACCAGAACATGGTTCTGTAAAAAACTCACAATAGCAAGATTATCCCTTAATCACTCCAGGTTGAAAACAAGACCTAATGTATATCACTTTTACTTCTTGAAACTGACCAAGATGCAATCAAACTCCATGTTATTTCCTGTCTCTTCAGCAAACAAGTGATACATCATAGGATATTCATTAGTAAATTCAATAGAAATATAACCTAATGAAAGTTTACTAAAATAATGAATTTGCTATACTAAGGGTTGGGTTTAAAACAAGGTGCTTTGTGAAACTATCAGTCAACTATGCCAAGTATCCTGTAGGTTGTGATAGCAGTAAGTCTTCTAAGACCCTGTGGTGCCTGCAGACAATATTTATGTGGATTCTGACCCACCTGGGCAACCTGCCAGCGGGAGACTGGAGACAGGACCAGGAGGAGAGACCAGGACAAAGACGACAAAGGACTAGAATCAACAAAGACCCCCACAGGAGACCCTCAAGCATGCATAATTACAAAAATAGCCAATTCCAGGAAATAAAATGACTATGTAAAAGAATTCTGGGAACTCATTGACATGGAACTGAATATGCAAGTTTTTGGTGTATATTAGTCGGGGTGTTTCACTAACTCATTGGAGCACTCATGGTGGAGAATCCCCAGTGCTGCCCAGCGCTGCAATAAAGAATGCCTGCTCAATAACGGCTTGTTTGTTGTTATTGGGTCTTGATCTTGGAATCCTTACCCAGCCACACCCAGCCCCCCACTTTGGTGAGGAGTGTTAGAAAGCAAGGGGGTTTGGAAGCTCTGAATTTTTGTTTCACAAGGAGCCCTGAATTTTGCTGATCCCACAACACTGGTATCCACACATAATACATGTGAACTATTAGAAGTACCATTAAGTACCATTGCTACTGGCAGAGGCATGGTAGTGTTCTGGGATTGGAGAGACAAAAAAAACACAAAAAAGCTTTACTCTGAGTACACATTTAGAGCACAACTAGTCAAAACCTCAATACAGACTAATCTTTGCTGTCATTAAAATGAGACAAGCCAAACAGCAAACCATATTGCATAACCGGTTGTTTAAATAAGGTATAAATAACAGAGCATATGCTGTTTTTCAAACAACTACCCAGCATTTCAGTGCAGTTGCTCTTTCATCTTTCAGTGAAACAGGCAGTATTTCCAGTGGAGGAGGCCCACCATCTGAAACTATTGAATACATTTCAGCTTCCATCTCTCTGAAAACAGATTAACTTGTGTAAACATTAGCTTCATTATTTTATCATCAGTCAAGATTGATTTACTGCTTCCTAGACCACAAAGAAAGGAAAGATCCCTTCTCTCTTCCCACATAATCAAACAAAATCCTTACAATACCATAAGAGACCTGAAGAAATTGCACCTTAGAATTAGCACCTAGAGGATAAGTGCCTACTAGCAAGAAACATCAATCACGACAGTCAATGAAGCCCCATTTTTACACAGGGTCCTCACCAACAATACCTGGGAAAGAAGAGAATCAATTCCTCAGACCTTCCATGGCCATCAAAGCCAAGTGTATAAGCCATCCCACACAGTCTTGGTTCGATACAGTCTCTTGACAAGATGAAGATTTCGGCTGTACAAGAGCCGGAAGCCTTCATTCCAAAGGTCAAGTGGGCACTGGCATTTATATAGAAGTAAAAATGAGACTATGGCATTACAGTTAAATCAAACTTCTTTTATGTTAATTTAATTAAATTTAAACTGTTAATTTAAAGTGTGACACAGCCTTGAGACCCAACATTCCATATATTCTGAATTATTTTTAATCTTACATCCAAATTGATAAAAAAAAAGAATAAACAGTCATAAAATAACTTATAATTATATTGTTACAAATGTAAAAGCAAACTGCCTTGATCCTGTTTTTTTAAAACATCCTAAACAGTAGATTGTAGCATCCTATTTGCATAGAAGTGCAAACCCTAGTTTAATTTCAACCAGAGATTACTTAATTTAGACTTAACTCTCATGTAAAATCCAGATCAGTTCATTAGGTATGAATTTTCACATTGCATTTCAGAAACAAATATTCCAGCATTTACCTCAAGCTCTGTCATTCATACTCAGAGGTAATCTACACCATCAAATTATGTCAGCTATGTTAACTTTTGAGCTCACAATTTCTGACAGCCATCCACGTGAGTTTTTTGTCTCTTTCTCTCTCTCTCCACAGTGCATTTCTGCTTGACTGGGAAGCAGGTCTATCTAGAATAATGAAACACGTGGAGAATATATTTCTGAGTTTTCTCTTCATGCTCCTGCTCCTTTCTCAGTGAAATGAAGAATAAAAGCATTGGTAGCTATCTATCTTCTTGTAGAACTAGCCCTTTCCATGGCAAGAAGCCAGAGCAGAGAGGTTCAGTTGGCTAATATTTGTCACTGACCTGTATCACTGCAGTAATTAATGAACTTTTATGACTACCTGCATAGAAGCTGGGGAAAAAATTTATTGATTATTTTATTATCTGCATTGAAAATGAAAACCAAAACCACATGAAGTTTCTAGGGAAAGCAAGATGCTGAAAAAAACCAAGAAGATTCCAATATAAAGTGAACACTTATTTGCGTTATTTAATGCATCTTAAAAGAACCAACAGTTCCTTTACTTATAGAAGATCACAGGAATTCCAAAAGATTGGTCAGAGTGGCAGGTTTAAAACTTTTTCCATGGATGTTTCACTAGTAATTAGTGTGTTTCAGAGAAGGATTAACTTGTAGCCTAACCCAGCTCAGCATCAGATTTCAGAAAGGCTCTCCATAAACACATAAAATATTTTGGAACTGATCCAGATTTACAGTAAGCAAAAATTAATTTAAGATAATAGAGGAGCAAACCTGATAAATGGGCTGATAATTCTCAAAAATACAAAAGTGATTTGTAGGAACACATGGTTACAGAAAAGTTGAACAGCAGTTACCTTCATTCTTGTAGAAAACAGCCTCAATTCCTGCCCAAGTCAAATACTCTCTCACTAGTGACTTCTTTTAGATTTCCCACACAGGGGAGCTTAATTTAATACCAAATCTACCTATTTGCATACATTTGATATCACATGAGATTTCAATTTAGCAGAGTGATACAGCAATATATTTAAATCACAATACAAGAGCAATAAAGTAATTGCAACATAAAGTTCAATCACAACACAAGTGTGATTCTCATTACTAGCCTCTCTATGCTCACCATCATGACCCTGGACTTCCTTTCTTAAGTTGCTCAGCTTTTATATACTATTACTGAACTGAGCCAAGTATAGATTGTCTCCGGGCTGGTATGGATGGCTCAGGAGAACCTTAATGCTGTTTCAGTTAACTTAGGCAAAAGCCTTTGCACAACCATTTGACCCACTCAAAGGAAGCAGCTGATTAAGCTAAAACAAAGCCCAGCCTCTGGTCTTTCATTTTTAAGTAAGTTCAGGGTGGGATTTTTTTAATTTCTATGTTGAGATTTTTTTTTGTTTGGGGAGTTTTTTGATTGTGTGGGGGCATTTCTGGTGGTTTGTTTGGGGTTTTTTTCAGTAGCTATGGTCAGTCATTCTCTACTGTCTTCCTTTAAGTCAATCACCCTAGCCCATCTCCTCTGAGCCTTCTTCTGTTGTCCCAAAACAGAGTTCATTTACCTGGTGTGCAAGCCAACAGCCCACAGAGTTGATGTATTAGCAATTTATGAGTTCTGCGCAGAAAAAGGGTGCTAGGAGGTATTCCAATAAAGCTAGCACACACCATGTTCTGAACAGTCATACATTTATACATTCTAAATCAACGTATTTAACATATTCATTGTCCATTAATTTTTTACTGGTGCTGACAATCTCTTATCTTAGCCAATTGGTGAAGGGTATCCTTGTCTTCATTTAAAGCTACAGTGGATGAGGGTCTTCAAGTGCAGGCAGATATTTTGACTTCTGGAGGTGCGGTTTTCATATTATAATTAGTCAAGTTCACCTAAAAGGCACATTTTTAGCTGATTCATGCAGTATGGCCAAACTTCTTGGCCAATCAGCCCACTGAAGTTTCTAGTACCTGGTTTTAGGTCTGTGTGTACCTTCTGTCCTATTGTCTTGTCAAAAGGTGATTCACTTCAGCTACTTAGTTTTGTTTCTTATGTTAGTTAAGAATTAAATCCATAAAGATTTCAACAACACTTCCATAGTAGGGGTTTATTGACTGGTCACTATGATGCCTGGATTCTTTGACCTTGCTGTCTCTTGGTACCACCTTCCCTCTGCCCCATCTCCCTCTTCCCTTTATTTAACTCTTCCTTTCTCACCCACCTTTCCACTTTGAATTGCAATCTCAACATCTTGCAGAAAGGAAGGCCCCACATGGCCTGTGCAGACCTCATTCAGGTGGTACTTAGCTGTTAGTAGATACACCAGAAACACTTTGAAGCTCTCTCAAACATCCCAGGAAAAAAAGATCCATACCTTATAAGCAGCCAGCCCGAGGACAAACACAGGACAGCACTCCACAAGACAGTGTTGAGACACCACACCCAGTAATGTTTCAACACCCTTCCATCTCCAGGCACCTGCCATCTGCATCACATCCAGCATTTCACACATCATGGTCCATTTCCAAAGTAATTTCAATGGGAACCTACTGAAGTGAGGAGCCATGCATTTTACTGCAAGTTTTTGTCTGCCAGCATGTCCTCACACACCTGGGGCTGGTTCACTCTTTGCCCCCAGGCAGTGTAAGACCACTTTAAAAATTATGTCAGCAGATAGGCTACCCATTGCCTCTCTGCCCATATCCTGATTTCAGGATATCTGCGAAATAGTCACATAGCAATATATTACAAATTAAAACCTTTACTAAATACATGCAATTGCATCATCCCTCCTATCAGTCACAGGTATATTGTTATGAGCCGTGTTTGCACAGCAAATATTAAACAATATTCAAGCTAATTATCTTTCTAATATGAAAAGCAATTTCTAAACCACAAACCCTTTCTCTCCTTGCAACATGCCATGACTGAAACAATATAGCTGCAAATGTCAAGACAATTTTTTAAGAGTTAAAAAAACCCCTTTCTTAACACCTCTCTACTCCAAATCATCTTATTTATGCATTGCTAAACTATATATTATCTATGCATCTGACAAATTAACTCTGTAGTGCATTATTTTAGTGGTTTAGTATAATTCATCTAAAATCACAGTACAGCTTGCTATTTGCAATTGTACTTCTTAAAGATAAGGTGCAAATACGCATAAATAAAAAAGCTAGTAATAACAATATGGCACCAACTTAAATTTCCCAGGCACTATCCTCTGTCATTTCAAAATGAAAACAAGGAATTGGAGTACTCCAACCAGCCCAAGAATCATATTTCAGAGAATCAATACCGAGCATGTCATGTATAGCAAGCTCTATCAGGACAAATTTCTATTCATCTTGGAATGGTGGTCAGCTATTCTACAACTCTGTAGATGAACAACTCTTGACAGATGAATGACTTGTCTTGGATACAGCTCTAGGACATTTTGTTAAGTTATCTAAAC
The DNA here is from genome assembly GCF_020740795.1 of Apus apus. Taxonomy (NCBI): domain Eukaryota; kingdom Metazoa; phylum Chordata; class Aves; order Apodiformes; family Apodidae; genus Apus; species Apus apus. The sequence goes on along the minus strand of NC_067282.1, from coordinate 82,114,486 downwards.
CAAATGGTTTATTTACTGGCAGACAACTGCCAGTATTAGTGCCAGGCAACACAGAAATCCCCATTTTCCACAAAATAATAATGCTCACATAGTATCTCTTTAAACTGAGTATCAGTGTGTGTGAATAAATATTTAATCAAAGCCCACCAGTGAAAATTCCATCTAAAAGAATACAGAATATGACAACAGAGAAAATAAGACAATAAAACAACAGAGTATTGACATGCAGTATCTGCAGTGCATAGGAGGTACTAGGAAATTGCACGCAAAACAAAGGCAAATGAAACAACATGTAAAGCATTTTTCATTCAGATCCAGCAAACCAGAGTTCACTGACTTTTCTGAAAGAAGAAACAATTTATATTTTCACCTGGTAAAGGTCAAAATTTTTATTTCAGTTTGAGAATGAAAGGATACTGAAACTTCCAGCCAAAACAAACACCAGAACTTCTAGTCCACTATCTTCTAAATAACTAGACACACTGCACATAAGACTTGAATAAATAAGCTGCTACAGAACTGATTCAGTGCTTATAAAATGTTGTGATTGCTGCTTTTTTTTCCAGATTGAGACACATAACAGCTCCAAAATACCTGCCCTGTGGAATAAAAAAAGCATGTAACAAGGTCAAAAGATAGAAGACTGATTATAGAAAACTAAACATGCACATCAATCAATCCTCTAAAGGGTGTTGCTACAGCCTTCAGGCAAGATCTGTCCCAACTACTGTCCCGGAATAAATGGAAACAAACTGGGAGAAGATATAGATTCAAAGATAGCCCACAACTGCCATGACCCATAACATTATTTTCTTATTTGTTAATTTAATAAATCTATTCATTTTCTCATGCGCATGTAGGAGCTATTATACATTGATGAACTGAAGGTATAACAATTGACATAGCAATGAAAAACCCATGGACTTTGAGATGAAAATTTGAGCACCTGGGATAGTATCAGCAAGGAAGTAGACTTGTTATTTCTCTTTCAAGAAGCACATGAAGCTGTTTTGCATCTCATTTCAAAAATCCTGCTGCTTTCAAAGCCAAACCCCAAAAAAAACAACAACCAGTTTTGTGAACCAGCTCTATTAGAAACCAGGACATCTACAAGTATGAACATTACACTTCCTAAAACAGCAGATTCCCCTTTTGTATGTGAACATCACGGTAAGAAGGGAACAGTACCATTCTGAGGCACTGAAAGTACTACAGACATCTTTTCCAATTTTTCTTTTCTTTTGGGAAATTTTGTATAAGAGTACAGACTAATATTATTTCCCACACATTGATGTCACTTGAGATTGCAAGTGGATGATTGGAAAGATAGTTACATAAAGAGATGATTTTGCAGCCTTTTGTTTACTTCATGGGTAATGCTCCTTCACAATTATTTTCTTGGCATAAATAACGGTGTAATGATAGACATGAATTTTCGGTTCAATAAATTTCCATACAAACCAATTATTTCTACCTCAGAAAAATTCTTCAGATTATAATATTAAGTGCCAGAGTACTATGACAACTACCTACCTCTGACCAGCATATCTCTGATTCTTAGTTTTGACAGAACCTTCCCAAAAAGATACAATTTTCCCTTGTTAAGCTATTCACTTGCGGGGGGATGACATTAGGAAAAAAAAAATTCACAGAAAGAGTGGTTAGACACTGGAATAGGCTGCCCAGGGAGGTGGTGGAGTCACCATCCCTGGATGTGTTTAAGGGTTGTTTGGATGTAGTGTTGGTGGACATGGTTTAGGGGAGAACTTTATAGAGTAGGGATGGTGGTTCCAAGGTTTGTTTTTTTCCAACCTGAATAGCTCTATGATTCTATGATTAAAATCTATGTGCATGTGTTATGGGGACAAGAAAAAAGTTATGCATTGTTCCTTTGCTTTAAACTTAGATTAACAGTGACTAAATAATGTTTTTCTATTATTATCCAGACAGATCTGTTTCTTAGGTTTATATTAATTCCACTTGGATAAAGTAAAACTAATATTAATAATAATCGCACTATAGTTGCCTGACTTTAACTCTCAACTTATTTTTCTTGTGTTGCAATGTTTTTTGAAGGTCACAGCTAGAGGTACAAGGTAGGAACAAGTCATATAGTCACGTGACTTGGCTTCTGAAAGATTCAAAATCAACCAAAATAAAGACACTAGCTATAAAGCTATCTCATTGTTTCTGAAAGTCCTGTCACTGAGTCAGTGTCATGTGGTATTAGCCTCTAGGCCTTACAACAAACTGATAGGAACTAGTAGTTTAAGGGACTATGTGTAATTAAATCAGTACATTATTCATAGAGTCATGAACAGCTGCTCTGTAGGATTCAAGACATGATCCACTAAATTTTTAGAACATTATGCTTAGTCCTGCTTAAACAATTGGGAAACATTGCAAGCAAAATGACTATTAAAAAGCCACAGAAAAGACTGCAGATAGGAATCCTAGCCTAAGTCTCTGTCAAAATATGAGTGCCTTGCTCACCTGCTGTCCTGGTTTGAGCCAGTATGAAGCCAATTTTCCTTTTTACTGACTTTTTTTTCTTCAGTGAGCTTTCTTTTAACTAGCAAGATTCTGTTCTAGCTAGGCTGATAAGACATTGGAATGTTTTTCTAACTGCTGGGTCTTCAAGGTCGCACCTTCACTCTGCCGGCTCAGACACTACGGGGAGATCTGTAACCCCCCCCCCGCAGGAGGCTGAGTTAGACAGACAGCAAAACTGGCCAGAGATATTCCATTCCATATATCTACGTAAGCTCAGAGGAAGGTCAGAGATCACAAAAGACAACTTCCTTCCTGTTTCTTCTCCTTCCCTTCTCTTCCGTCCATGGCCGGCGTCCGGGGAGGACTCCGTCCAACCAGCACCATCAACGCCCAGGCTCGAGCTCTCCTGACCCTCATCACTCTCCGCTTTCTCCACCAACAGCTCCAGAATTTCTCAGGACTGTTCCGGCTCAGGGGAGTGATGTGGGAGTTGCTGGGGTGGGGGGAGGTGAGAGGCTTTTGCTCATACCTGAGCATATTTGTATATAATTGTATATATATTCTTATATCATTAGTGTTTAATTAAAGCTGTGTAGTTTAGTTTTCAATCCAGCAAAGTCTCTCTCTTTTTTTCCTTTTTAATTTTTAAATCAAATGGAGATGTGAATTGTGAGAAATTAATTAAAACAAGAGTTAAGTCTTAGCACATGCTGTGATTGCACAATAGTGCATGGAGGGAAAAAAGTGAGGAGAGCCATAGCAGTTATCATATAAAAATGTTTTTTAAAAGGTTGCTGAGCAATTTATATGACACATTGAAACAGTAAAAAATTTTGACAAATAAATGTTTTCCTATATCTTAGTATCTTTTCAAAAAATGACTGAGACATCACTATAAAATATTACAGTTTTTCTTGAAGAGCTGCCCCAAATAGCACTATGAAAATGTTCATGGTAAGTAAATTAGAATAATTTCAATGTATTGGAATTAAATGTTGCTCCACTTCAAGGTTCACAGACCAGATATCATAAGTCAAGCAGAAACAAGTCCTTACTAATCCTTTATGCAATAGTATACTTATGTACTTAGCCTATTACAAATTATTCTTTGTTCTGCTACATCTTAGACCAAATCCATCTTTTTTCTACCACTATGAGGATTGTAACATTGGCATTAATGAATGAAGAACACAAAACCCACATAAAAGAATCCTACCCACTCTTGTTTCCAGATTTCCTTCAACTACAGTACATTTTTATGTTTTCACTTTCTTGAATACTGCCATTTATTTTCACTTGATAAAGTGATTCAAGGCTCATTCACATGCAAAGCTAAACCAGACACTGTTTAATCAGTTCTGGTTTATGCCCATATTTTGCCATCTTTTTTGCCACTGAGCAATATATACCCAAAATTATTTCCACTGATAAGTCAAGGAGCAGAATATGAGTATTAGACATAATTAATGTACTTAATTTCTGTCAGGAATAGCAAATGTGTTGACTCTTTTTTAGCCATGTTTACAACACAAGCCAGATTAATGCTAAATATCTATGAACATGGACTAAAGTTGGTGTAGGTTTTATACAAAGGAATTTTCAGAACTCTATTTTCCAGCCAAACAAAATAGCCTCCAATATAGTAGAGAATAATTTTGGTGAAAGAACACACATACTTTCCAGCTGCAAGTATTTAACCTCAAAATAGCAGAAGAGAATTTGCTTATTTGTCAATACAAACAGCTGGCATGCAATGCAAACAGTACAAGACCAAAAGGTAGCTCCAAAGTCGAAGTGGAATACATACCAAGAACTCCCAAAATGAAATCTGCATCCACAACCACATCTACAGAGATAGGAACAACTGCTGATATTTCCTAAGCAGCTCTCAGATGAGAGCACTCCTTACACTTTTACATTTTAATAGTCTGTTTTCTTTAGAGGAAGGAAGCTACAAGAGGATTAAGACTAGGTTCAGAAAGAATGAGATGAGCTACTGTGCAATGTACACACCCAACATATCCTTACCTGCTCTTCTCTTTTGTCACTAGACAGGGAAGGGAATATTCCCCTATTTAATAGGTTTTCAACCATTATTGGTGTCATCTATCTGTACTGTAAATCCAGCTGAAGACACATGAAACAAAGCAACAAATATTTGCTACACTGATAAAAAGTAAAACTAACTAGTCAGGTCACTAACTTTCTTATTCCATTCATACTTCCTTTTCCTCCCTCCCCTGGGGTTTGTGATTATGCAGCAGAAAGTGTGGGATTTGGCCCCAAAGTTTTGCTTCTCATAGTAGACAGACCAGTCACTGACAAAGTTATTAAAAACAAAGCAGCTTGCAATATAGCTACCATTTTAGTCTTCTCCAAAGCTTCAGAATGTATTCAATTAGCCTGAACACCTCCTGCAATTGGTGCTTCTCCAGAGACACATCCACCTCCAATAAATATGGCCACACTAGTGTCTCAGTTGGAACTATGATAGGTAAAACTATGCAAAATTGAAACAGATCATTGCGATAGGATAGAGCAGGAGATACTGAGGCTTGATTTTACTTGTAATTCCATCTTTATTCTCCTGGTTTACTTATACTGTTGAGTTCCACCTTTAAAGACTTGAAATTATCTCAACTAAGTCTCCTGGTAAAACATCAACAAGGGCTGAAAGCTAATCCAAACTAGAATCCCAAACATTTCAAAAGGCAGAAACTGCTAATAGAGGGGAGAGTCTGCTCATTTCATGGTTTGGAGCAATATTAGGACTCCCAAAACCTTGGCAACCAAATATTTTTATCTGCATCCACCTGTAGTATTTTGTTGTTTCCTCAGATTTAAGTACCAGAACTGAAAAAAGTACTGAAGCAGTTCTTACTATTAATCTTTCCATATCATTTTTTTTTCATCAGGTCTAGTTTGCAACCACTCACAAGTACTTACCCTCTCTGTATTTAAACATGGAAGCTCAGCACTTTGCCTTAACCATGAGACTCCTGGTGAGAACACAGTTCAGCCTAGCATCTCACTCAGCACATCTATGACAATATTTAGAGGTCAGCAAACCAATGTTAAAAGCAGCTTGCTAATTGTGATACAGATTTGAAAGGACCTATGTAGCCTTAAATTATCTGAATATTTATAATGCATTTATAAACGTAACTTTTGAGTCCTGCCATCTAACTAAGAACTATCTTGCATAGCAGAAAACAAAAAGCCAAAATTTCTATGGGAATAAGATACCAACATTTGACACAATACAGAAAAAGTGAAATGCTAATTGCTTAAAAAGCCTCCAAATGTTTCTTTCCTTCTCATTAGACATGCATCTAACACATGGGCTGGCCTGAATGTTCTCTGATTGTGAATTAAAAGACAAAATGTAACAGACACTAAGAATATGGAAGCCATGGTATTGTTGTCTTGGGATAACTGCTCAAATTTGTCCACCATCTGTGCTGTCTTCTGTCCTTTTTCCCTTCTTATATAAAGCTTTATGCAGCTTCTGTAGGGCTTAGCATACTGAGTAAAAACATAGCCAGCTATTTATATGTTTTGTCTGGACCACAGAAAGCGAGAGCATCTAAGAATTATTTATACTGGCATTGTTTTTTCATCAAAAATCTTTTTTTCTTATGAGTCCAAGTTTTATAAAATTATCTATTTATACAATCATACATATTCTTCCTTGCTTGAAAATGTTTGAGACAATGTAAGAGTAAAGGCAGAATCAAGGGGCAAAAGGAGGGGCAGAATTGTTTGAAGACAGAATAATATTTTCACTATAGCAAGACTAGGCAGTTCAAAGTTCTCTTGTAAGATTCTTCAGAACCACATCCCTGGCTTTCTCATGCACAGAGACACTGACTACTTTAACAAGCTTTTATTCCTATGCTTCTATTTCATCATGATATTTTAAACAGATCTGCTCTGATATGTTCAAGGTCGGAGTTTTTCAACCACCAGTCTATGAAGCTATAAAGTTTGATAGACATGAACATTTTAGTGACATTTTCAAGAACTTCTAAAACAAAAAAAGAAGTTGGACCTAACTTCAGGACGGACACAGGCATGGCAGTAGAAGACTCAGTAGCTGATTTTCTTTGCCCTGTTTAGACACAACACCAAGCCCTTGAAAGTAGTCTGCAAAAGATTTATTTGTTAAACAAAAATAAAGAACCAAAAAGTTTAAACATAAAAAGAGGAGGGGGGGGGGAAGAGAAACTGTGGAAGTACTCCCTGAATGTAAAACAAACTTAATTGTGTGGGCTCACCATAATCGTGGAAGCAATTTCTACACAGAAATAAGAAGATGGTTGCCAGTTGCACAGAGATACAAAAATACATCCTCAACTTCATTTATTTAGTAACATGCAAGAAAATAAAAGGTTATGCTAGCAGTGTACCTTAATATGAGTGAGAATTTTGTCCTTCACACTTTTTATTCCTTTAGCCTATTTAACCCCTCACTCCTGTTATATGTTAATGGCACGGTACCTCCACACAGGAGTTCTGGCAATGCCAATGTTAGTGTTGCAGTGAGTAGGATCAATTATTTTATTGCCATTTCCATCTCTGGGAAGAATGGTTCCAGGTGAGTTAGCAGCTCAAGGATTAATGAAGGCACCCAAAGCATCTGGTCACACAGATTGGCTGAAACCTTTGAATTTACAAGTGTACTAGGGCTCCAGGCTTCTCCTAACATCTCTCTGGACATGAAAGTCATCAGGCCTAAAACTTTGTCTTTTGCAAGAAAGAGTCTTGCAGCAGTGCTTTAGAGAAAGGGCAAAGAGCTACATAGCATACCTGAGATCCCAGTGCTGCAGTTTGGCACACTAAAATATGCAATTATATAGCACATCTGCAAGCAAACAGCAAACGAAAAGGCTTCTTCCCTGTTTCATGAGATCCTGAGCCTAACAAGGACTGCAAGCAACTCAGCAATAGGCTGCCACACCACTCCTAACCATTTGTGCCTGTGACTTGGAGGTATGAAACTAGTATTACCGAAGAGAATTTTAAAGAACAAAAAAATACCTGAAAGTCAAGCAACATACATTCTCTCAGCTCAGCACAGAAGAGAGATAAAGACAGAGAAAAGATGAAACAGTGACATCCCCAAAGGTCTCTACAGGTCTTCAGTTAATTCAAGTGAAAGTTAATTACCGCTGAGACATCACTGCTGGTTGCACTGCTCCTTAAGGATACGACAAAATCTTTCCCAAACAGGCCAGCATTTCTTGATCAACATTTTTACTAATCCATGTCTTTTATTAATCAACGGTTTATCAATTAAATGAAATATCACAATTAAGGATCTTTGTGTAAATATGGGTAAGTGAAACTTAATTCATCCATACTGACATAAGCAGTGGCAGCAGCATCACATCTGCATTTCCAGAGATCTCTGGATCCAGGAGATAGCAACACACTGCATATATGGCTCTGTAAATCTCACAGCATATACAACTTGTGACATTTGATGGCCAACACCAACACTTAGGATTCTTTGACTCACTTTTGGAAAACATCAGATTACTTGCAAATAAAACCTGTTTCTTTTGCAGTGGACCTCATATAGAGATGCTATCAGCAGAACAGCTTCAGCCAACCATTTGTGCCTGTGATCTAAGCAAAACAAATCCAAGTCCACAGATGATTCCACAGGTGTTCATGTTTTATTAGTCAATGTCCTCAAAACAGGAATGAGGACTGTTAAGCCCTAAACATTTTCATTCCCCAAACTGTCACAGCTAGTAGCTGGAAATATTTTTTTACATGATAAAACAATTGCTGTTTGAAGCAAATTATTTTGTATCAGTGCACTTTTGGATTCACTGAACTCAAAGCACAGAAATAACTTCAGAATTTCTATGAGAGAGGTCTTCTGAGTAACAGTGTCCCATGATTTACCTTGTATATGAAAAACAAGTTGCTACAGGATATGTCATAATTCAGTATTCACAATACTCTGGCCAGAAGATCCTTGCAGCAGCTAGTCATCCAGCCAATGCTCCATAGGTAGAATCAGCCTTCGTAGTTCTATTATTTGCAGTTTAAAAACTAACAGATAAAGATCTTAAAGCAATTAAGAATATTATCCACATTTATAAAGTTGAATAATTGACAGGACCTTTAAGTCACTGGCTACTAGAATTCTGAGCTCATTGCTGCTGCAATATTAAGACCTGTAAAATCTCTTCTAAGGATGAAAGGATCACAGCATACTATTCAAAGAGCTTTGATTTAAAGCGTTTGTTTCAAGATGAGCATGAGTAACACAGCAGGTGAATTGTGGTATAAAATCAGTCTGGAATGTCAAGTCAAGTGAATTTCATAGTAATTAAACAAATTAACTAGTCTGGCAGACGGAAGCAAGACAGATATGCATCAGTATGTTAATTGTGCAAGTCTGTCAATGACTTCATCAAGTTTAATCTGTTTAGTTGCCACTCTCCATAGCCACTGTGGCAAGACCACTGCATCTGTCTGGAATTACCAGACACATCTCCTCTTTTCATAGTGGGTGCAGCTTGATTAGACAAGCAGCAACTGGCATGGAGAACTCCAGATTATTTAAGTGACAGATTCCAAGAAAACAGACAAGTAATTTTCCAGCAGACAAACAAAACACTGTTAGAATTCTGAGTGCCACGGAAGTGCAGAAAAGCCAAAGTACCAGGTACATCCATAATAAACAGACAGTAAGACAAATACACAATTAGACCACTTAATTGTACTGGGTCTGTCTGGGATGGAGCTAACTTTCTTTGTAGCATCCTGTATGATGCTGTGCTTTAGATTTATGACTAAACATATCAGTGTTTTAACTATTGCTGGGCAGTGTTTGTACAGCATGAAGAATTCTGAGGGTTGGAGGGGAGTTTGTTAGTTTTTTTTTCCTTCACTCTGTCCCACAGTGAGTAGGCTGGAGGTTATGCAAGGAGGTGGAAGGGAACGCAAGCAGGGGAGATGACCTGAATTGACCAAAGGGATAACCCATACCATATGACATTGTGCTCAGCAATAAAAGCTCCAAGAAAGGAGAAAGAAGAAGGGAGGGATATTAGTGGTTATGACGTTTGTCTTCCCAAGCAGTCATTGTATGTGCTGAGGCTCTGCTTGCCAGAAAGTGCCTGGACATCTGCCTGCTGATGGAAAGCAGCAAACAAATTATTTGCTTTAGTTTCCTTGCACGCACAGTTTTTCTTCACTTACTAAGCTGACTTTATCTTGACCCACAAGTTTTCCTCTTTTAATTCTCTTCTCTATACTGCTGTGGGGAATGAGCAAGTTACTAGGTGAGGGCTTGGCTGCTAGCTGGAATCAACTCACCGCACTAATTTAGTACAAAAATAGAAATAGCTTCTTTTGAGTTCCACTATCAGTAAATGAGCATCTGCTGGCTGTGATGTTCACTAAATTCCTACATTTTCCTGCTAAATTCTCATTTAAATAAACAGAAAGCACTATACCAGCAAAGCCAATGCAAATACATATAGGCTATAAGAGAATACATAGTGTTCAAAAACAGTAAAAAATATTGGTTTAAGAGCATTTTGATTCAGAAGTATGCAGATTCACAGTGTCACAACATTTTTAAGGTGTATAATAGGAAAGTGCTCACTTTTCCACTTGAAAAAAAACTTTGAACAGGAACCAACAGAAGGCACTAGTTGCAGTTTTTCAAGATCAAAACTGAGATTAGACTCAAACCTGAAACATTTCTGACCTAGATATAGCACTCACTCTTAAACACGAGCTACAATTTTTAAAAGCAACATTAGAATAAACTGGACTGGTGGTTTAGAATAAACCAAAATGGTGGTATCCAGCTTTTTGTGCAAACAAGTCACCATCTTTTAACACAGGCTCAAACCAACCCCCTGCCTGGGCAACCCCTTAGCAATGTGGCCCACACACCACCTTTTCCCATCACAACATGCCCACGCACAGAGAAACATGAGAAGGTTTAACTGTCTGCATGGCCTGTCAGAAAAGAAGAGACTGCAAAATTAATCTTCAACCTGTTGGAAAGCAATGGAATCCAGGTTCTTCAAGGTAATTCCATGCAAATGCCATCATGTGATCTGCCAGATTTTTTCCTCAAAAGCCAGCCAATGAAATAGTTTAACAAGCAACTTTATCAAGTAGGAAGTTTAACAAATACTCATTTGTGATAGGATAAAGGATTACAGAAAGTTTACATATGAATAAGACTAGGTTGCAAGTATCATTTTATTAACCAAACTGGTAAAAATGTGAAGCAAAACCACTATATTATTTCCTCAACAAAAACAGTAGTATGATGGGGGCCACACAGAACTAAGAGCTTCCTCTTTTCCCATTGTGCACACACAAGTCTCCGTTCCCATATACAGTCATTTGTATGAGCAGCCCGAACACCAGTCCAGTTTCTTTCCCTCATGGGGGCTTCCAGACATTCCACTGGGCCTGGTGTGCACCCTTGCAGCAGCCGTGCAGGATCTGCAGGATATCATCCCATCTCCCTGCCTGGGTGCAATCCTGCCCACCCTGCTATCTGAGGGGTCATCCTTGCTTACACTCACCACAAATCCCCTATTGAACCACACAGTCATCACATACCACCTACAGAAACAGATTTCTCACTAGGTTTGAAGTATTTTCCCCAGGACCCAATAAAGAGAGAAGAAAATAAAATAGGATAAAAAATACATTTCTGCAATAACCTGTAATATCCCTCCTCCCTCCCACAACTACCCATTTTACTTGATCCACTGAATTCAATTGCTAAAAATCTTCAAATTTCTTTTGACTAAAGCAAACACATTTAATCACATGCACTAAAAAATATAGAGCAGTTCCATTTCTGGGACAAGTAGGCATGACATACTGCAAGGACGTCTCAAGTGAGGCAGGAAATGAGGAGCTGAAAAATGTTCCATTTTTGTTAATTTCATTACCATGTTTTATTCCCCGTTTACACATTTTTACTATGAACATCGCAAATATTAACCAACTTTCCGTCTGTGCTTTTACAAATATGCAAAAATTAATCAAATTATATTCCTTGATATATGATTTTTCTTTTTTTTTTAAGAAAAATGCTGTTAAATTCACAATGACTACCCTAAATATATTGCAAAAGATCACAACAAATACTAATGTCGCCACCTGTGAAAGTCACCTTAGGTTCTCATTCCAGTACATGGAGAAAAATGGGCATCCATAGGGCATGAGTCATCTCATGCTAGCATCTACTACATCTAAAACAGGTCAGACAAATAATGACCTAAAAGCACCTCTTCCTCTTCCCTGACTATTAAGTGTCTTGTCTGGCTAAAGCTCAAATAAAAACATCAATGCTGTGGAAATATAATAGTTGATAATATGAATCCTGCCCTTTGTGACCGGATGCAGTGTAAAGTACGAGTATTATCCTGGTTTTCTTTACACAAAGCTCTTTCTGCACAGTTCATCTTTGGTCCAGATATCTCACTCCAGATCATTAATACCATGTGAATAATGGATATGTCTGTTTGGTAGCTGAACTGAAAAGCTGAGAAAGATAAATTATATTTGGATGGTTAAAACAGATGTTAGACACCTATTGGGAAAAGACTTAATGTAGTGGCAGATTGGGCAAATTCCATAAAAGATCCACGACTAGTCTTCAGGAAACTGAGTGTATAAATTGTTGGAATAACAGAATGCGTGGAGGAGAAAGAGCATATTCCAAACATTACAGGGGCTGAGGGGATGTGGGAGGAGAAGAAATCTGGATGCATTACTTCATCATCTGAGTACTGAAATGGTTTACACATTTCATAAACTTTTTGAAGAAAGACTCTAGGGGAAGGGGAAAAAAGGTTCAGTGATTTACGTTTGGGTTTTGTTGTAGTTTTGTGGGGGTTTTTTTAATATTTATTACTTAGACTGTAAAGAAAGGAACTTTCCACTCAACTTTCCACTTCATGTATAACTCAGTAGTACCTATAGATGCCCTAAGGAATGTTGCCTATTGAAATTGAGCATTTCAACCCCGTGCTGTCTTCCTTGTATGGTGCTTATATAGGCATATATCACAGACAGGCCACCTCCATTTGGACCTGTAGGAAGGCAGCTACATCAAGTGTTGGACTTCACTGCCAGACTGACTCAAAAATCATGCACAGCACTCAGGATTTCTTCTGAGTACTCACTATTACAGCTTTCTTGTTTGAAGATATCCATACACTCTTCCACAGTAGCCAAACTCATATTAAAAAACCCCTAAGGACAGGAAAACCGCAAAGCACTTGCAAAGTTGTTTCTAAAGCATGAATGTCAGCACTGGGTGCTAAAGTCTCATTTTCCAAATCCTTGAGAGCCAAAAAATTGATGGTATCTATTTGTACAAGACCATATTTTTTTAAACACTGAAGGGAAATGTCTTTTGCCGGCTAATCATATATATACCTCACTGTGAGTATGCTGGGATAGATCCTGCTCTGAACAGCAAATCATGCCGAATTCGAAATTATGCAAGTTTTCTCTCCCCTTCACCAACTCCTCCTGGCTAGATTCAGCAAAGAAAAGTACTACTTCTGCTCTATCTTAAATCAAGAAATCACAAACCCTGTAATTTCAGGCATTAGACAGTTGAAAAGTAATTAGTCCTATTTGGTGGTCATATATAAGCTTATGCAGTGATGGAACACTGTGCCAGCTTAAGTGATCATGTACCTGACTTTAAATTATTTTAGAGTGGACTAATGGGATGATAACAGCAGTTAGCTTGGTAATAGCTGACAGGCAGGAATATAAGCTTCTATTGGAGGGTGCAACACTGTACTTCCTGAAGGAAGTTGCTGGTATTCCTGTAGTGAGGCATGGTTTGTTCTTACACCAGAAATCATCCATAACTGCAGCCTGATTTGGGGTATGGGAGAGAACAGGGGATACAGGGATTTGACACAAAACAGCAGCCCCCAAAATATCTGTTTGATTTAATAGTTACAATTCAGAAGCACTAGAAAACAGGTAGCTACATGAAAGCTCTGGCTACAAAGCACAGAAAATATAGCACAGGTGTTACAAAAGTACTTGTGACTTTTAGTCGCTGTAAAACAAAGCAGAAGCAATTGTCTGCCTACTTCTAGGTCAGGTTCTACTCAAGTCAAGATGAGATGATGATGAGGATGGAGCATTTGGGCAGAACGTTTTGCCTTTAATTCAATGCTGCCTGCCTTCTGGCTTCTAAGCAAGCTTTTGAAGGATTTTTCTGAGCCCTTTTTGAATTGTGATGCTTCTGGTTAGCGCAGAAGTTTTGCAAGCCATTCAAGAACAGGAAGCAATTACAAACCTGCAGAAATTTGGTCTGTGTGTGTGAAAGATTATGTGAAGGAGAAGTCTTAAACGCTGAGATATTAGTGAAGAAGATATTACCCTATAAATTTCCCACTGTAAAAAAGCTGCAGGATCTGTGGGATGCATCAGTGTCTTTACCCATGCACTAAACCAACTATGTAATTTTTTTTTTTTTAAATAGGGGGGGATTGATATCTAATACTTTCCACACAGTGGAATAAAAGTGACAGGATAAATGCCTACAGAATGCCTATTTAAGGAGTTTTTAAAAGCTTGTCTTCCATCATGTTAGGCACAGCAGTCACAGAGGTATTATCCCTCTTCATTTCCCTACAATATTACCTTGTTACACGTTCCAATGAGCAGTCATGTTTTAAAACTTCACTCAGCCAAAGAAGGAAGAAGAAAAAAAGATATTGAAGCTAAATAGTCAGAGGCATCAAGACTTTCATACCCAGGAGACAAATTTTAATCCTCTTGGTGTTAAACAAACAAAAAAACAACCAAAATCAAAACAAACAAACAAAAAGCCCAAAAACCAACCAAACAAAAAGAAAAACAACAAACTAAAAGAGTAACATTCACAGTTTCAACCAATACATGTCTTGACTCTACTGGTAAGTACTGTACATAGGTTATTGCCCTACCCTGCCTATAAAGTTGCAATAATGCGACGGGCAAAATAATAGTAAGCACAACATGAAGTTCCCCTTGCTATAGTGTTGGAAAAAAATATTTAGGTAAAATATTTTAATGGTGAGGAGGGTCCTACTGTACATCAGAAACAAAAGAAAACAAACATTGGAACTACAGTGTACGCCACAATAAAGAATTGAAGATGGGGAATGGCAGCACCTGGTACGGTTGAGTGCAGTGCAATTTGGAGCAGGAATGTGGAGGGGCAGAGTGTGCTGGAAGCCAGGGGACAGGGTTGAGAAACCAGGATAGCAGGACAGAAGCAAGAACAATGATGAGGCTTAAAGGAGGACAGGGGAATAGCCATGACTACCAGAAACAAATGGACACTGTAGCAATGATGATAAAGGTGTTATTCTGAAGCTCATGCCACTTGTCTGTGACATCACAGATTTCTTACATAGCTGTAAAAAACTACTCCATATCTGTCTCACACCTCTACATGTACAGCAGAAATAACAGCATTTCTTTGTTTTATCTGGGTGTTGTGGACATATAATAATCATGAGTCATTTAGATTCCACCACCAAGGAAGGCAGCTGAGCTGCAGCAAAGCTATGCTTCTCCCTACAGCAGTAACTGCAGCCCACAGTTTCTACATCATCCCATTCTTCCCTTCCCAGAAAATACTTGTGAACCTCACTGGCAAGATATTTGTCCTTCCTAATTAATGGAGGATCTGCTCAATGAGTGAAAAGCCTTTGGTAGCTAACGGTTAGCTTTATTTGCTCACACTGAAAATTATATGACACTAGGATCAGTAGTTTCTGATAATCTTTTTTTTTTTTCTTTTTTCTTTTTTTTTATGAATGGGTCAGTGCACAGGATGAGGCTGCTCAGGGAATGAAACCGAGTTTTATAACAAAAGAAGTTCCTACATAGGAGCTCTGCAGCAGTTGCAGCTAAAGGCAATGAAGCTTTGAACTTGATGTTCACTTCCTGTGTTGTAGACACAGAAAGATCAAGTCTTTATAGTGTCTTCAGTTAAATATCTCAAATTAGTATTTTTTGACCCTGACATTTCTGCCTCTCCATTCCCCTAAAGTAAGACATCACTTTTCCCCACTGAACTTGAAAATAGATGCATTAATTATGC
Organism: Apus apus; assembly: GCF_020740795.1. Taxonomy (NCBI): domain Eukaryota; kingdom Metazoa; phylum Chordata; class Aves; order Apodiformes; family Apodidae; genus Apus; species Apus apus. The sequence goes on along the minus strand of NC_067282.1, from coordinate 82,098,867 downwards.
CAAAGTTTGTAAGATATCACAGCAAAAAAACATTACAGAAAACTACTGTTATAACAAATGCTTTGTAGTCAGATCAGGATCTGGATGACATTACATGGATAACACACAGGACCACTTTTAAGCACAAAATCTGAAACTAGTATCAACTTGCTTTTGATGTCATCCATCTTGCATCACTGCATGAGGCAATTATCCATGGGACAAGCTGGGTGAAACTGTCAACCTGCTTGAAGGCAGGGAGGCTCTGCAGAGGGATCTGGACAGGCTTGACCAGTGGGCCAAGGCCAATTGTATGAGTTTCAATAAAGCCAAATGTCAGGTCCTGCACCTTAGCCACAACAACCCCCAGCAGCACTACAGGTTTGGGGAGGAGTGGCTGAAGAGCTGCCCAGCAAAGAGGGACCTGGCAGTGCTGGTTGACAGGCAGCTGAACATGAGCCAGCAGTGTGCCCAGGTGGCCAAGAAAGCCAATGGTATCCTGGCCTGCATAAGGAACAGTGTGACCAGCAGGACCAGGGAGGTGATCCTGCCCCTACACTCAGCCTTGGTGAGGCTGCAACTTGAGCACTGTGTGCAGTTTTGGCACTGCAGTATAAGAAGAACATCGAGGTGCTGGAGAGTGTGCAGAGAAGGGCAACTAGGCTGATTATGGGTCTGGAGAACAGGTCTTATGAGGAGGCTGAGGGAACTGGGGCTGTTCATCCTGGAGAAGAGGAGGCTGAGGGAAGACCTCATTGCTCTCTACAACTACCTGAGGGGAGGTTGTAGTGAGGCAGTTGTTGGCCTCTTCTCTGAAGTGACCAGCAATAGGACAAGAGGAAATGGGGTCAAGTTGTACCAGGGGAGGTTCAGATTGGATATTAGGAAAATTTTCTTCACAGGCAGAGTGGTGAGGCATTGGAACAGGCTGCCCAGGGAGGTGGTAGAGGCACCGTTCCTGGAGGTGTTCAAGAAATGGGTAAACGTGGTGCTTCAGGAGACGGTTTAGTGGTTAGGGGGTGTAGGGCAGACTTGATGATCTTGAAGGTCTTTTTCAACATTGATGATGATTCTATGATTCTAAGTAATATGTGACATCATAATTAAGAATAAGTATAAGATGCACATGAGGAAGCTTATGTAATGTGGTGTTTAAAGAGGAAGATGAAACACAAATTGAAATCTTTTAATGTAGGACTAGTAATCAATTTCACCATAACTAAGCTCCATAGGCTGCTGACCCACCATCAAAGTAAGAAAACTCAGGTTAAAGCAGGGCAGCCAAACAAAATTATAATAGAGCAAATAGGAAGACCAATATCATAGAACGGTTCTGTTTGGAAGGGGCCTTTTAAGGTCATCTAGTCCAACTGCACTAGTATCTTCCAAGTAACATGTTGGTCATGTTCAAATACCAGAAGCTGCCAAAACTTCTACAAGCAGCAATCCCTTGTTCCATGGCCAAATGGTTGAGGGTGGTCATATCCACATTACCAACCACAACTAAAAATTTAAATTTTAAATGCAAGGACATATAAAGAAAAATTCTTCTTAAAATTGTCTAGACCATGCTTTTGCTGCGAAAGGTTGGACCAGATGATCCTCGAGGTCCCTTCCAACCTGGTATTCTATAATTGTATGAAAATCATATGCAATACTAAAGCAGATAAGCAGTTATGATATGAACTTGTTAATTGCCGTTTAAAGTATGCATGACATTTATTCTTCCACAGTATTTCGTTTCCATTGCCATAGCCTAGAATTACATTCATTAAAAGTATAAGCTACCCTCTTTTATGAGCAGAAGGATGCAGAGTTGCTAGGAAACAGAAAGTTAGGATTATAATGTAAACTTCCTTGACAGCTGGAGGAAATACTTCATTAGAAGTCCAACTGAGGCATTCAAGGAACAGAACAAAAGAGACAAGAGAAGTGGGAGTCTTTTCTGTATTTAGTGCCTCTACATTAATAGGGCATATTGTGTAGGCAAATACCTGTATGTTATGCTAAAAACTCATCTTTGAGGCAACAAGCTAATGAGAAATATTAAACGGAAAAGAGCTTCCTCCCCACCTCACCCATCCAATCAACTAAATACAAAGTAATAACTGCAACACTTACAAACTAACAGCAAGTCTTCAGGTTGCGATTTTGGAGCTCATCGGCTGCAAGTGACTGAACAGGATAAGAGGGCTGCAATCATGGGATGTCTGTAACCAGACCTAAGAAAGACACATCTCAAATGCATCAGGCAATCAGAAGGACTGTTTACTGTGGTATTAAGCACTTATAAGATCTCATCTTCAATGTTACACACTTTAGTCACTGATGTTCAGTTTGAATGGATCCAGAAAGCTGCAGACACATAGGAAACACTCCTTTATTAAGGAAACAGTGTTATGAGTACACCAGAGTTCAGAAGCCATGTCATACAAATAAATACACATATATATGTGTGTGCATATGTTTATACAGAGGTATGTACGTACATTTCTAAATCAATGATACTGAGTGAAGGAAAGTTTTCTAAATGAGATTTCATCTCTGATCTACAGAGAATATCTGTTCTAGAGAGTTCAGGTCATTCGTTTTGAATTGGAACACTACAACTTTTGCTCATTTAGCTACATGAACTAAACATGGAAAACAGACCACAAGCAGGGAGCAAAGCATATGGGACATTGAGACAGAACATATGCTCTCAAATCCAACATAGAACACCTATATGTATATATATATATACACAATATATATATTGTGTATATATACACCTATATATATATATATGTATATGTATATATATATATATGTATATATATATACAATAATTCAGTCATTCTCAGTGCAATATCATGTAGGGAATGAAGCATCCAGCAGTTACTTCCCACAGGTAAATAAACTCAGTTAAAATCATAGTCAGCAAAGTGGAGTAGGTACAGAACAGGGACTGAAACGCAAAGGCCACACCTGGATTCCTTCCAAAAGGATTCAAAAAGCTAGATTCATATTTATAGAAAATTTCTAGTCTGGGCTCCAAATTTTTTTTAATAGAAATACCTTACCCTAGAAACTTTACAGAACATACGTAGTTATCAGTAAGTCTAAGAATGCTGCTTCTGGATGTGACCTTTACCTCATTTCTACTCTTAGACCACCACTTTTGTAATAATCTATCAGTATCCTGATACTCAGGCATCACTATAATAATCATTCATCCTAGAGGACAGGATGCTTTGTCAATACCTTTGTGGTACATTCTTGACTGCACTGAAATCAAACACTGCCAAGTAAAAGCTGTCATTTGAATAGCTACATGATGCTCTGCAGATTGGGCTTGGCAAGGCTCCTCTTTTTGTTCCACAGAAAATTACAAAACTCCTGAAGTTTGTGAAGATTCACAGTTGACACGCTGACCCTCACAGCTGTTGCATCAGATGAGGTACAAAGATCAAATTTAACATCAATTTAAATAAAGTTTGCTGATGCCAGATCAAGGATTTGGATTTTGAGCTATATATTCAGAATACATTCAGGGTAAAGTCTGCTCACAAAACATTAATGTCTGAAGTTTGACACTGCAAATAAGTCAAAAGTGGAAAGGAGTATTCTAACAAATAAATACTAAGAAATATAATCATTTTTCCATTGTTTTATAACCATGATGATTTTCAAAGATAGCATCAGCAAGCTGGTGGACAGAGACAAAGCAGAAAAAGTTGACATAGACTCCCTCCACATTTGAACACTTGCTTCTTATTTATCAAGATCACATATAGGACATCCATATTTTTAACAACAGGAAAGAGATTCATCTGCAAAGCATCACCAGCCCAATTGGGAGGCTTAGGCCTCATCTTCCCCACTCCCCTTCATTTCACTGTGAGACCTGCAATATCCCAAGGCTGATTTCTAGTGGGGAGAAGTATAGTAAATCTTGTGGCCTCTAAAGGCATGTGCTGCTAGAAGGAACAAGAGAGCAACTCAAAGGCTGTGCAACAAACATTCAGACACTGCTGCTGATCCCTTTGATTCAGGACACATAGCTACTTTTTCATTTAGCATGTTTAACCCTCTGCTGTTTCAAATAATTTCAAAAACCCTAAAAGAAATTATAGTTGCTACTTGCTCATCAAGATGTTGCATTGAAAAATATTTAATATTTTTTAAAACCAAGGAAAAAATTGCTAGAGAAACAGCTCACAGAAAATGGGAAAAGAAAAATGGAACAAGGATTCTTGCTGTACTAAGTCCTTTGTTAACCCGGGATTTCTGAATGCAAATGGTGAAAGCAAGGCTTCCATTGATTATCCCATGTGCAAGGAACTAAACTAAAAGCCTCTTCCTCAAATGTAACTGGTTTTGCTCTGGATACCAAGTCATTCTGCTGAACAATAAAAAAAATCCATGCTGAGAGAGAAATATTTTGGAAGAAATTATCCGGTATAGTTCTGAATCACTGTCTGTAGCCAAGTAAAATCAGAGTAGAGAAATTTGCTGGTGTCAAGTCAGGCATTGTAATTCACCATGTTCTTTCAAAAAAATCCCAGCAGGCAATTCTGGAACAGTCATGCACTGGCAAGTAAAAAACATACTGTGTATTTTTTGCAGTTTACCCAATCTAAGTTGCTGGTCCTCCAATTACTCACAAAATCTTAACAGATCATCCAGCACAACTGCCTGCAGGACATCAACTAACAAAGTTTCTTTCTATAATTATAATCATTTCACAAGTGGCTGAGGACAGCATGGATCCAGGCCACCTTACTGACTGAAACCTCTAGGCCACATCAATTACTTTTGCCATTTATATTGACTTCATGCTGAAGATATAAAACCTAGATTGTCCCTTCTCTTCACACATGCTCTGACCCCTCCAAGATGAAATAACTTAGCAATTTTCAGGACTGCATTAACTGCTGATTAGTTGGGTGTTAAGTCAATTAAGCATGCCTCATTTTCATTATCAGATATGGTAGAATACTCATTTATTCATTAAGCAGAATGCCAAGGTCATTATAGGTACTCTGAAAGCAGTCTTCCATAGACGGAGATAAACAATCTTCTATCTTTGTTCCATGCTTATCCATTTTGTATATACACTTCAAAAAATGAACAATAAAAATGAACTGGCATTCTCTATCAAGACTATATATCTCAGATTGAGATCCTGCATTGTCTTTTAGAACTCTTGAGGTACTTCATACTAGTCTCAATACTCTAGATATCACAGGGTTTTGGCTTATGGTCACTTTTTTTTCACTTTTTACAAAGATCAACACTGAGCTACATTCCATATTAATGAATTCAATCTCTGTAAGGCACTGAAGAGATAACAAAGGCCAGTGCTGTGCAAAGATCATGGTGCCCACATCACAACATGCCTGGTAGCCAAGGTATCATTTAAGAAGGTGAGTCATCAGGGCACAGAGCTAGACTCAAGCCAAGGCCCTCCATATACGATGCAGCTATTCTAGACCTTGTGCTAAAGGGTCTGTGCCTCACTTTTGCTTTGCATACAGTTCCTTTGAAAGCCCAGTAAAGTCAAAACAGTCCACTACATGAGGAAAACATTTCCACCTGAGGGGTTTTTAATTTGATTTTGAATTATAAAACTAAATAAAACAGTCAACACTTTCCCCAGGTATTAATTCAAACTAGATTTTTAGTAAAACAATACAAACAGAGAAAACTAATCCAACTAATCCAAGAACCCAAACAAATGACCAAATAAATACTCTATTTCCTTCAAGTCCTACCCTGAGCCTGCTAAAACACAACAGAAATTATTCCGCCTTAGACTTTGTGTACCATAGTTCACAGCAAAATCTCTCTTCACATCTTAATGGTGACATTTCCTAATGGAGCTACGGAAACATGCTTGAAGAGCCATCACACTTTTGGAAAATCCCTAAACTGAAAAAGGAACCAGAACTTCCTCCACAGTGAACCTCTCTCTATGAAGCAATTTGGAAGGTAAAAGTAGTAGCCTGGTGTAGCTACTTCCGAGACTGATGTAAAGATCCTTTCCTTCTCTGTCTACTTTCCTCCTCCCTCTCTCAAAGCTTCTACCTATGCAGTCTGCATGTCCCATTAAAAATGTGGACACAAGGTTGGGATCTCTGCAATTAGGTACCCTGAAAGCATCTCTAGTTGTCCCTTCCCATGATCCATAATGAAACTAGATTTATCTGGATGGAGCAAATAAAATTGATGTGAAATTAAATTTGCCATAATGCGAGTATTAAAAAATATAACTGTTGGGTAAAAGAAGAGGTATCTGAGGGTGGTTTAACAGAAGAAGAGTACCAAAGCACTCTTAACATAATAAGCCTAAGTGGCACAGGATGCAAAGAAGTGTTTTGGAAGACAAATCAAGATCTGAGAACAAGTTCCTCATTACTGACTCCTGTCTGCCTCTTCATTAGCTGTATTGTGATAAAATAATGGTAGTTCATGGACTTATAAATCAACGACCAGGAATGTTTTCATATACCAACGTGAGTCCTGTCACTTAAAGCTTCTGATATTTGATGATGTTGAAGGAAATCTTGTTGAAATGACTTAATGTATTCAATGATATATTAAATAAACAACAAGATAAAGTATATGTAACTATGGCTGAGGGTTGATAAAAACTGAGAAATAAAGTGTGACAGCAAATCAAATTTATTTGTGCAGCCACAGGACTCCCATAGTGGAACAACAGGCTTATCTGTGTATTATTTCCTTGTCATATTTAAATATTTTGCAACTAGAACTAAATGTTTATATGTAAAGAAAAAAGCATCTCTTACACGTCTGTGGAAGCTAGATCAGAGAAAGCTAAATTACAATCTGATAATTTTCAGAGATGGCCTACTCTTCAGCAATATTTTGATACACTTGCTATTTCAGTTGGAGGCATTACCACGACAGAAGCAGATTGAGAGTTGATTCAAGACCTCTCTGAATTTGCATTAATTATTTTTTACTGTCAGAGCCAACCTATTCATATAATGGTGTATAGGCACAGTATTTAACCAGAATTCTGGACCACCACAGATGATAGTTTTAGGTTACAAGCTGCGACAATACAGGAGAGGAAAAAAGAAACAGAAAAAAAGGCAAGAGAAGAGCAAAAAGGCAGACCACCTCATGAATTATGCCAGTCTCTAAAACTTTCCAAGACAGGAGAGGTCATAGGACTCACAGTCTTACCAGCTCACATGGTTTATTCATTCTGAAGTCAAGTAGACTGACAGCCTGACACCAGATATTCTCCAGGAGGATAAAAACTGTTGACAAAAAGTCATAGTCTCATCTGTCTTTCACTGTTTCTCAGCAGCCCTTGTATCAGTGTTTTATCTGGCTGCAGTTGCAGCTGTTCGATTTTTGTGATTTATAGGTACAGCATCTCCTCATGAATTACAAGGTGACATCCAGTTTGTGATTTCTGTAATTTCTTGTGATGTCTCACAGTAAGACAGATTTCTCTTCTGTAGGAGAACACCAGAAATATTTTTTTTTAAAAAAAAAAAAAGAGGCAAATTCAGGCTTGGCCATACTAAGATCAGATGCATGCAGATATAAAGAACAAATTCTCATTGACATTGGGCTGAGCTGACTATGTTCCTATGTGATCAGTGAAGTGCACAGACAATGATTTGGGACATCCCAGGAGTCCAGCTCTGTCCATGGACCACACGGAGAGCTACAGCTCTTTATTCTAGGCTTCTAATTTAGTTAAAGGTGGACTCTGAGGTATTCATGTCATCCAAGTGATAAAATGAGGTCATTTACATTTGTTTGCTATTCACCTAGCATGCACCTAGCAATCTGGAAGAAAAAAAATCAGTCCTGGCACAAATGAATGTTAATTGAGGTCAAAAGACATTCATTTGCTTACCACAAGGCTGCCTTCCAGTCTATGAGCATTAGAACATCATGCTGTTAAACTCAGAAAAGCTCTTATCTCCTGTCTTCTAATTAAATGCTTTTACCACACATCTCTTCCCATATTCAAGCAGTACATCTTTGCTTTTCCCAGCTTGTAGAAAGTGGACTGTTGAAGGTCTAAGACTATACTCACATATCTTTATACTTGGGAAAGTTTTTGCACAAGCTGTACTCCCTGAGTGCCAGACTTATGTGACTTTGTTGACATAACTAATGAGAAGAGCAGCTTCTACCCTACCCTTCGTTATCGCTTACCTATCAACTGCCATGACACCAACATTTCCTTATTCCAAGCATCAAGGTAAATCTTGGTATCACAGAGAGAAAAAAAAATTACTAAGAGAATTTGGATTATAAGGTACTTTTTGAATTCTCACAGTAGTTGTATGTAGCATTTCATCCTGGTGTTTTATCCTCACTGAAATACACAGCAGAAAATGTAAAAGAAAATTAACATAACCCTCCTGTAATTAAACAGAAAAATGAACTCTTATGCCTGTGTCACCACAGATTGCAGGTTTTCCAAGGCTCAAAACAGAAAGGAGATGTGTCAATCCATTGTATACTGAATTAAGCAAATGACAATAGGTACAGACTAAAGCTCAATTTATGTAGTTTAACAACAAGATAGACGAAGGCAGTTGATTTGATTGTATTGCCTCTCTATTTGATGGACAAAGTTCTGGCAATAAAAGGCTTTTTAATCTATTTTCCAAAGGCTAGAAAGTCAATTGTAACAAGTTCATCTTACAGCAAAGGTGCTTACTTTAAAAAACAAAGATAATTAATTAGCGAGACATCTGGTTTAGGGACATGACTTTCACTCTCTAACAACATTAAGCCAACTTAAGACACCGTGTAGAAGGTAACCCTATTACAGGGATTATCTGACAAGTCTATACACCTTATTCCAGGCAGGATGGCAATCAGGTTATTTGTTTTAAATAGCTACACTTGACAAAAAAAAAAAAAAAGCTATGAAGGCTTAGTTTCATGCTCAAGAGCCAGGTATAAACCTAATGAGACAAACTTCATTTGTGGGACCAGCAGTAACTAGAAGCAGTGAAATGGGATTATGCCTGCATCTGCAAGTGGAGTAGCACCAAGAGCTGGACGGAGGCCAAGTCATCATAGACCCTGCAGTGAAGCATCAGGGTATCTAATCTCATTCTGTGGTCAAGAGAGGCAACATGAATGAATCTCACAAGGTAATTTTTACAATGAGGGTGGTGAGACACTGGAACAGGTTTCCCAAGGAAGTTGTGGATGCCCCATCCCTGGAAGTGTTCAAGTCCAGGTTGGATGGGGCTTTGTGCAGCCTGTTGTTGTGGGAGGTGTCCATGCCAGGGCGGTTGGCACTAGGTGATCTTTAAGGTCCCTTCCAAACCAAAACATTCAGTGATTCTATGTTTCTATCCTCAGTATTCAATTTTAATTTAAAAACAAACAAAAACCAGCCACCTTTTCCAGATCATGTTATCACCTGTTCTTAGGACTGCTCACCAAAGCATCTATATGCAGCAATGTTATGTCTGTTCTCCAAGGACAAGATTCGCTTCACTCTTTTTCAAAGCACTCATCCCAAATATTACTCTTTCAAGGTATGGCAGAAAGCTTCCCCCAAAATATTTTTGTCAAAGTCTTCAGCTGCTGCTTTTTTCTTTTTTTAATTTAAGACACCACTGTCAGATTATCATGGAAGAAGGCTAAGACACTAGTTTCGAGCACAGCAACATCGCCGGTAATGCCCAGATCCTTACCTCTAAGGTCCCACCAGAAGCATAACCCACTTCCCACAAGGACTTCTGTAATCAGACTGTCAAAAGCAGCTAGCATTTTTATTTCTGTGAGCTGCAACCTATATTTTCTCAACTGCTTTTTTCCCCCCTCAGCGAGCTCTTTGCAAAAATACCAGATACACATCATGGGGTGAAGGGGGTGGAGGGCAACAAAGCACCCATCCCCATAAAACTCCACCTTCTTTTAGGCAGAAAAAGTAGGAAATCAGGCATTCAAGTACCAGGGTTTGTAAACAACCTGCAGATTTCAAAGCCAGAAGTAATTTTATGGATAAACAAGATCAGCAATCCTCTAAGCTGCAGAGCTAATACAAAACAAAGCCACACACAGTAGCTTCAGAACCCTTAACAAGAATAAAGTACACATTTTCTTCAACTATCATTCCACAAATTATACTCCTGACTGCAGCACTATCCAAGCTACAGCAGGCACTACAAGTTGCAGTGCTGCATCAGTAGGACTAACTGAGATTAATTGAGTTTTGTTAAATGAGGTAGCTGTACTGAATTAATTGTACCTCCTGCATCACCATCATCAAAAATACTTCCATTTTTTTTAAAGTCCCAGGTCCAGAAGATGTTTCAGTGGTATGGACATTACAATTTGAAGCAACTTTAACAGAGAAATGCATATCTGTACCTCCTTTTCTTCTTCCAATCTGTGGCGAAAATATCTCATTACCAAGTTTCCTTAACAAGTCTACATTTCAATTAACTGTGAGGAAGCTTTAAAAAAAGTCCATAGCGACCCAACCTTTACTCATGTTGTACTGCTTATACAGGATGACTGATCTTCGTTTTACTAAGCCAAAATAAGAATATTACTTCCTAATAGATTTTGAAGCTGCCTCTGTACATTTCACAAACTTATTGTTGTACAAAAATTTAATTTATAAAGCTGAATGCAAATGTTGAAGGTGTAGCAGGTTCTATATTGCAATAAGAGGTAAGGATCTTAAGCTTACTAGGTTGCAATTCTTAGCACAGTGTAAGATTTTTAAGGGACTCACTGAAGGAAATTATGGTTTGCTTAAGCTAATAAAATGTCTAGTTACTCAGAAGATTAGAGATGAGAGAAATGTTTCTGTTTTAAAAATAACTAATTACATTTTCTCATGAAGAAAATGGATTTCAAGAGTGAGCTGACATTCAAAGACTGCTGATACTATTTCCACATAAAGATGAATCTTCAGGTGGTCAGTTGGAAGCAACAAATCTGTCAACAAAAAGTAGTAAAATCTTGCTGACAGCATTCTCCTGGCTGCTCGTGGCTCGGATGTGCACATGCTTTGCTGGATAAAAAACTGGTTGGACAGCCAGGTCCAAAGAGTTGTGTTGCATGGAGCTAAATTCAAGTGGCGGCCGGTCATGAGTGGTGTTTCCCAGGGCTCAGCACTGGCGCCACTCCTGTTTAACATCTTTATTGATTATTTGGATGAGGGGTTAGAGTGCACCTTCAGTAAGTCTGCAGATGATGCTAAGTTGGGTGGGAGTGTTGATCTGCTTGAGGGTAGGGAGGCTCTGCAGAGGGATCTGGACAGGCTTGACCAGTGGGCCAAGGCCAATTGTATGAGTTTCAATAAGGCCAAATGTCAGGTCCTGCACCTTAGCCACAACAACCCCCAGCAGCACTACAGGTTTGGGGAGGAGTGGCTGAAGAGCTGCCCAGCAAAGAGGGACCTGGCAGTGCTGGTTGACAGGCAGCTGAACATGAGCCAGCAGTGTGCCCAGGTGGCCAAGAAAGCCAATGGCATCCTGGCCTGCATAAGGAACAGCGTGACCAGCAGGACCAGGGAGGTGATCCTGCCCCTACACTCAGCCTTGGTGAGGCTGCAACTTGAGCACTGTGTGCAGTTTTGGCACTGCAGTATAGGAAGAACATCGAGGTGCTGGAGGGTGTGCAGAGAAGGGCAACTAGGCTGATTATGGGTCTGGAGAACAGGTCTTATGAGGAGGCTGAGGGAACTGGGGCTGTTCATCCTGGAGAAGAGGAGGCTGAGGGGAGACCTCATTGCTCTCTACAACTACCTGAGAGGAGATTGTGGTAAGGTGGGTCTTGGTGTTTTGTCTCTAGTGACTAGGGACAGGACAAGAGGAAATGGGGTCAAGTTGTACCAGGGGAGGTTCAGATTGGATATTAGAAAAATTTTCTCCACAGAAAGAGTGGTGAGGCATTGGAACAGGCTGCCCAGGGAGGTGGTAGAGGCACCGTTCCTGGAGGTGTTCAAAAAAAGGGGAAACGTGGTGCTTCAGAAGATGGTGTAGTGGTCACAGGGGTGTAGGGCTGATGATGATCTTGAAGGTCTTCTCCAACCTTAATGATTCCATGATTCTTTGAAAAGAAAATGTTGAGTACAAAACATTAAGCAAGGACTTAATTCTCTCCCAACAAAAGATCCAAACGCCCTCCTCCTTCCGGACGAGTATCACTGAGCCTAAAGCACATGCAGTGCTTTACTATATTCAGCTAAACAAAGATTCAGAATCTTATTATCCTCAGCACAAAGCGTCGCAACAGTAAAATCACATTCTAACTGTTAAGAAATACATTACCAAAGCCACTCTATCTGTGTTCAATTCTACCACATACTAATTGATATTATTTTTGAATTGTTGATTTCATAAAGTGATTTTCTACTACCCCTCCCACAGCTTCCTATCCCCAGAATTCAGATCACTGAAAATTCTGAGATTAGGTACTCCAAAGTAGAAAACAGCACTTCCCACTCTCAACTCCTGTGGTCAGGGATCTCAGAATAAAAGGGATCACTATCTTCCTTTTTCTCCCCCTTCAGAAAGAAGTAAGTAATGAGAAACAGTTTATTACTGATAGCTGTTTGAGTGTTAATGGTTGGCCTTTAGGATAACACAGTCTCACTAGATTTTATTAGCTAATTAAAACATAAGTTTGACTCTCTGTGAAAGTAATCAATGTTTCCATGGGTAATTGCACTATTCATATTTAAACCACTTACCTTCCTGGTAGCAGATGGGACCTTAACTGGAAATCATTAAGCAGTTACAAGAAGTTACCTGTTTTTCCCAAGTTTCTACTGCCAAGACAGATGCCTACTGGAAAAAGCTCTACCACATACACAGCCTGGGAAGACCAAGAAAGTAGCAGGTCATGAAACATTATGAAGTGCCACCAATGTTTTGACACAAAATGCAATTATAATCTCATTGCTGAAGCTAGTGTTACAAATGGGGGGTGGGGGGGGGGTGGGTTTCAGGGGACAAAAAAGCATTGTTTTCTTAGTGTTATGCTAAAAAGTCAGTAACAAGTCGTTCTCACAAAGGATGCAGTGTTAGAAGCACAAATAAGTTGTCTCATCCATCTTCACATCTCCTTGTCCAGCTCCTCCAGAGGCAGCTACAGGCTTGAGCATCCATTTTTACCCCCAGCGGGTGACAAAACACTGGAGATACTGCAGAAAATCACAGAGTTGTAAGGTTATTTCTACTAGGAAAACTAGCAGTTCCACCAGATGTTAAGAACCATATGAATTTCTTCCTAGTCTAGTAACAATCATGAGCTGCAAAATTAGGGTTTTTTTCAGCCTGTATCCTGAAAAAGATGAATCAGTCATAATTCACAGGAATGACTGATCATGGAGTGAAGGAGAAAGCAGCACCACATGGACATTTACTATTCACCTGATTCAGTGTTGCAGAAACAAAGACAGCAAAACTTAGATAGATTTTAGCTAAATTTGTACATGTGCCACAGCCCAAGAATGAGCAAATATAAAAAAATAGCCATTTAGAAGCTGCAAGTATCTGAGTTAAATTTTTGTCTCAGACATATCAGAAGTTGTCACTGTCCGTTTTTTTTTTTATTGTAGGGAAGACTCCTTCCTTAACCACACTGTGCTACAAGAAAAATAAAATAAGAACAAGTGAAAACTTTGGATAAAGGGAAAGAAGATGGGCGGTGCCCTTACATCCTTCACCCTGTCCCCCCTGCATACGTGCAAGTCCAGGGGTTTCCAACCCAAGCACTAGCCCCAACTACAGGGACACAACCAAGTGTCCTATCTAGGCCAAATTCCTCTACTGTAGAACATGGTTCATAACAGGAGTGAGTTTAGTTCAGGTGTTCAGTAACTCACACAGCAAGACATCTTGCCAACTCTGTATTTTATAGCCAGGCTGTTGTTCAAAAATCTTACTCTGCTCCCAGTTCACATACCCCGGCGACAAAACGCACATGTGATATTTATTTAAGTTACCTTAAAATGCAACGAGAATTACAATAAAGAACAGAACAAGTGGGAAGAATAATTTTCAGAATGTGTTTAGTTTAAGCCTACCTACAGTTAGAGCCTCCCACTGAGTTAAATAGATTTCTTATGCTACTGTTCACCTTTTCAGTGACATATTGACTTAAGGAAATTTCAAATAGGAGGGAACTTCTGTGCCCTATAATTGATACTGAATCAAGAAACATGAACACAATATGAAACACTTATACACAGATATTCCACCTCTGACAATTTTACTTTGCTGAAGAAAACTCTCCATAAGCTTGCCCTCTGAACAAAGAGTATTGTCTTCAAATATATTCTTGTGAAATTAAAAGGGGAAGATCACTTTGTAATAGTTTTCCCTGCTCTTTCCCCCCTCACAATACTTAGAATTCTTCGTTAAGAGAAAAATTCCTGAAGTGGCTTGTTTGAAGATGTTCCATATATATCTTGCAGGAAATTTTATTTGCAATGACATTATCACATGGACATTAACTGAGACAACCTCATCCTTAGAACGGTCTTATATGAATCTTGAGCTAAAATATTTCAGAGCAACCTTCACAGCAGTGGTAACGTGGCAACTTTTATCTTGAGAACAGAACAATTCCTTTACCAAAGATTCTCTGTCCCAAATACAGGCACAAAAGAACCTGAGGAGTGGTATTTCCAGCAGGTGTATGTCTCCTGCATGTGTTGCAATAATAACAAGCAAGCAGCAGCCAGCCTTTGCAAAATTGAATGTGCAGTGCACAAGTCTCCATGAAAAGAGACTCAGTGGCTTCACAGAACTGAAGCATTTCCCTCCAGTCCTCCTGCACCAGCCAGCAGATTCACTCTGAAACTCAGAGCCACTGACTGCCCCGAACATATCTTTTTGGTAGAGCTGGAAGAGTTTTGATAGAGAAACATCTTTCATCTGATTTGAAGAAAAAAAATAAAATAAAATCCAGAGACCTTCCTCTAAAGGAGTCAAAATGGTGATGAAAAACATTGCTTTGAGCCATTCATTAACATACCACGAAACCTGACTTCTGATATTTTTATTTTCCATGAATCAAAAGAGCATTTCCATGGCATTAGAAGTGTGAAATGACATCTGACAAGAGAACAGTGCTTTTACCAAATCAGTGACATTTTACTCTCTCCCCAATGTATCAACCTAACCTGAACCGATGTTTTCCGAAATACCAACTATATGCTTTCATAATATCTAAATGTCTTGGGTTTTAACTTGAGCTAGTGACATAAAATTGAGTCAAGTGAGGATAGTAAGGCAGACTCAGCATGCAATACTTGCAAAGGAAATCAATCTGCATACAACTATTTTTATTTATTATGTTTTAATCCAGTGATTAGATTAATGCAGATTTTTCTGTCTTCCCTTAGTGAGCCTATGCTCCAAATTCCCAGAAAATAGGTCTTTTCTCATCATTATTCTCTGGTAGCCCTCCCTTCAGCCTCTGAAATCGCAGCTAACACAGCAGCCTGCACAGATGCATTTTCTGACCTATGTTACATTTTTCAGAGTTGAATCCAAATCATCAGCTGAACCCAGCAGGTATAAATTTTTTACCAGTGAGTGTTGAATAAAGGTTCAATACAGGGACAGGCAGATGTGATATAATCTAAAAGAGAAAACACTAAGAGTGAAGGGTGATTTAATGCTCAAGGACAAAACTTGCCCTGATACACTTTTTCATGCCTATGAAGTCTTTCAAGCTGGAAGATGACAGAATCCAGCTGACTTTTGATGCCACAGACTGCAAGTCAAGCAATAAGGTCACTCCTTCTACCCCAGCACTCCAGGTCCGGTTTTAGTAGTTAGGAAGTTCAGACTGTCAGGTAAAACCAAAACTTGAGCTATGGAGATAAAGAAGTCCATAGAGATTTTTACTCTGTGATATTTCCATCCTAAAATGAAAAAAAAAAAAACCACAAGCAAACAAAAAAACTACAAAAAACCCAAAACATAAAAAAAAAAAAAATCTACAGGGCATTCATTAGAAAATCATCAAGAATAAATCCAAGCCCTACAGGCCAGTTTATGGAAAAAAGTATCTTTTCCCAAATTCAGACGATTTTCCTATTTTATACAAGACACTATTAATTCTATGTGGATGCATGAGATACTTCATATTATGTAAAAAAATTGTGAGAAGGCATGCACTATTACTTGAAGAAAAAAAATGAGGGCTGCATATAAACAGAATAATTCTTAGCATAAAAACCTGCTCTCTATACACACTCCAGACTATAGTCTACAATAATTTCAGGTATTTAATATTTTTTTAGGTTTTGAGCGTGAGTCTTTTAGTATTTTTTTTCTATTAAAAATTTAACACATGGGACCAATCTAGAAAGTTTGTTGAATTAGAAAAAAACCTTCATTGCTTCAACTGAAATCAGTCCTCCATGAAATAAAGTTGTAGATTTTTCAAGAGAAATAAAATAAAACAAAACAGCATGGAATTCTGATATGAGACATTTTGTGCAAAAGGGAATTAAGCTTCCCTAGAACTTCCAAAAAATAATAAAAAATAATAAAAAAGTGAAAGTGTGAGGGTTCCCCCACCTCCGCTCCCAAAATCTTTTATAAAGACTGATGATCTGTAAAGGCCTTCTAAAAAGGGCAAGGCCATAAACATACTTGTTATCTGGCTCTTCAGCCGAGGGACTATGCACATAGGCTATTCCCATGTGCTATATTTATCTGCACAGTAGCAAACATTATTTTCTCTTTTAAAAATTGAGAGAATTCCCTGTGTGGTATGGCAGCCTGCCGGGAAGAGGCAAACAAGGCAGTGCAACATTCTGCAGAAAAGCAGCAGGAGAACAGAGCTCCAAAACTTGGTTGCTAGCTTCTGTGAGCCTGCTTTCCTCAGTAAAAAAAATCAATCCATTTTGTTTTGCTTCCAACTTGAGTAAAAAACTGTGAAGTCAGAAGAAGTGAGATGGTGAACACAGCTCCCGGGAGGCAAGTTTCTTCCTTTGATGCCTTTTTATGTTCCAAGGTGAAACGTTATCTTCTAAGGGAGACACAGGGACTCACCTGCTGTTGAAGCTGAGCCAGAAGGTCCAAAGGGACAAACTGGGATGAGACCGCCAATGGTTGCTTACCTCAAAAGGTAATAGTGAAAGGTTCACACTATGGAATTTTACAGTTTTTCCCCTGTCCTAAATTGCCCTGTCTTGTGCGTTACCTAGTAAAGAATACTCGCTTCTGAAAACCTATGGTATTGCACCAGGAGACCAGAGGTTGAAGTAATTAGATTCCAGTGCAGGTGCACAAAGACAACAAAGAACTGCACGATGTTTCAGATAAATGCAGATGACAGGATGCTGAAGAAGAGCTGCAATGAACAGCCTCTTCTTTTCAAATGCTACAGCACAAAAAGAAAACCAAAGCTTATTAAGCATCAGAAAAGAAAAACAGCACTTTGTTCCTTACCAGCTTTCACCAGGCAGATAAAATTCAACTTGTTGTTCCATCTTGATCTGACAGACTGGTGTAGTTTCTAGGTCAGATACTGAAATTAATGTTTCCAAAGTAGCTACATGACCATTGTCCCAGTATCCACAAGCTCCCAGCATATCTCAGTGCTCAAAAGCCTCCTCTTTGTTTGTGAGCAGGTAGCAAAGGGAGTCCTATCTCCAACAGACAAACAGAGGCAGTGAGGAAGAAGATCGGAGAAATTAATTAGGAGAAGAGAAGGAAAAAACAAACCTGGAATAAGATGGAGGGAAAAGGATGGAGAAGATCTCTGCAGGAGAAAGCAATGCAGTGACATGGTGAACAGCTGGGGATGGGACAGCAAAGAAAAAAGATTAAGGCTCAGCTGGTAGGCAAAGACTGAAGGATCCTGGTTTAGCAGGAAAGAGTGCACAGTGGGGATCAGAAATAGGATGTGCTACAGTTGGAATTGAGAACAGTGGAGGAAGAAGGCACTACCATTGGGTAAGAGTTGGGCAGGATGCTCAGGATCCCTGTCATGAGGGGTAGCAGAGGGACACTAACCTGTTTCCAAGAAAGAGTGCTGCAGACTGGGGGAGGAAAAAGAAGGACATATAGAAGGGCCCTGGGGGAAACAGGAGCAGACAGACACTGCCAGGGAGCTGGGAGCTGCTGCTGCCTGCATAATCCCAGGACAAGAACTGAGTAGTTACATGATGCACTGCAGGGGTGTCATGGGCATAATACTTTATCCTATGTTAAAACTATCACCTGTATATGGATGCTCTGCTGCACTGCAAACAGTGGCCACAGCACCAAGGGACAGGGCAGATGTCAAAGTCGTCTGCTTACCCACAGTACAGCAAAATTTTGTTCAAATTATCACTTACAAGCACATGAAATCTGCTGCTGCTTAGGCTGAATACATCAACAAGCAGCCCTTGCTTCTTCTCTGCACTGTCTCATTTTTCATACCTTCCTTCCTTCCTTCCTTCCTTCCTTCCTTCCTTCCTTCCTTCCTTCCTTCCTTCCTTCCTTCCTTCCTTCCTTCCTTCCTTCCTTCCTTCCTTCCTTCCTTCCTTCCTTCCTTCTTTCCTTTTCCTATTGCTGCTCACTTTTTCCTGGGATTGTTAAATCCATCAGTTATACTTGTTCAGTCTAGCCTCCCCTAATTGAGCCTTGCTTAATTTTGGTTGTCACAATAAAGGTGAAAAACATCCCTAATGTTTGAAGATCAGAGAGTCAAGTTCAGCGATGTGGAAATACAGCAGTGCAGCACATTCTGTTGTGGAAAGTGAGAGATAAAAAATAAACAAACACCATCCCACATCATTCCTATTGTACCAAGACATTTCCCAAACTCTCATAGACCTAGTGCTGAATCATTTCAACATGAGGAACAGTTTTTGGAGACAACCCGCATCATATGCATTAGCATGTTACACAGTATTCTTAATCTCCAAACAGCTGTCCTAATGCAAACTCATTTGTCCATCTGGTCTGCAACTTTTCAAATTCTTATAGGGAGCTTGGAGGAAACTGGCCAGTGTCTCTTAATGGGCCACAAAGCAGCTTCCCATCAGTATTTTTGATACAGTGATTGTCCTGGTTTAAGCCAAGATGAAGCCAATTTTCCTTTTACTGATTTTTTTTCCTTCAGCAAGCTTTCTTTTAACTAGTCACAGAGCGTTCCAGCTAGGAATGATAACAAACAGTGGAATGTTTTTCTAACTGCTCGGTCCTCAAGGTCGCACCTTCACTCTGCCGGCTCAGACACAACGGGGAGATCTGTGACCCCCCCATAGGAGGCTAGTTAAACAGACATCAAAACTGGCCAGAGATATTCCATTCCCTATATCTACATTAGCTCAAAGGAAAGTCAGGGATCACAGAAGACAAGTTCCTTCCTGCTTCTTCTTCCCTTCTCTTCTGTCCATGGCCGGCATCTGGGGAGGACTCTGTCCATCCAGCACCGCCGACCCCCAGGCTCGAGCTCTCCTGACCCTCATCACTCTGTGCTCCCTCCAGCAGCAGCTCCAGGATTTCTCTGGACTGTTCCAGCTCAGGGGAGTGCTGTGGGAGTTGCTGGGAGTTGGGGCAGGCAAGAGGCTTTTGCACATATCTGAACATATTTGTACATAATTATATATATTTTCTTATATCATTAGTGTTCAATTAAAGCTGTGTAGTTTAGTTTTCAATCCAGCCAAGTCTCTCTCTTTTTCTCTCTCTCCTTCCCTACCTGGGTGGGAGGGGGAGGGGATGGATAGCATTGTTGTCGGACCTGAGACAAACGGTGGCAGGGCTTTGTTAAACATTTTTGTTTCATTAAGAGATGCTTTTATTGCTGCCATGATAAAACATAACACCACAGCCAGTGCAGCAAAGCAAAACAGAAGCAGGGCCTTATGAAAGGCCAATTCCATCGATGCACATCAGGTAAGGGAAGCAACAACAGAAACTATTTACAAACTTAGTATTCTCAATCATGAAACTCAACTCTTGTTACACAAGGAGTCAGAAAAGCCTGCAATCTAGTTATTTGGTAAAGGTTAAATAGCTGATAGGCCTTATCTCTCAATAGACCAGTGCACTGATGGGTTCTCATTATCAGTTTTTTATCGTGAAACAGTCACTGAAAGATCTGCAGAACTGCTATCAGTTTATCAGCCAAACAAGATATTATGAAATACTGCTTTTCATCAAATTTTTACTTACATGGGGGAAACAGACACACAGAATCAGATCAAGTGTAAGGGGTCCCCAGCTGCACACCCTGTTGTCATCACTAGTCATTAGCAATTGCTGCAGAAACAGTACAAAGCCAGAGCATGCCTGTGCCCACACATCTGCAGAACAAACACTGCTGATGTTTGGTGCAAAAACCTTTTGAGCAAGTGATGGTGGTTGATCCTTGAGAGTCACTTTCCCTCACCACAATTCCTTCAGCTTTTAGTTTTTGCATTTTCCCCATGGCAAGGAGTCACACATCTTAGTGGGAGGCCATCCACTCAGGCACTTTCTCTGCCTACATTATTATGAGAAGGATTTAAGGGTTTTTCAGTGCTTCTCAACAGTTGGATTATCCCTTCAGATGAAACACTTCTCTAAAGATCTGTTTTGCAGATATTGGCACTGTGAATTTATGCATTAACAATTGTACCTGTTTCACAGTTCTTAAAGGCACATGCACTCTGCTGCTACAGTGACTGAGCCTTGCAAAACTATTCAAAGCACAAGCTTCCATGTGACTCCCTTCTGACTTCCGACCTTGATCTTCTGGACTTAACCTCCTGAACAACCTCATCCCGAATCTCACCACCTTGGGCAAGTCCAGATCTATAGAGCACAGCAAAAAATGCCATCAGTCATGCAAGAGCCACATCATACGCAACAGCAACACTCATCACTAAATAATGTCAGAGTAAGAGATCTCCCTAGCACTCTTCTCTACTAGATCCAAAAGAAACACTACATCAGATATGATTTAATTTCCCTGGGTTTTGGTATTGCTGTTTTCTTCCTGAGACATTAAGTATTGCCTACTGACAATCTTCTGCTTTAAACTTCAAAAAAAAGTTTGGGGTTTGATTTTGTGGTTATTGAGAGAGAGGTAATGGGGTGCTAAAATAAGTAACCAAATCTTTTATTTTTGTCCTGGTTTGATCCAGAAGAGAACCAATTTGCTTTTAGTAATTTTACTTTTCAGTTAAGTCTCTTCTCAGTAGTTGCACTTGCTGAAGTTAACAGCATGTTTTTTCAGTCAGTGGCTGCATCTAGGACTGATAATACTCAATGTTTAAAGTTACTCCTAGAGAATGGTATGTAGAATCAAGGCCAGTGCTTGGTTCTGAAAAGAATCTTACACTTAGGAAACAAAAGAGAGTAAAGGGGTCACACCTGTGACCCTCATCTGGGGAGAAGTGGACCAGACAGGTGATGAAAAATGACCAAACAAGGTATTCTGTCCCATATGTGTCATACTCAATATAAATTTGAGGGATCACCAGGGTCAAGCTCTCTTTGTCCATGGCTGGTGTCCATGGGCTCCATCCATGGACTCTGCTTTTGGTCCCGATTCATGTGTTCCTGAATCCATGTGCTTCTGCATCCATCTCCTGTCTGCCACTGACTCCAGGAGTCCAGCCTGGGACTTTTCCAGGGCTGGCCCTGCAGCCCCAGGGGTGACATGAGCATGGGGGTGTGATAGTGGTTCTGTGTGTATTTGTACTTATTTAGTTATCTTCTTTTTCATCCTTACTGTTCCATTAGAGCTGTGTAGTTTAGTTTGCAACCTATGTCTCCCCTTATTCTCTTTCCTTTCCCTATATGGGAAGGGAGAAGGGTTAATAGAGAGCATCTGGCGTTCATTTAACAGCCGGCCCAGCATTAAGCCCTGACAATGTTGGTGGTATTCCTGTGAGGAATCTTGGTATCTTAGTCCAGCACCTGAGCGCTTTACAGACAAAGCCCATGTTTTAAAAATATCTGTGAACCATCTACTACAAGCAATGTAAGTGAACTATTTCAGCTCAGTAGAGCCACAACATGCACAGCATTCTCATCAGCTCTGAGAGTTGTATCACACCTTATGCATTTTATGGAATTACATAACTAATTACCTTCCTTGCTCCTCTGAGACAGCTCTACTATGGCTTAGAAAATCTAGCAATAGTGCTCTTGTGAAAGCTTGCTTTCTAACAGGTTAAAAAGGTTTCTGTATCTAATTGCTTCATAGTTAAAATTTTCAGATGTAAAAACACATACTCCCCCACATTTTATAGTGATCCTGCTTCCACTGGAGGAGGGTATGAGTTAGAAACACCCCTCTTACTAGCAGGAGCTCCACAAAGAGCTGGAGAAGAGTGCTTGCCCTCAGCACAGACTTCTGCCATGCTGGAGAAACTACCCTTCCTGAAGGGCAAATACCACTGCCCCAGTGTACTCACCTATCCTTGCCTGCCCATCTTGTTCTCTGTAACTGGAGACATCCTGGCATGAGGAATGGCTGGTGACAACCCTGCCCATTCCCAAGGATTAACACAGACTGGAGTCCCTGCCCATGTCCACAGGTGACAGAGCCTGTGGCTATTCCAGCTCCCCAGTGCACATGGTTGCAAGAGAGCCAGCACCAGGATGGGCAAGGAGGCCACCAGTGCCACTCAAAAACTACCATTTAATGGTCACCGAGCCTCTCCTGAAGCAAGTAAGAGAACTGCTAAGCAAACCTAACCCTGCAGGAAAAGCCAGTCCCTGTTGGCTAACTCTTGCTGTCAGAGGGTTAAGTTAAACTTAGCCTTCAAAAACAAAATTTATGAAGATGGTCCAAGTCAGACACAGGCTGAGGTATCTTCCACAATGCTCTCCACTAAGCAATAATAAAGCAAAAATTATTTTAAGCCCATGTTTGTTCTTAAGCAGCTTTCAGATGCATTACATAAAGACAGCTTATGCTAAAGAAATATCTTAAATGAATTGCTAGCAACAGTTCATCAGGAGAAACAAGGGTGTTTATGAAGTATTATTATAGATTGCTATTATATTTTTATAAGTAAAAGCAGGTCAAAATGATTGATACAGTAACCCTGACAATATTATTGTTAATAATGTAGAGGTAGTTAACATTATCACCAAATTATGTACCCTTATCTCATTTTCTCAGTACTCTGGAGCAACCTCTACAACATCATGAACATATTACATACACATCGGAACAGTAGACAGACGTGTGAGTAAAGACACTAGATTGCCAAGAACAGTAATTCCTAGGCAGTTGTAAATCCCAAAATAAAAAATCAAAAGTTATTTATCTGGAGTGTACACAAAGCTTTAATAGAATTAGATGTTTCCTTTGGCTCTTTTTATGCCACAGAAACATTTCCGTGCCATTAAGTAACTAGGCTGATTAACTCTTTGGTATAATGGAAACAAGACTGATAGAAATCAAAAGACAAATTCTGCTAGGATCCTATTCATCAGTATCTGAAGCAAGAAAAACCGTTATGCAACAGTATTGTGTAAACAATCATTATTCTTATGTACATAGAAAACAAAAGGAAAAAAAGTTCTGTAATTGCAGTTGCAATTTTGAGAGGTTTTTAAAAGGTCTTAGGTTCCATGGTATAAAATATTAACTTCCTTTTAATTTAAACTAATAAAATTACACCTGCCTAAAATCACTGATAGCACTCAAAAAAAAATTTACAAAATCATTCCTTCTCTGGCTTTAAACCAAGTTAAGGTCAGTAATCCTTTAGTACCTTGGAGCTAACCTTTCCCATAACTTCTCACATATCTCTAGGAATATCTCTCCTCATCTTGTAATGACATTGACCATGCTGAATAGTAGTAACTCCCACAGGCATTTTTACGCCACTTACCCTCACATCTCTAAACTAAAAATTGCTTTATTAAAAAGGAGTTTAGAATTTCTTATTTTTCTGTGAAAAATGCTCAGCTGTATTTAACATTATTAGCCAAATAAGGAACTGTGTTTGATATACATATTACACAGGGATAAAGAAAGTTACAAAATGCCTGCAGATTTCCATCAGGTTCAAGCAGCTCACCGACACCCCACCAG
The DNA here is from genome assembly GCF_020740795.1 of Apus apus. NCBI lineage: Eukaryota > Metazoa > Chordata > Aves > Apodiformes > Apodidae > Apus > Apus apus. The sequence continues at coordinate 82,074,870 of NC_067282.1, read as the reverse complement.
GTCAGGAGACCCAAGCAACAGAAGGCAGCATTCAGCCGCCTGGCACCTGGAAGCACTTGCAATGAAGTTGCAGAGCATAGCTGTTGTAGGGTTTAAACAATGAAACTACATACACCAGGTACACCTCTCACATGTTTCTGAGTCACTAGAATTGTGCCAGCCCACAGTACCCCAACACACAACATCATAACACTGCTGCTTCTCTGCTGCATCTCTTGCCTGCATTAAAATCATAGACATATTTTTACACTGCTGGCTCCAATTCCATGTTGCACTCTGTATCCTCCTCCATCCAACAATCCTCATCTGTTGCCCATTATTCTCATGTCTGCCTGTAGCACTTCTTGAATCAACACAGGAAGATCACCCAAGTAACTGAAAGGGTTATTCTGCAGTCATGAGAAAACAGAGAAGAGCATTAATATTTCTCTTGCCCAGCAATTCAACTCATACACAATTCATTTTGAAGCATTCTTCAGTGGTTCTTTCTATTAATTTTGTCTGTGAGAGAATGCTCCCAGTCTTTGCACGCCTCCTCTTAGCAGGATTTTTCTATACCCTTAATTATTTTTGCTTCTTCCACCTCCATCTCTTGTCAGAAGAGAGCACACAGTGCTTTCCAGGTGGCTGCACACCACAGCAAGGGTGACTGACATTAAGTATTATTTCCTCTGCTCTTTCCAGAACCTGCTTGTGACTTTGTTTCTTAATGATACCAAACCAAGTTTTATTTGTGGACTGCAGCTAATTCTGAAGCCAGCAAAGCAGAACATAAACAGCACACATTCTTCTTTCTGGTGCACTTTACATACATCAGTCAATTTGACCTACCATATATTATACAGTTGCCTTTTTTTTGAAAGATAGAATCATAGAGGCATAGAATCATTAAGGTTGGAAGGGACCTTAAGGATCATCAAGTTCCAACCCCCCTGCCATGAGTAAGGAACCCTACCACTAGACCAGGTTGCACAAAACCCCATCTAACTTGGCCTTAAAAACCTCCAGGGATGGGGCACCAACAACCTCCCTGGGCAACCCATTCCAGTTCCTCACCACCCTTATAGTGAATAATTTCTTCCTAATATCTAACCTAAATCTCCCCTCTCTCAGTTTAAAACCGTTACCCCTTGTCCTGTCACTATCTTCTCTGATGAAAAGCCCCTCCCCAGCTTTCCTGTAGCCCCTTTCAACTACTGGAAGGCTGCTATAAGGTCTCTCCAGAGCCTTCTCTTCTCTAGGCTGAATACCTGCAAAGCTCCTTAGTAGGGCACATGTCTGCATTATCAAGAAGCAAATAAGAACCCCAAGGTTCAAGAAATCTGACTTAAACAGGCACTATCTGAAATTGGACCCAGTTTTTTTTTATATATGCCTGGAACAATCATCTTGCTCTTGTAGCTTACTACACTCCTTCAGGAGTCCTCTCCTCTATTGGTTTCACTGGCATAGTAGTTTGGCACTTTTCAGAGGGTGGTGAGCAGACAACAGACACAAAGTTAAATTGAACAGCAGGTCTCAGGTCTTAATAACATCACATTTGTCCATGCAGTTCCTCCATGAACATGTGGAGGCATCCTTCAGACTAAATAGTTTCAAAGTCCCTCATCTCAGTTTGAAGACAGAAGTTATCACTTTTGCAAATCCAGGTATATCTATACCTCCTTCACAAAGCTCAATGCTGCTCTCCTGATACTGCTGCAAACTCATTCTCTGGGTAGAGTTCCCTTTGAGGAGCAGTTCATCAATAATTTCAATGCATCCATTAGCTCATCTCCAAATTGCATCTAGTTACACAAATAGGTAGTCAACATATGACTATACCACTGAAACCAGTGAAGCTCTCTAAAATAGGTTACTATTTGGTATGACGCAAGGTGGTTCACAACCAGACACTGGCTGTTCTTTGTAGTAATCTCAGTGCTTCACCACTTGGCAGTGTGATTAGAAAGAGCAATAAGATGTCTCTCTGAGAAAATTAATTTTTCAGACTAGCATGTTCCACCTATCAAGCAATAATAGTGTGAGAGCACATAATGCATGAATTTAAGTAAAAAGCAACACAGTGAGTGTGTTGAAAGAAGGAAAATGAGTACTAAGGCAAGAAAACACTTCCTCAAGATGACTCAGGAATTTAAAAATTTACATGAAAATGCTTGAAAAGGAACACAAGAAGGCAAAGGTAACAGAGCCATAAAACATTGTAGTTATCAAAAAAGACACAACCAAAAGTAACACCCAGTAGGAAAGAGGCAGATATAGAAATTAGTTTTATTTCAGAGGAATTTTGTGTATGCCTCTGTTGCACAACTAGCAGATTGCAGAAGCCAAATATATTTCCAGCTTTACTGAAGGTCATTTGAAAACATGGGGGCATGGGGTGCAGGGAGGAAGCTTCTTCTGAAAGGAAAAAAAGCCTTAAAGATAAAAAACAAAACAAAACAAACAAAAAAAAACCCAAACAGAGCAACTGTTTAAAACATTTCAGGTATAAAATGCCTCAGAAATAGAAAGGTCCATAAAATGTTTGAGAAGATTTTTTAACATCTTAACATCAAAAAAAGAATGCAAGATGTCCTTTGAACCTGACTATCAAGAGATGGGGAAGTCTAAGATTCAGAGATATACAAGTAATTTAGAATGACAAGTTACAGGAAGAACAGGAAAGTGGTGTAATTGCAAGATCCTATATGTGCAGCAGAAATCTTTGGTTTCTGTAGTTGGGCTATTAAAATCACTGAGGATGTAAGGCTAGAGTTCCCTTGCAAGAAGTTCACCATCAATTAGCTTATAGTAATTACATTCAACAAATCCTCATCCAGATCTGTGAGAAAGACTGTGTATAAGCAGCACCACATTCAATATTTCACCCCATACCACGGCAAACACCACCAGGCTACTACTAGCTTGAAGGCTTCTGGTAAGTGCAGTGAAATACATCATTGCTTCTCCTTTTTCGATAGTTTTCTAGCCTTCTTATAAAAGCATCACTGGCTCTTATATTTCCGAGAGAGAATGCAATACATGATTCAGTGCTGCATGTAGTTAGCTTCTGCTAGAAAGAAGGTTTCTCTTCCACCCTTCTTTTTATGGTGATGCTGTTGGAAGAAAAAAAATATTAATAAACTCTACAGCTTGTGGTTATTTAATTTCTTTGCACTACATCAAAAGAAGTGTTTTTGTAATGTTTCCTATCACATAGATAAAGAGCAGAATTTCATATATTTCCAGCCATCACTTAATCCAGTTTAGCATCTGTACTGACATTTCCTCCTAATACCTGCATCAGCAACATCTCATATTGTAGCTTGTGACCAGTGCTGAAGGATGTTTTCCCTCAGTTCAAGGAAGGATCAAGTCATCTTTTCACGTAAGAGAAGCAGACACCTCAGGATAAGCAGCCAGAGCAAATGACCAAGGAAGAAATAAAATCTCAAATTATGAATCCACATAGTATCTGTTCTGCAGCTTTGGTTACTCTACCTGGGCCTTCACTGAAATTCAGTTGCTTGGTAAAAGCAAGAAGAGAGGACAGGTTCAGTTTTTCCTACAGCTTATTCTAGAATGAGAAGGTGAAGGACAGATAAAAATTGTATGCATGTAAACCCTGAGGGATGATAAAATTTGAGCCTTGGACATTTTAGCCAGCATATACACTTGCTCTTAAAGAACTAGGATTCAAACCAGCAGAGAATGCTCCATAAGCTCTCCAGACAAATCTGTAAGGGAATTGGTCCAGGGAATATTTTTTTATTTATTTATTTATATGAAGTAACACACACAAAAGATCAGACACTGAGAGATGCCTGCTGCACACCTGATAGCAAGGTGCACCAAGACATACTGGCTATTAATATGCTGTGTTTGCTTGTGCTATTATTTCCTTTTTTCAAAGGCAAAAACAAGTAGCTTAGTAACTTGCCCATGAGAAAGGAAATCCGAGGTCTGCACTTTTACCAGAAAGCTGTTTCACCACAAAACCATTAATTCTTCTTTCCTCATGACAGAAGCATTTTGAGAAAAAAACACTAGACATGCACCAGGGACACCAAAAACACCAGCCACTCTCTCAAAAAGCTTCAGTTGGAAGGAAATTCATAGAGTACACAGGAAAACAAACCATAAAGACACTTTAGCTGAAATATTACACAGCTGCAAGGAGACATCAGATAATATGCCATTACAAAATCATCATATACAGAGAGACAGGCAACACTCAAAATTGTTTGAGTGAAAGAAACATCCTCACCAGCACACATGGATCCAGGTTCTTGAGTGAACTTCAGTTTGAGCACCATATTAATCCTTGTATTGCCTTAATTAGTTCCTTTAATATTAGGCAATCTTTCATCATTAAGTTTCAAATTTTAAGACTGTAGGATCCTTTTAAAGTCAATAATTACTGTTCTAAATCTAGTATAAACTTGGTAGTAAGTTGCCAACATTTTAATGGTTAACATTTACTGTTTGGTCTAACTACTAGTAGTACATTTTAATGTTAAGATACTTTTTGCATTCTGACTTCACCTTCTGTTTCAGTCACCCAATTTCCCCACAATTTGACTGTCCTTGTGCCTTTTACTTTAAAACAGCTGAGACCCTGATGCTGTTTGCAATAAATTTTGTTCTGTGCATATACACATATATACTCCTCTGCTATCTCATCCTGTTCAGGACAGTTGCACATTAAAAATACAAACTTCAGCAAAAAGCGAGGTATGGACAGAAATGAAGCTTCTGTGGAGCAAACAAATACAATTTAACCTATTTGGAGATGTAAGAAAATATTTCCTTATCTTGGAAGCAGTCAGCATGCATTAGCTGTTAAAATACTGGGAACTTGCTTCTCGAATAGATTTCTACATCAGAGCTGCTAGTATGTACCTACAGAGGCATAGGTCTCCTCTGGTATTTTAGGTGGCCCTGCATTACACTCTACAGCTATGATGAATAAGACTTTCTGAAATAGTAATACAGAAAATGTACTGGTGTTTTAAAGCCCAAGTCATTACTACTCACTTATTGCTATGATGATCACACTGCAGCATCTTGAGAAATCCCAGCCTTGGAGATAATTTCCCATGTCTACTTGGGGGTTTGCCAGAACAGCTAGGGAAATCCCTGGGCAAACACCTTTGTTTGACATTAAGATGGCAGCAGTGTTTGTTCTTCGGAGTTAGTACAAAAATTACAGCCAGAATACACAAGGTATCAGCCCACCTGATGATACAAAAACAGTTGCGTTTTGTGACTCGTATTCTTCAGCCATCTTCACATAATCTTATGCATTTACACTCTCCAGTGTATAAGCAGACTGAGGTCTTCTGCTCCTTGCCTTTCCAGCTTCTTCAGCAACCAAGCTTTTATCAGATTCCAGATATCAGAAATGAAACTATTGCCACACGTCGCACAAAGCACCGAGTCTGACATTTAAATGCTTGCAATCTGAAATACTAATGACCAAGTCAATTGCTCTCTTTATTCTCCTCGATGGCAAGCTATTCCAAATATAACTTGTGTGACCTGGCTGAGATTTTTCTATAAGTTCCTAAGGAAAACATAGATGGCATCTAAAACTATGATTAGGATAAGGATAATAACCAGATACAGAACAGAATATTATCCCATATTGCTTGGATATGGCATTTGGGAGGAAAGTGTAGTTACATCATGTACACAGATTTGAACAAAACTATCAGATGTTAATTGCCTGTCTTCTTACTTGAGGTAGGTTTCCACTGGAAAGAAAAGCCAAAGCCAAAATCTGAAAATAATAAAACCAAATTAATCCAAGGCTGTTACTGCTGGCTTCTGTCTACACACCAATCTGTCAGAGAGCAAGAACAAACATGCAGACTAAGCAGGTTAGTTCAATAGTTCACCTATCCAACAAAAACCCAACTCAAGTGAAGCTGGTTAGCAGGAAGGGTGTTAACCAGGGAAGACATTACAGGAACTTGGGCAGAGCATGAAGAACAGGGCAAAACTCTTCACTACACCAAAAGATATCAGTGGTGCTCCCAAAATATCAAGGGTCAGAAGCTGTGAGAGAGGATAACAATACTACTCAAAGAATCCAAGTAGTGACTTTAGTGGTGTTTCTGTGAAAAGAATGGCTAGAAGACAACTTCGTAATAAATAAAGAAAAAAGGCATATTGCTAAAGACCACTCGTAGGGCAGTAATCTGAAGTTGGTTTGTGTAAGGTAAAAACTGACTGGCAGACATCGAACTATATAGAAAAAAAGTGGGAGTTCTCCTCACACCTAGATGCAGCAGAAAGCAAGTAGGATGTGACTAATTGCCTGTGATAGATAATGAATAAAAGCACCAAACTTAAGAGACTTCATAGAATCTTGAAAACCCCATGCTGGCATCCCACATGAAAACAAAGGGTACCATTAGATCTCGCTTATACTCAGATGCAGAGAAAAGTGTTTGGATGTCCTGAATCCAGCTTGCATTCCTACCACAGCCATACCCATTCAGGTTGATTAAGGGAATAAAGAGCAGAAAACTTCAGTGCGAGTGATGTTTAACTGGGAATTTAATTGAAATAAGAAAACAAACCTACACGCTCCCTAAAGCACAAGTGGGTCTTGGTACTATATTCTACTCTATAGAAATTTATCAGGGTAACAGATAAAAATATCCAATAATGAGTCCAGAATGTAAGAGATATGATAGAATAAAAGTGTTTAGTTTTCCAAAGCCTGCAGAAAAAATCAGCTCAGGTTTTGCTATGTCAAAAAAATAAACCTCACTGCCTAAGTTTCAACTGAGACGCACCAAGAAAACATTTCAGAGTGAGATTACTGAAGTGTTAGGAAAGCATGAAAGACAGTAGAATGGGTATGTCTGTTGAAATAAACTGAGTGAAGAGTCTAGCTTAAAAAGATCTGATTTATGGAACTGTAAGCAGGTATTTTTGTTAAGTACCTTCTTGCTGTAGCATGTAGATATTAAACCACAGTTCAACCATACAAGATAATGAACAGTGCAATGCATTAACAGCAGCATTTATCTTTCTTTTATGCTTCATCAATAAAAAAAAACCCTTGGAAACCATTTATTAGCTCACTTCCTTTTTCAATTATTCTAGAAATTATATTGAACTACAAGTAAGGAGAACAACAAAATGAACCACACTAATGTTCAACTCTGGCTTGTATTGCTTAAGGACTGCTAGCAATTAAGACAAACATCTTCTAAGACTAGAACTATGACTGCATCATTCAAACAGAAGCACTCTAACTCAACAGCATCTTTGGGAAAAAAAAAAAAAAAGGAACACAGATGTGCAAGACTATACACTCCATTACAAAGATAAAAGACTCAGATTATTTTCTCACAGAGGACATGCTACAGGTGCACTAAATGGACAGAGAAGGACCTGAAGAACAGTATAGCTGTTCTCCAAACAGTTCCTTTAATACAGCTCCAACCCACAGGGCTGAAAGTTTTCTTAGACCAAACCTCCTGTAAGTCTCCAAGAGAAAACATAAGAAGTGTGGAGTGCTAAATCTACTTATTTTCCCTCAAATAACACAGTTCCACATCCTTCATAAATTGCGGGGATTCAAAATTAATTTGCCTAGCATATCACATCATAAGCTTTTTTACTTCCTCTCCTTACATCAGCATACGTTTCTTTCCCAGTCAAGCCAGAAAAATACTGCAGTTAAAATGGGTAATAGCCCAAAAAGCAAATAATAAGAGGAGAATTAATATCATGCGTGTTTGGAAGATACATTTAAACCGTTATCAGTTACTAATAGGCATTATGAGAAAGTAACATCAATTTCAGCTGCATCATCAACCTGCTCTAAACTTTTTCAAAATCTCCAAACAACACTCCAATACTCTTCCCTGATGGCACTTTGCATTTCTATGACAAGTTGGGTTTTGTACCTAATGACTATTCACATAGGTAACATTTATGCACAACAGCTGAAAGTCAAGACCCTGAAAGAAGATTTGGATTTCTGCAGTCAAATGTAAAAGGTAAAGCAATAATAGGTTGTGGTTACCTTGTCTGCATTCGACTATCAGAGCTGAGAGCCTGAACTTACTCTATCATTTCAGGTTACCAGCAGAAAATTTGTCTTTTCCAAATGACCCAATAAGATGTCTCCCAGCCAGCGAGAATTCAGAATTAAAGATAATTATCAAATATTCATCTGAAAAAAAATATGTATTTACAGCATGATAACCTGGTATGTTCATGCACTGGAAACCTTTGCCCTCTCCTGCTTTGGATCAGTGTTTTTAATGATCCTGTTAATGGTAAGCTGCAAGACCCTTATCTAAACTTCACACTGGATGCACTTCTAGACAGCCAGGCTAGACTCTCAGCAGTCAGCCAAAGAAGTCAAGTACATCTCTCTCCAGGGGGTCAATGCATCTCTAAGATTAATATCCAAGTCTCAAAAAGGTATCAGTTTGTCTCTGATGACTCTAAAAGGAGCCTTGGTGTCTGACAGGCTGGACATCTAATTTCTAGATGACCTAGTTAGGGGAGACTGATCACGCCCCAGTGACTGAAGATGCATCACAGACCCCATGCACAGCACAGGTTGTTCCATGGGATCTCTCCTCTGTAGTCTGTTCCATAATGGCATACAAATCCAAGCCTACTGCTAACTTTTCTTCCCCAGCCTTACAATGCTACTTGATCCTATCATAGAAATTGTACTGTGACAATTATAAGGACAATCACGTTCAAGTTCAAATCTCTTTCACTAGGAATAGAAAAAAATAACACTGAAGCATCAGTGAGACACCTCATTTTTTACACAGTCTGGAGACAAAGCAAAGTAGGCAAAGTGTTTTCTTCATTTCCCTTTCAAAGATAATGCTGTACTAATTACTACAAGCAGGGTTACTCTCCAAGATTCAGCAGCAATTAGCAGATTTGCTGCATGACCACTGACTGACTGCAAGCTGCATACATCTTGAGTTTTCTTCTAAACTGGAATAAGTTAAGGCAGAATTTGTAATGTGAGCTTCAACACATTAAAAAATACGTAAGTGGAGATCTGCATAGTCAAATATCAGCTGTTGGGCTCATTCTGCAGTCATTCAGCTTTGGAAAGACCTTTCACCTTTCAAGGGTACCGTTTTAGGGACAGAGACACTGCAAGGTTGCAAACAGTGACTCCACATCCCTCTGTATGGCTTTCAGGAACCACCATCTTAGGAAGGTACAGTAAGATACACTGAAGCACTAAACTATTCATTGTGGTACTTCAGCCAGCAAAATCATTATCCCCTTCATCCTGGAGTGTTCTACCTCTTCCCCTCAGCTCCTCTTGATGTAATTAAAGCTTTGTTTTGTAGCAGAAGTTTTTCAAGAAAACACAGCTTTAAATCATAAGTAGTGTATCAGCTAGAGTATGTTCTGGATCTATTTATTCACCAAGTTGGAAATACTGCAAACACCACTGAAGGACTCCAGATCTTGTTTCAGGAAGCAAGTCCTCACATGGTTCAAATCATTAGCCTCCCCAGTGGCAACATGATTCAGATATTTTGCTACATGATAACAGTATCCACTGTAGCGGAGTGAAAATTACAGCATGTGTGCTAGGGTAGCTGAAAAATCGACATTTCAGAAGTAATAGCCTTTCACCTAAGGAAAACTAGGACTTTCGTTGCTTCCTGCTCACTCTTCCTTTCATGCCCATCTTTTTTTATGTTGTGCTCATCTTATCATTACACTGTCATATCATTATTTTGCTTTTTTCAGTTCAAAAGCAGAACAAGCTTAAATGGTTATCTACATCTAAAATCTTCAGTCACTGAAAAGATTTAGATACCTATTGCATGACTCAGTCCTAATACTTCAAGTAGAATCTAAACCATTTTTTATCTAGAAAGATTATTTCTCTGACCAGTATTACTCTGATCAGAGCTCTCAGTGGAACTTCCAGGGCTTTGAGCAATCTGGTCTGGTGGAAGGTGCCTCTGTCCATGGCAGGGGGGTTGGAACTAGATGATCTTCAAGGTCCTTTCCAACTCAAACTGTTCTATGTTTCTGTCCTTTTTTTTTGTCTTTTGTTTGTTTGTTTGTTTTTGGTTTTGTTGGGTTTTTTTTTGGTATGGTAGGGAAGAAGAAAGAAAACAAAGTGAGAGAAGGAAAATATTTTTTCTCAGATTCCAGTCATGGAATAATTCAGCTCTTTCCCTTCTTGCATAGCTTCATGTAATGAAACTGTAAACACCACTTAGAAATGTGACCAAAGTAATTCCTGTTTATCAGGTATTGTTACATTTTTTCCATGCCTTTTTTTTTTTTTTTTATAATAAAGAAAACTGCTTTTAAAATTGGTGGGTAGATACTGCACACTACCACTTTCTGTGTAACAAAGATTAATACAGTAATGATAATGCAGAATTTTCAAAAAATAAACAAGAAGTTTAGTTAAGGACTCTTAAGAGGCTGGTTTAGAAATCCAGGCCAATAGACAGTAAGGGACTAGGAAGGGCAACGAAGCAGGAGTGATATGCTTCTCCTGTGCCACCTGATGTTGAAGCATGTATCGAATTTCTTCATGCCCAAGACTCCCAATGTAGCCTGCAGTTGCTGGAAGGCATTTTCCTGATCCTCTCTACAAGCTTTCCACTACCTGCAACATGCAGGTGAGCTGGGGGCCCATGCTATCACCTTAGATTGCAGTGCAGAGTGCTGGTGAGTGCAAATACTCAGTGAGTGCTCAGGCACTTCCGTGTCTTAGGCTCACAGGTTAGAAAAGGCTGTGATTTTGGCTAAGGAATGCCTTGCTATTTTCCTAACTTAATTCATATTCAAATCATATTAAATATAAAAACCAACCAAACAAACAAAAAAACCCCAAACACAACAACAAAACACAAACATTTATTCATAATCTTTAAAACACAGTAGTGAATTATAACAGGCAGTTTCCTTTCATTCCCTCATTTACTTTTGACTTATTTATTTTAATATTATGTCAAAAAACATGGGGTTTGGCCTGTTTTCCTCACAACAAAGTGGCAGTCAGGAATTCAGGGTTTGTCTATATTTTCTTTCTTCTTAATACAGTGTATTAGCTATCAGACAAACTCCCTTTTCTCTTTTTTTTTTTTAATTTTAATTATTATTAAGGGTGGGAGAGAAGGGAGGGGAGAGGACAGAGGAAGCTCTCTTACCCCTTTCTTAAGCGGAAAACAATCAGACCAACATGAGCAGAATAATTTGTTGATATAAAGATGCTAAAAATGAACTTGACTCAATGAGATCACAGTGAAATAAATTCAGATAGTATTGCTAGGAATTTTATAACGGCCCTGCTCTATATAGTGAGCCAAAATTTATCTGCATTTTACAAATCTACATCTTTAGGAAATTTAAGTAGTAGTAACATTTCAAACTGCTGGAAGTGCTGCAAAATCACAAATCAAACCACTTGCAATCCTCCAGTCCCTAATGCATCCATCAAACAGGGCCTGAAGGATGACTGGCTTTAAACTGTCTGACAAAGCACTACAAACAGTCATATCAGAAAGATTTATATTTATCTGCTATGCTAATGAAAAATTAAATTAACTTGTAGACCTTAAAGTGACAACTCCAGACTTTTAAAATATCTTATCCCAACATGGTTGATATGTCATTGTTTTACAAATTTGGCTCTATTAAATTCACAGTTTAAAAGCATGTCATCCAAGCATTTTGCAGTACTCTGACAACTACAGAAGTTCATTTCAGGAGAAATCTTTATATAAATGTCTTGTCACTAGTTACACAGGTGGAAAAAATAAGTCTGAAAGCCTTATTTCTAGCTGTGTCTTTTTCTAATGAGAATTACAGCAGAAGATTATGCATTAACCTAGCAATACATTGCTACACCAAGCAACTCAAAGAAGATCATTTAAGTGGCAGTACAGTATCTGTCCATGCCAACATATACAAGGACAACAGTTACTAAAACTGATGAATGCTAAAAACAGAAGATGAACTCATAGATAAGATTTTCCTCATGCAGATAGACTAAAATGCAGATGCAATGTTTCATCCCCAAAGAGCAAAGCTTTCTATTTTCTTTAAAAGTACAGTACTTGGGATTCATGAAGGTAACATAAATCATGATTGCTGCATTCCAACAGCTACCCAACCTTATCAAAGCTTTCTGACTACTATTTCCTCTAGAACTCTAATGGCAAGAATTTAAGGGGGAGAGCAAAAGTCTGGAATAAGGCATAGGTGATCAACAGGAAATATAGTTCAGAAGAGAGCAAGTCAAAAGCATTTCTAGCCCAAGCCATAGTATTTCCATCCATGTAGATGACTGACCACAATGCTCTCAGAACTACAGCTGAGGTCTGGTTCTTTCTTTCTTCTCTTTGCACAGGCTCCTCAAACAACCAGTCTTCTCTGTCACCTCGTAGCTTTGAGCTTATCAGTAGCTCCCAAGTTGTGTGTCACAGGAGATGGAATTACACCACAATCCAGTCTTTAACGAATGAGAATTCGGTGTATACAGCTCCCTGAGGTATTACAGTGTTGGGTTTTGGTCGAACTACTATGTGATGGTTTTAACCAGAAGTGTTTGGAACTTCATTTTCCAATTAGGAGATTATATAAAAATATCCAGTTAAAAAAATATCCCCCAGTTCTTAGGAGAGTGACATATAAACTCCCTTTTGATTGCAGGCAAGATTATATGGTCAGTCTAGTGATGTAAACTCACTGCATGACAGGGGAAAAAAATACCCCAAACAGCCACATAGATAATTTGCTAAACTCCTGCTACTCCATATACAGTTTTTCTGCGGTGTTACAGCATGGAGTCCTGTTGGCAATTTTAGGCCTTTCTTCCTAAGGCAGCATACTTATTAGGCTATGCTCTGTCATTTTGATCTGGATCAATAAGCTCCATTTTGTCCCTTGCTCTCTGAACATAGGCTCTCCACAAGTCATGGTGAGGTTTTGCCTCCTCTTGGCGAGTAATTTTCCAGAGCACAACAGCTTGCTGCAAAGTAGACCCTGCAGCAAAGAGATATTTTTGGGTTTTGTGCAAGATGGAAAGCTTGCCTTATATCTTAAATATATTAATCATAGATTTATTTAAAGGATTAGTAAATCCCTGAGTTGCTCTTGGGAGGGACGGGGGTGGGAGGGAAGTGGTGTTAAGAAAAAACAGGATCTTCTTGCTCAACTAAAATACTGTTAACTCACTTTTCTCCTATAAATCTTGTAACTACTACTAGAAAGCAAGATGTAGTTTGTAATGTTTTAAAGTCTTCTAATTTGATAATAAAGCCCTCCCACATACCGGCTATTTTACACATAATAGCCAGTACACCCTGTGCCAAAGAGAAGAGGAGCCTGAGCTCTGTCACATAAGCTTGAGAGATGCAAATACCAAGTACCATTAAATCAACACAGAAGTGAAGCATAAACCAACTGCCAAGCAAGGCAAGACAGGAGCAAGAGTCCCAAGGCAGTCCCTGAGCCAGTTCTGTAGGATGGGACCTGGCCAGAATGTCACCCATGCTTCATTGAGGGAAGACAGGTCTTTATCCCTCCAGCATTTCCCATCTGGTTCTCTCAGGACAACACAAATTATCACTTAGAAGATACTCAGTCACCTGCCCATTTAAGCTGCACTAAGAAAAGTTTAGACTAATGTAGAGGTTAACCAATGTTTTCAGGAAGTTGGGTAAACTGTAACTGCATTAAATCCCAGGTCAAAGCCTAGAGCTAACCAGCTCTGGGCACTGTGTCAAAGGACAGACTTGCATACAGATCTGGGCAACAGCTTCTTCCCTCTCTGAGGTGAGAGGGAAAGGACTAACACAGTTTTTCTCTGTGCACCACACTGGCTGCACTAGAGAGCAAGAGCCATATATCTTCAAGAAGAGCCTGCTCAGCAGTCTTGAGATGAAACTGGTGGAGACAGAGCCATGGCTGGCTTTGAGCCACACCAGCAATGACAAGAGAGCAGAAAATAGAAACAGCTGCTGACTCAGCACTGCTCTCAGTGATGCTTCACAGAGACATCTTCAACCAACGCTTCCAGCAGCTGCTAAGTGACCAGAGTGTATACCACTATCAGACCATATTACCCATACTGGCAGAATTACCACTACTAGACTATACTGTCCATGCTGGCAGATGTACCTAGGAGGAGCAGCTGGTCATAATATAAAACTACAACTTAAATACTTCAATACTGTTTTAAGGCAGTTATGAAGCAAAATACAGCTCTGAAACTGATGTTAAGCACAAAAAAAAAAATTTTTAGTAGTGATACTACACAAATGCACATATAAAATGGCAAAAAAAAAATTCTTAAGGTACCTGAAAATTATGTGCTATGGTGTGCAAGTACTCTACAAGGCTTCTATTGCCATAGTCAGACACAATCTTTGAATGAAGGTCATCAGCTTTCTGATATTTCTTCAATTTGACCGAAAGACTGTGTCCTGAAGCAAGCTGTTCATAATAGGTATCTTTGCCTTTCTGAACCTTTTAGAGACCATCACTGAATTTAAAGATGGTCGGGTGTCACATTGCCAATTCAGCATGGAGGCAACAGAGCAGCTTCTAAACGGTTGCTTGTCTGATCCTGAGTTCCATGTTCTTTCAGACAGATTCCACATGAGTGGTGGAAACAGAGGAGGTTGTCTACTGTGTCCTCTCCTATCCAGACAATTACAAAAATACCAAAACACAGGGCAGAGATGCCTATTATGAACATCTGGACTTCATGAGCATCATTTTTTAAAATGTTGGGTTTTAAGTGCCTTAAAACAGTACTGAAAAACATTAATAGTATTAAAAACAACCAGGGAGGAGCAGCATAGCCCTGTGTCACCTGCCAATCCACAAAGAGTTGTCCCTGCAGAAGGGTTTCCTGGCAGCAAGTTGTCCTAAACCTGAGCCTGATGTAGAAACCATGTTCTTCACAGTCTAGGCTAAGTCAGACACCAAAGATGTGGCTTCAGCTACCAGAACCAGTGTACAGGAAATGTGCCATTTATAGTACATAAAGGCATACCTCACAGAGGTAACGTACATGACAAATACGTCATGAGATCAAAGAGACCACTCTTTGCCCCACTGTGCATCTTTAGGGGCTGATATTAACCAGATGGGGACAACTGCTGCAAAAATGCAGTACTTTACTTCTCCTCCATGACAACTTTCACAATTTCGACCGTTGAAGTGAACAAGACACCACACTTTTCCTGCATTCAGTGTCAATATCACACAGCACATTTATAGTATTGGTTAAATCCCAGCTTCAGTCATGACATACATGCAGAAGAGAAGTGCAGACCTGCATGAGAAGGGCACCAGCAAACCCAGTGGGATTCCCATGGAGCTCCATGAGAACATGCACCCATACTGCAGCTCACTTTGCTTACTCTTTTAATATAAAGGTACCCCCAATCTGTACCAGAAATACTAATACTAAGAGGTTTTGGATGGCTGTGGAGAGGAAATCCACTCTGCTTTTTTTTTCCCTCCCCAGAAGAGTCAACTGCATTTGTCATAGCAAACTAGAAGGATCGAAGTACCTCTCTAAATAACATTGAGTTACAATCAGAGGCCTGTTATATCACCACTAAATGACCAGACAGTTTCTTAGATAGCAAGTGAAAGCCAAGATAATGTTTATAATGAAAATCCATTCTAATTGCTCCTGCTTTGAAGAGCCTTGGTGGATGATTTGAATATGATTAAAAATTTAAAAGAATTGAACCTTCTCTTCTGCAAAACAGTCCCTGTGGTTGCTTAAGCAAAAGGGAAGATTGCTTCATCTCTTCTAGCAACAATTGTTATAGGGCAATATCTTGCAACAGCTAACACCACATTTCTGTGGTCATACAGAATTTCTGGCCAGTACCATTTACAAGTTTTGTTTTTCTCGTTGCCTGAAAGCATGACAAGTCCATGCAGAGAGCACATAATTAGGAATAGGAGCATGGGGCATGTAAGGGTCTGTTCAGTTTCATATCTCTTCTAATAAATTAATAGTTGACAAGTTATAAGAGCTGTTCACATATGGATACTTGTTCACTTGAATTCAAATAGACACTTGTTCTGTATTATTGCTGGATAAGCCACCTCTACCACTTTTCAGCCTTTGAGTGTCACAAAACCTTCAAATATTTTAAATACTTGGGAAGTTTTCCATGTTTAACTATATAGAAATTTTGTAATAAGAAAGTGTATTTTCACAGAATGCCAGGTTGGAAGGGCAACCTCAAGGATCATCTGGTCCATGTGTTCCCTGTGTTTTAAATGTACAAATGAAACTTAACATGTAACAGCTACTTGTAGTAGCAAGCAGTGCCATCAACACAACAAAAGCACTAAGGAAACAGCTCTGTTGGATGTCTTGGGACACAGTTATGGTCTCCCAGCCAGTGACACCAGCAGTGGGACAAGGCAAAACTGTGCTCTTCCATGTTTAGTTCCACCATGTGGAATCTCCGTTAAGGATCTTGGTCAGTGAATGCAGTGAAGTTGTACAGACTTCAGTAAAAAAAGGCACCAGCACAAATGTGGAGCCCCAGTTAGTCAGGCTTAGAAAGTTGCTGCAACACAAATACAGCCTCTCAAAACTTGCCTTCAAACACTTTGTTCCAGTACGTTTCCTTTCATTACATAGCCTTGCAAGTTTCATTTGCTTAAGAGTTTTTCCTATTTTTCCTTTTTCCATTCTAGCCACAAGGCTTGCCAGGAATCTCATAAGATCCACACAGAAGAAATGAGCACTTTACAGAAGTCTACCACCTTACTCAGGAGAACAGATGGGATTAGGCTAGCAAACCTCTTCCCCCATGAAGGCAAAATTTGTCCAGTCAGGCACTACTGACACAGACTAAAGCAGAATCTGCTTTTTTGACATCATTTTGCCTGTAGAAATACGGGTTTCAGTATGACACTGGACTACATGTACTCTGCTAGGGCTTGCTATCCCATGTCACTTAGAAGGGAACCAATTCACACCAAGGGTCTGATGGGAGTAGTTCTCACCCTTGTCAGGAGCATCTGGAAACCAGTATGCACTCAGAAACCCCACAGCCTCACACATTCTTCAACAGAGGTGGCTGGTACTAGAGACTTCAGACTACAACTGTCCTTCTCCTGAGGTTGAACAGTCACCTTTTCCACTCCCCCATGTATAACAGCTCCAGTGATGGACACGTGCTATAACACAGACAAGGTAATAGGCTTACTGCAGAACAGTGCCACATCGCAAGAGCAATGCTGCTGTACTCTCTAGTGGCACTCTTTATATTTTCAACAAATATGAAAAATATCAAAGTACTTGGAAGGCAAGTATGTTTGCAAAATAAAGTGTTCACCACTATTAACATATTCCAATATTTACTATTCTTGAGTATTGATCACAATGTGGATCAACACACTCAAGTGTACATCCTGAAGTATTAAGATCTCTACTAACATTAATCCTGCAAGCAAGTTTTAATATTAAAAAAATAAACTTGATGGGTTTTTTATTTTTTTATTTTTTATTTGACAGTTCACACCTCAGTTTATTTTATTTATTATTTTTTCTTCTTTTACAACTTCACAGCTATGCTGCTCTTATATTTTACAAGTGAATCTAGAAAACAGTGTCAAAAACAGGCGTAAATGGAAAGTCTTTTTATTGTTCTTAAATCAGAACTTCTCCAAATTCTACAAATGAGAACTTCAGACAGTTTCCCCAATTGCAGATGTTGGAACGAATATCTCAGCTTTTGGATTCTACACCCATTATTTAAGCCTTCAGATTTTTCCAATCATTAGTGTGGGTTCTACAAGTAAAATATTTTCCCTGATGTTAAATATGAAATTATTTACACTGAAATTGATAGCTGAACTCATACTCAATTCAGTGGAATCTGAATATAGACAGGGATGTGCATTATTAGTCTGATTACAGACAGTGTAATTGAGCTAATGAATTTGATGACTTGAGACTGAAGAGTACAGATTGAGGCATATGCTGTTGACAAATGTAGAAAAACATGACAGTTTCAAGGAAAATATTGCATAGAGAATGCAATGTTATAAAGGAAGTTTGATTAGATGTACTGTATTCTTTCTATTTTGAAAAGCAACCACTAGAAAAAATTCCAAATGGCTGATTAGAGAGAAAGAAATTTTTTTCACTCTCTTCACTGAGATGGAAATAAATCATTTGCATACAAGCAAACCAGTGAACACTGTACTAGGAGACAAAGTGGCACACTAAACTGGCAGTAAACAAAGCATTTCTTGTTCCAGACATGTAGTAACTAATCTTGGAAAAGTCATCAGACCTCTCCAAGGTCTTCCAAACCAGACTTCTCTGTTGGCTTGAAATAAAATTCACTGAAGCAAATATTTTCCATATTGTTTTATTACTAACAACTAGCTCAAATTTTGACAGTCACCAGGTCCAAAGTTTGCTTATCATCTCTCCAAGCCTTTGAACAATGCACAGAATAGCATGTATAATACTTGTCACACAGCAGTATCTATTTTTTAAAAGCTTGAGGTATAGAAATACCATTTGAATTGTCTCCCTAAACAAATATTAAAACTTAATTCCTTCTCAAACGGCAAAATGTAACCATAAAAATATCTGTGGGAACAACAAAAAATAAAAAAGACCAAGTCTAAATTATTCTTGCAACTAGTATTCAAACATTGCAAACACCCCTACTGTATTTCAAAATTACAGATTGCCTTGTTTAAGAGAAAAGACTTTAAACCTTCTACTTGAAATGGAAAGAAGATTCTGGTTCTCCATCTCAGAAAATTTCATATAGGTTTACCTCACACAAGAACTCCATCCTCTCTCTATGTTACTCTATAATTATTTCAGATCTTTCAGTAATCTAATTATAAATTGAAGATTGTAACAGAGGCATAAATTGATCTTTACTCTTACAATCCATGTTCTAATTCAACCTTCATAAACAACATATTTCAAGAAGTAAAAAGAGATGCTCTTTTATCCTTGGAATATTAGTGTTCCTTATCACTCTTAAAAAATTAATACGCTAAAACGATTCCAAGTCTTTTTAATC
The DNA here is from genome assembly GCF_020740795.1 of Apus apus. NCBI lineage: Eukaryota > Metazoa > Chordata > Aves > Apodiformes > Apodidae > Apus > Apus apus. The sequence continues at coordinate 82,055,809 of NC_067282.1, read as the reverse complement.
CCCTTAGAAAACCTTTTAAATCAACATCTTATCTAATTACACTGAAAATGTTAAACAGACATCTGTATGTCTTTATAAAGCAAAAAGGACATATAGGTATGTGTAAAAGCAGCTCAGTGGATTCATATTAGTGAGGCTTTAGATACTCTGGACACATATCCAAGCACAACAAAGTTATTTATCATTATTTGCAGTGAAGGGAGGGTAAACATACATAATCAGACAGTGATGCTGTAGTGAATTAGCATCTATTAAACACAAATTCAATAGATAAATGGTTTCCATCCAAAATCCTTTAGATTCATATCCATAGCAGCAGTGTGTCACCATACCAGGTAGGGGAGAAACCATTTGGTTCAAACATCAACCTGAATTTAACTTGACATAGAACCATTGCACTAACTATCCAGTCACATTAGCATCACCAAGACCAGCATTTTCCACACAAACTTCAAAACAGGTGGGGGCAGAAACACCAGGGTTTTCACCTGTTCTAGAAACAGAAAAAGCATACCTTGCATTATTTGAAATAAGCCCACAAGAGGGATTTGAAGCCACATCTATGATCTGTGATGTTTGAGCCGTACACTCATCTCATGACAACGCTCTAGAAGTTTTTTCACTGTAACCAGAATAAATGGGGAGCTCTGCACATAATTATTGGTGCTTCACAGACAGCAGAAGTAATGGCCAAGGGCTTTCAGGTGTAAAACCTAACGACTGAATATGCCAAAAGAAAATAACACCTCATCTTGCTTTCTGTCTTGTGAAAAATTCTTCAATCCCATTTCACTATTCTGGTATATTTTCCTCCCAGTTATTATTATTATTTTTTTAATCTTATAAAGTTTTCTAGGAGTATCTGTGGCTGAGATTAGCACCACATGCAGCAGACAAGCACTACAGTTCACAGCACAGGCTGCTCCCTATGCAGTGAACAAGATGTTTCTTGTCATACTTAATTCACAAAGCAAATGAAACATGTCAGAGTCAGTAAATGTTGTGAAAGCTCACAATGGAGAAAGGGACTCTTGGAGCTCAATCAGCAGATAGGAAACAGCAAAGTAATAATGGCCTCACAAATTACTAACAGGCTGAGCTTTAAAGAGTTTTTGACTGTCTGAGTTGTACTCAATATACCAAGGTGAGGATTTAAACATTTGGAGATTACTGAAAGAGCATATGTTCTCGGCAAGGTATCTCATCAGAAGAAAAAAAATTTCTTCTCCATAAAAAAAGCAGTCAAATTCTACCAAAGTGCAGAAGTCAGATAATTTCTAACTGGAGCACTGCAGTAATAGAGTAGAAGAATGTGTGCATTTCTTTGTGAGGTAGAAATGTTTTGTACTGATACTACCACAGCATTGTTCAGTGTGTTCTGTGTGAAACATGAAAACTTGCAAAGGTATGAACGCAGTGCTTTTAATACTCTTCATGGAGGTTTTAATTTATCAAAATTAAAAAATCTGGCATAACAATATCTTGCTTTATAGCATTGCTAACACTTCTTAAACATCACTTAGATAACTTTGTTTCTTCAGAGCTAGCTTAGACAGAAACAAAAACATTTTGTTGCAAATGCCAAATAGAAATTGATAGTCTCTGCTACCTTGCCACCATTTTACCTTTTGGTTCTTCTCATGAAGAGGAGGTGCTTATGTCAACAGGCTTGGTAACTAGCCAGTTCTCTCTAATAAATCATTATTTCCTGGGAATTACAGTATCATTCATAATAAATTGCATGGTCTCATCATTACTGTAACTGCAATTCTTTCTCTCCTTCTTTCACACCAGTCTTTTAATAATGGGCTGTGGGCTCTCATCTGAGCAAGAGAGAGTAAAAGAAAGAATCAAAAAGGAAACCTAAATGACTAATGAAATGTAGGGGACAAGAAGGAGAAAGTAGCTAGTTTATACTAGCATGCTAAGAGAGAATATTCAACATTTTGCAACTTTGGGGGACAGTTACCTTGTGCTCAAGGTTGGAAGGTTTTGTTTATTATTCTACAGATATTTTTAAAAACAAGAAAATTCTTTCTCTAGAAAGAGTTAGAGACAATTTTCACAAAGAATTAGAGATATCTTTCACAAAATGTCAGTACCCCAGGAAACTCATGTTAAAAAAATATATAAATCCAACCAAATTCATATCTAAAACCAACAAACCCTAGATACGCAAGTACACAAAAGCAATTAATCCAATTTGGCCAGTAGCAACACTTACTAAAATGCTTAATCTACAAATTGGATTTTAGAAAATAAGTCTTTTCTTGTTGCTTTCTTCTTCTCTGACCAATCAGTAGGCTCTGACTATGCACTGCTCAAGAGCTAGAAATACATGTGATAGTTTAAAAAGAACTTTTAATTAATTGGTCATTGATAGTATTTCAACACAGCATCCAAAGCAACATGTACCCATTCAAGTTGCTGCTCCCTGTAGAGCTATACCAAAATCTTCTTTAGTTATTATGCCTGGCTCATTTCTTCTCTCTAACTTTTTTTTTTTTTTTAAGTAGAGAAGTGCTTTAAATCTGAGCTAGTACAGCCAGTTCAAGTTACACACCAGAATTGAATTCTACACTTTATTAACCTTGCTTTTTGTTGTACGCCCATCAACAAAATGCTTTAAGTAGCTCTCCCATTACTTTGTCCTTTTAGGTACATGGTTGTAGAATTCAACAATAGGTTTGCTGACAATTAATTCATTGCACCAAGAATCATTGAAAAACACAGCCTTAACAGCCTTCTCCTTAACACAGTTGATAACAATAGTATTAGATATGACTTTGTAACACTCTTGGTAAGATCGGCATGTAAGTGTAACTCGCAGTGAAAGAATACCAGCTGTAAAAAGACTTCACCATAACATTTTTGAAATAATTTTGTCACAGTTTGACTCGGGATCAGCAATTGAACCAGCAACAACAATGCTCTTGATCCCCTCCCCCTCCCACCCAGGCAGGGAAGCAGAGAGAGAATGAAGGAGAGAGATTTCCAGAAATGAAAACTAAACCAGACAGCTTTCACTATATACTAATGATAAAATATATAAAATTATATACAAATGTGTTCAGGAATGTGCAAAACCCCTATCACTCCCAGCAACTCCCACGGCATCGCCTGACCTGTGAGCAGTTCTGAAATGTCCTGGAGCGCTACCAGAGAGAGCAGCAGAGCAGACAGGGGCTGAGGGGAGAGTTGGGAGCATCAGGAATGCATGAGCCTGGGGATCAATGGTGATGGATAGACGGAGTCCTCCGTGGATGCCGGCCAGGGATGGAAGAGAAGTGAAGAAGCAGCAGGAAGGGGCTTGACTTCCGTGATCCCTGACCTTACACTGTGCTTATGTAGCTAAATGGAATACTTTGGTCAATTTTGATGTCCTTATGTTCATTCCTCTCCATGGGAGGGCTGCAGATACAACTCTTCTGCTCTTGTAGCATCTGAGGCCACAGATTGAACAAGTGGAGCAAAGCAATCTTGGAGTCTCAGCAGTAACATTAAACATTCCAGTGTTATCAGTTCACTAGCTGGAAAAATCGCTGCTAGTTAAAAGAGAGCTCACTGAAGGAAAAAACAAAACAAAACAAACAAACAAACACAAACAAACACAAAAAACAACAGTGAAAGGCTTCATCCTGGCTTAAACCAGGACAAATGTATATAACATTGTTATATTACTAATATAAACAGATTAGAAGAATAAAAGGGAGAATAGTTTGTTTCCTTTTCCTTTAGTGTGGAATATGTTATCATTAGTGGAAGAGTACCAAAATACTTCAGTTACATAAAATTAACTTGACCAGTGAAGTCATATCAATGAGTACCAGATGACTAACTCTTCTAAACAAGAAGGAAAAATACAATGTAAACAAATTTGTGTTCTGGTACACAACATCCAGACAGGACAAGAGCCTCAGAAACATGGTATTTGAACATCTAAATTCCACTAAAGACAAAATAGACATCCAGATCTCCACAGTGACTCAATTATATTGTTTACTTAAAGCCAAGACTGCAGTTCACTGCATTTGTACACTGTCCTGGTTTGAGCCAGGATGAAGCCAATTTTCCTTTTACTGACTTTTTTTTCCTTCAGTAAGCTTTCTTTTAACTAGTAGCAGAGTGTTCCAGCTAGGAATGATAACAAACAGTGGAATGTTTTTCTAACTGCTGGGTCTCCAAGGTCACACCTCAGACACTACGGGGAGATCTATGTACCCCTGTAGGAGGCTAAATTAGACAGCAAAACTGGCCAGAGATATTCCATTCCATATATCTACGTAAGCTCAAAGGAAGGTCAGAGATCACAGAAGACAACTTCCTTCCTGCTGCTTCTTCCCTTCTCTTCCGTCCATGGCCGGCATCCGGGGAGGACTCTGTCCACCCATCACTGTCGACCCCCAGGCTTGACCCCCCTGACCCTCATCACTCTGCGCTCTCTCCAGCAGCAGTTTGGAACTTTTTGGGACTGTTTGCAGCTAAGGAGAGTGCTGTGGAAGTTGCTGGGGGTGAGGGAAGGCAATGGGGGTTCTGTACATTTCCTGAACACATTTGTATATAATTGCATACATTTTCTTATATCATTAGTGTTTAATTAAAGCTGTGTAGTTTAGTTTTCAATCCAGCCAAGTCTCTCTTTTTTTCTCTCTCTTTCCCTACCTGGGTGGGAGGGGATTGAGAGCATTGTTGTCCAACCTGAGTCAAACGGTGACATACACAAAGCCAAACCCAACACTTTTATTCATGCAAATTAGGCTGCAGTCACCAAGTAGCAGAAAACCAGCTCTATCAACATCAAATAGTAAATCCTAGGTTCTTGCCATTAAGGATTTGTTAGCATCATAATTTCACACATACAGACAGCTGGTGGAGAGAGAAATGCTTTAAAAAACATTTTTAAATGTCCTATCAAATAGGAAGGCAGCTAAAAAATATTATATTTATATTGGAATTGAAAGTCCAAACAGTTTCAGTAAATTATCTCCAAAACAGCTGAGCATTAAATATCCTTTTTTAGAATCTTGCAGTATCACAACAAGGACTGTATCGTTTATTCAGATATGTGATATTTCAGCACATGCTACATGCAACAGCATTAGTGTTCTACAGGCATCTTTTTTAATTTCCACTAAGAATACCTATGCCATTGTATTTCAACATAAAATCCATTAAAGCTACTGTATTGTGCACAGGAATTGATGAACAGCAAAATTTTGAGTGAACCTAACCACTCACACATAGAAACACATCTGATTTTATAGGAAAGCTTGGTGGGGTATAAGAGGGTGGAATAAAGCAAAGTACTTTTTCAGCTAGTTATAAATCCTTTAAATTAATTGGAATTACAACAAACATAAATCCAGGCCTACCCTGTGATTTCACAGCAGCCTCCTACTGTAAATGTCAGTCTCAAAATACTTATCTAAGCGAGCATTAACGAAAGCTTGTAAAATTGCTGTTCAATCCTTCTCAAAAAGAAGTGACATAGCCTGATTTCATATCAGCACAAAAATAAATATTAATATGAACCACACTGTTCCACAGCTTAAGTCACAATCTGAACTTTGAGGAATCTGAGACCTCAAGATTTCAGGGGTGGAAGAAACAATTCTTTAGTTAAACAGAAAAAAAAAAAAAAACCAAACACAAAAAAAACAACAAAAATACCAAAGTTTGTTGATCTTGAACTGCTTTGGCTTCCAGAAGTTTGTTTATTTTTTAAGCACAGTTATGTGTCTTTCCCCATTTTTACAAAGCTGCTTATCCACCTACTGTATTTCCATGAATTTACAGATTCCTACTTCACTGAAAATGTAGAGTTGAGGCAAACTATAAAAACATCTATCTTTGCTTGTCCTCCTGAAAACCTGCTTGTGCCCAAATGAAAAGCAACACGCAGTCATTGAAATGGGCAGTATACAATGGAGAGACACAGCAGTGCTTCTTGAATCACAAGTATCAGTATTTCATAACACACCAAAAATAATTTCAGGACTTTCCCCATCTCCAGTATTGGCACTGCCTACAAACAAAGTCTTTGTCCTTAAACTAATGAGATACATTGCTAACAGTAGACCCTCAAGAAGTTGTGACCTTTGGATATTCTAAGGAGGAAAACACCAAAAGCTTTTGCAAAGATCTGCATTTATTTGGTTACAGAATAAAGGATGGCAGCCCGTTTCACAGCTGACACATGAAGAAGTACCAGCTGCTCTTTCAGCCACCATTTAAAAAATGGATTGCACTTTCTCAAACTTCTCTGTACAGCGATTTTATGAAGGCAGTGTGATTTAGTTCCTGGTTTAGAAGCAGATACATCTCTTCATGATAGATTTCAAGTCTAGACACCCAAGACAGATTAGATTTTTCACAGCTAAACCAACAGCTTCTTGTTGAATCTATAGCTGAATGTCTTCATGCAAGTGTGTACCTAGACGTGCATACACATTGCAAGGAATTTAGGAAGTTCAGAGAAATCATGTTCCTGTGTGCAGAGTCCACTCCACGAGACACAAAGCAAAAGTGGCCTCTGGGCTGGTGAAGGCACCATAGATACATCAGAACTGGGATGGTACACTAGATATAGACAGGAATATATAACTAAACAGCACACAGAAGAATTAGCTGGTTACAACAACATCTAGAGACAAAGTTCAGCCACAAAACTGACATAATGAATTCGGCAATTTGATGATGAAAAAGATTTGGGAGATTGTTTCTCATGGTTGTCAAGCATAAGAAAAACTTACAAAAAAACTATTCTGTCTGCTGGCATACATTCGGAGCTTGTTTAAAACCCCATTTATAGAGCTCTCTCCTTACTCATTGATTACCTTGGCCATTGCACTGAACCCTCTCTCCCCATTCCTAGTTTCCTTACAGAGCACCAGGGAATGGGGTTGTTGCTCACTCATCACCTCACTCACTTGCAAACAGCATAAGTGCTGGCACAGCCCAACACAGTGGGCAGTGCTCCCTCTACTACAGATCAAAGGAAAAACCTGGTGTCCCCAGAAACAGAATGCTTCAAATGTGCAGTGACTGGTTATTAATTATCCCAAAATAGTAACTCAAGCTTTGAAGCTTCGTAGCAGCACAAAGCTGATCAAACTGCTCAATACAGCCATGAGCAAGAAGGTTGCTCACCATTAATCTACTGTGTTATTATGGGGTTGCAGCTTTCAGCTACCTAATGAAAAGTATTCAAGCATTGCATGTGCACTAGCATATTTGCATTATATATTTAAAAGTATCAATGAAGTTATTTAATAAATTTCATTTGGATCACATATCCGAAAATATTATTTATGAGGTTCCAGATTCCAAGAACCTTCCTAGAACCTTCCCCCACCTCTTCCACCAAGAACAACCTCAGCTGGATTTGGGTCTTTCAAAGGGATGTAGAAGTACCACTTCAGAAAATCACATGCTAAGACCCATCCCTCTAGAAGTCCATTAAAACAAATACTTGCCTAGAGTGACCAATAGTCATACAGCAAAATAGCAATAGTTTTTTCCACAGGTTACAATGAAACCAGGGTCAAATCCCCACATTATTTGATGTAGTTAGAATATTTGTATCAGACACACTGAACAGGATTAGATGCAGGTCTGTGATGAAGGAAGAAGGAAGGACTCTATACAACCACTCCACTGTTCTGCATTCAGCACTTGTGCAGTTTTCCAACATGCATTAGGAGAATGTGCAACAGGCTTCACTGACCCCTAACAAAATCTCAACACAACAGGGACTGTCTATTTCTTACCACAGAGGGTTGTCTCTTCCTCATTATGACTAGAAATTCCATTCAGGACCCAAGAGGGGTTTTTCCCCCCTAATTAAGTCTTGTCTGAACTGGCACCTTTCTAAGGCAGATATCCATTGCAAGTCCACTGTCACCACTATTTTGAAACATCCTCACATAGCCAGCAAAACTCAGTAAAAGAGGTCACTGTGATGTTACTGCTGCTTACTAAGTTTTCACAGCTGGCAGAAAACTCAGTGATTGTATCCATAACTGATATTTTCCATACATTAAGAAAGAATTCATTTCCATGCAAGAACCCACTTTTGTAACATAAAAAAAAAGTATTCTCCATAATTCATTCTAGACATTTTTTAAATATATATCTATATTAAATCAGTATTTTCCCCTTTTTATCATTCTCCCCAGTGCTCAGCTAAACCAGGTTTCACAGTATCGTGCCTTTTAAGTCTGTTTTACAAGTGACTGAATGCTAGAGACATGAGCAAAATTCTGCCTGCAGTATTTATGCTTATTTGTCACAGCCTGAAATTGGGCTGGGACACTGAAAGCCTTCTAGAGCTTGTGCAAATCCTCTCTTCAGATTGTTTACAACCTGCTGATGCATATTCAGGAGCACACCATAAAATATCATTAAAGCAATAAATCTGTCTTCAATTACTATGAGCTTCCCCATCTCCTCACACTCTTTCATACCTTTTCAATTGTTGTTTCCTCCCACTGCTAACCTAAAGATATTTTTTTAATAACAAAACAGGCAGATTGAAAGTGCATGATGCTGAAATACCTCTGTGATGTCCTCACCTGTGGTGCTGTGAAGCAGAGTTCAGACTATTACTGAAAGACAAATGAGGCTGGATTAAGAACAGGAGTGACAACTATTTGCTGTAAATGGATTATACAAATATCAGCTGGAAGCTAAAATAGATTTCGTTGTTACCAATTCTCCAGATACAAGTAGCAAAAATCTACAAAATGTTGCCATCCGTAACAGAAATCTTCCTTCCTGACACCAACCTTGTGGCACCCACACAACACTACTGTTACTCAAGTTTATAGTCTGAATTATTTCTATTTAAGGCTCCAAGTCTCCACTCTACAAGCATCTATTTTACCTCTTTTTCCTACTGCTTTGTCTCTTTTTATTCAAGAAACTTCTTAAAGGCAAGAGAAAGAAGCAGTTAATTTTTTTGCCATCATTTCCTTTCCCATATAGTAGGCAGAGTCGTTTTTGCTAGAAATACCTATTTTCTGAAGTAAGAAAAATGTCAAATTCCCCTGGAATGCACTATTTCTTTGCTGAATCATAAATATCCATTTATTAAATGGCATTTGTGTCACTGAAGGAAGATTTCCCTCCTTCTGAAGCAGCTAGATATGTAGTGTACTGCAAGCCATATTTTGTGATTACTACATAAAAACAGAAAAAACCCATCCCAATATGTATTCCCTTTCCCCAGGTAACTTTCAAATTGCAGCCAACTAATTCAGAGAGACTGGGGACAAAGCAGAAGTGCTTATTCTGCAAGCAAGATAATTCACAAGTTGAAGGGATGGTGTGCATTCATAAGTGAGAATTTTGGTCAAAGTAGAAGTTGACTACATTTTAGCAGTGTGTTACTTCTGCAAATACCACCCTTGATATTGCAGGTCTCTGCATGATTCTAGAAGAACCACACACATCATGAAGGAGTAAAGATCAAACATACATGTTTTGCCATACACCAGCATCTGCAATCTTTCTACAGACAAAGCCCTGGTGACTGGCACTCAGCAACCCATCTGAGGTAGCAGAGATGGGCACATGTTCGTGCTCAAATACTGAGGTCTCACATTGCAAGAACACAGAAAAAGAGAGGATTTCACAAAAAAAAAAAAAAAAAACACAAAAAAACACAAAAACCCCAAACCAAACCAAAACACTCAAATCTCAGCTACAAGGCAACCAAGAACACCACTTCTTTCTTTCTTTCTTTCTTTCTTTCTTTCTTTCTTTCTTTCTTTCTTTCTTTCTTTCTTTCTTTCTTTCTTTCTTTCTTTCTTTCTTTCTTTCTTTCTTTCTTTCTTTCTTTCTTTCTTTCTTTCTTTCTTTCTTTCTTTCTTTCTTTCTTTCTTTCTTTCTTTCTTTCTTTCTTTCTTTCTTTCTTTCTTTCTTTCTTTCTTTCTTTCTTTCTTTTTTCTCTTTTTTCCCCAGGAGAACAACTACAGCAAAGGAATCTTTCCTGTCAACAGTGTTCCCCAAGGCATCATCCTTACCCTAGCTGAAGCATTCTTTAATCTCCCTCCTCAGGACTGTGCTATAGCAGCAAACAACATACTAGATCACAGCTTGAGGTTCACTGAGGCTTTTGTCCTAGGAAACACAGCACAATTGTCATTCACAGGAAAACAGCACACTGCCTGATTTTGCTTTATCTGCAAGCTCTTAAAACACACAACCAAAGTAATCCTACCTCTTCAGAATGACTGTTTTAACTGCTTCTGCATCACAGAGCTAAACCTTAGCCATACAACTGTTCATTTTCCAACTACTCCTTCATGCAGCACATACGCCAAGCAAGGAATATTAATATCCAATCCAAATGCCCCAAAAGTTAATGGGGGGGGGAGGAAGGAAGCAAAGAATTATTCATAGTCTGAGTATTTACTTAACTAAGCAGAAAAACACAGTGTTGGACTGACAATCCATTTCCCTGTTTCCATCCAGACTCCTAGAAAGTTGTTGGCACCGGGGTCTTCATAAAAACTGTTTTCCTGGTACAGCTTAGCCCTTTACTGAACAAAGTACTTAGAGGCTAGAATTATTATCACCTATCTCAAACTGCTGGCTACTCCCGAATTAATCAGGAATTTTACCCTGTATATTTTATATTGTGAAGAAAATTTCTCTGTAACCTGACATCTTCTAAAGATGATTTGTTTGTTTCATTTATACTGTCATGGAAAGAATATTTGTGATCTGGGATGATAGTTCCCCCTATTTCTCTGGTTTGTGGCTGCATTATATAAGCTGTCTGCAAAACTGAGAGAACATTCCTTGTTTATTAATATCTTCATCTTGCTGGAAAAGGAAAAATAACCAATAGTTTCCATTTAAACTACTGCATTAGAAGATGGTAATATTACATCTAGCAACTGCAATATGGTTTAAAGGCCTTTCTGGTTGTTATTTGAAAACTTTTTCAAGTCCAAAAATTAGAAAGTGAGAATTAATTCCCAAAAATATTATCTCAGATATTGAAAATGGAAACTAAACCTGGATCTTGCAGTTATTGCCATTTACTATCGAGTTATGGCCAAGTCATTATTGCACATTTCTTAAAGCCAACATGAACCATTTTAAGGCATGTGCACCATCATACAGGTCAGCGAGATGAAAGTTAATGATAGCATGCAAATCAAGGGACAAGAATTGTGAAAAAGGAAGAGATGTCTGCTGTCTGAGGCCATAAGTCCCACATTTTGTGTAACTTGCTTCATTTCAGCTACACTTCCCTAAGAATATATTTTTTAAAGCCAGATAGTAACTTTGACCTATACAGCATTAACTGCTAAGCAATTAAAATAGTAAGATGGTAACCACACCTAACTATCACGCTTCTGATGTAAAAAAATATATATATAATTTGCATTATCAAAAGACTTCCATAGTGCTTCAAAATTATTATAACTGTTGTTCAAAAGCTGCACAATACCTAGTGCTTTTTTACCTTTCCTTAAAGCTATCTGAAAATAACTTCATATGTAGCAAGGTTACTGAACTGGAAGTAAAATGATACATACACTGGAGGAGGGGGAAAAAAAAGAGACAGTTTTATTTAATTACTGGTTATTACTCTGGATAAGAACACCAGGAGAACATTAGGGTAAAGAGCAACTGTATAAACCATAACTGCTATCCCTACCCAAGCGGTCTGCATCTCCAGAATAAGGCTTTCTACATCAGGAAAGTTCAGCAGATCATTTCACATTTACTGTAGGTTGTATTACACAATAAATTCCTTCACCTGAACTGCTGATTGGGCATTGTGAGGCAGGCACCTCCTTGGAAACCAAATTATTTCCAGCTTTTCCATAGGCCAACAGGAATCAAGATAGTTAATCTTCATATAAGTGTTAATATTTAGTGAGTGGTCTCTGGCTATGACAGCAACAATCCTCCTAGAAGATGAGAACAGCAGCTCTGAAGAGCAGGGCTGCTTTTCTATGGGGTAGGCAGTCACCTGTCTCACTAGGCAACAAGCGTAATAAGATCCCTGCTAACTGTGCAGGATTATCAAGCATCCTGACTGGATTGCGTTTTACTGAGAGGAAAAAAAAAAAAAAGAAAGTTGGCTGCTGACAGGAATGATAAAATATTTCAGACTAGGGTAAGGAACACTTCAAGAAGTTGCTAGATCATGCCAAGGTCTTGAACACAGGTAATCATGTTGGAGAGCAGGAACCTGTGCGGGCAACACAGCATCCTAGAAAGGCTCCCCTGGAGAAGTCCTGTGAAGCTAGAAAATAGTCTCAACGCTTTTCACTCCAGGTGCTGACAACAGATCAGTCCCCAAACACCCTCTGTTCAGTTCCTAACTCCTACATTGCTCTGAACATGGAAGAATGATAGTGCTGGATTTAAAGTAAAATCATGTTGACTCTTACTAGTAATACAAAAAGAAACATTCACCATTTTATGTACAGCGAGATGTTGGTATGAAGGCGTAATGTAATAGTCCACTGAATACTGAGCACAGGGAGATGGGTGAAGACATGCTACATCGAGGTTTACAGATTTTTAGCAAAAAATGTAAGAGCATTTCTACATATTTAGAAAAGTTTAGCCAATTTCTTAGTCTCCCAAGATCATTTTGTAGTCTTTCAGCCTTGAGCAAAAGTCTAACAGCATATTTTGGTATTTACATTCACAAAAGAAACAAGAGTGTGCAAATTCCGCTACATACAAATAAGACATTTGTATATACTGAATATGTCCTATAAGTCTGGATAAAATGTATTATCTGCAGTATCAATATCATAGCAGAAAAGACACCCTGAGTTTCACATGAGCTATTTTGAGGTGAAAAAAAAATAATTCTGCCTACAACAGATCTGAATTTTGGAAGGTAAGCTGTCCAAACTTGAAAATGTTATTTAGTGATACACAATAAAAAAAAGTATTTGTATTTTCCAGTTCCCCAGCTAATGTTTATCGATTAAGCTTTTGTTAGAAAAAGGTTATTAGCAGGGTATATTCTTGGTCAAGTGCTTAAAGCAAGTGTTGTAACATATCTAACCTTTTGTTCAGTGAAAAATATTTACAAGGAATAGTTTTCCACTCTTTTGAGGGGGAAGAGTGGGAGTCATTTGCAACAATGCAAGCAGAACAAATAAGAAAAAATGCACTCTGTTTTACTGGGTTATAAAAACAAGTCATTGTCAAAGTCTTATAGAGGTAGAGTTAGTATGTTCAGCCTTAGATTGCACAGAAAATGTCACTTTTCTATTTCTAGGCTTCAGAGAAAGCTTTGGAAAAAAAAAACTCTCTAATGAATCAGAAATAGATATTGAATTATAAGCACCTTAATTGTGTTCAGCATGCCATTTATGTGTAGCTATTTCAAAATTAAACTACTCTTTAACATTAGCATTTCATCCACCATTTTAGCATGTTTTATTCCTGCAAAGGACAGCTTTCATCCTGAATGGGTCAAGAAAAAAATATTACAAACAGTTATATTACTGCTGTAAAAAGGCATTCACTAGCTGATTCACTTACATCTAGCCAAAACAGTGCTCTGCTTTCTCACCAGCCTTCTTCCCATCCTTCAAGGGGTTTAGTAAACAATAGCATATTGATAATAAACTTGTAAACAAGCATATCTACAGTCATGTCTGGATATTCTATATTACAACCTTTGCTCAAAACAATCACAGGCTTTTATTTCAACTACTTTTTAACTGTCATTTTATTTTGGAGCATTTTTCATCCACCTGCAAGGATTTTTGGATAAAATTATTAGGGTCTGAGAAACTGTAATTATAAAATAGGTACTCAATATTTGCTATACAAACTTGGAAAATGAAAAGAACACATCCTGAAGGTATTTTGCATATTCCTACATACACAGTTAGAAAACAATGTTCATTGTCCAGTCTACAGGTATACACCTTTGAATAGAAAGAATCAACCCAACAGTTTTCTGCTGGATTAGTTCTACATGAAATAACTAATGCACAACATTTCTTGTAGTCTTTTCTGTAGAACCTGCAACATTTCAGCTTAACATTAATTAAAAATACGTGTTCTTTACTTGAATGTATGTTGGTAAATTGTCAATATACTATGCACAGTACATCCTAAGTTCAGTACATTTAAGTTCTCCAAGAAAGTGTAAAGGAAAATCGCCTTTAAATAGCAAGAGAGCAGGAAGAGTCAGATGGATAGTAAAAAGACATTTTTAGAGGTCAGAAGTATCTCGTGCATCATCTCTCACTAATACCTCAGGTGACATTTTGATGAACATTTTGTTTTTTCCAACCTTATACTGCAAGTAGTTATCATATAAGGAAAAATTTTATTAGGGAAGTAAGTATGCAAACGGGTTAGGACTGTGAGTTTTGCACTTTCAGCAGTATTCCAGACCTTTCCATAATCTTTATGTGCAAGCGATTACACAAAAAAGGAAACAAGTACTCCTATCTTGCTTCACCCAAGTCCTTGATTTTGCTATTTTATTAAAAAACTTCATAAAGTCCACCTTACTCATATTTTCACCCTCGTCATGGGATTTGATTTAGGCTAATATATGTACTTTTTAACAAAGGGAAAGAAAAATGCATGTGCTAAGAGTTAAAATAAGGATAAGTCTTTTCTGAGCATCAAAGCACTTGGCTACCTCAATTCCTAACATTTGTCCGAAACTTAACAGCAAAATACATATATTTTTTACGTTCTCAAAAGCATGTTGTTGTGGTCGGAGTTCAACCCAGGCTAGAAAACTCAAGTTGAATCACTGATCAACCCTTCTCTTCTCCTCAATTAGAGAAGGAATAGCCCAAATTTGGCTGGTTTCACTTTCCCAGTGGGTTTGTCCCTAGCTTGGGACGGGCTGGCTACACTGGGTATGTCTCTAGAGCACAAAACTCTGCCCAGATGTGCGCGCATCAGCACAAACACAGGCTGCCTTGGGAGCGCGGCTGCTGCTGCTGGGGCTTTGGGGTGGCTGCAGCAGCTCGGGAGCCCGGGTGACGGCACAGAGACACGGCTGGAGCTGTGGCTGGAACTTGGGAGCGCGGCTGCAAGGGCTGCTTTGGGAGCACTTGATGACAGAGGCTTTGGAGAGCGAGCAGTGATCCCAGCTTTTTTAGTGTGCTCCAGCTCCCTTCTTCCATTTCTTCGGCTCCGTTTGTGTAGCTCCTTGGCGAGCAGGCTCCACGAGAGAAAGCAGGAACAAGCTCCTTTTTCCAGCCACAGAAGGCTCCCTTTTATCTGGTCTCCTATTCCTCTTTCTTCTTTTACTTCTCTCTCTTCTGTACCAGCAGCAGCAGACAACAGGCGGCAATGATCCTTCATGGCCCTTGAAGACCAGTCTTTTTGTCCGCTCAGCTCCCAGCCCCAAGGTGCGGTTCCTGCAAGGGCTGGGTCCTGGCTGCAAACACAGCAAGGTGGGGCTGTCCCTGTCCTTACTTGTGTAAGCCCCCGCCCACAGCCCCCTCCCCGCAGAGTTGCTGACATTTCTCCTTTTTTCCTGTCTTTTTCTTTTTGTCTGTTTAAGTCTCTCTATTGCAGTTAATTTGATTGAGAGACATACCTTTTGTGGAGGCCGATTCTCCACACATGTTCATATGAGGCCTAAACTCTCTAGAACAGGAGTCATTCCCCCCTACACTGTAGTCACATTTCCACTAAAGGCCGCACCACTCACTAACAGCAGGATCATGGCAAGGAAGCTAGGTGCTCAACATCAGACACTTCCTCACCATTAGGTACAACAAACACAGCATGCATCAAACCCGTGTTTACTTTGCTTCTTAAAGCCAAGACCCCAAAACACCTAGAGTTGATATGAGAGGCCCCTGGGGCAGCCCTATGCAAGGCTGGAGCCCATACCCAGAAAAACAACCCATGCAGAGGTGGATCCAGGTTCTACCTTCATCTGCATATAGCCTGAGGAACACATAAATGTATCTACCATAAACAATCTTACCTTGACTTAGCTGCAATAGATGAGAGAAGAGACACACTTAGAACTCAGTTGGACTTGCCTTTTCCATGGCATTCGACAGGCCAAAGCTTTTCTGCTGCCACTTCAGGTGCCAACTCTAAAACACCCATCATCTTCTCTTTCAATAGCTGAACTTCCAATTGCAGAGCTCCAAAGCAAGCTAACGGCTCACCCAGAATGACTGGAGCTTTTTATTTGTTTAATGCTAAGGTTTTGTTTTTCAGGACATGCTGTACTGCTGAAGCAAAGAGCCCACCAGACCAAGTGAGACTGCAAACACTGCATCATTCCCCCCTCTTCAAACAACCAAACCCACCTACTTTGTTTCTGTCTATTTATGGAAATCACCTGGCTATTTCCCAGCTGAATGTGAAAGCAAAGAAAGCCAGCTGGTTCCCCAGCCTCAAACTTTGCCTATTCTGCAAAGCATATCACTTGCTATATTTATAAACTCAAAATAATGTATTTATAGGTTTGAATGTGTTTTACTGTCAACTGGAAATGCTTTTCCTCATGAAAACCTTCCAACATATTGGCAAATGAAGTTTGCATGTTCTTAAATGCTTAAAAAAGTTCAGGAAACCAACCTGTGAGTCTTTTGGTGGACAGCAAAATACACGTGGGAGGAATCTTGGTTTTCACCTAAGACTCTCTTCATTCCTTGCAAAGACAGTTTCATTAAAGTAACAGCAAGCAGACAATGGTTATAGCTGAAAGAAAGCAGGAGCTGAGCTTCTCACAGACAATGCCAGAAACTAACTAATGAGCCACTGGTCGCTCCTACATCTAATAAATCTTAAGATTATAGATATGACAGGTCTCCTAATTATATTTTACTGTTCCTCTTAAATGTTCTAGGCTATTTTAAGGCAAAATAGGACCAGGAAGCAAGACCTGTCTTTCAGTGTATGAAAGTTATTTGGAAAGATTTTTTCCCTACTAAACATTAAGACAAAAAAAATTATTAGAAGTTGGGGAGTGGAATGGAGCCTGAGAAATCAAAATGTGTACGCAGCCCCGGAATTACAGGGAAGAAGATACCTGAGGAAGTGTCTTTCTCTATGAGGGAGCAGGTGAAGGTCTTATGCGTTTGGATTCATGCAAGATTTTGCAATATAGAAGAGGCAGGAAAATACAAATGGCTGGGGAAAAAAAAAATAAATGTAGAAAAGTGGATGTTTCTGGGAAATGTATGAAAGAAACACTTTCAAAAGCTCCATGGTGATAGAGGAAGCCCTGCAACTTTCAAAAAGAGGGAAGGCACAGGGGTAAGTAATGCAAGGCAGGAAACCTATGAGAGGTGGTTATCTACAGGGAAATGCTTAAACACAGAGCTGAAGTTTTTCAGGGCAAACACAGAACTGTGAGTAACTTCCCCAATTTTTTGTCTTTGGAGAAAGGCAACTGTCACTAGAAGGTTTCCCTCTATTATAAGTAACTGGTTGGCTGGCTGTAGTGGATGACCATGAACTTTACCATCCTCAGATCTCAGGGATCTCCTGTAATATGCTGCTGGTCAATAAATATGATTGATTATTTTCTTTATTATTTGAAAACATGCTAACCACCAGTACTTCCCCATGACAATGTCACCATCACTTACAAAGTTACATTTAAATATGTCTTGAAAAATAAAGGCATAACCTAGTGGTTAATTTAGAAAATAACACAAAAGAAACTTTTCCTATATTATTTCAGCAGAACTTTTTGCTGTTTTAAATTCACCTGAGCTTTAAAAAAGTATGGTTATCCAGAAACAGAGGAAAACATACAGATAGTCCAGTGGGTGTTCTGAAATACAATTTACATTTTTACAAGCTAAGAAACTGGGAGGGGGAGAAGATAATGTTACTACATTTCCAGAGGTGTAGCTTGGTGACAAAGCTCAATGCTGTTTTTATAGAAAACAGAGACACTTAAAATCTCAAATGCTTCCATTCCAGAGGATGTATTCAAAGCAAATCCACCTCTTGCACAAAAGGAGGTGAACAATCAGCCAGCTATACACTATTCATTAATGATGCAAGAAGCTATTTCAGAGAGTGGGAACTTTGAAAGGAAATGCTGTCATGGAAAGATGCATTTATTTAGAAACCATTAGAACATTTGTTTCATTTATTCTTCCATATCCTCACCTGAGCTCACTCTGTTTAAGAACAATGCAATCAGTCAGGTTGTTTAATAATGGAAGACTCAAAACCGTTGCAATAAATATGTCTCTGGGCTTTTAATTTTCCAGTGGAATTTTCTAAATATGAATCAAAGCAGCAGAAAACAAGAAGAGTCAGGGATGTCTGAGCAAACCCTAATAATTTTAACTTAAATCAAACTATCTTGTGTGGTCTATTTACTTTTTAGTCAATCAGAACCGCACACAAAGATTTCCTTAAGAGAACCATTAGCAGCTATTTAGTGCCAGACTGGGTTGGAAATTTATCAATATCTGTCTGGATTAAGAAGGGTAGGAGAAGGAGAGGATATTTTTGTTTAAGGAGAAGTTCTGCAGTGGAAGTCAATACCTGGTGGAAGCTAGCAGTGGAGAATACTGATTTAGCTATGGAAAAGGACATGTTGGTCTCATTCAGTCAAAAAAGAGCACCAATATCCACGAAAAGTGTAAAAAAAAAAACCCACAGGATCTTAGAGCAAGGTATACTGTTTGGCTCTCTTTTTCTGTTCCTTCTCCAGCATGGATCTGATCCCAGGTTAATTTTGAATTAGATTATGTAGATACCTCCTCTGTCCTCCCTGATGACTGGTGTCATGACTCTTTCTTTCCTGCAGAAAACAGATCTAACTACTCATAAGATTTAGATTGCTAGAGCTGCTGCTGTGGAGGCAATTACTCACTTCAGAACACTCTCAATAGTTTTGATGATGACAAAGTCTCTCCTTCTCAGTGAAAATTATGGAGCCTGGAAGACTTCAGTAAATCTTAAAAAAATCGGAATTAGAACAAAATCAGCCTGCTTACTGAGACAACACCCTAGGCAGAGACCTAAGTTCCTTGTTATCAAAATAATTCTGGTAGCTTGTTAGAAGGGAATGAAGCTCTGGGTTTTCTAGGCAGGAGTCTGACTGAACAAAATGCTCTGAAAATATCCAAAGGGAAAGACAGTTGTAACACCAGACGTCCAGCTCTGGAACTCCCTACACAAGAAGGATATGGACCTGTTTGAGTGTGTCCAGAGGAGGGCAATGGAAATGGTCATAGGGCTGGAGCACCAATCTTATGAAGACAGGCTGAGGGAGTTGGGGTTGTTCAGCTTAAAGAAGAGAAGACTCTTATAGTGACCTTATAGTGGGGGACCTTATAGTGACCTTCCAATACCTGAAAGGAGCCTATAAAAAGGCTGGGGAAGACCTGTTCACAAGGGCATGTAATGATAGGACAAGGGGTAATAGTTTCAAGCTAGAGAAGGGTAGATTTAGGTTGGACATTAGGGAAAGGTTCTTTATTATGAGGGTGGTGGATCACTGGAACAGGTTGCCCAGAGAGGTGGTGGAGGCCCCATCCATTGAGACATTCAAGATGAGGCTTGATGGGGTTCTGAGCAATCTGTTCTAGTTGGAGATGTCCCTGCTTATTGTAGGGGGGTTGGACTAGATGACCTTTAGAGGTCACTTCTAACCCAATAGATTCAATGATTCTATGACAGTTTACCCCTTCCAATTAACATCATGTCCTCATTCGCGAGGATTTTGAAATGTCTTCATGCAAATGTGACAGAGCAAAGGCACAGCTTCTTAGTACTGATAACATGGAAAGAAGGTTCTTCATTTTAAGTAGGTGAAAATTTCCTCTGTTCTCCACAGCTTTCTTGTCCTCAGCTGATAATTAATTACATATATTATTGTTTAATGCTATTGTTATTTTGTTGCTTGGAACCTTCAATTTATGAAAAAGTAGCAAAATTGTTAGGTAAATATGAGTGAGCTTCAAGAGGTAAGAAAGATGAGAAGTTATCTTACCTGCCAGTGGTTTTGTTCTCTTCTATGCCCTTTTTGCTGTTTAATCAGATGGAAAGAAGAGTTTGTTGCCTACCAATACCAATACTATCTGCTGGCCTTACACAGTGGCCACTCCCTCCATCTTTGCTCAAGACTTCCAAATGCAACTTTATTAGAAATCATTCTAACAAAAAAATACAGAAACAGTAGAAGCAAATAGAAACAAACAAAGAAAAAGATTATATTCAAAGGGACAAAGAAGAACAGAAATGACACAACATGGCAGGAAAAAACCCCCATGCAATAAATAAGCAGAAGAGCAACAAATTAGAGAAAAAGCAAAGCCTGCAGGAATTAGGAGAAAGCACAGTAAAGTAGAACACAGCAGAAATTAGTCCATACACTCTTCTTCAACTAAAATTGCTTCAGATTGTGTTAAAGTGGAAAAAAAATATATTTTCTCTTAACTGAATACTGTCTTTTTCTCTTCAGAGAATTCTGTTACTGGCACTTTGGCATGTATTTAAGTAGAGGCTATGCTTTTTTTTTTTTTTTTCTGAATTTTCAGAAGTTATCCCTATGCCACTGAGGTTTTTTATCAGCATTGACACATCTCTACAAGCACTGCTGACATCAAGAAGTCTCATGTATTTATGCAAAGCATTTCTCTTCAGGGAAAAAGATATACTCTTTTTTTTTTTTCATTACTGAGCTGAGGTCTGGAGTTGTTTATAATACTTGATTACACACTACAGCAAGCCTTTTAGCTTGAGATATTAGATATATTTTAATGCTGTACTGAGTAAGGACACTATTACCTGTGGCTATCAGCGTACTGTAAACCATTTTGCCTTGTACTTCACATTTCTTCCTTTTGCTAATCAAACTCATCCTTTTCCAGTTGCACTGCTCTGATTCCAGCCCCTGTGTGTTTGTATGAGTGTGTACAAGCATGATCACAGCAGCTGACAGAAGAGTAGCACCCACCCAAGCGGAAAATACAATTTCCAGAAAATAAAAACATGCATTCCCAGAGACAACAATCTGCCTAAAGAAGTAATCTATTAAATTTAGTTACCCAGTAATTTAGTGTTGAAAATTACCAAGATTTCTCTAGTGGCTCTCTTCTGAAGGTCCCCTCACACCCTTGTTCTCTGTTGTAATTAAGAATAGGTTCAATACTTAACAAGGGCTGATGTATCAACCTAGTTTCTTAGGCAGCTATTGCTTTGGATAAATAATTGTATTGCATACTCCCTAAACTTTAGAAAAATATGAAATACAGAGAACATCCTCACTTTTGAAGGAAGGAGAGGGGAGGAGAGGGAAGGGGAGGAGAGGGGAGGGGAGAGGAGGAGAGGAGAGGCATTTTGCTGGCTTCTGTATTTCTGTCCACTATATGAATATACACGTTGATGTATGTTGGCTTGAAGAAACCCACTAAAAACCCAGCTGACAACTGGAATGGAAATTACTAAATCTAAGAAAGAGATCTCACACTTCTTTCTGCCATAACCTATTTGTAAATCAAGATAAAAGCATCTTTGTCCTCGCTCTCAGCTATGTGTCATATTCAGTTTTCACATTCTGGAAACTCTATAATGAATTTTTCTGGTAACAGCAAGTTTCGTGATTTTCTTCTGAGTGACCTTCCATTGCATTCTTTTTCTGTCCATTATGAGGCAACATTCATGCTTTTTAAAGCCCCAACCTCTTTCTTGTTCTTCCATTACCTACTAATGTATATCTCTCTTCTCACACTGTGTTGTGGCCCCATCTGCTGTGGGGCAGGCTTGAGCTTAATCAAATGGTTTCTGTGATGAGACAAGGTTTGAATTAATGGAATGTAAGTATTATTTACAGAGGGTAAACTTTTTTTCATTTTTCCCCATCTAGATACATACCAATGAGATACAAACATTTTTGTTAAGCAAAAATGATCAGCTGATTTCCTGAGAAGCCATCTTCATTCTCACTTAACAGTCAGACTTTAAGAGAACTGAGAGTGTTTTAATTAAAGGATGCAAACAAAGTCTGGTTTAGAGAGATGCTGAGCACCTGACATTGCAAACTGCAGATGGTCTGTCACTGCCCCTGCTGAACTGCTCCACTGACCCTGGCTAAGGGCACACCCCAGGACATTATTGTGATGGCTGTGCAAGGCAGAGTCAAGAAGGCCATGCTCCCTACTCTCTAGGCACTGTAATGTAAATAATAATATCATAACCCCTGTCATCTAAATGAAGCTAGCCTGCCATCTGCATATTATATTTTATCCCAAATGTGTAGGTATTTATAGTGAAGTGAAAAAGACAAAAGCTGAGGCATCGGTCCCTAGGTCATCCTGAGACTTGGCAACAGCCCCTAAAGAAGGTTCTGAAGCCAAACACTGGCAGGTTCAGCAAGCTCCTTTACACCTCTCCTGTCCACAAAGCCCCCCACTGAGCCCCATCACCTTGCTCTGATGGGGTTTTGTCCTTGAGACGAGCCTGCTCTAAATCATAAGTGTCAGACTGATTTAGCCTCCCTTCACACCACACCAGCTAGACAGGATATGTACAACAGACAGGCTCAGAAGGAAGACAGAAAAAGCAGAGGTATTTAAAAAGGGGGAAACATGGTCAACTAGAGCTCTTCTAAGAGCAGAGCAGTAAAAAGCAAAAAGGCACGTTTCCCCTGTGATGCCAAGTTGTTGCCCTGATAAATGTCTCTGCCAAGAAGGAGCTTCTTTTCCATGAGAGTGTGGCCCTAGAGACTGAACAACAACTTTCCTACTTACCTTTCAGAAACTCAGTGGGAGGAAATCTCTCTGGCAGCACTATCTACCACATTAATTTATAGTATCAATTTATGCTGTTTTGTCTTATGCTTGGCATCTTTGCTTATGTCCACACAAACATGGTCAGAGCCTTTTCTTCTCTCTCAAGAAAGAAAACGTGTTGTGTCCAGGGGTGGCTCTAATCAAGGGCATAGTGGGGTCCACCCCCATTACAACTGTAAAAACCCCACTAAAACCTTTCTTTGTCCTTCTGTCTCATGACTGACACATAGCAGCAGGATAACAAGGTAACAAGGAGGTATCAGGTAACAACAGAAGCAGCAAATACCAAGTTACAACACGTAGCAACTTGCTACTACAAGTAAATAGTGTTACCCCACAGTGGGGTTTTCTTGGGGCTGATGTGGGATGGGTTGGGGTAGGGGTGAGAGGAGGGTCAGTAGTGTGAAACAGTTCACAGACCTCCCATACATTTAGGCACCAGCACTTCAACCCTCATCAGTGATTTCACTGTTCCCAAGGCCACAGAGGATGGGAATGTAGCAACTCAGGCTGAGCACCATGACAAGGTGCATATAGGAGAAAGTTACAGAAGTCCTTCACAAATGAATGGCTTTATTACTATTGTTGTTGTTATCGTTATTGTTAATATTGTATTGCTGTTTTCTGCTATATAGCTAAACACTCTTGTCTTCTTAGCATTTTCTTGGTCGTGAATAACCCATATCATTCTTACCTGGCACAATACTCTTCTTATTATTTCAATATATTATATGCAGACATAAACACTACTCCATGCTACGAAATATTCTGCTGAGATCCTCACAACTAAAATACATTAAAGAAGCCACTGATTGTATTTATATACAACTAACTTTAAATCAACGCCACCCCAGTTTACCTTAACTACAGTGCCTTAGAGCCCTTGGCCTGTGCTCTCCTCTGAACTATGCCTGATCATCATCTTAGAGTGCTAGTTAGCACAGGCTACCATCAGACCCATGAGTGTGATACAAATTACACAGCATAGTCAATGATATGTTCATGCTCAAGTACTTGCTGTGGTTTGCTTTGTTTACTGGAAGGATGTGGCTCTTTAACTCTGCATAAGGATACCTGGAGCTGAGGAAGGAGAAGGGAATAGTAGCTACCCATTAACATCCTAATCTTTATGCAGCATAGAAGTGGGAGTTTTACCACAGTCTTCGCCAGCATGCTGTTATGCTCTTCCAGAACAAAAGCCTTTCTTTTCTCAAATCCATGCCTGGAAAGAAGAAACTATAAGAGGAAAAAAATCCCAGCATCCCCACCTGATTAACCTCCAGGCCTGTGGATATGATCCAGGCTGAGAGGAAAGGCAGCTGAAAGCCAACCTGAGTCACCAGGTTTGCACTAGTGAATGAGAAAGGATGAAGCAGCAGGGAACAACTAAAGCTTCTTAACATCCCTGGAAAGAAATGTCTCAGAAAGAAATATAGCCTGCAAACAAAGGAATGTCACACAGGAAATACAAATCACCCATCTGATTGATTGCACAAGGAGGATTTAAATGGGGTGAAAAAGCCCCAAGAATTTCAGATGTATCAAGTCTATAGTGTCAACAAGGAAGGAGAGCTTACAATGAATGGTGGCTTACAAACCAGCTCCAATCCTTCTTTCACTCCGTACTTGTGTGAGGCAGAGTTTGCAGACAAAGAAAGAGAAAAGAAACCTGGACATCATAGATGAATACTGACATTTCTAACACTTGGTCCAAAACAAGTATTCCCTGCTCCACTCTTCTCCCACACCAGCTTTACATACCAGATCATTATTATCTACCACAGCAGCCCTGGGGTGGGACAACTGAGAGGCCAGAGAGGCCATTAGCTGGCATGTAGAGGGAATAAGTCCCATCTCTTCCCAAGGCTCTTAATGCAGTGCAGGTCAGTGCTGAATTTTTATCCATCCCCCACCCCCCTTGAGATGATAAATGCAGAGCCAGGAAAGCCTGTCTTTTGAAATGGAGGGTGACTGTGACTCATGCCAATCTTCCATAGCTTTGCTGATGTCTTCAGATCCAAGTTATCTGATTTAGTTTGTGAGGAGTTAATGGTAAAAGAAACAGAAATCCCTCTCGGGTTCTCCTGGCCACAGACATCCCTGGAGAATCATCTCTGAACAAATTCTGAGATGCTGGTGATTTATTCTAACAGCCCAAGGAAGAAGCTGGGACTAGCATAATCACTGGTGATGCACACTGCTTGGAAGAAAAATATAGACAACATAGTATTGAATTCAAGAAACCAAAATATTTTATTGTTCATCCAAGATTATGTTTCTCTCTACATCACATCTCTCAGAAAGGAACTGAAATGCATGTCAGAAAACTCAAGTGTTCTACATCCACAACCCAGTCACCACATCAAATTTCCACTTGCTTTTTATTTCCCATTCAAACAATCCATTATTATTACTTGTGTTGTCATAGTGTCTTGGAGCCTGAGTCCAGGATCAAGACTTGAAAGCAGTAGCTGCTGTGGAAACTCGGGACAAAAAAAAATGTGAGATCTGTGAACATAAGAAGTGTAGGCCTTCTTCCTCCAGTAAATGTAGTAACCTTTTTTTTTTTTTCAAATGCAGGAGTTTAAATAGCTTTATCTGAACTAATGCAAGTAAGACTTCAGCTATGTAAAACTTTCCCACCCTTGCTTGACTTTCAGTGTGACATACACTTTTTCCAAACAGAAGTTTAAAACAATCAAGAAACACTTTTTCATAAGCCAAATGACTAGTTATGCTGTAGAGCAGCTTGCTGGAGGGATAAAATGAATACCAAAAGTATAAATGTTTTCAAAATGTGTCTCTAGACACTCATAAAAAAATTTCCTCAAGGTGATCACACACAAAGGCATAGCTACTGTTTCAAATTTGTATTGCCTTAGCTTTAGCAAGATGAGATGATGTGCCAGGATAAGGGCCTGTCTGTATTTACTCAGGTCTTATTCTATTTTCCTAAGTACCCACTGCCAGCTCTCCACAGAGGGAAGACAATGGATTTAGCAGGACTTTCTGCCTGACCTGTGACTCTTTCTATGTAAAAGAACACAAGAAATACTGACTCTGAAAAATAAGCTTTAAATTGCTACCAGTTTAATCAAAACAGAAAAGTCCAGCTTCTAGCTATGGTCAAAGCTATTGCTACGAGGCCCACCAGCTAACCAACATGCCACTGTGCTGAGTAGGGGGCAGCTTTACTCATGTAGAATAATCTGAGGATGAGCCAAAGTTTGAAACCTTAAGAACACACAAAGAACAAAGAAGCAATGAGCAAATCCAAAGCAAACACCACAGGAAGTAAAAGGTCCTATGGATTTAAAGAACAAGCTGGAGGGACTACTTGCTCACACTGTGACATCCAGTGCCCTTGAACACTGTTTTGGGAATTACTAGAGAATTTCTGCTGTTATCAGTGTCACAGTTTTCCCTAGGAGAAAATAATTTCAAAAGACATATAGACACTGCAGAAAAATCATAAGATTAAATTGTGAGGGGGAGTCTAGAGAGGGACTTTCACATTCCCATTACACTGAGTGTAATGGCATCAATCTGAAGCCAGATGCAGATCATAGAGCAAACACAGGTTAATCATAAACAGCCAACTCATACTCATCAGGAGCAGTGGACAGAGCAGGACTGTTTTCCCTAACCTCTGCTATTTCTGAGGTCACTTGTGGTATAATTAAAACTTCATTCGTTAATTCAAACAATAGCAGCAAATACATGTGACTGGAAGCTTGAGGGAGGAGAAGACTATTGACTAGTGATAAAACCTTCAAAAGAAAAACCTGTGCTCAGCTCATACAAAACTGGAACTTCAAAAGCCTGAAGAAGACAAGTTCTAAGCAGCCACCTCAGAACAATCCAAGGAGTCTGCCTCTAACTAGACTGATAAAACTACAGTGTGGCTGTGTGAAGCAGGTAGTTCTTAAAGCTGCTATTTATAAAGGTTTGCCTTTGCCTTTTTGAATAATCAAAGGTACATATGAACTTCCAGCACTTACGGCTTTTTAAACTTTTTTGGAACAAAAGTTTGCAAAGGTATGTAGGTGCTGGCTTCACTGAAACTCATTTTGGATTGCTTTAAAAAAAAAAATAATGTGTATAACAGGAGGTCTGAGCAAACAACAAACATCATGAGCTGAAGGAAGGGCTATATGTGATTTCCAAACTAGCATTCAGAATTACTTGGTACCAAGGCAAAATAAGCATCAGGGAAGTGAATTGCACACAGCATGTGAAGAGGAGCACAAAGCACTGTTTGCAAATAGGTTGCCTGGGCGGTCCTCAGATGATGGGCTAGAAGCAACCGCTGAGATGTGTCAGTCTAGTACTGAGTCCCCAGAACAGGCAAAGAGAAAGCATTAAAAGGGTATGCATCTGTTGGTAGTTGCTGAAGACCCTGGGGCTCAGCCCAGGCACAGCTAGTTGGTCACCTCCCAGGCATGTCTAAGTACATCACTAAGGTATCTCGTTCCAAAATCTCCTGGTCCAAATATATGACTCTGCCAGCTGCTCTTTTGCCTTTGCAGGAGACTGAGCACATACTTGTCCACCTCTGCACCACATCACATGCAGCCTATCACCTCTTCCTCACAGCCTGGTCCCAACATTTTGGAGGTGGTTAACAGTTTCATCTATGAGCACGCACTTCTGTGGATCCCAAATCCCCCAGAAGTCGGGTGCTTGAAATAGAGCTTTCCCTTCTCGCCCGACAAGGCAGAGGCTGAAAAGACGACGACTAGGCAGCAGCCTTTCCACCCAATTTAGGATGCACCAAGGACCCCCCGAGGACTCTCGCTGCTCCTCCCAACCCACGTCCGGCTCAGGGAGCCGGGAAGGTGGAACAAGCGCCGGGCAGCCGCGCAAGGGACCCCCGCTGCTCCCTGCGCGGTCAGGCGGGAGGGGCATCCATCCCCATGGCACATTGCAGCGGAGCAGGGGGGACCACCCGGCAGGCAGGCGCATCCCAGCGGCGGCCCGGGAGCCGCGGGCAGAGCGGGTGGAGCATCCCCGAGCCGAGCATCCCCGAGCCGAGCATCACTGAGCCGAGCATCCCTGAGCCGAGCATCCGCGAGCCGAGCATCCCCGAGCCCAGCACCGCCGCATCCCGACGCCCGCCCCCGGCGGCGGCCGCACCTCCCCGCCCCTCCCCGCTCCGCCCCGGCGGCTCCCGCGCAAGTTGCGAGGCGGCGGAGGAGCGCGGAACCGCCTGCCCTGCAGCCCTCCGGGCAGAGAAGCTGTCGGGGCGGCGCCGGAATTTGCCCTGGCCGGCTGGTGCCTCCTCTCCCCAGCCCTCCTTTCGTCGTGTTTTCTTCTTCTTTTTCCTTTTTTGGCGGGGGGAGCGGTGGCTGCGGAGGAAGCGCTTTGCTCTCCGCGCTCCGGGACCGGCGCCTGTCGCGGTGCGGATGCATATGGACCAGTCCTCGTGAAAGCAGCTCCCGACGTTTCCAAAAAAAAAACAAACCCAAAAAACCCAACCCAAACAAACCACCCACTTGGATAACTAAAACGGTAAATCTAGCTAACTTTTCGTTATCTTGCTTGCTGTGCGCTTATATATGTAGATGTTTATGGCTTATCTGGCTTCATTTCATCATCCTTTGGTTTTCATTTATCAGTTTCTCTTGTGCTGCCAGAGAACTTGAAATACTGGGGTTTCAAGCAGAGCAGGACTCTGGTTTTGCTTTATTCTAAAGTTGGACTGAGGAATGAAAACCTTCCTAGTTTATTCCAGCCTTGCAAATATGTTTACTTGTTCTATTAACCTGAATGTAGATGCAATTTTATGTGGCAGCATCCCCTGGAGTTTGCCTTTCCTCAGTTTAATTTTTGTTGATGCTATCTGATACAGCATAGATGGGTGCATGTTACACACATGCAATCCTGTATGATCATTGATTTTGTATGCTGGCATTCACATCTGAAAATCCAAGTCAGCTTTGAATTTTGCTAGTTTACAGTGTTAACAAGTGAACTGTCGTCTGTTTTCATGCCAGTTCCACTTGTGGATCCTGCCGAGACAAGGTCACCCAAACTAAATCAAGTGGTATTTCTCAGCCTTGTAATTATTTAGTTTCCATTTAAGTGACAGAAATGTGCTAGCATTTGTACAGTTTGCACAATTTGTATAGATTCTTAATCCAGTAGGCTGTTGTTTGAGAGGTTATTTGCTTTATACAGTCACTGTATTAGTTGCATGCTTTATGAGACTGGGCAACCCCAGGCTTGCTGCACATTATGAAAACCAACTTTAGGATATTACATGTTTTTGCTTTGTTAAATATCGTCATTTCATAGACAGTTATGCTCTCTACTATTGGCTGTTCTTCTTCACGGAGTATTAACCTAGCAGATATTTACCTGAGGAAAATAAAAATGAGAGGTCAGATTAAAAATAAATCAGTATATACATAGAAAATACTCCATTTTTCTCATAAAATAAGAGAAAATGAGAGTATCAATTTCATAGGGCATAAAAATGATTTACTTCAACTTTGCTGTAAAATATGAGCCAAACCAGCAAGTTTAACTCAGGAAAAACTTAGCTTAGTGTAGACTCTGTAGCTCTTCAGTGATTTTGTTTCTTTCTTTTCTGTGAAGTCACTCATGTATTGGTCTACCTACCTGTACATACACGTGCATATAAACCTGCATAAGCAAACATACCAACTCAATAGTGTCCAAGTGCAGGAACTTGTGATTCCAGTTTTTGAGCTGCAGAGGACTGCAAACAATGGTGAGGAAAGGAAAAAAAACAGATTTGTAACGTCATATTGAGCACATAGCTGAAGGAACTTAGCTTGGAGGCTGGTCTCAGTAGTCACAGAAGAAACAGAACCCCACATGTCCTTCAAAGTGCCTAGCATACGCCTCTGCTCTAAACTGCTGATCACTGTGATTGCATCTCTGTTTTAATTTGTCTTCCCAAAACTTGTGTTCATCCCTCATATATCTTGTTAATGTTGAAAATGGCATAGAAAATACATTATTTTTTAAAATTTCTTTTTCTAAATAGTAAGATCTGTTGACCCAAGAGGCAAGTATTTTGCTTAGGTCCTAAAATAATCTTTGTCCATGAACACAAACAACTGTTGTGTGCTGACACTGCCTGCTAACTTTCTGCAGCATTGCATTAAACGGCAATATGGAAGTAGGGGACATTGTTTCTCCCACATCTAGGACAGGAGTGGTTTAAGTGGCTAGCCAGCAACACTGCTCAATGCATCAGTGCCTCTGGGTAACATTACTGTCTGAACACTGCTAAAGCTACAGCAGTGATCTTTGCATCAGTTGCTTTTAGGTACTCTCAGCACATTCCTTTTGGTACCTCTGCCTCTTTGCAATTACCATTCACAGGCAAGATAGTGCCTTCTTTCCTTGCTGTGATTTTGGCCAGGTCCAGATTTCTGCCAAGCCTGTCGTAAGTACCTGAAAGTTTCATAATTTTCATTGTAGAGACTGAAGTGCTTGGAGTGTCAAAGGAGGGGGAAAAAAAAAGGTAATTGACTCCAAGCTATTAGGAAATGTTAATACAATAATAAAAAAGACTTCTAGCTTTCTTAAGGATAGATTAATTGATCCTCTGTTGGTTTTATTTTTCCCAGAAGTTTTGGCATCTACAGCAGCTCTTGCTGCCTTGAGTGAAACATGCAAATATGCAAGTCCAAAATTCATTCCTTTCCTCCCTCCCCTGTGAGCTGCAATTACCTGTTTTTTCTCATCTAGGCAGCAAATGAAAGGGCTAAGAGAATATACTCAGGCAGGAGGCACCCACCGCTTGTAGAACCTGACTTTTCAATACTAAGATACCCCTTGAGATGGGGTTACAGACAAAAAGGGCTCACGCTGCACACGACAGCTCTCAGGTGCTCACGACATTTTGTGCCAATTCCACATCTGAGGATGATATACCACTAATTTTAGTGTTTAAGAGGGCATAGGTGATTAAAATACAGATTTATTTTATAACTTACTGATGCACATCTGATCTGTTAGAAGTTACAACTGAAGTTACTAGATCTGAAAGAGTAACACCTTTTTGCCCCAATTTACTGTAAGTAATTAATTGGAAAAAGTATATACTTCCAGATTCAGTGGCTTATCCCTAGCATTAGCCCTTCACCCAGAAATGGGGGGGAAATGTGTAGTTTCAAAATGAAAGAGAAATTGACTTGATGACAGCTTTAGTACTCAAAATCAGGTTTTATACCTTTGTCTTTTACATTACTAATCTCTACCTGTGAGTGCCCATTTAACCTGTGAGATAACTTTAGAAACTGCTGGAGGCAATTCTTCCTATAGGATCTTAAGTGATTAACATTAGGTGCACAATATAATGCATATAACCCATATTTGATGGGTTGTATCTCTTGACTTTGGATGTTCTCTTTTTGCTCCGCCCCCCAGTGCTACATACTTGCCTGCAGGGTTTCCCAGTAATTTATGTTCACAAACAAAAGTTACAGAATCTTTAATTCAGCTTCAGGTGTTACGGCATTTTTATATAAATGCTCATGTACTTTGTCATAGCATTTAGCAAAAAGGTTCAGTCAACATTATCCATTATTCTGTAACTATTGTGTGAAGAAGTGATCCTATAAAAAATGTGTCCCCCTGGTTTTTTGTGTTTGTTTTTTTTTTTTCAAATAATTATATGTGTCAGACATAATGTTGCCCTCTACTACTACATTAGGTTTCCAATTGTAGTAAAGTTGGAGAAGTTTCAATGCAAGAACAAAACTAAGTATTTGTTTTCAGTTGACATTTGAAGTCCATGATAGGAAAGGGGCACAAGGCAGCAGCTCCTAGCAGACAAGCAAGTCCTTCAGTATACACCGTTCATATTGTAATTAAGACCAGGACACACTTCAGAAAGTGTTGGGAATAAATATTGTATATATTTCATCACAAGTGTTACTTTCGGGATAGTTCAGCTTACAAGTGATGGAGTGAGAGAAAGGAATTGGTGGTCCTCTCCTTCACACTCTATTTTCCTCAGTTCTCCTGCAGTTCCTGGAGAAAGAAAAGCACATGGGAGCGCAGTAAACTATGCAGGCCTAGACATGCTGAGAACTGTCTAAACACTTTTGAGTTCTTCTTTCCTATAGTAGGAGCATATCATATTGTAATTTGGGAGGCTTAGTTGGAAATGGAAGAGTTACGAAACTGGCTTTGACTCCCATAGCTGTGCATCTGTGGATCAATTTGCAGGTTTTCTGCAGAGAGCCCCAGACTAAAGGCTGGATAGCTAATTTTAAATAGCAAATGTGGCTTGTTCTACCATGAAGCATCAGCAGCTCAGCACCACAAAAAGCCCCATCTACAGA
This sequence comes from Apus apus, assembly GCF_020740795.1. NCBI lineage: Eukaryota > Metazoa > Chordata > Aves > Apodiformes > Apodidae > Apus > Apus apus. The sequence continues at coordinate 82,023,732 of NC_067282.1, read as the reverse complement.
CTCCAACATAATTGTCATCATCCAATAATGAGAAGATTTCTACAAAGCACTAGTGATGACCCTATCTTTTGAAAAACTCTATCAGCATACAAGCAAGTAGCCTTGTTGAGTATGTTTAAGCATTGCTGCTGCTTTATGTAAAAAACAAGTTCAAAAAGAAAAAATGGCCACCTAAATTAATTTTTTTAAAATTATTTTTTTCTCTAGAAATAGTCTGTCACTATCTTGGCCCTAATTAATTGCATTTTTCAAGAAAACGTTACTCTACTATGTTAAATGATGGTGTTACATTTTCAGAAACTGGGTTTTTGTTGATGGTGGAAAATAGAAAGATCTGATGGCAAAAACATGTAAAAAAGAGTCAGCAAGTCAGCTGGCCCACATCAAACACAACAGTTTTGCTTTAGGTGTTAAACAGTTTAAAAGTCATTCTCTGCCACAAGGGAGTATTGGGCTGCATAGACAGTTTATTGGCAGGGCTGTCACTATGAGGTGCAAAGAGAGGCTAAGGTGATCTGGCTGCCTGCTTGTGTACATAAATGTGTGTGTTTATATGTGTATGTACAACACCACACATACCAGTTTCATGGCAGCCAAATATAGGACCCATATGAATAAGCAAAAAGTTGCAATGAATTCTGACAGAATATTGGGAATGTGACCTGCTGGAGAGACAAAAGAAACAAAAAAGGAGCAGAAACCAAGAGTGTCACAGAAAGGTCGGATCCATTTCTGTAAATTTTGGACAGAGTAGCTAAGAAGAACTGGAACTGGCTTACCTAGCCCAGAAAATCTACTGCCTGTGCAGTAATGAGAGGTGATTACAATTTGATTAATGTTTTCTGATAACATAAAACCAGGAATTCCTCCAAAGGGTACTTTGTACCTATTGAAGTGTGGTTGCATTTGGCAGCTTCCCCTTACTTGAGAACTTCTGAACTCTGCTGCTGTATGTCACAATCTAAAATACTACAATTTTAGAAACTTTGACCTTCAAAATAGAATTTATGAGTGTTTAATTACTACACCTGTAACTGTGTAATCATGTCTGCAATAACAATTATGAGCAAACAGAAAACAGTCAGATTCCTCTTCCTCCTTTTTCACAGTAGTGGGAATGAAAGGTTTATTTAAACAAATTGCATTCCTTTTTCCCATAGTAACACTCTCTTCCTAGAGGTGTCTGTAGTTGGTACCTACAGCGGTGGAATGAGGAGAGCAGAACAGTTGGCTTGGGTCTTTTAATGGACAGGAATGCCAAATGTTCTCTGCTTATTGCTTCCTACCTCTGTCAGAGGACACAATACTCGGTGAATCACCCTTGAGGTCAGCAGCATGACTTCAGCATCACGTTGAATCTTCTCCCTGTTTCTCCCAGTCTCACTATCTTTCTTACCTCACCACAGCTAGGTTTCAGCCAGATCATGGTCTCCTCATCGTCTGCTGTCTGCTCCTGAATTCCTGCCTTGCTACTGATTGTACTATCTGAAAGCACTGACTCTTCCCTGACTGAAAACCTTTCTGTGTGGGTAGAAATAATCATCATAGCTGTTGTTTTCCCTGAGTCCAGAAGCCAGTGTCCGTAACACTTATTGTAGAGCATTTTCCAGTTGTAAGTACAGATGATTTCTTTGTATCATAAGCATATTTGTTAGTCTCTAGATGCATAGATTTGGGCCATATTTGGATCTTTTGCTGAGGAAGAGTGATTCTTCCTCTGGGAAAATTCCTGTCTTTTTACCTAGCATAAACACTGTTGATTTGATAGTATTAAATCTATTCAGTTTATTCAGCATAAGATTATTTTTAAGTTCAGTATGAAAAAGAAAAGTAGCTATCAGTACTTGTTCTTTTATCTTTAGCTTTGTGCTAGATTAGAGACAATCAGCATGGCTTGGACAAACCAGTGTAGTAGGCGGTGATGGAGCCCACGGAGTACAAGTTTGCTAACTCACTGTGGTTACTGTGGTTCACTGAGTCACTGATGAGAAGTGCTTTGAAACAAAGAGGTAACTGAAAAGGAGAGGTCTATTGTCAAAATATGATCTTTGGGAGAGATGGCAGGCCATGGCTTATTGCTATCTCAGCCATTAGAGGATGTAGGCAAATTTGGATCACAACGGTATTGTTGACAGATGCAGCCTAGTCAGTTATCATAGTATTTCCTCTAACTGGTGTTATAATAAGTCCTAGTAAATACAGGACAAGTTTGTAACAGACATAAAAGCAATAAATGTGGCTTGGGTGGAAGTACTAAAAGGGGTGTGTACCACTGTCTGGAAATCTTGACTCAGAAAATAGGTCTTAATAACTCATTGTAGAAACTAATGTCAAATGTAAGACTTGCACCACTTATGACTGTCCAAGAGATTCTCCTGGGTATCATGTAATGTTTTAATTAACAGTTTAATAATACCTAGTATTTCAATATGCACTAACAGTTTAGTTGAGGGAATAAACTGGACACTTGGAAAGTGTACAGGTGATCAAACTTTGAGAAGGAGTGCAAACGGGTTGAAAAATTGATTTAGAATTTAAAGTTGTTTTAAGAAACATAGGTGAATAGAACAAGTGTCTTGGGCAGGAACAATCAAGAGTGCAAATACAGGAGCAGAAATGACTGACTGGGCAGAGATGTACATCCCAATATATATGAGCAATTTCACAGAGCTGATTCATGCTCAGATGATGTAACCGGAGGATCCTTTCTGAAGACCTGCCACATGGCCATCCACATCCTGGGCATGTGGGGAACAGAGAGAGTAGGACTGCTCTACAAGGAGGAACGTGCTGAGAGCCAAGGTGACCCTAGCACAAACACTACCTCACCAAGGGGGCAGAGCAGAGTCAAGTGCTGGTAATGGGACCCACTGACAGCTCCAGCACCATGGATGGATGAATCAGAGCCAGATGTCACCTGAAGGAGCAGTGAGGAGGGAAAAATGACATTGACATTATTCAGTGACATAAAAAAGATTAAAAAATCCAAATGTTCTGTGCAAAACAAGAAAATAATATAATTATCTGCTAAAAAAATCCAGAGAACTCAAACTTCCGAAGTCTAATAGCATTTTGGTCTCTGTAAAAGATGCATTTAAGGCTGTTGATTTCTTTCCTAGGGAAATGACTTTTATTCTGTCCTCTCTAACACTTGTATCTACATAAACAATCTTCTATATTGGGCTTGCCCAACATAATGGCATCATTACCATCTTTTCTGCACAAAGAATTTTTACATTAGGGTTATAAATTAAGCTCATTTTCACTCTGCCTTTTACTGAAGGCTTTTAATTTTTTTCATCCAGCCAACCCTCACTCTTCTCAAGGACCTTACTGCAGGTCTTATTATGAAATTACCTTAAGACTGACAGTTGCCAGTGGCAAAAAAGGCTCCTGCTGTTTTGGAGAAGATTAAATGTGTGCTTCTTTTCATCTAGATAAAAAACATTGGGTGGTTAAGGGGCTTGGGGTTTTGTTTGTGTTTTCTTTAATTAATATTTTAGGATGCTTAGATCTAGAATACACAAATATTTTCTATCAATAATGAGGCTCCGTGGGTATCTGTACCTTCTCACTTCTGATGTTAACTCCCTATCTCCTGATCATCCAAACTGCATCAATGTTAACTTTGGACTCTGTTATAGAGCAAACCAAGCAGTTTCCTCCAAGACAAAATCCGGGTGTGGTTTGGAGCTGATTTGCTGAGGAGACAATTTCAAACAAGCACAATAGCTGAGAACATACCTAGATTGGGATCCTTCTGTCCTATGGAGCATTTCCCAGCAGACCTCCCAGCCTTAATTGCTTGCAAGCCCTCATGGCATGTCCAAGGACCTGCAACCTGTCTTCCCCCTGCTATCATGCTGTCAAACTACCATTCCACTGAGTCAGCCCTCACAACAATTCAGGTATTCTGAACCATAAAACCTCTGAAAAACTAATAATTTATTTCAGCCACAGGGACCTGTTAGGTGCCATGCAGGTGGGACACAGCTGCTTGCACTGTTCTAAAGGCAGTTAACATAAATATTGTAGGCACCAGCCACGCTTAGGCTAGGGAGCAGGGATCTTTCAGCAATACAGGCATCTTTTCTCTTTGTTTAAGTTTTGTTTTCTCTTTGTTTATGCTTGGTTCAGGCTTTAAATCTTTGTGTTTCCTGATTTTGACAACTGCCTAATGACACTAAGTTTTCTCCTTGGGGAAAACAGACAAGGCTCTCCTCAGTCCAGAGCAAGGCAGTTAATGCCAGAAAGATGATAAAATGAAGCAGTGAGATGAGCAGCCTAGGATGATGCCATTAGTTTTTGGCACAAAAGTCAGCGGTGCTTTGAACTATCTGTAAAATCAAATTTGACCTAGGAAAGCTGTATCTTTGGATACAGCTACTAAGGAAAGAAAAGTAAAGAAGGCTTAATTGTGGAGTGTGTTCATGACTGTCTGTACTGACAGCAAGTGCCTGTAAGTTGTGGGCTATCCAGATCCTCAAGTAACAGCAAAGAACAGTAGACTTCCAAACACTTACAGTTTTCAAGAATATTTCTTCTCTTTGGTGAAGCAGTTGCACGGTCTCTGCTGAACTACAAGCCTGAGCTGTGCACATATGATATTGTTACATGATTGATATTCACACTGTAATTCTCAATCCACTGTGGCCACCTAAAAGCCAAGTGTGTCATCTGCATTTAGTTATGTGATCTCTAATCAGTGGCAACAGCTCTGGGTGTATATCTTATTTTTAAGATGACCTATTAAGCTGTCATCTGTAGCTGCTTGACCTTAACAGATAACGCCATCAAGAGAAACAAGTGCTAAAGTAGAAAATTACATTACTTGCTTTCGTTAACATTCATCTGACACTCCAAAAGGCTGCAGCTGAGCCAGCACAACCACACACAGAGTGCAAGTTCACCATTAACAGAATGCCTTAGTTACCTCTTTCTAGTGTGGTTATGTCTTCTCTCCATTCTCAGGTAACAAGTCAAGCCTGCTGCTCATTAACCCCAGCCTTGAACTATTTATTGGTTCTCCTGGTAGTTTGTTAGGTTAACAGTATTCATCTCCTGTTATATATAGGTTCACATAAGAAATAAGCAGACCATATTTATTCATCAATCAAACTACTAAATCTCTGTAACAGAAGAAAGAAAAGTCTTCGTAGCTGAACTGAAACTTCACTTGCTTTTTAGTTTTAAAAACCTGAGTTTGAAAAACCTACCAGGAAAGTGTGAAAAATATGAATGAGGAAAACCAGGTATTAGATTTACAGTGAGATTCTTTGGGGCATTATCCTTCATAAGCAGATGCTGTCTCAATGGTGCACATCACTGGTTGCATGAAAGATTTCTGTCTAAAGCATGACATTTAATTCCAGAGAAGCAGTCATTAATTTCTAACTTCAAAGGTCTGTAAAGCATGTCAATCATCAATGACAACTAGCAAAAATTTTTAATGTAGAAATAACTTAATCTTCAAAAAGAAAAAAGGGTAAGTGCTTCTTGCACATTTTTCTCCTGGTTCAAGGCAAATTTTTCTCCATTTAAGATAAGTGCCTGAAGTGGGCTTTGGTTAGTAGCTGTGAGGGAAGAGTAGGAAAAAGCCAGAACTTTAGTTGCTTGTTGTGCAGGTGTCCACACTTTGAACTGCTTTACCCTACCCCAACACAGGTAGAGCTGGCCTCTGCTGGAATAAAAAAAGAGTAAAAAGAAATTCAAGAGATGCAGTGCTCCACATTTGTTTTTATTTGAATCCAAATGAAGAGGGGAACATTATTTTTGGCAAACTCATGTTTTCAAATACCTATTTGCAGAAAATCCTATAAAATAATTCTTTCGCAAGACCTTTTTGTGATGCAACACGTGAAAACCAGGGGGAAGAGTCTAGAAGTACAAAGTCTGTGTTGCATCCATGTAAATCACTTGCAATAATGAGCTGTATCAAATGTACTCAACCATATCCTGAGGCAAGGATGGAGAAAGAGGAACATGAGTCCTCGTTCTCTTTGGTAAGTGCTTTCTGCTACAGACACACAGATGCTTCTCTTTCTTAAAGCACTTGAGTAGTCTCCAGTACTCTAGTATCACCTGGTTTTTACTGAATGTCCCACCATAGTCTGCAACGTGGAAATGTAGCTGTTCATTTCATTTTATAGATTCAGAAGAGAGGCAGACCCCTGCCTACAAACACAGCCAGGGACAATATTCCAGGTCAGGGAGTTTGCCTCTCATCTTCCTAAGTCACAAAGCAATGACGCTCACTGACTTCTCTGAGGTACGGTGAGGCTAAACTGGTGACCATCTGCAGTTACCAGGACCACCACAGCACAAGTATCAGCATGTAACAGTCAAAGGGAACTTCATCTAGTGTCTTCAAGATGGCTCTTCCCTGTTGTCATCAGAAAATTCATAAGAAAAAAGCTTTGTGCAAAATACTGGAAAAACAGATTTGGCCAAAATTTACCTGGGAAAAAAAAAAAAAAAAAAAAGATCAAAATTGACTTAAAATGCAGAAAGATGAAAAAGGAAGTAATATTTGTCTGACCTGGACACATCTGTCTACTAAAATCCAATTTCCAGTGTGTATCAGAGAGGTATATAATCAAGAAGGAAAGAGAAGGGAAAGTACATGTATCTTTACTGCTTTCATAAACCTGTGAGACATCTTGGTGAAGTGGCACAAGAATCTAGGTAGGCTCTATGCTGTTGCTTTGAAGTTAAAGGCAGACTGACGGAGAGATGTGTTGAAAATACATTGGTTGGCCTTCATAATCTTAAAGGTTATTTCTAAGCCAAATAATTCTGTGATTCTACATGTACCTCCAAACAACATTTACAGAAGAAAGAGCACTATAAACATCTGGAGCTGACTTAATTAATCAGAACTTACCTTGCTCAGAAATCCAATGCTGACTTTTTCAGAGCCAGTGTTTTTCACAAGAACAATACTTATTTGAGATGTAGCCAACTATTCTAAAATTTCCTTAACTGTTATGGAGAGAACTACTTTTGCAACTTCATCATTTTGTGATGCCTTTTCTGCATATCTAAGGCGTATTATATACGTGACTAATGTCTTCTTTCGCAGTGGCTTGGCATAAAGCTTTCTCTGTTGAGCACAAACACATTTACTGCACATTCTGCAAACTCATTCATTTAATCTAGACAAGCATAGATAATTTGAAGAACAATAAAATTACATGGTCATTCTGAAAATTAAGCCATTCATATAAAAGCGGTTTGCTCTAGTACAATTCTACATATGAGTCACTGGCCTAAGAACTCAGACCATTGCAGAGATATTAAGAATATAAAAATAAAGATTTTAATAAATTGGTGAATTACTTGAAGACAGGAAATAAAAGACTTGTTCATCCTGACTGAAACAAAACATTTTTTTATCTGGCAGTGAGAACAGATCATACTCCTCATGTTCCCTGTTACAAATCTTCTGGACCAACACCTGTCAAGCAAGTGCTATCACTGGATATACTGCCCTTTAAAGAATTGTAGAAAGCAGTGAGAGTAAAAATCAAGAAGTACTGCTCTTGTTTTCAGTAAAAAAGGCTTTGGCATCCTGTCTTCTTTCTTCAGACTCTCCTCCTCCTGCCTACAACAGCTGCCAGCTCTGAAACAGCTGAGCTGCAACAAAGAAATATCCTGAAAGGGTGGCAAGACCCGGCTGGCAGAACTGTTTTCTGTTTCAGACCAGCTACGTCCCAGCGAGGGAGATGAAGGTAGTTTTCATTGAGGTGGAGAGGAGGAAGGAAGAGGAGAAAAATACCTTTCTTCCTTTCTTTGCATCTTGATCTCCTTCCAAAACTTATCCTAAAAGTGAGGATCAGTTTTTCTTACGTCTCTGCAGTGAACTACAAGGATCTGTTCTCACCTCTCTCATTTGGTGCCTTTCAGAGTGAGCAGTGTCACACCTAGCTTTCAGGCAAGAGCCTCATCTCCAGCATCTACAGGGAAGCAGCTCATGCATTGCAATAAACTGGCTTAGAATCAATTCAATTTAGATCAACGTGATGATAGTGTGCTAAAGGAAGGAACCAGAGGTAATTTCTGAAGATGTTTCTGCCTCCTGAAAGGTTATCCAGCTAGCTACTCTTCTGCTTTTTGTTTGTTTGCAATTTAGATTTCAAGTTACTTCTAAGTACTCAGTGTCCAGACCCGATTGCTTTTGTGTACAAGTGCTTGTTTTTTAACCTGTTTCATATATGTGAGTGGAGGGACCATTGGAAAATAGAAGAAAGGTCCCTATCAGTATGAAGGAAAATACATGAAAACATTAAAACTGAAAGGCTAAAATTATTCCTAGTGCAGTCTCTGCTTTGCAGACTCTCCACTGTGACAAGAAGGAGGCTGTACCACAGCCTGTGGCACTAGGCTATGTGTAGGCCTGTAAAAGCAGTACCGTATTTGAATGGGCTGTCCTGCAGTCACCTTGCTGCCTCTCAGGTGCACACGCACGAGCCACCACCACTACCCCTTTTGCTCGGCCCTGACCACAGCACTGCTTGTGAGGGAGTTTGCAAGGCAGGAGGCTCGTCTTAGGGAAAGAAGTTTGGACAAGGCTGTCTGAGAAACTGCCTCTCCTCCTTGCACTGCACTGAAAAAAACAAGGTAATGGAGGTATGAAAGCTGCTGCTGCTGTCTCCAGCCTCACGTGGGCAGTGAGGGATCTGGTGGTTCTAGAGTTTCCTCCCCTGCCTGGTTCCTCTGAATGATGGGCAGTCTCCTTGCCCTGAAGAGAATGCTCCATGCCAGCACCTGTGAGTGGGCTGCAGGGTGGTTCTTCCTCAGCAAGAAAGTAGGAGCTGGGCTGGACTCCCAGACAGTGCCTCTTTGTCTGGAGCAGGAGAACAGAAAGTAATTTCTGAGCTGGGGGAAACATTGATGGATTGCAGAACTGCAGCAAGTCTGAGTAAGAGTAGTATTCAAAATGTACAGATACATATTAAACATGATCTTAAAGAGGCTGCTAAAGCAAATGCAATAGAATGAACACAGACAATAATGTAGTGATAAAACAAGGCGTAATGGCTTGAAACTGGAAGAGGGTAGATTCAGGTGTCCTGGTTTAAATATTAAAGGTGAATCCCAAAAAACAGAGGACAGAATTGCTATTATCCCCCTCCACCCTCCCAAGGGAAGACAGAAGGGGAATAAGAGAGACTAGAAATAAATTTTAAACTAGAAACAAATTTACTATAACACAAGGTAAAAGGGTAAAACGTGGGGGAAGAACAGATAAGTATTTATATACAAAATCAATCTCGATGATGGCAGGGATATGAGAAAAGCAGGATAACTCCAGGGGAGAGGTGCATGGCTCCTCCCAGCACCCGATGCAGTTGGATTCTGGAGCGAGCACATGGGAAGCCAAAGGAACCAGCAGCAGCCCCAGCAGAGAGAAAGGAGCAGGAATGGAGAAGGGGGAGATTTCCAGCTCTCCTGGCTTTTATAGATTGTAACAGGAAGTGGGTGGGAATACTGACCCTTCCAGTCTTTCAGGGCCCTAAGGACCGTCTATCTCTACAGGTGTTCAACGCCATGCCAGGGTCTCCCAAACCATAACATCAGGTTAGACATTAGATCGAAATTCTTGACTGTGAGTGTGGTGAGACACTGGCACAGATTGCCCAGATAAGTTTTGGATGCCCCCTCCCTGGAAATACTTAAGGCCAGGTTGGATGGGGCTTTGAACAGCCTGGTGCAGTGGGAGGTGTCCCTGCCCATGGTAAGGGGGTCAGAACTAGATGATATCTACAGGCCTCTCCAACCCAAACGATTCTATGATTCTGTGATTCTATGAAAATTATTGAATTACAGGTGATAGACTGAAATGGAACTTCCGTTATATCTTTTACCTGTTTTCCCTTCATACTACCATCTCATTAGGCCTTTCTGAGCCACACAATATACTGTCAGTTCAGCAGTAACAGAGCACTAGCTGGGGATAAGGTACTATGATTAAAAACTCACAGAGACTGTAACAGAGTAAATCAAATTATGTACATAATTAATGGTAATTATTTGAAATCACTTCTCTTTTATGCAGTCATAATCACAACCTAGAGTGTTAGCAACTACTTTGGAGTATTTCTGGACACAGATTATGAATGCTGAAAGGGAGAGCTGCAAACAAGTTTGTAAGCAAGTTTGTAGTACTGAGTCTTGCACTGGGATATAAATAAAAAATCACTTCAAAAGCGATGGCATAATGGTCAGTTCTGTGATATCTGATATGTGAAAGTGCAATTGAAAAGAGTGCAAGCAAGAATCACAGAGCTGGTTTGAGGAGGGAAGATGGGCAGACATCACATGAAAGACCTTTCTTCCCTGCAGGGAGCTCAGGCTACCCCTTCCCGCAGTGTGGTTCTCAAGAGTCCCTTCTGGTCCAGAGGTCAGAGGGTTTGGGTTTGACTTCATCCCCTAACACAGTGTGTGACCTTGGTCTCACCATTTAGTTGCCCTGTGTCTTGCTTTCCTGACTCATAAGGCAAGGTGAGGAGCATTCTCCTGTTTAACAAAGAACTAGGAAGAAAAATATACTGAAGAGTAAGAGGTACTTGAACACCACAAGGATGGGCCATGAACACATTGCTTAGTTTGACAGATCTTGCTATGGTGAGCTTCCCTGCAGCTTCAAGTTGTGGGTTACTCAGTCTGTTGTCTTGGTATGGGAACATGCAAAATACCTGCAAGGAAGTTGTAAGCAGGACATGCAGTTCTGGAGGCCTCCACATGAGAGATATGCCTCTGATTTTATTTATATGCCTCTGTGGTTTTATCTGCAGCCAGCTGTAAGTTTAAAGGATGAGAATGAGCAAAAGGTTGTTTGGTCTTGCAGCTCTTCCCTCCTGGCAAGGTGACAGAAGGCTTTCACAGCTGATTCTGCAGACCTGCACAAGACCTTTCCATCTTCCTTGCCTGCAGTGTCAACCAATCATTGATTTTCAATAAGGCTTTTCATCACCGAAATGTTGACACTTTAATTATCAGCAGGCCCTGCACAGGTTGGAATTAAAAAATCAAGAATACTTACATCACAGAGCTTAGTATAGCAACTCCCAACAAGTTACCTGAGCAGTGAAGCTTCTGAAGCTTGCTTTCCTGTACTTCTTGTTCCTATAAAAGTTTTCAGTCTTTCTGTTCCCTCATACAGATTCTCTAGTGCTTAATAATACATATACTGCGACCTTTCCATTAACAGGGGTTTGCCTTTGGCCTATTTGGCAGTGTGCTTTCAGCAAACATATAGGGGCTCTGGATCTCTTTGCAAGCTTAGTTGAAACTGGGCAATGAGTTCAAAGGGAACTCATATGGACTGACAGACAGCATGATCTTCTAAGAGTCATTTCGCAAGGAAACTGGATTAAAAGACAAGTGTCTGGCTGTGTGGCAGGCTAATTCAAACCTTCCCTTTCTGTCAGAAGAAAACAAGGAGATAATTTTTTTAACAATGTTGATTAGCAGGATTTCAGTCACAGGGAAACCAACTCCCCCAATATTTTTTTTTCATTAATAGGGCTTAGAAGAAGGACAGTTTTATGTTTTTCTATAACCAGAATAAATTACTTGTTTCAAGTGTCCTTTTTATTAATTACTGGTTATTTACTTTGTCAGGGATTTCCACTGCATGTTGTCTCCTTTGAAATAATACAAAATAATTACCTCTTTAAGGTTGTTTTGAGAAACATGACGGAAGCCTCCCATAGTCTGTTTTCTTACTGGAATTTTTATCCTTCTTGATTATCGGCTGTGTTCCCATGACAATTCCTGTACTCACACATCCCAGAATTAGCTCTTAACACGTTCCAGCCTGATGGTACATCAAGCCCACTCAGTGCTTTGGAAACTACATGTACTCGATAGGCTCTGAATGTGTGGGGAAAGGAAGGTCTCTAAATTGTGTATTAAGGCTATATGATTGAAAGACTGGAGAATGGGGATGGACAGGAGGGAGTGGAAGAAGTAGAAGAGGCTTAGGTGTATTCCTCTTTTTTTTTTTTTTTCAATTGAAATGCCTCACATCTGTAGGATAATGTCTATATAATTAGTATACACTTCAGGTGAAAAGGAACACTTGCTTGAAAGGGACTTATCAATTTATCTTCAGAGTCAGCTGTTAAGGCAAGCAGTTCTATATTTTTGAGTTAACTTTCCTGCAGCTTTCCTTCATTGCACCCTCAGTTTGCCTGGAAGCTCACACATGAAGTGCCTAGGTGTCATTTCCACTTCAAATGCTGCTGCATAGCTAGGTGCATTCCAGAGGCAGAACTACATACGTTTCTCAAGACTGTAACAGTCATCTTAGCCAAAACCTCAGCAAATCTGAGTAGAGATCTACTCAGAAGTCCCTGTGCTCAGTCCCAGCTGAGCCAGACCTGATGGTATACATCCAGCAGGGCCACTAGCTAATAAGGGAGCATCTGGATACTCCACTACTTCAAGCTAAGTCAAGGTCTGATGACAAAAAAGCTCCCAGAGGGTGCTCGTTTGGCTCCAAAAGCCACTAGTGGTTTGCTGGGAAGATCACCATCGTGTTCTCATGTCTAAAGGCCAGCACCGATGTTTCTCAGCCAAAGCATGACTAATTCCAGACAGGACTCCTGATAGATCTCTGTGGACAGCCAACGCTGCTAGCAGAATGTGTTCAACTCTAATACAGCTGCCTGGAGAGCTGCTAGCAAACTTTTTTCTGCCAATAGATGAAGTTCACAGATTAAAGCTGTTGTGGGGCTTTCTGAACTTTTTTGGCCCCAGCCTATTCTTGAGAAGCTGTCCAGACTGGAGAAGTATAACTCTTCAGCATGTCTCCATCTGAGAACAGCCTATCTCACCATCTGTCACAGAAGCATTTTCTAAGACTTCTCCCTCTTGGTGCTTCTTGTGCCTCTTCAAAGTTTGTCCTCTGGCATTCTCCAAATGGTACAGCAGTGTTAAGCAGTGACAAAGATGCCTTGGGACACGTGCATTTATGGAAGATCAAAAACATCTCCTTCCTCCCAGGTAACGGCCTTTTCTCACTCAGTATGACAGTATCACGAGAGTTAGAAAACCAAGCTTATTATAATGCAAGCCTGGTTACCAAGATAGCAGGTACAGGAGAAAATGTAATTGAGATAGTGGTTTGCTTTACAGGTTGAATGATGCTCTGAGCTTTTGGCTACCTTTACCTTTTATAAGATATACTCTCCAAAGTAAGATATTTAAAGATGCATAGAGATTTTAAGATACTTAGTTTGCATTGATCACAGCTTTAGCACTATTAATGGCTTGATTTCAGAAAAGGTATTGCAAAGTTCTATTTTTGCTATGCAATTTGTGCAGACCTTCAATGATCTGAAACTAAACTTGAAGTAATGATAATACATTCAAATACATTGAAATACGTTCATAATACCTTCAAAGGCAGGAGTGTCTTTCTGAGGGGTCACCTGTAAAAGTAATATCGACGTCTCATCCTCACAGAATCTCTGCAAGAATCCTTCCAAGAGAAACATTTCTGCCTAGTGTGACAGTTGCCATTTCAACAGGACCCTTTTTGTTCCTCAATGGCAAACCTCTTGATGGCACCTGTCTCCCACCTGAGGGAAGCCAGCTGTGTTGCACAAGGAGGTTATCATTTTTTTTCTGTGCCTCTCTCACCAATTCCCCAATAGCCCTTCCACCAATTCAAAACCACACAGGAACTCTCCAAGTCCATTTGCTAGTGTTGGTCACGGGGCTGAGCCCTGAGCTCAGCCCAGGAGACCATAGGAGGGGAATTCCAGGAGTGAGGGAAAAAAATGGAATTAGTGTTGCTATGGAGATGAAATTAGCACAACAACGATTATGTTCTGTTTCAAAGCCTTCCAGTATCCTTCTTCCCTCACTCTACTCTGCTTCATTTCCATCCCAGCAACATCCCAGCACACCGAACAGATTTCCAGGTCAGGAACTGGAAAGGGAATGGCAGAACATGTCTCTGGAAGTCTGGTCAGGGAACAGTAAAGGGGAAGAAAAAAGTGAGGGAAAGTCTTGGTAAACAGGAGAGGATTTAAAAAAAAAAAAAAAAAAAAAGAAAAGAAAAGAAAAAAGAGGATTATAATAGGCAGGAACATGGAAAGATGGAAAATATAATGGTACCATATGGTTAGCCTCTACCCTTCCTAATGAAGCTCTGCCCCTCATGGCTGCACACCACTTGGCAGTGAATACTGAGACCATCATCTTCTCTCTATGCAACAGCTTCTCCGTTTTTCAGCACTGAGAGGAAAAACAAAGCTTCTAGGAAGCAAATAAAACATCACACTTTCTTCTGAGAGGACAAAACCTGGAATTAATTAAATAATTTTAAACGCAGTTTTCCACATCCATATCATTACTTTCAATGAGATGATTGTGCCATCTTATGGGGTTTGTGTTTCAGTGCCCTAAAACTTGCACTGTTAATGTACGAGTTGTTGTTGACACGAGTTCAATACCTTCCCTTAAAATCACCAACACTGTAAACAGAACTCCCTGCTCTTCTGCAGAAACACTGAAAAAGCATTAAAAACAGGTAATAAAGATGCAGTTGAGCTTGCAGATGAAAATTAGAAGGGTAAGGCATTTCTGATCCACCAGGCTTCACAATTAACCGCAAGTGCTAGAGGTAGCATCACTGGCTGTGGAAAGTGCCTCTGAAAATATCTTTCATCTGCCAATAATTTTTTGTCTTGCTGTCACAGCCTTTGTTCAAAACCCAGCAAATGAGTCCTGCTCCACTACCTCTAGCCCTGCAGCTAGGACCACTTTGTTCTTTCAGTCTTCAAAAGCATATTCCTCTACAGCCAAAAGTACAGCTTTGAGGTGTGGGGGGGCAAAAAGGCAAATTGCCTCAAGCCCCATGATGGAAGACAGCACCATGAGACCAACCTTTGGTGTGGTGCTGTGGTGTCAAAGACACACTGCTGCACATATTTAGAAGGGTAGAGAGAAATGACCAATTTTCGCTATTAGTTGCTGTGCAAAAATTTTCAAATAAAACCACAGTTTCTCAACCTGCCCTTGTAGACAAGCCTTCAAAAGCAGGGAAATGAATGTGTGCCCTTCAAGAGTTTAAACAGGAGGTACAGTCTTCACTCATTTATTGATCTGTAAAGCATATTTCTTGGGAGCTCCCAGAAGTCCAAAAGCAGAATAAGGTTCAATGGGGCTCTCAAGTCCAACTATAATTCCACCCTCACCATCTCATTTCCACCCAGCTTCTCTCATCCAGCCTTGTAAGAGAAAATACCTTCAGACTAGAAGTCCTGTATCTGCTACTTCTTAAGATTCATTCCATTGTCATTCTGGTGAAGATCACTTTCTTTTTTTTTTTTTTCTTTTACAACATAGGTAAGGAAACACCTCTCTGAGAAAACTTAAAAACAGATGTGAAATCAGAAAATACATTGTTCTTTTGAGCTCAGAGAGTTAAGGAAAAAGGTCATTCCAAATCAACTCTTTGATTTAATATTTCATCAGTCAACAAAGCACCTGACTATCTTCTTAAAAGCTTGTTATTAAAGAATTATCTTAGTAGCAAATAACCAATTTAAACTTGAAACTCAGATGCACTATAGAATGGTTACATTCTGAAATATGGTAATCTGGATGAGTATGCTACTAATTAGCCCATTCCCTTAAAATCTTGTTTATGTTTATGAAATGTAATAAATTACATTCTTAAAAATAGTTATGATCTTCTAATTGATAAGTGATCAGTAATGGGAGAAGCAGCAGGGTGTGGGTTTTCCTCACATGCCAAAAGCACGGTATGTGAAAAAGTAATTGTGAAGTTCCAAAGTCACAGTCAAGAGACTCAGTCAGCAGCTGCCTAGCTGGGAAAGAGAATTATCTGCTTAATCCTCTAGTGGTGCAGAAACTTTACGTGCAATTTGAAATAGTTTGTGTTTCTACTGCATTTCCCTGTTATGTTTTTGAAAGAACGGCAGATGAAATCCTTTATTTTGTGAAACTTCAAGAAAGACAAGAGATTACCAAGAGATCTTTTTTAACTATTGTGCCCTAACCTTTCTGGATTTCTGAGCAGTTTTCTTTTTAGGGTTATTTACTTATCTTTATGCCTGGATTTTTATGTACCAAAAATAGAATACAGGTTTTTTTAATAACACAGTACATAGTCATATTGAGTGGTCACTTCATAGATAACACACTTTGATGAATGCCTAAATTATTTCATTTATCAGTCACTCTGAAAGTCAATACAACTCAAATACCCAAACTACAAAGATGATTTTGGAAAATGCTTTGTTAGGCTGAGGTCCTTCTGTTTTAATCTAGATATCTGCATCCAGATTATGTCACTGAGAGATGTTTAGTTTTGCAAAGATGATTAATTTCATTTTCCCTCTATGATCATGAATGGTACTAATCACTCAATCTTATTTTGTTCAGTGATGGTATTAGTTAGTTTCATGGCATAAATAAATTTAGCTCAAGGTCACAAAAACATGGGCATTATCCATATTAAGAAAGCCTTATGACACAGGATCTCTTTTATGCCCTTTTTAAGCCTGAACACAATATGATCAGTATCAAGGTGTGGGGAAATTTTGTGTCTTTAGTGGGGGCCACTGTGGACTAGTCATTGTGTCATAAAATAGCTCAAATTGATCAAAGTGATGATCTGTTCCATGCAAAGCCATGTCTGGGTCTTTGACTCAGAATAATACCTCAAAGACAAGCAGTAGACAAACAGTAGAAAAAGAAGCTTCTCAGGGTACTTCATCCCACCTCCACAAACTTTATCCTATAGGAAAGATTCTACTTCCTTGGCCTCTCATATGAATGCCACCTGATGGCTAGTGAAATGTCTAAATGTAAAAAATAGAAGTCAAGGCTGGGAGATAGTAGTTTAAATCTGGAACAGGCAGATTCATGCCACACCATCCACTAGAGAGCTGCTAGATGGTGACAACTGCTTTCTCTCGTCCAAGGAGCAGAGTGCACTTAGCAAAAGGAGTTAAGCCTTTTGTACATAATCCCATGTAGGGTATAAAGTATTGCTGGAGTCCCTTCACTGTCATGTAAAAATCACAAATGTTACAGCAAGTGGTGTGCTTTGATTGCAGCGTATTTCAAGCCCATTTTCACTTTCCCTTGTGCTTGCCTTTTAAGCTTTGATCACAATGCTGTACAGCTAAAGGCACCTGAGAAACAGATTGCTAGGCAACAGATGCTGCAAAGGACAGCTTCCCCACCCCTAGCATGAGATGGCAAGAGTCCTTACAGTGCACAAAGTTGCCTGTTACAAAATATTCAAGGCAAAACCAGCTTAGTGTTCTGAAGGCAGTCAGGTGAAGCAAGAAATTACTTTTAAAGTAGGAGTTAAAAACAAACTGCAATAGGAAAAAGAGGCAATTCAAGAAAATAAAAGAGAAATATGATGAGAGGCAACAAAAGGCAACATTAAATAAAGAGTGTGGGAGCAGGTAGAGAATATGAGAAAATAAATTAGTAAAACACAGTTACAAGGCCAATTTAAAAACTTGTGCTATAACATAAATATATATGTGAGCTTAATTTACTGTCATTCTTACAGAAGTTTATTTATTGTTAAAATTCTGTTTAGTGTTCATTTTACACCACTGTATCAAAACTTATGTTTACCACGAGGAAACCAATATAGCTGTTGTCTTTTTCTTCTGAATTACCAAAGAGAGTACTTTACATCATACCTACTCAGTCCATAAATGTCACCCATGGAGTACATAGAAAAGTTTCATTTGATCATCATTTAGGAGAGAATGCAGAAGCTACTTAAAGCTACATAAATCTTTATAGAACAGAAATTGATATTTCACCCGGAATGTAGCTTGAAAGCCAATATATAAATGCAAAATGGTACATACTAAGCAATGCTAAGTAACCAAAGGGAAGGTTGCATCTCTCTAATTAGCATCTTCTTTAGTATAACAAAAACAAGCTGCTAAAGTAACCTGACCTGGAAGTTCTGAAGCATAGTGCAGGAGTGCATTTAGGAAATGGATTTTCCCTGTTTAAATCCTCAATTGCTATTTAAGTGTGTAAATAGGTCTGCCCAGCAGGATGAACAGCAGCAAAAAACAGGTGCTGTGTATGCAGAACCAACAAGAAAGTACTGAGCAGCAAAGCAAGCTGGGTGTTAGAGAGGAAGAAATGGCAACATGCAGTGAAAATTGGACTTTGCAAAGGATGTTAAAACAAATTGGGGTTGGGGGGGGGGGGGCTGGGGGGAATGGAGTTGCTATGCAGGAAGAATGGAACAGAAATTAAAAATAATCCAGGTACAGCCCAAAAACTAAGTAAATACTCTGCCTTATTTCAATCAGAGATGATATTCAGCATGAAACAAAATGCTAAATGGCCAAAAGGAGTCAGGATAGGGAAATTCCTAAGGAGATAATTTGGTCTTTTGAGAAACACAGCAGAATTCTGAAAGAACAGAATACAAAATAGCAGGTAGAGAAATTAATATTTTCAATAATTCTGCCAGGTCAATCAATTCTTAAATGACTATACAATTACAAAGAAGTTGCTCAAAGACTGTTTGAGCTTGCCAAAATAACAGTCAAGATAAGGATAGGGATTCTGTCTGCAAACATGTCACTGAAGTAAAAATCAGAAAGGGAAAATAATATTTTAGCTAAAGGGTAGTATTGACATAAGAATAAACACAAGAAGGTAGAAAAACTTTTCTAACCTTCAATGCAATGAAGTTTGAGAACAATCTTCCAAGGAGAGTAACTAGTTAGAAATGGAGATTGATCAGTTTATAAAGCAAATTTAATTATAAATTCGCCTGAGGCAGATAGAAGAGAGACCATTCCTAGTTCTTTTTTCTGTAAGTTTCTTTGTAATCAAGTCTCTGTGATTACTCCATGGTTTCCTAAACTTCTGACTAGGTAATATTCCAGCACCCAGTAATAATCCTTTGCCTTGTTACTACTTGTGGTCAGCTTAACTATCCTCCATCTTGCCTACCTCTCACTCCAGCAACAAACAGGGTACATGTATTCCCTCACAAGGCAAAGTTTTCTGCTGGGCATCCTGACATGGCACAGACCTATCTAGTTCTGCCAGTTGTTCCTTGAGCTGAGGGAGGAAATGGAAAAGTCAAACTCGGCCTGCTGTAACGGGTTGGAGTCCCTAGATGGCTCAGCCACCACTCACATAATCAACTGCACCCATGCTGCCCAGATGAGAGACACATTTAAGGAAAGGCAGTGCAGTATCTCCCCTCAGTCCATTACTTTGAAACTTTCACAAACTTTATGCAAAGTTTTTCAAACCTAAAACAAATTATTGACAGTGTTGAAATATTAGAATAGAAAAGAAGGCACAAGTCTTTTCAGATCATTACCTTTGTACTTTTTAAGTTTGGAGTACACTGGATATTCCCTCCACAAAACTAAGTACATGTTTTGTTTGTGGACTCTTCCATCAGCTTTTTACCACTGACAAATCACCTTGGTAAATCTCCTTTTACATTTGCTTCAACATACCCATTTAAAATATCTGTCCTCCTTCACAAATATACTCTTATTAAAAGCCTTGCGAGAGTCCAAGAGAAAAAGGGTTCTGCAAATAAAGAATAACTTAACTATTCTATTTTTGGGAAACAGGAGTGCTGTGCCAATTAGCCTGCAGCAGTCTGAAGGTGAAATTCCCCATCCCCTGTCAGACAAGGTCACTGGAGTTGTGTGTGCATGTTGACACAACCTTTTAATGCATATACCCATGTAAAATAATTATTTTGCATGCCAAGCCATATCTTCCTCTTCTAAGTTCATTTCCACCATGTAATGGATGACTTGAAATCCAATTTAATTCCTTTTTTCTTTTGATGCAATTTTCTTCCATGTCTGCTCTTTTCAGTGCATATTACATCTTCACTACTTCTGAATGTATCTTATTAAGTAGCAATTGCAAATACATATATCATAAATTTCAATTCCATAATTTCTCCTTTTTAGTCAATTCTAGCTTCCATCATTCCTGAAAACACTCAAAAAATCTGTACAGCTAATATGCATTTCAGTTGTACTCCATATCCCAGTCACTGAGCAGAGAGATTTCATAGATAACCTATATTTATTTATTCCTAAATAAAATTCCTTTTTCTGTTGAATCTTCTTAATGTATTTTGGCTTTATAACAGTTTATATATAGCTAAGCAATTCAATTTGATGACAGGCTTTTTTTAAATCTGGAAATGAGATTTGCCAGCATCTATTTTCTCATCCTCAAAATATCAGTTTGGGTTATTTGGGGTAAACACTTCTACGAACCAGAGTCACGGAGAGAAACAAGAGAAATGGGATTGTGTGAAGTCCTGGAGAATCCACTCCCCTTTTTCATCAGCTGAAGCATGGAAGGGTCTGGAGAGATGCCAGAACCTTGTTACCCTTAGATCCCAGACGGGGGAGGGTTTGGGGACTGTGTTTTGGGCAAGTGTTTTTGTTTGGTTTTGCCACCTCCACGTGACATTCTTCCTGCTTATGCAAGACCAGTTTTTTTGTTGTTTTGTTGGGTTTTTGTTTGTTTGTTTTTGTTGTTTGTTTTTTCAAAACAAAAGAGATTCAACTTTAAGAAGAAAAGTCTTATATTTCCTGACTTTAAAACAAAACAAAAGTCTATCTTAGATGTGGCTACAACACAGACACTAAGCGTCTCAGATACTTCTATTAAAGCTATTTTTTCTGCACTTCTGTTTCACAGAAGGGACAGACTATTTATCAACTGGGATTTTATGTTGCCTTTAAAGGGGTTCTGGACCCAGGTATCCTATTCTAAACTGATTAACTTGATCACAATGAAATCTTCAGGAGAGGGGGGTAGTGCTCTCTAATTCCATAGAAATTAT
Source organism: Apus apus (assembly GCF_020740795.1). Taxonomy (NCBI): domain Eukaryota; kingdom Metazoa; phylum Chordata; class Aves; order Apodiformes; family Apodidae; genus Apus; species Apus apus. The sequence continues at coordinate 82,002,857 of NC_067282.1, read as the reverse complement.
ATCTCTGCCTGCAAAGTGGCCATAAAAGATTCGGGCAGGAACTTTACGAGTTCTTGTCTGTCGGTTATTTCCATGTAAAGTATAAAGTATTTGCAAGTTAAATTTGTTTTGTTTTCTTCAATCTGCCAGTTCTACGCACTCAAGCTGACAATCAAGCAAAGTTCTTCTCAAGCATAATTACTTTTAATGAATAATCCTCTGGCCAGAATTATTCACTGACATGTGAGCATTTTGTTTCCTGTCAGCATTTTTTGCATAGTCCGTGCAGAACAGAGGTGAACACACAATGCCAATATACAAGAATATGTTGAACCTGGTTTGCTGTCAGTATATCTCCTCTGCTGGGCTTGGGCACCAAAGAAAATAGTTAAAACATCAGCTTTAAATGTGAGCTACCAGCTATGACTTTGAATACACATAAATAACATAATGAGTAGGCGGTAATTTTACATCAGAGTGGGAGATGTTAGAAAAAGTTTCTTCTCAGTGCAGCTTTTGACATACCTGGGACTGACTGCTGCTGTCTTTCAGATTTATTTCACTCTGCCCCTTTCTGTACACTTGTAGCACCTTCACTTTACCCAATTCCATGAAAAAAAATTCCAGGACAAGTACGTTTTTAGGGCTTGGGAAGAGATAATTAGACAATTAGTGCAGACAGGAATGTCAGGAGACCAGCACGGATGAACAGGGAGCTCCTGGACACTCTGAGATGTAAAAAGAGTGTCTTCAGAAGGTGGAAGCAAGGACAGTTAGTGTGGGAGGAGTATAAAGACATTGTCCGAGTAGCCAGGGATCAAGTTCGGAAAGCTGAAGCCCAGACAGAATTGAATCTGGTCAGGGACATCAAGGGTAACAAGAACATTTTCTACAGGTACATTGCTGACAAAAAGATTAGGGAAAATGTGGGCACTCTCCAGAAGGACACAGGAGACCTGGTCATTCAGGACATGGAGAAGGCTGAGGTATTCAATGACTTTTTTGCCTCAGTTTTCACCAGCAAGGTCTCTGGAGGAAGATTCACCCACTGTAGGAGAAGAGCAGGTTCAAGACCATCTAAAGAACCTGAAAGTGCACAAGTCCATGGGACCTGAAGAGATCCATCCACAGCTCCTGAATGGACTGGTGGATGAAGCTGCAAAGCTGTTTTCCATCATATTTAAAAAGTCGTGTCAGTCTGGTGATGTTCCCACTGACTGGAAAAGGGGAAACATAACCCCCCCTTTCAAAAAGAGAAAAAAGGAAGAGCTGGGGAACTACAGACCAGTCAGTCTCACCTCTGTGCCCTGCAAGATGATGCAGCAGATCCTCCTGAAGGCTCTGCTGAGGCACACAGAAATTGTGGAGGTGGTTGGTGGCAACCAACATGGCTTCACCAAGGGCAAATCATGCCTGGCAAATCTGGTGAACTTTTATGATGGGGTCACAGCATCAGAGCAACTGACATCATCTACCTGGACTTGTGCAAAGTGTTTGACACTGTCCCTCCCACATTATATCCTGGTTTCTAAATTGGGGTTGTTCAGCCCGGCGAAACCTTACAGGGGACTTCCAGTACCCAAATGTGGCCTACAGGAAAGCTGGGAGGGACTTTGTACAAGGGCACATAGCAAGAGGACAATGAGCAATGGTTTTAAACTGGAAGAGGGTAGATTTAGGGTAGACATTAGGAAGAAGTTCTTGAGTGTGAGAGTGGAAAGACACTTGAACAGATTGCTCAGAGAAGTTGTGGAAGCCCCATCCCTGGCAGTGTTCAAGGCCAGGCTGGAGAGAACTTTGAGCAACCTGATCTAGTGGGAGTTGTCCCTCCCCATGGAGGAGGTTTGGAACTAGAAGATCTTTAAGGTTCCTTCCAACCCAAACCATTCTATGATTCTATGAATTAGTTTCAATTTTTTTTTCTTTAAGAAATTGTGCATATTTCAGTGCCCAAATGTCCCAATTTTGCTTTAATCTTTTCTATGGCTTTTTGGCCCTAGAAAGCTGGAAAGTTTTAGATGCATTGTGCACAGGTAATAGCATGGCCTGGACACAGGGGGTTCTCTCTCTCATACAATAAGCAGTTATTTTAAATGGAAAGCAACAAGCTGGTAACTGCTTCTTAAAGAGTGAAAAATGTGTTTTATAAAACACACTTTACTGTATGATATTTGCCATATGGGGCAATCAAAAGTTGATTTTCATTTGGAACACAGGTAGGAAATCTCATGTCAGTATTCACCTCATTAACAGGAGTGAACTGATCTTCCCCCTTTTCTTTGTTTGTACAGGAATACATACACTGGTATCTGCTACCAATATTTACTTTTCTTGTACTGCTATTTGCTTTTCATAATTAATGGAATCCTATTACCCACCACTGGTCTAGTAGCGGGGAGACACCCATAAACTCTGCTTTGATGAACGACCACTATGCAACATGTAATGTCTGTGAGACATCTACCGTTATACCCACTCACAACCAGAAGTCAGTCAATCTTTTATGCCTAAGTGATTACTTTCAGTGGCAGATGAAAGTAATCACTTCTCCAGATGCATGAATTTTTCTGCTTATTGCCTTTTTGCAGAAAAGGGCATCAAAGTAAAGATGGTGATAAATATCTCTAACTCGATCCATATAAACATCTTCAGACAAGGAGACAAACAGCCTTAAATATGATAGCACAAAGATTCCCAGCATTACCCCAATCTGCAAGAGATGATATATGCACTAGTGTCAACACTGAAGAACTTTATAAATATACTCACAAATGAAATTGACAGTTAATAGCAAATAATCCTAACATTTGCTAGCATAGCCAACAGAGGACTGTTTAAAACAGACAGATTGTTATTTACAGCTGTGCCAGATGGGAGAGTTTGAAAACTGCTCTTTAGTTAACATTTAAAATATATTCCTCAGCATCCTTGAATACTTTGAATTACAGAGATTTTTAATTGTTTTGAGTAAAATTTATCTGCAAATATTTTTACGCTTCTGCTGTCAAATAAAATTATACGTGCCTGTAAATAAATGACAAATTGCCTACAGAAACCTCTTTCTGGAGCTCACACAGAAAAACATTAAATATTAATAAATGAATACATCAATTTTGATACAAAGTGACTGAACATCCTGGGAAACTTGTGTGTAGTTTATTGTAATACATTATTTGAGAATGACATTTATGCTACACTATAGACTGGGGGGAATCAGTGCTATCTGTGTGTCTAGCTCTCAGATAAATGGTCAATAACACAGTCTTTAAGGAAGGGGCATTGAGGTGGTGGTGTTTTGATACAGTGTTATCTTCATTTATTCAGACTGCTCTTTTCCTCCATCCTTTTGCAAGATCCTCTAAGAAATTTAAAATAATGTTAACAACAGTTTTTAGCAGAATGGCTGAACTGATGGGACAGAAACACCATGGCATGCAGAGCTGGACACAGCGTTATGGCTTAAAACTAAAGGAAGCATTACTTTTTTCTAGAAAGACAGAAGCAATCAGTAAAATATTAATGCAATATCCTCATCAGACCTTCAGCAAACCACGAGATAACTAGTTCATACTTAAGCAGCAAGCTATAGCATTTTACCAGCCTTTAGTGTTTTACAAGCCTTTAACATTTTACAAGCCTTTAACAGTTTTCTTAAAGAGTGTGTGTACAGGTCATGTACCTGGTAAATAACCATGGGAATACATGGATATATATATTTATTTTTTTAATTTTTTTTTTTTTTTTTTTCCTAGAACAGGTAACTATGTAATTATCTTCCATTGCCTCTTGGATATGATTCAGCTCAGATCTCCAATGAAATCTCTGGGAATGTTCAGACTCCAGTCTTTGGGTTATCTGCTAAGACTTAGAATCATAGAATCATTAAGGTTGGAAGGGACCTTAAGGATCATCAAGTTCCAACCCCCCTGCCATGAGCAGGGAACCCTACCATTAGACCAGATTGCACAAAACCTCATCCAGCCTGGCCTTAAAAACCTCCAGGGATGGGGCATCAACAACCTCCCTGGGCAACCTATTTCAGTGCTTCCACACCCTTATAGTGAAGAATTTCTTCTTAATATCTAACCTAAATCTCCCCTCTCTCAGTTTAAAACCGTTACCCCTTGTCCTGTCACTATCTTCTCTGATGAAAAGCCCCTCCCCAGCTTTCCTAGCACTTCTAGCAGTGCTGTCAATTATTTTAAGATACAGCCCCAGATCCATAGAAATATGGGGAAAAATAACTTTACAAACACTGAAACGGCCATTGTTATCCTGGCCTGGATTAAAAGCAGCAGTGTAAAGTAAAAACTTTAGTCCACTGATTCCCATTTCCCTACAGCCTAGAGAAAAGAAGAAAAAAATAAATTGTGAGAAAGAAGAAACAAGAATTAGCTTGTGTTCTTCTGCCAAGCAGTAAAAAGAGGAGGTACTACAGAGGATGAATACCCTTCTTTACCCCATCACCCCTTGCACACTTAGACACATAGAGGAAGACAACAACAAAGACAGCACCTCTTTTATTTGGGGAAGAAGAGAGAGACTGCCTATAGCACCAGCAGGACACAAACCAACGTGGCCGTGTGTGAACCATGCAAGCCAATGGGTGCAAGCTGACTCATGTTCAAACTCCTCAGGGACTAACCCTCCAGAGCAGGCTTAGCCAAGGTTGCTTCTGCTGTATGACAAAATATAATGAGGGTCAGAGAACATTTTGGCCCTGAGGCCACAAGGCACAGGGCTTCATGATGACTCCATTCCCTGTGGCACACTGGGATGAGTTTTTTTCTGCGTGATCCTGCAGTTCAGAATGCCAAAATCACACCACTGTGGGGTTCAGGATGCCATGCTGAGTAGTAACACAAGGACACATGGGTTGCTGGGGGTGGGTCTAGGACTGCCCCAAGTACAGGAGCCATACCCAGAGAAAGCCCCATCCTTTATGTCTAAACCCACAAAACAATGAGGGAAGGCCCCTGTGGCCAGGCTTTTTCTGCGCTGCTTGGCCTCACGTATTCAAAGGAAGATAAAGCATTTTTTGGTTTTTAGATGGAGATAACACATTAATACGGTGCACCAACATGCATATATGAAAGTTCTAAAGTGTTTTTTTTTTATGCACACAAGTACCTTATGTTTCTCTCATGGCTCTGTCTAAAGCATGAATTTTAGCAGAGTTGCATAATCTTTGGATTTCCATCAGTATTTTAAATACTATGACTTCCCTATACAAATTCTTATTGCAAGTGTAGGCATTTTGATTGTAATGCAGCCAACAGGGAACTTGAGCTGTCTTCTTCTATCTATCTTCCAGAGGCCGGAAAGCTGAGTTAGTTCTCTTGCTTTCATTTAAAAATGAAATTTGCAAGATGATAAACTCATAGTTGTTAACTCATGGTATTTTCAGATTTGGCAAAGTCTTTGAATACTGTGCACAGCTCAGGAAAGTTTTACATCGTCTTTTTGAAGTGCTTGGTTGGGACATAGAGTAAATAAAAAATATATATTCTGTATTCTAGTTTAACACACACCTTCAAGAAATATGTTATTAGGGAACACAAGTTTTCCAGGACTGTGGAAACTACAGCAAGTTACAGCACCTAAAGATTTCTGGAACAGATAAAGGCCCCCCACCCTCCCCCCCTGAATATTTTATTTTTAGTGACTCTTGATTATTGTGGAGAACTGCTGCTGAGCACAGGTCAGTACTCTCTGATCTGACTGACCCCAAGGTCAGTTGATATTGACAGCTATATCTCCTGCAGGACATTAGGCTAAGGACATGTAAATCATATGAGCTACCTAGCACCTCCACTGCCAGGTGGGTTAAGGACTATATGCTTAAGTGCACTATAAAGGAATTGCCCTATCCCCACATTCTCATTAGAAAAAATACAAACAACTCTGGCTTAGTAGTTGAGATTTGCCAAGTGGCATTTCTTCAAAGTACACTGGATTTATCATTGCCTGTTTTCAGCCCAGCCAGATATTAATGGTTGTTAAAATAATATCTTTTGCATATCGTTCTATAAATCTATTTATTATGAAGTTAAAACAACTGGTGCTTTGCTTGAGACAAGATTGTATTTTCTTACATAACTTAGAAACCTGTCTGAGCAGGTGATCCTATACTCTATTGTCAATAAAGAGAAAAAAACAGAATGCAAGTCCTCTCATCTGTTTTAGACATTTTATTTTCAGATGTAAATTGCTGCACCTAAGTCTACTGAATATAAATGGAAGCGAAAAACCCCATAGTTTAGATGTTTGCATTGCATGCATCCAAAGAAGGGCAATGAAACTGGTGAAGGGTCTAGAGCATATGAAGGAAATGGAAGTGTTCAATGTGGAGAAAAGGAGGCTGAGGGGAGACCTTGCTCTCTACAGCTACCTAAGAGGAGGTTGTAGCGAGGTGGGGGCTGGTCTCTGCTCCCAAGTAACATGCAATAGAATAAGAGGAAATGGCTTCAAGATGTGCCAGGGGAGGTTTAGATTGGTTATTTGGAAAACTTTCTTCATCAAACGGGTTGTCAGGTACTGGAATAGGCTGTCCAGGGAAGTGGTTGGGTCACCATCTCTGGAGGCATTTAAGAGATGTGTAGCTGTGGTGCTTAGGGACATGGTTTAGTGATGGACTTCACAGTGCTAGGTTTATACATCAACTCAATGATCTTAAGCATTTTCTCCAACTTAAATGGTTCTGTGTGTCTACATTTATACAAATTACTCTCTTCCCTGGGTTTTTCAGACCACACTGCTGAACTTAATATCATTAGAGGTAGACACTCCATCTCTTTTTTTAAATGGATGGATTAAAATTGTTTAAAAATCATGCTGCTCTCAGTATTGTGTCACTTGAAATGCTGTGTTAAGTTCCTCAAGTAAAGAAACTCTTACAGTAAAATACCCTCAGTCACAGATTGAGCTGGCCCAAAACACTGAAAGGAGGATAGAGATCTTTATAGCTGATTCACAGAAGATTCATTCATCCTAAACACTTAAAAAAAAATTAAAAACAGAAAGCTCATTTCAGGGAAGCATAATATGAGAGATTGAACATAAAAGTTGTCCGGCTGTCTGTGGATCTGAAAAACTTTTACTTTTGCCATAGATTCTCTTTCAGATTAAAAGATTCCTCACCCATGCTGCTGTCCATGATTTTTTTCTAGCTTCTAGCCTTACAAGATTAATTAGCTGTTCATCAACTAAGATGCACATATGACATACTGCAAGAAAGATGAAATTACTGCTATGATGGCTTTTAAATAAGAGGTTTCTGACATTTGATATCTGTTGGATCCCATCTCTTGATTGTTCAGCTTCCTTGTTATTGAGCAAATAGTCAATTACTTGCAACAATTCTTGCACAGCATTTCTTTTCAGCATAAGCATTTCTTTTCAGCACTTCAGATATGAACTATATATGCAGCAATTTATTCTCCAGCTTTCTGTGAATTTGAATTTGTAATGCTTTGGTAAAATTCTCTTCTTGACAGGGCTCTGTTTCCCAGGCACACTTAGCTGCCTATCTCCCCCTATTGTCAACAAATCTACACGTGTTCCAGTAGCAGCAATGTATTTTTTTAGTTGGTGTAATTTTTAATCATCAAAACACTTTGCAAACATTGTCTTTAGACACTGCATGGATAAGATTTTGGAGTATCATTAGTGCCTTTCACTACAGAAATACTGAGGAAAGTAGACAGCATAAAGATTCTAAAGTAGCAAAATGCTATCATTAGAACTTGGATCTGTCTATATTCAGACTCTGTTTGAACCTCTCCTTTCCAAGCTCTGCTTTGGGGATGGAAGTCAGATGTAATAATATTTTTTCTAAAGTTTTTTTAAATTAACATAGCCCTAGGTATAGAATTGGGCTGCTTCACTTTTGTGCATCTCATCAAGAAGAGAACATCATCTACTCTTCCCTCCATCCTCCCCTGCCTCCTCCATCCCACAACCTCTTCTGCACCCGACACAGTTTGATTTTCCTTGAGAAAACAGATTTTTGCTTGGTCTCTGCAAGCTTCTCAGATGTAGACTTGTGGGAGTTGCAGATTGTAATTTTTTATAATTTGTCACTATTGGAGAATAGAGTAGTGACTTTTGTTTGGTTAGAAATAGTCTGCTTTAAACACTGTAAATAATCTCAAATTTTTGCAATTAAATGCATTTTGTTTGATAGCGTCATTTGTTCATTTAGCTCCTCATAAATAAAAGATTACCTGATAAATATTCTAGTTATAGACAGGATATCAGAGTAAAGCCTAGAATATTTTAATACAAAACTACATTAAAACTTCAAGATAATCCACTAGTATTGCAACTGGGAGTGGCTCTTTTAACAGATGTCTTATTTTAGAATGTATACACTTAAACATAGTGATCAAAGTATTACTTTACAATAAGAACTCAGTTATTTTATTTTACAGTATTTCTACTATATTCAAAATTGTATTTGTTTTGGCTTTTACACATTTTAAATACATAAAGTTTGTAGGTCTGAGTACTTACAAAACCAATTATCTTGGTTCTGCCTATTTTGTTTTATTTACAATTTTAATCCAAAATAGTGGATATGGCAACTGAAACCTTGTCAGGACTTGCCAGGCTGTTGTAACGAAGACCACCAGCCTCCATGACTCACATTCTTAGCATTTCATATTCTGGATCACATTTTAGGCTTCATAAGTGGCCCAGGAAAGTATGGAGGTTTTACTTGATTAGTGAAAGAGATTTTTTTTCCTCAGATATGACCTTGCAGAATGCTGCCCAATATGACTGGAGCTCTTGCATATCTATGCCAATAGGCAATAACATGTTCTCATGATAAAAATGAGAAGGCATTTTACAGATTGGGAGATGGAGCTGTAGGATTAGAGATCAGTAACAATAAATTCTTAGCATTTCCATGGATGTTATGTACTGAAGATGGCTAAAAGGACAAAAATCAAGATGCACTGGTCAATCAGTATATGGCTGTGAGCTGTTAGTGGAATGCAGATATGGAAAAAGTTAATGACATCTTGAGATGCTTTAGGCAAGACAGTTTTGGAAGAGAGAGAAGACTGTCCTTTTAAAAGGCTTCACTGACACACTCTTTGGACTACTTCTCTGGTCATTTACATTCTGAAAAATTAATGTAAGCTGAAAAGGGTACAAAGAAGGAGAATAGAAAGATGAGTAAAATGGATTATTCAGCAGAGAATTTACAAGGAATTGGACAGTTTTGTCTTACCAAAGTTGAGCGGGGGCAAATAGGAAGGTACAAGAAGATCTGTTTCAAAGTTAGGATCAGCAAAAGGTAAAGTAAATACAAACTGGTAGTTAATCAATCGAATCTAAAAGTTGGGAAAGGGAAAAATAAAGAAAAGTGTTTTCATGCTTATCAGCATGAAACTCTGGGTCAACCATCCAGACAAAGCAGGTGAGACAAGGAACTCATATTGTTTTAAAAGAGAGTTCAATCACTTCATGCAGGGATTTATATACCTAAAGATTACTGCAGACAGGAAACCAACCCTGTGCTGCAGATCCTTGAATTGCTGGTGCAGTGGTACAGCCAAAAAATTTATTTGCATGACACCTATACCTTATTAAGCCTCTGCATCAGAATTTCTTTTGGCTACCTGCCAAGGTAAGTTCTTTTTGCCTGTGACACATAATTTGTTTTTTGAGGTTTTCTTCTCTTTCCTCTGAATCCTGTGAGACTAAGTCTAGACTGTCCTACAGCACTCAGCTTTACTGCCCCAAAGTTGGCCCATTGATTGGCTGCAGCTAGAGAAAGGCTGCAAGTAGCAGCATCTGCCAGCTTGCTTGCCAATATTCAATTCCCAGGACTAGGGCAGCAGCTTCTCTACACTTCCCTCAGGCTAAGCCAAACCACCTCAGCTCAAGCTGAGAAAAGAAAAAATATGAGAAAAATAAATAATTAAAAAACCTCAAGTAGTCCCTTGCTTTTAACATGAGATAGATACACTTTTTTTGGACATCTGGATATCTCTCGCATCACATCACCTACTACTGCAAGTACTTAGGGCATTTACAATACCTTTATTTGTCCATACCTTCTGTCATTTTACGCCATATAGCCTGTGTTTCTAAAAGCATTATCAAGCAATTTTTTCCTGGACTGTTGGCAAGCATACAAGGTAGACATTTTGCAGACCTTTTAAATCAGACGCCTGTGGTCAAATAGCCTATGCAAGCAGGAGGCTGGTACAAACCTTCCAAACACTTAATAGCACTTTCAAAAAAATTCAATTCTGTAAAACAAATAGTTGTATACATGGAATATATGTTTATGTAAGTGCTCTGGAACAGCAGTTGAGTTCTTCTGAAATTGATAGTATTTACATTAGGCAGGAGCATTTTTCAAGCTCAGTTTGGAATAATCGGCAGCAAACACTATAAAACTTACTCTGACAATTAGATTGCTGAAGGAGTAAAATGCCCAAATCAATTTCCTAATGCTTTTCCACCCCAGAGTCCAACTTTAGCATCTTCTCCTTGACCAGCAGCTCTGGCTTGACAACAGTCAAGTCCAGCGACTAGTCTCTTCCTATGTATGAGAACGTATCCAAATATTTATTGTACTAAGACAGCATAGTGTTTCTTCCTCTCCACTAGAAGTCTGCTTGCTGGCCTTTGCCTCTCCCCTGCTCCATTTTGAAAACTTTCCCTTCCCCAGACAGCCCCTAAAAACTACCTTCCCACACCCTGCTCCCTGACCTCCCCTCCTGGCCCATTGCATCAACTTTCTCTGCACTGGCCCACCATAAACAGGGACCAAGTTGATTCAGCTGGGGCTCATCTGGACCATCATGCTCCTTACCTGAGCCAGCCACGCAGAGCAGGAGGAAAGGCATTCAGCATATTATTTTATGATGCTGTTACTCACTAGAATTGTTCTTACTGAGCAAAACATGCAGCAAAATCAGTAGGCAGAAATGCTAACTATTGTCATTTGTTTCATATGCAGCAACAGGGCTGTATGACCTATCTGCTGTAGTTCAGTTATTGCAGACATCACAGCTGCGATTTTCAAGAATGGCCTTGGCTGTTTGGACATTCTGCTGACAAAAATAACACATGAATTGTGAGTTCAGTGTCATAGCCAGCTTGAAAGATTAATTCAGTCCTCTGGTTTTGTTTACTAAGATCTAAGTTCTCTGCTTTTAGTTTTATGTAATTACAGTACTTGCTGAAAGAGAAAAGGAATATTGAGGATATATGTAGGAGGATTCCTTCTTGAAACAGGAATTGGCAAAAAAAAAAAAAAAAAAAAAAGCAGGAGTGAATTCTACATAATAGCAGAACTAGTATGCTGATTGAAAGAAAACTGGGGGGGGAGGGAAGAAAAAAACTATATCCCTTATTTTATAACATTTTTTCATTACTGTTTCAAAAGTGTGATCTCCTTTATTACTTCTGAAATGGTTTAAAACATGTGATGGGAGTTGCAATATAAGCTATTAAGAAAAACAAAAAAATCCCATAAATACACACAAATCAAAACAGAGGAAGATGATCTATTTAATAATTTACATAGGGCTGTAGCACATTATGATTTCTCACAAATATCAGTCCCCTTAACATCAAAGATTAGTCTTCCTCACAGAGTAGTACTTTTCGAGGCCATCATATAACAATTAGTATTAATTAAGATCATAAAATATGAAGTGTCATACAGCAAGAAACTCTCTAGGGTGTGAAATGGTTTAAGAGGTCTATAAAGCATCTATCTGGTTAATGGACTGAATCATGTCTAAGCACCTCAAAACCACCCTGCTAGATAGAAAGCTATCAGGATGTGGAGTTGTTGGAGCGATTCCAGAAGAGGGACACAAAGATGATCAGAGGGCTGGAGCACCTCTGCTATGAAGACAGGCTGAGAGACTTGGGGCTGTTCAGTCCAGAGAAGAGAAGACTCCGGGGAGACCTTAGAGTGGCCTTTCAGCACCTGAAGGGGCTACAGGAAAGCTGAGAAGGGACTTAGTAAAGAGCATGCAGTGATAGGACAAGGGGTAATGGTTTTAAACTGGAAGAGAGGAGATTTAGGTTAGACATCAGGAAGAAATTCTTTGGTGTGAGGGCGGTGAGATGCTGGCATGTTGCCCAGGGAAGTGGGGGTGGATGATCCCACCCTAAAAGTATTCATGGCTGGGTTGGATGGGGCTCTGAGCAACCTGGTCTAGTGGGAGGCGTCCCTGCCCAAGCAGGGGCGTTGGAACTAGGTGATCTTTAAGGTGCCTTCCAACCCAACCCATTATGATTCTCTGATACTATGATTCATACATTTAGCCTCTTGTATCCTATAGATATACTCAACCTATTTTTTTTTCATACTTCTTAGTTTAGCAAGGGAGTCCAAAACATTGGTTTTAAACAAACCATTGTAAGGATTTGGACCATGTTACTCAATGGATTTCCTGCTTCCATTTGTTGTTCCACTTCTGACTTTGAGATGACAAAATTTGTTCAAGCTAGGGAATCTAACAGAAGTTGTGAGCTATGTATACCTGGTGATGTATACCTACAGATCTGAATTGTTCTTTCCCCTTACAACAGCCACATCCTGGAGATCAGCATGGTCCCTGCACACTGCCAGTGTGGTTTTGGTTCACTGTCATCAGGAAAAAAAAGAAAAAAGAAAAAAGTGGAATTTGGAAAATAAGAATGAAATATCTACATAACATAATTGATCATAGCAATAGGGAAGGAGATTAGGCAGGATCTCTGTATGGGGAATTTGAGCCACCAGCAGCCCTGGAGCTAACATCCAGCAGGTAAAAAAATCTGACAGCAAATGTCACAGCCATGAGCCCAGCCAGCCATACCCCTCTAAGTGAGAGGTTGCAGTGTGTATTGATGTACTCAATGTCCTAAAATCAAGTCTAACTCTCCTCTGGGTAGAAAGGCAGGTCATGGAGGGGAGAGCATGATACAGGCCACAGTGATACATACATGTATTGGAATGGGGTGAGAAGATGAATCAATTTCTTTGGAGAAGAGTGGGATTATTAAGGAGGTTTAAATAGCACGTACAGAAAAAATATCTAATTATGAAAAATGAAAAACAAAACAAACAAAACAAAACAAAAAAACACAAGATGAGGGGGTAAAAAGATTCTAGTATCAAAATGATTAATATGTTCAAAGAATAACATCAGCTAACAGGTTGGCCTGCATGCTGGGTGGAAAGCAATGAGGAAGACAAGAGGGGAGAATAATAAGAACAAAAAGAAGCAGGAGCTAATGGGATAAGTTTTTGTGAAAACAAGCCTACAGAGTTAAGAGATGCACAGGGAAATACCCCTTTCATGTCCAAATAGGTGTAGGAGGAGAGTGGGGGGGGTCATGCAGGGAAAATCTGACATCACATAGTGATTCTGTCTATTGTCCAAAATTGTTAAAAACCCATCCTAAAAGCAAACATGCTTTTACAGAGGCAATCTCATAATAATTTCTTCTCCTCAGACCCTGAATCCTTCAAAGAAATTCAGGAAGAAACTTTTAATAATAATTATAGAAGTAAACACTCATGTTATTAGAAGGTGACTGTTAAAGCAGATGTCACTTTAGTTTCTTTTCACTTGCTAAATTCAAGAAACAGTGTGAAACAGAATATAAAATGCTAAAGACTTGTTTTATCAAAGGTCATTTAAACCAGGAACTTCTTTGAAGATGTAAAGCCACGTCAGTGTAATGTAGTCCCAGTCACTCAGCAGGGTGTCAGCAGTGAGAGACCTTTCCTATCAAGATATCCCTCCAGACTAAACCAATACCTCAAACACTGAAAAACACTTATTTATGCTTTTATACTTTACAATTATCACAAAGACAAACATTTCCTGGTTTTTAGGTCTTAGGCAACAAATTTCATTTACTTTTGTAAGGAGATCTCTCCTACTGATGCTCTAGTGGACCTGCAGAGTAAGAAATTCTGGGCCTTATTCACAGCCATGTAATCCTATTGATTCCTGAAGAGAAAGTGACACATAGAATGGAGATTAGAAGTACTTACAGGCAGAGGTCCAGATCCCTAGAGACAAATGAACAGCAAAAGAAATGCCCTGAGACATGAATCAGCCAACAGTACAACTACAGAAACTATGTAAAGCCGAAGTCTGTCAGAGTTTAAGTTTTGGTATTAATTAAAGAGGTTAAACAGTCAAAAGAAATCTTGTTTAACACCTGCTTCATGTGCTTCTTGCTGTTGCATCCAAATGTTATTTAAATTACGTTCTTTCCTTAATTAGTTTTCAAGTTGCAATATCATGTCACCCGCACAGTCAGGATCTTGCTTCAGTTCTTGTTCAAACCAGTGGCTACTCTACTTTTACTGAAAGCTGATCACTTGATGCTTCAATCCTGCACCACTCTGCTCTCTTTGCTGTGCCTCTTGCTCTGGTGAAGTAGCTCAAGAACAACAAGTCCAGTAAGGTAGGGGAGCATCCTCATTTGCCTCATTCCTTCCTAGGCAAATAAGGCCTGCCACAGGCACATTCTGGCTGGTCTGCTTCGTATTACAGTCCCCACAAGCAGATCAGATGCTACTGGAGATGGAGATGACAGAACATGCTAGGAGCAGTCCCAGAGCAGTTCTGGTCTTCACAGGAACCACCCCAGGGCCAGTGTCAGATCTCCTGTGCACCACATGAGGCGAGATACAGTGACAACGTCTATCAGGTCACACATTTCTGAAAACACACAGATGTCCAAGCCTTGACAGGTGCCACATTGGCTAAAAGAGGCTTCAAACAACAGGGTCTGTCTTAAAACCCTGGAATCATTCCTGTTTAAATTTCCTTCCGATGGGATTTGCTATTCTAAGATCGCTCTTTACCTCCTGACTGGCCAGGCTTGCAGACCTCCCTTAACTTTCCAGTCAGGATAATGTGACACTTGGTTAAACCTTACTACTTCTGGCTTAAGTAGTACCATGCTCCAACACTGGAACCTATTTTAAGAGGTGGGGGAAAGGTGTTGGAGAAAGGGAAGCATTACCCGTGATTGACAAGTAAGCAGTGGTATCTTCAGAAGCCAAGGGGGAAGGTACAAAATTGAGACTTAAGAAAGGAAAATAATTACATGAAACCCTTATTTGCCTTTTCCTTATTGTGGAGAATGGCCCATGACAATTATACATCTAGTTTTCTTAAAGATGCTTTTTCTCTATGGCAATCTGAATTTGAAACTCAGAGATGTTCTGCATATTGCCCTCTTACCTCACAGCTTTTACCTGAAATTTTGCGGCATCAAGTCTTGGCTTCAAGTTCTTGAACTGTCTATAAACAACAGTAGAAAATTTATGGTGGAGTGAGTGCAACAGAATTTTCATTAAAATATACGAGAAAATATTCTCTTACTCCAAACAAAATGCTCTGTGGGCACTTACATATTTTCAGTAGAAAATTGATTTAGCCAATCTTCTGTGCAAATACTATGTACTTAAAATCAATTGCATTTTTTTCCATTATAAAATAAATGTTCATATTTTGAAGACTGATTTTCCTGCTACCTGTACATTCCTGCTATTTTTAATGTAAAAGGATGCTGATGACAAAAATTTGTTTTCCTTGTGCTGGAAAACAGTGAAAAAAGCCATTTCAACTATGGTTAATGATGGTAGCCTGCTACCTCCATCCCCTGCCCTGAAAATGTATGCCTCATTCAAGCCTCTTGTCCTTCTTTGACCACTCTTCCCTTTCTTAACATTTTATTTATTAGTAAGATATGGTGGATAATGTCATGTCATTAGTGATGTATTTGTCTACTTTGAAAATATCAACCACTTTGTGACAGACTGTGTGAACTTTCATTAACAAATCAACAGATGTACTCACTTTAAAAAAATAATTTAACCTTTAAGTTTTAGGTATTAAAAGTTTTTAACAATGTGAAAGCGCTTCTGCAGGTCTTGTAGTCTGATCAGTATCTCCCTACTTCTCCTTACTGTTAGATGCCATGTTTCTCAGATGTGTTACACATGGTAAATTGATGAGATAGATCTTGAAATTCCTAACTTTTCTGTAATATACATCTGCTCCAGAGAACTGGCAAGCCTAAAAATTTCAGCTGCAAATGCATCAGCCTCAGATTAAGAAGTATGATTGGAGGTAGTGACACATTAGTTCACAATGGAGTAGTTTTGTGCAGCCAGCTTTTTTCCTACATTAAACAGCTCTGGGAGACAAAGTTGGGGCTTTGGGGACTCTTTTGGTTTTTTGGGGGTTTTTTGCTTCTGTATAGACTTCCATTCTGTATTAGCATCTGGCTTTCTAGGATTTTTATTATTTTTTTTTTATAAAAAGCACACCTAGCTTCTTCATGGTGCAGAGTATCTTCAGAAAAGACATTTAATAAACTCATTGGTCTACTGTCATGATCTGCGACTTGCTTCTCTTCCTTTTTGGAGAGTTTTTAATTTATCGGGATCTGCCGAGAGGTCCGCACGCAGCGCTCGCCTCTCACAGAGGAGCAGTGAACTTCGGCACTGACTTGTAGGGCGAGACACTTGTCTAATGCTCACTAATGCTTCTAATAAAAGCAGCCCACTCCCAACCAGAATTTACAAATATGCGGTTTATTACAGGGATAAATAAATCAAGTTGGGGCAGGAGGTTCAAAAAAGGGTAATCAGGAAACAATAGTAACAAGAATAATAGAGAATAATGGAAAAACAACAATAATACTATACCAAGGTAACTTCAATTAACGACAACAGCAACAACACCCCGTTCATTTAAGCAATAGCAATAAGGAGAAAGGAAAGGAATGGGAAAGGAGGAGCTGGAGGGCTCGCCTAACAGATGGTAAAAGGGATCACGGAGGGAATAGAGATGGGGGCCAGGTAGATGGGCAAGGAAGGATTAAGGGCAAGTACATATTTTTCTTTACCCAAGTCTCAAGATGGCCAGCTGCTTTATAGGTTTTCACTGTCTTCCTGCCTGGCTGGCGGAGAGATTTAACCACACCCTGAGGGCAGGAAGAGCAGTGACAGCAGAGTTCCCCTGGCAGCCGTGGTCCCGGTGAACTGGAGTTCCCCAGGAGCTCACAGGAACGGGCAGGCCTTCTCCAGCGCTCCCAGGGAACAGCAGCATGTCCCTCCTTTAGGCTACTGACCCTATCTCCCTTAGTCTCTCCAGAGAGCCAGCAGATCTCTCTGCCCACTGACCGGCAGCACCTCCCCTGCCCTCCAAAAAGCCAGCAGGGCCCTGGTGCTGCAGCCCTGTCCCTAAGTTGGCACAGCGTCATTCCCCGTGCTGGGTTGGGCTTCGCCCTCTTCCCGGGGCTGCAATCCAATCCTGCAGGGTTGGCAGCAGTCTCTGGGCAGCGCCTCTCAACAGTGTTTCCAGTGGATTCCCGCCACAGGATCCTCTGTCTCCACCTCGGAGTCCGGTCTGCAGTTTGTGGCAGGGAGGAGAGGGGAGACAGGCAGAGTCCCCGTGCAGCTCATGGGCAGCCACTTTGTGCTCACTCATTGCCTGTGAGCCACGGAGGTTTTAGGAGAGGGGCACAGTCTCCTACAGCTACTATCTATTTTTTTCTTGGAATTTGCCAAGATAGGCTCAAGTATGCATGGATCCCCCCACCTACTCTGAGAAGGAAAAAAGAAAATTTCTCTCAAGAGGCTGATCTGACAAGTGTGTGTGTGCATTTATTTAAATAGGGAGAAACTGGATCAGGTGCAAGAGACCATCCTTAAAAAGTTATCTGGTTTCTGATCCATAGTGAAAGAGCACATTGGAAAATTCCAGAAAGTGGACAACAGATAGAACTGCTGTCTCAGCTTTTGTAGGTGAGGTGGTCCACAGCAAGTGGAGCAAGTGTGAAATAATGTAGTTTTTACTCGTAGCAAAAGGCTAGTGTCACGTCCCACAAAGCAGGCATGGCTCTATCACGTCCCACAAGATGGGTATGGCTAGGGTTCCCCAGAGGTAGGGGTCAACCCAGGGAGATTTGGATCTAGTCCTCCTCTCTTAATTAATCTCTTTTAACAACTTAATATTGAGTAAGATTATAAAGCTGGTCAAAAGGAAACACACAACAATATTACTCTCAAAGCAACAGATTACAACTAGCAGAGCTTAATTCTCAAAGCAACAACAACCAACAGAACTTAGCAAAGTGGTACTGGGAAAACTTAGTGAAATTAGAAATGATGTTACCCCTATGTGCCGAGAATAAGGTTAGAAGCAGAGAGAGAGGGGGGAAGAGAGAGAGAGACAGAGATGAAGAAAGAGTGTATAGGAAAGATATCACCACCCTTGGATCCAGCGACGATCTCAGCATGACACTTTGGTCCTTGTATGATGAGTGAGCACCCCGAGCATTTTGAGTTTGCCTCTTTTATGGCACCTGGCCCCGCCTCTCCTGGTGAGGCTCAGCCTACTTTGCACAGACTCAGTGTTGGATTCAGGAATGTTCTCAAAATGAGTCGATGGGGCACAGGTGATTACTTGCCCCCATCCAGGTTGACTGAGCACCGACCTTTATCTTCACACATGCACTCTGTCCTTAAATAGGAAAGTGGTCTTTTGCAAGGTGGCACTGTGCCTCCATGGGGCTCCTCTTTCTGGCCACTGTTCCTTATCAAGTAAGGACAGTGTCCCATTTATCAGGGTGGCTGCCAAAAGGAGGGGCTCCCCTTTCAAGGACAGTGTCCTGTTTACCAGTGTGGTTACTGAATGAGGGGCTCTCCTTGCAAGAACAGGGTCCAGGTGGTTATTGAATTTATTATTGAATGAGGCCCCCACCGGCTGTTTTGAGATAATTATTCTTTTTGGGACTCTGCAGCTAGCCATTAAAAATTTGCAGCCTGTATTTGGAGGTTTTGGGGATAAATGGTTTTGTCAGAGAATAAATAATAGCAGCAATGGTCTGTGACTTACACAGGAATGTAGTCATTACCATGTAGGAGCAGATCTGTATCTCATCTTTAATCAAAAACAGGCAGAATGTGAAGCTGGCCACTCAGGCTG
The DNA here is from genome assembly GCF_020740795.1 of Apus apus. Lineage (NCBI taxonomy): Eukaryota > Metazoa > Chordata > Aves > Apodiformes > Apodidae > Apus > Apus apus. The sequence continues at coordinate 81,983,892 of NC_067282.1, read as the reverse complement.
GAGAAGGGTAAGAAAGAGGAGGGCGTTTTATATATTTGGCACTAAACACTGAAGTGCATGTTTTTTGACCTCTAACAGGTCATTTTTTAAACTATACCATACTGTGAAGCATAGGCACTTCTAATGGATAGAGAGGTGTGGTTTAGTGCATTATTAAGCAAAAGACCTTGGAAAGCTTGTCCTGGAATATATTTTAGTTTAGGCAAAATCCAGACATCTTTCCCTAAATCTGTAGTCTCTCTATTTGATAAATTTTCTATCATCAATGTAAAAGAAAGATTACTATTTCTCACTTCACTGTCTTTTAGAGAGAAAAGTAACTATTATTGTGCAGCTTTCAGGTACAAAGCAAAAATAACCTATACATGGTATTTTCAAAACTCCCAGATTCCAATAGCATAAAAAATTAATTTCTTCATAAAATAAGTCCTAAATTTTCCTTATTTAATTCTAAACTCCCTACAATGTTCTCAAATTCATCAACAAGAAAACACCCTTTGTGCAGAAAGTTAGGAAAAGATTTACCACTGCATAAAAAACAACATGCCTGAGATGTAAGCTTGGCCAGAATGCTGGCTGGTTTTTCTAAGCTGATGCAGCTTTTGGGTAAGGCTTCAGATCAGAGTCCTGAAATTAAATGTAATTTAGCAGAATGTAGAGCAATTCTTTGACTGCACATCACCATTATATAAATCTGTTTTAAAAGGTAGTTCTGCAAGTGGCATCCTCTGGAGCTGTATTCACCAGGGCTCCACAAGCACCAATCAGTTTTGAAAATACTGAGTAGAAACTGAGCTTCTTCAGTTGCCCAAATCATATCACGTCTTCCTTTTACAATGGTACTTGCCTTTGGATCCATTTTCTGTGAAGCTGTAAGAGTTGCAGAGGTGATTCTTTCTGGTATGTTCTTGCAACTTTCAGAAAACTGATGAGAAATTGCTTTGGCTAAGGGGGAGGTTTCATTCCAGTCACAGCCTGCTCATGCACTCCTCTCTGCACCTCCCCTGGCAGCAGCTCTAGATGATTGCTCCAATGCCAGCCCAACACTGCTGAAAAAACAGATCAAAAAACGATGGAAACACTTCACACCTAGGCTGGCTGAAGCCTTTTGTCTTCAAAAAATACTGACAAAGAAAGCAATCCAAAGCAGTGAAAGATAATAGAAACACTTCCCAAGACCATTCATGCTAGGTCTACAGGCTGTTTATTTCCCTTATCTGGAAGAAAAATACAATCAGTGTCTTTGGGTCCCAGTTATATTCATCACCATTTCTGTGCCCCACACAGGAATTTTTCCCCAAAAGCTATTTGAACAGCAGCATGGAAAGAAAGAAGTTAAATAATCTGAGCAGGATTCTGTAAACCACTGTGGTGTTCAGTACCTCAAACTCTGATAGAAAAGATGAACAAATAGAAAAATTGTCTTGACTCTGAGTCAGTTGCAAAGCCACATTTACAGCAAGAGTTCCTTTCTTTTTCGAAGAACTTTGTCTATATTAAGCCCTGCATCACCAACAGCTATACATTAAAGCAGAGTCACTGTTTCAGTTTTTAAATGTTTGAGCTAAGAGAGTATTATATTGAAATAAAATGCTGCCTGCTTTAAATATATAAAACGCTTTTGATGTGTAAGATATTGCTCTGTGAGAGATTCAACATAGTCAATCTACCTGTTATACCAGCCAAGAAATGGCATGTAAATTTTTAAATTGTAGCCCCTCTGTCAGCTGATCTCTGCTTTTCCTCACTAGAAGTGCTCTGATTAAGTGATTAAATGACAAAAAAATACCAAGTCATTTTAGTAATACAGCTTCCACAGATGTTGTACTGGTGTACACCAAGAGTTCAGATGACCAAGAACAAGCATGTTAAGTCAACAAGTCTATTTAACACAACTGAAACTGTTATTTTCCTTTAAGTCTGAGGATACAGAGACATTTAGTTCTTTCCTTAACTAAATCATCGGTTGTTTTCCAAATTACTTGGAAAGAAGTGTTTCTATCCCCAAAACTGAAAGCTCGAAATTTGACATGGGAGGGACAGACAGAGACGTGGAACTTTGGTTACAACTCTGTGAATAGTTTAGACAAGAATGTAGTTTTCTTGCATATTTCCTTATCTTCATTAGTAAAAACCCATCATTTATCCTTGAAAATGAAGTTCAAGCTCTTTTTTAATCTTAATTAAGAAATTGTCCTTTTCAGTTTCCTGATCTGTCAAAGTTTGACAGATAAGTCCTGAAAATTGTGACACAGCAGTGTGGATTTCATTAGATGTCTGAAAATAATTAAATACCCTCTGGCTCACTTTTGCCATTTTTTGAAATTGCTGAGCCAGTTTTTCATCTTGTTGCAAGGTCTGAAGAAAGTAGGCTGTGAAAGAAAGGAACTTTTTTTAAAAGAATATGAAGGGGCATTTATGTTAACTTCTCACCTTTAGTTACACCATTTACTGAGGAACAATCCATACAAAGAATTGCAGAGTGACTCTGACTACTCAGCCTTCTTATTTTGCCTTATCTCCTTAGATGTCAACACATCAAAGAATGTTAGGGCTAAGTGTCCTTCACAGTAGTCCACAGCCTCACATGGGAGCTTTTAGGCCCATTATGATAAAACATTGTCTTCATGAGAAAAGTTCTCTCAGCCATGGTTAATTAATGTCCAGGACCCTAAACTGTCACAGTGTATCCATTACTTTGATTTGTGTTTTATCATTGATTCATCCTGAAACAAAAGAGGGGGGAATGCATGCTGACATAATTTTGTTCAATTGCTACTGAAGTTCTGTAATTCCTTAAGTTTATTAGTCAGATTGCTACCCATTGTTGACAGTAATGTTTGCAGATGGTTAGAGTTTGCATACCATTACAATTTCCACAGTCACAGGAAGCACTTGTATGATATATGGGAAGATACAATGACAGTACTCAGAAGTTTACAGTCTATCAGAAACAAGAAAATGTGGAAGAAAAACTTATAATCTCACAACTGAAGTCTGGCATTTTTTTGAGGTTAGAAATTATTTCTATTTGCAGCTCCTCCTTCTCTTGTGCTTTTATGAACCAACCACTTCTGTGTAGTCCTCCTGACAGAAATGGCTCTAGAAACAAGGAACAACAGAGAAATCAATCCTTTAACAGAAAAGTTAATCTTCCCTCATGTTCAACAAAAACCAGTTTTTCCTTGCTATGAGATGAAGCTGGATGAGAAAGCCAGGCTAATTTCCTGGTACAGCAGAGGTAGAAGCAAAGCATCCACATTGTGGATTAGACAGGTCGGGCAACCTTATATTTCTGCTGCTCCTGCCCACCCCTACTTTAAATCTCCATCTGCAGTTAGTGGTCACTTATTCCTCTTTGTACAAACTATCAGAGGATTGTAACTTCATATGGGAAATACCACAAGAAGAAAAGCTCGGAACAAAAATCTTTCTTAAAAAGGCATTCAGTAACAAAGAAGAAATAAAAATAGAAAGCAGACAGGCTGCATAGGAAGATTTTTTAGAACAAAATAATTTCAGAAAAGCAAATGGGCTTTCACTTTATTGCTGTTCCTTTGTGGGATCGATGTCTTGTTTGAGGGTTCTGTTTATGCCTGCAAAATTAATTTTATACACAACTAATCATACTTGAGTAGATATTATCCTCTTTAGGTAATAAAAGGAATAATGTTAATAGTCAGGTTTGGTTTTGTAATTGAACGGAAGCTTAAAAATTGTCAGTAATAAGTACTTACAGAATCTACATATTTAATCCTTTGCTTACTGTTTGTTTTAGTTTACATTTTCATTGCCACCTTATTCCCCAATGGATAGCAAAGATTTCTTTTAATTTCATTATGATGAACATTTGAAATGAATTGTTTCTTTATACACAGATGGTATTATGTAATGCAGCATCCTCAGCTTCAAGCTCAGAAATATTTATTGTGGTCAAATAAATTTTCTTTTTTATTACTAGTATAATGCTTGTACAGTGCATGTACATTTTGAGCATGTTTCTTTTTCTTTCATTTGCAGCAGGGAGTTTCTGACATTTCAGCATAAGCTCTTTCTTCCTATGTTATGCATTTACCCTCTGGTCATTGTCAAACCCTGCAGCCAGAATAACTAATTCCTCTTCATTGCACTGTCAGTGTGCTGTCATTATTGCAGACTTTTTTCTTCTCCTGGAAGGCTGTTTTCTATGTTATTTTTGAAAAGATGTATTACATACGTGTTAGGGATTTACAGGACTATAATGATCCATCATTTTCTGGCACATCCAATGTAACCACTGTAAATTTAAATAAAAAGAGAATTGTCATCCAGCTATGGACACAAAGCTATTCTGGGAAGTATTGTCTACATCTAACTCCTTGCCTTCTTTACACAAGAAACACAAATTTAGCTCAAGAACACAGATTGATTTCTGTTTGCCTTTGCAGTCAGGCTGGTGTTTTCTTTATGCCATCTTTAGTTTCAGCTGGCTTTTGAGAAGACAAAAATTTGTGTGTGATTCTGAACCCAGGAATCCTGCATTATAGCAAATTGTGCTGCCTGTTGAGCTTTAAAAACAGCTGTCAGATTCACGTAAGGCTGTTTTTTTCCCATAATTATCTTAGCACAGAATACCATTTAAAAAGTCTTATTTAGCCTCCTCCACAGAGTAAGAAAATAACTTTTAGTCTTGTCATAGAGTTATTGCAGGTGCTATTTTTCAACCACCAAAAAAAAGCTTCCCTTTGTATTTCACACATTTCATGAGATATTTTCCCATTGTTTTTCACAAGACGAAAGCCCTCATAATATCAATGTCTTTGCTAGGAAAGGGGGGCTGGAATTGGTAATCCTGCTTTTTGGTTACTGGCAGATTTTAACCTGACATAATAAATATTCAGACTTGCAGCAGGAGAACTCTGAGGCTTGACAAGTGATGGAAGCAATGAATATGCTTCAGAGAAAAAGGCAGGTCCAGAATTACTTCTGCTGGACTACCTTACTAAAGGTAGTTGCTACCATTCATAAGCTGAGATTGGGGTTTTGAGCAGATGTGAAATTATTTAATATTGAGTAAAAAGAGGTTTATGTTTAAAAATATTAAATCCCGGTATGTACAATGCAACCCTGTTCATCTCTTAGAGCTTGGCTTTTGTTTATTAAACAAAACTGAGTTCATCAGTTTGGGGGCAATTTCATTTTTTTTTTCTCTGCCTGGGGGTGTTTTGCCATAACAAAAACTACCCTTGTTGCAAATTAGGTTCAACAATCCTTATTTCTGCAATTCTGTAATGTCGTCTTCTCCATTCCCAGTTTATAAGAATCAGTATTCTAAAAACAGACTCAGTGATTGAACCTGGGGAGGAGAAACACCTTGCACCAGTATCGATTAGGGGTTGACCTGCTAGAAAGCAGCCCCATGGAGAAGGACCTTGGGGTCCTGGTGGACAAGAAGTTATCCCTGGGACAGCAATGTGCCCTTGTGCCCAAGAGAGCCAATGATATCTTGGGATGTATTAAGAACAATGAGGCCAGCAGATCAAGGGATGTTCTCCTCCCCCTCTACTCTGCCCTCGTAAGACCACATCTGGAGTATTGTGTCCAGTTCTGGGCTCCCCAGTTCAAGAGGGATAGGGATATACTGGAAAGAGTCCAACAGAGGGCCACAAGGATGATTAAGGGACTGGAACATATGTCATGCGAGGAAAGGCTGAGAGATCTAGGGCTGTTTAGTCTTGAGAAGACTAAGAGGGGACCTTATCAATGTGTATAAATATCTGAAGGGTGGGTGTCAAGAATGGGCCAGTCTCTTTTCTGTGGTGCCCTGTGATAGGATGAGGGGAAATGGCACCAAGTTACAACACAGGAAGTTCCATCTCAACATGAGGAAAAATTTCTTTACTGTGAGAGTGACAGAGCACTGGAACAGGCTACCCAGAGGTTGTGGAGTCTCCTTCTCTGGAGACTTTCAAGACCCATCTGGACATGTTCCTGTGTGGTCTTCCCTAGGTGTTCCTGCTGCAGAAGGGGGATTGGACTTGATGATCTTCAGAGGTCCCTTCCAACCCCTATGATTCTATGAACATTTTAATATTTTTTTGTTCAGGTATTATTAGAAAGTTAAAAGAAAACATAATTGCATATGAACTTTACCTGCTGGCTATGTAGGATTCTCCTTGGAGATGTGTCTTCAGTTCCTAGAATGAACCTCTAGGTTTAAGTGACTTACATTTTAACTAAGCTGAAAATTATAGGAGTTAAAAAAGCTGTATCCATGCTGCTACAACATTAACAAAGACTCCAACATCCATCCTCCCTTCACATCCAGACAAGGTCTTCAGAAGAGCTTGTAGGCAGCTCAGAAGTTTGCCTGTGCAGGAATGCCTGGCAGCACCCCAGGCTAGATAAGAAGGAGCAAGCAGTGGCTTTCCGGTCCAGAGGACACTCCCCATTTGGAAAAGAATGAGGTCATTGGATGACATGCCAACAGGGAAGTTCATTACTACTCACACATATTTCAGAAATATTCCTTTTTGCAGTAGAGAATGAAGCACAATTAGGAAAGGCCTGAGTGTGAAGAGCCAGCTGCTTGCAAACACAGGTGAGAGAAGGAGGATGAAAATATGAAGATCAAAAAGGAGAATGGGAAAAAGACTGTAGGGGGAAGGCATATACAAAAAGGACATAGAATTTTACAAGTAACTGAACCTTCTGTTTTTTCTAGAAAAAACAACAGAATCTCTGAGGTTTGTAGGTTCAACCTAGACATTCTTATTCTACATTGGAATGAAACATAGTGTACAAGATCTCAAATAGGAACTAAAGCCAGCTTTCCCTCTCTCCACCTCTTAAGACAGAAATCCCTTTGAGAATTTTAAGATCACCCTAGAATTATCCCAGCTCTTATGCACTCTCACACTCTCATAGAGAACATAGTTTTGCTGTGCCTGATGGACAGAACATCCCCCTTGTTTTGAAGGAAGAAGTTACTGACAATGGTTATGCTAACAACCTCCAACTTCCAATCAAAACCAGGCAAGAGGGCTACCCTGCCTCTGCCTTGATCAGGTGTCACTGATCATCCGTTGGATGCTTAACAAGCATCTGAAGTGCTGCAGATGCCCGTAGCAGGTAGTGCTGGCCACTGTACCTCCTGTCCTTGCCTAGAGACAGAGAAATCTGCATTGCAAAGGAGGGCAGGGAAAGAGAGAGCATGGACTCTCACATTATGATTTAAACTGCAGTATTACTGTCAATAAGTTACATTTTGAAGGTTAATGCTCTGTACTGAGCAGGGGACTAATTGCTGAAAAATCTAAGTCTTACATCTACCAGTGGCATGGGCACAAAAGTACTAATAGCTTTTACTTTTCCAGATTCGTTCAACATGTACAGGACTGTTGATACAATTCTTGATTTGCTGGGTGCTTCCCCGGCAGGGAGGCTATTGTAATTCCTTTAGCAATAATGTAACCTGGACTTCCCAAAGTTGCACTGACAACCTCAAGAAACCATATCACTGACTACCTTAGCCTAGGCTGTAGGCCATAATGTCACAAGAAAGAGATTTGTACTTATCCTCAAAACCTGCCCCAGACAGCTTTGAGCTGTAAGAACTCATCTGGTACCAAGTCACAGTAATCTGTTAGTAGAATTTTATTGTGGATAAATGGCCATGCTATTCCATAGTGTGTGCAAAATTATTAGCTTTTATCCTTTTTTTTTTTTTTTTCTGGGAAATCAATTATATTTCCTAATTTATTTTGTCACTTTGTTTTGTTTTAGTTCATTTTTCTTATTGACTGCTCTTCTGCTTTGAAACAAGAACTGCCTTTGATATCTGATTTTCTACATTTCAAGCACATTAGTCATTTAAAGAAAATATACCTAAAATTAAACCAGCATGTTCTTGGTAGAATGATATATATTTCTGCTTTCATAGTGCAGACTATTCCCAGTGAATACTCTTTTGAGGTACATTTCTTAAGTAGATGTTTACTGTGAGAGAGTGCTAACTGGGGAAAGAAATCTTTAATATTTTGTTAAATCCAGAAACAATGTCTTGCAGTTCAAAGAGCACATACTTTGGCACATTTATGTCCTTATCCTAATAACATGAGGTAATGCTGCAAAATGCCAAGTGCCCTGGGCTCTCACTGCAGTCAATAGAGTTGACTTTTAGCACCTCACAGATGCACTCGGGTGTTAATAGCTAAACAGCACAGGCTTCCTCCTGCTTTTCCTTTTACTGATCATTTATCTTCAGAAAAGTCCAGGTCAGTTTTTCCAATTTCCTGAGTTCCTCAAGTGAAGCCAATTTCTGGAGTGTCAAATCCTGCAAGGTTTTTGCTGGTCATTACCCCATTATAAAGAATTTCAGACACGACCAGCTATGCTCTCACATGAACTCCATGGGGTTTTCCTGACACTAGCTTCTCAGCTTTTAAAGAATCATCCCCAGTTAGCTGAAGAGATTCTGCAGATTACAGCGAGGGCCTCCTGAAGGATCTTTTCCTTCCCCTGAAGCAGAAATCTTTCATTGTCAGTTACAGAGTCTATACTGGTTATTTTTTTCTGTCTTATGGGTTTTTGGCAGCATCCAGTGTTGTTAAAGGAGATTTCATTCCTACTTCCTACTTCCAATCCCTAGGATTCCTGGCACAGAGGCAGATTTTCCAAGGCTATTCCAAGCACTGGAGATGATGAGTTGTTTTCTACCCACATACACAGAGACCCTACATGTGCATTTGTGAGGGTTATACCTTATTTAAAGATGATCAGATTCATTTAGTTGGGTCTTCCATAGGGGTTTTGCAAAGCACATTGAAGAGAGAGTTTTGCTGAGCGCTGTGACACTGACCTTGCTGTGAAGCAGTGCAGGAGGAGAGAAAAGTCTGCACTGTGAAAAGCCTAGAGTAATAGAGAAGGAAATCCCAGGCAGCTGAGGGTTGATCTACATAGGGTTGTTGTAGGCTTTAGCAGGCAGTCTGAGTACATACAGTGCAATGGACAGCTGCAGACCTGCCAGGGAAGAGCCATCAAAAAGGGCAACTGGTTTGACTAAAGGAACACAGTGGCTGATGGAGGGATGACTGAATAAATAAAGAACATCCAGCACAGGCACTACAGGAGAAGCTTAGTCTGCAGTCCTGGATCTGACCGACCTTCTCTGCAGCCTTGGACTCTACATCCACTTCAACTCTGCGGAAAAAAACTACGGTGGCAATATAATGCTTGATTTCACAGATAGATTTTAAAGACTTAACCTTTGTAAGACATTTTGAAGATGAAAAGCACAGCAGCACTCATTACTTTTCTTAACCAAATTTCTCTGTGCCTACTTGAACCTTAGATCTTTTGATGTTAGCTCATCATAAAGATATTTTCTGAGAAGATTTTTTCCCTTTTATGTTGGCTTGCAGTCATTTCATGCCACTGCATGCTTGCTTCTATTTCTGTTTTTGCCACATGCAGTTTTGCAAAGAAGTTACTTTTTCCCAAGCACCTGTAGCACACAAGAGTTTTAGTGACACTTCTCCCAGGTAACAAGTGACAGGACAAGAGGAAATTGGCTCAACTTGTGCCAGGGGAAGTTTAGATCAGATATTAGAAGAAACTTTTTCACTGAAAGGGTAATTAAAAACTGGAACAGGCTGCTCAGGGAGGTGGTTGAATCACCATCAGTAGAGGTGTTTAAGACATATAGATGTGGTGCTTAGGAGCACTGCTTAAGCACTGGACTTGGTAGTTAGGTTACGGTTGGACTTGGTGATCTTAAAGGCCCTTTCCAACCACAATAATTCTGTGACATCCCAAAATCCTTGTTTTCCATAGTGATTCAAATACATCAGCTTAATTATAACGTTTCATAACACACTTAAAACTGGCTTGAATACAAAAATATTTAAAAACAGAAGGGTAAAACTTCCTGCAACAGTGTCAGGAGACAAAATTGTCATTTAATATTGAGACATCTGGATAATAAAGTAACGAGAAGTAAATTAACACCTTCAGCAGTCAATTGCCTGAGCAAATGCAGATGAAGTATGATTGCTCTTAAGTGAACCTGAAAATTGTGCATGGGAGTAAAGTGCCACTGTTCAACATCTGAAGACATTCTTTCTGGGGTATTTTAACTCATTACTTTTTTCTGCTACAGAAATAAAGAGACCCTCATGGCTGATGCTTTCACATGTTCAGAGCTCCTTACCTTTGCTTATATCTACACAAGTTCAGAGTCCTAGCAACTCAGGGTTGTGTCCATGCTCTCAGTGTCTGAAAGATGCAGCAAAGTGCGCTTTAAAATTCTTACTCACACTGAGAGAGGCAAAGTTGTTGTACTTGTAAGAACAGAACAGTTAAAAAGTGTCACTGTGTAACTGCAAAATTTATGAAAATAAAGTAATTTAATTGTTTCACAGAAATCTTAATGAAACAAAGATTTTAGAGAAAAATAGGTTGGAATACAAGTCAGTTTCAGCCTGTACAAGCCTTGTCTGCTGCCATGAAGAACACAGACAGAAAAACAAAGGTCCCCGACTTGTATGGTTTTATACTTCAGAGTTAGATTTTACAGCAGCCAAGAATTGCTCCAACTGCCAAATTAGAGGATGAATGAACCAGGTACTGAAGGTATATGCTGAATGGGGGCTTTTCTGATCCATGACCTCACCATATTGCTGCCTACCTCATCTTTTAAAAAGGGGATTAAAGAATGCATCATAAATCAGGAGAAATTAATTGCTGTAATGAGATTCATGTAGCAAAGCAGAATAACCGTCAAGGCTGCAGGAAAACAGCAAGGCAGATGATGCTCTTTGTCTCCAATGGAGTATTAACCTGTGAGTTGTGTACTAGGCTGCATGAAATGCATGCTCTGGTCCACACTGGGTTCAGCTATGAAAGTGAGCAGCATCGGAACCAACCGTAGGTAGGGAAGTTAATGCCTCTCAGCACAGCTGTGCCCATAATCCAGAAAAGGATTAGTTTTATACTGTATCTGGGAAGCTCAGAAGATTCAGGTGTGGGGATTATTTGTTTTGAAAGCTTCTCTTTGCTTTTCTCTTACCATTTTTAAAACCTTCTTACTCTCTTCCTATTTATTGTTTTCTATCTACTACAAGAGAAATACTGGCTATTCATTAATTCTACTATAATACCTGAGGTGACATCATAGAGAGAAATTACCTGGTAGGAGGAAATTAAAGGGATTATAAACAGGACTTTTTCACTTTTTTTGATGGAAATAGGTTTTACTGGCTCCATGCTAGTTTCCAAAATACAATGACAGACTGTCAGCTTAAAGAAAATTAGTCCTGACAGCACACTTTAGTGCACTGAACATTTTGTAACCGTTTGTGTCATATGAAGCACTTTCATACCATCTGTGCTCCAGCACAGGATTGCTCTGTCCCAGGCAGAACCTTTTGTCTTTACACAGCCACAGAAGTCAATGGTGCCAGATATCAGAATTATAAAACTTGTCTCTGGCTGGATGTATGCAGAGTCTCTACTTCTGTAAGCCCCCTCTGTATGCCTGTCAAGAGCAGCAGCACAGCTCAAAAGACAGGCAGGGATGCAAAGTATCAGACAGGTACTACTGTTATGTTAGTGCCACATTTTGTTTAATACTGGCTTGACTTGCTGAAGAAATAACAAGCAAAGGAGGAAAAGAGAATGCATTTGAAATGCAAGCATGTTCTCAACAGTACTTGCTATGCAAGTTCCTTGTATTCTGGGGAAGATAAAAATATTTTAATGGTGAAAACAGCAGGTTTTCAAATATTTCTTTTGTAAAGAGGATTTATAAAGACAACTTTAATATAGATAGCACTTATACTATTTGCAACTTAAATAGAGTCCAGGAGGGAAATTAGAAAGCGGAGTATCTTCCTTACATTAAAATGCCTTCTCTAAGCAGTAGTGTTTGTCATTTTTTAATAATAGTATGTTTCTTAGTATCAAAAGGGAAATAATTAATACTAATACTTATGTAAGTGAAAAAGGATTATCCCATATAACATTATCAGGCACAGTTTTTGTGCTAGTAAAACCCTGTATGCCTATGGCAATGTAGTAGTAATTGAATTGCCATATTTTTCTTTGATTTCTCAGAATTAAAGAAAAAAAAAGGGAGATTTCTGAAAAGAGTAAAACAGCCCCTCCCATGCAGCAAGCCCTAAGTGCAGCCTCTGCTTTTTGTACTGTCCATGGTGAGGCTCAATACTTTTCTAATTATCATCACTGTTTCGAGAATTTTTCGTACTTTAATGAATTTCTGTGCTTAGGTGCATAGCTATTTTCTTGGCTATCTTGCCTCATTATTCTGATGGAAGCAGTCTTTTAATTTAAAACATTCTTATTAAAAGTAATGCATGAAAGTCTTATCTGAAAGATATATTGTTTTGACAATAGGTGCAAATCAAAATGCAACTGTCTAGATACCCAATTATGTATTTTAATGGACGACTCAGTAAAGCTTAGGCATGAAGGAGAAAAGTACTTATCAGCATTAATCATTTTAATTACCAGCGTATTTGTAGAGTATTCATATATTTCTTATACCTCAATAAGGTTGAGACTGAAGCTAGTTCAACGGACAGCAGTTAGCTTGTAAAGTCTGTCCTTCGAATACATTGCCACAGCAGTATTCCAAAAGGACAAGCTATTCTGGCATCTTTTCTCCAATGTGTTAAGCACTGGCACCTTTCAACATGTGCTAGGCTTCTATTATGCCACTTCTTTTGTAAGCTACTTAAATATTTACGATCTATTTGTCTTTGAATGTACACCAAACTTCTTTTTATTTTGTGATCTTACAGAGTAGTCACTATCCTTTAGGCTAGGGTTGATGCACACTAAATAATGTCTTCGTTGGGGCATCCATCAGACCATCCAAACTATATTTGGTTTTATTTTTAGTTTTGGATCTTGCAAGGTTTTTTTTCTCGGCACAACACAATATAACTGAGTGTAGATTACGGAAATTCCTGAAGTTTACTGAATAATTGTTAGAGTGTCCTGCAGACTCATCCTGACCAATAAACTCGCATTATGCAAGTTCATCTGTACCTCAGCTGAGAATATGACATGAAGTTCAAGCCTGGCAGTGCTCCATGTAGCTCAACCCTTAGCTCTTCAGAGCTGGTGTGTTCTTTACTACTCAGTCTCCTGTCAGCCACCTCAATCCAGAGACCCATGTAAGGCTGGAGAGGTTGCAGTGATCTCTGTAAGGCTGGGATCTGGGATAATGCACCCTCAATGTGTACAAAGTCAGAAAATCATTTGGGCTCACAAAATCTTCTAAAATATGCAGGAGGACTCTCTGATACCTTAGTCCTTCCCAAAGGGGAATGTAATGCAGATTTTAAGTGCCAGTCTGTTAAATTCACGTATTGGTGCCCATGTAAAGAGAGGAAGTATGCTCTGAAACCTCAAGGTCGTGAAGTATTTAGCTTTCCTGCAGAAGCATCTCCAGCAAGACAGAGACATAAGCTTCACTGTGTAACCAATTCGTGTCTTAACTGCAGCTTTTTTTTATGTTTAAACTGCTTTTTGTATTTGACCATTGCCACTTGCTTGCTATCCATCCTTCTTGTTTCATAGCAGTCTGTCAACTGAAAGATAGCTACACAGATGTTCACACAGAAAGTCACCATGTAAACATTAGCATTTCCCTATTGTAGATGGCGGAACTAAAACAATTTCTGGAATTTATAGGCAGTAATAATGCTGCTAGGTATATGTTTTTTCTCAGCACTGAGCTAGAGTTCATTCCAACTTTTTGGCCATCTGGTTTCTTCTATGATCTCTGTACCTGCACGCTTTTAACAGATGCACTAATTTAGTCTTTTGACAGCTTATCAAGGAGTCATCATGGTAGACAAAAGTTAGGATATAATGGAATAATGAAATGCAGATAGGCCTTGCTTGCAGAAGGGTTTCATTTTGGCATAGTATTTGTCTCATTAATATAAAAATATATGTTTAGGTCTTTTTTTTTCTTTTTCAAATATTTAGGCCTTTCCCTGACATTCACTCAAATCTTAGCAGCCTTAGGTACATTCACAATTACCAATAATTTAAAAATTGTTTTGCTTTCATACAATAGAGTTCATTCAAAGAGTTTTATCAAAATTCCTACCTGCTAAAGCTGACTGAGTTTATTTTAATTATACTGGAACCTTCTAAACTGAAGTCAACAAAGTCACTGAGATGCTGCACCTCAATCAGAAATTCCAGACACTGAGGCAGAAGAGGAACTATCAGAATATTGTACTTAATGACATTTCTACAACACATCTGAAAAACTGGCCTTTGCCAAGTGCTTCTTTTATCATGCATTGCAAGTAATATGTCACTTCTTAAGTTATAGGTGCATTGACTCCATCAGCTGATATCATAGAGGTTGTAATTTTATTGAAGTCAGTGTACTATGAGGAGGATAATTTTAGCTAGAAATTAAAAGCGTCATTTACACTTGAGCTAAGGGAAGGCAAGTTTCTGCTGTTTCAGTAAAATACATTAATTTCTAGTGAGGAAAAATTGTTCAGGCTTTTAAAATGTGTTATTAAAAATTATGGTAACTGCAATTTGTTTTATGAGTTTGTGTCCTGTTTTGAACATGGTATTGTCATCACCTAAGCATGTGTAGTTGAATTAAACTAATCTCTGTTATTGCAGATAGGATTGGTACAGAAAAGCTCAGCAGATTCCCTTTTGAAAGGCTCAGCAGAGCTCTCTCAAATTTGGGGTGTTACTCAGGACCTAAGATATAGTAATAATTTTCTTTTTTCTGTTCCACCGCAATCTACTTCAGAGAAGAGTCATCTCTTTCCCGTTCCAAAATGTGGGATTCTTAGGATACTAATCATCAGGACAATGCTGTACTAGCATCTATTCCTGCTCTATCTCAAAAACACTATTTTCTCAGCAGAAAATTGTTGTACACCCTTAATTGTTCTCAGCAAAAGCTTAAACATTTAGTACCTGCAAATTTAGGGTAGGATTCGTCTGACCAAAGATAGACATCTGTACCTGAACCAATCACTTCAGGCTTCCTTTTGTAGTAATGGTGAGAAGCAGACACTCAAGGTGCAAGTTACCTGATCTAAGTATCTCATCATAATCTCACTCCTTTACCCATAAAGAGTGCCTAAGTTGCCAAGGGGCACCTGCCAAGCTCAGACAAAAGAATCACATTGCTTTTACCTTAGGCAGACATCTAAAAGCAGGTGAGATGAATCCCATCCAAAGTAGCTGGAGTATTTAGAAAACTGGAGTTTAATTTCCCTGTATATAAACCAGTGCATGAAACTCTCTTAGTTAGTAGGAGTGGGTAACTCCAGGAAGAACAGTAGTTTATCAGAAACATAGTGAAGAAAGAGAACGAAAAAGTTTAAACTCATAGAGCAAATCAATCTGTTGTCTCATGACAGCTAAGGGCTATAACTCCTAAAAATCAAAGCTTGCATGTAAGTCTTGTCCTGAAAGAGCATGTTGTGTTTTAATTGAGCCTATCATTAGAAATTTCTCCCCTGAGATCTGTCAAGTCCTTGGAAAGAAAGATCAATATCTCTACAGAAGAAAAATGCGAGGCAGCCAACTGAAAATATTACTTCTTCTAAATACAGGATTTCTTGATGTGACTGTAATCCAGAGCAGCTCACAAAGGTTAATCTGCTAATAAAGAGCTGTTTGTCAAAGCAGAATACTTCAGAGTCACACTGCTGACACACTAGAAATGATGAAGCACCCAAGAGTCTGCTGATGGTCTGGAAACGGGATAAAAAACTACTGCCTTGTATTTTTCCTATGAGTAAACAGAAACTTAGCACTGGTATTCTTTGCAGAATTTAGTTGTCAAAAAAGTCTAAAAAGTCTGTACACATTGTGATTTTTTTTATTTTCAGTAACACAGATTTAATTGAGCTTTCACAAAGATGTCAAGGCCATGTGTTTCACCAGCAAGGTTATCCCTTGTCAATTATCAAGGTCCTAAAAGTCTGCTAGAATTTCTCAGACAAGAAAAATATTCAGAGATGTTTTGCATTGGCAAAATGACTTAACTTTTCTATGTCTGCCTCTGGAAAACATGGGTCCTGCAAAATACTCTAACATGTATATCCTGGAAATGTTTCCTCCTTTTCCTACTAGCAAAAGAATAACCCAACGCAGACTGAAAATGTGAACCAGCTGGTTAAGGTTAGAGAATATGCTGCTAAAATGGAAAAATACAGATTATCCCTTTAACTATGCCTAAAACACTACCAGCAGGCCAAGAGGGAGAGGAAAAAAAAGAAAAAAAAGAAAAAAAAAACAAACCCAAAAACCAGAAATTACCTGCTTAAATATAATTAAGACAAGTTGCATCATCAAGCTGTTTACATTTAGTTGTAACTTACAAAAACGCAACCCTAAAATACAAATATGCTGCTTGAAAAGGAGGAGACATTAAACCCATATTTGAACTTCATGTTGTCAGTTATCTTGGTCAACTTCTCCATAAAATGATTCCTAGTTTAGTGATTAGCAGTTATTGCACTGATCTATTACATAAAATAAGGAAGCAGCTGAAAAACCTGGTGCGGATTCAGGCAGGTTATTTAAAATAACAGAAACCATTTGGCAACAATGCTGATGGCCAGATGCTGAGATACTTCTCAGTAAGATGGATTTTGAACTTACCCATAAGCAGAAAGGGCAAGGCTTGACAGTTTTGCTGCTCTTGCTCACAAGAAAAGAGATGCTGTTGTTTCTGGACTTTTTTCTTGTCTTTCTCCCTTGTTGCTTTTAAGACAAACATAAGACCCAACCTTTGACACTTGCAGTTTATATTTCAGAAGGATAAAACAGTTGCACAGCTTGGAGGCAACAGACATACGTTATACGTATGTTTGGACCCTCAGCAAGCCCCTGTACCTCAGTGACTGTAACCCGTAGCTTAATTGCTGCACTGCATAATCTGTGACTGTATCTGAGATTCAATAGCATGAATATGAAGGTTTCTATATACTTTTCCTGGAGTGGTTATTTGTTCATAATTGTGTTATTACAGTAGTGCCTAGAAACCGATCTTGTACTGACCAAACATACAGTAGTAAGTGGTCCTTTTGCTGAAGAGCTTTCAGTATAAATAAGCAGAATGAAGGCTTGGCAAAAACTGGTTTTGAAAATAATTGTGGTCCTGCTTAGCTAGACAAATTGTAGCAGTTAATAATCCTTCAGAAACTGAAGTCATGCCAGGCAATAGAAGTCTGCATGTGTAGGGACTTAATAGTTCACGTCTGCCTTCTCTCAAATGCACCTTCAGTTGTAAATTTGTGTCCCTAAAAATATTTCCACAAGCAACTGTTTTATTCTATACATGATGTGCCTATGTCAGGCACAGTCTGAAAAGCAAAAGAGCCAGCACAGCCTTCTTTGCTGACAGCAAGCCATGGTCTCAGCCTGTTTTTGCATTGAACTGCAGTATCAGAAAGTGTCAGTGGATGCTGGTATGAGAAGCGTGACTAACACTGCACCTGCAAAATCCCTGTCCATGTGTGAGTGGTTTATCTTTTTTGCCTCACTTCAGACTGCTGATCACCAATGTGGGACTTCAGTTCCTAGAGTGAGACCTGTTTTCCAACATTCTCAGCTTTCCCTTGTCTTTCCACTCCAGGAGTTCCAAAGGATTTTTCCCATTGCAATGGTCAACTAGCCAGAGATATAGGGGATGCCTAGGAAAACGGGAGTTCATTTTCAAGTTGCTAGCAAATTGCCCCTGCAAAAAAATAAATAGTAGTCCTTGCATACATTCTATCCTGCTTAGATTTTGAAAGACAATGACCAGGAGATATGAATAACATTTCTTCATCAGGAAGGGCAGCTTTGCACCTTCACCAGCATTTGTCCCTACTGAAAAGCAGAGAGAGAGAAAAAAAAAAAGAAAAACAACAACAACAACAAAAAAAAAGGCAATGCATGGATTTGATAGAATCCTGTGCTTTCTACATGTTTTTACAGCCTCTGGAAGAGGACAGCAAAGCCAAGCGAGAGTTTGGTGCCTTGCTGCTGTTGCCAGTTCTGTGTGGCTGTGTTACAGTCACTTGTGTTGTACATACAAAGGAACACAGCCTAGTAGAAGTGCAGAGTATAGCCATGTCTGTTTCAAACAAATTAGCCTTCTGATCTGCAAAGTACTGGAAGAACATTTCTTGGTATCTTAAGTCTGTCAGTGGTAGAAAGAGCTAATGCCAAAGTTTAGCAGTTCATCCTGCTAAAGGGAAAGTCATAATTTTGTGGAAAAAATGAAAGTATCCACATTCTTGAGTTTATCTTAATCTAACTATGAAAACCCAAGGCATGTAGAAGAAAACCTAAGGAAGTCAAACTAACCAGAGGGTTTTTGTACCTTGAAGTGCTGGGGAAGCTTGCTGACTCTTGTATCTCTCATTCAGTTATTCACTCATGAGATGCACACACAAAATGACTCGTGTTATCTTTTATACCCCAATGTGATATGATCTCTGGTACAGCAGAGCTCTCACATATTCTCAACTGAAGAAAGGCAAAGCATAAAGCAGAAGCAAGTGAAACAAACCATGCTGCTGATGGATGGAAATGACTGAGGTGTCTGGCTAACTGCAGCACAGAAACCACTACTAGATGGGAAGCCACAACTTCTGTTACAGTTGTGCAATTGCAGCTTGCAGGTGACACTGTTGGGTTCTCAAATGCAACTATGCTTTTCATTTTCATAATTAAGACAATGCTGCTGGATTCAAGTCTTTCGCCATCCCAAGCCACACCATTTGTTTGTTGCATAACACATCAATGAGAAAGAGAAAACTTTTCAGCCTCCTTCTCCAGGGCTAGAAGCATTCTTTCTGTTTATTAAGCATCTGGCAAAAAAGCTTTTCAGCTTGAATACAAGAATCCCATGACACTAAATAGAACATTGTCCCTGTTAAGTCCTTTATATTTCACTATGATGAACCAACAGAAATAAGATCTTCCATGTCACTACACAGGTTATTTTCAGTAAGGCACATAAAACGTGATGGTACTGGGTCAGACCTTTGTGTTAGCTTCTAAACATGGTCACATCAGGACAGTCCTGCTCAAAACAGCTTAGAAGTTTCTGAGATGGTAGTTACATGTAGAGTCATCACGTTCAGTAACAGCATTGGATCTTTATTCATGAACTCGCTACCATCTATTTTCATTCTGTTGTTATTGTTGACTGTTTCAGCATCCTGTGGCAATAAATGCTCCAGTTTTGATAACTTCATAGCCAGTGCCTCATGAATTCTCTGAAAGAGATGTTCTTAATTACCAAAAATACATGTGCAGGTACTTCCACTTCTTCCAGTGGGATTTCTCTGTAATTTATCTTTCATGACTAAAGGACAAATTTGTTACTTTGGGCCTCATAAACAGAATGTGCATTATATTGAGTGTAAAAACTACAGGAGAGGATTTTGCTTGGACATTTCATTCTTAAACAGTTCTAAATTAAATTACTTACCTTCAAATAATCTGTTTAACTCTGGAAATCAAATCTCATAAATATCATCCAAGTTTAGGATTCTTCTCCCATGTGATAAGCATCTGAGACCCGCCAATACAGTTACAGCCCTGAAAATTACACACAAAGTACATATTTAAAATTCTAAACAAGTCTGCCACAACTATATCAATTTTACTTAGGGTAACTTGAATTTGGAAAATGATTGCTTAGACTACCTTCACATGGGCATTTTAATACTGAAAAAAAAACCCTATTTGGTTATACTTTAAAAAATAACACAAAAAAAGAAATTTCTTAAGAAAGCTTTTAGAAAGGTTAGGACCAGATCAGAAGACTAGCACTTACATGAATTCATTACTTGCTTCAAAACAATTTATTCAGAACTAATGGAACAGAAACAAATTAAAACATCCCTTCAGATCTCACCCAGGGAACATATTCTTTTATAGGTCTTCAACTCCAGCCTTTTGACAGCTAAAATTAGCTTTGCATTACTGAAACAGATAATGCACCATCCTTTATTATATTCAGAGATAATACAGTAAATACTATTAAGTTTCAACATATTAGGCTTTCAGCAGACACATTTCTTAATTTATATTAGCTTCTGTCAATGAATGATATCTAACTGTCCTTTAGGCTTCACTGTTTCCAAATTTTATGTAAAACTGACATTTATGTCAGCTTTAGTAGTGTGTTTTGGTTTTTTAAATAATACCTACATGTATATGCACATTTATACAAATATTAATTTAAATAAATACAGTTTTTAAAGTAAACATTCTCTTTACATCCTGCTGTCTGCCAGACAGCTTGCTTGCTTTTACAGGAAAAAACACATCCTATTTCAGATTAAATGTATTCTATATTTTCAGGGAATGTAATAATCTTCATATAATAGCAGAAAAGCAGACAGGAAAGTCAGGAGTTTATAGAGCCATAAAATGTGTCCTTTCCCCAGGATTTTCAAGACTGCAATAGAAAGGTTGATGCAATCAAAAACCAACTATCTAATGTGGCTGACAGTGATGAGAACAATGTAAAACTATCATGTGCATTATATGTAAGGTGAATGCTTCAGGGTCTGGTGGCTTTTTAAAGCAATCCTGCCCCTCTTCACTGTAGGGAAGACACCTCTGTCAGCACATAAGTTTTCAATGTCACACAGCCTACTTGTCCAACACCCCTGATTATTCTGTTTATTCTAATGCCTCTTAACTATATTTTGATATTTAAATCATAGTTTATAGAAACCACCTATGGTGGCTTGTGAGCCAGTGTCTGTGGCATATGACAACAGGATTTGACCAGATGGGCATTTTTACAGTTCAATCAGGTATGCCTGAAATGCATTATCAAGGATAAGTGGCAGCTATTTGAATAACAAGTACCCTTTGCCTGCCTCTGAGATGAAAAGTGAAGCTTTTCAGGGAGTCCAAAGTGGTGTAAAGCACAGTCATAATGTTTGGTATTTTGTGCTGCTGCAAGAATTCACAGTTTACTTAGACACCAGGTTATTTTTCTGATCTTTTTCCCCAGTAGCAGTGGTGCTTTACCAGCCCACGTAGCCAGAGGTGTTACTATTCCCATTCTCTTTTCCCCTCCCTGACCTATATTCACTCATCTGCTTGTTAGTCTTTCCCTTATAAATAGCCCTTAACTGTTGTTACTGTGTGACAAACTTTCATTAGTAGGTAAAATCACATAGTCCTATTGAGGGGAAACAGTATTTTTCATCATCTTAGAAGTTTAGAGCCATAATTAAGATAAATTTGAAACACACTTTAAACATCTCAGTCTAAATGCATGGACATCTCAGAAATTCTCTTAATAATTATTTTCTTACTTCATACAGAGGTGATGTTTATTACTTGAAAAACTATTAGTGTTGCTTTTCAAAGGACAGTGTTGCAAAGTCAGTCTCCTTCTCGACTTGAAATTGTAGTTTTCACTTGGAGCAGTGTCACTTCTGACCTTGTTTGCCTTGTGCTTATGCCTTTACAAAACCAAACACATCAGTAAGAGTGTAAAAGCAGGCATGCCAAGCCAATGATCAGCAGCATGTAGGAAGCCAAAGGGACAGGTAGTACAGTACCTCAGTTAAAAACTACCAACAGATGCAAATGTGCAAATTAACATGGAAGCCACTTAAGAGAAAGCAGGAATTCCCATTCCAGTTTAAGATATTCCTACAGAGGTATAAGTCATTTTCCACACAGAAAAAGTAGACATCTAGAATTTACTCCTTATCTAGAAAAAAAGAAAACATTACAGTTGTAGAATAGGCACCTGAAGCTACCTTGAAATTATCTCTGTGTAGCACACCATGTCCTAACCTACCAGAGTCATGTGTTTATTACATGACTGTGCTATCACATGTAAGAGGGTGTAAGAATTTTGAGGACACAGAGGCTGCTTTTGGAAGGGGACAGACATAGTGCTGCCTTGTGTCACTGCTACTGGTTTGCAGCAGGCTCTGGCAATAAAACCTTCCAGGCTTGGGTATTTGGGTCTGTCCTAATGGAAATTGGCTTCTTCTGTAAGGGAGGCAATTTTAATGCATGCCTAGTATTGATAATAAGAGGATCAGAGCCCTGGAGTAAAACAAAAGTCAAAAGACAATGTAGTTAATGTAGTCACAGTGCAAGGGCAAAGAGGCTTCAGGAGGGATAACAATTCACAGTTACCCCAAATTTTGTCTAGGTCTCCTACAAAGGCTGCTTTTATACATTGCACATTGTAATCAGAATTTGGGAAGGCACTAGAGATGCAACACAAAGTTTATAGGAAATCCTCTTCCCTGCCTCTGATAGCTAATGGTGACAAAGTGAAACCTGCAGTCCATCAGGTCTGTGGGTGAGACAGAATTAAGTAGGACAATTGTATGTCTCAGATAAATTTCAATATAACTTAAGAATAAGAGCCTACTAACTAAATAAAAATAATATATGTTCTTTATGAATCAAATGAGTTTTTTCCAGAATCCTAAATAAGACAACAGCAATGTCATGAGATGTCAATATTTATACATGTAAATGATAAGAAAAGGAGACTTCTAAGAAGCACATTTGATGTACAGTAAGGTTGCAGTTTAAACCATAAATTTCCTTAAATGAGTGCACCCAAGAAATAATTTTCCAGGCATTAAGACAAATTATCAGACTGATATTTTTAGATGTAAAATAATTAAAAATATCTTCAGAATGATATCCAGATTAAAAGTGACACACTGAAAGACTACTTCATTTATTCTTTGACATAGCATAAAGTAGGCTTATGTTGCCTAGAAATGTAAAATAAACCACTATAAACATCCAAAGTGCAGACACCAAAGGAAGTACTCGAAAACGGAACATAATTATTGTGAATCACAGTTTTTCTAATCTTAGCACAGTAGCTTTTTGCATAATTGGGTCTTTCTACTGCAACTGAAGAAGATTATCCCATTGTAAAAATGCATACTTGCAACGAGTGAAGGCTTCTGCCCCAATACCTCAGTGGCTTGCAGCATCATTCTCATTTAGAAGACAGAAAAAAGACACTTGATAGTATCTATTAATTGCAGGATCCCAGCTTAAGAAGAGCATAGCCTTACTTGCCAGAGGTTTTAGCAATGCTCGACACTGTCTTTTAACTTAAAGAATACAGCTCCCAGATATCAGCTTTTCAAAGGAGTTTATTTCTTCAAATTAGAGACAGGCTCTAAAGTCAAGCACTGAAGACTACACGAGGGACAAGAGCTTTATTTAACTGACTTCAGAGAGTTTGTATGTGACATTTGGACAGAAAGAGGGCTAAAACTCTTGTAAGGTTTAGAGGCAAATGTCTAATCCTGAAGTCTTTCTTTTCTCTTTCATAGCATACACTTTGTTTCTGTAACAAAGCAGGAGAAAGTCTGACACACAAGTACTCGTTTCTCTGTAAAATACTGACTTATACCCTGAGCACTAACTTAAGGTTGCACGAGCAATCATGCACCTGCTGTTTTCTCTCAATGCAGCTAATTTTGCACAATCTTGTTCCTTTTAAAAACAAGGAGACCCCCAGGAATATCCGTTATGTACTGTTACTTTCACACATGGGTTTAATACTGTTGGGTTGTTACCACCAGCTTCTTTCATGTAGCTGACAGAAGAGAAGAAAACACTTCAAGTTGCCAAGGTGTCTGGGTACACATTCGGGTACACACAGCACAAGATGGATAAACATTTTGCCAGTGGGTGTCATAGCTGTTGGCCTACAGGAGAAAAACATAGAGATGCTGGGCACAGGGACTGTTTCCCAGCTTTGGAGAGTGAACACTAACAACTAGCCATTTCCAACCTGTCTCCTCTCCACACTAGTCTGCTCAGAGCACTTTCCCGGAAGGACAGGTCCTTTAGAGTGAGATGGCCATGTATCTTCCCCCTCACTGTAATTTCCCATCTCCCTTCTCCCAAAGTTTTGAAGTTTGTCTCTGATACAACCCAGCCATTTTAGTTCATTCCACTACAATTCATCCTGAGGCACAAACTCAGCACAACAATCCTTTTTTTTTTTTTTTCTCCAAAGCTGCAAGAAGTCAAAAATCACATCTTACAGTGGAAAGTACACAGATACTTTCAGGCATCACCACCTGAATTAATTTTGTGATGATTACATGCCTCTCTAAGGTACAAAGTAGCAATCCTGTTTTTCTTTTCATTCTTTGCTAGTAAACCTGGAGATTCAATAATGTCATACACCATAACTGTATGATGATAGCAGAGTGCTGGCATGTCCTATACAAGCATTTGTCACTGCAGGTGCAGGATCGTTTTCAATATATTTGACAACATTTTAAAATATTTGCCTAAATTAGACTGCTTACCTTCTGTTACACAAATCCAGATTCTTTTCATCTCTACAGGGACATTCAAGTTAAATAGAGGTATTATCAACACTAACTGAAACATTTTGTAGGAAACTGAAAGCCCCGTGAAACCTGCAGGATGCAGAATAAAGACACTGTACCCTATTGCATGTATGGTAATAGAGATGCCAGTTTGACAAGATGTTTTTAATTAACTAAGGTACCTCCAGACTACTGGCATAAATATTGTTTCTACTTAGAAACATGCACACTCAGAACTAAAATACTCGGTTTGTAAAGACAGATCATCCATTCTTCTCAAACACAACTATTAAGTAGTGCTACAGATAACAGAACTGGAGGGATACCCCCAAAAATGTATAGTTTAGTGTTAAAGTTGACTTTGTATTTGGAAAGCAATTGTGTTAAAGCCAGAAAATGCTGTTATTTTCATGTCTTGCTCCCAGTGCCTTTAGTGAACAATGCTCAGGTTATAAAGAAATTTTGAAGAATATTGTGCATGTACCACTTCCCCCTGCCTAAAACAGCTGGCATAATTACATTTTTCCAGGTTAGTTCTTACAAGTGCTTTCATAGTTCAGAAATATCAATAGTTTGTACTAAGACACTGGCAGAGAGCAACAGTGATTACAAAAGTAGCTTTGGAACATTAAGTATTGAAGATTACATTATATAGTTTCTAGCATTGCATTTGACACCTTATTAGCTGTGTCACAATTTATTACTAAACCCAAGTTTTGCTACTGTGTATCCTTCAGTTTTTGCATAGCTTACTTTTTTTTTTTAAATTCCTCCAGGTATTGCCATTAAACCTTGATGTGGAACCAGCCTAATTATTTGCACACAACTTATTTAAAACTTGCCATAACTTGTAGAACTGAGAAAAGTTACTACTTAAAGGCACTAGGCAATGGACTTTACTTTCAAAACTATATTGTTGCAATGTTCTTTAGAATATTCCTGCTTTTATTTTTCGTTATCTTCCCTGAAGGTCTACATTGTTATCTCCTGAGCTTCAAGTCCTCTTCTGGAACAATGGTCCAAGTACAGACTGTTGCTTGTCTCTGGTAAATGCATCCTGGGTTATGGCCCAGCTCTTGATAATTAGGCCCTAAATGGAGAGTGTTTGTGGCAAACTGGAGAAATAGCCTATTTTAAAGGAGATAGCTGTTTTTCTTAGTGAATTTCAAAGCCCTACATTTAGGTAGGAATAATCACCTGCATAAAGCAGGGTTATGAGGAACTCCATAGAGAGAGACCTAGGGGGTCACAAGCTGGACATGAGTCAGCAATGCCATGCTACTGAAGGGGAAAAAATAAAAAATGAAACATTATATTGCAATACATAAAACAAGAACGTAACGAACAAAGCATCAAAAAGAATACAATCCTTTTGTTCAGATCAGCACTAACAAGGCATCACCCAGACCACTCTCTCCCTCTGCCCATTTTTGATCATTGCACTTTCACAGAGGCAGGGACATACTGAAAAGTACCCAGAAAAGAACAAGGAAAAAAATTCAAAGAGCTAGAAAACATGGCCTAAGAAGAAATATCAAAGAAGTTAAGTTCTTCAGTTTAAAAAAAAAAAAAGGAAAGCAGGGGGAAAGTATGTTTGAAAGCTTTAAGGCTTCTGTAGCAAGGGAAGGAATAAAATTGTCTTCGTGACCACCCAGAGCATAGCACGAAGGCGTGCATGGCAACAAGGAAGGTTTAGCTCAAAATTTTATGACTGCATTGGAAGATCATGCCTAGGAATTATTTTATTTCTATTGCTGGAGTGCCTTAAACAAGAAAAATATAATTGTCTGATGAGACAGTAACATCACTGTGGTGGGATAATGAAAATTACTGCTCAAAACTAGTTTTCACACAGATTATATTGTGTGCCTTGTACACATAGTTTTCACAAAATAAGTCCTGTCTTCGAAGAAACTTCAAATTGGGACTGACAGAACTGACTGTTTGGCTAGTCTAAATACTTGGGGCTTTACGAGGTAGTAACTCTGAATTTTATTTTTGTCACCAGCAGAGACTCTGACTCTTTGGATAGTTTTCTTCTGCCTTTTATTTAGAATCACCATTTTTTTTAAGAGGGGTTGAAAACAAAACAGCAAACCCCAAAGCTGCAGTCTTCAGCAACCTCTCATTGCTCATTTCTGGCAAAATTGACAAATATGTAGATTTTTGCATAAGTTTTTATTTAAAAAAAAAATACTTATCAAGCATACTTACACACTTATTTTGATTTTACCTACTTAATTTCTTCCTTTTGATGCTCTCTCTAAGACTCTTCACATTCAGTCAATTGTCTGAAGGACAAAACATCCTCTGCAGTCTACCAAAGAGTAATAAGGTACCTAGTTATCACAAGAATGTTAATGCGTGAAGCAGGGGACTTTCCAGACTAAGGGCTTGTTATTGCATTTCAGAGAACAGAACTGCACACTTCAGAAGCAGCAACTTCTTAATTGCAGTCCTCTGAGGAGTGGGAGGAATCGAAGTGCTAGCATGTCTGGAAGGGACTTCACACAAGCAGCCAAAGTGGCCTAATCCTGTAAGAGGAGAAAATGCTTGATCTGTGCTCCAGAGAGCACCCAGGCTTCTTCAGGCACTCTGTAATTAAGTACTTAAAAACTGCTCCCCTCAGTGCAGCTTTTCTGCTTCTGCTCTTCTCTCAGCTCCATCACTTAAATCACCAGCATGGTTAACCAGCACAGATTTCTACTTCCTACCTTGTGCACACTGTAGTTTCAGTGGAGAGAGATTGGATTATGGGTAAGGCACTGGGCTGGGGAATCAAGATGCAACAAATCTGAAAATTCCAGCTACTGTTTTCTGCATGACCCATGACACACTTGCTTGAAGTTTTGGGTGTCTACCATAAGGCACATTGGCTGAATGCATATGGGAACACTAAATGCATTAAATGATTGTTAAAATAATTGTATTTTTTTTAAAGTTAGAGTCTGGACATTGGAGAGAACTTATGCTTAAAAACAGTGTTGAAGCATATGCTAATTTTATTTATTTCTAAATCTCATCCAAGTTTAAAAGAACTAAAACACATTGCTGGATCAGGACGTGACTGAATGAAAAAGGGAATATTGACACCACTTCTGAAGTATGTCATTTAAAAGGGAATGCAGTTACTCATTATCCAACCATCAGCCAACCTGCAGTTTGTGGCAGTTAGAAACAAACACTTTATGTAAGCATGCTTTTTTCATAATTGTCTATGCATTCTTTCATCATTTTCTATGCATGCTTTTCTTGTAGTCCCCTCCTTATTGTCAAGTCCTAGTGCCAAACAAAATCAGGATGTTGGGGGTGAAGAAGAAAACACAGCCGGTACCTGCTTTAGCTGAAGAGCAGAGTGCTGCCAGCCCTCCAACCACCACTGATCCAGAGACCACTTTATGAACCACTTGTTCTGGGTCATCTTTCATACACACCCCACATTCCACAGGGGTAAACAAAGCAAGAAAATTTCAGCATTATCATCTGCAAATTCACTTTTTGTGAATACAGCAAACCACGATACTCATGGCACTTAGTTACCACTGTCACCACTAGATATGTCCTCTGACTTGGGTAAACTTACCCGTGGCTAGAACAGGGTGGAATAAAATGAAGTTGCAAGCCTAGGCATCTCTTTATATAAAATGGGTAATTTTTCAATGCTTACCACAAAGAAAGGAAAGAAACAAGGACAATGCATTGTAGAATGAATGAAGCGATCTTTTTTAAAAAAAAATAAAAATAAATTAACCTGTAATTGTAGAAAGCTAAACCTTTGCAAATAGCCTCATCTAACTTCAGCTGAACTTTGGCACTGGAAAGACATACTATACAAGGCCAGTGGCTCATTAATACAGTCACAGCACAGGAATCCACGAGGGAAGAAATGAGGGAGGAGGACTGAGTTAATTTAGCTCTGAATCCCAGTGAAGAGAATGTCACACTCCCCCTCAACTGTGGGCTTTTCATATGGCTGCATCCAAAATGGTTAGTGTTTGAAAAGAGAAGTTGCTACTGCTGAGACTGAGCGAGCCAGTCACTCATCAGCCTGGTATCTTTTTCCTGCTATCCTTCTCAGTAGTAGTACACTTTTCTCCCATTAAAATACAGTCACTTTAACCTAGTCTTTTGTCTGGATTGAGATAAGATGTATTTGCTTTGCAGGAGAAAAGATAGAATAAAGTATGTTGATTTCATGTTGTAAATTTTGGCTGAAGATCTGTATCAAAGTGAAGGATTTTTGTGGTTTCTCAAAAAGAGGTTTTACTTAACAGACCTTTATCATTCAGAGAACAAACTGAGTCAAATATGTGTTTTGCTGTGAATCCTGTAGGCAACACTAGCCAGAATACGTTGCATATGCTTATCACCACTTAGCACATTCTGTGTTCTCTACTGTAAGCAAGAGCCTAAGAATATCCTTTTTCCATTTTCCTCTCATGTAAAACAAAACAACTGTTTTTATCTAGGGATCTGTAAACTTTTATATTAACTACTTCTAAGAGATCCACCAAAAGCAATTAGGGAGGCAAAACCCAAAACCATCACATTACTGGTGCAGGACGTCAGAGTTATCAAATTAGCACACAGGGACCTGCAGATCTACTGGAAGATTCTTAGCAGTCTACAAATTGACAGAGGGTGGAGAAGGCTGAAAATGACTGCAGAAGAATACACCCAAGCCACATCTGCATGCTCAATAGCAGAAGACACACATCCCTTGAGAGAGGCCATGAAAATAAATAATATGCACAAAAATACTGGGATTCTATTGTCTAAGATATTAAAATGAAAGGTCTGGTGAAGAGCTGATAAAAGTTCAGAGTAACTGTAGTTAATATGATGTTAACAAGATTAACAAGAAAAGCACAACATAGGTTAACTGGCCCTAAGTTGTTCTATTTACAAATAATAGAATCTTAATAGAGGAAAAAAGGGCATGAAGGCAAGCCAACCTTTTATGCTGAACAATTATTAATGTACCAACAGTCTGAACATTAAGTTTCCATAATGAGCTTAACAGTCTGTGGAGCTGGTTCAGTCATAAGACTGTTCACTGCTTAATGGGTGCCATAACCATTTAAGATGAAACACAATATTTGGAAGGCAGAAATAGACATAAAGCAGAAGAACATCATAGCAGACAAATATCTCTTGTTCCATTCGGACCCGAGCACTGCATAGCAGGGTAAAAAGAAAACTGTAATCTCTCAGTATCTCCCACTGTCCTAGCTTCTGAAAGCTAAAGCAAATATACACTGTCTTTTTGCAGGGAAGACCCTCAAAAGCCAACCTCAGCTTAGGGAATAAATGTTCTATGGTTTCCTCTGTAGTTAATGGATAGAGAAATGTCCCTCAAGAGAATAAGTAAGAGCAGAAACTTGCCTGTAAATTTTCTGCCTTATCTTCTAGGACACTAGACTGGGAGAACTGTCTGACATGATAAAAGGCAAAGCTCTTCCATCCAAAGGGACTTGGCCATAAATTTGATCTCTGGGCAAATAAACACCGTGAAGTTCAACACAGTGCAAAGCTGTGCACTGAGGGAGGAACAACCCCAGGCACAGGCAGAGACTGGAAACCAAATGGGCTAATTGGTAGGCCTGCTCAAAATGTGCCAAGGTTAGAGTGGATGCCAGATTAATATAAACCAATACTTCTTTCTTGACACAAATAAGGCAAGTAACTGCATTAAGAGAAGCATGTCCAGCGGATCGAAAGTTTACTACTCACCCTCCAGTCAGCACCACTACTGCCACACTCGCAGTACTTCATCCACTTTCAGGATGAGTTCAAGATGGATGTGGACAACCTGGAAACATTCCAGTTGCTGAGGTGGTAAGAGTCCAGGGCACATGGCTTGTGGAGAGGTTAGAAGCAGGGCTTATTCAGTCTTTAAAGAAGGAATGTTTCAATACAATTACTTGAATGGAAGTTAAAGACAACAGAGCCCAAGTTTTTCTCTGAGAGTGGCAGGCAACATAACAAAGGACAACATTCACAAATGGTATCCTGAGAGGTTCAGCCTGGAGGCTAGGGAAAATCTTTCTCACTGGGAAGATACTGCAGTGCTGAGAGAGCTTGTAGTGTCTCAGTTATTAGGGATTTTCAAAACAGTTCGAGACAAAGCCATAGCTGACCTGGTCTGTAATGTTAGCAAGCCTCCAGCTACAAAGAAGATGCTAGACAAGGTGACTTCCAGCTGTCTCACCCAACCAAGACCTCTGTGAATCTGTGACTCCCCACAGGACCCTTACTATTAGTGGATTTAGGGAGATAAGCATCTTCACATAGAATGGAGCTGTGTGAGTGAATCTCTTGAGCCTGCAGGAGAATACAGAGCTGCAAATCTCTTTGGCCTTTCTATAAATTGTATAAATTAGAAAGAAAAGCTCATTGCTCTCTTTTCTATCTCACCTAACCTATTAATATTATAAACAATGCTTCAAAGTAAGCATCTGCAGGATCAGCCTGCAACAGAAAAAAGAAAGCCTCTGAAAATAATGTGGCAAGGAATACAGATATTCATCAGCTACATTAAAAATCTCTAGGCAGTAAGCAAGACAATGCTGAAAGTAAAATAAAGCAATAAATTTCAAGTTGGCTATTACAGGCTGGAGAACAAATTATGCAGGGGCCCAGCTAAAAAAAAATAATAGATCTAAACATAACATGACTCGTAACTGTAGGTCTCAAACAAGCCTCTGGCAGTATTTTTTAACTTGTTTTTAATATTGGAGTACTTTATTTAAATTAAATAGAATTTCAACTGGCCCTTCATATCTTCTGCGGGAGGGAAAAACTGTACACCTAGTAGTAAAGCAATCTGAATATGTGCCCTGAATTCAGAAAATGTTTTTTTGTCAGATTTCTTTTAACACACATTCAAAAGGTTCTTTAGCACAGCCCTCTTCCACATTTCTGGGTTTTGCATTTCTTGGATAACATCAGGAGTAGGAATGTTGCAAAATAATAAGAAAATATTTTTCAAGGTTCTTGACTAAGCCTGAAGCAGGAATTGCAATATTTGACATCCCACAGACAGCTTGTTATGTTGGAAATTTTACAATTTCAAGAGACTTACATTGCATAAAACATCCAAAATTGCCAAGGTTTTTCTGAACAGAACTGCTTTGAGCTTAACACAACACTAACCATCCATGTCATATCTAGAGAGTAGCTGAAGCATAGTGCAAGACAGAGATGAAATAATGTATAACCCTTTCCTCGCTTCCACATCTCTCTAGGGAGCAATGTGGTATGAAGATTTTATCAGAAACACTGTGATAGCTTCAGAGGCAAAGAAAGGAACAAGTTCTGAAGGCCATACCATACAAACAGTGCTAAAGCTCAGTTTTCACACCTTTGAAAATATGAACCTTAATTTCTAAAATTCAGAGCCCATCTCTCTCCCAAGAGCACATTCTTCTGGAGGGGATTTCGGTAGTAGTGCTCCTGTTTTAAAGCACAGCAGGGTAGATTGCATTTCTGAATAATCTCTCAGGAGACCAGAGCAAAGTAAATCCTGCTCTGTATTTCTCGTCTTTACAGTTCTGTGGGGCAAATGAAAAGTGACATTAGCTTATTGTTTTGCGTTCCAGTATGGCTAGTAATATGTGGATAAAATTAATTGGTACTTGACACAATTAGAAATGGATAGCCATACATGCTTGAATTTATGCCAGTAGGCTCAAGGAAGTTAGGGCAGAAAATAAGCAGTGACTTATGAGCTTGCCATCATCACCCAAGAGATTGGCTTATAAATAATAGTTGAACGACAGCAACTCAAAGGGTAAGAGGCAGAAAGATTAATCCCTAGTAAAAAAAAACTTAGCAGCGTTGTTTCTTGTGGAAGAAAGTACAAATTACAAGCGACTAGGTGCCTCTGCAACAAGCTATCGAGAAGTACGTGGATGTGCACACTTTGGAAAGGAAAGGGCTCTGAGGTGAGAAAGACAACTCGTGCATTTTTTCTGGGGCAGGACAGACAAGGGAAGCAAGGAGGTTGTGCAGCTGGGGACACTGCACTGCACAAGAAGCAGCAGCATGCAAACCCAGAAGGGCTTACTGCTGAGCCAACATCAACGTTTTTCACATTATAAATGCAGACAAGCATTATAAACAGTGAATAAATGTCCAAAAAAAAAATCTATACATATGTTTGCATATAACAAATATTTACCTTTCTAAATAATTTCACGTGGCTCATCTACAGCTGTAGTAAAATCCTGATCTTTCTTAAGATTCGTGAAGAGAGTAGTGTAGGGAAAAAGAACCAAAAATGCCGCTAAGAGAAATTTCTAGTGACCATGAAGTAAACACTTCAAAAAGGAAAGAAAGAAATCAGATTTCTTCATCTGTTTTCATCCAGTACGCAGGAAATACACTTTACTTAATGTACTGAAGGATCAATAAAAAGACCTTGACTATTCTTCCAAGACCTAAGGCTGCCAGAAACAAAAATACTGACTTTACCATCAGTAAATAAGTCAATACCTTAAATAATTCAGTCAATTAACAAGACAAGCCTATAACTAAAGATGTCACCACAAACAATGGGTGGTGAAAATTAAGACAATTCTTTTTTCTTCCCTCTGAGAGTCTTCCCTACAAAATGGCAGGTGGTAGGCATTATTGTATTACATGCAAACAATTTGTCTGACTTAGGAAATGTGTGCTGATACAGATAATAAAATTCTAGCTATGATCAACCCGCTGCAACACAGAGGGAAAATCTCCCACAACAGAATGTCTTCAGGTATAAATTTTTTACCTTATGATGAATAATGATGCATTATAACCAGAAATGAGGCCTAGATCCTGCCTTTAATCTATAAACACAACTACTGACATTATTTCTGAAAGGCTTAACTGGCCTTTATGAAATTACATGTCTATATTTCTGCTCATCAGTGATGAGCTACCAAGGGCATTGCAAAGACCTAATTCCTAATAGAACTTCTATAATCCAGCTGCTGATTTACTGCCTGCACAATCCCCAGGCAGCAGATAGATGCTGTGGGATGACAATTTTGCAGAAATCTGAACCTTTGTACAAGAGCAGAAGCCTAGCAACAGGCTACCAAAGCACACACAGGGTGAGGCCAATGCAGGACATATCAACCACTGAGCTACCAGACCAGCTGCTTCCCAGGAACTGAAACTAACAATCTTAGAATTACCAAAAGTTCTGTTTCTTTCTTGTCATAACCTAAAGCAGAATTCAGCCTTCACCTGATGGCAAAACTCAGGTCAGCTCTCTCTTTCCCTTCTTGTGCCTTCTCTAGCTGTGAAATTAGGATTATCCATAGATAATCTAGACTCCAGATCTCACAGCAGATAGATAAAGCCATACCTGGTGCTAGAGACATTTTGCAAGCCAGAAGCCTCCTATTTGCCAGTCTTTCATGATTTCTTTTCTACCAGAACTAGAAGAAAGACTTGTTGTGATACCAAGGGAAAAGGGAGACAATGTTATAAATTATATGATGGTTTATCCCTTTAATTTTGTAACCATTCAGGCTTTGTCACAATTTTGCTGTCATTCTCTACAATTTTGCAAGAAACTTGGGGGCTGAGAGTCCTTACAAGAGCTGCAGTGGCTGCACAGCTAATTATCTAGGGAGCTGTACTTGAAAGAAAAAAGGTAGAGGGGCTGCACATCTACATGTTCTTTCTCTTCTGTTCAAATGCATTGAAATGTAGCCCCTTTGAGGCTTCTCCTTTGGAAGGCAGATAGTAATTCCATGTAGCAAGCTGTTATCCTGTGCCTTTACTGATAAAGTACAACTAATCACTAATTATCATGAATATCATGAATTTCATAAATATCATAAAAAACATATTATCTATAGATTAACATATTAACAGGAAGTTTCAGGCAACCTCCTATCTTGTTACTTTTTGATATTTACAAATCAAGAATCCCTAGCTCACTCCTGTTAGTGTCTCCCACTCAGTATTCCCTTAAATGGGGGCAGTCCTCTTAGGAACTTTCAACCACAGCAAAAGTATTCTTTTAAATGAGTAGGTAATCCAGAAAAGAGGCAGAGTCTTCCTCAGTGGAACCACAAAGAGAAGTTACTGGCAAGTTATTTTGTGAAAGCAGTTTGTTTCATTTGTATCAAACATGAAATTAAATGCTCCAAGAAGGACCGAAAACAGTAATTAACTTTCATCTTCATGTAACACCAGTGACGTTTTTCATGTGTGGTGTTAGAAATGCTGTTGCTTAGGGTAGTGAACTTATTTACAACCACACAATCATGAGTGAGGGGATGAGAGAAATGCCAAAAGATAACCACATTCCCCAGTAAAATTCGGCAAGAATAGGTGAAAAACACGGGGAGGCACTTCGCACATGTTTCAGCCAACAACAATGCTGAAAGGCAAATGGTGTTGCACTTCCTGCCAACTCAAAGCAAACAAAAGAGATCTCTGCTGAAAGGTGGCAGCACAATACACACCAAAAAAATCCCACAACATCTGGAGAATTACAAACAGTTTTGACTATATGCACCTGTGTATTGGGGTAGCTTTTTTTTCTTTTGGTAGTAGTTCTGTGTTCCTTTGTCAGCAGTGAGGGTTAAATGAAAAGGTAGGGAAGCTTGAGATTAAAATTCCTGCATATCTCCTATCCCATCCCCTTGCTACTCTGAGCAAGGGGAGAAGGGGATGGAGCAGGAGAAAGAAGAACCACAGAATCTTAGGGGTTGGAAGGGACCTCGAAAGGCCATCTAGTCCAACCCCCCTGCCAGGCAGGATCACCTAGAGCACATCACACAGGAATGCATTCAGGTGGGTCTTGAATGTCTCCAGTGAAGGAGAGTCCACAACCTCTCTGGGCAGCCTGTTCCAGTGCTCTGTCACTCTCACAGGAAAGAAGATTTTTTCTGATTTTTACGTGGAACTTCCTGTGTTCCAGTTTGCACCCATTGCCCATTGTCCTATCACTGGACATCACTGAAAAAAATCCTGGCTCTGTCCTCCTGACACTCACCCTTAACATATTTGTAAACACTGATGATGTCGCCCCTCAGTCTCCTCCAAGCTAAAGAGACCCAGCTCCCTCAGCCTTTCCTCATCAGGGAGATGTTCCACTCCCTTCATCATCTCTGTGGCTCTGCACTGGACTCTTTCAAGCAGTTCCCTGTCCTTCTTGAACTGAGGGTCCCAAGAAGAATATGTACAAGTGAGAAGAGCTGTTAAGACCACATTTTAACAGAAACCACTATAAATAAACACTTGGGAAAATCATAGCATCCAGTATGTCAGAACTGAGTACAATGGCTGCTGTTGGCACTCTCCCCCAGTCCCAGCAGCCCAGTGTTGTCAGGAGCAAGGAACACAGACTCCTTGGCTTGGTGGTTTACAGGGATTCCTGGGGTGGAGTTTGGTGTGTCTGCAGGATTTAGTGGAAAAGAACTCAAGTCCTTTGAGATCTTTGTGCGCTTAACAGCAGCCGTTTTTAACAGTATCTACTTTTCCAAAAATGTTAGGGGGACAACAATGTATAGGCAAAGCCACTCTCTCGGAGCATTTTAACTATTTTCTACAAATCAAGCAGCTGTGGCTAGTCTATCAGAACCTTTTACAGCCTGAAAGTTAGGAAGATGCTGGCCCCCACTTCAATTATTTATTCTCCTGCCTCCAACCCATCCTATCTATATGCCAATGCTATATATCTGTGTTCTGTGTATAAAATGTGTTCAATTGGAATGAACTATAATAATAATGAAATAATGTATAGTGTAGCCATGCAACATATATTTGTTTTTTTTCTCATAGAGAAAAAAATTCATTTGCAAAGACATCACATGAATCCCCTTCTTTTCCCTTCACAGCCTCAAATATACTAAACTGTAAACATGTATACAGCATTTGAATAATACCTATATCCTAATACTTGAAAGAGTGATAAATATTATCAATAATAAGGCAAAAGACAATACTTCCAAGAAATAATTCCAACCTTTGCAAGGCTTCCTAGGATTTAGAAGAATGAGTTCATGTGCAAAACATCTAATAACGTTCTCCTATATCTCTTCTCTGTGGTACTTTAATCCTTTGAATTCCTGTGGGACACCATCCAAATCCTCCACAGGACACCCCAGCTTCTCAAAATCTCCAGATGGCTGGAAAAAGCAGTAGCTGGCAATGTTCACAGCTTTTTGCAACTTCAGTCCCCTTCTTCACTGAGTGCTTTTTGGCTAAATTATTAAAAACCTGCGAAAATTCCTAGGATAGTCTTTTCTTAATAGCCCCCAGGGGACTGATTAGTTGTTTCCCAGCTAATTTATTTTCTGGCTCCCCTCTCATTGTAAACTGCTTATTTCTGTCCTTTGAGGACCCACTGTTCAACTACAAAAGGAATGAAGGGCCCCCCTGGGTGCCTCACTAGGGTGTGCCTGACAGAAACCACTTTTGCTGACCTCAACACCATGCACAGCCAGGGCCTGGGTGGTTGTTGCCCATCCAGCCTACAAATGCTCACACAGGAAGACTGAAAGTACAAAACAATCCCTAGCTATAGACTGCATATCCTCTACCTTGCTTTCTGGCCAATTTATGCCACTTCAATGCCCCACTGCAAGCATGCTGATTGCTATCATTTGATGAAGGGTTTCACAGGTTTCACTGCAGGGGACTTTTCTGAGCTGAGTGCAATACAGCATGTTGGCACCTGGCAGCAATGGATTTTGTTGTATTGATCCATCTTTAAGTGTTCATGCTGGGGCAGGAGACATATGTAAGATCTTACTGGCCATTTTAACCATCTAGAAAACTACACAGTCAGATAAAGCAGTCCAGGGAAAAAGCACTAATCCTACTAAAGGCAGTGTGCAGTGAAGGAGGTTAAAATAAAACATCATGGTATGAGTCTGCCAAACACTCCTTACAGGCCAGCTGTCCAGAGTACTGCACTCCAGACATTATTTGGAGAAGCCAACCCATGTTGTTTGCAAGACCTAGGCCATCAAATATTCTCTATAGATGCAATCAGTGGGAGGAAGAGAGCTAACACTGGACTTTGAGACTGAGGCACACGTGTGCTTTCTAGGACTGAGCACATAGCACCTGTTGGGCTGTAAAAAGTCCCAGGAGGGTGGAGGCATCAGAGGGGTGAAGGGTTTAAATTCCCCAGAAGCACCAAGAAATAGTGTTTCTTCCTACTCTAAATGATTTTCTACAAGTGTATTTATTGTCCCATCTCAAGAGCTCAGAAAAGCTTTGTTCATGAGACACAACATCATTACATGAGGCTTTGTAGCCAGGCTCTAAGAACAGAATTGGGTTTTTTCCACCTCCTACCTCTAAGTCAGGATAACCTGATCTTGAGCTACAGCAAAATAAAAAGTAGGTTGAGAGGGGAGGTTAAATAAAAAAATAAAACCCCATCACTAATCAAGTGTTCTGGAGTGTAATGAAGGCATTAGTCTTTGTTTAGTGCCTTCAGTTTTGAGTCAGGCATATTACTTCAAAACGGTGATGGGTCTTGCTGTAACCAGGCTGGTAACAGAGACTTTCAAATCCATCACCAAGAAATCACAGTGATACTGCATCTGCTTCCCAGTTGAGGTTTTTAAGATACACCACCCACTCCAAGGTATCAGTCTTTATAAATTGGGAGCTAGACACATGCACTCCAGGCACTTGCCCTGTACTCTGCACAGTCCATGGTATTCCTGGTGGAGAATCGTCTTACTGGAGGTATAGACGGTCAGACAACAAAATAACATTTAATGGACTGGGAATAAGAAATCTTGCAACACTTTGTAACAGTAGTTTAAAGTCTTCTAAACACCAGTGACTTAGAGGCAGTGCTATTAAGAGAACTAATTTCTTAAAAAAATAAAAATTCCTGCCCAACTTTCCAGCAGATTTAGCACACACAGACTGGGCAGTTTTCTACTGTTCTATATCTTCCATAACCAATGGTTTTAAAAGCCAAAATACTTCCTCTTCTTTAAGAGAAGACAGCTGTGTGCTTTAGAGGACTGAATAGATTATCTTGCCATTCCCTGAAGGCAATCATGGTGGTTTAATTGTATTGGGCTGTCCCTGCTCTGAAGTTAAACACAAATGTTTCCAGAAGGCAGTAAATCTAGAACTGCACCTGGGAGGGGTGGGGGAGTAATCACCATGAGAGCAAAAGGTTCAAGCACATAAGATGGAAATCCTCCTAAGCAGGTGCAAGTATCAATATTTAGGAGAGCATGGGAAGGAAGGGATCCTTACGGAGCTGCATCTTGTAGCACAGGCTGTAGACTGCAAAAAGAGGGAAGAAGCTTGAAGCTTCTCCCCTTTTTAGCAAAACCCTTGTTCTTTGTACCTGCTCTTAAGGGGAGCGACTCAAATAGAGCAGCCCCAAGCTGGGACAGCACACTTTCCAGAAAGCTTGCCTTGTTCATTTCTCAACACTGCAGGTGAGCACATAAGCCACCAAAAACCTTACCTTCTAACTAGGAGCAAGAATTGCTAGTACTGCCAACCAAAGGGAACGGCCAGCTAGAAAAAGAGATAAGAAGATTATTCCCCAAACTCATTAATTAAGCATATCAGCGTAGCCGCTAGAAACCACTCCTCTGCTCTCTTCATCCCTTTTTGAAGGTGGATTTTATATTTGGCACTCCTGCTGGTGTAAACAGCTCTACTGGAAAACACACTCCATACTGCCGAGTGGAAGATGACAAGCAAAGCACAGGGTGAGGCAGCGAAAAATTTAGACCTTTGTTCTGTACTTTTTCCCACCCATTTCCTCCAGGAGGTAGGACACTTTTCAATATTTCTCCTCTTCTTTTTTGAAAGAACAAAGTATAAAATGAATTCCTCTGACACTGAGAATCAGTTTGCAAAGGGCTTTAAGATAAGGTAATAGAGTCTGTTGGTCATCATTTATTAATTGGCATTTATTTTGTCCATGGACGGACAGTAATGCTGCCAGATCCACACACCAAGTGGTAGCAGTTTCATACTTTTCAACAAAATGAAACGGAGTATACATTCTTAAAGAGAAGAGAGGCATTTGTCACACACAGTATGGGTAACATTTGTCCTGTCTCCAGGTGTGAAAGCACAGAGGTATAGGGAAGGTACAAGATCATTGCAAACAGGTCATCATTCATCAAAGCACAGTGTTTACAAACTGAAATGAGTACTTTCAAGATGATAGCAGCATCATGTAAATTAACTTGTAGAGCTAAGAGTCCTCAAAATCAAGAGCCTCACAGGAGGCCATTTCAGGATAGACTACCTGGTTATTTGAAGCAATTGAGTTCTATCAAGATTAATGATATCTGAAAATCAGAGGTTGAAAAGCTAAGAACAGGATCACTATTGATGTTGAGAAAATAGGTTTCCAATTTCTTATACAATGATGAATAAAAGCACTACTCCTAGAAATAAAGCTGTCTATGAGTCTAATATGGAACAAGTACATCACAGACAGCACATTATTTTACACTAACTGCAAGAAACAATACTAAACCTCACTGTGGCTTTAGGCTTCTTGAAATCTATACTGCCAAATTAAGTTTGTCCCATAATGGGACAAGATAACTGGATGTCAGTTGGCAAATTCAAGACAAAAAGTGCTGCTCAATGGCATCCCTCCAGAGAGCATGAACACAGCTCTCCATCATGAACACAACTCTCCATCACAGATCTGCACCTTGAACCCCATATTGTAGCTGATGGCCATCGGTTTGGGACCCTCATGTCCCCAGGGTTCCCACTACAGCACCTGCTGCCCACTGGGTGAGACTCACTTCTGCTCAGTCAGTTCCAACACAGAGGAATCATTAACAACTCTTCTCCTTGACCGCATGGAGCTTGAGCAGACTTTCCTTGGAGTCCTGCTGCACAATAAGAATTGATAACAAGCAGAGCAGGACTGAATTGAAGCCCTGCCAGGCAGGACACCTGGGAGGCACTGAGTCTGAGAAAAAGGTTGTGACATTCACTTGCTGGATCCAGAGGCCCTGGAGTAAGACAAGTGCCAGATCACTCTGCCCTAAGGGTTGTTTGGGTGCTGCTTCTGTTAAGGTCATTCTTCCCCATCACAGTAGCAGTGGATAGTCTGGCAATTTTTGGTGGCTGGCAGACTCCATGGAACAGAAAAGGGAAATGATCTTTGACCTAGCCTCTCACATAGACTTAGCTTTTCCATTAATGAATATACTAGCCCGCAGCTGCCCTACCCTAAATTTTTAAGGGATGATGGGCCGGGAAGGTCCCTTTAGACTAGAAAGGCAGCACAGGAGAAGAATACTAACACCCATCTGACTGCAGCTTTTGAGTAAACACTCCATCTGTATGTTATATACCACATCCATTTAGCAGATAGATTTTATAATTAATTACTACTAGGATATCTTTGTGCAGATCTAAATTTAACTTTCAGAAAATGAAAGCAGCACTTTTCTTTTTTTTCTTTTTTTTTCCTTTTTTTTTTTTCAATTTAGTCTCTGTTTTTAAAGAATTTAGGGCTGTTTAAGGATGCTCTTCCAGTCCAGAAAGCTCTGAGAGGAAAATCAGCTGACTCCATCTTAATTTGCAGAAGGGTCTAGTCTTCTATAAAGAGATTTGGTCCCATAAAACAAGATTTAATTTTCATATATTTTACATTTCAGAGTACAAGAAACAAATTCTTTATATGCATAATGTTTGACTGCCAACATTTTATGGATAGCATGAGATACTAAATTAGCCACGAACTGACTCTTTAATCTGCAAAATACTCCTAGAGCTTTCATTTTCTTAAATGTTGTTTCAATAGGCTGTTTGGTACAATCATTCTTCCTTCTGTGTAGTAGCTCAGCTTTCGTGACTCTGAGGAACAGTTTGTGCCCAAAGGAGTTTGCTTTCAGCTGGGCTCTGCAGAACAAGGTACTAACCAGAAAAGCAGAACAGAAAACTGTACAGTTGTACATTCTTGGTGCTCTCCCTCCATCTGCTTTTGCCACCTGCCATACCGGCACACCACTGGGATAACAACTATTACCCACAAAAAGAAAGGAGAAGTCTCTTTCTTGCTAACTGACCTTTCATAATACACTTATTAGCTATATTTATGAAGTTTTAAGTATCCCAGACCATTTACAGCTGAAAACTGTTTCTTACTGAGCACTTCTTTCTTATGGAATACATTGCTTCAAACAGCCAAAATTGTCTTCAGACCCAAATTAAGGTGTGTGAGGTGCTGTAAATTGAGATTATTTCCAAGTTCTGATCTAT
Organism: Apus apus; assembly: GCF_020740795.1. Taxonomy (NCBI): domain Eukaryota; kingdom Metazoa; phylum Chordata; class Aves; order Apodiformes; family Apodidae; genus Apus; species Apus apus. The sequence goes on along the minus strand of NC_067282.1, from coordinate 81,942,292 downwards.
CAAAACTGTCTTAAAAGATACAAATTATTATTTTTTTTCTGGAAAACATGCTGTCTTTTGTTTACGATTAAAGCAAACTGCAGCTACATTTACTTTGAAGACCGTATACAACCACTAATGCCCAACTCCGTCACATTCCCCTTCTAAAAAAGCAGATCTTGCAGAATCTGATCTTCCATAAGAAAACACAAGGATATGTTTCACCTTACATTACTCTGAGATATTCAGATTTATAGAAAGTTCTTTATGACAACCATCAAGGGCTTCCTGGAACTGGTGCAAATTGTATCAAGCAGAGAATAACACTTCTATGGCAACTACCTCATCACATTTCAAAAAATGGATGAACAAGAAGGACTCATCACCTTTTCTCTTTTCCATTTCCTAAGTAGTATCTTGTCTTTCCATTCACCCAACTCTTTAGAACCAAGATAGGCAGATGATACTTCTGAGTTAAGCATGCTAACAACTGTAGTTGTTTGCTACTTGGCCTTTTGGTCATTAAAGCTCTGAAGTGATGCTGCCAAGAGATCTGTCTTATTAAGCCTGCTCCTTCTGTTGACCCACAGCAAGGCACAGCCAGTTATAGCATTAAGTATTCCCGTTTTCCTAGGACATTAGGCTGACAAGAATGTCCAGCTTCTCTCTGCCAGAAGCCTTTCAAACAAACCCAGCCACCACCAGCCTGGGCTGGTTGCTGCCACCAACCACACTGAGGAAGGAAGCTCATGGCTCATCCCAGCACAGCTGCTGCCACCTGTCAGAAGCAGCTGACAGAAGCAACCCAGCAGTCCTCTGACTTCCCAGTATCACTTCCTCTCTCCTACACCTCTCCTTCACCCTCGAGGCAGCATTAGTCACACTTTTTCCCGTGCTTCAGAGGAGCCAGCTCTGCAATGCCATAAGCAGCTTGCCCGTTTCTCAATCATGCCTTTACTCCAAGGTGCTACAGAAAAGCATCGTTAGCGTTTGCTTTGCTTTGCTGAAACGCTTCTCTTGAGAACGCTTTGTATAACCTTGAAGAAATCATTGTACAAGAACTGGAGTCTGACAGCCATGAAGGGCCAAGGCACTTCTGTTTGGGGGAGAAACACACAAGTAGCATGGATAGGGAGACTGCCCTTCATGCTGCAGGCTTCCACATTTGCACCTGTGCTTGCTGAGACTGCAATGATACTAATACAGAGCCAAGCTGATCAAATTTTTTAGTTTCTGAGGAAGAAACATAATCATTATCTTTAGCAAGCAATGCAGTCTCTGCAGTCAGGAGAAACCTGGAAGTCCCTTTACTCCTTCACCCCTGCTTTTCTTCTCAAGAACGGCCGCTTTAATATGCACAGATAAAAATTTTTAAAGTATTACATGAAAACAGTATAGTCCTTTTCAATGGGGATAGAAAACAGCTACATCACCTCATTCTGTACCTCGAACTGGCATCATGGAAAAAAAGAGGCAAACAGCATGATTCAACCATTTTGACTTTCAAGGTCTTTGGAAAAAGTTCAAACTTTTACCATTTCTAAACTGAAACTTGTCAGTCACAACTTCCACATCTCATTATGCTTTGTTCAAAACACTCAATATGTAATTCCTTCTGCTAAGGAACTTCTGCAAATCTTTCAAAGAATTAATAAGTTTTGCCTTATTTCACTTTTGTTCAAGTTCTAAACAGTGTCAGTGTACTCAGACTTCGAAATACTACACTGACCTGCTGTAAACATAAGCATGCATCGGAACAAATTTTGTTTTCCCACACTTGCTTCCCTGCCCCAACTACCTTAAGATATCAGCAAGAGAAGCTGACAACAAGCCCAGAACAAAATTACACTTAAGATAAACTGACAGTGTTTCCTATGTAAAATTTCTTCCGAGCCCTAAGCAGGTTGATTTTTTTTTCTGTTTTGAAGTACAGAATTAGCATTTCTATATTGCAAGCAGGCACATCTATATCTTGTCCTACTAGTACAACCCTGTGCAGCCAGGATGTGAGCTCAATCTTCAACAGATGTAATCTAAAAAGAAAATGTGACCGTAGCCAATTTGCTGTGTACTACGTGAACTCTATTATCTGCTTTATATACTGTGTTTGTACTTGGCTTATTACTGAAAATGTATTTTTAAAATAGTTATTTTAAACATTTACATTAGATACCTAATGGATCACCTAAATCAGGAGTCCATCAAATTAAAAAAAAAAAAAATCGTCAAACCAGTAAAACATGCTTGCTTAGCAAATTTCTCTCCTGATTCATCCTTAAGGACGACTTTATATATACACACATATAAAGTCTTTCTAATAATCTCCCTTTCCCCATCATTTAGCATTAGCTGTATGCAAGCTTATATTCATTATATCAATAAGATTTTTCATAGTTTAATACTTTCCACAAAAATTGATGCAATAGGTCATGTAATGGCTACTCTAAAAAGAGCTATACATTTATTTACAAAATGCATCATTACAAAAAATACATAAAACATTTATTGTTGTGCTATTACTGTTTCATGTCACATTATGTTAATCAGCAGCTTGCTTGTACAAGTAAGTTTTATAGGATTCAAAACAGAATAATTGGATAAACTATATTCAATTAACAAACCACTGTCATTGCAGAATTTGTTATACTGCAGAAAACCTTGCTCATCCACCCTGCTCTGTAGTATCCTAGATGGGATTTTAGAGGCTTGGTCTCTCCTTTAAGGAAAAGAAGACCTGGAGAGGACCTTCATTGTCCTGTAACAATCTAACTCAGCAGCAAATTCACAGACAATTAATATGACAAGGTTGTCCCCCCTCCCAGTGTGGCTTGAGATCACCCACTTAGTTGTTGGCCCCTGAGGACAACCAACTCTTCGGGTGTTGGTAGAAGATCCGAGCAGTTAGAAGAAGACTCAAGCAGGTGACAATGCTCAGGTACAGCAGGGTGGGCAGAGATATTGTTAAATATGCAGCTTCCAATATTTCTGGATGCACAAGTCTTCAAAACCCTTGCCAGTCATCCTTTCTAAACACCAAAGAACTGCAGAGTAACTCTCAAAGTTGCCCCTCCCCATATGCAATGCTGTCATTGCAATGCAGGAGCTTGAAGATGTATTGAGTAGCAATTTGGGGACTCTAATAAGGAAATATTTGTGTGTCTCCATTTAAAACAATGCATCCTGCTAGCCTACTAGTTGTAAACTTTAAATCTCAATCTCTAGGTCAAAGGAATGAGCAGAAACTTGCAGTAAATTGTCAGACAGCACCTTGAAATTGTGCAACTGAATGCACAAAACAACACTAATCTGATAATGAGGGGATGAAAATTTGATAAGCCTTTCCAAAGAAGATATTTCTTCAACAACCCCCCTTACGCTACTGAAGTCGTTAGTATGATCTTGAATCTGACAAGAAACTTTAAACCAGTAAATTGGATGTTTCCAGCAGAGAAAGTTATAAAATATTTCTGGCTGAACTGAGGAATAAAATTATGGAAAACATTGGTTAATTTAATACGTTTTACACAGATTAAAGAAAATAACTGATCTGAAAACTACCAGGAAGCCAGTCTAGCAGCATATGTTATTGAAAGTAACTTTCTATGTTTAATTAAAAAAAAATAAGAACAAATGCTACTTCAAATAAATACAGATTAAATAGTAAAACCCCTTGAAGCCTGTTGCAAGTACCAGCATATTAGATCAACTAGCTTGTAAAGGAGTAAAACACAGAGTGTATCAGCTTCTTGTAGCAGACCCTGTACCAGCATCATTCAGAACAGCCATTTTAAAATGGTGGCCCCAAGAAACTCCTCCACGTTATTCACATATCACTTAGGAGAAAGGTTGGGAGAGTTATTTGAAGTAACTCCCAATAGCATCAGTATGAGAAGAGTAAGGTATCCAAAATCCACATGGTGAGGATGACCCCAATCCTGCCTAGTTGGACCCTTCCCAATGAGAACACTGGGGAAAAAGTGGGCAGAGGGGGTGCTGGCAGCTGCCAACAGTGCAGAAGAAAGGGGTGCCTCCTTACTGCAACCTATGTGGCTCCCAGGATGGGCTGGGAAATGTAAGTGTAAAACACAAAACCATGGTGTCTGAGCAGAGGTCCTCCATCTTCTTCCATCCCTTCAACTTTTTGCTTTGACAAGGGCACACAGCATGTAATAAACTCTCAGAAGTCTGGTCAGTGATGCAGGATGTAGCAAAAGGTGATTTTGTGCAGGCTGCCCAGACGTGGAAGCAGGGGTCCCATCTTTAGCTCCAGGTGCCTCCTTCAGGCTGTGTGGTTTCCTCACTACTCTCCACAACAACTTCTCCTGCTACCATCTTGTGCCCCCTCAGTGCTACTACAAAAGATACCTACCTGGTCTCTTCATCTTTTTCACTCTGTGTGTGTAAGTTCTTCAATTTTATATGCATACATAATGTTTGCACGTAGACATGTACTTCAAACTTACAAGGAGCAAATGCTTCACCATTAAAAGTTTCTTGCCTTCAAGTGCCAAGGTCTCCCTAGTGATCCCCAATACTCACTCATCTGCTGCAATTTCATTTGAGAGAAACTTCTTTCATCCCAAAGGAAATTTATTTAAATGATGAGACTTTTCATTTAGAGCACTTTCTAATTAAACTACCAATCTTTAAGCTTCTGCCTTCTAAGACTTACTGTTCTTTGCACGAGATGAGAAGGCAGTCACAATTCATTGTCTTTATAGAGACATACAATGGTTAAAAAAAAAAAAAAAATATATATATATATATATATAGAGAGAGAGAGAGAGCAGCTTGAAATTTAATGTCCTTGAAATTAGAAGTGCTTGTACGGTTTACTACAGGGAAATAGATTTTGCAGTTTTAAGACACAGGCCCTGGACACATCCCAATGTTCCTGGCATGTTGTAAAAACATATAAATTCTTTGAGATTTTAATTGTATTATTGCAGACTCACTAGAAATTCTTTAAGTCCATACATTGGGCCACTACTTCATATCTAAGGTTTCTGTATTCTCCTTTTGGAGAAATAGGTTATTATGAATAGGATAAAATCCAAATGACAACATATATCATTTTCCAAATTAGAAGTCAGAAATAAGCATCTTCAGGCATAACTCATCTGACTCAACCAAACCATCTAGTTCAGGATGAGAATAACTGCCCTAGAGGTGCCTGCTTCTCTGTTAGAGTGACAATTCAGGATTAGGTGGCCGCATTTAGTCAAATAAATCTCACTATTTGTGTTTTAAAGCACTACTTTACTCCCATGCTGCCAATGTGGAGCATAACACAGGGGTACTGGTATCTTACACAGTCATAAGGGGAACCTGTACATGATAGCTTGCTAGAGAGTTCTCCCTCTGAAGGGCTGCTCTTGTTTTCAGAGTATACACTCAACATTTCCCAACAGAAGGAAATCATCAGTGTGGTCTAATTAACATGGCTGAACATGTTTACTAAAATGGACTTCCTCCATTTTGTACTCTTATGTTTGATAATTTGACAGAATACTTCATGCTCTCAGGTGCCTATTTCAATCCCAAATGCTCTCTGAATAGCACTTGCAGCTAATTGACTTGTCTTAATTTACCTCCAGCTTGCTCACTAATGTTCTAGCATGGTACTTTTTAAATTCTGAGCACAGCAGAAGGCCCTCCTGCAAGAAGAGCTTATCTGATCTTCCCCATGGGGCTTTCAAGCTACCATTCATGGATGAAGAAGCAATGGGAGGACATACACAACCTCCAGTCATGCTAGAGGTACACAAGACAGCTGCCATTCCCACCCACTTCCTGAGTGATTAAGTTTAATCCTTTTGAGCTGTTCAGACAGGGAGATGGAGTGTAAGCTGAAGCTTGCCTCTTTGGGATTCAAGTGTGGCTGCTAGGGCCATTCCTCTTGAGCTCTTGAAAGGGAATTTGCCTGAAGGAACACAATGTGGTTGCTTTGGGAACCAGCTGACTTTCTCAGTCTCTAAGTCCATTGTATTTAGTGTCATTAGTACAAAGACAGACCCAGCTAGGTTTTATTTCATCCCTACACTCAAGCAAGGTACCACTGTGTTAGAATAAATATTACGTCTGGACTTTTCTCCACTCTCAGGAGCTTAAGCAGCTTTCTGTTCTGGCAAGAAAGAGAGGCTTACTCACTCTAAAACAGGGAGGTAAAGCTCTGCCTAAGAGAGGAAGATGCCAGTGTTAAATGTGCTTTAAAACAGCCTACCAGCTACACAGATTGCTTCAAATTCTTTCCCAAACTTCCTGTGTGTAGTTTGCTTGCTGAGGTGTAACTGCACTGAGGACAATACCAGCTCCGTCCGTGGGCCATTTGCAAGCATGTGGCATGGATAACCTGCCCCAGAACAACACTAGTGAGGCCTCATCTAGTGCTGGGTCATCTGCCATCCTCGGTAGAAGAGTTCTTCTCTGGTCCCAGTGCTTTCAAACAATGCCTCTTGCCAAAGCACTGAAGTCAAATAGTGTCACAGTTTAGTTTCAGGCATCTAAAATGGAAAAAGAGATTACTTTCTAGTTAAGCAGCAAGTTAACTTGAGAGGGAGGATGATGGGACCTTTTGAATGCCGCCCAGTTATTTTCAGCCACTCTCCCCTTCTGGAAAGTTAATTTTCTTATTAGAGAAAATAAAACTTTGGAGAATAATTTTTTGTAAGATTTGTCTCATCGATGCATCTTTGAGTTACACCTTTTTATGTAACAGACCTTCAACCTGTACCTCTGCTTTGGTTACAAGAAAACCCAAGGATCTCCTTCTGTTTCATTATCCTTAATTTAAACACATCAAGGAGTACTTAGATAATTTTCCCACTGGCTTTACATGGAGAGGAAATTACAGCTACTGATCAGCTACATTGCCTTTAACTTATTTATACCCTGTTCTCTTGTTGCACTAGTAACTAAGAAAATTACTGCAGCCTTAAAAATGTTCATCGTGCCTTGTATATTTGCGATGCATGAATCCACATTCTTAGAAGTTTAAGGCACTGAAACTTTGATGACCCTTCCTTGAAGGAGACACCTTTTGGCAGGATCACTGGCAGGATCAATTAACAGGTTCAGCATTTTATTTCAATTCACCCTGCACATCCATCAAGGCTCCTAAGCACTGGTGCTTTAGGAGAGCAGGAATTTTCTAACTGCATGAACAAATGGCTGGGAATCAAAATGCTTTCACCCTAACCCTAGCTTGCACCTTATAAACCTCATCTACAGTTCCACACCTGAGTGAAATCATTATTACTTCAAGATTAAAAAAAAAAACACATTATAAATGCCAAGTAATAATGCCAAGTACCAGTAAGAACAGTAAGTAATTTTTAATGGTGAAGTCCTTGTCTCAAAGGTCTTTTGAGCATTCTAGATACCCACTATATTTCTGCCCAGTTCTCCAGGCTTTATGAATTGCCCAGACAGTCAAAGAGGAGCATTTGGCCAAATTGCACAGGAAGATATCCTAAATGCTGTAGGAAACAGAGGACTCAGCTTGACTTGTCCTCAAGGTATTTTTGCCCCTAGAGCAAAAGGAAAGTACTCAGTCGGCCTCTCCAGGAGCACTATGCCATCCTTTCTTTACATTGCTTAGCAGCTAAAGCAAAAAACTTCTCAGTAAGCTGAACTAGTTTCTGCGTTTCTAGTACACGAGGAAGGAAATAGGGGGGCAGGAAATAGTCATTATCTCTCCCTGCTCATAGACATTCTGTTGCTAATATTATCGAATATCTGAAAGGTTAATAAAAAACCCCCAGCCAATTAAAGTGTCATGTACCATTGGCAATTCACATGTCCAAATACAGAAAATATGAGTAATTAAAGCTATATGTATGTGGATTTTCCATTGCCACTCATACTTACCATTACTATCGTAATTCTATGCACTGAAAGAAGGGCTGTAACTCCTTTATAGAGAAGGTTTATTTCATTAACTCCATAGGTACAGGTAGGAAAATTGCAGTAGTGCCCACAGGAATAGGGGCACCATTAAGCCTAGGTACTGAATATAAAAGTGAACAGATAAATATAGCTCCTGATATAGTGTTTGCAATATAGCTGATGAGGGAAATTTTAGATACTTAAGTATAACTTATTTCCTAAGGTTGATACTCAATTACTTTAAAAATTTAGCCAAGATTAAATATCATTTAGACATATGCAGGAAGTCAACTGGATGTTGAAAGGATTTTTCAAGAAACTGGTACATTAGGTTCTTTATCTTGTTTCTTCAACAATAGAACATCTTTATGAGCTTGCCTCTGGTCATAAAGTTTTTGAAAAAAAAAAAGCAGCTGTTTCTATGCCTTTGGGCTAAAGTTAATAAATATAGGCAATCTTGGTTGTCTTTTCAAACAATGTCCTTATTCCTGGCAAAATACAAATTTTAACTACACAAAACTAGGCCCAGAAGGAGGCATTTGGATTCCTCACCCCCTACCAACTGAATCACTAGTTCTCTAGCATCTGCAGTATACATATAGGACTAAAAATAGCCCTACTGAAGACAACACAGGATTTGAATGTACCTTTAATGTTCTGATCAAATGGTATTAAAGGGCAGTTGACTCTTACATGAAAAGCAAAGGCTTGAAACATTAAGAATTGCACAGACTGACATTTTTACTGTAGTCTGAAGAAAATTCCTGCACTCAGTCTTTTTTTGACAGCTAAATGATCCAAATATTGCTTCACCCAGGGATCCCAAGCAACATTTGTGACATCCTTAGATGCAGTTACTTTTTAATCTGCCTGCTCTGAGACCACACATAAAAATACTTAACAGCACAGCTTATGAAAAATTTTCAAAAGCAATCGCCTTTCCTGTGACACACCTTTTGCTGGTTTTACATAACTACTTGTGAAGTGAAAGTGCAGTAATCATCATCTATGACAAACTGAGAATATTAAAAAGACCTATTCCTAAATGTAAGTTATTGCAATTTATGAAACCATGTTTATTAACAACCTACAGTGCAGCCAACACACACAGCTGAAGAAGCCTGAAGAAATAAAGGTTATTAGAAGTAGTATAGGATGAAACTGGCACATACAGTTGCAGTCAAAACCTAAATATATCAGCTTCAGTTCCAGAGTGGAAAATAACTTGCCATTGAACCAAGCAAAAGAAAAGCCCCCTGCTACCGATTTCCTAGGTCAATAACTCAACAATTATACAGCAGACTTTTGTTAGCACAATACCATCAGTGACACAGCTGAACCTCCTTCTAAGGTGTACCTCTTAAGCACAAAAAACATCAAGAAAGTACACTCAAAACAGCTGAATAAAAGGTCACAAGTACCTCTTCTCTACTCTTACATGTTTGCAAAAGGAGAGTTACCAAGACACTGACTTCTTATACTTTGAAAACTGGTCAATATCCTCCTCTGGGTATTCTGTAACAAGCATCAAGGCAGCAAAAGGTTTTTAATTACATTAGGCTGGGGGGGGGGCGAGGGGGAAAAGAAAAGAAAAAAAAGAAAAAAAAGCACATTATAAAAAAACAACTAAACAGTTCTTTCCTTAAAGCCTATTAAGGCTAACAGACCTTAAGCCTTGGTCTGGCAAGCGTTCAGCCAGACAAGCGAAACAACGTGAGACTGTCAGTGGCACTGGACAAGGAGTCCCAGCTGGAGTGCCTCTGTTTTTCTAGCTGGAAGGAAAATTCTGGGGGAAAAAGGACTGATGAATAATCAGGTTGTGTTCAAAACACCTGATATGTCTGATAAACTAACCTCCTCTTTGTTATTCCACCAGAACGGGATGAGAGAAGAAATGAAGAAGGATCTCCTGCTTCCCTGAATGCAGCACTGCAAATAGTTGTCCCCTAAGGCTCCAGCTATTCACTGCAGGTTTGTTTCAGAGACCCTAACTTGTAATAATCATCACTTGTCTTTACAGGGTTACCTCGAGCAATGTGCAAGCATTTTACCATGCTAACGTCTGTAAAAACTAAGAATCATTATTTCAGACTTGCTCTGCAACACCATTAGCAGCACTCCACACCATGACATCTGAGCAATCTTTGATGAAATTAGATGTCTCAGATTAAACTAGTCCACAGTCAGACTAAAGGAAGAACAACTGAAAGCTTTAACATATTACTTGAAGCAGATACTTTCTAGCCTAAGTGTATTTTATTCCTTACTTCAATCCTTCAATTCCAGGACTATCCTCATTGCTGACAGTTTTCAGCATATTTATGAAGCACAAGTACTGGAATGTCCATTTTACATAAAGGGACACTTAAGCAAGTAATTCACCCAAGATCTTGTAGCACCTTTGCAGGCGTGAAGGTACAGAAGGGGTGCCACCATCCTGCTTAGCACCAGCTGCTTGGGATCATGCGGTGTGTGTGTGATCCTGAGTATGCAGGGTGAGGGTGAGTGCCAAGGAGATGCCCTGGTGCAGAAGAGAGACAAATCAGTTCAGGGAGGCATAAAGGTGCCAGCACACTTGGTTGATCTGCATTGCCCTGCTCCAGCATCCAACAGGGACCTTCCTGAAATAATTTTGGCACAGATAACTACTAATTCTGAATAACTATCTCTACTGTCAAACCGATAAATCTATTTCTTAAGCTTGAAGAGGCACACTTAGCAGAGTTCTCTGAACAGAGCAGAGGAAAATCACCAAACAGAGCAGCCAAGTTCATGCATTGGGCAGAGGCAGCTGGTTCTGTCAAGCATCACGCACACAAACACCGGCTCCATCATTCTTGCTGGATGTTGCTGCAGAAGCAACATCTGCACAAAGAAGATACTTCTTTCTTACCATTCAACTTCAACACTGCTCCCTACAGGAAAAGCAATTATCTCTTAACCATCACAGAAGTCACAAGTGAACACAAAAGCAGAAGATACACATAAAAAACAACAGTCCATGTCAGGTAGTCATTTATCTAAATTAAAATCTTTATCTGTTTCAATGTAATAAGGAGCACAAACCTACAGATCCCATTAAATACAGATGAAACACATCTTACAGCAATTATTTTCATAATAACAAAAAGATAATCAAATGATCCTGTACTGTATGTGATGGTTATTAGATGCCAAATTTATTTAAGGGGTTAGTGAGGGTTTTTTTTTCTTCATGGTGGTTTTTGTGTTTGATTTTTGATTTTGTTTTTCTCAGGGTGGGTTTTGGTTTGCTTTGCTTCTTTCTTCAGTGTTCTTCTGCAGTTACTTTCCACATTATATCTCATCTCCAACTGAGATATATGAGAAACCCTCACAGCATTAAAGGTTTGCAGCATTTTTTCCACTGCTAGCTGAAAATAATAGGAAAGCAAGAACTTCAGTACATTGGAGCATTTTCCCTCCTACAGTGCTATCTCAAATCACATATTTTCTGAAAAGCCCTATGCTGTTTGTTATAGATATTTTTTAAATTAAAGTTTAAATTAAGATTAGTTTATGAATAAATGAGTCATGAGGTTTTCTTCCAGGACATACTGCATACATTCTAGTGAACTAAGAACATTAATTGTCAATACTGTGGTCAACTCAGGTCATAGTGGAGTCATCAAAAGAAAAAAAACAATATAGGGGCAGAATTAATACACTGTCATTTGCAACACAACGGATTCAAAGGTTTTAGGACAAAGAACAAATCCAGTTATGTGCAGAACTGCTATACATTGTGTGCAGAAGGAAAATTCTGTGATTGCATGTGGACATCTAAAACTATCCATTTGAGTTGTCAGAAAGGATAAATGTTGCAGCAGAAGTCAAGAAACAGTAATCCAGGGAGCTGCAGATAAGGGTGTTGGAAGTTTTCAATCCCAAAACCAGACTTAAACACCTACAAACAGATGGATCTTCTCAGTAAAGACCATGCATTTGACATTTTCAGGTCACAGAATGGTTTAGGTTGGAAGAGACCTTAAAGATTATCTAGTTCCAGTCCCCCTGCCATGGACAGTCCCTTCCAACTTGGCCTGTAACATTTCCAGGGATAGGGCATCCACAACCTCCCTGGGCAACCTGTTTCAGTGCCTCACCACCCTCACACTAGATAATTTCTTCCTAAATTCTAATCTAAAACTAACCTCCTTCAACTTACAGCTATTATCTCCCGTCTTATCACTACATGCCTGTGTAAACAGTCCCTCCCAGCTTTCCTGTAGGCCCCCTTCAGACACCGGAAGGCTATAAGGTCTCCCTGGAGCCTTCTCTTCTCCAGGCTGAACAACTCCAGCCCCCAAAAAACTCTCTCAGCCTGTCTTCAGAGGAAAGGTGTTCCAGCCTTCTGATCATCTTTGTGGCCCTCCTCTGGACTCACTCCAACAGCTCCATGTCCTTCTTGTTCCCCTTCTGGTTTGATGTTTTGTGGTGGCTTTTGTTTTATTTGGGGGTTTTGATGGTTGGTTTTGGTTTTTTGTTGGTCGTTTTGTTCAAAGTGCATGCTCCAGAGAAACAATCTTCAGGACATTAATCTTCAAGCACTGGAAAGGGAGCCCTTAGACCACAGGACTTACGTATTCGTACAGACCTTACATTCTACAGTGGGTTCAGCCCAGTCATCTTTGTTAGGATTTGCTACAGTACATATTATATCACAAAGGTGCTGTGATATAGCTGGACTGGCCATATCAATTTAGTGTCATCAGCTGGTCATTTGCCTATTTCTCCTCAGGCTTGCTAGTTTTACTTGAAGCCAGAGATACTCAGGTTGACTGTTTAGAGAGAGCTCCTCCTTTGTGTATGCATTTATAGCTATCTGTAGCTAGATCTCTAAATCTAGCCTCTAAATCTTGGGACTATTAGGGGGAATGTTTGATACATACAACCATAGCTACATTCTAAAGACTGTGAAAATAAACAAATAAACAAAGAGGTAAAGAAACCCCAAAATGTAATATAATTTAGCAGCTAAAAATGGGAAAAATTGAAATTAGAAAAAGAAACAAAGGGCTATGAAGATGTGGAGACTTGCCTGAACCTTTCCACTGCTCCTTTCCAGAAGGGTTAACATCAAGATATTCCTCAGCTTCAAAGAGCAAACACTCATTTTGGACACTAAGGAAACACAGTTTTCAATAATGACTTACTAAACTAGAAAACATAGAAAAGATGGGCAAATCTAGGATGCAATATATACACATGCATCTACATGAGGGCACAAATTGTGAGACCCTGGGGTAATATATCTCACTACTTGTCAACAGAATTTTGCTGTTAAAATGTTAAAATCCTTTGTCCATATATTTCAGCAGCTTCAGAGGGTAAAACTGAAAAAGCATTTTAACAGACAGCTTCAAATTTACAATCTAGTCTTTTCCAGTCTCCTGGTAGAAAAATAGTTTACCATGCTACTGTCGATAGTTAAATCCTCCAACTTCCCCATGTGAGAGATGGGCTGTAAGTAATCCAGGGAAAGGAATTCAGCATTTCCAACAGCACTAAGCACAATGCTGCTCTCATAGATAATGAACAAGCCAGACCATAAAGAAGCTATGTCTCGCCTTTGATTTTCCAGGCCTCTTCCAGTCTCCAAAGATCATTATATTAACAATTTGCCTCTGTCCTTTACTCCTGCATTTTACCACATTATTATGTGAAAGCACATCTTATAATCTGTATCTCTCTTAGAAACTACAGGGGCCATAGACAACCTACAATTGCTGAGAATCCACTGGAGGTCTTTGAACTCTGAAAGCAGTTTAGAGTACTGATGTGCCTTCTGCAGATGTGGGCAATTAGATACAGTCAAGTTTGATGCTTCTCTTCACAGCAAATTAATATTACATGTTGTCACGTGCAAGTACTGTCAAACAGCATTTTAAACAATCCTCATGAAATGTTTTGAAATATATTGCAAGTATAAACAAAGATTACAAAGAAATGTTCTTATAATATGAAAAGATAGATTTCATTTTCTCAGCATACAACTTAAGGAGAAAACAGCTGCTAGAATTATTGTTCTTTTATGTTAGTGTTACAATTGAAATCTGAAAGATAGCTTTGCTCAACCCTCTTTTGAAACTGCATCCTCTTTTCTTACTCAAGAACCAAAGACCTGAAATGCTGTCTACAAACATGCCTAGAATAAAGTAGTATCTAAACTTCTCTAGAGTGCTGAAAGCTTTCACAATCTCAGTTATTTTTTAAGAAGTCCTAGGAAGCCAACATCAATACATTCTCAAGGAGAAAAAAAAATCAACAACAGTAAAAAAAGCCTTTTTTATTTTCTTTGGACATAATTTCTTAGACTTAGCATTTAAGACTTTTTATCTGCTTTATCAATGAGAAGTTTTGGGGATCAACAGAAGCTGGATAATCTTGTTAGACAATTGCTGCCTGTACTGATTTCCTGGAACAACAATAAGGTTATTTTTCATCATTAATTCTGAATCATCTGCTTAAATTTTAAGAAAGCCTTCACAATAATCTGTGCTGTATGTTAAGTGTCACAACTGCATCTGAATTATGCAAAGGGAAGAAGCTGCATGTGACAGTCTGTTATTTTCCTATCAGAAATGAAAATGAGTTCACAAAGTGCTAGAGAGCTTAAGACCTTATTTAGTAATCACAGTGTCTGCAACAGACCTGACAAATCCAGGAAGCTTCCTAGAGAAGTTAAATCCTTGCTTGTATCTGGACACATTTTAACACTGTCCTGCTGCTACAAGTTTACTGTGAAGTGCTGTACCTCAAAAGTATACCCAAGGCCAAAAGCTCCTAGGAAAGATCCAGCAAGCTGTGATGCCAGCTGATCGCAGACAGTCATTCCTTGCCAAAACACAGCGCTAAGATCCATGTCCTAACTATGCACGCATCATTTCTAAACCAGCTCCTGGTCTGAGCATGGTGGCAGCTGCTCCAGCTCACCTCCCTTTGATCCTCAATGCAGTAGCCCCAAGTGGAGCATCCCTCCTCCCCACGCAGCCTCAAGTTCTCCTGCAGCTTCCCCATCTGATGCACTCTCACCTATCTCCATAGCTCTCCTAGCCACCTTTATTTCATTTTTTTAAAATTTATTTTATGCAGGCTGCCCTAGGACTCGTTTTTACAAGTATCGGTACTTCAAAAAAATAACGTTACAATGCAATAATAGACTGAAGTAGAAACAAAGGCATGCTCAAAAGCTGCAGTATATTTTGAAATTGTGAAAATGAATAACACTAGTCCCAATTTGCACTAGAGAAGTTTCACCAGCTTGGCTACATCCTAGATCTCAGATGGAGACAGTTTATACAGGCCTGGAACAAATGCTGTTTTGCCATTAGTACTTAGCTAATTCATTGAGTGAACTAAACTCTTCTGGCTAAAACATTCCATTGTGTGAGTGCTAGGATTGAAATACTGTTTTTAAAATAAGTTAAAAACCTCACACAATTGGAAAAGCACATGAAAGCAGCAAATGAGGACTTCCTAGGTACCCTTTCCCTTTGAAAGATACACTGTCTAGACAAAAGTTTCCTGTGGTGCTTAACGGAGAGTCTGACCAACCAGTTACCTGCCTAGATTGCATCTCTGCCTCCACACAGGAGAAAGCACATGAAAGAATGGCTCTTTGTTTTGTATTACCAGCTCCATGACATTCCATGCAGAATATAATTTGTCATGTCCTTTTTAGCACATACTAAGTTTGAAGGCACAGAATCTGAATTTTGGAAAGACAGCCCCCAACTAAAATCTTCACAGTGGTGAAAAAATTAGTCTTACTAGAAACACCTAGAAAACATTGCAGTGCCAGTTAGGAAGCACCAGTGTCAACTGTGTAATTACACCTCTCTGCCTCTCCACTATGCAAGTGCTACCAATCAGAATCTGTTTACCTACAAAGAGGGCCAATAGCTTGGATCTCTGTGGGTTGACACAGTGCCACATGGTGTATTTTTAGTCCACTGAAAGTCACTCCAACCACAGCCATCTAAGCCAGCCTGACCTGAGGATAGCTTAGTTACTGCTTCTAATCTCCTGAGGAGGTTCCCAGGTTGAGATTTTATCCAATGGCTCCAACAGAGGACCTTCCTGTCAAGTATCTCAGACCCACTTAGTAAAATCTCCTGTCTCCCATCTGTCTGTTCAGAGCTCAGCCTGCACTCTCAAAGTTCACAATTTCCCTGCTAAGCTTTTGCACAGCAGTTTCAAGAGAGAGTCTGTGCGTTACAGACATTAACAAGGCCACCCCCCACACTCTCTGCTCCTTGGGAGCCTGCAGTTTGCCAGCATTCCCATCAGGACAAAGTTTGTTGTGCCACTCCTCCACGGCACGTCCACCTCCATGCAGTGGCAGCAGTGCTCTGCACAGAGCAGAGCTCAGGTTCCTTTGCCACCCAGGCAAACAGCAGAAGCTTGCATCTGCCCTTCCCCTCCTCACACCCTTTACAGGATCTCTCCCTAGAGCTGCTGTTGTTCACTGGTGGAAGTCACCATGGCAGGGCAGCCTGGCACCCTCTGACTGAAAAGGATTGTCTGAAGAAAAAAAATCCATATATTCCTCCACATCAAAAATAGTTTCCCACAGATGCATCACTTTATGGAAGCTTTCAAAAAAAATTCTGCCTGGTTTTCTGGCAGCATGTAGGGCCTTTCCTCTCCATCTTTCCCAAGGAGACTGGGGGGGGGGAAATAACCTACTTCTGATAGAAAGTTCTTGTTCTTAATTTTCCTCCCACCTTCAAGTCCACCAACTTGAAGGATTATTTTGTTTGTTTTGCTTAAAATGCTCCTTGGCCAGGGCTACATGTGCATTATTCAGAAGAAGCAGCCCAAATTGTCTCAGTTAGTCCTGATAAAGAAAATATTAGAAAGCTGCAAACCCATAACAGAGTTTGCAATCTGATAGGCCTATTCCATTACATATGGATAACAAGATCTAGGGAAAGATCTTCAGTCTATGAGATTATCTGATGAGGACTAGAATAAAGACAAATTATGTGGTGAAAAGAAGTACAGGGAAAGACATAGGGATGCATGCAGAAAGATTATTTTGTAAAAAAGCATATCTCTAAAAATTAAGCAGAGATGAGCTTGAAGATCATAGGAGCTGTCATCTGTCTAAACTGTAAATGATTAAGAATAGACTTGTACTTTTCTTGTGTCACGCAGACCCCCTGCTGCAGAGAAGGAGCACACTGATGCATCACCTCTACTCTTGCAACTCCTCTGAGACCAATTCTCCCTGAAAGCTGCCCTGGTGAGTACACAGCAGAAAAAGAAGTATCCAACTGTTGACTTAGATGATAGTTTTAATATTAGATTTTCTTATATTGTAGACTGAAATAGGATCTTTTCCAGACACATATTTGAAAATATTGGTATGCTTGTTACTGTCCAGAAGTAAACAAGGTAGCTTCTTCCAGTCAAATAAAAGCTTTCCCAGTTGTTATATAATAAAAACACATTTGATAAAACTCCCAAGGAACTAAGACAAAAGATGTCCACATTATCTTAGAAGTCAGGTAAAACAGGATCTATTCCACCAAAATGCCTATGAACTGCCAGGGAAGGAAAACTTTAAAAAATGTCAGTTTCACTCCTCCTTGTAATAGAGTTTCAGAGGTAGGTGTATCAAGGGGAAAAGATTTGTGACTTACAACTGTGTACGCATGTGTTTTCAAAGGGCTGGCAAAGAACACATGGCCCTGAAGCATAAGGATGAGTGGGAAGTGGGAGAAACAAGGCTGCATTCTATTCCCATCCAAAGGAAGTAAAACTACCTTTTAACCTCCTTGTTCCAATGCTGTTTTACAATTCCTACAGGTTTCAAGCCCTTATCTGAAAGTCAGCTCTTTGAAACACAGCCATCCTGCATTTTCACCTTGCTGTACAGATTTAGTTGACAATCATGAAAGAATGCCCCTCTTGTAGAGTATGAAACCGGCTGTACAAATTATATAGAAATGGGTTGAATAGTCACTTCTTTTATTCACTGCCAATCCAAAGGAAAACCTGAAACAAAAACAAAGAAAACCTTTGCTTTTTCTTCAAAAGAACTAAAAAATATGTTTTTAAAACATCTTCTGATACAGAATATTTCTGGTTCAATAGAACATTTCAGGCTGTTAGATAAAACTAAATTAAGAGTGGGTGGTCAAAGGGTAGGGATAGGAAGTCAGCAGCCCACTGGTGATAGAGATGTTCCAACTTCTGATGGCAACCACCCATCCGAGGGGACACAACCATCTTAGGGTGTTGCCATGATAAAGGTACTGTTTTGCTCCAAGGAGAGCTCACACAGGCAGATGGGGTGTCCAGACACTTCTTTGTTTCTCACAGATCTTCAATTTACACAGCTCAGAACATCAATAGCAAAGAGATGGCAGGAAGCAGCTTCCATGAGCACTACTGTCCAGGACCAGCTTCTCTGGAGAGCTTCCACACCATAAGCAGTACAAGGGACAACTATCCAGACCATGAGGGATTCAGAGCAGCCTCAAACAGGAGAGGAGCCTGAATTCTCTCAACTACTGAATTATAAAAATAAATCACTGCCATCCTTGGAGAATTATGAATATGGGCCAGATGTTTTCCCCTTCTCCAGTCAAAATGATCAAATTCATAACAGGTTCACTGTCCAGTTACCCAGCCACTGCAGCTGCATTTTGGAGGTATGTTTACTGTTTTATATAAGCAAGTCTGTCACCCTGTGTACCATACTGTTCTTGCTGTTCACCCTTCCCCTCTCCCAGAGAACTGGCTGAGAAGCTGGCTTGCCTCTTCCCCTCCCCCTCAGCTAAATTAAAACAGATGGCAGAGGGACATGAAATGAAAAGCAAACAGAGATGAGTAACTAATTTTCCGAAATAAAAAAAAAAAACAAAACACAACAACAGAACCAAAACAAAACAAGACAATAAAACACAGCAAGACCTCAACTTCAACACTAGGGAAAAAATCAGCAAGGAATGCATAACTATTTTCTGAACATCATTCTTCCGTGTAAGCAAATGCAGCAGTTGCTATAGATATGATGACAATAAGCAGGGGAGGTATCCTCCAGGCAGGCTTGACAAGCAGCATAGAACTACAACTGCAGTCCAACAGATGCAAATAGATAACACAGCAAGGGAACCAAGGAGCACATCATAGGCTAACTCAAACTGCAGTGACACCTTTGAAAGGCAGGAGGCAAGGAGCTGCCTCCCCTGTGACAGAGGCTCAGGAATCCCCTTTATGGGAGGTTGTCACATGTGGGCTAGAAGAGTCTGGTGTTTTGCAGACTGGAAAACACAAAGCACTTGGTAATGCTCATGAAGTAATGAAGCACAGACCAAAGCCTTCTGGAGGGAGATGTGTCAAAGGACTCATAACCAGCACACTGCAATTTATACAGCCTCAATAGGAAACATGAAGGTGAGATAATTACATCAGGGAGAGGACAGGAGCTATTTTAGGGCTTCACTCTGCACTCTTGCCAGAGATTTCTGCCTTTGTTCTGATCCTGAAGGAGTTAGTGCTTGTGTCTCTCTTGTCAGCATTCAGTGGTACATGGCAAGTTCACCTTCCTTGGCAGCTTGAGCAAGCCATCACTTTGCATCTCAGCTGCTTCAATGGAAGTCCTGTTTCCCTCCTGTTGATTTTGCTCCAGGAGCAATAACATGACAGAGCAGACATACAAGGTGGTAACTTTCAGTGCTAAGCCTGTCAAGTTTCATCATTTTAGCCATTTGGGATTATTTCTGTTGGCTGAAAGAATTTAAAGAGCCATCAAAAAAAATTAAAGCAACCATCATCTTTGTTGTGCCTAACACAAAATATACTGCAGTGCATCATTTTGCCAACATAGAGATTGTTAGACTGGAAACATGGCTAAGAAAAGCATCAAATGCAGGTTTACTATGCAACCCCTGTGTCTTGCATTCAAGGCACAGAAATGGATTTTTCTTTACCATTCTGTAAGAAATCAGAGCCCCTGTGCTCAGGCAATAAATGGATTTGTACATCTCTGAGATGGAGACATGTATTCTCCAGGACTCGGATTTGTTTCCTTCATGTTTTATACTGATAGTCATGGCATGCTGCAAAGCCTGTTTACCCATGCTTCTCCTAAGGGAGTGCTTGGGATGCAAAATTCTTCAGTTATTATCTTCAGTTATATTCATCCAATTGATTTATCTGTGATTTTATAGGTATTTGTTGTCCATGCTTCTAGAAATGGGTCTGTTATGACCCCCTACAAGTGGAAATCTGAAACAATTCCAGTTAATCGTGACTCAAGCAGCAAATTCTAAACACCTTTTGAGTTACTCCTCCAGCTTATCCATACATTTGAGGTACAGGAGGTACTCAGTTCAGTGGACTGAGAGTACCACCCAAAACAGCGAATCCAAAGCATTACTTCAACATGCACATACAAATATTTACTGATAGATTAAAAAAAAACTGGAAATAACCTCCTAGTTCAGCAGCAGATATAGTAAGGGGGGATGTGTGGGAAGGAAGTTTAAGCATGCAGAAACACCAGTTGGCAACCTTGTGATTTCTGTTGATAGACATCTACTTTGCATTCCAGGATGGGCAGGTTTGCAGCCACTGCCTTCAGCTAGCAAGCAACTCCTCTTACAAACCTGCCAGTCACCCCAGTTATCCCAAGTGATGCCCTGGGACTTTAGGAGCCTTAGAAAGAACTACTGGGAGGAAAGAATTTAAGGACAGGGCACTAAGAATCAAATTAAAATGATCCTCTCCTCTTCCTCACCTGTTGGGACTCTAGGGTTCGGTCAACATTAAGTACACATCCCCTATCAGATCCAGTAGAAGTTCACCCTCTTGAAACAGATTTGTTTAATCCAAAAGAGCATTATTTCCCTCTATTCGTATTTAATGCAATAGAACATTAGTCAGATAATTGTCATTAGTACCGCACATGGTTGGTATCTAAAAGCACACAGTCACAACAGGAAGGATTTTATAAGCTTGTAAACACTGGTTTCAGAAACAACTTCACTTCCCAAGGAAGGTTATTAATTAAAACTATTTTATTCTTCTATGGCTATTTTAGTCTTATCTCCAAAGGCAGGTTAGCCTTTACAGGAACAGATAATAAAAACAGGATAGCTAAACACAAGCATAGAGCCTTCATCATGAAAAAACATTTATAAGATCAATTTCCACTGGAGCAAGAAAGCTTGGCCTTTCTAATGGCTATACAGATCAGTTTGGCTAATAGAGCAAAGGATCTCATTAGCAGGTGAAACACACCATCATTTCAAAGCCAGCTTAAGCTTGTTTGAGTGAGAGAGATGGGGAGGATCTGCTTCTGTCACTGACCCAACTTTGTGTTTACTTAATGTACAAAGGCTCTTATTGCTGTCTGTAGCAATTTAAATATCCTTCATTCAATCATTTGCCCATTTGCTTTCTGAGTACTGTGTTTAAATTAAAGATACATTTTTCTAAGGAGCCCACATGCAAAAAAGCAATCAAATACCACTCCAGTACAGTCACAGAACTTGTATTCAAAAGCAGTACTGAAGCTCTAATCAGCAAGTTTTCTTGCTGCCAGCGCTTAAAGCAATATGAGATGAACCAGGACCAAAAAATCAAGAGCTGTAAGCTTCTAACAGTTCCATCTAAATTCAGGATCCCAAAGAGTAGGCACACAATGTCTTTCCCAAAGGCATTCCCAGCTGTGTTTCTTCAGGATCTGGTGTCTCATATTATTTTCCAGGTTTACTCAGAGGCAGAGGAGTGCTGTTTTCCAAATCTGGATGGACAGACTAATGCTACTGAACAAGAACAATTTTATTACTAACCTGTAAATCTCAAATGTAAACAGGCGATTAGGGGCTCAATAACATGTACACATGCTGCTGCAAAACTGAGGAGCACCAACAAAACTCCTTTTGAGTGGTCACTAGACAAACTAGTATTTTGTGATAAGGCTGCACAGACATTTCCCCCCATGCCTTCTAAACAAGATCAGTAGGATGATATATGTGCTTTTACAAACAATGAAGTACTTCCATTCTGGTCCCTATCTGGGAGGGAAGGCAAATAAAATTTATAGAAGTGGCTAATTCTTCAAAAAAAGTAGTGTTCATGTATCCAAGATACTAAACATGCTATCTTAGTTGAACAGCAGCCTCCTTTGCTTACAGGACTTTTGTTTCGCAATCAAAGGATAATATTTTAACGAGTCAACTAAAATACCATATTTGTATTTTAACAGTAGTTATAGAATAATTTACTGTGTGAAGAGCTATAATGAACATAAAGTACAATATATCATTTTCACCAATCTTAAATTCAAGACAATGCAATGCAGAGAATCAGAGCTTCAAGTCTTTCAGAAGTTTGCCAACAACAGCTGCTTATTGAAAAGGTAATAATAAAAGACAACACTTTCAGCTGCAGCAAGAGCAAATTCCGTGGAATTAGAAATATTAGTGATAAGCTGATAGATTCAGCTCAGCCCTTGAAGAAGGACTGAGTTGTTAATTCCACAAAATAGCCTTAGAAACATCTGGACTGTAAGAATTTCTTTGACAGTAGTTACATGTCACTGATGAACCCATTCTATAATTGTTGAAATACAGATTTATTTTCAGTTCAGCATGGCTGCAAATTTAGTTTCATTCACCGAAGTAAACTCACTTCTCAGAGAAGAGGGCTCCAAGTATTCCATGCTTCCTTTTGAAGTCTTGTGTCAGATATGTGGCCATAAGAAGATGCCCACACTACAGGCAGAGAAACTGTGCCTGCTCTGAGGCAAAAGCTTGGTAGACTCACACAGAGAAAACAGCGAAGTCCAAACTGAAAATAGTGTGTAGTTACACCAGTACACCCACAGCACCCAGGGGTATCACCGAGATTAGATCTTTCCTGCACTAAAAGCATACAAGAGATACTTCATGCTACTAAGAGAAGGCAATACAAATACGTGAAGTAGGGTAGCAGGGAATGAACAGAAGCACTTTAATGGATTTGCTCAAAAACTGACAAGGAAAGCCTGCAGCAGAGGGACAGAAGCCAGCTCTCCTGCATCCTAATCCAGTGTATCATTTAAAGGATCATCCTTCATTCTCCTGAAAGTTATTTGCTTGCTTGCTGAGGACAGAAGCCAGTGATGACCACTGACTGAACTGCTTTCAGCTTAGCAAAAGAAAATCCAGAATTAGTTCATCTTGGAAGTGACCAAAATAGAGAGAAGTAGCAGTCCAGCATTTCAAATCCACTTATTTAGAAAACAATGGCTCTGTAACCTCAAAGGGAGCCACCCACCTTGGAGGGCAGATCTTGTCACCTTACTGCTGTCTTCCTTGGATGGAGCCACAGTCTTTGCTCTGCACAGCAGCCTGCAGGGACCACCCTGGACACCTGCTACTGGGACTGTGAGGGTCCAGCAGAGGATCTTAACACTCTATGTAGGAACAGGAGGGTGGTATGTCCAGATAGATACCATTAAAGAACAGGTTATGTCCCATAAACAAGAGACCACAGTACAATTATCTATCTAATGGTACTACACTAAAAACTTGGGGTGGTACTCTTCAATACAGTGGTGTTTCCATGCTAGCAGCCTGAATGAAATCTGAGTGTATTAGTTGATAATCTTAAAACCACACAGACAAGTATAGCCAGCACACATGGCAAGTTTGCACATTTCTGTCACTGTGCTTCTTATAAAGAGCCTCCAAATCACTGCAGCCCCAAGGAAACCAACTTATTCCTACACACTAGTTTTGTGAATCCACCCATGTTATCTTCCTTACTCCATGGTCTCAAACTGAATAATCTTTCAAAAGCTATTAATCAGCTTTCATTATGTCTAAATTGCTTTATGCTTAATTTGCAATTAATGACTAATATCCAAAGAGTAAGAAATTTAAAAGTTAATAAACCATAATGAGTAGCTGTTCTAAAATACAAACACCTGGATATCAACAGAACTCTTAGTTATTCCAAATAAACCTTTTTTTTTTTTTTTTCCCCATATAGTTATACAGGGTCAAAAATGAAGATTTATTTGGCAGAGGTTGAACATTCACCAGAAAATGCTGTATATGTCATTTCCTTCTCTGGAAGGCCGCTAGCCATAGACAAAAATATCTGCAAACTTGCAATTACTGTAGATTCAGAAGGTTTTAAGGTGACACTGACATGATGAAAGATCTATTTTTATGCATGAGAAGTATATTTCAAATTCAGAGAGATGAACACAGAGAGAAAGAGCACATGCATGCTGTAATCAGCTCATGTACAAGACAAGATTCTGTTCAGCAGTTGTAAATATCACAATGTAAAATACATTTCCTTTTCTTGTTCTTCCATACAATTAAAGGTTGGTCAAGCAAAGCTAAAAACCTTTTTGAGTAAGTCAATAGCATATAAAACATTGAACAGGTTAGAATATCAAACCACATTAGTGAGCTGGGTCCAAGGTTATATAAAGTATATGAGATTATTTTTAAGCCACTCCAGCATAATACCAAAAAGCTTTAGTTATGTTAATGAGTCCCATTTTTCCTAAGAAAAAAAATTCACTTACTTTATGTATTTCCCTACAAGTGGCATCAATGCAACACAAGTGCAATCCCCTCCCTACACTCCAAAAGTTATCAGAGAAAACCCCACTGCATTTGGTAGATATTGCACACAGAAGACATTGCATGACAAAACTTGCAAGAGGATGAAATCTGATCCTCGTAACTGTGAGTTACAAACTGCAGTCTAAAAACCTAGAAACACATAGTTCAGCGCTCAGAAACCCTTCTTGATCAGAAAGTACGGTGCACATCCTCTGAACATAACCCAGAATGTATTTCGTCAGTATTTCCCTGCTTTTTGCTTCCTGAGGAGCTGTAAGAGTTTTGCTGTTTCTGTAGAGTCATTAGCAGGACAACTAGCATTGAAGTTTTCTGCAGTGTCTTTGGCAGCAACCACAGAATAGCAAAACTTGAGGAAAAGTAATAATGTTCTCAAGACTCTAATTATGTATAATGTTTCCGTTGGAAAATAAGTCAACAATTTGAAGCTTTATAATATATTCAGCTGTTTAATTGTAGACTTGTGTAAAAGGAAGGTATGAAATGAAACTTTCAACATGCAATTGTTACTACTCTTGTTTGTATTGCAATATTTCACATTTCTCTTTTCTCTTGAGAACTATATCCAAGTTTAGAAAGCCCATGCTTCTCTATACAAAGGAAGGACTCAAATGGATTGGGGAAAAGGAGTTTATATAGAGAAAAGAATAATTATTCCTGGTTCCTGTTGATTAAAGTTTTCAACAGTCATTGCATTGCTTAGTGGGATAGACCTTGCTAGCCTAAAAACAGCATTAGTACTTACTTAAGGATGAGATTTTCCACATTTAACCAGTTTCCAGATTCCACTACAATCCATTCGGAGTCAGCATTTAGCAGGAGGCCTGGCTCTGCACCCCAGGGACTGCACTGATGCCCCTGCCCTGCTCAAGGAACAAGTCTGGTTCCCCTGTGGAGCAACGCACAGCAGCCTGCAGGGCAGAGCCATCTCAGGTGCTGTGGCACACTCCTCTCACCTGCCATGCAAACATACCCTTCTCATCACCAAAGAGAAAGAGGAGGCCCCTATTCTGGAGGCATGACATCCCACATACTGCTAGCCAGGAAAATCTGTCGGAACCCAGAATAATTTCTAATGATAAATCTTAGGTTCTTGTAAGTTTGGGGTCCAATAGTCTTTTAAGACGACAAAAATCAAGACTTCCTCGAGACTATGGATGCACTTTCTGAATGTTTTTACTTTTCCAACAGGTAACTGCTACTGGTGAAGATCACCATTAACAGGGAACATGGATTTAATAAACTCAACTGAACAAAATGGTACATCGGAAGAACTATTCAAATGGGTGACATCCAAGATTCTCATTTCCATTACCCTATCTGTGCTTGCACTAATGACAACAGCCATCAATTCTCTCGTGATGACTGCAATAATTGTGACAAGAAAGCTCCACCACCCTGCCAACTATCTCATCTGCTCTCTTGCAGTAACTGATTTCCTTGTGGCAGTCCTAGTGATGCCCTTCAGTATTGTCTACATTGTCAAGGAGACCTGGATCATGGGGCAAGTGGTGTGTGACATTTGGCTAAGTGTGGACATTACATGCTGCACATGTTCCATCTTGCATCTCTCTGCCATTGCTTTGGACCGGTACAGAGCAATCACAGATGCTGTGGAATATGCACGGAAAAGGACACCTAAGCATGCTGGCATCATGATTGCTGTGGTATGGATCATCTCCATTTTTATCTCCATGCCACCTTTGTTTTGGCGGCACCAGACAACTCGTCAGGATGACGAATGCATCATCAAACATGACCACATTGTTTCCACCATTTACTCTACATTTGGCGCCTTTTATATCCCACTGGCATTGATTCTGATCCTTTATTACAAGATATACAAGGCAGCAAAGACATTTCACAGAAGAAGCATCAGCCGGATTGTAAGGGAGGAGGTAAATGGACAAGTCCTTTTGGACACAGGTGAAAGAAGCACCAAATCGGCCTCGATGTCCAGCCCAGCAGAGAAGACATCAGATCCCATGGTGGACTGCGATAAAATCAATATCACTCTACGAAGCCCCAGGTCTGAATCTAAGCATGAGAAATCCTGGAAAAA
This sequence comes from Apus apus, assembly GCF_020740795.1. Lineage (NCBI taxonomy): Eukaryota > Metazoa > Chordata > Aves > Apodiformes > Apodidae > Apus > Apus apus. The sequence continues at coordinate 81,915,742 of NC_067282.1, read as the reverse complement.
ACAGAGAATCTCTAGCACAAGAGAGCGAAAGGCAGCAACTACGCTGGGTTTGATCTTGGGGGCATTTGTGATCTGCTGGCTCCCTTTTTTTGTAAAAGAAGTAGTTGTTAATACCTGTGAAAGATGTCACATTTCAGAAGACATGTCTAATTTCCTAGCATGGCTGGGATATATAAATTCCCTTATTAACCCTCTAATCTACACAATCTTTAATGAAGACTTCAAGAAAGCCTTCCAGAAGCTTGTGCGGTGTAGGCAATAATTTTAAGAGCTTTTGTTCATACGAGAACATACTCATTGTTTTTAAACCTGTATAAATTTGTATAACTGAAATGACATTTGTTGTATTTAAGGAAAAGAACTAAGACCCTGCATTTACATTATGACTTCTTTTGTATTAGCAGTACTGGGAGTATAAATTACCCAGGTTTTAGAGAGATGGATCATCTAGGATCAGTTTTGTTCTGGAAAAAGAGGTAGCATATTCTGGCTCTGATCCAGCTGGGATTTGCTGAGCTGCCTAGCTTAAAGTGTAAGGTATTACCATGAATATAAAGGAAGTATACACTTGAAGTAGACAAAGAAACAAATCTTTAAAAAAAAGTAACCCTTGGTTATCAATGAAATTTTAATAAAAACAACACACAGGTTTTAAACCCTAATTGCAAACAAGATGATAGAAAATACACCTTGAAATTAAGACATGATTTTATTAGTTTGGCACAGGCCTGCAATATATAGCCAAGCCATTTCCACAAACAGTAGTAGCTTTAAACATATCAAGCATCATCCTGTGTTGATTAGCTGAGCACAGCTTGCAGCTCTGCCTTCTCCCATAGACAAAGGATGCCCCTGTGTTATGCTCCCAGCAGCAGGTAAGATGCTTTCATGGGTTACCAGTTTCATAGCAAGCTGGTGTTGGGAGCCCTCTGCCACTGCACACCCACAACTGGCATGGGCATAGCCCCAAGGGAAACTGCCAGGCATTTGTGACACCCCCAGTGAGCTGGGTACACACAGTGCCTGATGCTCCGAGGCACCACTTCAGCAGGGACTAGGGAGGGTGAGCTCATAAAGAGCAGCTGATCCTCCTTATGGAGATGTTAGAAGAGAGGAGCAGGAGACACTCCTTTCTTCATACCCTCATCCCTACCTCACACACCTAGCACAGCCCCTGTGACTTTCAGCACTAAACCCAGCCAGCCAAAGACAGTTTGTGCATTGGCCCCCCAAGCACTGCTGATGGTGGGTGTCTTGGTGAGGTTGGGTTGAGGGACACCTAATGAAGAACTAGGGCCAACAGCTCCAGCACAGCATGTTCAGCCCTACCCCCCAAGAAGCTCGATGTCTTCTGAGTCTTTTGTCAACTGTCTCAAGCACTAGGGCTGTGCAGCCTCTTTCCAAGCATGTGAGAAAGCAGAGACTGACCACAGTGTGGGTCTCTGGAAAAGGCTGTTCAGCAGCTTCTCCAGCAACAGCAGGGTGAATGACCTCTATGCAGTGCACACCTGAGCATCCTGCAGGAAGGATCCTGTGGGATACTCACTAAACCCCTCCACCTCTAAATGCCTCCTTCCCCCAGTGCATCTAGTCCACGTCTCCAGTCCCAGCAGAGCTAAAAGGACCTTGTAGGCACTCTAGCCAGCCCTGGCCATCTGGTTCAGTCAAAGATAAAAACAAACAAATCCCTCTGTGGGCTGCTTTCTAAGGCCTCAAAGATGGCACCTTGGCCAATCTTGATTTACACACTGTATGCCAAGCCACAGTGCCAATGAGTGCAAGAACAGCCCTTGCCTCAAAACCAGCAATGCAAGTTTGCCAGCAGCTAAGGATATAAACAGAGCAGTGGGCATTTACTCCTGAATGCAAAGGAGTCACTAAGAGACACACCAGAACCCAGGCACGGCTTTTCCACTTCTCAGGACAAACAGATTCAGGTTGTGTTACTAAGACCCCACTCTGAATTCACTGGCAGCCATGCAATGCTGCCTAGGAGGAACAGGGATTTGATGCTCTTTACAGGAACTACAAACCCCACTGTCAGCAGTAGAAGTCTCCTGCAAAGGCATTCTGATTTGGCACACGAGCCAATACCTTAAAGACACAGCCAAGAAGCTGAGACATGAGACCACTACGCACACTCTTAGTTTGGGAATGGTTTCAGTGGTCTTTGCAGTTGTTCTTCCAAGAGGCTTTCAGTACTTTGCATTAGACACAAAAACTCACCACTGCTGTTTCGCTCTTCCCCTCTCTCTCCCCTGTATTACAAACCTTGGAGTTTAATAATTTTGGTATTCTGCCCACTAGCCACCAGATGACACAACAGCTGTCAGAGGTGTTTCTTGCAAGCTGACAAGGTTTGAAACCTAAGACATCAAACTAATTTGTTTCAGTCACTTGCAACTTACTGTATTAAGCTTTCACATCAAGGTCCAAATGAGATGCTATTCAGAAGCACTAGAAATGGTGCATTTGCTTTACTGTTGATTTTAATCCAGCCAGGAATCTAATGGAAAGCTCACTTGTCATGCTGTGTAGCTCTAGCACTGCAGTAGCACTGCTAAATTTTGAAGAAACTAGGATGTGACAGAATGGAATTTGGCTCACACACGGTGCAAGCTAGCACGCTTTACTACCACTGCAGTCAGAGCACAGCCTCTTGCAGCCCTCGTGACCTCAGCAATGGCTGCATTATGCTGAAAGAATAAAACTGCTTTAAACATCAGCTGTGCTCTACTGTCTCCAGAAAGAGCCGTGGGATTCAGCTTTCTGAAAGGATTAGTAGCAAAGAAAAACCCCACTGAAACATTTAAGATTGGAGAGCTCAATTTTGTTTCCTGAGTACTGAGTCGTAACACTGGGTATCTAGGGGCAGGACCTCCCCTCCCCTGATCCTCCCTTTATGACTGCTGGAGGGTAGATTATATTGTTTATCCTCTTACACAGAAGAAGTTTGACAATATCTTGTGAAATCAAATTGGATGAAAAAATAGGTGTTGCTTCTGAGGAGAAAAGATAATTAAAGTACTCATATTTAAATAATAATGGATAATGCTCAAAGAATTGAACAATATGTACATAAACAGAAAATAGCTGTCATTTATGCATTGTTAACAGTATTATACTCTGAATCTAATTAAGCTGCTAAACATTTCTCAAGACACAGGGTGGTTTATCTTGTATCATTTTAACTGAGCTGTATCTGCTCATCCTTCAACATCCCAGTGGTGGGAGATGTGATTACAAGGAATCTAAGCAAACTGGTGGGTAGTTAACCTATTAAAAGCACTTGCGGCTTGTGGACCATCATTTCTTGCTGTCTGACTGCAACTCATCACTCATTCTCTAACATAATCCACTGTGTCACACTTTATCACACAACTCCACACAGCATCATTTAATCTCTATCATTTATCCATGCATGGGTAAGCAAAAGTGTGCATTCCTCTTTCAAAATGCATAAAGGTTAAGATTTCTGTGGGATGTTGCTTTCCCCTTCACATGAGGTACACGGGCATCCATTGGAGATTAGCACCGGATTCAAGGAGCAAGACAAAGCAAGATTTTATGTACCAGAGATTTTTTTTGCAAGTAGCTCTGTGCCCTGTGAGAGTTCAGTCTCAGCAAATAGGAAAAAAAAAAAAAAAAATGTCCTATCCCTCTAGAAGATTCTGTGTGTGTGTTGTGGAGAAAGGATTTACATCTCCTCTAGGGTTTGCACAAAACTTCCTGGATCCCCACTCCTGCTGCAGCTGCCCTCCCTGTTGCTGTTCAATACCACTCATCTGCCCACCAGTTTAAATTTCTTCCAACACCCAGAGAACTGGATTTGGAGCAGCTGACCTGCTTCCACTTCAGCTTTCACACACAATGATTTCTGAAGCAGCTGTGAACACTACAACCATTTTAGGTGGATGGCTTTTGCTACCAGCAAGCAGTTAAATACACCTCATTATCCTTTACTCACTTCTTTGCCTTTCCTCCCTGCCAGATGCTTTATTGGTGTCCTTTCCTCTCAAGGATGACATGTTCCTACAAAGGGCTTGGGGATACAAATATAGTTTTGTTTCAGTGATACAGTCACACTTGTTAACGCATGACTGTACCACCCAGAAACACCCACCTCATCCAAATGTGCTTTTGGCAGTCACTGTCTTCAGCTGGTGCCTAATTGTTCTTGGTGCTAGGGTGGTACATGGAAATAACTATGTGCCAAATTATTTTCTCCAGTAGTTACAAACTCAGCACATTATTTCTAGGCAAGTACACATTACTATTTGGCCTTTGCATTTCAGATTCCCTTGCAGAAGGGAAACAGAAAATCACTGCTGTAGCCATTGGAAGAACGGGTTCTTTGAACTCTACACACCAACAAGTAAATGCTGCAAGAAAAGGAAGAGGAAATCCTTGTAGCAGCCCTGTAAGGACTAAGCATAAACCTAACATTGTGTCTCATCTAGAAGAAAAAGAGTTGCACCTGTGCACAGGCAGCTGTTTTCAGGGAAATAATGGGTCAGCAGTCATCTCCTGTTCATGGCAAGCATTCACTAGCACTCCAATACCCAAGCAAGCAGTAAATGGCACTGCCTGGTGGCTCTCGTATTCGTCCTCTGAAGTGTTGCTGCACTACCAGGAGAGTGCTACCAATAGCAGAACTGCCAACAATTACCAGCAAGGTGGTAACTTCCCTCACTCGTAACAGATACCAAAGACTGAAAAGCAACCCTACAAAGACTGAAAGCAACCTTGTATCCTCTGGAACTTCAACTGAAATACAACTTTCCTAAATTCCAGTTCTTTACTTCATGTTCAAGTGAGTTACTTCTTAAGTAAGAATTCTGCAACTCAGGAAAATTTCAGAGAGAAATACTTTTAGGGAAGGAAAAAGTACTGTGTTTCATTAGCCAAACTATACCAGTACAATTATTTATTAAGAATGTTGGTTGAGGAAGACAAAGAAGATGCTTGCTGAATGCTGTTACTTTTTATCCACTAGTAGCTTGAATCAATTGTATCCACTCCTTAAAGCACATATTTATTTAAACTATAGTTTTGAAGATGTTTGCTGTTACATACCAGATGAGCAGCACAAACAAAATTAGGCTCCCTTTCCTCTTTAAAACAAGATCGTTCCTATACATGTTGGATGCTTTCTCTCACTAAATTAAACCTTTGCCTGTTCTTCCCATACACTCATTGATTCGAAACTCAGAGTAGTATTTTATGGTTTGGGGTTTAAAGATGAAAAAGAAAACAACACAGAAAGTGCTAACTGCTAAGCTAATGCTAGAAGAGCAATTAATCTTCTCACTTTCAGTTTAGATCACGACTGGTAGTAGACATTTAATGCAATAGCTCGCTCTCTGCTGGCAGCACTCCAAGATGCAGAAGCTGTGGCTAATTTGTATGACAGCAAGCGTCTGCTAAGCAACTCACTTTTGGCTAAGCCTGTTTTCCCGTATTTCACAGTAAAAAGCTGCACAAAATAGTGCACTGCCATGAAATAAGAAATCAGACAGTTTGTACACCAGTAGTTTCTAGTCTAGCAGGCACTAGAAGGTAGCTGCTCCACACACACCATTAACCAGTAGGAGCAACGCTGTGTCTTCATCCAGAGCAAAATCAGTCAAAATCTTTCACATCCATCTATTATTTTGGAAGTAGTCAGGAAGCAGCCTGAACTGACTCATGGCCAGGTGGGCTCAACACAAACAAGCACAGGTGCAAAAAGAGATTCCTTCAAGGATAATGCCACCAGCAGCAAGCTTAGTCAGTGCTAACTAGTAACAAAACCAAGAGCAGTCCAGCAACTGTCCCATCTTCCCTGGCAAGAGCTCAAACCAGGTATTAACAGTCCCTTAATATCAGTTCCTGCAGGTTATTGTCCATCCTAACTGAGCTGGGCTCTTTCAATCCTTCTGTTTAGCAAGACAGTGTTGAATTATCTCATCAGCTCTGTGATGGTCAGTACACAGTTCGCATGCCCTGTCATCATAAAGTTCAGCTTGGAAGCTTGAGGTCATCATTCAGCAAAAATGCTGGAATTTAAGATTATAAAAATTAATGTTAAGGGTTTTCAGGTTGTGGATTTTTCTTCCACACCTACTTTGACAGCAAGTAAACTGCAGTCATTTTGAATCCAGAAGAGTTTTCCAAGCAGCAAATAAAAGTTAAGCATGAGCTTACTTTTCACACACACAAAAATACGACCATTGGATTGTCTGTAACCTCATTAATTGACGGTCTTTTGCATTTTGGCAAGTATTTCTCCCATCTTGTTTCCAAAGTGTGGAAGAAATATTAATTAATTAGTCATCTGAGGTAGGTAGGAGGTCTTCCCTTTTACAGGCAGGAAACGAGAAGTTGAGGGAAGCAGACACCCAGCACCTCAATCTGGGTGAGGCCTTGGGGTGTCATTCAGTATACAAAACAAGAGAGGAGAACAAAGGTTGTTTTCAAAGCTAATGTGAGAATGACAGAATCACAAAATGGTTGAGGTTGGAAGGGACCTCTGGAGGTCATCTCATCCAACTCCCTGCTCAAGCAAGGCCACCCGAAGCCAGGACAATCCAGATGGCTTTTTAATATCTCCAAGGGTAGAGACTTCACCACTTCTCTGGGCAACTTGTGCCAGTACACATTCACCTTCACAGTAAGAAAGTGTTCCTCACACTCAGAAGGAGCCTCCTGTGTTTCAGACCCATTGCCTCTTGTCCTATCACTAGGCCCCACTGAAAAGAGCCTGGCTCCATTTTCTCTTCACCTTCCTTTCAGGTATGTAAACACTTAGAAAAATTTATCCTTAGTCTCTCATCTCCAGGCTGAATAGTCCCAGCTCTCTCAGCCTGTCCTCATACAAGAGATCCTCCAGCCCCTTCATCATCTTAGTGGCCCTTTTTTGGACTCTATCCAGTATGTCCATGTCTCTCTTGTACTGAAGAGCCTAGAACTGTACTGTAAGCAGAGGGGAAGGAACACCTCCCTCAACCTGTTCTCAACACTCCTTCTAACAGAGCCCAGGACACCATTTGCCTACTTTGCCACAAGTGCACACTGCTGGTTCATGTTCAGCTTTGTGTCCACCAAGATGCCCCCAGGTCCTTTTTTTGACAAGATGCTTTCCAGCTTGTCAGCCTGCAGCATATATTAGTTCAGAGCATTCCTTCCCAGGTGCAGGATTTTGATCATTCCTTGGCTGAACTGCATAATACAATTTGAGGGAAGAAAATAAGAGCTGTGAAGTGGAGCAACTCAGGAAGGGGGAAGGAGGAGGAAAACATGGAGAGACAAAAACTGAGCCATTTTCTCATTATAAAGCCAGGCAGCCTTGAAATGGACTTCCTTGAACTCATCACAGCTCAGATCCAACTAACAGAAATGCCACTTCACTTTGAAGCTGCCTGGCACCTCCCAGGAGCTGAGGACAGACAGGGGAGGAGGTTGTTTTTCCATCTTCAGCCCACACAAGGGTCAGTACAGTACAGCACTCTGTATCTGAGCATACAGGATCTTTCTTGAAGATGAGTGTGACAATACCAGTCAGCACCAGGCACATCCAGTCTGTGAGACTGAAGAACTGCAGGTACTGAGATTGTAAAGGCTACAAATTGCAGAGAAAAAAAAAAAAAAAAAAAAAGAGTAGTATCAAAGCACATATTTTAAAATCTTATCTAGTTTTCAACACTGCCCTCTCGCCCTGTCAGAAGCTAGCTTGAGCCCAGGAAGAGTATGGAACAGGGACTTTGTCCCTTGCTTTAGACATGGCCAGGGACATATGCTAAGCTTGTTTTATATTTCACAAATACAAGTTACATAAAGTCAAACTACTACCATGTTTCCTGCCTCTCCCTGTTAAATACCCTGGTGTATGCCAATCCTCCCCAGCCCCTGACAGTCTGGCCTTTGCCTATGTCTCCAGTTCACTGAACATGGAGTTAAAGCACTTCATAACCAATTTACTCTACTGCTTATCTTTTTTTCTTTGATTGGAGAATAACCAAAAGCACCTGAAACACCCTCCCAGCTCCAAACCTGCAAACAAGACAGAAACGAAAATAATAAAGAAAAAAAAAAATTAAGCAGTCTAGATTCAACAGAAAATAAATCAAGCAATACTGCTCTGAACTACCCCATCTATTCAACCTGCTCCATGCTCTGACTGTTTTAAACCACCTCAACACGCACACCTTGAATGAAGGGTAGGAGTTATTTCCAGAGAAGGTTTGACTTATTTTGTGTTACTGGAAAAAGAGCTCATTTACAGATCAGATCGTTCAAGGGAATGAGGAAGGCGGTGAAATAATAACCTGTTCTGCTTTCTCTCATCCTTTGCTGCACAAGGAAAACCGAAGACTGAGTGCAGACAAGGCAACACAGCACAGATGACAGGAGCTTCACAGAGAGAAGGAGAAAGCAGCGGAGCAGCAGAGGAGGCTTTCACCCAGGGCTGCATCCGGCCCCTGTTGGGAGGGAAGCTCCCAAGGGGCAGAGCAGCTTTCCCTCAGCCCCCTGACACTCCGTGTGGGTGCAGCCAGCAGCCCGAGCACCCACTCTCTTGGGCTGGGGCTATGGAGTGACCACAAGGCCATGTCCCTCCTGCAGACACCCTCCTGCAGGCCCAGAGTGGCAGGGAAGAGCTAAAATCAGGGTCGAAACAGAGGAAGAGGGTGGCAGCTCAAGAATCGCCTCATCTCTGATAAGCTCCGTGAAGTTCAGGCTCGGTTACATTTTTTTTAAGTGGACTTTGAAAATAAAATTTAAAAAAACAGTCTATCTGAAGGCCAGAAATCACGCAGTCCGCAAACAGGGTGTTCTGGAAACGCACAGAAGAAACAAGAGGCAGTTTTAAAATCCTTCTTGCCGTCCCAGGCTGTTGGTGCCGAAGGAGACCCGCTGCAGCGCCACGGCTTCGGCCGGGGCAGGAAGGGGCGCCCGCAGCGGGGCAGGCCGGGGGAGGGGCAGCCCCAGCCCCAGCTCAGCCCCAGCGCCAGCCCCAGCTCAGCCCCAGCCCCAACCCCAGCCCGAACCCCAGCTCCAGCTCCAACCCCAGCCCCAGCCCAGCCCCAGCCCCAGCCCCAGCTCCAACCCCAGCCCCAGCCCAGCCCCAGCCCCAGCCCCAGCTCCAACCCCAGCCCCAGCCCAGCCCCAGCCCCAGCCCCAGCCCAACCCCAGCCCCAGCTCCAACCCCAGCCCCAGCCCAGCCCCAGCCCCAGCCCAGCGAGGGGCAGCCCCAGCCCAGCCCCAGCTCCAGCCCCAGCCCAACCCCAGCCCCACCCCAGCCCCAGCCCCAACCCCAGCCCAGTCCCAGCCCCAGCCCAGCGAGGGGCAGCCCCAGCCCCAACCCCAGCACAGCCGCAGCCGCCAGACGTGCGGCCGTTTCCCGGGCGGGCGGTTCCCTCTAGCGGCCCCGCACCGCGGCCAGTCCCGCCGCCCCGCACGGCCCCGCACGGCCGCGGCGCTGCCGTGTCCCAGAGCGCTCCCCTGCCCGTCTCCGGCCACGCTCCCCCACCGGGGGTCGCCCCTCAAAAGCTGGGCTGTCTCCCCCGCCTCCATGAAGCACTTCTCCTCCCACACCCGCTCCGGGCTGCCCACACGGTCGGCTCCGCCGGCAGCTTGGGCTAGTCTGGCTGAACCACCCGCCTCCCGCCGGGCCGCCAGCGAGCACAGCTCCGCCGGGGCACTCGCCGTGGCCACGGCTGTGGGGCTTAGCGCCTGGCTCAAAGGGCTAGGCAAGTTCGGAAGCCATCAGCGTGTGATCCCTCTGCTTTCCAGCAAGGTGCTCAGGCCCCGAATGCGTCTACCTGCAGCCCCCTTCATCAGGATGTGATCATTAACAACCAAGGTCTCGTCATTTAGAGGCTTCTTGTAACTAGGTAGAAACTGACACGCAACGTATGAAGAAGAATTCAGCTGAACATAAAATCAACGTGCAGCAACAGAAGGGATCATTACCAGGACAACAGAATGGGCGGAGGACAGACTGAGAACAGCCCTGAGGACTTGGGGATGTTGGTTGGTGACGATCTCAACATGAGCCTGCAATGTGCACTTGCAGCCCAGAGAGCCAACTGCATCCTGGGCTGCATCAAAAGAAGCGTGGCCCGCAGGTCAAAGGAGGTGATTCTGCCCTTCTACTCTGCTCTGGTGAGACCCCACCTGCACCTACTGTGTCCAGTTCTGGTGCCCTCAACACAAGAAAGACACGGAGCTGTTGGACCAAGTCCAGAGGAGGGCTGCAAAGATATCAGAGGGCTGGAGCACCTCTCCTATGAAGACAGGCTGAGAGAGTTGGGGTTTTTCAGCCTGGAGAAGAGAAGGCTCCAAAGAAACCTTATAGTGGCCTTTCAGTACCTGAAAGGAGCCTACAGGAAAGCTGGGAGGGACTTTTTACAAGGGCATGTAGTGGTAAGACAGGGGGTAATAGCTTTAAGTTGAAAGAGGGTAGTTTTAGATTAGAACTTAGGAAGAAATTCTTTAGTCTGAGGGTGGTGAGACACTGGCAGAGGTTTCCCAGGGAAGCTGTGGATGGCTCCTCCCTGAAAGTGTTCAAGGCCAGGTTGGATGGGACTTCGAGCAACCTGGTCTAGTAGGAGGTGTCCTTGCCCATGCAGGGGGTTGGAACTACATGATCTTTAAGGTCCCATCCTGCAGGAACCATTCTGTGATTCTATGATAACCCAAGAGGAGTCACTGTACATGTAGCAGGTTGGAGACTGGGTAGGTGGGAGAAGGGCACAGAGTTGAGACGCAGCTTTCCTCTGGATTAATACTCTGCAGCACGCAGACCCTGGGAGAAGCATCTTCCAGCAACAAGGAAGGTTTCCTAGGACACAAAAGGGGATGTGACATTTGCTCCCTCTCATTGCTGCTTCAAGATTAAGGCAGTTTATATCTCTGCAACATTTTGTTAGCTGAATGAGACTCAAGAGCATTTCAATTAAAGTTGATGGATATAGGAAGTTCATGAGACCCACCAAGCGAAGGTCAGGAATGGCTGTTTTTTGAAATGATGTGCAGAAGCACCTATGCAGTTTGAAAGTGTACATAAGGAAAAAAAAAATCATCACTGATTAGCTTCCCTGATAATGTCTAATAGTATAGGCCTCACCTGCAGCTTTAAAGTTTGTAGGATGTTTCTAGAGAAGCTGTTTCTTTTAGGGTATGTTTCTGGTTCTATTTCAGGATTAAATTCTAAAGAGTCATGAGCAGTACCAAGCATGCAGGAAATAGCAACTCGCCTTTCCATTTAAAGTCTTGACATTAATGATAACTATTTTTGATTTGGACTTGTCTGTGGTTACCACACTAGAGGTTTCATACACAGATGCTCTTCACCTCCTTTTGCTATTGCACAGTAATATGTAAAGTGGCCAAAACTTCCTCATTCCCAAAAGCTGTAACCCCTGTCATTCTGCACTGGTGTAAAAAGCAAGGAACTGGGCAGTGGAGAATTATGCTCTAAACTATGGACAGGAATGACAGGAATCTCATTTTAGGACTTTGACATAATTTAAGTTTTACTGTCTTCATATATTTTCTGATAAATTCTACTGAGAGGGTCGCTGGATTTGGTGACATACTGGGCAGCAGGTTACAAATCATCCAGGTTTGTAGGGCAGTGAGCATATAAAACAAACACACTCACAAAAGCAGCAGCCTGAGAATCTGAACACTCATCTTCCCTCTTTGCTGGGCTGCATCTGGAGTCCTGAGCTGACTGCAGCAGGGGATGTACAATTACAACCTAAGAAGTGTACTCCATCAATAAATACTAACTGCCTGAATCTCAGACAGCAAAACACTCATAACATGGTTTTTGGCTTTTTATGACTGTCTCAACAGAGAGGGAAGGCAGATGGAGAAGGATGGAAACAAAGAGAAGAAATTTACTACAACAGAGTAACAACATAGAGGCTGGAAGGAGGAAATGTTGAAATTAATAAATGTCTTTGCTGTGTTCCTGTCACAAGATCACACTAGGGAAGAGGAGAGAAAAATGGACTGAGTTCACTGTGTGACAAAGCCAAGTACTTGCAGAAAGTCCTGGTTGAGAGTCTCCTAGCCAGCTTTGAAAAAAAAAAAAAAACTATTAACAATCAAAAGAGAAACCTTTGGGAGCATCTGAGGTGTGACTTGGATATAATATAAATGCAATCTGCATGTCCTGAGTAGAGAAGCTTTAAAGTCACAACTGAGAAAAGTACAAAAAGAAACATGTATAGGCCACAAAAATATGTGTACACATACACAGAGCAGAAGCATCACAAATTATTCTTTCCAGAGATGGAAATTACCAAATATAAGTGATGTATGACGGCAATCTTTTCTGAGCAAGACAAGAAATGAGGAGCTGAAAGGACTGTTCTAATTTCCCTGACATTTTTCATTCTAAGAAATATTCTCTCTTGCATTGCCTAATCATTGATTTATATCCAAGCTCTTCAGTTGGTCCCTCTCAACTGCCCAATTCTATTTCTGTTACTGAGAAAGTCCATCTAGAACAATTTATGCAATTCACTTGCAGCTTGAATATATTTATTTTTTAAAAAACAGGCAGCACAGGAGCCACTTGAGCTGCTTTGCAAAGAGGAAAGGAAAATTATGACACATTTTCTGTCTCCTCTGCTTCTGTCAACATCTCTCCTTTTTTTCTGTCCCATATGCTCTCTTTCACTGTCATACAGGCAAAAAGTCACCAGACCTGGAATTTCTTTCCTTCTCCAACTGTTGTTGAATTCTAAGAAGGATATATAAACAAAAAATCAAACCAAAAAAAGAGTCCTCCAAATCTTTCATAGGAAGTGCGAAGTCAGAGCTATCTATGCTGCATTTCCAAGGAAATACACAGTGACAGTATGATCCCATCTCATTCCCTCCTGTGTAGGATATATTGCTGTAAAGGAAGTAGGACTCAGGTAAACATAAATATTTAGACAAACTAGTTTTAAATTGAGGAGAGCTCACACTATCAGATTGCTTAGGAAGCCATGCAAAAAATAACTTTACATTCAGCATGGTCATAAGGTGGTGCAAACCACATCCTCCTATTCGCTAGCCCAGGAGATGGGTAGGAGTTTTTGCCAGATAGTACTCTTCACAATATTTAACATTCTTTTGATGCAGAAAAAACACAGAGGCTCTTTCTGCCTGCAACATTTCACGATATAAGCAGCAAATATGAAGTAAACTCCTTCCCTTGTTCTATTATCCCAACATATTTTTTTCTGTTACTACATGACATACTCAGACAAGTATTCTAGCACGGGAGGTCTCCTTGCTGAAACATCTCTCCTGGATTGTCATTGCTGAAAAAGGCAAAAAGTTCAAACAATACCATCCACATTACAGGAGATCACAGATACAAAATGAGCTATCTTCTCTATATTACAGAAAGTAAAAGGCCCCAAGCTAAAATGAATCCAGTTAATGATCTAAAACAGGTAAGGACAGCAGCAGCATCCTCAGACCTTAGGAAGGGAAATGAAGATTGATGATGAGCCAGACTATTGAATGTGGCTTGAAGCACAACCAAAAGGAGTGAAATCCACAATCCAGCACCTAGGGAGAGCACTTTGCCAACAGTTCTTTCTCTTGTTCAACTGAGCTGGTGTCCCTTCTGTCTGCAGCTGCAGAAAGACAATGCAGGAACATGCTGGCTCACAGGGACATGCTGGCACTCAGGTCAGGTCCACAGAGCTGAGGTCACTGCAAGCAGGGAAACACCAGCCCACACACAGAGCCAAGGAGACTCCCAGGCCTCTATCCCTATAGTACCTCCCTTCACTTAAATAAAAGCCTTACCTCCTATATAGGCTGTTGTCCTCAAGCTGTGTTAAAGTAGAGGCCCTTCTGAGCCTTGAAGGCCTTTTGCACGCAAGGAAATCCCCTGCTGACCAGTGAGTACAGCTTGCCATTTGCTTAGCATCATGCTGCAGGAACAATGCAGAGCATGAATGTGCTCTGTATGATTCTGATCTTTGTTGCCAGGAAGAGGCATGAAAGTATCACTTCCTTCAGCAATGCATTTTCTGGTCTGGTTGTATATACATTTAAAGCATTGCTAAGTTAACTTAAATGTAAATACAAAATAATCTTTACTAATCCAGCAAAAGACTGTAATTTCTACTTCCATTTCTCTCTTCTTTCTTAGAGGTGTATTTTTAATTTCTCCTTTCATACTATGTCCCACACATTTTTATGGTTTCCTTGCTCTAACCCCATCATCTTGATTTTCTACCCCCTGACACTGGCATCACCCACTTCTTCACAGGTGGCCCACTGCTTTGCCCATGGAGGCTTCACAGACCACAAGACAGCCAGAGTCTAATACGTAGCTCCTACTTGCAAAGTCACTGCCCACAAATTCATGTTTTTCCATTTGCACATTTGCAAGTGTGACAAGAGAGCAAAATTGAGAATCTAGAGTTCTTTCCGACATAAACCAGGAAAGTACAGAAATAAGGATATTATTCTGTCCCCAAAAGACTAAAGAGTGCTCCTCAAGAAAATGGAGATAAAAGAAAAAGAAACTGGGGACAAACCAAACATTTATTGGGCTATCAGTCTCAGTTTGCTCTGTCAGGTGGCTGTTTTGTCCAGAGGAAGCTGGAGAGCTCCTTCCAGGCTGCTTGTTCCTGGAGTGCATCAAATCCAAAGGTATTAGCCAGTGTCTTTTATGGACGGCCTTTATAGCTATGGGTTATCAATGCACTGTGCAATCTCCTTGCTGATCTACTCATCACTTCTCTAAGTTGGTGAAATATATGACTAGGCCCAAGCTATAACAATCTAGCCGCAAAACTCAAGCAGTACAATAAGTACGTTATTTCCTATTTAACAAAAAAATCCAGGCTCATCCCACTCTTCCATCTTACAGGTGTGTAAGCTTTCTACAGCCTTTTTCAACATCAGAGACTTAACAGTTTAAAAGACATTTGTATTAGTAAGACCAAGGTTTGAGGTGGCAGGAGGGTTCAGATCTTGAGCCCACTGAGATGCAGATGTTATTGGTATCCTTACCTCCTATGTTTGCAGAGGGCACAACAAACTGCTAGAAATATTTAAACAATCCAACCTTAAACATCAGGAGCCTTGAAGTTTTTTCCTACTTCTGTTGAGTTGCTGGATTTTACACAATCCCCCTTGCTGTAGTATTTGAGCTCTTCAGTGTATTTTATAGTGATTAAAATAACGCATCTCCAGAAGAATCAAGAAACTGCTGTTGTTCTCAGTTACAGATGAAGAATGAAAGCACAGAGAGAGAGAAACAACTTGCCTGAGTTCATATAAGAAAACAGCAGCAAAGAATTAAACCCAAGTCTCCTCACTTACTATGACATTATCTTATCCTCTTCTTAGGTTTCATTATAGCATTTTTTAAAGTCTGCAAAAGACTGAAGTCAGAAAACAAGCAAGGGAGCTCTTTTGGAATAAAAATTCAAGGTCTAGAGTAGATTTTTTTTTAAAAAAGATTATACAGGTATTTATTATTTTTATCTAGTGTCACTATTTGCAGATCCAGATCTTCTGAACTCACAGAGTACACCAAACACAAAAACTGGGACTCAGACAGATAGGACTTTAAGTTAAAACAAAACACAGAAGCATCAGAGGCTTTATGAATAACCAGCAAGAATGAACAATACTGTCATAAGCTTGTGTTGTCAGAGATATTGGGAAGTGAAAAATTATTCACAGGACACAATTTTGTATGAAGCCAGGAGGAAAAATGTCAAGCATGTTTCTGTGGAAGCCTGGAAGCAAATTCACTCACTCTGTTCAACATTAGCCTAAGACAACTCCCCAGACTGCCAGCTGGTATCCCAAGGAAGGGCTGTGATCTTACAGACATGGGTTAAGCAAGGCCACCTGCAAGCCAGCCAACTGTTGTCACATCATCACAGCCAGCTGTTTGATCCAGATACAGTCACTGCAGGATTTGAGGAAGGTACATCTCTTTGGTTCTTTGGTGTGTGCATCTCTGCTCCTAAGGAATGACACAATAAATTAATGGGAGTCATCTTGAATGTTCACCTTGTGTCAAGACAGATTTGTTCATTTTCTTGTCTGCCCAGACACCTGCTGAATCCTCTGATTCATTCTGTGAAGTCATTACACATCAAGCTAGTGATGAGGCTGCTAATTAAAATTGCCTAACACTTTGCATTGAAAGACATTGTCTGTATTACATCTGTAACCTTTTCACAGCTTGTGCTGACCCTTTCGGCCCTGAACAGCTGTCTCAGGCCAAAGAGGTGTCAGGCCTGGCCCACTTTTCTATTTGCTAAATGCAAACTTGGCCCAAAATGTTCATCTTGTTATAAAAAGAAAACCAAAACACAAAACAAAAGCAAACAAGCAAACCCCCACACACACTTTTATCTGTGGTGGTTCTTAGCTCTCTCCTTCCCCTCCCCCCGACACTTTTTCTACTTAAAAGACCACCGATTGATTGTACATAAGTCCAAACACAAGCCCCACCACAGGGTCCCCTGTCTTCCCTAAACTACAGGGACATGATGAGGGCTTGCAAACTAAGGGCTGTTCCCACCACAGCTCCTCTCCTTGTACACACCCTGAGAGAGCCCACTGCCTGGCATTTGAAGGTATTTTGCAAGACCAGCCTGAGCACAGCTGCTGGCAATTTCCATTTGCTCCCTGATCTTCTTGATCTTTAAGACAGGTTTCTCTTCTACGTAACTATTCTTCTCTCTCCTTAGAAGGTCTCTGGGTTCCTAATGTCCATTTCAAGAGGAACTGCCCATATTCTGGAGCTGGCTGGAGCTATTTTTTTCCTTTGCTTTAGAAGAGGAATCCCCAACAGCCTTGCAGCTTTAACATTAAGAAATTCCAGACTTCATTTAAAATTAAATCTTGAGCTACTTAGTCCATTCTTCACCATTTAGTTCCCTCCAGTTGTGCATGACTTTTCCCTTTCTAAACTGAGAATAAGAGTCACAGACTGACATTCCAGGTCACATCAACTAAATCAACCTCACTTTATCACTCAAGGTTTTTTGCTACAACCATCTCCTTTAAGTTGCTCATGTCAGTGACAGGAAAAAAAATAAAATTAAGTATTACCGCACTTCAATGGTTCATTGACTGCTCAGTTAAACAGATCCTCTGGTTGTCAGACCCATGGCCTATGGTGGCTAATGGTTTTCTGTCTCAATGACTGAAAAATCAGGATTTCCTGTGATACAAACCTCAGGAGTATTTCTCTCTCTAATAGTATTAGACAATTATTTGTGCATACTGAAATTCAACTCCCCAGACTATCCCAGAAGGGCCTCCTTTGACATCCTTTCCTACAGTGATTTTCATCTTAACTAATCTACTTTATCCACATTATCACTCTTTTAAAAATAATTTCTTAACATCTTTAAAATATTATTCTACTCCTCCACTACCTTTAAACTGCTATTTTTATCATTTCTCTACAGTGCATTTCTAACATGATTGCTCCTTGTCTTAAGGATTTAGTACTTCTCCATATTGCTGTTTTCCCTCTTGAAGCCTTGAACAACTAACATTCTGACTTTTGCCTCTCCTTTTGAGGTGTGAGCTGCTTGGCTCATCTTTGCCACTTACTTCTACTTCTTTTGCTAGTCGTTTGTTTTCTTCTTGCAAGGGAGCAAGTCTTCAGCTCCACCACAGCAATCCCTCCTCCTCTCAGCATCTAACTTCCAGGGGCTGTGATGAAGAAAGTCCATGTAGCCTCTTTTCCATCATACTGTCACTCTCAATTGGCATTTTACCACACTGCCCTTACTTTCACACCTGGCCCATGGGGTTTCTGTGCCACTACTCATGATGGAGATACTTCGCACATAAAAACCTTACAGTATATGTGTCCTACACCTTCTGCCTCCAGTCTTTGATATCTCTGGAAGCCTCTTCATTTCCTCCATTGCTCACACAGCTGAACCTACTGTCCTTTATTCTGAGGCCTCCCTTTAAGTAAAATAACAACAACAGCCAAAGCAGCAGAACACCCCACCCTATTTGCTCTTTTTATTCCTTTGTTTTCATTTCAGGCCACTTAGCTCCTTCAGGAGGCACATAAGTAAATTACCAAGAAGTGTGTTTCAACCATCAGCATAAGTATTTTAAATCTGTGGAACTAATTGCTGCAGTTTGTCTTAGAGATTAAAAACAAACAAAGAAAAGTGTTAAAAGGGTTTGAAGTAATTATGCAGGGCAGCTTTATCAATGGTGATTGAGAGATGATTCAAACGCAACCTCCATCTCACAAAATCCCACCCCCTTGGCTGTAAGATTCCTGGTTTCTTCTATGTTTTTTTCTCTTCTCTGCTCCTGGCCAGTGTTCAAGACAAGATACAGCACTGAAGTTAGCCCTGCTTGGAGCAGGAGTTTGGCCCAGGTGACTTCCAGAAGTCCCTTCCAACCAAAATTATTCCTAGACTCATTTATAATTTCTCTAACCCACTTGGATGTTGGGTTTTTTTCTTACCATGAAGCAATAGCCTCTCAAGTAACTTAGCAATGAATTATTTGTGATCAAAGTCCAGTAGCTACTTCTGAATGCTCAGCTATGAGGATCCAGCCTACTTAGCACACACAATCCCAAGCACCCTCTGTAAAACACAAGCTGCAGCTAAAGCAGACGGTATGAAATGCAGCCAAAAAAACCCAATAAGCTACAGATGGATTAATCCTGTCAGAGATGAAAGCAAAGTGAGCAACGCCAAAATAGTACCTCAGGACAGTACCTTTTACCACTCTTATCAAGACACTGGGACAGGGGTTGTTTGCTCATGTGTTTCAGATGGCAGGTAACATTCATATACAAAAAAATAAACTAAAATAGAACACTTTCTGCCTCTCCATTATTAGCTGCTACTGCAACAAACAGATGACATTTTTTACCAAAACAAATACATGTGGTTCATTGATAAAGAGCCATGTGGACAGAAAATGTCCTATGTATTGCTGAGATTACAAGGACCGGCGAGTTTCCTCAGCCCAGCAGTAGGTACACAGCAGGGAAATCCAGTAGATTCCAACACAAAGATGCCCATGTAGGAGTTGTTTTCTATGGCATGGACACCAATTCACTAAGAATGTACAGCCAATTTAATGCAGGCCAACCATGCTGGCAAATGGAAACAGTCTGTAATCCTTCTTTAACAAATTGAGGTGAAACTTGGACAGACTCACCTAGTGTTTATCTTTGAAATAAAAATGTCCTTGTCTAGTATTTCAATTTTGAACCACCCTGGGAAATACCACACAAAGAAGGGTGCAGAGCCATCTCTGGGATGTCACTTCTGTACTCCTAAGAGATGGATTTTACAATGTCTGGGCAAGCTTGCTTCACAGCCAATCTCTTACTCAAATTATAGGGCAGCATACAGTCATTCAAATGTTAGTTTAGAAATTCCACAAGGGCTGATCTCTACATAGATGGCACTAAAACTAGAAGGGCAAAACAATTCCCTGCCCATTAGAGAGTGTCTGTATGTGAAGCATTTCCTTAGTATGAGCTCCAGAGCTGGGACTGGTCTTGACATTTTATCTAGTAGATGTATTCTGCACATTTGGCTTTTTGCTTTTTTTTTTCTTTCTTTTTTTGCAGATATGCTAATTCCCAATTTGCACTTAAGCACAACAGCTTTTTAAATGCAAGCTGGCGTGCGATAACAGTAGACATTCCCTGCCAGTTTATTTTTTTAGATATAACTACTGAATAAGTCAAATGGGACTCATGAATTTGCATAGAATTGTACAAATTGACATCACATCATTCTCTGTAGTATTTCTGAAGAAAACATGAGGCTCGGCTCTCAACAATGCCTGCATGCAGCCATGACTCCTATGTTTTCTTGGTGAGCAATCCAAGCTTAGCAGGTCACCAGAAGAATCACTTTGTAATGCTTCTTCCAAGGCACATAACAGGCACAATACTCAATACTTGGCCCCATCTTTTCCATGCACATTATTTGTGAAATCAAGAGAGATTATCAGTACTTGAGCACTGCAAACTGGCATTTTTCAGTGCTTCCTTGGAGCTGATGCTCAAGTTATTTCTTGCATATAAAACAGATTTAAAAAAAAAAAAAAATCACACTGCAGAAAGAGCGTGTTTAACAAAAGCTATGTTTATCTAATCAGCTGTGTAGCTCAGCAGGAGTGGTTTGACAGAGCACAGCATGGGTTGGGGGAATTTTATTTTGGGCTAATCACAGTCTGAGCCTGTGAACTGAATGCCCATTAGCAGCTGGAGAGCATTAGGTGTATCCCTGGGGTACATATTCTGCTTTAGATCCATCAGAAAAGATACCACATTTTCTGTGTGCTCCAAGACTGCATGACAATATGAACCCAGCACAGTAAGCCTGGACTGTTGGGAGTTTCTTTTCAAAAGCACATTCCTGACCCAGGCTAACACTTCATGAATCCATAAGCCAACAGATGACTCCAGGAAATTACAGCAGCAGAAGAATCTCAAGGATAGAACATGGACACCAACATTAGTGTGATCAAGCCTTTCTGTACCAAAGTGGTTGGGACATACAGCACTCAAGTTGCTTTTTGCTTATTTGACAAGCCATATTTGAAATGTGATTTTCTAAGAATGTGCTACAGAGGGATGATGACAGCTGCAGCTGAGAGCTAAAGAACGTTTTGTGTTTAGCAAAACATTTCCTCCATGCCTTAACATTTTCTGTAGTCTTTCTACTTCCCTCCTCTATACACTACTCCAACCTGTTTCCTACTTCACATTTAACTCCAGTGAAGGCAATAATATCAACAATTCCAGCCAACTGCTGCAGTTGGTCATAGATAGGCAGTAATGACCACCAGGGATTTTTTTCTGCCTTACACCAGACTGATACCAGGACAAGAGAGGGACTCAAAATACTCACAGAAAGGGGAAAAAAAAAAAAAAATCCATTAGTCTCAGATGCACTTTACAGTCACAGTCAGATGGGATTTCCATTTGTATATCAGCAATTCAGATTCTTTTTCCTAAAGACAGAAATTATATGCAAACAGTATGCTAACAGAAGACAAAGACTGGGATTTTGAGTGCACAAAAGAAAGACTTATTTCAGGTTCTGGTTTCCACAGCAACTTTTAATTTTATCCCTCATATGTCTTATCTATCTGGTAAGGTCTTTCACAATATTTATATATATGAGATGTTCTGTTGATGTGAAATTATTAAGAAATTAATTTTTCAAGGAAAAAGCATAACTTTTTTCTGTATGTATTCACAGCTTCACACACACAAAGGAATGTACATATGTGTGTATATATTGTGGTTTTTTGCTATATGTATCATCTTGAAATAGGCAGCCACTGTTGATTACACAAAAATGACAATGAAAAAGAATGTGGTAGTAGGTACAGCTGGTAGAGATTCAGACCTGGAGGCAGGCAGTGCTCATGAAGGTATCATAGCTCTGCAGTCACTAACTTGCCTGGTTAAGGAGGCAACCTGAACAATACACTTAACAGCTGTTATTCGATTCTAATCCTCCTGATTTAAATATTTCAAGCAAACTGAAGATAAAGGCAATCAGTCAGGCCAGAGCTTTTCAGTAGTTGGCTCACTCATCTTTTTTTCCACACAACACTCCTCTCTCACACAGAGATGAAGTAAGTACAAGTAAGACATTTAGGTACTAAGCACATTGTTCTGTATGTGGACACTTGATTTGAACAGAAGCAGTGTTTGTATACTTCAGAGATGATAAATATAACACAGAATGGATTTCAGGGCTTTTGTCCATCCTCTTGCATGTGCAGGAATGGAAATCCAAAATATAAGCACAGCTACAAGCACCACACTATGGCATATAAACTCTGTTGGACTGTGGAAACAGTCAGACAAAAAGCACTTACCTTTGCTTGCTCAGCAGTACTTATTGTCAGCTGAGAGAATAGAATGGGTGGAAATGAAATTTTCAGCACTCATTACAGAGTGGTAAGATTAAAATCAGAAGATCTAGAGATGTATCATAAGCATAAAATGCCTTCATAGTGTAGAGCCTATGTTTACAGCATCCTATTTCATATTATAGGTCGGTTAGTGAATAAACCTGACATGGTAGGTTGACCTTGGCTGGCCACCAGGTGCCCATCCAGATGCTCTCTCACTCCCACTCCTCAGCAGAAGATAAATCACAGAATCACAGAATTGTTTGAGTTGGAAGGGACCTCTAGAGATCATCTAGTCCAACTCTCCCACTGAAGTAGGATAACCTAGAGCACTTTACACAGGATTGCATCCAAACGGGTCTTGAATATCTTCAGAGATGAAGACCACAACCTCCCTGGGCAGCCTGTTCCAGTGCTCTTTCACCCTCACTGTAAATAAGTTTTTCTGCATATTTAAATGGAACTTCCGATGTTCCAACTTGTACTCGTTATCCCCCGTTCTGACACTGAGAACTACTGAGAAAAGCCTGTCTCCATATTCCTTGCACTCACCCTTTAGATACTTGTATCTTGATAAGCTCTCCCCTCAGCCTTCTCTTCTCCAGGCTGAAGAGTCCCAGCTCTCTCAGCCTTTCCTCATAAGGGAGATGCTCCAATCCCCCAGTCATCTTTGTCACCCTCCTCTGGACTCTCTCCAGTAGTTCCCTGTCTCTCTTGAACTAGGGAGCCCAGCACTGGATGCAGGATTCCAATTGTGGCCTAACCAGGGCAGAGTAGAGGGAGAGAATGATCTCTCTTGACCTACTGGCCACACTCTTCCTTACGCAACCCAGGACTCCATTGGCCTTCTTGGCAGCAAGGGCACATTGCTGATGCATGGATAATTTTCTATCTACCAGGACTCTCAGATCCTTCTCCTTGGATCTGCTTTCCAGAAGGTCCACCCCTAACCTATATTGGTACATGGGGTTCTCCCTGCCCAGGTGCAGGACTCTACACTTGCCCTTATTGAAGCTCATGAGGTTCTTCTCTGCTCAGCTCTCCAGCCTGTCCAGGTCACACTGGATGGCAGCACAGCCCTCTGGAGCATCAGCCACCCCTCCCAGTTTGGTATCATCAGTGAACTTGCTGAGGATACTCTCTGTCCCCTCGTCCAGGTCATTGGTGAACACATTGAACAAGACTGGACTGAGTAATGATCCCTGGGAGGACACCATAAAATGAGGGAGGAAGTAGGATGAAAAAGCTCGTGGGTCAAGATAAGGACAGGGAGGCTACTCACCGGTTCCTGTTCCTCACTGCTGCTGTGCAGCATTTTTTACCCTTTCTCAAATATCACAGAGGCTCCACCAGCATCACTGATGGGCTCAGCTTTGACCATTGGTGGGTCCTTCTTGAAGCCAGCTGAAACCAGCTCTGGTCAACATGGGGCACTGCACCTGTTTTTCTTCTTTCAGAAGCCACCTCTGCACCCCTCTGCCATCATTCTTTTAAGCTTTATTTCTTTTTAAAAGTTTCAGTAATGAGTAAGAGTTTTACATTTTTTGGAAAGTCCGAGAATCCTTCTATTCTGACATCAAAACTAACATGGAAGTCCTGCTCAGCTGACGTGCTACTGAGACACACTCAGCTAAAGCAGGAACCATCTGTGTGGCAATTTAAACACTTGGAAAAAATGTTCAGTTACAAGAAAAAAACTCTGACCGTGACTGGAGGGGTACTGCACAACCCTAAACCTGCAGATACTGACTGCTCATCCTATTTGCAGTGTATCCCAGCCTACCCAGAAGCACACCAGAAGAGCACACACTTGTGTGTAACACTGACCAGGCAAACACAGCACTTCACAAACAGCCAAGCCCTTACTTCAGAAATCAGTGTTCAAGCAAAGGCCCACTGATCTCCCAGAGGAGTTCTGCCTTCAGACAATGTCTCCTAAGTTACTCGATCTTGCTTGCAAGGCATAACAGTCTCTTATGATATTCTTCTCCCGTAGACAAAGCACCAACACTAAGAACTGGTGACCCTCTGCTGGAAAGAACCCTTGGGTAGCTTAGGATCTAGAAACCCTGGCACTAGTCATAGAATAGCTGAGGCTGGAAGACACCTCTGGAGGACATCTAGTCTAGCCCCCTGCTCAGGCAGGGTCACAGCTAGAGCAGGTCACTGATGGTTGTGTCCAGTCTGGCTGCCTCTCTCTGTCTTGTGCAATAATCCTGTTTCTGCACAACATGGTGCTGGGCTTTTTACAGTAACCGAGTTGCCAGAATTACTCCAGTATTGGGTATTTCTTGAAGCATCGTTTGGAAATTGTCTCCTGTAAAAGCTTAGAGCCATTGCTAGAGATTCTACATCTGAGTTTTCCTTGTGCTAAGATGCAGATAGTAGTATCGACTTGGCAAAAGGTTTTGTAGTATTTAAACATAAGAAAGGATTTACAAAATATTAGCTCCTGATATAAAATCAATCTAAGCTCATGCAAGTAAGGATCAAGAGGAGAAACTCAAAATCCCCCATGAAGATAAGCCAAAATCCCTCTGAGAACAAATAAATGCAAATTTGTATTGGAGAGCAGCAGTCATATAGTCATACATACATATCTGGATTGCACTCAGAGAAGACAGATACTACATTAGCATGACTCTGCCAGTCTAGGATTTAGTGCAAATCCCCAAAATCAATGTAGGCTGGTAATTCTAGCTAACTCAGGAGGAGGATGATCAACCCAGTTTTGAAGGGTCATGGAGATACACTCCAAGCTGAACTAGTCCTGTGGCTGTTTTGCAGCACTATACACCCCATCTAGGCAGTCCCTAAATTCTTAGGTTTACCTGCAAGCAAGATGCTTTTGCTTTGAGAAAGGGCATCAGTACCATTTCTTTTTCAAACAGAAGAAAGAGGGATGAGAAGTTTTGCTTGGAGGAATACAGCACTTAACAAACTTGTAAGGTTCTTGCAGAAGCTTCCTAGGGCAAGACAAGGAGCAAGATGCAGAGGTTTAGGCACAACCTCTGTGCCTGTGAGACAAATTACCAGCCAGGCCCCCATCCCTGCTCAAACTTTTCAAGACCTTTTTCACCAAGGATATTGAATGCAGCAATTGAGACTCAGGTCAGATATCCCGAGCAGGTCCCAATTAAAGGAATAACTCTTTTTCATGCAGCCAGAGATTATTCCTTATCTCTGGCTGTTCCAGAGTTCTCCACACCAGGCATCAGATTAAATATTGACAGGCATCAAGGAGCCTGAATCAGTGCTGGAGAACACCACAAAGCTTCACAGAAACATAAGAGTGCAGGAAACAGTAAAAATGGAGGCCATTTCAGACTAGCCCCAGTCTGAAGAAGGAAGTCCTTGAGGTTTCTCAGGGCATTATGTGCTAAACTCTGTGCAAATTGGTTTGATAATGTAATCAAAACCAGTAGAATATACATAAGAAAACCAGCAGCAGATGTAGTGATAGCTTAATAATGACAAGAGACAGAATCTGGAGGAAGTGAAGCTAAAAGCCTCCTTATGCTGTTTGTTTCTGCCCTTCTTTAAATGCAAATTTTTGCAAATGCAAAAGGAGTCTGTGATTTTCCTCTTTCTCTGAAAATATTGTTGCTCATATTATTAATCAGGTAAAACAACATCTACTTTCTACGGTGGAGCTCAGTCCACCATTTTTTGGTTATATACGATGTTATTAACAATGTATGAGTCAGACATAGGTATAGTCCCATTCAGAGAAATTATGTCAGACATTATTATGTCAGAGGTGTTTTGTTATTGTGTCTGAACTCAGTAAAATCACTGATAATTAAGATTGTTTGAAAAGCCTCACTGATAAATGCCTGCTTAGTTCCTCTGAGCTGGATGCCTATTGCTGCTGGATGCCTATTGCTGTACAAGGCAGCAGTTAATTATAAAGGAAAAAAAGTAAACTGGCTATGATGTTTTTGCATAATAATGTCAGACAGGTATCACCCAAGGGCAAATAAGATGCTGCATATTACAGATGTAGATTTGGTAGGTGAGCTTAAAATTACAGAAGTTGAATAAATATAGTCAAGAGTGATTAATTTACTATTATGTATTGGCCAAAACAATTTAAAATAAAAAAAAAATCAGGACCTGAAGTATGTATTCTCTACGGAGAAGTTCAGTGAAAAGAACCAGAAAATTCCAAAACAAGTTTCCCCTCCCAAAAACAAAACAAAACAATCTTATAAAGAAAAAATTTGAGAGGATCTGGCTCCTACTCATGCAGCTGAATGAAGAATGCAATTTTGTTTGATGCCAAAAAGTGTAGGAAAGATAACTGGATAATAAAGTACTTAGAGAAGATTAAAAATCAATAAACTGAGAAAACTAGTGCATGAGAGCATTGTGGAGAAAACATTAAGGAAATACAGAGAAAAGAAAAGTGAGTAATTGCTTAAAGAAGCACAGCTAAGAGCACAAACACAAACTATTCCAGGACAGAGAAGTGATAGAAAATGTGGTAGAAGTCCTACCTGGTTAAATCATCAGCTCTTCGCTGCCTCCTGCACATGAAACACTGCATACAGATTGTGGACAGTAAGTCAGGTAGCTGAGGACAAGTTGACATTAACTAAAAAGAGTTCACAAAAGCAGAAAGACCAAGTCACGAAGACATCAAAACCAGCAGGACAATATTCCACAGGTGTTACAGCTATTACAAGAGAACCAAGGAAAGTAGTATTTCCTCATCAGAGACAAAAAGCTAAGACAAATTATGTCAAGAAGGCTGGACCAAAAAACATAGCTGAAATAAATAGCAACTTAGGAAACCAAGGTTTTCATAAAACTGGCAAATACCCTTAGGACATTTACCCCATTTCCAAAGTCTGCAAGACACTAATGTATCCTCTTAATTTCAATCCTGGTGCTGAAATTGCTACTTTAAACAAATCTTGTTCATAATCTGAAGATACATTCCAATTTATGGGGATCTAAACATAACTTTTATGTCAACTATTTTTTTTCCATATTCAGTGAACGGAAAGAAAATAAGTACTCAACAGCATTGCAACACCTGCTGTTACCAGAAGATAAATTGTTCATAGATTAATCAGAGAGCAAACATCATCACTAGTCCTGAGAGTTCCCTGTAAACATTGAGAGTGAAAATCCACACAATAAACAGGAGCATTTCCTCTATGGTCACATGTAGTACTAAAAAACACAGGGGATAATTCGATCAACTACACATTCGACTAAATACTCAGTCTGAAACAGCAGTGGGAAGGCAATGCAGTTGGAACAGCCCTGGAATAGGGGCTCACACTCCCAGCTTTTTTTCTTATCATTTATATCTGCAAATAGCTCATTGCAACAGTCATCTCCTTTTAGCAGCTCTCCCACAACAATTATTCAATAAACAATCAGCATTTTCCTAGCCGTTTTGACAGGGTCACAGAAGAATATGTGGAAATTTGCAGTCTAAAACATTTGCCTTGCTTAAATTTGCTTTTGTTGCAAATAAATTCAGCATAAGATCACTAAAATGTTCTTGCAATTAAGGAAAAAAGCTAGGTAAATATACTAATAAAAACATCCTGTTATTTCCCAGACTAAATTCCTACAAGAGACAAAATACACAGTTTGGGTTACTCTCTGGATTACACCAAAGTGCCTATCCCATTACAAAATCATCATCACAGAAAATATTTAAGTGATTTTTCTTCCGATTCTCTCAGCACTCAACAGATCAACTGCAATATTAAACCCAGGCGGGAAGCAGGCATCTTCTCAGAAGCCAACTGAAGAGAAGACAGCTCGGGCAGGAGCTGGCAGCTACCAGCCCCTGCAGGCAGGTGACAGGTCTTCCACACCCCACGGGCAGCACTGGCCCGGCAGCCGAGCACTCCTGCACGCTTGTCCCTGCTTCTGGGAGGGAGGGAGTTAGCAGAGGTGGACCTGGCTGCAAGCCCAGCTCAGCCTTTCTGACAGAGGAGGAGTTAAAACCCCAGACCCACTGAAGCGGTGCCAGGCCTTTCCCTCCTTCCCCTTGCTCCCGAGGTGTGTGTCTCATGGCTTGCAGCCCTTTGGGGTGCAGCTCCTAAGACCAAGAAGCATGACACACACCACTCTTTGACAATGGCAGGCAGAGAGGGCACCATCAAAGCCCACGCCTACTTTTTCAGACGGAGAAAGGAGTGCAGAGAGCTTCCCATCTGACAAAAGCCCATCCTTCAGGCATCACAATCAGCAGTTAGGGGACCCAGCGACAGGACAGGCAGTGAGAATGGAAAAAGAGCTTTATCACACTATGAAGTATTAAGACTGTAACACCCAACATCATGCTCACTCTCTTAGTCCTCATGTTTTCCTTTGTCAACACCTGTAGGAGACCGTGCCCCTCTCCTAAAACCTCCGTGGCTCACAGGCAATGAGTGAGCACAAAGTGGCTGCCCATGAGCTGCACGGGGACTCTGCCTGTCTCCCCTCTCCTCCCTGCCACAAACTGCAGACCGGACTCCAAGGTGGAGACAGAGAATCCTGTGGTGGGAATCCACTGGAAATGTTCTAAGGCACTGCCCAGAGACTGTGGCCAACCCTGCAGGATTGGATTGCAGCCCCGGGAAGAGGGCGAAGCCCAACCCAGCACGGGGAATGACGCTGTGCCAACTTAGGCACAGGGCTGCAGCACCAGGGCCCTGCTGGCTTTTCGGAGGGCAGGGGAGGTGCTGCCGGTCAGTGGGCAGAGAGATCTGCCGGCTCTCTGGAGAGACTAAGGGAGATAGGGTCAGTAGCCTAAAGGAGGGAAATGCTGCTGTTCCCTGGGAGTGCTGGAGAAGGCCTGCCCGTTCCTGTGAGCTCCTGGGGAACTCCAGTTCACCGGGACCGCGGCTGCCAGGGGAACTCTGCTGTCACTGCTCTTCCTGCCCTCAGGGTGTGGTTAAACCTCTCCGCCAGCCAGGCAGGAAGACAGTGAAAACCTATAAAGCAGCTGGCCATCTCGGGACTTGGGTAAAGAAAAATATGTACTTGCCCTTAATCCTTCCTTGCCCATCTACCTGGGCCCCATCCCTATTCCCTCCGTGATCCCTTTTACCATCTGTTAGGCGAGCCCTCCAGCTCCTCCTTTCCCATTCCTTTCCTTTCTCCTTATTGCTATTGCTTAAATCAACGGGGTGTTGTTGCTGTTGTCGTTAATTGAAGTTACCTTGGTATAGTATTATTGTTGTTTTTCCATTATTCTCTATTATTATTGCTATTATTGTTTCCTGGTTACCTTCTTTGAACCTTCTACGCCAAATTATGTTATTTATTCCATCAATAAACCGCAGATTCCTAAATTGTAATCTGGGAGTCGGCTGCTTCCATTGGGAACATTAGTGAGTACCAGACAAGCGTCTCACCCTAAAAGTCAGTGCCGAAGCTCACTGCTCCTCAGTGAGAGGCAAGCACCATGTGCTGACATCTCAGCAGATCCCAATAAATTAAAATCTCTCCAAAAGGGAAAATAAACAATTCGCAGATTGCAGCAACACCCTTCTCCAGTCGCTCCCATTTTCCTCTCACTGCTTCCATACAAAATCACTGAACGCGCAGATCTCCATGTCTTACCCAAGCACCAAGGGCTTCCTTTCTCAGCTTACACGTGGGCCCACTGCTTGACTAAGCCCATCTTCCTCCTTTCAAAGAGGATGCTATTAGCAGAGCTGGCAGGCCCACTAGAAGAGTTATCACCTGTTGGCAGCTTGGATGTAATGCATATCCTTGTGGTCAAAAGCTCCAGTGAGTTGCAAATAGCTAAAAAAGAAGCAAACTCTATCTGAAACTACCTGCTGCTTGTGCCAGTATTATAACATACAAAAGATGAACAGAAAATTGACTGAGCTTGTTCAATTACTATGTTCTGCCTAGAAGCATGATTCATGTTGCAGCCTTTCTTGCAATCACACCCACTAGCCACATTATTCTCTTTGGCCTAATAAGTTTTATTAATCATACACAACGAGCTCAAAAAGGATGAGGGCCAATTTTATTGCAAGAGGAAGATACAACAATTAGGCAGCTGAGGCCTTTTAGTGCCTGCAACACGTGGGTTTGTCTGAGCTGTGGGTTGCTAACTCAAGCTTTTTGTTGGCAGTAAACAGGTGATGATCAGAGCCTAATGAGGCTTGCAAACCTGCGAGCTCATTTTCTGAGAAGTTGCAGCAGGATTTGCTCTTGAAACAAGAAATCAGGCAAACCACAATCACGTGGCTGTTAAGAGATGTGGAACTGCTAGGAGAGCCCATTTCACTGAGTACTTGAACCACAAAGGAATCTATCTCATTGCCAGAGCACTTTGTCTCAGCACATCAATAAAGTCTCCTCAGAATTTCTAGGAAAAGCTGACACGTTGCAGGTGACTAGACCAATCCCGCAAATACAAATTAAAGGGAAAATACAATAATGAGCGCAGAAGCCATGGTTTTCAGACAGGGCTATTTATCACAGTGATGTTTCTCCAGAGGGTTTTACCCACACATACTGTCATCTCCCTGTCTCCATTAGATCTTACTCTTCAACATTTCACTTGGTGCAAAGAAATGTTGATAAGTTCTTGCATTGCATCCGAAAAATCATAACACATATGCACCGTGACAGCTTCAAAGCCTGTATCTTCAGTTTGGCAGTCATGTCATCCTTTGGTCTGGCTGCAATGGTCCAGCTTCTGAATAAGACAGACCCAAATTGCTGTAGTTGTCCACAGAAACAATCCATGTTCACTTGTCACACTGAGCAACACCAGCCTAGGAGCCCAGGTTTAGACCTAACTGGTCTAAGACCTAAGAAAGAGATTTTTCCCCCAATTCAGAGGCTTTCAGTCACAATTGACTCCTTGAGAGCTCTGTGACTGGTCTTAGCTGCTGGACTGTGCCCATCACACACTGCCAGATGGGAGCCAGAAGAAGTGGGAAACCAGTTCCTGAGATGAAAGCACTGCTGTGAATTTCACTAGAGCTACAAAATGCTTTTCCTAGCTAGTATAGGTGGAGATCTGTTTCCAGTAATTCCAAGCTATCTGTCACTTCTCTCAAAAGGCTGTATACATTAAATGGTGCCTCTCCGTCCTCACAGGTGACATGAAGAAGCAGTACACATCTCTGAGGCAGTGACCCGTCACTGATGTTTACCACCACAAGAAAGGCTCTGCTCAGTTACCCAGCAGGTGTGAAGGGATGGCCTTCTGTAGGCATTTTTCATTAAGGCAGAGAGCCACTCTTTATGCCTTCCTGACTAAAATGACAGGCAGGGTGCCCACCACCCATGTATATTTAGAAGTGATAAAGTGAAGTGCAATTAGAAGTCACTGGGAGATCCTCATGCTTAAGAACACTGAAGAAGCAAAGATGACTTTATCCAGCAACAAGCAGGCAAAGGCCATTCAAAACACATTTGAGTAAACTTAGTGCTGTGTTAGTGTTTGAAAGGTCTGACAAATCTGACAAAAGAAATCTGAAATTAGCAACCAATCAGTGGGATTTTTTTTTTCAGCTTGGGGGCAGGAGGATGAGAAAGAAATGACTGGGTTAGGCATTATTTTTGTTTGTTTTAAAAAAGGACACCACCTATATTTTTCACAACTTAATGCTTCTGTTCTCAGTAAAAGCATGCTGTGATCTCAGCTTCTAAGAAACCTGGCAATAAGTTGGGCAATAATTTACCCAATATCCCCAGAAATAGTTGAAGTAAGTATTTGTATGTTTAATGTAAAATTAACCTTAAAAATTGCCCATTGTTATTTCTCATTTCTATACCAAGTACAATTTCCAATTGGCTTTTTTTCTTCTGTTATCAATGCCAACATAAAGTTTGATTGAAAAAGAAATACATTTAAAAATAAAAAATAAAGCTGACAAAGACCAGATTGTCACCTGCATCATGTAACTACCCAGTTAAAAAATCCCTCTTATTTCTGCATTTCTGCTGGATGAATTTCTTTGACCTTCTATGTTTTAGGGTCTCCTATGTCACTTCCTGGTTTTCACCACAAAATTGCAAAAATAATCCAGTTGTGAGAATGGAAGAAAAAGTGCTACATATTCACCAACAGTCTGTCATTTCGATTTGAGGGAAGCCAGCACATGTATCAGAGTCCACTTTCAAAAAATATTCAGATATGTATTTCCCCAACTCAATCTTTACAAATTTCAAATGTTTTGAAAGCTGACATTTAGAGAAGGATAAATAATTTACTAAAACAGGTTGTTCTCCCCTACTGTCTTCAGGCCAGGAAAGAGAAAGGCTTTTGTGAGGCAGTTTTGACTGTTCTGTTGGTCTGCTATGTGCTAGGGTCTGAGATTTGTTAGTTGAAGTACGAGTTCAAGTAACTGAGTATAAGTAGTAGCTGAGCTGGTATTAGACTGCTTGTAACCACTCTGTTAATAGTTCATATATATCGTTCCTGGATTGTAATTTTGATAGATACTCTCTGATAAGATAGGAGGCTTGATCACATCTGTTTTTGCAAGTGATGGTATGGACCTGAAGGTCTTGGTCTGCAAAATAAAGAAAAACACGTACCATTGTATTACGTGGTAGAATTTTGTGGAACCATCATACACCTAGAGAGCCCAAACAAAAATCAAGGCCAGAAGAAACCTGGGAGGCAACATTACTTTTGCAAAGAAAATGTGCAGTTATTTCTCTTAAGTTCTGTAAGCAAAAGGCTAGGGCACAGAGAGTGAAACCTGAACTGATGCAGAGATGCAACAACTGATTTCACACAGCTTAAAGAAGGACAGCCTTTTGAATTATTTTTTCCTTAATGTGATTAAAAACAGATTTTGAAATGCCTGCATTTTCAGCAAAATAGATTCTAATGAACAACATTAACTTCTCTGAAAAAAAACACAGGCAAGCCACAGGCAATCAAATTTAAGCACCTAAAATTACTAGAAGCTTTTGACTTCGATGTCTGCAACTCCCACTCCTGTCAGTCAACTTGTCCTGAATGCCATAGCAAAGCATATCAGAAAATTAATCATTCTAACTTCAGAACACTGTTTGACTAGTTTGTGAAAAACAAGGCACACAACCATTAATTTAAATGTAAAGCAGAAAACAAAATATGAAATAATTGCTTTTTCAGCGGGGATTAAATGAAGCAGAAGCCCTGAGAAAAGAGCAACATATTATCATGCTGTTAAATATGTATCACAACACATTGGAATTAGAGAAGTAAAAGTTGCAGTGGCAAGTTATATCACTGCTGTTTCCTAGTTTCTAAGTGTTTGGACTGCAGCTTAAAAAATAACAGTTTCATAGCCATGTTTGTCTCTAATACAACATAAGGAAGGGCACCCTTTTCCCTCATTGTAAAACACTTGCCTGTTTTCATTCAGTCTTTAATCAGGCAGGTTCCTGCCATCAAGGGCAATACACATTCTTAAGCAAAAGATCAGAGTTAAGATTACTCTGTGAAGCAGAGATGTGAAAACATTAACTTCTGGGAGATTTATAATTCAGTTTAACCACTGGTGTTGTAAATGTAATTTATAGTATTCTTGGGCAGGAAATGCAGTGCTTCAACTCTCCATCTAGCACTTCAGCAATTACTCAGATGCTCTGAATAAACACAAAGATTGGGCCATCCAAACAATTGACACGCTCCCAGAAACACTGTTCCTCATTCCAAGGACACAGAGAGATATAAGCTCCTTGTCAGAGCAGACACGTTGCAATGAAAGCACATGCTTTAGTGGAGAATAGATGAAAAACACACAAAAGAAAAGCCCACTTACTGCAGCTGGTACTGCTGACCCATGTGCCAGTTTACGCAACCGGGAAGCTGAAAGGAGGACATCAGGAAATTAAGATGGTTTGATGGGGAAAGGTGGACAGCTGTTATGTCTGGAGTTCTCCTCTACCTGCCCTCAGCTGTTGAAAGACTTGCTTCAAAATACAGTTGCACTCATTGGTTAAGTTCTTATTTTTTATGTCCTGCTCTTGAACACACCATTATTTTATTTGCCCTTCATGGAAACTTTTTGTCACCCTGGGAGACATGACTGAATTCACTTTTCTGTGGGGATGTGATGGGCCAGGGAACCCATCTGAGCATGTTTGCTCCTCTCCTCACCTGTCACAAAGAAGCAGGTCACTCTGTGGCAGGGACAGGCTCCCATCAAAAAGCTGCAAGCACTGGTCAGTGCTGCCACTGCCAATAACAACTGCTCTTCTGTTTTCTTCTTCTCTCTCTGTTTTCTCCACCCTGCCTTCTCTGCTCTTCTAGTACACATCTCCCCTCATTGCCCCTCTTTCACCTCATTTCACCTCTAGAGCAGAGCCAAGGCAAAGCAGGGGAGTAAATCAGGCACTCTGATTCTCTGCAAGTTTCCTCCATTTACAGTTCACCCACCTCTACATTACCTTTTGCCAGTGCTTCATCTTCTGCTCTTCTGAAAACACTCTTGCCTTCAGCCTACTATTCTGTCTCTCTGCCATTTCAAGCCTCCACTTGTGCTTCCACTCTCTTCATACCCCATCACAGGCATCTTACTCGACTCCAAGAGTAACAAACATCTGAGTTCTCAGTATCAAGTTATTTAGTATGACCCTGACCCAGTACCAATGAAATCTACAGAAACTGAGAAACTGCGAGTGTACCAGAGGGAAGTATGTAGATTTGGCCTCTCCTTACACTTGCTCAAAGAAGTCATTAGACTACTTTGTGAACAGTCATTCTCATGTTTTTATGTCAGTAAATGCAGAATGATCAAAATAACTCTAAAAATTCAGAATGGAATGGACTTGCCAAGGAAGTGGTAGAGGAACCATCCCTGGATGTGTTCAAGGAAAGGCTGGATGTGGCACTTAGTGCCATGGTCTAGCCAATGTGGTGGTTTTATGTCATAAGCTGGACTTGATGATCTTAAAGGTTTTTTCCAGCCTTGGTGATTCTGTGAACCTATCCTACGCTCAGAAAGAATCCTTTTCATCCCGGTTTACTCACTGCCATATATATAATGCCTTACTATCATAATAACTATGTCTCTTACAGAACTCAGGACTTGTTTTAATGTTCCACCCTTTATTTTATTAGAACTTTTCCAACAGGTCAATGCATCTTATGTGGACATTTTCCTCAATCCTTACATCCCACTCCACTCTCAGCAATAAAGTACATGTCCTTATATCTGCACATAGTCAGCAATGGAATTATAATACATTTCAGGCTCATCAAATGGCTTACCTCTGCATCTGAAAATCAAGCATAAGGTCACACCACTGACAGCAGCAACACCTGCTGATCCTCCCATCAGGAGATAAGGAAGGCTGGGGCGAGTGTCTGAGAGATGAGAAGAGAAAGCTAGTTACAGAGCTAGATGTCAGTAGACACCGCCTACATGTTGTTCCTACCTGCCTTAACCAGAGGAGAAAGCTAATACTTTACCCTCACAGCTCAAATGAGCTGAGACACACAGATGAGATCTCTGGATGCCAACCAGCAATAGGAAGCTGCCTCACACATCCAGTCCTTTGTGTACAAACACTTTCATTTTCAACTCGTTTGCCTGCATGGTCTTTTCTTCAAAGTATATTTTCTTCAAAGTATATTAGCCCTGCAACAACAGAATGGCCAGCCATCCCTGCAAAATGCTGTTGTTAATGACTGGTCTATGCTGACTTCTGTCCTGTGTGCCTATACTGTGGTATTTTGGAGATATAAGCACTTATTTAGCTGTTCTTACAGATTCTACTGGAACAGACTTGTAACAACAGGTCCAGCACAGCCAGCTGAAAAGCTGAACTTTACCCTTTATTACCTTTGGCCCTGGGAAAGATAATTTCAAAGTCAAAGACAGACATTCTCCAAGTAATTTTTCTCCAGACCATCACCACTGTGTGAATCTGGACAAAATTCAACTTCAGGGGTTCAAAGCATCCCAGAAAAAATTAGTGAACTGTATCATGGTGGCTGCAGAAAGCAACTTTTCTGTCATTGGTGATTAAAAAGATCACTGAAGCAGTGTGTTTGGTTTGCATGGCAAGGTTTTGGTAGTGGGGAGTTGCAGGGGTGTCTGCTGTGAGAAGATGCCAGAAGCTGCCCCCATGTCCAACAGAGCAAGTGCCAGCTGGGACCAAGACAGATCTGCTGAACAAAGCTGGGCCAGTCAGCAATGTTGACAGCATCTCTGTGATAACATACCCTAAGAGGAGAAGAGGGGTGAAAGGAAGATGCTTTCAGATTCATTCTTATTTCTCACTATCCTACTCTGTTTTGATTTGCAATAAATTATTTTGCCCAAGTCAAGGCTGTTTTGCCCACAACAGTAATTGATGAGTGATCTCCCTGTCCTTATCTCAGACTGTGAGTTTTTTGTCATATCTTTTTCCCCCATCTTCTTGAGAAGGGAGAGTGATGGAGCAGCTTGGTGGACACCTGGTATCCAGCCAATGTCAGCCCACCAAAAGCAGGATCAGGAACTCTTGTAAAAAATATCAGGGATAGAAAGAACCACACACTGAAAGTCTCTCCATACAATGCCACAAAACATTTGGTTTCGACTGACTAACTCAAAATTATTAATTTCTCTATCAACATGCATTAGGACTTTGGCTTATAACCCCACTAAACAATCTGCAGAGCCCTGGCATTCAGTGGGAACAGCTTCTCAGAGCAGCACAAAGAAGCCCAAGAGCATGACAAAGAGAAATTATAGGACATTGTTATTTACATGACAGGTCTAAGAAGAGAGTCTGGTTTGTAGCTGGGTGGGTAACCAGGCAGGTGACAGTGGGAAGTGTGCTGTTGACCCAGCCTATGTAGCTCACTCTAGTCACTGTTCCATTGAGGTGATGGACTTCTTCCTCAGTGCTACGATCACTTGCAGGGATCCAGGAGATGTCAGCAGCTGGCTTTCCAACAGATGCACGACACACAGCCACCCTGCTCGTATCACTGGTCAGAGTCACAGTAGGAGGGACTAAGGAAGAAGAAAGGGAAAAAAAAGGTCACGACCATTATTTCTAGTTCAGTATAAAAAATCACCAGCTGAGAAGCTGTAAAATGGATGGTATTTTTCAGTTTGCACAATGAATTCAAGATATTTTAAAGTAATTTGGAATATTAACACCAATGATCTTTAGGGAAAGAAATACATCAAAAAAATTCCAAGGTATCTCCAAAACTAGCAAGTTGCATCTAAAAGTACTGTTTCCTCATGTTTTCCAAAATGTGGCCACTGTGGTAATGGAAGAAGGTGGGATGACAGAGAGGAGTAACAAGCAGTAGAACTAGAGGAAATGAGCTCAAGTTGCACCAGGGGAGGTTTAGATTAGATATTAGAAGAAACTTCTCCACCTAAAGGGTTATCAAACACTGGAACAGGCTGCCCAGGGAGGTGGTTCAATCACCATCCCTGGAGGTGTTTAAAAGACATACAGACATGATGCTTAGGGACATGGTTTTAGCACTGGACTTGGTAGAGTTAGGTTAGTTGTTGGTAGAATTAGGATGTGGTTGGACTTGATGATCTTAAAGGGCTTTTTCAACCAGAATGATGCTGTGAATACATAAGTACAGCAGTGCACATACTGCAGAAAACACAGCTTGCTGAAGCTCCAGCTAAAATATTTGAGAGATTGGGTAGGCAGAATCAAGAATTGGATCGTAGGGGAAAAAAAAGAAGGAATTGGACAAAACTGTTCTGCCTGAAGCCCAAAAACTCATATTCTGCATTTGACAAAACAGACAAAGGCTTGGATAATACTTAAGCCGCTATCAGAAAGGCAAGACCCTGCAGGGAAGAACAAATCAAGTGACAAAAGTTAGTAATAGCCATTACAGAGTTCCAATATTAATTTCCCATATTTTTTAGTTATATTCAGAGGGCTTAACTGATACAGCCAGAACACAAAATCTTCTCCTATGTGTTTTTTCTTAAATTTATGGAAACCTCGAGATAGTTTACCTGACTATCTGAAAAGGATGAGTTGATGCATTCAATGTGTTTCTTAATATTCTTTTTTTTCCTGCTTATGTTGAAAATAGACTAATTTGATTTTTATTTTAGTGATGCAGTCTTACAGGCAGCTTTCCATACTTCTGGAAGAGTGAAATATTTCCAAATAGTGTCCTGAAACTTTTGCTCCTTTCCTATTCAGCTCTAACCAGACAAAACACACATTGACCCCAGTGATTTTTGCTTCAGCGTCCTCTTGCTCAGCTTATAGCAGCAATATTTATTTGATGTCTTCTGTTTGCACTAACTTAACCAAGAGTGTATACTCCGGGTTGTGTGAACATTTACACAACATTCAAACCCCATGTTACACTCAAAGAACTTCCTCAGAAACTATGCAGACTGTTGGATTTGTGCATTTTGAAACCTCCCCTCTCCAAATAGCCAGGCTAAATCAGCTAACCCCTTTATTTTCAATTTCTGTAGGCATCCAAAATTAATTTGATATTTTTACCACCAAATCAAATAATAATAAAAAAAAATAAATCACAAGGCGTGTCCTACCTATCACAGTCAGAGAAGAGAAGAAAATAAAATTCCCTGCACTGCTGACAACTTCGCAGGTGTAATTTCCCTCATCACCAAGGTTTACAGGGTAAATACGAAGAGCAGGGTCACTATCAGGTGAGTATTTCCACATCATCCTCTCGCTGCAGTTTAACTTCCTTGTCTCAGTGCGATCACTTCTATAGGCAAACAAGCAGCAAGTGCTGCATTTCATCTTCCATATAGCCATCAGCAAAGGCACCTTGGAGGTGTAAGGGCAACTCAACACAGCCTCATGACCAGCCTCCACACTCACCATGTTGTAAGCTACGTAAGAAGAAAAAAAGACATGAAAAATGATGCTAGAGCCATCAGCAAAGCATACACCAAGCCATACTCAAAGCATACATGTAAGTGTACAATTAAAAATTTCACTTCCTTACTGTACTGGCAGCCTTGGGGACACATTGCTCTGTGTAGACACATATAAGTAGTGTGTAATGTTCATGTCCAGTTTCCTGCTGTCCCTCTTTGAATCCTGGAAATGCAGTGGAGGTGATGCCTTTCCACTGTGGACACTGTGCAGGTAAGTGATGCATGCTGATGAGCTGCAAGTCCTCCATCTTTTTTTAGGCAACACTACCACTTTAATATGGGCTTAGGAAACTGATGGGGAGGGCAAGATTCACCCGTAAGTGAAAGTAAACTACCGTTTAAAAAAATAATAATTGTTTTGCTAAATTAGGTACCTTAGTTAAAGTGCAAGTAAAACCAGGTATGGCAGTGGAACATGCACCCATTAACAAGGTTAAAATCCAAGATCACTTGGTGCAGTAGTTCATGAAGCATATTTAATAAGCGGCATATCTAGATCCCTCTTCTATCAGAAATCATAGATCTCCTGATACGTTCATCCCAGTCAAACAGGAAATGGGTCTTCAGATGATTCATGTTGTATTTCTGTAAGATATGTCATTGTGTTTAAGGCACATGATTATTTTGCCAGCTGAGGTGACATCAGTCTTTGCATTCACATTAAACAATAAGCAAAATTACCCCTGGTGAACTGTGAAGTTTCAGTGTACTGATAAGTTAGAAATAGAGAGTACCAAAGACTGCTGCATGTAGTTTGGCATCTTTCTTACTTACCTGGTCCTTCAACCAGACTCATTAGCAAGAAAAGCAGTGCAACCAGAACTGCCTGTGTTTGAGTCATCTTCAGCAGAAGGAATCAGCTCTGCAGAAAGTGAAGGCAAAGTAAATGGCATGTAGACACAAATTGTTGTGCAAATCCCTTCAAAAAGTATACATAGTAAAACATGTTTCCTTTGAAAACAGAAGTTCTAAACAAGACCCGGTATCAAGTATCATTCTTATACTGAAGAAAGTAAAGCAAAAAGGGTTTTCAAAATTTAAAAACCACTAATCAGTTTACAAACAAATGTTAAAAATCCAGGATCTCTGATACCAGTTTACAGGCATCTCTAGCTGCTTGCTATTCATGCCCAGCCTAGCTAGCACAAAAATAGGTACAGTCCTCTTACTGCCGCTTCATAGACTTACCTGCAAAAGATGAAACAAAGGTTTTGCAAGAGCAAAACACATACGCATTACAACTCTTTCTGAAAAATCAAGGTAACAGCATGTATAGGAAAATACAGGTTCTAGACTTTATCAACTATTTGACGAATAAATGATTCCTAACTCATGCGTGTTATAATTTCTTGAAGGGTAACTCTGCTTCTGTAGTAGAACAAAAAGGGTAACCATCATTTTGCATGAGATCAAAAACACATGAGTTTATTTCCTGCTTTCATAGACACAGTGAACTAAAGAGGTGTCTAGTAACTTATGCTAGTCTGCAACTATATATGCTTTTTAACACATCATAGCTTTTAAATTGCTAGTTCCTTTTTGGAAAAAAGAGCAGTGGTTCACTGGTAAGATTGAGACAGTGCTGTCATCCCAGCACATCATTTTCTGGTTCACACAAAAAAGCACCACTCCGTGATATCCAAAAGTTCTCCAATTAAAATATGTTATTTAATGTAAACCCATTAAGCTGTTGCTTGAACATGGATTTGGCTAAGAACATCATTGATAATTTCCTATGGTCAGATGTCATACATAAATGATCCCAGTTTGGCATGGCAAACTTACGCTATGTTGTACTGAGCAACATACATATGTATGCCCACTGTCAAAGTCCCAGCCTCTTCTGCTCAGGTCTCAAGGATGAGCACCCTACTGCAGCAGGTACTCCTGCTGGTTCTGTCACAGAAGAAATGTTCCCAACCAATGCACTGCTGTGCCCCCATAAAGCCAAGGTTTTGGAGTTTGTGCTTGTTTCCACAGCACTACAAGAGCCACATCCTGACTGCAGTTTTGTTACTGTCAGCAATCAATGGCACACTTTTGTCTTGAGGCTCCCTGTAGCCTGCCCATAAAGTTATTTCATTTTCCATCACTCGCCTCTGCACTTCCTCAAATTGTCTCCTTAGTAGACCTTTTGTCATTCTCTCCTTTATGCCATCATTTTTATCCCTTTGATCTTTTAGTTTCTGAATCAGTCACCCACTGCAAGAAATGACTGGAAAATTGTGTTTCGATCCCATGGGAAATACATTGTTTTCATTCCCAAGTCAAAACCCAATGTGCACCAGACAAGCAAATATCTTTGTGCAGAGGTTGATTCAGAAATGTCATGTGTGTTGCAATAGGATTTGTCTTCTGGGCTATTTAGATCACGCACCGTTCACACCCCCTGTTTAACTACAAGCACTTCTCGGTGTGTGCTGAGAGGAGGGGGAAAGGCAGCCAGGGTTCACTGTGCACACAGAAACCTAAAGCCTCAGCTGGTAGCAGCTGCTGTAAAAGAAACAGGCTTCAGTTATGCAGCATTACACATTTCATTGTAAATGTAAAATATATCAAGTGAGGACACCTGGTGCAAAGAAGAAGAACCAGGACACTGCCATACTTGTGGCACAGAAAGAACAAGTGCTGCCCCTTCCTTGAGCCAAGTGCAAGAGGCAGCAGTGTTTTCTTAAAGCCAACGCAATACCTATGCACATTCAGACAACAGCCTGATGGTCTTCTACACAGTTCTAACAAAACACTGATGCATCTGGATGAAAAGCTTTCATTGTGTCCTGGAAACGGTGCCAGCGCAACCACGTGGATCAGTATTCTGCTACTAACAGGCAAGAGGCAATGTAACTCCTACATTAAAAAGAACTCCCAAATTTAATTTTTGTTCACTTAAAATCTTTGTCACGAATGAAGTATTTTGATTTGTTGCATGTTATTCAATACTGACAAAAGGTTTGGTGATATTTTTAAATTTTTTTGCAATTTGGATATATTATGTATGCAAAAGTTGCTTTAAATCAAAAAGTTTGAAAATTTGAACATTTTTTTCACCAAAAAATAAAAAATATCCTTTTTTACTAGAATTTTGAATTTGACCCAATTTGCAAATAATTTTTCAGCCTCTTTCAAAAGAAAAAAAAACAACACAAAAAAAAACAAAACCCACAAACGTCCACTAAGTGTGTAACTTCAGTGTTCACCAATTTTGATGAATCTATAAATATTCATAAACAGAATACTGTCATATTTGAACTTGTCCCAAAGAACTATCTTTTTTAAAAATGTGTACAGGTCTCATGTATATGTGGTTTATTTGCTCAAAAGAGCAGGCATTAATGATTAAAAATGGGGGCTTACAGAAAGAACAGAGTATATTACTCTGTTTAAATATTCATGTCTGAAAATATGAAACATGAAATTTAGACTGCAGTTTTTAAGGTTCTCAGTCCTTGAATACTTGTGCCTGTAAGCAAGAAGTCTCAAAGCAAAACCCAAAAAGGAGAAAGCAAGCACAGCTTTGAAAGTAGCAAATGAACATTTCTAGATTGTCTTGTGTTATTTCCTTTGATGGAATTAAAATGCCTCGATAACTACATTAAAATGAATTAAAGATTTTACTCAGCCTTGACAGCAGTGGCTGGCACAAGACGGTGCAATCTGCACATCGCTCTTCCTTTAGCCTCAGCCTTCCAGCCAGGGAATGGCCCCGCTCACACTCAGATCCATCCCAACAAATGCTGAGGCTGGAGGAAAGTTACCTGGTTGTCAGCCTGGAGAGGAGCCCTCTGGC
Source organism: Apus apus (assembly GCF_020740795.1). Lineage (NCBI taxonomy): Eukaryota > Metazoa > Chordata > Aves > Apodiformes > Apodidae > Apus > Apus apus. Next base: position 81,873,214 of record NC_067282.1, on the reverse strand, counting down.
CACAGAAGCATGGGAAACAAACAGCAGCAGTGCTGGCACACTCCCCAGTACTGGCAGTCCTGGCGATGAGTGGAGAGACGCTGGCACACACAGCCAGTCCAGCGTGGATGCTGGTCCCTGGGACTGCTTAGGAGGTGGCTCCTGCACACCAGCGAACTGTATCTGGAGTTCCCCTCCTGCTCCCTCCACGTGAGGGACCCGGATATAGTTGCAAAGAAGTAAGAACTATCTCAGTTCAGGGTCATCCATCCCAAGTAGTCCCTGTTTTCAGCTGTACGGTTCATTAATTTCCTTTTCATTGATGCTTCTGCAATCTTAACACACAGCTGGTTTGATTCAGAGGCAGACACAGCCTCTACCCCCTCCAAAAGAGCTCAGTGAAAACAAACCATATGGTTGTACACCCCACTGAAGAGGATGTGACACAGTTCAAACTAGAGAAACAAACTGCTTTCTGACATGAAGAACAAACCACAACCTTCAAGTTGTCTGATATTACACATCAAACACAAGCTACAAGGCTTAAGCTACACAAAGCACCAACTTAGATAAAATAAAGCCAAGTCCAACATAATTAAAATATATCTGAAGGAGGAAAAGGTGCAGATCATAAAGAATCAGATATTAATCAGTGCAACTCTAATCACCACTGATATGCCACATAGCCATTCCCATTATTAACTCAGCAAAACATGGCTCTGTTTTGCAGTAGAGGCACATTGTAAAGGGTCGAGACCTTGAAAGTCTGTTCTCTATAACACCTATCTTTGGGTAGGGATGGGCTGGAAGGGACAGCAAGAAGAGGAAGCAGTTGCACAGGAAACTCCAGTGCAAAGCAAGGATACATTATTTAAAATTCAAAACAACACTTTTACCAGTGAGGCCCTTCAAGCTGCAGCATCATTCACTATGAGGCATTTGAGGTTTCCACTTTGTCACCAAGGCCTCTCTTCTCAAAGCCAGGCTCCTCTGTCACTCAGCTCTCAGAAGGAGACAGGGTTTCTGCATACACAAGCCCCTGCACCCTACGCAGGGCTGGCTGACATCTCAGGGGGCCATGAAGAACCTTCACATTGAATACTTGCCAACCACAAAGCAGCCAACACAGAAGCCTGCAGGCAGCCAACACCTTTTCTGAAGTGAAAGATGCTGGATATGCTGTATTTTCAACATTGCCAGGTCGGCCTTCATTTTTAGCTGTTCTTTTGAGAGTGGGAAACTCTGGAAGCTGGGGTTATCCACTAGTACTGCATTTCCAGTTCAAATGGCAATTTAAGGGCACATCCCATTTCTCCTCAAAGTTTTAACACAAGCTTCTAGGCATCTGAGTTGAGTTACCTAAAGAAATGTAGCAGCAGGGGTGTCCACATTCACTGTACATCTCAGGGGCCAGGCCTTGGGATATTTTTGTGCAGCCTGTTCACTATTTGTGAAGAGTTTTGAACCAGGTCTGGAAACAGCCTGCAGTCCCCACTCAAGAGGACACATTTGGCTCCACTGCTGCACCTGTTTCTCCCAAAAAATGGTCTTCTGCTTGGAATTCCTCAAGTCCCGCCAATGGAAATAAAGTTACAAAATACAGGAAGAATTTGAATGCCCTAGGAAAAAAAAAAAATCATACCAAACAGGGTAGCAAGTATATATTCCCAAAGCTGCTCATTCTCAGAAACTGAAAACTGTTTGGGGAAGAGTAGGGGTTGTGTTCTTGCTCTGTTCTTAGATATCTTCCTTAACCATCTGCAGCCAGCTGCTGCAGGTGCTGCTGGGCTCATTGACCTTTGGCTTGACTTTATAGCTCCTCCTACTTTTATTCTCTGAAAGATACCCTGGCAGCCTGTACTAACACAGCAGAAGACTGTTAGCAGTATTAGGACTGGAGGAGCTGTACCTCCACAGTGCATTTTCTTCTCAGGTTTCCTAGTTGTCTTATACTTGCTGGCGTCAGTGGAAGCCACAGATGGTAAAATTGAATGTATACACTTTGCAAGCTAGTTTCATTCAGTTCCAAACACATAAAACTCTCAAGCTTTCTCTACAAACTGGGAAATACAGGGTAGATAGCTTTCTGAAAGAGTGAGAGAACTAGCCTGACAGAAAGAGCTCTCAGAGCAATTAGGAAAAAGTTATACTAAACAACTGTAAAATTACAGTATTTTGGCAGCATGTACCTAAAGATAAATAGGTTTCAAGCTTCCTCCACAGCAGGGCAGAAGTTTGTGGTGTCTCTGTGTTGAATTCATTGAGATATTAATAATTGCAATAACGTTAACAAAGTGGTTTGGTTTGGTTTGTTTTCCACAGGGGAAAAACCAAAAACAAACCATGCTGTGCAGTAGATGAGTATTTTGTCTGGTTTGTGGTGTGTTTTTTTAAAAATCTTTAATAATTATAATTAAAGAAAGCAAGTGGGCATCTTCTCTCTTCTCAGAAATATTTGCCTTAACACAAGCCCATCTAGAAAATAGCTTGCTCCTATGAAGTTATTACATGAGCCAAGTTGTGCACCTCACATCTGTATCTGCTCCTTACAACCAGCCCCTTCTGAAGGCACAGGAACCCGATGCTGGGAACAGAGAGTAGGAACAAAGGATGGACGAGGACACCAACACTCCCAGTAGCCTGTTCTCTTCCCTTCAGAAAGAGAGAAGGTATTTGCTTTACACTTTCTGTCGTATGGGGAAAAAAATCCTAGCCCCTATACCTAACAACCTGGCTTTCTCCAGTGTCAGCAAACATATGGAAGGAAGTACCACTGATAATGAGGCCTTTGAAACCTGGCACTTCCAGGTGAAAACATCCAGAGGCAGTTGTATTACCATTGCCAGAGACCAAGGCAAGGGGCTTCTTTTTTAACTCTAGATAATTTTCCCCTAATTACACACTCACCAGACTAGCACAGCTCAGCAATTTCTGCTTCTGGCCCTACAGAATCCCCTTACCACTTGTGGGTCATTAACCTCAAGGGCTTCCTTTCCAATACTCCAGCAACCAAATCTCAAATCTAACTACAACAGAGATGTTAATGACCTTAACTACTTTAATTCCTGCCTCTTGTGGACCTACTGGACCTTGTTGCCAGTTTCCCAGGCAGAACTTGGGAACCACCAACCCGCAAGTACAATTACTGTCTTCAGAGCTATGGATAATCCAAGAAAACTCCTCCATACAAGTATTCAAAGACTAACAGAAAAGAGATGGTTTATGGGACACTTCACTCTCAAAACACTTCAGTGAGAATTGGTACATATATCAGATTCCCCAGATGAAAGTTTCCTCCCCATCTTTCAGCCAGAGGTACTGGCTAACCACTCCATGGCCAAATGTGATGGAAGTACACCACACATCCCAACCTGCACATAATGAAGCTAAAAACCTCAAATAATTCATACTTTCAAAAGAAGAGAAATATCAAAAGAACTGGTGTATGTCAGAAATAAAACCCCAGGTGGTTCTTCCTCATCCAACAGTCAATCTTACATGTAGCATCACTAACCATGGTTTAGGCAGTTACAAGCAGGGATAGAGACACAGGATTGCCACAGGACTATCTCCCTCAGCTTTCACTGCTTCTTTTCCTTCAAACCCCAGGGAAGCTAATTATTTCTGAAAGCTACAGCTTCCGCCTCCCATGGAGAGCTGTGAACATCCCGCAAGAAGTCCTGGGAACCCAAACAGACTCAGCTGGGAGTCATCTACTCTGGCCTCCAGAAGCTGCATACTTGGCCCTCCTCAGTTTCATCACATCGCAGTAGATTTCTCTTTTGTTATGTTTTGGGGTTTTTTTTGTTGGTTATTGGTTGGTTGGTTTTTGTTGTGTTTTTCTTTTAGGAAAGGAAAACCTTGTCTCCTCTTCTGTATTTATAGACCAGCTAGATCAACACTTCTAAATATGAAATCTATACTGCTATCACATGGCAAAAGGGAAGGCTCAATAGTTTCCTCTTAGTGGCTTCCATTTCTGCAATTTTTACATCAAGTGGGACATCAAAGTACACCTGAAATGGAAAGCTGTATCTATAATGGAAAAACCTACACATCACATCTCTCAAATGCAAACCAAAAGTTGTGACGCCAGTGTCAGGATGGCATTTATCACTGTCTACAATCTCCTGGTGAAGCATAATAAACCAAAGTGGATGCTTCTGCTTTACCTGTTTCCTTCCTCATTATACAGGTTTCTTTGCTGTCATAAACTCCCTTTCTTATGAGCCAGCTTAACACCGACAGCTCTGCACCACTTAGTGGTTTAGAAAAATTCTCCACAGTGGTTTCCAGTCAAACTTCTCACCTTGTTTCTTTCCTGTGTTATAGCTGGTTAACAGCACTTCTGGCAGGTTTTACACTTGATGCAAGGGAGTAAGATGCAGAAGGGAAGAGCTGTCAGAAGAAGCCAAGTCCTACAGAATGACCTTCTGCAGGTTTGTGCTGCCTGAACTGTCTGCCCTTTTTGTAGTGGTCTGCAGATGGAAAATGTGACAAGGAGTCAGGTTATCTCCCACAGATGTAGATGTTGTCATGGGACTGTGGGCAATGCTGATAAAAGGTCTTCATTTACTCATCTTCCCAGATTTGCTTAAAACACAGACCCACGGGGAAGCTCCTGAGGACAGGATCCTGGAGCAATGCCTGCTCCAGAGTGGCAGAACGTGCACATCAGGATTTTTGGCTCCTTACTCAGTTTCCTTAGGTGCTGATTGAAAAGTCAAGACAAGGCACTACAAAACAAGTGAGAGAGGGGGAAATAAGATGTAAAAAAAGTCAGCTAACGTGGGGTGTGCAGGAAGTGTCAGAAGTGGACTCAGGAAGCCTCCCACTCCCCACCTCAAGTCTTTTACTGCATGCACTCATGCTGCAGACCATAGCCTTCTTCCCACCCCCTGCCCTCTGGCCTGTAGAACCCAAGTCAGCTATGTGTGCACAGCTATGGACTTGCTTAAAATACATGTAAAACACATTAATTTGTTAAAAGTACCTGTGTTGTGGCTGTGTTTGTACGTGCATGCAGCTACATATATGTATATTTATAAAAGTCAATATGTAGAGAAACATTATGCACACACTTTTAGAGATGTTGCACTTAAGTGTCAAGGTATCTAAGGATGCTTAGCTCATGAGGTTGTGTCACTGATTATATACCATTTCCTGTACAACTCTCTTATTAAAGTGGACCCTTTCAGTAGAGCATCTGCCAGGGGTGCCACTCCCAAGGCACCTGCCTGTCCCAAGGCAGGCACAGCACTCCTTCACCACTGGCAGCCCCCACCCCCAGCAGCAGGCAGCCATTGAAACTCATCCACAGCAGGGCATCACACCCCATGATGTGGCACGGGGTCAGCTCCCCCACCTCCTTCTTCCCCTCCCAAAAAGGGGATGCCTTCAGCCCTGGGGCCCAGAGTCAAGCAGCTGTCTTCAAAATGGAGATAGGAGAGCAAAATGGTGCCGGCAGTCCTGCGTCCTCAGTTTTCTTCAGCTTTTTTCCTTCTCAGCTCTGTGCTTGGAGAACCAAGAGCTGCATACCTCACAGAGCTCCTACACAGCAGGAAAAGTTATTTGGCCTGTTTGCAAAGTCTTCATCATTAGAAATCTGGGTTGCATATTGCTTCCACGTGGTTTATTGTCAGAGCTAGTTTATAACTTCTGTAATGATAAATAGCCTCTGACTACAGGAATTAAAAAATACATCCAAAGGGACACACCGGAGGCACCTTTGAACTATACAGGCTTCCAACAAATCCCTTTGAATGAGATGATTTTCCCAAGTCAGGCAGTGGGTCATGTAAAATAAGGTAAATTGTGGACACTGGCTGCAGCTTACATAGGAGTCCCTTCAACTGAACAGCAAACAAAGCAACCTCACTCCAAGTCCAGATTCAATACTTTGGAGTCCAGCAGCTCTATTCAACCAGGCTTAGGTACGTGTGCTACAAAACTTCTCCAAACCAGCTCAAATGCAATTAACAAGGGCATGAGGAACAGTGATCTCACTGTGCCCATAAGAAATCCTGGCTGAATGCATACTTGGACAGTAAGCTTGAAAATCAGTTTTCACTACAAGAATCTGGAAGCTTTAGACTAGCAGTCTATATATTTCTTTATAGGATCTAGAAATACATATTTTGCTGTCTACTCAGACTTGTTTTTTTTTCCTGTCTACTCAGACTTGTTTTTTTTTCCTGTTCATACAGGGCAGATCTGAGATGTCTACCAAAAGGACCTTTGGTCTTTCACATGAAATGGGCAGATGGCATTGACCTGGCGAAGAACAAGAAACAGGCACTATAGCTTTCTGATCAGCTCCTGAAGGAAAACCCAGCTCTGACTACACTGTTGCCAAAGACAGGGAAAGGTCACCCTGACTTGTGAAAGGGATTTCCATTTGGGGAAATTAACATTTTCTTATTACTGAAGGGCACTTATTTCACAGAATGCCTACAGCCTTGACTACATATCCTCTGTAACAGTAGTACCTCTATAAAAAGTGCTGTTCTTAATAGAATGTACAGGTATTTTAGAGACTGGAGTTTCACTGGGTTCGTGTGCCCAGTTACCATACATATATACTCATGCTCTCTCCCTCAATGTAAAATGTCTGGTGTCTTATTACTTACAGTGGAGACAGCTTCAATGCTTACACACATAGCATAGCATACTGAACTTCGAAGAGTTAAAAAAGTCTTTGAGCTGAAGAGAAGTTCCTCTTTAAAATTCCTACTTCATCTTCTATTGCCTCGCAAAAACAATATAATTCTCTTTAGTGTCTTTTCAGCTATTCCTCATAGTTGCCAGGAGGTGGAAACATAGCTACGCCAACCTACAAGAGAAGCATCGTGTTGGTGTGTAATTGTACAGCATGCTGCCTGCTGAAGAATTCTGCTAAAAATATCTGCAGTCTGAATTGGCTCAGTGGACCCCAAAACATAGGATCATACAAAGCTTTTCATGTCCCCTCCCATCCCCCCCTTCCACCATCTATACTGCTTGTTACTGCTTCTGAGCATCAAGCATGCCCTTTAAGCAGCTGGTTCAGTCAGATGTGACATACACTTTTATTTCAACAAGAATCCAAAATCAGGCTGCCTTTGATGGAAAGGCTCACAAAACAGCAGCAATTGCAGCACTTCAGAGATGATAAGCAATCAGATACCTGGCAAAGAGATGAGGATATAAATTATAACTTTCCCTCATTTATTTAGAAGATGCATGTCTGCTTTGACAGTCAAAAACATTACACACACACCCAAGTACGAAAAACATGGGAAGGTCAGATACACTCATCAGACAAGCTTTACTAACCACAGAAACAGATACAGATGTAACCATCTTCCCTTTGTCATTGGGTACCAAATTTTAAGTCCTGAGAGAGTAGCCCTTAACACAAAAGGAAAATTCACATAAATACTTGAAGAAAGGGAGAGGAACACAACATTGTTAAAAGACAGTAGACAGAATAGCCTTTCACAACAGTGAGGGTAAAACATTGCACCTGTTTTTTGGTTCCTGTTAGCAGAACAGTGAGTTTGACACTGACTTCCTTTATGCTTCCTGTGCGTCCCCCCACTTGCGCTCATACTGCTTCAGAGCTGAATAAGGGCCTCAAGCTTTCTCAGAGCAAATTGAAGAGCACAGAGGATAGAGAAGAATCATGTCAGAAGACATTTCAGAGAAGGGAAGAACCCAGGAAATCCTTCTTTGCATTGAGAGCTGTAGGACAAAGGGAAAACCTCCCTGCGTGGGCGGCAGATCCCAGAAAGCACATCTGGAAAGAACACAGTTCTTCATTTCAAAGAGCACAACACTGAGAAATTTGTTGCTTCAAGAAAGGCGAAATCTGGAAAATCTGACACTAGATGCAAGAGAAATTTAATTCTAGGACTAGAAAAGGCATGAAGAAATTCTTCGCTACCTAGAAGGTAGATGGGGTTAACAGGCAAAGTGAATAATCACAATGAACCAGCAGCAGGAAGTCCAGAAATAAGTCCCTCAAAACCTTGATTTGTGCCATGAAACACAAAGTGAATCCCAGGCATTCATCATGGGCAATAAAATTAAGTTGTTCTTACAGCACCTCAGGATGTTTGCTTGCTTAAGCAAAGCAGCTCAGACTTCACAGTGTCTTCATGGGACAAGTCCTTGGGCAGAAAAGGAGATTAATACTTACACACACACACACAAAAATAATAATAAAAATAATTATACTGGTGTTTAGGAGCAAAATGTACCAATCCAAATTAATAAAACACAAGATTATTTTTAAAGTGACTAGTGCAAGACCACACTTCAGAGATGTGCAATTTTGCACATCTAAATCAACAGCCTAAGACCAGGCTCAGTATTTAATCAGCAAAATACCTTGTATCACATTAGCACAACCACATACTCCCGAAAGGCCATACAGGAGGCATCTGAAGTCTATAAAACAATGGTCCTGTGCTTGTTCAGTGCACTCTCTTTTGGCACAACCAGGAACTGGACACTGAGCCAGATGATTTCTGTGGATGTTGGCTGGAATCCAGCTTGCTGCACCTTATGAAAAATCGCTCAAAATCAAACCCAATGCAAGATAATTGGGATCATTTTCCCTTCTTGCATGGGGAGTTTTAGCTCGCTAACCTCTATGGAATTATTACAATAGGAAAGGGGAATCAGTAAACATAAGGGCCATGTCAGAAATCCACCTGAGAGACTTGTGATTTTATAAAATCAATCATAAACTCTTTCTTCAGAAAGTATTTTTTTAATTTATTTTTTTTCTTACCTTTAATATAGACAATTATCCAAGAGATCATGACCACAGCATACATGTGCTCCAGCTCAGAATCTGCCTTCAGAGCTTTACTCTGTTCCAGGCTTTATTCTGTCCTCTCTGTTGTACTGAAAATGCTCACATCTGATATTACAATGACCAAATAGAAGTCTGCTGAACTACAGCTTTCCTTACCTAAAACTTAGTGGCCAAAAGGTGACTGAAGGTGTAATTTTTATTTATTTTTAGTCAAAATATGTTGCAGAAAGCTTTAAGTAGCCAAAAGAAGAGTATAGTCCCTGTGTATGGGATTATACTCATGGGATTAACCTCCCTGTGCAGGGAGGTTTCCCTTTCTGCTACACCTCTCAATGCAAAGAAGGATTTCCTGGGTTCTTCTCTCCTCTGAAACATCTTCTGACATATTTCTACTCTATCCTCTGTGCTCTTCAATTTGCTTTCTTAAGAAAGCAGGGAAAACAGCTTGGTAAGAAAATGAACTCGTTTCTCAGCTTATCACTGATCAGAACCAGCCGACAAAACCCACCACGACCACAACCACCAGATATGAACCTCGGCTAATTAGGCCAAATAGATACTGCCTTAAAGCTGAAGGCTTGGAGCTGAAGTCACTTATCACAAGTAGAAGACACCATACCACACAACCAGTTAAGACTTGCATAGCAGTGGTTGTACAGGGGCACTACTACTGTATGTTTCACCCCTCCTGGTCATACTGCACAATATTTTTTCCTCTTCTAAGTAATGAAACAAGAGAAAAAAAACCCACCACTTCAATAAGAACAAAATAACTTACAGTGCTGGCTGCTGTATCTGAAGTCCCACTCCCTCTAAGCACCAGTCCTCCCAGAGGTCTCCATACACTACAATGAATTCAAGAGGCAACAAGGTTAGACTGTGAGCATACACAAATGTCTCCATATAAGAAAATACATAGGCTTCCATTTCAGGGAAAATAACTTTAGTGCCTGTGAATGTAGCTGTGGCTATAAACCCAGAACAGATGCTAGGTGAATGGGGGCAGCTGTGCAGCTAACCCAAAACTAACATTTTCCCATGCCGCTTTCTCCACTCGATTCCTTTCAGCTCTGGTAATGGTGCTTGGAGAAGAAATCCCACGGGAAACATTAGCTCAGAGAAATCCACAGCCAATCTAAAATGAAACCCCAACATTTTTCTCATGTCAAGTCTTGCATTTAGCACACAGAGACCAAGAGCCAGGGGAGTAACTTCTTTCACGTATCACAATGTGGCAACTATAATTTTTAGTTTCACACCCTAGGAGGAGAGGACACATCCTCACACACAGTTTTTATCATGCAGAAATTTTGCTTCAGAGACAACCATGTGGTCTCCAAGTCCCTTTGCAAGAAAGCTCCAGGATACACAGTGACAAGGTGCTTACCTGTTACATTCAGTCTAATAAAGAGGCCCATAGCAGTTACGACAGTATTCTTTATTTTGGCTCTGCATTGATAGTGGCTACTGTCTGACTGGTTGACTTTCTGAATTTTCAGCAGCAGAGAGGACATGACTTTCACCCTGGGATATTGAGTTTTGTGAGAGGTGCAAAGCTTTCTATCTCCTTTCCATCTTCCATCTCTTTTCCCATTTTGCTTTTTTTACAGCAGTGAGCCTCGATTTGTGATGACTGATCCTGTTGATGACTGATGAAGCAATTCAAATTCAGTCTCTCCTTTTGCCAGGTATTTTGTGGTAGATGCAGAATTTATTTCCAGCATACTGTGTTCTATGGTGGAAGACAGCAGACATTAACTGAACTGACCTTTGTGCCAGGCCAACTCCCCGTTTCTCACCACACTTCTCCATTTGTTGATGCACTGTGAAAGCAGGGGCTATCTTATGCTCCAGATGTGCACAGAGATGTCAGGACAACAGGTACCACAGTAAAAACAATACTTTTTCCCTCACGTGAGGGGAAGAAAAATCTGTTTCCTGTCATAGATCTTTAAGCAAAGGCATCATGCAAACAGAATATTCTCTATAAGCTTTGCTGCTTTCATAAAAAATGGAAGATGAAGCACATTTTTTCTTCAAAAAAGAAAGCAAAAACATCAGGGGAGACAGATATTTGTAGGAGGTTTGTTTTTTTTTTCTCTTTAACTTGAAGGTTTTTGCTTTCATCAAATACTGAACTATTCCCTGGAATTACAACATAAAAGTATTGATTGGTTCAAAATACTGATCTTTTGGGATCAGACTGCATCTCCTAGCTCCCTGGTCAAAATCCAGCATGGAGAAAACAAAAGGCTGAAAAACATCATGCAGATCATGCAACTCTGGAAACTTACTGCAATACATATTCTTTCTTGCCCATAACCCAAGCAGCATTTCTCAGCTACACCAAGTAACTGCTAAACAGGATTTTAAAAAATGCCAACAGCATGCTTTTCCTCGCCAAGGTTTCTCCATACCTGATGCCAGCATTTCCAGAGCTGCCATTTGGAACACCAGGATGAGGCTGCTGCCTCCATCCCTAGTGAGGAACCTTGTGATCAGAGTCATCTTCTGCACTAAAAAAGAGAAGAAAAAAAATCATAGGCAGTTCTTCTCATGGTACAGAGGAGAGCTAGTATCACTTTGCTTGGTACTGCAAGCCTGCCCTAGAACTTACAGAGCAGTCAAAAGTGCACAGACCTTCCTCTGAAGTGGTGAGCTTGTAAAAAACAATGTAAGCCCCTGCATTTAAGTAAGACACAAACACAAAAGCACAGATCTCCTTAAAAAACAAACAAACAAACAAAAAACCAACAACAAACAAGCAGACAAATAAACAAGACAACAGATGCCAGAAACAAGAACACCAACACCCACTATCTGTAAACTCAAGTTGCAGGCAACAGGCTTATATCAAGGCTCAGGGGGCACTAGCTAAAACAGCTGAAGGTCACGACTTAGGCTGCAAGCACAAAATTATTGCTGCAGTCTAGAGTGAATTGAACAACTTGTCAACAAATGCCTAAAAGCTAGCAAAATTCCTTTGTAACAGTTTCTCCTCCTCAAGAGGGCACCTGCATCAAATTATTTGGCTAGCACAGGCAAGAGCCTGCCTCCCAGCAGGCTGTCTCAGGACATTAAAATGAATGTATGGAACAAAGGATACTGGCATCTCTTTTTCAATGATGGAACAAAAAAAAATCAATTCTCATTACTAACTTTACTGTATTTGTACTCTGAGTAGGAGAATGTTTAGGCATCAGGAAAAAACAGAGATCCTGAAAAAATTTTTTAAAAAAACTCTTATCACAACATCCTCATGTTTCAGACTAGTGTTAAGAGGCAGGAGAGTTTCTTTCTTTATCTCAGAATATAGATTTTCATCTTCTTTAGAAAAACGAAGCTGTCTTTTAGAAATGTCTTTAAGTGCCAGACCACAAGTGAAGTGTGGCAGACTGCTGGGAAGGAGAAAAGTAAGAGTGGTTTACTTGGCCTCCATTTTCCAAATGGGTAGGTGCCTTGAAAGATTCTGAGGTTAAATAAGTAACAAAAAATCAAAATACTTGGCTTCATTTACTTGGGGTTTGTGGTTTTTTCCCCTCTCACTTACCACTTTAGACCAAGACATGGAAGAAAGCCACAGGAATTCTGCTTGTTCCAACATTATCCACTGCTTTTAATCTGTGTATTTGTGTGATTTCAATCAATTCTTTCAGGTTCCTCTGATCTTCTTGTTGATAGGGAAGGACAGCTGAGAGTGAAAATGCCTTCTGCAAAGAAACTCCCGTGTAGGCAATACTGGCAAGTTGAATGTCAGGTTGATTTCTGTATTATTTTAACTACAATATCTATTCTGCATTTATTATCTATTAGCTCTTAATTTGCTTTCTAAAAGGGTCCCCATACACTTTCTAGTGTCAAGCTTTCAGTTATGGGTCAGCTACCCAGGACCAGAAGATTTTACTGCCTTTTTACCAAGTAAGGCCAGCTTAGCTAACATTTCCTCTTTGATGACCCAGTAATTTTCAGACACTTAAAAGACTCAGAAGAGGCTTCATTTTCAGGATGCAGACAAGAAGCGTGAGTTCAGTTGCTCTTTTAACCGCTTTTGAGATGCATAGAGCATACTGGTTAATGTAAGGGGAATAATCAGAGCTCCCAGTTCACAGCCTCTGCAATTCATTACAGCAATCCAAATTATTGCCATTAGCAGAAAGTAGTTCAGTGTCCCAGGCACGTTTACTGAAAATGTACACTCCCTGTGCAGCAAAGCCATTGGTTTCCAGAGTTGCTTCCAAACCTCCTTAAGAAGACTCTGCATCCATGACAGGTGCTGACTTGAGAGCTCAGACACAAACATCAGCCATTCACAAAGCATTCAAAATCCAGAGAGCAAAGCCATATTTTATTTATTTCTTCTTACACTTGCTCTCCTATCTCAAGCCAATCCCAAAGCAATCACTTCTCCTGCAGAGCAAGCAACATGTTCTTTGAAGTCCATTTAGTATCAGGTCTGTCAGCAAAGCTTAATCCCAGTTACTCAGCCTTCACAGTGCAGCCTAGTGGATACATATTTACAAGCAAACAAGACTGAATGTGCCTTTGAGGTTTCTCCACAGAAATAGAATCATAGAATCATAGAATCATAGGGGTTGGAAGGGACCTCGAAAGATCATCTAGTCCAACCCCCCCTGCCAGAGCAGGGTCATCTAGAGCACATCACACAGGAACGCATCCAGGTGGGTTTTGAATGTTTCCAGAGAAGGAGACTCCACAACCTCTCTGGGCAGCCTGTTCCAGGGCTCTGTCACTCTCACAGTAAAAAATTTTTTTCTGATATTCACCTTAAACCTCCTATGCTCCAATTTGTATCCATTACTCCTTGTCCTATCACTGGTCATCACTGAAAAAAGCTTAACTCCATCTTCTTGACACTCACCCTTTACGTATTTGTAAACATTGATGAGGTCACCCCTCAGTCTCCTTTTCTCCAAACTAAAGAGACCCAGCTCCCTCAGCCTTGAACAGCCTTTTATTTGAGAAAGGCCAAAGGAGGCTTTAAGCCAGCACTGTAAGCTGTGCCTATGTTCTCAACAGGTATCTGAGCTGAGTAACACAGGAAAATACTGGGGGTGCAAATATGGGAACATCCCATAGATCATCTACTGTGGTACTTCAAGAAAGGCTTAAAAGAGGAAAAAAAATCACCCATTTCAACCATACCAAAAAAAAAAAAAAAGTAGCAAAGTTCTACTTGTTGAGTAAATCTGAATAGGTACCTATGTGTTTTAAGGCAAGGGAGATCTTGGATGTCTCAGAATTAGTAAATTCATCGGATTCAATATAACATTTAACAAATTTTCATTACAAGATTGCAAGGCAAGGATATATCAGGGCTAGGAAAACCATAGATCACAAGATCAGAAAATATATTCCCAAGTGTCCTCATGTATCCTAAAATGCTTTCAGCTCTTTAGGTGTTTGTATGAAATCAAAATACAAAACCAGTGATTTTAGCTATTGAAATCCTGATATTTTCATCCTACTTTGTTTAACTAAAAAAAACAACAACAACAACAATAACAACAAAAAAGGCAACATGGGAGAAATACATACCATGAAAAAATGTGTGCCGAGGCTGCTGTCACCTTCACATATACATACCCATTGTAATGAAAGAAAAATTTCAAATATGGCAAATTCCAGGATTTGTCACAACCGTATGCAAATCATATTCAGACAGAAAGAGAGAAAGTAGTTTCACCTAAATTATCTGTTACAAAGGAAAAACAGTATAGTTACAAGGAAAACCATACAGAAGATAACCAAGTCACATTAAGCAGTTCACAGCAACTGATCTATAACTAGATAGCACCATATTCTGTATTTGTAACAGAGGTTCCAAAAATGCATTCCAGAGAACCTGCCAAGTTTTCCTAGAACCAGATCCTGACAGCTCCAGCTCTCAGCTCTATACATGAGATGGTGGGAAAGCCTGGTCCTCATCAAATCCATGAAGAAGGACATATCGCCTAGGTGGTCTGGAACTGCTTCTTCATCACTTTGGGCACAAGGGCATCAGGAATAGACAAGACACAGCTGTGCACCCAATGATTGGGATTTTTAATAGTCCTACTTGTAATCTGTACTAGACACTTGTGTGTGGCCTGATCATGTGGCAAAACTGTGTTTTGGATGCATTGGTATACAACTCGATGACCAAAAGCCATCTTTTTACTCTCCTGCCTTACCTCAGCTTAAGACCTAGTTTGCTGGGTTTGCTTTTGTAGAATACTACTTCATCATTATAAATCTTATACATTGACTTCTATAAATGACAAATGGGTAATTTTTAACTTTCTCATATCCAAAATAAAATAAACAACATAAAAAGCCAAGAGTTCTATAATGAATTAAAAAATAAGGTATTTTTTCCATAGTGATCACTATCTTATTAATCATGCCATGAAGCAGTTTATAACTAATTTTGAAGAGAACACAAAGATCTTACAAACTTTGTACATCAAGACATATGTATTCTGTAACTGTAAAGAGAATGGGTCCAAGTACCAGTTATCAAAAAGATTTTATTCTTTGTTTTTTAAAAATTAAAATAATAAAATCAATAATGTCAATCAAGTAACACAAAGACAAGCAAACCTTGAGAAAGCAAAGCTCCACTGTTATCTATGCTGATTAAATACATAACTCACAGTATTACACTGATGCAACAAACTAATATAGTCAAGCAATCAAACCTTTGGACTAATATAACAGATTGTCACCACTGACAAAGTTAACCCTAGGGAAAAACTGAAAACAAATACAATATCTTTCCATTTCAATTCCCTTGCTTAACATAAATACCTACCTGATTTAAGTGTCCATTAGCTACTTTTTCCTTACACCTTATTGTCACTAAACACAATCACAGAGGATTAATTTTCCATCATCCTCTTCTTCAAAAGGACACAGTGGGCTTTAAAGAAGATATGACAGTTAAATTACATAGCAACACCTTAAAATACAACCATTAACACAAGATTGACAAAAATCTTTTAATTCTCCCTTCTCTGGATGACCTGCCCAAGAAAACAGCTTAATATAACTTCAGTTATGTCTGTGGGTAAAATAATTTTAAGTTTTTTTCCTTCTCTGGTCTTTACTTCTTGAGAAGGCATGTCCCGCTTGCTCCAACTCCGAATCCACTTCAGCATTTCAGGATCACATAGTTTTGTAGGCCCACATATAGTCACATCCCACAGGGTCATCTTCAAGACAGGCAACAAGCTAAGATGTTGGTGGCTACTTCCTAGAAAGTTTAAGAGTCATCTTCCAGCTGAAATCAGGAAAACAAGCTCTGCTGTGACCGAAACCAGTTTTATTCTTACGATCAAGACAATCTCCATGTATGCCTTTCATGGAGGTTTATTCTGTCCTTAGCACTGAAGCATGGATTTCTGGTAGGATCTGTTGCTTGTTTGGAGAGGATTTTAAACAAATAAATACAAGCTCATAACGAACTCTACTGGTTTTTAATTATTAAAATAATTTATTTTTATACTGTGTCTATATTCTTCCCAAAGCTTATAATAACAGTTTTCAATAGTTATGCAGGAAAAGGCTGTATTCTGCATTTCTGCAGTGCCAAGGAAGAGTATTACCCATTTCCTTGTAGTTATAACACACAACAAGTCTTTCAAAGCCACAAAGTGATGAGAACTAATAAAGAGCAGGCATTATCCACCCCCTCATTTCTATTAACAGTTCTATAAGCATCACATAAGCGTCATCAGAGCAGAACACAGTATTTCCCCCAACACAAAAGCAATCACAGAGTGACTGAGAAGATGGAATCTTCTATAGGAAGTTTGTATTTCTCTTTGCCTTTAAGGCTACTTTCAAGCTTTCCATTGTGATCCCTGATCTCAGAAAGAGAGGTAAATGAACGCTATTCCAATTGAAATCCTTCTTGTAGCCAGAGTGGATGCACCCAGCAAGAAATCTGAAGAAAAAGTTAGGTCGTTGGCATATGGAAGAGTCAAAATAATTCTTCTAGATTCCATGATATGTTTGCTGAGGCTGATGCACCTTGCCCCTCCAGATATCAGTTCAGTCTGAGCTTAGGGTAATGAAATGTCATAATAATATCTTTACTGACTAAGTGGAACTAAATACTCAATAATATAGAGGTTGATACAGAAATTAGGAACGTTTCCTGGGTGCATTACAGACTTTGATGGGAGGACAAGGCAAAGATGAACAGGTCAAGGTGGGACACAAGCAGCAGAAAGGGGAATGGAAGATGAGGAGAGACTTGCTGCTCTCAAAGCTTTCAGCCTGGATAACTCCTGTCTCCCAGAGCTGTATTTTTTAGGGAAGACTACATGCTTTTTTTCAGGATTGTATAAGCATATCTTCCTCATGCTCCTTGAAGAAAGTAGTGAAGTAGTGAAGTACTTAATATTTATACATTTCAAAAGCTTAAAGGAAAAAGAACAAGAGTCTACTGTCAAATTCAGAAATCAATCTCCAAAGGGCAAGAAATGCACATGCAATTGACATCTAAGTAACTTGCACTGCTCTATCACAGAATAAACAAAAAAAAGTTTTATATGGGTACATACTCTAGGAAAAACAAAGCTAAATGTGCTGAATAGAAAAAGCCAGAAGCTTTATAATGTTATCTTCTATGTCTCAGCATCTTGTATGTACAAAGACTACCAAATGATACAGCAATTTAAAGGCAGAACCAAAGAAAGACATGTCCAGAAAATGGCCAACAGAAGGAGCTCGAAAGAAAACTCTTCCCACATGTTATGAGTGCCAGAGAGAAGCCAAGAATTCCAAAGTCATTGCCATTTGAGCAGCATTAATCAAATCAACTTTGGTTGCTGTTATTCAAACAGTCTTGCAGACAGCCTGATTGCTGTCCATGCACATGAATTTACATACATGCATACATCCTTGAACAACCACATATCTCCACCAGAAAGTCTATTTAGCACACATAATTCCTTGTTTTTAAGACCTTTTGATTTTTTGCTTCAACAGAAATTTCCAGTTTGCAACATGGATTTCATCCTGACATGACAGCAAAAGAAGCTGCACAGACTCACCCCACAGTTAAGTCCATAAAAAATTCTGCATCTAAAAGCCCAAATTCACAATCAACACAGAATATTTGTTGAATAGCTAAAGACAAAAACATTATTCATGGTTTATATTCTCAAGTATAAAGGTCACCAGGGAAGAAAATTCAATATTTAAAGCACAAACAAGCAAAGCCTGGGGGAAGAGGACTACCACTATAATTCTTTACTGACAGGTCCAGAGGATAACAGAATACCTTTATTTGCTGCAAACACAGGGACAGTAAATGATTTTTTGTCTTCCTCCCCCTTCTTAGAAAGACATAAGCCAAAAATACTAGAAGGAGGGGTATTCTCCCCTTCCTCTGCAAGCCTGTATTCCAGCAGGATTGCAATGTCATTCCTGTTTACTTCCTTTCCCAGCACCCCTCTGCGCCCGCCCACACCCCCCCCCCCCCCCCCCCCCCCCCGGTTCTCTTTACTGTATCAGGAGCATGTGGTCATCAGAAGAGACAGAATTAATTACCACTTGGCTATATGCAGGATGGCTGATGAATATTCATTTGGTAGCTCAAATGGACTTTGCTTCATGATTAAGGACGACTTCAGTGAACCAAATATCCCTGTTGCCAAATCACATGGTTTTTATATAGTACTTGCCAAACTAGAGTGGAAA
This sequence comes from Apus apus, assembly GCF_020740795.1. NCBI lineage: Eukaryota > Metazoa > Chordata > Aves > Apodiformes > Apodidae > Apus > Apus apus. The sequence goes on along the minus strand of NC_067282.1, from coordinate 81,854,724 downwards.
AATAAGGGGCAAAGGGAAAGGGCTGTACTGAGTTTGAACAGCTTAAATAAAAAGAACAAATAAAATATGTCTTTGTATTACTCTGCTGAAGGAGACCTTAAAACAGTTCAAGGCTTATGTCAGACTTAGCTGTGGAAGGAAAGATGTAGCTGAGGAGGCCACTGCCCCCTTGAATGGGAGCAGCAACCTCTGCAGGGAGCATACCTCCTCCACCTGACAGAGTCTGCAAATCACAGACTTCAGCCATTGCAGTTCACAGCCCTGCATATTAATGTAAATTGTAAGTGATGCTGCCTCTTGTTAATTCATTGGGTTGCGGAGGCTTAGACCAGGCATACCACATTTTGGGATTCAGCTACAAGGGACATCATCTTCTGCAGGGACTAAGGGACAGCTGTGTCCCAGCTGGAGTCAGCAGAGGACATGAATAAGCCTGTATTCTCCCAACATGCTGCATTTGAAAATGAATTTTCATTAACTAGTTTGTTTTGAATCCAAGAAAAGGATGGCAGAGCAAGGTGACTGGTGGGCTTGTGGTCAGCAAGTACACAGTAAGCAACATAGGTGAACAAGCACTATTTAGCAATCCTCATTACATCAGTTTTTAAGGGATGTACATGTTCCCAGACAAGAAAGTTTGGCTGTGATCAGTATAGACACCAGCAAAATATCCACATCAACCTTTTGTCAACAGCACAATCCTGGCAGTGATTCGTATCATTTGAGCACAACTTTATTTTCATAACCAAACATATAAACCATATTTATTCGTATTCATGGTTGGACTCTTTGTACAACTATGTTAATAAGAAAAGGCACTGTTTAGATGACTGACCTTTGTAACTTTACTCTCGTATTATAAACATTAAAGATCTACTTCAACAATCGTTCATTAACAGCTCTGTTTTCTACTCCTCACATCCACTGGAACTGCCAGGAAAACAGATTCTTCACCATCTCTTAATACAACTACTGTGAGTCACTATTTAAAGAAACAAAACAAAACTGCTCATAAAAAAAAATTAGAAGTGATCCAGAGGCTAGCTACATTTTTTCTCTCTTTTTTTTTCTCTTAAACTCAGACCTAAATCTGTATAAACTCTTCAGATGTGAATAAGTAAGTTAAATAAGAGCCATCATTCTGGCAGCAATGGGCACACAGTCTCCACACACCTGTGTCCAAAAGAGGGCCAGAAAGTGACCTGGGCCACATAATTCCTTACAAAGCGTGAGAGTTCGGTAAAGAGCAGTTAGTTAACTATGCCCTGGCACAATACCAACTGCAGCAGGTCTGTCTCGCTCCACTCTGCAACACTCTGCCAGCACTGTGAGGCTCTGCAACAAGCCACATGTACCCACAGTGTCAGGCTACTAGAATGTTTGCAGCACAGCTCTCATCTTATTTCAAATACTAAGTAGTTACTGTCACCGCTGCCTATTTGCAAGCAAGACACATTCACCTGCCTTGAAGTTAGGCAGCTCTTCAGGTCATTATGAAGAACGTGTGGACAAGGAGGCACTTTCTGCTACTGCTACATGCTCAAGTAAATTCCTTCAAAAGCCAGAGGATCAAAATAAGGTGCCTCCAACAGACAATATGAAAATACCTCTACAGTTCATGCTAGTATTCCAGGTGGCCTGCTGAAAGCACTGGAAACTGAGAAGCTTTTGCTATGGGGAAAGGACACTAGGACTTACCAAAAAGTGTGCATTTCCAAATGCCAGAGATTGTAGCAAGTATCAAAGTTAAGAACACAGGTGTGTCTCTCCATTTACCAACATGATGAGGAAACCACATGATCACATACAGCTACTGGAAAATGCTTATTTGCTATATTTTTTAGTAACGCAGGTAAGTATTACAGAATTTCTCCTAACCAAATACCAGAAAAGCTTTGGCAAAAAGAATAATTGAAAATACTTCATAAATGGAAGAAGAATGCAACAAGGATAGGAACAAAGGTCCTTATATTACTACAACCAGACTACAGATGAAAAGGGACATACCTTGGAGAAAGAAGACCCCCTGCTAAGTCTAGTCCCTGGGCTAACAGAACCATACCGCACAAGTCACTGTGGCCAGCTCCTACAATACAAGAATACTGTGAATTCAGAGGTTTTCCCAGGACTTAGCACTTTCCCCAACATATCAAAAGGGTACTTCTATTTTTTTTCAGTTAGGTTGCTCATTTTTGTAGATATATCAACAAACACTCTTTCAAAAGGCTCAAGAGCGAGAAGAAGAGATATTGCAAGCTGCCTTTACTCTGATACATTCTTAAATAATTCTCATACTACTGGTGGAGGGATAGGAGAATTTTTGGCCTCAATGGCTTGTCAGCATTGGATGAATTAGTTCCCCTTTCACGCAATTTACACCTCAGCCCCACAGATGCCAATCTCAGCTCTAAGACATGCAGGGTCCTATTCTCAAGCACACATGGAGATACATTCTCCTTATACTTAGACACCAGCAGCTCATTCAACCTCCTGTCATGGCCCCAGAGCTAACCATCAGCTTCAACTCAAAATAACCTTCCCCTTGCCATTTGTATTCACTTATGTTTCATATTTTACCACACCAGAAGCCTAAGCAGTCTGCTGACAACTAGATGTTTCCTGCTAAACTTTCTTTTCAAAGCCTTTTGAAACTGCTGCACAGCCTCTACCTCCTTCCCATTTGGAACACGACCATACTTTCCTTTCTAGAAAACACAATGTTCCTGTGTATTGCTAACACTTTACATCTGTTTAGCGCCTAATTCTTGAAAAATCTTGTCTGGATGCAAAGTGACCTCAAGTGACTATCACAGTGGCACTACAATTAAAAAAAATAAATTAAAATAAAAAAACATTGCTTCTAATGCTGTGTTGTTTCCTTGTGTGCTGATCCGAGATCCTTGTATGTGCTCCCACCTGCTCTGTTTTTAGCTGCAAAACTATGAGTCACTGTGATTCCACTTCTCTATGTCCTTCCTCATCAAGGTTTATAAGGTAAAACCTTTACCACACTCCAGACACGGTCTGCTGAATGACTGGTTTTCACAGCCACTCTGTCTCACCTGCACAGTAGCAGGACCATGTGCAGTAAGGACAGGGTGGGCTGTGATGGAGGAGGTCCTGATTCATCCTCTGTCTATAAGGGGATGTAGGGTGTGACCTTGGAAGGAGCGTCCTCTTATTTTCTCCTTCCCCTGCTCTTTGGCAGCAGCGCAGAGCAGCATAAGTCTCAGTCCATCCACACGCCCAGAAGCAGCAGGCCCTCAGCAGTCAGCAGCAACCCCAACAGGAGAAGCAGCAAGCAAGCAGCCCAGGGCAAAAGAAGAAAAAGGCGGCTGGCGGTCTTTCCCCGTCTCCAATTGGTTCTTTGCTGTCTCCTCCGAGCTATTATCCAATTAAGAGTCCAAACCTCGCTGCAGTCTCTGGGCGGAACAGCAACAATGTTGTGGTTTTCCCGCCACAGGGTTCCCGCCTTGGAGTCTGTTTCTTCAGCATGGCAGCGTAGTTGATGTTTAGCCCATGAAGAAGGGAAAGGCAGGGAGCACGAGCAGCAGCCATTTTGAGCTCTATGAGGCAGTCAGTTGCTTCAAAGAGGGCAGGGGTACGGACCCTCACAACAGGAACTTCACATGGTCAATTCATTAAGTATCTCAGCATATCAAGATCTCAATTTGAGGGCTTCCCCCCTCATTAGAAACACTGTCAGTTCGGTCCATGTCTGTAAGTGTATCCTTCACATGCTTATGCCCAGTGGATAGGAGCTGTCCTTGTGATAGGTTGACCCCAAACAACACCCAAAACCCCACGTTGACTCCCTCTCCCTCCTCTCCTGCAGGATGGGGAAAAAATAAAAGGAAGACAAGAAGACTCGTGGATTGAAATGATGACAGTTTGATAAGAAAAGGAAAGCTGCACATGCCAGCGAAGAAAAACAGGAATTCCTTCACTGCTTCCCCTCAGCAAGAGGATCTTTAGCTACTTCATGGGAAGGAGCACTGCAACATGCACAGCAGTTGCTTGGGAAGATTGCCTTAAGCACTAATATCTGCCCTTCCTCCTCCTTTTCCTGAGCTTTTAATGCTGAGCATGTCATCTCATAGTATGGAATATCCCTTTGGTCAGCTCACAGCAGTTGTCTCAGCTCTGTCTCTTCCCAACCTCTTGCTCATCCCCAGCCTACTCACTTGGGAGGACATGGGGAGAGAAAAGTAAACACTGTTCAACAACAGCCAAAACAGTGGTGTGTTACCAACACTGTCTTAGCCACAAATGCAAAGCACAGCCCCATGCAGGCAACCTTAAAGAAAGTAAACTCCTTCCTAGCCAGATCTAGTATAATCTCAACCCCTTATTCTGTATCATTCACATCATGCTCGGGTCACACATTATCTGATATATCTAAGTATCCTCTGTCCCATTCATACAGTGTTTAATCTCTAAATCCTACTCAAACCTTTTCATTCTGTTTCTCATTCCTGAAATTCCTCTCACCAACACTTAAAATTTATACTACATACTTACACCATCTTTACATCCAATAGTTGTGTTTTATACATCCTCATTAACCACTATACCTTGTCCCTTGACACATATACAGATAGTATTTCTCCATTCCATGCTCCCCCTCCCCTAAATGCCCAGAAGAACACTTGATGACTTTGTTTCTATCTGTTAAGGAGATCATTCAAGACAAGAGAAGCAGTGTGTTGGATTGTTGAGCACCAAGCACCAAGACTGCTTGGGTTGGGTCAGCACTGCACTCACATGGTTCCTTGTGAGGTTCATTCTCCATTGGTTCAGGTGGTTCCTGCTGTATTACTTCTTATACCATACAAATAAAATAATGTACTATTTTCCCACAGGGATAAATCTCTTTGAGGTACACTCCAGATTTCCACTTCCTCTGCACTACTCACCAACTACACCTGGGTACTTGAGCAAACACAATCCCACAAATGGGCTTTCCTTGTCCTAAGGGAGAGCAACCCACACTGCCTTTCCCAGCCACTTACGTATATGTACTAGAGGCTTTAAACTGGAAGAGGGCAGATTTAAGTTAGACATTAGGAATAAATTCTTCACTATAATGGTGGTGGGACACTGGAACAGGTTGCCCAAGGAAGTTGTGGATGCCCCATCCCTGGAAGTGTTCCAGACTAGGTTGAATGGGGCTTTGAGCAACCTGATCTAGTGGGAGGTGTCCCTGCCCATGCAGGGGGACTGGAACTAGACGATCTTTAAGGTCCCTTCCTACCCAAACCATTCTGATTCTATGATTCTATGAACATGGGATATGCAGATTTGAATCAATAACCTCTTGATTTGCAGTAAAATGCTGCTGGCCCAGGTCAATCCACCACAAGCCAAACCTGTTTCCTTTAAGACATTTCTTATAGCTGGAGAAGCCCCAGAGCAAAGATCAGGCTTGCCTCAGATGACTTCCTTGACTGAGTTTTTTAGTATAATTATCAGTAGAACAGAATCCAAAGCTGCTTAGAAATGCATGTGATTAGCACTTCTGCAGGCAAGGACAATGCAGCTTATCAAGATGTTGAGCACATTCAGTAAAACTTGGTTAAATTAATCATCTTTTAAATCAACCTTTGCCCAACCAAAGTCCGGTCTTACTTATAGCCACAGGAGAGACAGCAAAAGAGAATTCCTGTGGAGGCTGCTCCACACAGAAACACAGGTAAGAAATGCCTTTTTTGCTAATTCCTCTTCCCTTAGAAAGCTCCTTTTTATGATTCAGTAATTCTGTATGTAAAGCTTTAACAGATTTAATGTAGGATGCAGTGCATTGTAACCTTCCCTCCATTTCTAAATAAGAACAAATTATTTTTCCCTTAAAAGCCTATTGTTTATTCAGCTTTGTGTACTACTGGATTTGCATGTTAACTTCAGGAATTAGAAGAGATTCCTAGGGTTGTCAAGAAAAAGTGCTATGAATTGTAGTTGTGATCAACACAGTCTGATGCTTTCCAAACAACATCTAAATAATAGGGCAGTCCATTGCTGTATGGAGTTAGCCCCAGTGCAACTACACAGAGGCTCAAAAAAGCACAAAGCACCTGACCAAGGGGAACAAGTGAATCATGATCTGCAGGGTTCCTATCCCTGTATGCTGGAATTCCCCATCTCCTCCAGCTTCAATAATGCCTGGGCCAAAACCCCACCCCACACATTCATACTGCTCTATATGCTGCCCAGCTACTCTTAACAATGCACTTTCAGCTCCGGTAGCAAACAGTCAGTAGCACAGGTAGCCACAGAGGTGGTTCTGCAGTAGGCTGTGATCATGGAAGGATTTGGCTGCCTGCTGCTTCTAAGAAAAAGGAGAAGAAAAAAAGGCCAGTTCCCACAGACACTGGCCACACAGGTGATATAAAGAGAAGAAATACCATGGAGCTGCAAATAAATCTTAACATGCAAACTGATTCATTTTCTTCATATTTATTAGGCTGTGATTAATGGCTAATCTCTGCAATACAACTTTGGTCTTTTAACAGACTTCTGTCAGTAGAAAGGCAGAGAAAAAAATCTTTGCAATAAAATACAAATCAAGTTTGTTAATTACCTGGACTTTCCAACTGGAGGAAGTTGTCTTTGTTCGTCTTATTCCTGTATCATCATACATCAGTGGCAGGAGTTCCTAAGACTATCTTGGAGCTGCTCCCTGAACTACTGCTTGCTTTCAGTACGTAGTATTCCTGCTAGTGATATCTATCACCCAAATCAAGAGTTTCATTAGATCATCACAGCATAGAAGAATTTAGGTTGGAAGGGACTTCTGGAGTCCCTTCCCTTCCAATGTCCCATACAGAACAGGGCCAATGGAAGTTGCATTGCTCAGGGCCCCATCCAGGTAAGTATGTTCAAGGACAGATTCCACATCCTCTCTGGATACCTGTTACAGTGTCTGACAGCCCCCAAGGTGAAAACTGTCCTTATGGCTGTCTAATTGGAATGTCTCTTGCTTCAGCTTTTGTCTGTTGCCTCTCATCCTACCACTGTTAACTTCCAGGAAGCGTTTGGCTCTGTGTTCTCTACGCAATCCATTTAGGCAGCTAAAAACATTAGTAAGATCTTCCCTTTACTTTTGCTTCCCATGACTGAACAAACTCAGCTCTTTCAACCTCCTTAAGTATTATATGCTCCAAGACCTAAATCACCTTAGTGGATTAGCTCAAATATGTCAATTACTTGGGGAGCTCAAAGTTGGAGATACCTCATATTTGACATATCTCATATGGAGACTCACATGTGGTCTCACAAGTGCCAAAGGAAAGGGAACAATCCTTTCCATTGACCTACTGGCTACATTCCAGTACCACTCAGTATATAGTTAGTCTTTGAATCCAGCACTTCCCTGGGGAAATTAATCCAATGGCTGATTGTTCTCATTGTGAAAAATCTTCCTCATGTCCAATTGGAAATTCCCCAGGAGTAACTTGCACTCATTACCCCTCACCTTTTCCATGTGACTCCTTGTTAAAAGGATGTCTCCACCTTCTTCTAGCCACCCTTTAAGTACTGGAACATGGTGATGAGGTCTCCCCTAAGCCTTCTCTTCTCCTGCCTTAACAAACCCAGTTCTCTCAGCCCTTCCTCATATGGCAGGCTTCCCAGTCCTTTGATCATCTTTGTGGCCCTTCTCTGGACCCTCTCTAGCCCATCCACATCTTTTTTGTATAGTGGGGACCAGAACTGAACACAGTGTTCCAGGTGTGGTCTGACAAGTGCTGAATAGAGTGGGATGACTTCTTTATCTCTACTGGTGATGCCCTTGTTGATGCAATGCAGCATCCCATTGTCTTTCTTAGACACAGCAGCATCCTGTTCACTTGCGTTGAGCTTGTTGTCCACCGGGACCCCCAGGTCTCTTTCCACAGAGTTTCTTTCTAGCCAGGTGGATCCCAGTTTGTGCTGCACTCCTGGGTTATGTCTTCCCAGGTCCCAATACTGGACGCTTTAAAGATTCAGCTGGACAGGGTGCTGGGCCATCTTTTCTAGATGGAGATTTTGCCAAGAAAAGTTGGACCAGGTGATCCTTGAGGTCTCTTCCAAACCAGTATTCTACGATTCTAGGATTCTTCACTGCAAAGGTACACCACTGACTCATGTTCAACTTGGGCATTTGAGTGCTGTCTGGCAACACCGCCTCCTGGCCAGTCAGCAGTTAGCCTGTATTGTTGTGCATGCTCCAGATTTTTTTTCTTCACTTTTCTTTGTTGAACTTCATTAGTTTCCTGTCAGCCCATTTTTCCAGCCTGATGAGGTTTCTCTAAATAGCATCTAGCCTACTGACTGCTTCCCCTCAATTTGGTATCACCTATGAGCTTGTTGAGCATGTACTTTGTCTCACTATCCATGTCATAAATAAATATATTAAACAGCATCAGCTCCAGTACCAGCTCTAAAGAATGCCACTAATAACCAGCCAACAGCTGAATTATATTCCACTGATCAACTCCCCGGTCACAGAATCATTAATGTTGGAAAAAACCTCTAAGATCATCAAGTCCGACTGTCAACCCGACACCACCACACCCACTAAATGGCATCCTGAAGTGCCATATCTACACTTTTTTTTTAACACATCCAGGGATGGTGACTCTACCACTTCCCTGGGCAGCCTGTTCCACTTCTTGACCGCTCTTTCAGTAAAGAAATTTTTCCTAATATCCAATCTAAATCTAGTGGCCCAGCCAATTTTCTGCATCATCTAGTAGTCTGCTTATCCAGTACATATGTCACCAAATTGGCTACACTGACTGTACTAGAGATTGAATCAGTCATTGCAAAAGGCAAGATGAACAGTATCCCTTGCTCTCTGCCCATCACAGAGCCAGTCCACTCATCATGTAATGTTATCGGGTTCATCAGGTATCATAAAAATCAGTAAATCCATACAGTCTGATCCCAAACACCTTCCTGTCCTTGACACAGCTTCTAGGATTTGCTCCAAAACCTCCAGAGAACAAAGGTCACTGCCTAATAGCAATCTGTTAGCAATCCTCAGCATCAAGTACACTCTTTAACCAGTCAGCCTCAAGTGTTCTGGTGAAGTAACACAGCACCCTGGAGACACTGACTGGCAATTCTGCTCCAGTTGTCACAAATTCATTGAGAAATCATTTGAATCAACCTACTGCAAGTTCCTTCAGCAGCCTGTCATTTCAAAACCAAATTTCATCTCCTTCCTTTCTCACACCATGTCACATTTTTATATTGATTACATCTCATGTCACTGTTAAAGTCATCAGGATTGGAGATAAAGTTTAGCCAGGCAGCAAACAGAGGCTTTATGGTCATTTCAGGATTCATGTGAGAAGTGCAAGATAAGCATACTATCTCCATTCCTCTGTTTTGTTCTACACAGACCAGGGAGTATTAAATTACCTCTCCTGCAAGTGATTACTTGATAGCACATTCACATCAGCAGCAGGTGTATGCCTGAATATTCCACACTTCTGTTAGACCTCATAATGTATTTATATCTTAACCAAGTCTCACATATAATGATATACCACAGTGAAATCGCTCAGTTAGCTCCTCTTCCTAACAGAATCAAAGAGTGTCTAATTATGATTCAGAGGCAGAGGAAAACATGAACAGCTCAAAGAAGTCTACCAGTATCAGTTACTCTACCAGTAACTTCTAAAGGATATAAAAATGACGCAAGCTCACCATTCTGTATGAAAACTGAGATGTAGAGAGATCTAACCCAGCTAGAAAAGAAGCTTTAAAGTGGACGTAAGGGTCTTCCAAGTTCCTGTATAGTCCTTGCTTTCCACCCTCCAGTGCAAACCCTGCACTCATTAACAATAACACTTGTTGCAATGTCTTTTTCTGAAAACTAATTTTCTTTAGCTAAAATAACTAAGAACGGGAAAGCCTGGTTAGGACAATGGAGTCCTTCATTGATCCCACCTGCTAATCCATCTTCATAGGTTGTAGACTCTCCATCCTTGGAGATATTCAAAAGGCTAAAAGCTGGGTCTGTTGAGCCTGGAAAACCAAAGGCTCAGGGGAAACTTACCAATGTAAAAAAATATCTGAGCACAAAGATGGAGCCAGTTTCTCTTTAATGGTACCCATCACAGGACAGTATGCAATGGGCACAAACTGAAACACAGGAAGCTCCATCTGAATGTAAGGACACTGTTTTGCTATGTCTGACCACTAGCACAGGTTGCCCAGCGAGATAACGGAGCCTCCTTCCTTGGTGACATTCAAAAGCTGTCTGGACATAGTCTTTAGGAACTGGCTCTAGGTGACCCTGCTTAAGCTGGGAGGTCGGACCACATGACCTCTAGAGGTCCCTTCCAACCTTGATCAGTCTGCAATTCCGTGAAATCTCATTTTGTCACATAACTTTCCTATAGTGTTCCAGTATTTTTGTGCTGCTATTTTTTCTTTATAGGAATTAATTCAGGTATTAAATCCTCACCTCAATTTTCACCATGTTATCACAGGCAACTTTCTTTCAGTTCTGCATCTTGCTTAACTTCATTTGAGATAGGGAGACAAGAAAAAGAGAGGAGGGAGAGGAGAAAAAGGATTGGTTTCTTCTCCCTAGCCTCATTGACTAGCTTCAGCTATGCACAGCTGGATTTCCTGGGAAACAGAAATGCAAGAATTCTGAAGCAAACTGTCTCAAGATATATTTAAAGGGAACATATCTAGGTAAGCTTGCTGGTTTTACTCACTTATATCTTTTCCATTCTGTATGGCAGAGATGACTTCTGTTCTCCAGCCTCGAGAATGCAAAGTGACCAAAAACACCCAAAAGAGCTACGGATTCTACCTGCGTGTTGAGAAAGACACAGCAGGGCATCTCATCCGGAATGTGGAAAAGAACAGTCCAGCTGAAAAGGCTGGCTTGAAGGATGGAGACAGAGTCCTCAGGGTTAATGGTGTGTTTGTAGACAAGAAGGAGCACTCACAGGTACTTCTCTGTTTAGTCTGGGTTCCACACCACTCTCCCATTACCGAGACCCACTGCCACTATGTGAAGCTTTCTCTTCCAGTTTTTATGGTACCTTCAGGTAGGAAATCCAAGAGCTGAGTCAACTGCTCTGAGTATCTGCCTGCATTGTTCATTACACATGGGCATGAAATGTCTTTGAGTTTCCTCCATAGTGCATAAGTAGAGGGATGAGACAACAAAAACAGTAGACAATGCAACTCTTCCTGCGGATAACTTTTACATTAATCATTCTAGCACCTGCTTGTCATTTCACCTTGTCCACTACAGGTGGTGGAGATTGTCAAAACCAGCGGGAATTCTGTTGTGCTTCTTGTTCTGGATGGCACATCCTATCAAAAGGCAGAAAAGGAAGGAGTGAATTTTGAAGAGCTGGGTCAAAAAGTATCATCAGGACAGCAGGAGGAGCAGCAGTCAGCACCGCCCATGGCCAATGGAGCAATCACGGCAGTTCCACAACCCCGGCTCTGCTACCTAGTGAAGGAGGAGAAAGGCTACGGCTTCTCTCTGAAAACCACAGAAGGTGAGAGCCTGGGGAGAAGAGATGGTGTGTGTACATTTGTGTGTATATATATGTACGTGTGGCAGCAGGGACAGAGGCAACCACAGTGAATACACAGGGGCCAGTGGGGGACACACAAACTGCTCTGGCTAACAGAAAGTGAGAGGCAGTGAAGTGAGTTCAGGTCCATCTCTAGTCCATTTCTGCACAGTATATGCAGTGCAGTTTTGCGAGGACCACATTTCCTATGGTGTGGAGGAAAGACATGGGCGGGAAAGATAGAAAAAATAAGCTATTTTCTGCTTATCATTTAGGCCCGCTTACCAAAACCAAATTTACAGCCCCTGCTCAAATACCAGATAATACGTTCAAGGTGCTATGTCAAGTCCTGTTCCATTCCTCCAAATCACCTTAGGAATCAGCGCACAAGGTTCTAGACAACTGCAATAAAGCCTTTTCCTGATTTGTAATTTATTTCACTTAGAAAGCAAGGGATTTTGAACCTCTTCCACATATGCCTTTTTTCCAAGGCCAGTCTATAGAATAGACTGGAAAGCATCACCTCTAAAGAGGGTATTTTGGAATGCAATATAACTGAGAGACCAAACATGGAAGCCTTCCAAACACAAGAAACTATGCAATGTATAAGACAACAATAAAAGCAGCCCCTTACTTCAAATTGGGCACAGGAATCAAATCCCTTTCAGCCACCTTAATCAGCCCCTTTAGCACTCTTGATAGAGAAACAAAAGATTGCGTGAGCTGAAGAGAGTTAACAAATGTCTCTCTCACAGAAGTGATCTTTCAGGCCAGAATAAGATGCAGAGGTATGTCTATGTGAAATGTTTGTGGTGCCACTGTAATCTGCATGTAAGCAGAGACCAAGAGTCTCTAAGTAGATCAATGCTGAGTTTCCTTAACTATTAAATTCAGGCCTATTTCTATGACTTACCATGTAATGAGTTTTCATTTCTTTTAGGACAGAAGGGTTTATTCATAGTAGAGCTTTTACCACAAGGAGCAGCTGCAAAGGCTGGTGTCCAAAATAACGATCGCCTGATTGAAATCAACGGAAAAAATGTGGAAAATGACACACATGGGGAAGTGGTGGAAAAGGTATTTATTTGTACACTGATTCAACTTCTGTTCTGGCCCACTTTCACAGCAACCTTATCAGAGTTACTAAGGAGGTAGGTCTGGCTAACTTGAATGCTTCACAGTAAATCCTGGAAGCTACTCTTTATGTATAATCATCCACACAGTAGAGTACTCCTCTGCTTTGGCTCTGTTGTCAAGCAGCCTCTTGAACTGACTGAATGAACACTGTCATCAAGAGAGGCCAAAGAATTTTAAATAACAGAAGTATACTGCTGCCAGAAACCATATTAAATTAATCATGCTCTGTTTCTAGAAGTCCTGGAAATACTTCTAGTGGTAAAAGGGCAAGTCATAAAATGTAGTTTTCAGGGCAGGAAGAGGGGAAACTCTTTGATGATGAAGTTATGATGGAACAGGGAAAATTTATTCTTTTAGACGGTAGTTCCCTTCTCCTGTCAAACAGTCCAAAACTAATGAAAATTACTGTCCAAGTAATCTCACTACCTGACCCCAGTGGCAACAACACTGCTAATGAGCTCCCAGCTTTCCACTATTGGCAATGCTAAAATGCAACTGGAGCTGAAGAGACTTCAGAGAGCTATGAGACAGGCAGTACATGCTCCAGCATTCCAGCATCGCAGCTCAGTGCACACTACAAGCTATGGAACTGTGCAACACCTGTGTTTTGTTGAGCTGTTATAGCATCAGCAGCAGAGTGACATTGTTTCAGATGTCACAGGACACCCATTAGCCTAGAAAGGGTGTCACGAGCTGATGCCGTCACAGAGGCTACCGGCTGTCAGGATGTTTTCATGACCTTCCCCCCCAGTTTGGAGGGATTTTTAAATGAACCCGAGGGCTCGCACGTGGCGCTCACCTCTCACAGAGGAACAGCCACTGCGGGACCATATTTTAGAGCAGACATTAGAACACCACCCTCACCACGCCCACAAATTGTTACTGAGGCCAATGTTTAGTTTATGAATTAACTGGTTTGTTAAGGGTTAACACAAATTGAGTCATGACGTTTAGGAAAAATGTAAAAAAGGCAAATGGCTACCAAGGATATATGCAAAAGTACTGTGCTCTTCAGGGAAGTAATGCAAAAAGTACTGTGCCCCTAAGATGTTCTCTCTGAGAGAGGGTTGTGGATCAAAGGAGAGGGAGGGAGGAGGGAAAGCCCGACAATGTGTGTGCAAATATGGGGAGATGAAGAGGGGTTTTGTGGTGTCATTACCCTCCCACCACAGGCGGTTCCCCTCCGGCACTGGCTTGTGTGGGGGTGCAGCCCCCTGTGCAGTCCCTGGCAGCTTCTTCCCCAGTGGCAGAGGCGGCAGCGGGTGCCCCCCCATCTCAGCAGGGAGCAGCAGCTCCTCTCCTTGGCAGGCAGCTACGGCAGGGTCCCCAAGTCTGTGGTTTCAGGGGGCAGCCCCTCGCGGCTCGGCAGCGGCAGCTGTTACCCCTCAGTGGCAGCAGCTTGGTTTCCCTGGCAACCGGCAGCAAAACTTGGGGGGCTCTGGCACTGGGCTCTGCAGCAGGGCAGGCCTGAGGAGCAGCAGGGACATGTCCCATGCAAGAGGTGTCCGAGCAGGCCGCTCTTTTATACCCCAGTGACCTGTCACCTTTTATACCCCCGTGCCCCCCTGTCCCACCGGTGTCACTGCCACAGTGCATGAACACACTGATGTCCAGAGCCAGCTGGCATCCGTGAGCCCCAAGTTGGGGCGGTAACTATTAGGGGCAATCACAACTTGTTGCCCATCCTTCCTGCCTTGTATCACACCTGTTGTTTTGCTTTCATTTGTCCTTGAGCAGCAGGCCTGGTTTTGGTCTGTTAGCCGGGAATAATCAACAGAAGGCCTTTGCTGACTTAAAGGCATTTTGTTTAGACTTACGTGGGGAAGAAGAATTGTTTCCCACAAAGGAATAAGAGAAGGAAGGACTCTGGATAGGTGGAACAGACAAAAAAAAAAACCAAAAAAAACCACCACACCCAAATTTCAGAAGCAGTAATACAGGGGGATGGAAGAGGACCAAGAGTGACAGAAACTTTACTCGTCACTAAAATCTTGTCACTTGTAATCTAAAACAGTGGTATAGATGTCATGATATTTCTATATCGTGGAGTTCCACACCTAGATAAGCCATGCGCTATCTACCGAGGCCCACTGCATTCTGCTGTCACTGTATGCCACCCTCATGGCACTCTACAGCTAATTCCCTAGAGGTCAAGTACACAGTATGAAATACAGAAAATTTCCGTATACATATGCTGGATCTTATATGCCTGAAATCTTGTCACGGTCTGAATTTCTGACTGGAGCAGAAAATCAGCTTAAGAGTAGCATGACCTACACCTTATGGTTCATTCATCAGCAGCACCCACACACAACTACGTATCAGTACATCAGTTACCAAAGCATCAACAATTCCCACATGTTGTTGAAGGGGTGACATCTGAGACTGTACGTGTACTATCACAGGTAAAGAAGTCTGAGAATCATGTTATGTTTCTACTTTCAAATGAAGAAACAGACCGCTATTATGCAAGCCAGAAGATGGTACTGAGCAAAGAAAGTGCCAACCTAAGGCTGCTTCCTCTCAAACCACGACTTACTGAGATCCAGAAAGGAAAAAATGGCTATGGCTTTTATCTACGGATGGAAAAAAATACTTGCGGTAAGAACCAAGTTAACACAGAGACAGTTTCTTCCTTTACAAGGCTTGCAGATGTCATTCTCTTTGGCTTATTACGGGTCATCTAGAAGTCCACTCTAAACATACTGCAAACAGGGCTACATCAGGGAAATGGTCTCAACTTGAAATGCAGTTCTGACAATTAGCCTTTGCCACACTTTTAATGCCTTTAAACTTACTGAACATATGCCCTCAATCTTTTTTCCCTTCTGATCTTAGATCACATAATCAAGGATGTTGATTCTGGCAGCCCAGCAGCCACGGCCGGTCTCAAAGACAATGATATCTTAGTAGCTGTCAATGGCGAGAAAGTGGATGGTCTGGATCATGACAGTGTAGTTGAAAAAATAAAGCAGTCTGAGGCAAAAACCACCCTGTTGGTAGTGGATAAGGAAACTGACACCATGTATAAACTGGTAAGAAAATGCAAATTATTACTAAGAATTGATTATTTATCATTATGAAGAGACATGCAGCAATGAAACAGCCAGTCTTCCCTGACAGACACTTCTTCAACTTGCAGGAAATGTCTAAGACACACCCATATTTCAGCAACTGTCCTTGTCACTAATCACCCAAATTTTTGTCTTCTTTCAGATTTATATAGGCACTATTGGAACAATTATAAATTTAAGCACACAATAAGAAAGGTTAGAAGTTTAAGACAGCAAATTCAGAGCTATGTGTCTGTGTAATCTTTTATGAACAAAAAAAGCAACAAAATTCCCTTCTCACATAGATCAGGACTAGTTTTCCACTCAGCCAGAAATTAACAGCAGAGAGTTCTTCACTGCAGATCATTTCTGAGTTATTAAAAAGGTTTCAAACAAAACATGTTGAGCATGAAGGCCTAATACAGATTTCACAACAAGACATTTTTATGTTAACAAAGTTTTATTTGTCACTTTTTTCAGGCTCAAATTTCCCCCTTCTCATACTACTACAAGGCACAAGATGCAGCTCTGGCTAAAATGGAGGAAAGAGTGGAATTGCATACTGAGCAGAAAGTGAACCACAAACCAAGAATCTGCAGGATGGTGAAAGGGCCTAGTGGATTTGGCTTCAGTTTAAACATGATCAAGAACAAACCTGGACTGTTCATCAATGAGGTACTAATGTAGAATGAGGAATAAGGAAAAGCTGAAGTAGTCTGTCAAACAGCTTCCTCCCTTCAGTCCTGCAAATACATTCAAGAAAAGCCACAAAAGACAAGTGCCTTCTCCAGCATTATCAGATAAGAGTTGTAATTGTTAAAGTCAATTAACAATTTCACTTTGACAAAAGCAAAGAGGAATCCAGCTTTTGGATAATTTTTGCTTTTATTCATAAGGCCAGCATGCTAAAATCAGCATTTTAAATAGTTTTTTTTTTTACTGTAGAACATTGAAAATGTAACAGAGAGACGCCTTCACTCTACTCTGCCCCCTTTCTTTGAATTCCACAGCTGACAAAAGTCAAGCCTCTGCTGTCCCAAATGATGTCTGTTGTTAATGCACCTTTCCAAATTTTATGCTAATATCACAGTTTGAACTTGCCTTTGCAGGTACAAAACCATGGGCCAGCTGACACAGCAGGTGTAGAAAATAATGACTATTTGGTGGAAGTGAACGGGGTGAATGTGACCAATGAACCCTATGACAAAGTGGTGGCAAGAATCAAAGACAGTGGTGACAGACTAACGCTACTGGTGTGCAGCAAAGAAGCTTACAAATACTTTCAGAGCCAGAACATTCCCGTCACAGCCTCTATGGCAGATCCAGCGTATGACACTTCTGAACCTCCTGCTTATACAGAAAACCATCCATCAGAGCCAGGCAAAAACTCACCTGAACCAAGGGAAAGGGTAAGTAATACTGCATTAAGTCTACATTGAGAGAACATCTAGGGGATAGTAAAATAACTTTTTTCTCAACTAGTATGGATTCCTGAGCTAGGATTTTTAACTTGAGCCTGGATTTTTACAAGTCAGTCTATGTTATTAAAAGGGAAACTGCAGTCTGATTATCATAAACTCATCTTCCATTTGCCACACAATATAGTGGAGTATCTTCGATACAAGACTGTATCACAGAAAGGGTGCACATACAAAAGATCTTATGGAACAAAATAATCCAAGTACAGTCATCCTTAATTGAAGATGGGTAACAGGTAATACAGAACATACAAGGAAAAGGGTGCTTAAATACACCAAAAGGCATAAACCCCTTTCAGGGAAATCAGATGAAACATTTCAAAACAGATCATTTGGAAATGGAAGAGCAACTAACAGATAATGATTACATTTTCTATGAAAGGTGTTGATTTGAAATAATTTTACACAATCATCTGAAGCATGACAGAAGTCAGAAAAGCAGGAAAGTATTTCTTCCTGAAAGCAATTTTGAACCCTCTCTGTGCTGAGCCTTAAATATTTAAATGCTTTGTTTCTGATTATGCAGAAGAGACAAGACAAAGAATAATACTACCAATATTGCCTTCTGTTTATTTTTCATTAGCCTTCTCTGCAAACATCCAGCCACAAGTTTTTTTCAAAATGTTCTTAGTCACCAAGCTGCATTTTGCAGGACTGAAATTGGCACCACTTTTGTGCGCAAATTCAACAGGTACAGGAATTAAACAACAGGAAACCTGTATTGAACAAATTTCTCTCTAAATGTATTTAACCAAAAAGCATTTCAACAGCAAATATCACATTTGTTGGCAGATTCTGCCATCTAAACAAGTACGTTAGTGCAGATGAAAATAGGAGTGCTTCATAACACTGCAGACTATCAAACATATTTGCAAACTAAAAATAATCCGAATGTATTTGTTATTTCTCTGCAGACAAGTTCATCCTCCTCTTCACAATCAGATGCCTCTAAGGGAGCAGACAGAGACAACAATGATGACACACAGTTGTGAGGAGACAAACTATACCAAGAACAAAAAAAAAAAAATAAACCTCCCAAACCCTCTTTCTCCGATCACTCTTTGCTACCACACCTCCCAGAATTTGACTATTCCTAGGAGTGCCATTCCTGCAAAGGACTGCAATCTCTTGCAGAAATGCAGCTGCCTGACATAAACACTTCAGTATAACTTGCATTCATTTAACTCACTGCCATTGTACTTCATTGGCTTTCTGCCTTGTAAAGCAGGCAGTTAGTCACTTCTGTAAAGGCTTAAATAACTAGAAGTATTTAATTAAATATACTGCAGAAGAAGGCAGAAATGTTTTATAGATCCGTAAGCATCTTAGCCTTTTAAGGATAAGCTCTTAATAAAGAGCAACTGATTTATCCCCATCTCCCAGAAGAGACAGTTCTCCCCCTCACTCAAGCTCATCAACTCAATCTTTGTGGCAACTCTCCTATGATATACTTAGAGCAGTACACCTGCTGTGAAATGGCAGAAGCCAATGTACTCTGTGCATTACACACCTTTCTCCTGCTAACACTGCAGAAATTTCTTTGAAACATAAAGCTAAATTCTAAGTCATAACTCAAGGTATTTAAGCACTGTTCTCTCTCCTCTGCATACAGTTGCAGATCATGGTAGTTAGACTAGTATACATAACTCAGTGATGCAAGTTTGTCTGATTCCAAGTCAACACCACATTGTCTTGAATGTGAAATAAATGGCTCTGTAATACTGCTGCTGTATACTGTGCTTGCTTGCTGTACACTGAAGACAACACAGAAATAAACTGTTTAGAATGACTATTCCCCACCCAAGTCTTACTCTGACCACCTATAATTCAAGTTCCAGAAAAATTTTAAAACAAACAAACCCTAGAAGAGTAGCTATGGGAAGCTACAAGTAAGTCCCATGAATAAAATTTACTTTTATGGCTTGAATTACATCAAGCAAGGGAAATGGTCTACTGTAGAAAAATAAAAATACACAGGTTGTGGGTAACACCAAATGTACAGCATGCAGGGTAAAGAAATTTGTACTGCATAAGGTAAACAACACATAGTTGTGGTCTTCGACTTCACACTGAACTCCAGCAAAGAGGAATCAAAAAGCTCAGTTCCATTAATGCAGGGAGAGAAAACAAAAGTTGAGACTCTGCTATAGTGTGGAGTCCTACATGACTAGTTGCACAAGTAGCTGAAGGAGAAGGTGAATTGAGTCAGTTTGCAGAGGTAAAAGCCATCCAGCTGACATTGGGCTGCTAGACTCCACTCCTGTTGTTAACTGATACAACAGAAGAGGATCAGTTTGTGCTGAAGCTTTCAATTCAGATGAAGAGGAAGACAACACAGAGCAAAGGCAGCAGCTGTCTCAGGTCCTTGATGCCATGTTGAGAAGAAGGTGAAACCTCAGGAACACGCGATTGACCAAGGAGATGATGGAGACACCTCCTGTGTCATTGAGCAGGGCTTGTACGATAGTGTTGTAGCAAAAGACAACCTGTCACGTTGTATGGGCCACTATGATAATCACGGCAGTTTTGGGGAACTAGCATTGATGTATGATAGTGCTCAAGCTGCCACCATTGTTGCCACAACAGAAGGAACCCCTTGGGGACCGGATCAAGTGACATTCAGAAGAATTCTGTTGAAAAGCAATGCAAAGGAGAGGAAGACCTACGAATAATTTCTTGAGTCCATGCCCCTTCTGTCCTGGATTGAGCCAGGATGACGCCCATTTTCCCTTTACTGACTTTTTTTTTTTCTTCAGTAAGCTTTCTTTTAACTCATAGCAGAGTGTTCCAACTAAGACCGGTAATGGTGAAATGTTTTTCTAACTGCTGGGTCCTCAAGGTTGCACCTTCACTCTGCCGGCTCAGACACTACGGGGAGATCTATGACTCCCCCATAGGCGGCTGAGTTAGACAGACAGCAAAACTGGCCAGAGATATTCCATTCCATATATCTACATAAGCTCAAAGGAAGGTCAGAGATCACAAAAGAATTTCCTTCCTGCTTCTTCTTCCCTTCTCTTCTGTCCATGGCCGGCATCCAGGGAGGACTCCGTCCATCCATCATCGTTGACCCCCAGGCTGTGCATCTCCTGACCCTCATCACTCTGCTCTCTCTCCAGCAGCAGTCTGGAAATTTTGGGACTGTTTGCAGCTAAGGAGAGTGCTGTGGGAGTTGCTTGGGGGTGAGGGGAGGCAATAGGGGCTTTGTACATTTCCTGAACATATCTGTATATAATTGTATATATTTTCTTTTATCATTGGTGTTTAATTAAAGCTGTGTAGTTTAGTTTTCAATCCAGCCAAGTCTCTCTCTTTTCTCTCACTCCTTCCCTACCTGGGTGGGAGGGGGAGGGGATCGAGAGCATTGTTGTCAAACCTGAGTCAAACAGTGACACCTTCTTAAATTCTTGGAGCCAGCAGAGCCAATGAAGATACTGCATGTCACAGAGGAGAAAGTGTATGAAGATGGGGAACAAATATTTACTCAGGGCAACAAAGCAGATTGTTGTTACATCATAGTGCCTGGTGAAGTAAGAATTTTGATGAAAAGCAAGACTATGACGGGCAAAGAAACTAACCAAGAAGTGGAGAGTACCCGGCATTGCAGAGGGCAGTATTTTGGAGAACTTGCACTTGTTACCAACCAACCCAGAGCAGCCTCTGCTTATGCTGTTGGGGCAGTCAAATGTTTAGTCATGGATGGTGAAGCATTTGAGAGGCTGCTTGGGCCCTGGATGGACACTATGAAGAGGAACATAACACGTTACAAGGAGCAGCTGGTGTCAATATTTGGCTCTAGCATGGACCGGAAGGATCCAGACAACTAGGCGCAGGGTACCTCAATGCCTTCTTAGTTCAAGACACAGAAAACCCTCCTGTTAGCAACACAAGTCACAAGGAAAACGGACACTACAGAATAGTTACTGCTGCTGTCTTCTGCGGCATTTTAGAAACCACAAACAAGTCTCAGCACAGACAAATTGCTCAGTCCCCGCCTCCACTTTACTGCAGATACTTGATTATTAATCCTAAAGATGATTCTAACCCTGTGTATACTTAAAAAAAAAAAAAAAAAAAAAATCACCAAAAGTGGCTTCATCCTGGCTCAAACCAGGACATTCCACCCCTTATTCCATACCATATATTACATATAGGCTCTATATATTACCAGCTGTCAAATTAAGGATTCTCCCCCAGAGTCAGATTACCTTGAGGTACACATTGTACTTCACTATCCTCAGTCTTCACAAACTAGGCATGTCCAGGTCCCTGAGCAAAAGCAACACCCCGGACAGGTTTACCTTTGCCTGAAGCAGGAAAAACCCAAACACTTTTACCCAGTAGGTTCCTTTCACATACCACAGGGACTTTATCACCATCTGCAGAAGATCTGACTGAGCCACACCAGCCCAATTGATGGATCCCCTGGTATTAACTAGCGAGGTGGCCTTTGCCAAATTTTTGTCCCAGTTTTTGAAAGTTCCACCACGCATTGCCTTCAGGGTAGCTTTTAACAGACCACTGTACTTTTCAATTTTCCCTGGGGCTTGTGCATAGTATGAGATATGATATATCCACTCAATACCATGTTCTTTAGCTCAGTCAGTCACAAGACTATTTTTTAAATGACTCCCATTGTCTGACTCAATTCTTTCTGGAGTACCATGTCTCGACAAGATTTGCTTCTCAAGGCCCAAGATAGTATTCCTGGCTGTGGCATGAGGCACAGGATATGTTTCCAACCATCCTGTACTTGTTTCCACCATTGTAAGCATATAGTGCTTGCCCTGGAGGCTCCAAGGCAGTGTGATGTAGTCAATTTGCCAGGCCTCCCCAAACCTGTACTTTGACCACCTCCCCTCATACCACAAAGGGCTAAACCGTTTCACCTGCTTAATTGCAGCGCACGTCTCACAGTCGTGGATCACCTGCACAATAGCGTCCATGGTTAAGTCCACCCTGCGGTCACAAGCCCATTTGTATGTTGCATCTCTGCCCTGATGACCTGAAGCGTCATGGGCCCACCGAGCCAGAAAGAGCTCACCCTTATGTTCCCAGCCTAAGTCTACTTGGAAAACTTGAGCAGCCTCATCTGCTCATGGGCTGTGTTGATATTCCTCAGTGGCTCAACTCAGAGGCATGTGTGCATCTACATGACACACTTTTACCACCAGTTTCTCTCTCCGAGCTGCAATGTCTTTCCACAGGTCAGCAAGCCAAATAGGTTTACCTTTTCGCTGCCAATTGTTCTGCTGCCACTGCTTTAGCCAACCCCACAAGGCACTTGCTGCCATCCACGAGTCAGTGTAGAGATAGAGTCTTGGCCAGTCCTCTCGCTCAGCAATGTTGTAAGGATTATGCCCCTAACGACAAAAAAGGTATGTCTCCCATAAAAGTATTTCAACATATAAGGACGATTAAATGGACACCACTCCTCCACAGTGCCTCTGGCACCTGGAATGTCAAGACCCAAGACACTGACTCCTTGCTGAAGGGGTCTACTGCCCCTGCCTGTGGGTGGTCTGTTCTGCCCCGGGACTCAAGATTGGCTGGGCCAGGGCTGGCATGCAAATGAGATAATGCATTGCAGCACCTGGAACTCAGCCTAACCTAAAGAGAAGTCACCGGACAGCAACAGAGGGGACTTCTGGCTCTGTGAAAGAGGAGACTAGACACTATTGTGCTGCGGCCTGCCAGATCTTCGTGGGATCCCAGGGGTGGAATAAAGGCTGAAATCTAACTGTTCTTTTAAGAACAGAGAGCTGAGACCCCTGCCTGCAGCCGAGGACAGTGCTGAGCCCAGCCGGAGCCAGGAACCACTGCCAGCCGAGCCAGAGCCGCACCTCTGCCTGCAGCCGAGGACAGCACAGCGCCAAGCCCTGCCATGACCACAGCCCTGAGGGAGCCACCACCCATGCGGCAGGTCTGCTCCCCACATGGTGCTGCCTGCTGCCCACGTGCTGCATACCTGCTGCCCTCCAGCCCAGGAGCTGTCGCTGCTCCTACCATCAACACGTAAGAATCCCACCTGCGAATCTTCCCTGCTTTTCTCTCTATATAGAATTCACTCCCCATACTCACACGCACAACAGTGACCCCGACGGGGGGGGAACTGTGACGTGTTCTATATCACCTCCCTTTAGCATAACAATCTTCACTTTATCAGTGGCTTGTACTACAGTTATATATTTGTACATCTCTGTTTTGTTTATAAAGTATCAACACATAAACCCCCCACTCCATGTCCTCATTCCCTTTTTGAGCAATAGGGTGTACTCCCTGTGGGGGGTGGGGAGGGGTTTGGCAGGTACCAAATAAAGTAAGGGGGAGGGGTTAACTGCTCAAGCCCTTCCTTGTTCTATTGTTGAACCCTTACAAACATCCAAAGCCAGCTGGATGGCTTTTACCTCTGCAAACTGACTCGATTTACCTTCTCCTTCAGCTGCCTGCGCAACCAGTCGTGTAGGACTCCACACAGCAGCTTTCCACTTCCAGCAGTTCCCTACAAGACGACAGGAGCCATCAGTGAGAAGAGCAAATTGTTTCTCAGTCTCTGGTAGGTGATCATATGGTGGAGCTTCTTGAGCTCATCTCACCACTTCTTGTGGTGGCATTCCAAAGTGTGTGCCTTCTGGCCAGTTTGTGATTGCTTCTACAATATCTGGACCAGTAGACCTTTCTATTCGAGCTCACTGGGTGATTAAAGCAGTCCATTTACTCCAAGCCACATCAGTGGCATGATGGACAGGTGAAAGGTTCCTCTGGAACATGAATCTCAGCACGGGTAATCTGGGCGCTATGAGGAGCTGCACTTCAGTGCCCATCACTTCTGAAGCGGCTCTAACTCCTTCATAAGCTGCAAGTATCTCCTTCTCAGTTGTTGTGTAGTTGGCCTTGGAACCTCTATCACTCCAGCTCCAGAATCCCAAGGGTCGACCTCGAGTCTCCCCTGGTGCTTTCTGCCAGAGGCTCCAGTTGGGACCGTTGTGTCCGGCCGCAGCATAGAACACATTCATGATGTCTGGCCCTGTTTGAACTGGTCCAAGGGCCATTGCCTGCCGACTACGCCAGATGTGGTAAACTGTTCTTTTCTTCTCCACCTAAGTCTAAACAAAATGCCTTTTAAGCCAGCGAAGGCCTTCTGCTGATTATTCCCAGCTAACGGACTAAAACAGACTTGCTTCTCAAGGACAACTGAACCCAAAACAACAGACGTGGTCCGGGACAGAAAGGACGGCCGACAAACCATCCTGTGCCCCTGGTAGTCACCGCCCTAACATGGGGCTCATGGACGCTCATTGGCTCTGGACAGCGACACTGACTGGACAGGTGGGTCAGGGGGTATCAAAGGCGGCGAGGGCAGCAGATGGGCCCTTCCCTCCTCCCTGAGGCCCGTTCGGACACTTTCTGTGTGGAACACCCCCCTGCTGCGGACACTGGTGCTGGGACCCTGCCTGCCTGCCTGCTCCGGGTCCAGCCTGGGCTTCAGCGCCGAGCGTGCCCTGGGGTCGGGGCCGTAGCCCTCCCCATGTTGCTGCCAGTGGAGGGGAAACCAGCGGCCGCTGCACCCGCTGCCGAGAGGCCGCCCCTCCGACACCACGGGCTGCGGGCCTGCCGTCCTGCCTGGCGAGAAGGGGCCACCGGCCGCCGCTGCTGCTGGGAACAGAGCCGTCGGGCACAAGCCGCCGGAGGTAACATCACCACACACACTCCTCTCCTCATACTCGCACACACAGCGCGACCTCTTAAGGAGGACTGACGTCAGGCTTCCTTCCTCCTTCCTTGGGTCCTTAACCCTCTCCCTTAAAAGCACAGGACCTTTTGCATTACGTCCCTAAAGGACACTTTCTTACTGTATATGTATACATATATATATATATATATATATATATATATATATATCCCTGGTAGCCATTCACATTTGCATTTTCCCTAAACATCATCCCTCAGTTTGTGTTAACCCTTAATAAACCGATTAATTCGTGGAGTAAACCTTGGTTTTAGAGGCAATTTCTGAGAGTGGTGGGGGTGCATTCTAACTACCACTCTGAGATACAGTCCCACAGCAGCTGTTCCTCTGTGAGAAATGAACGCCACGTGTGACCCTCAGTCTTATTCAAAAACCCCTCCACATCGTGGGGGGTGGGGGAGTGGCAAAAGCATCCTGACAGCTGGTAGCCCCCCAGTACCGGCTTGCAACATGGTGTCACCTCATTCAGGCCATGATAGTCCACTGTCAGCCTCCACTCACCATCAGGCTTCCACACTGGCCAGATAGGACTGTTGAAGGGTGAGTGAGTCCTGCTGATCACACCCTGGCTCTCCAATTGCCAGATCAGCTTATGAATGGGAATCACAGAGTCTCTGTTGGTGCAATATTGTCATCTATGCACCGCTGAAGTGGCAAGTGGCACCTGTTGGTCTTCAACCTTCAGCAACCCCACTAGAGAAGGGCCATTTGAAAGGCCAGGCAAAGCATGCAGCTGTTCAGGGTCCTCAGTCTCTACAGCTGCTATACCAAAGGCCCACAAGTGCCCTTTTGGGTCATGGAAGTATCTTCTCTTGAGATAGTCTATGTCAAGGATGCGTGGAGCATCTGGGCCAGTCGCTACAGGGTGCATTTGCCACTCCTTACCAGTGACGCTCACATTGGCCTCCACAACAGTCAGTTGTTGAGATCCTCCAGTCACTCCAGCAATAGGGACAGATTCTTCTCTTTATGATTCGATGGCATTAGTGTGCACTGTGCATCAGTGTCCACTAGGGCTTTATATCTTTGTGGTTCTAATGTGCCAGGCCACCGAATTCACACAGTCCAGTAAACTCAGTTGTCACAGAATCACAGAATCTTAGGGGTTGGAAGGGACCTCTGAAGATCATCTAGTCCAATCCCCCTGCCAGAGCAGGATCACCTAGAGTACACAGGAACATGTCCAGGCGGGTTTTGAATGTTTCCAGTGAAGGAGATTCCACAACCTCTCTGAGCAGCCTCTTCAAGTGCTCTGTCACTCTCACAGTGAAGAAGTTTTTTCTAAAAACTAAAGAAGTTTCTGTCCCTCTCCTCCCCCTGGCTGGAGGCAGGGCACCTCTAATGTTGAGCATTAGAGTTCGATGCACCATCTTGGGTGATGACTGGTACAGCCTTCTTCTTGGAAGAACCATCTCCTGACTTTGTTCCGTTTAGTATCTCCTGCACACGTATCTGGAGAGTATCACTAGGTTTCTTGTCACAGATTCTCATGCCCCCTTTAAAATAATTTTTCAAGAGAGACCACAGGTGGGCATCGCAGTGGGTCCTGTCTCTCTCACTGCTGTCTCATAGCAGGACATCTCTTCTTAATGGCTGCAACACGTGACCAATTGTCTCTAGGGAAATTCTGGAGTTTACCTCCCCATCTATTTGGCATCTTATTCGTTCTGTCAGTCATTTGTTCAATGGCTGAGGTGTGGAACTGATGGGAGTCAGAGATTTTGTCTTCATACTGTCATGCTTTGAAAGCCACCTCACGCACAGTTGGTCTTTCGTAATCTTCAAAGCATCCCATGAAGGAGAATATATGGGCATGTGCTGCTGGTACAGCCTGAGCAAACCTCCAGAACATTTGTGTGTCGCACAGAATGTCATCAGGATTTGTGAGTCCATCTTTGTCATAGATCACCTCTCGCACAGCTATCTCTCTCAAGTATGTGATGGCTTTCTCAAGAGTTGGTGTTCTGCTTCGGTGCCATTCGATGTCACCCTTGTGGGGGTATCTCTCCCTCACAGCTGAAAGAAGTTGGTCCCACAGGGTGGTAGTTCCCATCTTACTACCAAGTGCTCTGTCAACACCAGCATCTCTGGCCAAGGATCCCAACTGCTTGGCTTCTCTCTCATCCATGTTGTAGGTTTCAGCACCACTATCAAAGCATTGGAGCAGCCAAGGAAGAATTCCCTCACCATCAGTGCAGGTGAAGTCCTTTCTCATGAGGCACAGTTCCTTCACAGAGAAAGGCTGGACAAGGTCATTGTCGTCACCTGATTGAGGAGGGCCTGCTGTTCTATCTGCTTGAGAGTGGCCTGATTTTTTATCTCTTTGAGAGGTACCTGCTCCATCAACTGATTTAGAATCCTCTGCTTCCTCAGTTTCAATCTGTATAATTGCCTGAAGATGGGAGCATGTAAAAAGGGAGGAGCGTTTTGCCTTTGCTTTGCTCCTGGTCACAGAATTAACTAGTTTGATTTGAATGGGAACAACACATCACCCTACGTATCCACAATACTTTATAAACATTCAACAGAAGCATCCCTACTGCAACAATGTTATTCAGATCAAGAGCTGGGAGATTCAGCTAGAAAGAAAATGGAGAGGTAAAACTGAACCTGCTACTGGCATTACCAATATGGACCTTTCCATTCACTTTAGGATCTGTATCATAACCGTACACATACAGTGCCCCCTAAAGATCAGTACCATAAACCCTAGGATCACTAGGCTGGTAATTATACGGCTGATTATGGCCACAGTTCTGTCAATAAACTATAAAACAATATCAAGAGCAGCTATACAGAGTAGTATGCTCTTGGCTGCATACCAGACATACAATTGCACGTTAGGCAAAAAGTCCAGCATATACATTGCAGAAAGTGTCTGTCATGAAATTGAGCAGAACTGTTGCCCATCGCTATCTGAGGGATTCCTCCCATCAGAGATGGAATATTGAACATTCCCAATTTGTGAAAATTTATAATCTGCGCTTAAAATCGAGCCCCATGTTGGGCACCAATAATTGCTGTCACAGTTTGACTCAGGATCGACAACAATGCTCTCGGTCCCCTCCCACCCAGGTAGGGAAGGAAAGAGAGAATAAGAGAGAGAGACTTTACTGGATTGAAAACTAAACTACATAGCTTTAATTAAACACTAATGAGAAAAGAAAATATATACAATTATACACAAATGTGTTCAGGAGATGTGCAAAACTCCTACTGCTTCCCCCACCCCCAGCAACTCCCACAGCACTCTCCTTAGCTGCAAACAGTCCCAAAAAGTCCTGGAGCTGCCCGAGAGAGAGCACAGTTATGAGGGTCAGGAGAGCTCGAGCCTAGGGGTCAACGGGGATGGATGGATGGATGGATGGATGGATGGATGGATGGATGGATGGATGGATGGATGGAGTCCTCCCTGGAGGGGAATCCTCCTATGTGGGTGTCATAGATCTCCCCATAGTGTGTGAGCTGGCAAAGATGTGACCTTGGAGTTCCAGCAGTTAAAAAAAACATTCCAGGGTTTGTTATCATTCCAAGCCGGAACACTTAGCTGCTGCCTAAAAGAAAGCTTACTGAAAAAAAAAAAAAGCAGTAAAAGGAAAAGTGGCTTAATCCTGGCTCAAACCAGGACTCTTCTATGCCTTTCAAGAAAGGAAAATGGTCTACTGTAGAAAAATACATAGGTTGTGGGTAACACCAAATGTACAGCATACAAGGTAAAGAAAATTTTACCGCATAAGGTAAACAACACATAGTTGTGGTCTTTGACTTCACACTGAACTCTAGTAAAGAGGAATAAAAAAACCCCGTTCCATTTATGCAGGGAAAGAAAACAAAAGTTGAGACTCTGCTATAGAAAGCTAATCTCCAGCTCCTAAGAACAGCAGGTCCACTAGTGATACTCGCTAGCATACACTCCATATAGAAATGGAACAAAATTCTCTCCACTTCTGCCAGCGAGCAAATTCTAGAGACTTATTAGCTCACTTCCAACCAAATCTTTGGGGCTTACAAAAAACAACTGTGATGCTTGCATGAGATGATATAAGAGCTTATTTAATTCCACAGACTCAAACATTCAACTCCAGAATTGCCATCCTCTGAATCCCCATTATGGGTCGATTTTCAAAATAAAAATCACATTTTCTTGGTGCCTTCTATGAAGATACTCTTCTAACAGTATGAGGTCTTACCTCCAACAGCCTACTATGCAAATTCCGATGCCCCTAGATACTGAGGTACCGAGGAGTGCCCTCATTCCTTTGCAATAAACTCTCACATTCAATATGTGCATTCCCTTTCCTTCAAGCTGTGGCACCTTAACAAAATCAGCCACAGAGCTTGACGTTGACGTGTGGAAGTTCAAAGAGCCAGTCACACTGCTGGAAAACAGGATAGTCCTGGCTTTCTTCAAGCTTTGCAGTCCACAAGAGTTGCAGCAGTGCAGTTGAAGGGGCCGAGAGCAGTGTGTGACTGCAGTCCTTAGTTAGAGGGCCATGTGCTTTTCTGGGGCTTGTTTGTGTGCTAAATAGAGAAAGAGGATACTGGACAGTGCACTAACTAGGAATATCACATCAAACCAACGATGATAAAAGTTGAACTGGAGCTCTCCCAGGACTTCTGTAATAATAGTACGATACTCTAGAGGCATACTCATCCGGATCAGGAGCACTGATGACACAAAGTACATACCCTGTAAATGAATAAAAAGAAAGTAGTTATTGTTTCACAGTAATTGGTTATGTGGTTATGCTGACATGGGTCAGCACACAAAGATTACGTGCATACATACACACACAAAAATGTATGCATGCATATATGAATACAGGCATGCACACAGTGCTCCATACTCACCATTATCTGTGCTAAAAGCAGAACAATAACATTGGAGGACTTGCTGCTGGAAATGGCATAGAAGAACTAGGGGGGGGAAACAAAGTACTGGAAATAAGCAGCCACATAAGTCTAATGTGCCTTAGGACAACATGAAAGCTACATACTATTCAATGCTTTTTCATTTAATAAAACAATTGAATGCATACTTTCTGGAGTGATGCCTGTACCCTACTTTCAGAAACCTGCAGTCTTAGCCTTAAACATGAATCTTCCTAAGCCAGTGCCACTACATGGTAAAAGTCATATAAGAATATATCTTGAAGTTTAAGCTAAGGTACCAAAAGCCAGGTCAAGACAATTAATCACATGTCTCTTGAGTTAATGCCTTTCCAGTCCTACCAGCAGCTCAAATTAAGCAATCTAAATTCCTTTAATCACCATCTCATCAACCTTACTGAGTCCTGGCTACAGCATCTTTTTGAACCCTTGCTTACATTTAACATCTCATTTAACATCCACATCTTCCCAACAGTAGTAACAATAGAGAGTGAGCGGGTGAAATACTGCAGAATGTATTTTTCCTCCCTTCCTCTCTCTGCAAGTATTTATATTAAGATATTTAAAACATAAATGTGTATTGAAAGTTTATACAGTATTTGTCCCAGCTAAAGTTAAAGGTCTATTAACAGCTTTCCTGGTCCAAAAGGCTCTTACCTTTGTAAGTGTGATTAACAATCCTCTGATAGAGGTAACAATGATTATTCCAACAAGAATAAAGGAAATGTGCTGGGACCAGAATTTCACCTGTATAAACAAGAAGAATACAGTTAAAACTCTAATGCTAACCCCATTTACATGACGTTGTACAGCTGCCAATTTTTCAGGGTCCTAATTGTACCGATATCCATTGCAGACAGGTTTATATAACAGACATTTTCACAAACATATTAGCAACTGTTTACTCCAAACAAGAGAAAACAGGTTTAGTTCACACCGATCACAAATATTCACAGGGATCTATTTAAAAGGTGTAAATGACAGAACACCGATGTGTACAGGCAGACATGATTACTCTGTAGATAAATGTATTAACCTAAGAAAGGTGACTAGCACATTTCCATTTGCCCAAAACTAAAAAGCAAATCATTGCCTCTCTGGCAATGATTACATTACCATCCCAGCATAAAATCAGTGTGAAAGCAAAGTTCATGATGTATTTTCCCTTCCTCCTTAAACAGTCAGAAGTCAAAGGCACATTCTCAGAGCTCTATCAGTCTCTCCCTGTCAGCAGCATTATTATTTAGATAAGGCAGGAATTCCTGAAAAGACTGTAAGAATTTATAAAGTCTCACATCAAACTGAATTCCCAGATAGTTTACAGTGATCTCAATTCCTCTTGTGACTGGATCAGTCTTCCCCACACGGTCAAATACAATATTGATGGTTGCCTGCAAAAAATGAATGGATTTATATTCAAACAAGAAAACA
This sequence comes from Apus apus, assembly GCF_020740795.1. Lineage (NCBI taxonomy): Eukaryota > Metazoa > Chordata > Aves > Apodiformes > Apodidae > Apus > Apus apus. The sequence continues at coordinate 81,823,454 of NC_067282.1, read as the reverse complement.
AAAAGCATACCTCACTCTTACATGAGACACGTATGACTCCTACTTTGTATAACAAAGGAAAGGGACAGGTAGCAATAAAGACTGTCGAAGGTGATAAATGCACACATGTAAGAATTGCTTGTTTGAGGCTCTATACAAAAACAGAGATTCAGTTTATTTCAGAATTTCCAGAAGCAGGATTTTAAGGCAACTAGGGCATTACTTGAGCTGTAGGCACAGCATAACCTATGCAGGGTGTAACGCTTGCTTATGTTCACATAAAACATTTACGTACCATGAAGATTTTCCAGACACAATATATGGAGAAAAAATAACCCAAAAAATTAAAGTATTTTCCCTGGAAAGTTTTTGAGTACTCTATTCTCTCCTGAAAACAGAAGAAGGGGGAGAGGAAACAGAATAAAAAAATAATAATTTCCACAATCATCCACAACACAAAATTTAAATGGAGCAGCAATAGTAGCAAACACACCTTTATCCTTCCACAACCCTTTTAAGTCAAATGTTTCTGAACTCACAAAAAAATCATCATTCCAAAGTCTACGAATGGCCTTAAGAGACATGTACTGCTATGCATCTGAACTGGAAGGAAACCACCATCTAGCCCCCAAATTAAAGAAACAGATTCTCACTCCCACACATCACAACACTTCAACATTTACCTGCTGAACAGCTTTCAATTTCTTGTGACATACATTCTCTTTCAAACTACTGTGGCGTCCCAACAACTGCCCATCTGGGCAGTTACTTTGCTATGTACCTTTGTTGCATGCAGGTCAGCAGTTTCCAGAAAAAGCTGCCGACTCAGCTCTTCTAGGGCATCCACTTCTTGCTGGATAAGGGACAGATCTGGCAAACCAGCACAGTCAAGGCTAGAATAGGGCACAAATTCTACATTAAAAACAAAGCATTCCCCACCTTCAACCCGAGGGCCACATCTCACGGCTTGACCACTTTTTTGATTCAGACCAATTTTTTGCTTCAGTCTTAATGTTCCTTGTTAATTCTGCAGCCAAAGAAATCTCAAGGATATATCTATTGCACACTACTCCATTTTAAGAAGGTGGGCAGTACACAGTATTTAGGTAGTCATGCAACAAGCTCTTTAATCCTCTGCCTGGCAAACACATTGCAGAACAGAAACAGAGCTCTCAAAGGCTGCTGCTCCACTTTGATTAGTGTCCCTGGTCACTGAAGTGCATCATTATATGTCACTCATATCATCTACATATACAAAACTGCTGACTTCTCCAATAGATTAGAGATTACTATGAACAGTCTAGTCAAATAGCCAAATTCTTATTTTAACAGCTAGTGGGAAAGGAGAGGAAGAATTGCCCTCAGCGTTAAATATACAAATTGCAAACTTTAGGTGGTCTGGCAGAAATTGTTGTTAGCCAACAGTAAGTTAGAGAAATACAGGCCGTTGTAATTCCCAACAGATTCCTTCTACACCTTTCATGTGGACAGAAAAACTTCCCTTCAGCTGCTCTTATCCACTTTTTGATCACATTGCTGTAGCACCAGTGGTCAGGCTATATCATGAGAACAATGTAATTGGTCAACAAGTTGCTTCGTGCCTTTCTTTTTCTCATAGCTTTCCAATGCGGCCAGAAAGCCAGCTATGGGTTAGGGATATTGTTTCAGCACCTCAGCCTACCCTGTTGTTTTGCTCAAGTACATCACAAGTTTCTCCATCCTGGAAGAGTGTATTTCAAGTTATGAGAAAAACAGACATGCAGGTCAGTCATATGAGCAGAGGATACATCAGAATAGAAAGTTGCCTCCCACATCTCTGATGGGATGGGGTAGACATCTGCAATGTGACACCGTAAGAGTGCATATCTCTCCTGTGCCGTACTGTACACCTCAACAATGGAGATGCAACAACACATTCATAGTGCAGGGCAGCAGCATACAACTCCCAACTACGTCACAATAAAATTACGTATTCAATCCCAGGGCAAAAGGTCAGACAGCAGAGTGCTAGAGAGCAAACTTCCCAGGTGACATTAAGCCTTTCACTCAGACTGCTGAAATGTGTTGAAATACAAATGCTTTGTAACTGGGCCAACCAACACGCTTTCTATCAAAACAGAAAAAAGCTGGACCCATCGCCCAAGGTAAGTGCCAACATGCAGATGAAGGATACTTTCACTGCCTGGAGCAGATGTCGTAACGCTTTTTATCATTCCCCAGAAGCCAGTGGGTTTGTTGTGCACTTCTCCTCTCTGGAACATTGTTCTATGAGCCACTGCTATCCTGAAAGAACAGAAAATACAAGTCCTTAGGAATAAAGTATTTTATAAAACATCAAAATTTAAAAAAAAAAAAACCAAGAAGCAGTTCCTTAGAAGACACTGTTGAACTAAATTCACAGCAAACAGATGCCTCCTTTTTTTTATCCCCCCTAAGCACCAATCTTGCTTCATAACATTATCTTGATTGGCTCTGGAGTAGAGCCCAGATGTAATCAAGCAAGATTCAATGAGACACTTCCCAAGATTTCTATTCTGGATCCTGCTTCAATTCTTACAGGGATTTAAACCCAATTAAAAATAAAAATTCAAATAGATTTCTCAGTCATATGATTAGTCACTTTCCTTCCCTCAAACACATGACTGTGCTATCTCAAGTTCAGGAACTGGAAGACTTCTCATGCTCTCCTCTCCCCTTGAACACTTCTTTATCACTGCACATCCACCTCCTTTACAAAATTGTGAGAACTGGATGGTATGCAGCAGCACTCTCTGATATGCTGTCACTCACTACTGAGCTGCATGACAAGCTGTTATTAAGCAGAAACACATAAATCTTTTATTGGACTGAACCACTGGAAGCTTCAGGCGACCTGAACGTGACTCCTGAAGCTAATTTCAACACTACAGCAGCAGCTGCATATTGTCCCTCACACTCTCGTGTGCACCGCAGCATAATCCCCATGAGCAGTGCTGGCTTCTGGCCTCATTCCCTCACATTTCTCCCCATTGAATTTTGTGAGCCAGTTATCCACTCCTAAGCTGAAAACTATTCATAGGATTGTGAAGGCAATCCATGATTCAACAGTGTTTAGGTCCTTTCTTGTAGTTGCAGCCAGTATTGCTACATTTGGCACTGAGCCCTCTTCAAGGTTGTTGATAAGCAGTGTAATAAAAGAAAAAAAAAAAAAATCACTCCTTCATATCCAGAAAAAGAAATAACCTTGGGGCACCCCACACAACAGACATAAAAGCACATATGGCCACAGACTACAAATAACAGAGATCTTAGAAGGATTCAATTCATCCTAATAGCTACCAAATATAAGAATTCAATTTTTAATCCTCACTTCCTTCCTGTTACCAGCTTCACACGTTCCATCCCAAATGACCCACAGCATTGCAGCAAAAACGCAACCATGTCAAGGTGAAGTGCAAGGCTCTAAGTATACAAAATTTCGAGAGGTGACAGGGGTCTCTGTACCCAGACAGTAGTTACGAGTTCTGAAGACCTCACAGAAAGGATCCACAGGCAAAAACCACACACTTTGCTTGTGTAGATATGTTATGTATCTACTGCAGATAAACTGACTTGAATCTAACATGAAATGGTGTCACAGAATCTAGGCATCTCAAACCTGAGGCTTAGCTATGTCATAGCTGCAAGGATGAGTATAAAGAACCTGCCAACCTTAGAGAAGTTTCCATAAGGCTTTACTTGATTACATTCAGGCAGGAGAAAACAGTAATTCCTGTGCAAAAACTGTCACGGAAAACCACTTTCAACAACTATCTCCCACAGGCAAGTAAGCCAGTATGAGTAAAGGTTGGTATGAGAAGAAACCTCAAGACCAGCAAAGAAAAAAAAAAAAAGCTTTATGTTCCATTGCCTTATAATCCTTGCGTGCATTGAGAAGTTCTGACTTACCAGAAGTACTGAAAAGGTGGCCATCAAGTAACTGAGATTTTATAGAATTACAACATTCACACTGTAAAATACTGCTATTCCCACTTGTTCTGCTAAATTATTTGGATTGTACTTGGACTGAAAGAAAATTAACTTTTAAAGCTCTACTTTACATTAGCAAATAGCCCAATTATGGGCAAGCCACTGCTCCACGTCAAAGCAAAAAGCAAAAGAAGTCTACAGAACTGGAGCTTCTCCTACTTATTGCACATTTCTGAGACTACAGAGTTTTAGGGTTTGTTTTGTTTTGAACACAAATACATGAACTTCACTATAATACCCAAGCAGTTAACACATTTTACATAGCAATTCAAAATGGTTAGAAAGATTCTCTATTGAGAAGATCTCCTGGCCATAGGAATACAAGAAAGTGCTAGTCAGTTACAAGTCTTAGATATCCTTGCTTTTAGCCCACCACCACTCTCCCTGAACCAGAGGTCCAAAAACACTGTACGAAACAAAAGAGCAGAGTCAGAAGCAGCACCACACAGTACCTTTTAATGACTAAGCCAATATTTTAGTATGCTCCTAATCTATTAAATCAATTATGAATTAGTAACTAAATTCTCCCACTACTTACCATCTCACACATGACCACAAATACTGAGTTAACACTCATTGACCACTTAACATTTTCAAAGGGGAATAAAAAAGTTATGCTTTTACTAGATTTTGATATGCTAATACCAATCAGCAGATATGCACACTGGTGATTAATTCAGCAAGGTTAGACTACCTAAAAGCTCCTGTCATACATAAAAAGGTTCCATTAAAACATTAGTGCCCTAAAAGTAGTTTGGGGCACTGCTGTGAGAATTAAGACAGTCAAACCTTTGAAGTGACTATGGTAATTGTACTTATTCTGCACAACTGGTATGGCATGCAATATGTAACAGCAGACAAAAATATTTTAAGTGTAAATAAAATTACACTGGTTCCAAAAGTAGCTTTTTCACTTGGGGTACATGGAATAAGCTAAGCCAACAAAAGCAGAGCTCTGACAGCATGCTTGTGCACTACACTGTGCTCATATCAACAATGTTTTGCAATTCTGCAAAACTTAACTAATGTAAACCTTGACATTTGCAAATATATAGCTGTGGCCACACCAGCTCACTAGCCTGCTTCGGCTTTGACCAGGAAACACCACATTTGCAGAGCAGAAGAGAGTTCAATGCATGAACTAATTTCTGTACTAAAGCCACCAGTAAGAACCAGCTGCAGTGACTTAAGGGTCACTTACTCATCAGGAAAGAAAGGTGACTATCTTACAGACTAGTCAAGGTGCCATCAGAGAGTTATTATTTGTCTTTGAAGCCTAATCCGTACCACTGCAGTAAGAAAGGGTACTGTGTAGTACACATGTCTGGGAAAAAGACAAAACTGTGTATCAGGACAGAATGAAACATCTACATACCTCAACCCAATTCGGCCACCTGTTTCACTAGAACATATAGCCCTGACGGGACTAATAATTGTGGTAATTTCAAGAGCCATCTTATACCAGACTGATTGAAAATACCTGAAAAATAAATTCACACTACTACTGCCTACTCACCTTTTTTTCTTGCTAACAATCATGTCCATTGTCTGAAGGAGTCTTCGCTCCAAAGCTAGAATATCTGCATCTGTCACATTCCTGCAAAACAAAGACACCCAATTACGCCTGCTATCCCATTTCAGAGGGACAAAATAACAAAGAGATAAACCTGTATAAGGAGAATATGCTTCAGCAATGGAAATGGTTCTAGCATGTAAACACAGCAATAGCTAGATTAAAAAAAAAAATATTAAAAAACTGGAATCAATGCCACAGAAAAAGCAGAAGAATCATCTCCAAAAAGTGGACAAAATATTTCACAAGGCTGCATTTACCTGAGAAAGTAGGACATGTAAGTGTATGGACAGTTGACAGCCCCAAATCCTGAAAGCAAAGCCATGAGTGTCACCCCAATCACACCCACACGGCTGATGAGCTGTTCTATAGACAGGATTCCTGAGAGAGGAGAAACACAGCATTAGTAATCTTGCTGTCTTAGCCCTGCTCCACACCTGGTGCCTTCACAACATAATGCTTATACAGAGCTGCTTAACAATTCTGACTGCCTTCCCGCTCCTATGACCAGAGGTAATATTAAGTACAGACATGGACTATGAAAAGAGGTAGAAAATGTCCCTCAGAAAGCACATTACCATGCTTAGAAACAAGGATGGGAAGCTCTAGCTATGAAGAAGCTTAAGACAGATCTGGAGAGGAGTAACAGTCAGTATTTTGGTTCCAAATTAATAAAACATTAGTGATCGCACCTTGCTGAGGTGGGAACACAGACAATCCACCAGACAATACAAAGGAGGCATCTTCCACAAAGCCACTTCTGTAATAACCAGTTTTAGAGTTGCCAAACAAGTTAGTCCTAGCAAACTGTCCCAAAATGTCTGAACCACAGAGAGGAACCTCTATCCTGACAATTATAATTAGAAGTGACCGCTCCAGATCAGATATAATTTGTGTTAGTAGGACAGCATGGGAAGCTTATGCTGCTCCTGGCTGTTCAGTATTCATCTTGTGGACACACATGAGATCTGTTGAGATCACCCATCACTAAGGCACTCCACATGAGCACCAAGTGGACTCTAAAACATGTCTTCATGCAATACGGCATGAATGTCAAGCCTGTGCTGTAACCAACACCCACACTGAAGTTGTATTTATTCTTCTCGGTCATTAAACACAGACCTCAACCTGTCTTCTCAGGATACAGTGCTATGTGCTACCAAACATCACTCACTTATTTAGGGAGCTAGTTATAAAGCAGCTGCCACACACAGCACATTTGGAGCTTACATGATTGCAAAGCTGAGATGGCCAAGCGCCAAGTCACATTTCATGCTTCAGAGAAGGGGAATAAATGATGAAAACATGGCAAAAAGACTTCACAAAGGGAGACCGAGACACTCAGTCATGTGCAGCTGCACAGAGATTTACACAAGCTACAGAATGTGCTACAATACACTGGCCTTTTGCCCCACACACTTTCAGACAGCAGCAGTTAAAACAGGGGTGCCTTCAAAATGACATGCCACTGGTTAAAGCAATGCTTCCCCATAACACTCACAGAAACCCTACTCTTGTGATCAGGTCAGATAAAATGAATGTCTTATCAACTATGATAGTTTTATTAAAATATTAGTACATAACTGAGTAAAGCATAACCTTCCTTCTACTATGAGTTCCCAAACTCAGGACTATTAAAACAAGTTGCAGACCAAACAGGGCTCCTGACTTTGAGCCCTTGATTCATGGTACATTTCGCAGGGGCAGCACACTGCCACTACCATCCACAGGCAAGGCTCCCCCTGGCATTCAATGTCAGTGCAGGTACTTGAAAGGGCCCCTGTAGTCAGCACAACTTCGTGCATGCAGGTGAGCAGGGTAGGGCACACTAAAAAAGACACTACAGGTAAGGTACTGCAGCGTGAGGGGCCCATTAAGCATGGCCTTCTGTCACGTCTCCCTCCACAAGAGCACCCCACCTGTCTGAACTGAGCCACCACCATGTGATAAAGGCCTGCAGCAGCCTTGTCCGTACATGCAGGATGGCAGGGAAAAAAAAAAACACAAACTAGAATCCTTTTCTCTAACCCTGTGTCTACACCTGGTAGGATAAGGCACTGTCCAACTGTGAAGTGAAGGTATTCCTGTAAAATAGAAGCTAAAAATAGAAAGCATTCCACTACAGGTTCTGGAAATCTGCAGTTGTTACGCAGCTTCACAGAACCTTCTCAGTGATCCGAAGAAGGTTACCTAGAACTCCAGGCTATACTCTGCCAGCTCAAGCACCTTCTGCACCTCAAAGCAGATAAACATTTATCTTGGCAATGAAACACTGGGCAGAGGGATCTGCACTATATATTAGCTATTCTGTTTCAGTGGCAAATGACACAGTTGCAAACACACAGACTTCCTCTCAGGAAAGTTTTAGGATCACAGATTAAAAGGTGAAGAGACCCTACAGTAGTAGGTGTCCATCAATTTTTCTCTTAAGAATCAGTGCAGAGTTAAGTAGCCTCCTAAAGAACAGAAAGATTTAGCTGACAGCTGTCTATGTAGGCAGACATAGTCACCAATTAGAGTGAAACTGACTGAACTTCACCTGTTGAGAACAACATACAAACAATTTTTCAGCACAGCAGGCAACGGCAACGTAAGTTACACAGGAAACCCAGGTGACAAGCAGTCCTGTTCTTAGTATTATACAACACAGTTAGGTGCCCAAAGGATTCAGTAGTTGCGTACATCTTAACGAGTTCTGTCAGACCCTAACTCAAGTGCACACAGTATCTTTGAACTTGGTTCCGTGACTGTAACGCAGAGATACCCAAGCTAATTTTGCACATAAACAGCTTTAGTGTCCAGCAAAACTTACCAACTCACACTCTAGTACCATGCAACTGCACTGTCTGCAGGCTCAGGCAGTGTATGAAGCTGTACCAGCACTAGCATGCACTGCCCAACATGTTGCTGACTACAGCTGATATAGCTCTGGTGGTTAGGCACCTTGCCATCTTTTGTCAACTGGACAGCTGTCTATATTAAACCAATCTCATTTTAGCCACCAGAAACAACAATCTGTCTGCAAAAAGTCAGATGAAGGATTATTTGTCAATTCTCTTCTTATATAAATTAGTTTTAGTCTCCACATGAAAAGAAACAAGTGAATAAAAATTGTGATCAATGTTTTGTGGAGATGAAGGAAAGCTCTCAAAACGTATACTGTGTCCTTAGGTTCAGTTAGGATACATTCACTTCCCTAAAGTTTTCCTGTGGTATTGGAAGAAAACTAATGCAAATAATTCAGTGTATATCCATGCACTTCAAATTGCAGATTTCAAAGAACAGACCCTCAATTGCACTAACTACTTTCTACAGTCCCAGCTATAGAGCTGAAATAGTATAATAATGGCTCCAAGATAAAAGTGAGATATAACAGCCTATTTTCAGGAGAGAATGAATGAGCAAGAACATGAAACTCACCATGTTTGGGGCTGAGGATAGGAAATGGATCCCCCAGCTTCCAGAAGAAATACATGAATGTCAACCACAGAACACATGCAAAAAGCAGTTTCTGTCTGTGTACTAATGGAGAGAAAAAATAATAGTATTTTAAAGGCCTTCCTCTAGGGCTTTTTCAAGCTTGCAAAATTGCTACATCAGTCCAAAGGCTGCTTTGAGCACAGGTGGGCAAAACAGGTGTCAACTGACAGAGCTACAGCTAGGAGTATGCTCCCCTTCCTTTTCTGCAGAACCAGCTATTTGAGACACCACTGTCCAAAAGCTAATGCAACAACACACCACTCCGGCTCTTCCCCACAGATGCATGAAGAAGGCTGCACTGTCAACAGGGGATCACTTAGCTGTGCCTTTCTTGTGTGACCCTGAACAGGGAAGTTGGAAACTCCATCTTCATGCCAACACTACACATGTAATACTCACAACCTACATGCTTAAGCTTAATGCAAAAGAATGATTAATACCAATAGCTCAAGGGTAAATGTCCATTAGCACATGGAAGAGGCCTCATCCAGACAACAGTAAGCAAAGAAAGCAGAAGTAATTCATTGAGCTTCTCTGCCTCATTTCTCCTATCCCCTAGCAGAACCACATAGCCCTGCCAAGGGTTACAGGGTTTGGCTGCAAGTGTAAAATTCTAAAGGAACGAATTCCAGTTATATTACTTTAAAGTGTTCAACTTTGTTGAAACCCATAAGGAAAAGCTACATTTGTTGGGGTCATGTAAAGTATCTCCTAACTGCCCGATAAACAGTTCATGGTAAAGAATTAAGTTCCAAATTGAAGTTACCTCGTCAGAAGGTAGTTGGAGGAAGGAGGGAACTATGGGTTCAGAACTATGGAACTATGGGTACAGTGACCAACTCATCTCTCTCTCAGAAAAGTTATTTCTCATTTGTACACATAGTCTCATGTTACAAGCCCCAGTTCCATAAACAAAGTACTCACATAATCTGATATTGCTCACAACAAAGTAACCAATGTAGAAGGGTACCATGAAGACTAGGATCAGCAAAATAACACACAGGTTCAGCTTCCAGTGAAAATATCGAGAGCTAAAATAAAGCCAAAATACTGATTAGTGTGCTATCATATTACAACAAATTTTTCAAAGACAATCACATGCCAATGCAACCCTTTCCACAACATCAAACATTGGATAATACCTGCCCAGCATATAGAATATTCTGGATTTTATTGTTGTTTGTGTTGGAGTTGGGGTTGTTTGTTTTGGATTTTAATGCAGAGCTCATGAACGTGTATTTCAAAATTAACAACTATCCAGAAAAACTGTATTTTCTTTGGTGACTAATTCCAGTTGCAGCAAGATTCATTTCATTTACTGTACATCTAGTTGAGCAGTAAATCAAAACTAAGCATAAGCAATAATTAATTTTGTAATGAATGGCTGAGCCAAAAAAAAAAGGCTAATTCAAATTAAAAAGATGAAAAATATTTAATGTTCATAATAATTCCACAAGTTTCAAAGTGAGTTGTCTCATATGAAAGACATTGCAAAGCAAGAATTTAAAAATATACACGTATACCAAAATGATCAATACTCCTCTGACCAAAAGATATTAGTCAAATGCAGATGAGATTCATCCTGGCTGAGCTGACTTTTCACTCAGCTTGAATGGAAAAATACATGTCCTGTTTTCCCAATATTAACTTGTATTCTCTTTATGCCTCAGGGAAGGAGAAATTATGAGGATCCTTGTCACTTTTTCTTAGCTAATTCAAAGGCAAACATTTTCATCTATATAGATGTCCAGCCCTTTACTGAAGCTTATAAAAGCATTCTCCTCAGTGATGTCTCCAGCTGCAAGCTCTGCAGATTAATAACATAGTCCGAACTAACACTACCTTTCATCAGTTTTGTACTTCCTGCCTTTCAACTCCTTTGACTGCTCTCTTTTACTAGTATGATGAGAGAGAATAAATAGGAAACCTAGCTAGACTCTACATGTTACTGTTCTAGCTTCTCTTTCCTACTGACTTCTGAAGGAGACAGTTTTTAACATTCCCTTTAAGTAGAAGTCCTCACCCTACGTCTAGGGAGGATGTGCCTTTGATTCACAAATACCATATTGTTACAGAAGTAGATTTCACTCCACAATTAGCTTCACATCTTATTCACTGTTCTGATCACCACAGAAAAACTAGTGCTTATAGTTTCTATAGTTCTTAACACCTGAGAAGTGCTCTTCAGCATGATCTGAAACTTCACAACTCTCCTATTAAAGAAACAGTTTCTTGTAAATTCTCAAAAGGAAAAAGTCAAAGACTAACGCCTTGCCCTAAGGACCAAGACCACACTAACAGCAATTGCATGGAAAATCAGAAGCTTAGGGCTTCTAGTCTCATGTTGTTTCAAAAAAATCCTGCTGCTCAAACACCTTTGTTGAGCTGTTGATAATTTGCTCATGCAATTTCCCCTAAGTCAAGACTACCCCACTGATTTAGAATTTGGACTGAAGCTGCTGAACACAAGGCAGACTAGTCCTTCAGTGAGCTCTTAAACCCACCTGCTGTTCAGCACTCCCAGAATCTCAAAGATGATGAGTTCAAACATGGTACAAGAGAAGGCAAATGTAACAGAAAAGATCACCTGGACCACATACTGTCGCACCTGCAATGGAGAAAACAAGCCAGAGACATCAGGCATTTCCATTCCTAGAACAGCATCCTGCTATCCCTGTTGTAAAAAAAAACTAATCACAAGGTACAGTGGCACACAACTGGGTTTCTTGCTTCCCTTTATCTAAGTAGGAAGAAACCAACTGCCTGTTAGAAAGCAGAGAGCAACTCATACATTGCTCAGAATTACACTGATTGCAGCCATTGACACATTTAACAGGAACACCTTACACAGAAGGGATGTCAAGCATGCAGTGCCCTATGTTAACCTGACTAGTGATAGACCCTTGCTAAAAGAGCTCTTTGTTCTTAACTTTAGATTTATAAGTAAGATCCACATCAGATCCAGATGGGTCTGGATTTGGCTTACACTTAAGGCATCTCTGACCTAGGTGATATTCTCTCATGCTCCTCTAGGGATAAGAGAATGCAACAGTTTTATTCCATCTGATCCTCACCAACAACTGAGCCACAATGAACACAACTCACTGAGTTTAAAGTTAATCACTGAATTTTATTTTGTCACCAAAACTTTGCAATTACATAAGGCAGTCTTACTTAAGCATAAGACAAAACAGTTTCCTATTTTCCCTGCACATCCTTCAATTTTTTTTCCTCATTTAACAGTAACCAATACAGAAACTTTCACTGGCCTCAGAAGAACCCATTTCCTCAGGTAACTAGGATTCTTTCAAGAAGAAGCACAAAAAGAAATTAAAAATAAAGTAACTGTAGAGACAATTAAAAATAAGAGGGCTTAAAGAGAGAAAAAAGGCCAAATGCAGTTTCAAAAATATTTCTGTAATTGGAAGTAATATTTAAGATATAGAATTGTAATGAAAGGCTCCTCCTCACCTCATAATCCTTGAAGAGCTTGCGCATGAAGAACAGCCACCCAAATCCAAAGAACAGCACCTGCAAAAGAGATGAACCACTTAATGCTTGTATCCAGCAGCTTGCAGAATATAAAGTTACTTAATTTCTGACTGGAGATGAAAGAAATCAAAGGAAAATAACTGGGCGAAGGTACCCAAGATCCACTGAAGAATAAAACTTGCTATGGTACCAGAGAGAGAATATTCTGAATATTCACATGTAGCAAACACAGAAGGCTATGACCTTACGGAAGATCCAGTCAAGTCAGCCCATTTCTGTATTCCTAAGTTTTCAGAATTCCTCAGTTCCTGGCATGCCAGAATCCTTGACACTTAGTTTCTTGTTTCACTCTTCTGAGCTAGAGAATTAAAGCTTATAGTTTTTACAGGAAACACAGTAACAGAGACAAAGTAAACACCTTGACATCGACAATGTACACAACTTCTAGGGATAAGCAAATTTTATTAAAATATCTCGTTTCTTTACAACTAGAGGTGCATTTCATTTTTCTGGAGAGGTCCTAATACTAGATTTGATTACACACCGAGACATGTGGGAGAAAGGTGTTAAAAGCATGTCTAAAGCAGGGAAAAGGCAGTGACAAATGACTCAGACCACAATATAGAGTTGCAGAAAGCCACAGAGAAAAGGTAGGTAAGGCAGGACAAGCCAATAATGCTTTTCATTTCCATGGCTCTCAGAGCACTTCACAAAACTCAGTTAAGTTTCAACACACACCTGAGATGATGGACTTAATATCACAGCTATTCTGCAGATCAGTTAAATGAAATAAATACAAATTGAGCAATGTGGTCAAAACTATAATTACATATTGTTAGCCTGAAAAAAGAGACAGGGTTGTCAGGCCTTCCATGGGTAGCATCATCTGTTCCTCAGAACACTGCAAATAAGTGTAAGGATCTAAAAGAACCCCAGCAAAAAGAGGCTTCAGAAGATACTAAAAGTTTTTTTATAAAGGTAGTTTTGACCAAAGTAAAGAGTAAAATCAGTGTATGTCAGAAAGCATGGGACAAAGCCAGCACTTCTTCTCAAGAACACATGGAAAAGGCCAGAGCATTCTGGGCCCCTGTGAAGACAAAAAACTTTCAAAGACAAAAATACATTAATCATTGTGGATTATTCCACTGGGCATCAGGAGCAACTAGATCCCAGAATTGTCATTTAAACATGATTTACAGACAAAGAACACCTGGAAAGCTGGGCTAGGAAGATCAGACATATTTGTCTTGAAAGAAGAACTGAAATACAAATGAGGTCTGGTGATTGTTAACAGCTGGCAAAACTTGTTTGAGGAGGACTTCAGACTTTGAAGTAATTGATAGCAAAAAGAAAAAGGTAAGATATTCCACAAGCCTCCTATCTATAAGTCATAAGTCAAAGTATGATAAGCAAGTGATATTTACACAGAGTAATTCCACGTTTAATAGTGTAAAGGAGGAAAAAGGTAGAGACAAACACTTTGAAAAGAAAAATGCAAATAAAGAAAGGGATAGGGAGATAATCAAGCACAATAGTAACATAGAAAGTTAATATATTAAGATTAGATTCCCCTTGTGTTAGGGACCGTACAAAAACACCAAGACACTTTCTTCAGAGTCCACACACCAAGACACGACAGGTGACTGTGACACGTTAAGTCTGAAAATTCTTGAGCGTTTGACAATTACATGCAGCAATTTAAATATCTAACTTGATACATTTGAAGACGATGGTGACACGTCAGGAAGCAGCCCAAGGACGCCTACACCTCATCCGCTGCTGCAACAGCCGCTCAGCCGGCGGGCGAGGGGCGGGGGAGGCTGCACGCCCACCCTCCCGAAGGAGCGCGCCCGGGCGCCGCGGGAAGGGCCCCCCCCGCCGGCAGGGGCGCGCGCGCCCAACGGCCGCTCCCGGTGACGGTTGGCGAGCGGGGAGGCGAGCGGGCCAGGCCGCGGCGAGACCCGCCTCCTCCCAACCCCCCCCCCCCCCCCCAACCTCCGCCCTCCCCGGGCGGGGGAACCGGCGCCACGCAGCAGCGGGGCTACCTGGGAGGTGACCATGATGCTGGAGTCGATCAGGAAGCTCATGGCGGCCCCCTCCGGCGCCTCTCGCCCCGCGCCCGACCCGGCGCCGCCACCGGCCGCTCCCCTGCGCAGGCGCCCGGGCGCCTTCCTGGGCGCCGCGCTCCGCCCTCCCGCCGCGGGGGCGGGGCCGGCCGGGAAGCTCCGCCCCCCCGGAGAGGCGGGGTCTTGGGGGTAGCCCCGCCCCTCCCGCTGGGCAGCGCGCGCCGGTGGGGGCGTCCGTTCCCGCTGCGCGGGGAGTGGGAGCGGGGATGGGTCCCGGGTCCCGGGTCCCGCCAGGAAGCCTGGCGGCTCTTCCCGGCTGCTGTGGAAGGCGGGAGGTGCGGACACCGCTCTGGCGTTTCGCCGGCGCTGTGACCGCTCTGCGGGGTTTGAGGCGGGGGAGAAGGGCACCCCACACTGCTCCGGACCCATCTCCGCATCCGAGGGGAGATGGATCTCCCCTTCCATCCTCTCCCTGTGCCAGGAACTAGGCTGGGGGTGCCACTCATCCTTGCAATTACAATGCGGCAAACAATGGGGCCGGAAGGGAAGTAGGAGTTCGAACAGGGAATTTCCTGATGCCTGTCGGTGTGACATCCAATCCTTCATGTCACACTCATGTCCCAGCCTGAACTTCACTGTGTCTATCTTTTTTTCCTCTGAAAAACACACCTAACCTTTGGCACTCAAAGCTCTCTGCTTGGAATAACAAATCATACGGGGGAAAAAATCGAGTGGGTTGAGTTGGGAGCTTTAACAAAGCATGGAGCCCCTGCTGATTGAAAATCAGGAACTTTTATTCATTGCAACTCACTTCACTAGAAAAACAAATCTACATGTGGTTGTGCCGAGTCACCGGCTTAGTCCCACAGTCTCTGTTTGGCTTTCTGCCTCGCTGTCAGTTGTCTTGATATTTGACTCTTTGTCTACAGCATTGCAAAGAGAGGAAAAAAAAGTTCAGCTTTCATCAGGAAATTAATTAAAGGAGCAAATTATTGTGTCTGATCTGAGGCCTTTTTCGGGTTTTTTTTACAGCTTCTGATGTCACTGCCAGTTAATGCAGAGCTGAGATCAGGGCTTCCCTGTTCCTCCTTTCTGTTATCTGCTGCTTAGAAACTGATCTTTCCTAAAGTTATGTGATTCCTGAGTTTGGAGGGATTTGTGGGTGTTTTGTTCTGTATTGGTAGGTTGTGAGGCAAGGTTAGTTGCTGGTTGTTTTTTAAAGACAGAAGTTAACAGGAAATCCTTTAAAAATAAATTATGCAAAGCCAAATTCTTCTCTTATTTACACCTTCGCAACTCCACTCACTTCCAAACAAGGTTAAACAACAAGGCAGAGTTTGGTCGCAAGCCTTTAAACTCTCTTCTTTGCATGTGTTTATAAATAGGTTTGAAACATGCTTCTACTTAGCTGTAAATTACTGATCCCTGAGCCCTGGGAGAAACGCACAGGGAAGAAGATGATTCCTGCTGGAAAAAAAAAAATAAAATAAAATCACTTCTCCTTGAGGGAAGACAAAAAGTGTAAAAAGAAAACGGGAAATTTATTCTGTGTTGTTCCTTCTTAGATAGCCACTGATGTGCGTGTGCGGGAAGAAAGGTGCACAACACTCCGCGGCTACAAGGACAGCTTCTCGGTTGTGGGAGGCTGATCATCTCATTAAACTGAAGATAGACGAAGGTGACCACAGAGCAGAGGCAGTGCACGAGGAAGAAGGGCTGGTCAGTACATTGGCAGGTTTCCACTCAGTTCCTTATTTTATTCTTCCACACATTGAAGTGTGAATGTAGCTATTTCATGTTCAGTCCTTAGAGAGAACTGAATTCCAGTCTTTCAAGTAACGCAGGAAGGCGGAGCATATTGAATTAAATCAGTTTGTTGGCCAAAATTGTATTTAGACATAGCTTTGGTTTCCAGAAGGTGCTGCAGGGCATATTCATGACAGATAGGCTTAGCTGGCAGCTGGCCATCCATTTTCTTTTCTATTCTCTCCAGAGGTTTTCATAAATAGGAGCTCTGAAGCTGGGGGTAATCCAACAACATTCTGATTCTGAATTTACTTTTAATTTATTTGTGGTGAATTCGGGAGGATGATATTCACTGGCAATAGATTAATTCCTTTATAGACTTCTCTGACTTTTCTTTGAACTAACAGAGATGTATTGAGAAACTTAGCTGAACATTTTTGTCCCAGTAATTCTTAGGCAGAAGATCAAGCTTTGCCCATGCCAGTTCTGTTTTTTTTTTAAATTCTACCAGATAAACAGAGGAACCAGTACATAAAAGTTCAGTTAAATGATTTTAAAGTTGCTGACCTTCTTAAAATCCAAAAATATCAGATTGGGTAACAGGCTGGGTTTCACTTTTGTTGCAGGTTGTCTTGCCTTATCTTTACAAGGACATACTCGCCAAATGCACTTACAGATTCCTTCTCTTCAGCCTCTGCCTGCAGCTGCTCCTCAGCAGGGGTGCTGTGCCAGTCCCTGGGACTCCCTGCTGCCCTCCTGCACGGCCTCTGCCCTGCAGCTGCCTGTAACCCAGGATTTTTTGGTATGCTCATTTGTAACTGGGTTTCAAAAGCCCCATCGTCTTTCAATCCAACTGTTCCCTGGGCTTCAGAGAAACACCATAGGAACCAACATTTCTGTTTAATGTTTCATCATAAATTCCTTGCTGTGTTGATGAAAAGTTTTTTGGTAGGCTACTCCATGATTTTTCCAGGCAATATAGCCTTTCCTCCTTGGAAAGCAATAAATGGCTTGTTTTGCTTTTACTGTGCCAGGCTGGATCTAGCAAGGCAAAGGACAACAGTCTTTGTCGTTTTTTTTCCAAATGTTCTGTTAGTAGCTCTGTAATCACCATTTCTATTCAGTTCTGCTTCATCCCAGATCAGCAAGCTTTAAAATACACCATTTTTTTGTTGACAGAAAATTAAAATGCAGCTCTCTGCACTTTCAGATGGATTTAAAGGCGCGTTTGACGCTCAAATTAAAGGGAGCTGGAAAGACCTAAGCCCCTTATATGTCCATTATTTTCTCAGTTGGCAAGCATATTCTTTTTTCTTTCTTTCTTTCTTTTTAATTTTATTTGTAATGTTCTTTCCAAACCAGTCACACAACACATGGTTCTGCCCTCTAGCAGCTTTTCTGTGATTCCAGCTACCAAACATCAGCTGACTGTATTTGTGCATCAGCCTCTGCTGGAGTGCCCAGTTAGTTGGTGTTGCCTGCTGGGGCAGTCTAAGCAAGCTCTACCAGAACACCCCAGGGAGGCAGAAAGTGCCCTGCACCTCTTGTTCCACCACCCACTGGCTGCACTGAGCTTTCAGCCTCCCATGAGATAGATAGTTCAGGCTGGAAGGGACTAGCTGGTCCAACCTTCAGCTCAATGCAGCATCACACCAGGGTGCTCAATGTTTTTCCCAGTCAGGCTTCCTTCCCCAAAGATGAAGATCCCACCATGTCTCTGGGCTGAACCGCTCTCCATTTGAACAATGTTTGTCCTTATCAGAATTTTTTAGTCCAAGTTTTCCTTGCTGCTCCCTGTGATCTTTGATCTTTTGCTGTGCACCTCTGTTGAGAGTCTGTCTCCATCTTCCCTGTAACTCCCCATTAGGGCTCCCCATACTCTCTAAGGCCCTCTCCTCTCTAGGCTGAACACATCTTCAGTGTCTCTTTGTATATCACACTGCTGAGAGAAAAACTTTAATTGTTGGCACAAACGTGAGTCGTGCGTGTTCTTCTGAAATAGGTGCATGCCAAGCTAGTTGCAAGGAAAGGATTGTGTGCCAGGCTACGTCTTGGCAAGTCAACACACATTTATTTGCCATGGTTACAACTCTAACTGTCTAAGCACATTTGTTGTTGGCAAAAAGCCTTTCCTGAGCCCTATTAAAAAGTATAGCACACACAGAGCCTAAGAAATTGTAGTGTTGTTCTATTGGGGAAAAAAAAACAAAACAAAACAATTATTCCTGTGCTTAGACAAGTCACCTGATTTTGGTACGCTTACCCAACCCTGGCCCTCAGGAAGCCTGGGACCATGTACTGTTTTATTGCAATAGCCTTGGGCTTATAGGAAGGCTTTAGTCTAGTTCTCATGGATGTTCCTGTCTTTACTAAACAAAACAATGCCTAGGCTAGGATTACCTTCAGTTGTCACCCCGAAAAGCTGTGTTCTATACAAAACAGCAAACTGCCACTTTTTTCAGCATTGTGTGACACAGCTGTTCTTTAAATGTAGAACTGCACAGTCAGTGAATTACTGAATGGCAGGAGAGACTGGACTTTCCTCCCTCAGTAAGTAGATTTCGTGCCCACACAGTCCTAGAGAGCAAAGATCCCCCCCAAATCTCTCCCCTCCTACAGAAGGAGGAACCTGTACCTCGTGTTTCAGCTCTAAGAGATTGTTGGCATCTATCTCACTTAGAGGAAAGAATCAGTATAACATGATAATTTGTGGGTTTGCATTCATGAAGGGTGGCTTTTTTTTCATGTGTGCCACAAGCAATTGTAAACTTTTCCGGGAAGACTCTGGAAAATTTACTTGCAGTTTGCATTGAGTGTTCAGCAATATTGTGCATTAAACAACCCTCTCCCACATGCCTTGCAAAGACCTTAAAATTGTTAGAGCTCCACCAACCAGCACCCCCTGAAGGAACTCTCTTAATTAAGCATAAATGCTGGCCCAGAATGGATGGAGAAGAGGGGTGCATGTAACCACACTGTCACCACTGCTTCATATGGCCGGGCCAAGGTTAAGGTGGGAGAATGGGGTGAGGGATCAATGGAGTGTTTTTAACTCATGGCAAATCCACATCTGTGTTGATGTTGTCAGTGCAATGCAGCATTCACATTTTCAAACTACCACCCTTCTTATCAAGGAGCCATATATTAACTAAGTTAGCAGTTCTGCCAGGAAATAACAAGGATACCATGCATTTCAGCAGTGCTTTTCATCAGATCATTCCTACTTTCTTTACAAACAGAATTAAGGAAGCCTCACAACATCCCTGTGAGGTAGGTAGAAATTCTTACACCCATTTTACAGGTGGAGAAAACAGGCACTGAGAGGTAAAGTGATTATCACAGCAAGTCAGAAGCAGAGCTGGAAATAAATCTAAGATTATTATCCTAGGTCCACTGCTCTAGACACTAGAGAACACCAACTCCCACATGCTATTGTAAACTAAGACACTATCTTTCTCTTATACTTTTACCTCCTTTGGTGATTTTGACACTTGCATCTTATGCTCCTTGCAGAGAGCCAAGTGATCCATTAGTAATTAATTTGCACAGGGAGCCAAGGGGGTACACACACCTTTAAATGATCCAGCCATGGCTCTAATTGTCCAGTGACTTCCCCCTTCCCAAGAAGATACTTTTCTCTGTTCTTTAAATATGTATCTATGCTTTGCTTAATTATTTTTCAAGTAGAATTATACAGTAAACTCACAGCTCTGAGGCTGTTCTGCAACTTCATTGGGAAATTCTTGAATAAGTTATTAAATTTGTCTCATTGAGAGGGAATAAAACACATTTATATGCTATCACATCCAGAAATTGCAATAATCCTTTGCTCATCTGTAGAGCCTTCCATCCAAGGACCTCCCACTCTATTAATAACACAATATATTGAGCCTCACATAATCTTTGTGAGGTATAAAAGTATTCCAAACTGTACAAGAGGGAAGAATGGTTTGATGACAGTCCCACAGTGATTTCATTGCAGAGATGAGGCTGAATGCCAGAAGAACGGACTGTTAATTCCCTGCCCAGTTTGCTGTGAAGCTCTGTCTTGATGCTGTGGCTCACAGTTGGTGGCTACAGATTCACTTTCAGCCTGGCAGGGTCCTTGAAAACTGGCTTGAAAAAAAACCCCAACAAGCAGTTGACTGGATGCAGGAGGAAAACATTGACTTGTTTCATTGTGCTGTCATGACCTGGAGGAAGAAAGGAGCTTTCCTGCAGCAGCTGTGGAAGAGCTACAGTGTCCATTGAATACATTGCATGCAGTGCATTTAGCTGAGGCACTCCAGGGGAAAAGTGTGACATACTCAACACCTGATGATTAAAGACTGGACTGCCTGACAGCCATATGGTGAACAACATACCTCTGATGAATAAGTACTCATCTTCAAGTAGGCCAGTGATCTAATGAAGGTATGCGTATCAGAGGTCAGGAATAGGGATGGTTATTAAAATACCTGGTATTTAAAAGGTCTTGTCATGTAATTAGAAATAAACAGGGGTGAGATTGAGTCATCGAGTCCAGTACATTGATATCTGGAAGTGTCAGATGCTCTGAAGAAGGCAGAAGATACCTCATACTGAACCATTGCAGAGTTTCGGTTTTTTACCTACAGGAAAGTGTGTTTTCACCCCTCTTCAACAAGTGGGCTGGTTTATGCTAAGAACCATTAAAACTCTCTATTATCTTTCTGTGCAGAAAGGAAAAAGTAATAGATCTTGTCTAGTATAAGTGTGCTGATTTTGCTGGTCATCTAAATCTTCGCCCTTGCTTGAATTCTGGTATTTTTAATTGGGCACTGTGGACTCTTCCTGCTGGAAAACACTCTCTTTCTTCAGTTGCTTTTCATTGGTGTTAACGGTTCTCCTGTTCCTGTATTAAGAGAGTGGATAAATGGTAGCTTCCAGATTCTCTCTCTGCATGTTCCTTCACATATGTTGCTGTGTCATATTCCTTCCCAGAACTGAGGAGGTGCCTTCCAGTCTTCCTTCATAAGGAAGGACAACTTAACAGCCTTTTTCTGGGGAGCAAAGATTTTGACCTCAGGCTGCAAACCTTGGGAAAATACACAGGCCTAAGAGGAGCAAAAGGATTACTAGTGTAAAAAAAAAAAAAAAAAAAAAAGAAAAGAAAAGAAAAGGAGTGGCACCCCTTTGCTGCTGAAGAACCCAAATACACCCTACAAACTTTCTACATATGTACAGCTTACTTCACTCAGCAGTGAAGTCCAGCCACCATTGTGCTTGTTTAGGGCAGCTGCCTAACAAGGCACAGGAACTCAACCAAACAGGTTAGAGCAGCAAGTGACAGAACTGACTGTACTGGTGGCTGCCTGGGCTGGGACACAGGGCAGCAGGACTGGAGGTGTGAGCCCAAGCCTACCCAGAGCTCTCTTGGTTACCCATTTGACTTCAATGGGCTTGGAGTCAGCCCTGCTACAATGGGAGAACACAGGAGGTCTTTTCTAGCTAATGGCAGGATGAATTTTATGCATTATGCCAAAGACCTTTTTTTCCTGACCTGGATTAGAGCCTGTCCTGGGAACAATGGGATGGGCCGCTGCCCAGCAGGAAGAATTTGCTGAGCTGGCAGGGTCTGAGGTTTGCAGAGCAGAGCAGATGAGAATGCATACCTGCACTTTTCTGGCATGAGGCTCAGTTTTGGAGGGACATAGCTGTTAACCTGAAGCTTTTGAACACATTGCTGCACTAGCCTAGCCAAAAGGTGCTGTTGTAGTCCTAAAATTAGAAATCCACAGACATTGAAACATTTGCAAGCACATGCTGTTCTGCCTTTTGGAACAAAAAAAGATTTTGCTGAAGTTCTGAGAGCTCTGTACAGACCTGTTGGCACAAAAGGTCTAAGTCACCTTTTGAAAGGCCTTGTTTTACTTGAGACTTTGGCATTTAATAGAGAAGTAGACCATTGGATGGGCTCCATCTGTCAAATTAAAAACAAAATATCAGAAGACTATTATCATATCAGACTTTTCAAAACCTAAACAAACACTTTTGTATTTCAAAGTTTAAGTAGTCACATAGTTACCCAGATGCCTGGTTTAGATTCACAGGTACCTTCAGGACTCTCTACCCCAGATTTGCTGAGCACCTGTAAGTCTGGGAGCTCCAGGAACTGGGCACATGTCAGAATCATGCCGTGGAAGGCTTATATTTGGTTTCATGCCCTAGGGTCTGTAGCTGTTTCCTCCTTTCACAGAAGACTTCCCACACTTGCTTTGCTAAATTGAGTTTCAGATCTTTAAGTCACAAGACTACAAGTAAAAAATATCACTTGAATTTATTCTTTCCAGGGCTCTGAAATAGGTTTCGGGCTGGATGACCCTCTTGGGAACAAATAATCCATCTGTGGGTATCTGCTAAATCTTAGGAAAGAGCTACTGTTAGCCATGCCCACTGTCAATGTCACTTGAAGAGCAGAAATATTTTTGACAAAGGGAAAATATTTTTTTACCTAACTCTGATTTGCATTCACAGGAAATCTGGGACATTTTGGCCTTTATGTTCTGAATAGAGAGGGGAAATAGTGCTTGCTATTTTAGTAGGGTGATGCTAAGCACAGCATTCACTTTGTGAATTTGCAATAACTGCAATTCCATGCCAACAGTGAAGGGGAGATCTGCTCAGCATGCCACAGGTGGAAAAAGAAAAAGAAATATTAGATACAGTTGTTGATCAGTCTTCGTCCTTGCTGGCTGAAAGGACAGATCCTCCCCGCTTTCCTAGAGAAAGGTGGAACACAAAGCTTCCAGTAAATACGATCACAGTGGTGACAATTGGGTTTTCACTGCCACGTTAGGATTTGAAAGACATCAGTTATTTGTACAGTGTAGATATTACCATAAGGAGTAAGCTGGCATGTGGAAACAGGGAAAATGTTCCTTATCAAATGGACATACAGGGCAAATAAGGCACAGTTACCATGATAGTACCTTTCCAGTTGAGAATCTCAAGAGGAAATAATATTCAAATGGCCATTTTATCACTTTGCTTAAAAATAGCTTTAGATTCTTTCTCTATCTCTCCTTTTCTCTTCAACTTTTTCTTTTTCGTGTGCTCCCTGTATTCTTCACCTTCATACAGTCAAATCATCTGACCTAGCCCGGCTGCTGGCTTTACTTAGCCTGCTGAGGGGTCTCATATCAGTGGCAAGTTCAGCAGGTGCTGAAGGCCCTTCCACTTCATCGCTCACCACCTCCTCTACTTTCTTCACCCCTGACTCTCCATGACGTCCCCTCTGCTCATCTTCTTGTTCCTCCTCCTCTTCTGCTCTTACCTTCTCATCTTCTGGTTCCTTTGCTTGTGCATACGATGGTAATCTCTCATCGAATGCCCTGGAGAGATCTTCCAATGGCCCCATCCCAATCTTCTCCTCAAACTCATTGAAGGCTGATGGAAGGGGACTGGGCTCAACCCCTACTTCCGTGAGAGGGAAATAGTGGGACACCGGCTTCTCTTCTTCCAGCAGCTTGTAGCCTTTGGCCTTTGGGATGGAGGGGACTGTGATGGCATGCAGGGGCTTCTCTGGGACCTCTCCCAGCTGTTCCTCTGCTGGTCTTTTCAGAGCCCTCCGGATCCTTTTCAGGATCAAGTGACTGATCTCAGCCAGGTTGAGGAACAGGGACACACAGGCCACCACCAGCATAAACATAATAAAGATGGTCTTTTCTGTGGGCCTGGAGACAAAACAGTCCACAAGATTGGGACAGGGCCACCGCCCACAGCGGTAAAGGGGAAGAATTCGGAAGCCATACAGGAAATATTGACCTACTATGAATCCCACCTCAAAGAGGGTTTTGAAAATGATGTGGAAGATGTAGGTTCTCAGGAGGGTGCCCTCCAGGCGAAACTTCTTGGTCCCATCAGGGTTGTTGCCTTTGTTCTGATTTGGAGTCAGGGGCAGCTTCTCTTCATCCACCTCCGCTTGCTGACGCCTCTCAGCTTCCTCTCTCTCCCGTCGCTTCTCCTCCATGCGGACGTGGTGCACTGCATGCCCGAAGTACATTAGCGAAGGTGTAGATACAAAAATGATCTGGAGGACCCAGAGCCGGATGTGGGAGATGGGGAAGGCCTCATCATAGCAGACGTTCTCGCAACCAGGTTGCTGGGTGTTGCACACAAAGTCTGACTGTTCGTCTCCCCACACTAGCTCGGCAGCTGTTCCCAGGATCAGGATGCGGAAAATGAAGAGCACTGTGAGCCAAACTCTCCCGATGACAGTGGACTGCTCATTCACCTGCTCTAAAATGTTCCCCAAGAAACTCCAGTCACCCATTTCTTACTGTCTAAGGAAAGAAAAAAGAAAGAGAATACCACAAATTATGCTAAATTTATAAGATTTCAGGTTTTCCCACTGATGTCTTTTGTTGCTTTCAACTAGTATTTCCCTAACACACACTGAGAACAGAAAGAAGTTTTCTTTTTTACCTGATCACAATGATTTACTTGAAGCAGAAGGGCTGGGAAGCCAGAGCAAACTGCTTGCTAAATTTTTTCTTCCCTGACTCTAAATGGACAATTAGTTTTGAGCAGGGGAGCATATTTTCCAGGTAAGAATCCTCTGTGGTGCCTTGTAGGCTCCATTGTGTGAGCCTGCTTAGATTTTGTACACGTACAAACTCTAACCAGCAGTACAGTGGAAGAGATTTATCAGCATGCAGCTGCAGAGGTTAGAAAAGAGAGGGAAGCTTTCAAGCAGCCAAGCTCTTCTGCAGCAGAACGACAAACAGGTCAAACAGACCTCAAATTGGTGCCCATCTTGCACCTACACAAACATGAATTCTCTGTAGGTTGCACATGTTGATTCTACATTAGAAATCACTCTGTTATGTAAGAATAGTAATAACAACATCATTACTATGTTAGTAATACTGTATAAGTTTAATAACGACCATAGATGCTAGTTTTGCTGTATAATATGCATTATATACAATATAATTATTCACTGTTACTTGGGTTATTCTTTGTATCCTCTTCTGAAGTAAATTGCCACATTGATCAAACTGAAGAGAAACAGACGGGTCTCTAACTGGGACCTAAAATACTGTTTTCTCCCTCTAAAATGTCAGTGGTGCTATCTCAGGCTAACAGAGCTGGAAGCCACTTAGAGTATGTTATTGGAAAGCTAAGAAAGTAGTTCATTTTCAAGTCATGCAAGTCAAACATTACATCTGTAATTTTTTTTAATGTGATAAGAAATTGTTCCTAGCCCAGGACTTCATTCTGAGTATCCTAAACTTTTCACTATATAATTTTAGGCAAAGAAAAATCTATCAATGAGGGAAATAAGGAGGAAACTTGTTTGGGATGGGCTGGTTTAACACATCACAGCAGCCTGAAATCTCTGAGGAATGCAGAATATTACAGTGATCAAGAAGACCAACTTGCAGACCATGACACGTGAAACAGGGAACATTATTCATAAAATAACAAGGACCTAGAAGTTCATCTTTTAGATACTACCTCCATCTATGGTTTCCTAAATGCAGACACACATACACAAGTGCTGTGAAAAAGAAGATACAGTCAACAGCACAGAAATCTGAGTATCTAAAGTTCCCTCCTTCAGATACCCCTGGGATGTATTTGTGATTCCATATGTTGTGACACACCAAGGCATACCAGTCTGTTTCAGCTACTGTGTGTACCTGTTCATAGACAAACACACAAAATATTGGGAGTTCTATGACTCTGGGGAATTTCACAAATTCTCAACCAAAAAAAATCTTTCAGATGTCATTCTTCTAAAACAGTATGGACTAATTTTCCTTGCCTTCAGACCTTGTAAGATTTTAACCCCAGCTACCCATGTTAGAAAACAAAGCACAGAACACAATCCTTCAGCTTGCACAATCATCTTCCATGCGTAAGCAGCAAACATATAATTTAACCACCGAAGAAAATTGCTTCTTTCTTAGTCATTAAAGTCGTGTAAAAGAGTGTGTTAATGTCAGCACTTACATTAAAAAGTCTAGCAGAAGATTATGCTGTTTACATACATTATCTAAACTGATTTAAATATTCTCTTTCTGCAAATTCACAGAGCAAAGTACACCCAGCAGTTACCAGTCATGTGCAACTCTAAAAAACACAGCTACACACAATATAAACTTCATTGTCCTCCAGGCACTGCAGTTAACTCCATCCTTTTCTTTCTTTCTTTGTGAGTCATGCTGATGTCCACAGCCACCATTTGAATCTTTCCACTGCAGCACAAACGAGCAACATTCTAGATGTGATAAACCTTATCACACAGAAAACTTGCTGTACAAGAGAAGGAAAAATGTTTCCTGTCTAACTCCATGAATTGTCTTGCTTGCAGCTTGCTACGTTTGGCTAAGCTCTTCCTGAGATCACTTCCAAACTAGTCACGTTTTTCAAAAATCTGCCACAACTATCCTCTCTATTTTCTGCAAGTGAAGTGGTTTGAGGTTGCTCGCTCAGTTCAATTGCAAGAAACAATTTTGTGTGGACTGAAGATGAGTGGTACAACCAGTTCAAATGTCTAGGATTCCACCTGTAAGCATTCAGCCCCTCAAGTCTCAAAAGAGGTGCAAGCAATGAATTTAGGCTGTGACCCGTTCCTTTAAATTGCCTGTCCTGAGGAAAAGAGCAGGAAACCACTTAAGCCCACTCAGAGTCAACAGGCTCGTGTTCTTAACTCACATGGGCTTGTTGAAAACCCCCACCCTGCACTTCCAAACACTGCAACCTGAGCACACTACCAGCAAAAAAGCCTCTATAGGTTAAGGACGTTGGAGCAAGCAACTTGCCACTGTGAAAGGTTCCAGCGAAGAAATGTGTCCCTCTCCTCTCTTGGCACTCTGCAGGGAAGAGTGAACTTTTGTCTCTCTTCTTCCCTACCCTAAAAGTCCCAATCTTGTCGCACGACTGAGCAGATATGACTGAATTGGCTCTGATGGTGGATTTTAGTTGCCCTGCAATATTTAAGCTCCGAGCCAGACGGCTTTATGAAGTGAGTGACAGTTAGTGACGTGAGGAACAATAGGGAGAAAAAAATAGAGAAAGAGAGGCAGAGACACAGAAAGGGGAATCCACTGAACATGAAAAAGCGGAGGGGGGAGAGAAACCGGCGACAGGCAGTGAAAACCTAATACACGCATAAATGGGAGTTTGCACAGTTAAGCAGGGACCAAAGCATCTCTGCAATTCTGCAGTGGTTCAGCACAGCTCTGCATGTGTCACCACTCGCTAGTCTTTAGGTGTCGTGGTGTGACAAGTGAAAAAGGAGTGCCAACATCTCTGATAGTGGCAGAACTAATTGAATTAATTTGTTACCCTACACCCAGCTCTGACAGCCAAGTCTCATTACTTATTTCCAGCACAGGCAGTCACTAGGGTACTCAACCTGTATTCGGCAAAGTCTGATACTTTGGACTGCTCTTTAACATTTGTTACCAGGAAGAAGAAGCAGTATTGGAGAACTAGATCATCAGTCAATATTAATCAACCTGAGAAATACCAAGTTTACAACCTCACCTTTCAGGGCTTTAGCTCTGCTTAGTTCTTCCTCTGAATGCATCTTGCACATGCACATGCATCAAAAATGTCTAAAACAAACTGTTTGGTTTAGGAGCGCAGCAGAATTCCAGCAGACCAGCAACAGGAATGTTACCCCAGGCGCACTCCCCTGTCCCCAGCCATCTGCAAAAATGCTAGAGAGTCCGCAGAAGAAAGAAACCACAGTAGCGAATCCAGAAGTACAACTAACTTCCCTGTGAGTTTTGATTACAAGCCAAAGGATAAAACTTTATTCTGAAGTGTTGTTTTTGTAGTCTTTCTGTATAAAATGCTCAGGATGTGCTCTTGGTCCTCAGCTCTGAAGAAAAAGGGGATTACTGGAAGCAAGATCTGCTAAGCAATGATACAGATACCAGGCTCATAAAGTGAGGAAGAAGCAAGTAAATCTCTAATCTTTTTATGCAGACTCAGCACTGAATTAAATTCCACAGAATGGCACTGGGAGATGCTCTGTCTCTATAAAAGCTGTCATTTGAATGAGATATTGCAAAATGAGATCCACAAAATTTTCTATCTTCAAACCAATGGTTTCAAGCCTCTCTTCAGTGTTTCTGGACAGTTGTGCCCATTTAAGTTCAGAGCCTCATTTCAGCAGTTGTCTTCCAAAACAGCTTTTAAGCTGAATTTTAAGATCAAAGCAGAAGTGGAGGCAGAGATGGTGTTTTGCAAACTGGATTTCAAAAGAACTAAAAGATAAATGAGAGATGGAAAAGAATCATATTTGGCAAGAGGGCCCAGTTTGGAGACACATAGCTAAAATCAATCTCTATGCATGCAGTTGGAATGAAGGTCATACTCTGAATACCTTAATAAAACATTCTCTTAATAAAATATTCACTTAATGTTCTTACGACTTGTGTCTTCTCCTCTGTGTGTCCTCTCTCCAGGAAGACTATTCCCATGGTTTATGTAGCAGAGGCTGAAAAATGTCATGTTTCAGTCATCTACTACTTCTCTACTAGTGAATAAGAAAAGGCACAGTTTGATCAACAAGAGGAATGACAGGAAAGAATAACTTTTTTTGCTTTGTTTTGCTATATGCTACTGAGATAAACTGAGATTAATACATGAGTGACTGGTCATCACAGACACCCTCGTCCCCTCTCTGGGAAGCAGTAAGAGAGGGAGGACTGATATCACCAGCAGCTAACACCTTTAAAGAGAGCCTGCAGTCTGGTGCATCAGAGAGGCCAGATGATTCAGATGTTAAACTGCCCATCCCTTTTCAGAATGAAACTGTCGTTTGGAAAATTCAGCTCTGCCTGAATATGCATATGCCTTTCTGGGCCTTATCTCTCTCTAATATAATGAGCCAAAACCCAAATCTGGTATGTAACTGCATGGCTGTAGTCCATCTCTAAATTACATCCAGCTACTGCCAGAGACATTTCACATTAACCTTCTATCTACCATTTGCCAACGCTATCCAAATATCAAACACTGTTTGGCAAGTTGCAGAACGGCTTGCAAGATGCAGCTGATGCAGAAACTATATTGAAGTCAGTAACCTTTTGGTATATGTTGCCTTCATCTGAATGATCAGAGTGACTTACTTTGTTATTGTTAGGGTGCAGAACCTTTAACATGGGGCACACTGAGTTTCCTGGACGTTTCTGGTTTGGGGGTAGCCATACAGACCTTTGAACTGGATGACTTTTAAGAAGGCACCACTGGGCTCTGGGCCACATTGTCCAGCTCACTAGGTCCTCCTCCTGCGGAAAATGGCCACAGAAAAAAGGCCTAAATTAAGATGGCCAAGGAGGAATTCCTCTTGCACTGGGGATACACAAGGAAATGGATGTTTGAGATGAGGATGAAGAGAAGAGGGCAGAGCAGAAGAGCAAGGGTACTTGATTCTCTCAGGCATCAGGGTAATGCTGGAAGTTAGGGCTGCCTTTGTAATACGAAAGCAATGGCTGTGAAAGAAAGGAGTAAAGACCATAAACCAAAGGTCTAGAAGACTGGATCTCACACACAGCATGCGACATTCACTGAGTCTGCAAAAGAACTGCAACAGGCTGATAATGGCCAACACTTCTAACCTGTGTGCCTGGCCCAGCATTTCTGCCATCATTAGGCAACCTGTAGAAGTGCTGAGTACTTCCATCTCAAAAAATCAGAGAGAAATAGTAGCATCTAATGAGAGTAACACTGTTCCTCACAGTGGCTTTTGCTTGTCTTTAGATTTTTTTTCTTGCCTTCAAAGAACCATGTCCATCTCTTGTACTTTAAATATGTTATTTTCTTTGGAAAGAAGTTGGCTTCAACACTGACTGCTCTACATTTAGCTGCTTTGAGGATGATGACTGAGCTCCCATCTCTGGCACCACTGAGACTATGAAGTCTCCACTGCAACTCAGCCTTTTGCTCAGAGACTACGAGGTCACTTGTGGAATGTGGGATTTTTCATTCCAAACGGATTTCCAGCACAGACATGATGTCAGGACAAGGCAGGGCCATGCTATTGAACAGCTCTGTTCATGCATGATAGCAGATTGTGCAATT
Organism: Apus apus; assembly: GCF_020740795.1. Lineage (NCBI taxonomy): Eukaryota > Metazoa > Chordata > Aves > Apodiformes > Apodidae > Apus > Apus apus. Next base: position 81,793,046 of record NC_067282.1, on the reverse strand, counting down.
ATATAGTGCAGAACCGTGGATAACGATACCTCTCCCTCAAACAAAGTTATCTTCTCCTGATCTGCTTAGCTAGAAAGTGGCACATGTTTCCTGTTCTTCTGCTGAACACACAAACCTTTTGCTCATGGCTGAAGCTGAACACTAGATATATTCAGCCTCCCTACAAGAAGCTGGGAGCTTTACCCAACATGATTGCTAGATGCTACCCGACTTATCAGACATATGCTTTCTAGTAACACGTCTCTGGCCATCCTAGAGCCAAAGCAATCTATCCATCTGACCACTAGGACCAGCCTCCCAGATTTCATTTTCTCTCTGTCACTTACTAGAGTCAGAAATAATTTAAATTTAGCTAGCCCTGGTAAAATCTTTAGGGAGAACTTACTATGTCTTTACAAGACTGGTAAATGTCACTGTCCACATTTTAAGGGCAGCGCTCTGAGATTTTTCCAGGACTCTCTTCAGAGCCTTCTGGGCACTGGGGGATAATAAATTGCTGGGGAATGTATTTTGCCAGGGAACTGCTAGCAGACTGCAAAGAAAAGAGAGGGAGAAAGATACAAAGCATCAAGAAGGGTGGGAACTGGGGAAGTATGTAAGTAACCAGAAGGTTTCGGCAAGAACACAGGGCAAGAGGTGAAGGCAGGGTTGGATTGTGCTGAGCCTCAAGTAGAGGATAAATACTTATGGGAAATGTGTTTTTAATTTAAGGGATGGAACAAAGCTAGACAATGAATAAAGATAAGCAGGGCAAAAGTGGAATGTCTTTCAATATCTATTTAATGCAGTTCTTCTCTGAAAATTACTGTTATAAGAGGACCTGGGGAATTACAGGCCAGTCAGCCTAACCGTGATACCTAGAGAGATACTGGAACCAATTATGAAGCAATCAATTTATAAGTAGCTAAAGGACAATAAGGTGATAAGAAACAACCAGCAGGGAATTTTGAAGAACAAATCCTGTCAAACCAGGCTAATATCCTTCTTTGACTAACAGGTCTGGTAGATGAGGAGGAAATGGTAGGTATAAAATACTTTGACTTTAGTGAGCATTTAGAGAGTATCTGGATCACAGACGCCTAGAGCAGCAAGCAAAGTCACCATGCAGAGTCTATACAGGTTGAAGTATCATAATCGAGGGTAATTATCAGGGCTTCACTTTTCCAGCTGGTAGGATCATGTCACTGAAGTTCTGCCTTCAGGGCTGCTCAGTACTTCCTCGCTTGTTTGGACAACAGACTAGAGGAGAAAACCAAAAGGATGACAGCTGGGCTGGGGGGTGGGGCAGCAGTCCCTCCTGAAGGCAGGGGGGCTGGAGCAATCAAAATTTCAGAAGAAAGTGAGACACTGGAGAGCTGGGCTGCCCTCCGCAGAGGTGACTGCACCAAAATAGCATCCAGGAAAGGTGACTGCACAGGGACCAAATGTGCTGGTTAAAACTAGATCATAACCATTTCAGCAACAGAGCAGCAAAGAAAGAGTTGGAGTGGGGCTGAATATGAGTCTGTTAAGTGAGATTCCTGCAGAAAAAGACCAATCTCGTTCTGAGATGCTTTAAGGGGAATTTTGTGTATAAGGCAAAGGAAGCAATTATTTTGTGCTTTTACTCAGTACTGCTGACCTCTCAGCAGGAACAGTGCGTCAGGTTCCAGGCACTGCATTTTACAGGAGATGTAGACAAACTGGAGAGAGTCCAAAAAAAAACAACAAAATGATAAGAGATGCAAAAAAACATGACTTATAAGGAATAGATAAAATAACTGAGTTTATTTTCTCTAGGAAAAGAACAGGAGGGGAGGCATGATAACAGTCTTCCCGCACATAAACATTTTTCATAATGGGTGGAGAGACTAAGCAGTTGTCCTCTACATTCACCAGAAGTAGAAGAAGAAATAATCAGCTTAATTTGCAATAAAAATGATATAGCTAAACATTAGGAAAACATTTTGCAATGGTAAGAATAGCAAAACACTGCAGCACACGGCTTGGGGAGGCTGTAGAATCACAGCAGGTTTTTATGAAGAGGTAAACAAACATCTGTTAAGGATGATCGTACCTCATAAGCAGGAAAACAATCATGGAGGAGAGGGAATCTTTCTGAGGTCTTTGGACCTATGGAAAATAGGAGGGCCAAAGACCTAGAGCAATCTCAGAGAAATACTTTCCAGGTTTGTTTGTTTGGGTTTGGGTTTGTTTTTTTTTTTAAAGGGTATCTTGCCACTAACCCTGAAAACATGCTGAACATCCTGGATTGTCTACATCACCCACTGCAATGCTGAGCTGGGCAGATACCAGCTCAGGTCTGGGAGCAGGTTGGTTGGTCAGCAAAGCATTTTTCTTGACTTAATATCTCCTCTGGAGTGGGGCTGGTAAGCAGGGGCACCACAAAGCACAGTGGTGCTGTGCTGCTTCCCATGCTGGTGCCAGCTGACCGCAGGCTGCCAGAGGCATCTCCACACTGCCGCATGAGGAGGGCTGTCCTCAGGGAAGTTTCGGGAGGGTTACTGCTTTGCTCTTTGAATTCAGTAACGGCTCCAGACGTGCTGTGGATTTAGAGGTGTTTGCTCACCATAACCACATTTCAAACAATTGGTTCTCTTACTGTAGTAACTCTAAGATGAAATGCCATAGCTTGTTTAGAGTGTTTCATCTGGAGATCGACGCTAATCATGAAAAACAGGGTGTGAGTGACCCGTGGCCCTTTCAGTAAGAGCCTCTTTTCTCGCTCAGTTCAGCGCTGACCTTTTCCAGAGGTGCTGGTTTTATCTGAGGGCAGGAGGAATAAGAGCCGCCCACCGCGTCCCGGTGCAGTTGCTGGGGCAGCATCATCAGCAAAGCAGAAACGGAGCAGCCGCTGCCGCGCGGGTCCCCGGGCCCGCAGCCTGAGCCACTAGCGGGCGGTGTTTTCTCACCGTACAGCACCGGGGGAGACCGAAGGGTGAGGGATGCTGCTATGAATGCGAAAGGAGAAGCCACAATGTGTGGGTGATGCTGTATCTAAACCCTGCCTTTCTTTTGCCTCAGCCTTCCTTTCGTAAACCTTTTCTGCAAATACAAAACCTGAAGCAAAGCAAAGAGAGGGAAGTTGTGGCTATATATACTATAGGTTACACCTCTTGTGAATACAATTTTAGTAGTACTTTTACAATGTTTAAATAGATAAACTGACATGCAGATCACTTTTAGAATCACAGAATCATTTTGGTTGGAAGAGACCTTTAAGATCATAAAGTCCAACCCTTAACCCAGCACTGCCAAGTCCACCACTAAACCACGGCCCTAATCACCACATCTACACATCCTTTAAATACCTCCAGAGATGGTGACTTCACCGATTCCCTGGGCAGCCTGTTCCAGTGCCTAACAACCCTTTTGGTGAATATTTTTTTCCCCATATCCAATATAAACCTCCCCTGGCACAACTCGAGCCTATTTCCTCTTGTCCTATTGCTTGTTACTTGGGAGAAGAGACTAATCCCCACCTCCTTGCACCCTCCTTTCAGGTAGTTGTAGGGAGCAATAAGGTCTCCCCTCAGCCTCCTTTTCTTCAGACTAAATAGCCCCAGTTCCCTCAGCCACTCCTCATAAGACTTGTTCTCAAGGCCCTTCTCCAGCTTTGTTGCCCCTCTTTGGATTTTCTCCAGCACCTCAATGTTTTATGCCATTGATTTTACCTATAGAATCAGTGTAAACTTTGTTGACAAAGCACCCTTTTTGCTAGTATAATCTGTATTTTCACTTGAATCTGCATCCTTTTCCCAGCAGATATTTCTCATGTATACCAGCTGACCTGCATGTTTCTCCCTTTAGCAACAGCATGGTTAATAATAAAAACTGCACTAAACTTCAAAAGAAAGTGTAAGGCAAAGGAAATGAACTCTCACATGTCAAAAGCATGTGCTATGGTACAGCAGCAGCAGCACAAATGGGACTAGGAAGAGAAGAATGTAGATGTATGATTTCATGGATTTGCATGGTTTCACTTAAAACTTGACAAGTCTATTTCTAGAAGTACAGAATTTACAGCTGTGTCCTGGTTTGAAATTCTAAATTCTCATGCTGGTGCAGATGCTACTTCTGAAGAAACAGACTGGGTAGGTGCCCTAAGCTTGTGGGCAAGGTGTGGCACATGCATTATGGAGCTAACATATACAAAATGCCTTTCTTAAGTCCCTCTTTTTATCTGTCCCTTTCTCTGCCCCCTGCAGAGGACTTACTGCCTGGTCCAACACAGAGGTGGAACACATCAGCTGGAAGACATCACTGAGAAGATCTGAGAATGTAGGCATGATACATACTTAGGTGGTTCATAAACTCATTTTTCTCTCTGCTTATATTACAGATTATGGCCCTTCCACCACTACTGGGATCCTCCTCTGAGAAATAAATGAACTGCTATCGAGAGCTGTGAGGTATCAGACCAGCTAGGGAACATGATACTTACAGCCAATCTGGACTCTGTGAAGTGGATTCAGGGAAAGCAGTGACAAGTATCTGATAATATTTCTGGTAATAATTAATTGCTCCAGGCCTGCCAGTAAGAGGGGCTAATAATATCTCCAAGCCTCTTGAGGGCACCTCTGTATGTTTGTTTTATCGAGACTTCTTGTACAATCTCTTAACAACCTCAGGCACAAGGAGCTGGAAAGGACAAAACCTCTGAAAGATCTAAACAAGTGGGTATGTCAAAAACATCCCACATTACCTCACCATCCACGAGGTTTGTTGCCTTCCACATTCTGATGGAGGCTCATTCCCTTTTCCTTTCTCCTGGGCTCTTATAACATCACCAAGGCCTGCCTTGCTGAGTGGTGAGCTCAGGGCTCTCAGGAGCGTTGTCACCACCCACTCTGCATCTTTATCTCCCTGCCTTCATTTCCACACCACGTAATGACTTGGTGGAGGTGCACTGTGCATATGAGGTGTGGAGGTAGCCCAGGAAAGCTCATAAACAGGACAGGGAAGAAATGGGGATGCCATACTGGCCATTATCTGTTCTTCCATTCTTCAGAGATGTGCATACCTGCCATGCACTTTGGCTGAACTCAGCTTCCCATTTCCCACAGCAGAGCATGTTCCCAGCCTCTCTGGGGAGGACATCCGTGGGGACAGTTCCTGTTTCCCTGCCCTTTCAGTCATTTGTTTTCCTGAGCCTGATATGATTGTTTCTTTGGGCATGGTGTAAAAGATGCCAGCAAGGAACGGAAGCCTCTCATTCCTCAGCAATTTATTAAGAAGAAAAGGAGGTTATTGAACTTGGAAGCTGTTAATCCAGTCCTTCTCTTTTCCTGATCAAGAAGATAACCTGTCCATAGATAAATCATCCATCCAAAGGTCTTCAGCATTCCCTGAAACAATGTAGTCTCCAACTAATAAACAGCCGGGTGGAAGGAGGTAGAGATTATGTATGTGCAGACCCGCCAGAAAACATAAGTGGTAGGGCTGAAGGGCTTCCAGTTTGGAGAAACCTGTTTTGGTTTTTTCTTCATTATTTCCAGCAAACTTCAATCCCTTTAAGTTCTGTTATTGCTCCATGATTATGATGTTGTTAACAGCAATATGGTTTGAAGTATTATCAGGATCCTTTCAAAAGAAGCACTGACACTCTTTGGGGGGTCCCCTGTCCTGTGTCAGACCCAGCAAAACTTTCAGCAGCTACCTCTCTGGCTAGTCCAGTTACTGCCAATCACTCTTCTACACATCGTGCACTATGAGGCACCATTCTTGTCTGATAGATAAACACCATCATCATGAACACAGCTATTACTAAAGGTAGTTCCTCAGCAAACAACAGGCATATATTTCAATAGCCTGTCTCTCTCCAGTCCCTGAAGCTCTGAAGTGAGGACATGAACTCTAATGTTAATTTATTTCAGCCATCCTGCTTTGGCCCAGGGTACAGCAGGTCTGGTGGGCTTCTTATCCCTCTGCTGCACATCAGCTCCACTGACCAGTGCTAGGTGTATTCAGCTGCAGGCCTCGCTCTTCCTTTCAAAAGCATGCTCTTTTACAGAAGCACAATATAGAAGTCAGGTCCACTCTTATACATCCTCTTTAGCTGTAGACAATTGTGGCATCGCTTTCCATTTTATATTCATCAAGGCTTTGCCTGCCCAGGGAGCTACAGCTACAAGAGACTGGAAAAGATGCTGGGACAGTATGTAAGACTGAATGTTAAAACCAACAGCTATAGCCCTAAGAAAGGCTCAGCTGGCAGAAGCGGGGTAAAATGAAAAAGTATTACCTGCCTGCTTGTTTGTGATTTTAAATCATAATTTCTCAGTTAACAATCCTGAATATTTGTGAGTTGGTGTTCTAGTAACTGGGCTGATGATTTGGGTCTACAGTGGATAATCAAGCGACACTGGAATATGGGAGCACTGGTTATTTGAGCACTAACCAAAGAAAAAACAGACATAAGTTATTGTTTAGTTTAACACATGCTGATGTTTTTGACTCAAAAACAACCCTCAGGATTTTTAAATGTTCTAAACAGCTTCCTCATTTTGCGAATCTTAAATCCAACATGAACAAAACCTGTATTTCACCTCATCCAAATGGGCAAAGTGATGGCAGAAATGAGAGGCAGGTAGCAGGTTTACTGATCCCAAATTAACTGCACTGTTATTTGAAAGAAGAAGGTCCAAAGTTTTAATACAATGCTTTGAAAGACATGATGCTTCTAAAAGTCCTGTTTCTCAGCATTGAGTAGAATTCTGGGCTAAATAAATACAAAGAAAGCATTTAAGTAAGAAAATATAAATTATGATTGAGAATAGCTTAAAAAATTTTACAAGGCACCAAAAAAACACAACTCTCCAGTAAAGAAAGAAAAGTGTAATTGAAAATAAAAACAGATTTAAAATGGAAATGGGAGTAGCTTTAAGTAAGTAGAACATATATATCCAGTAGTAAGAGAGGAGAAGTTTAATATAAATTAGAAGATAGGAATGACTGAAAAAATGATGATGAAAGTGAAAGTGGGAAAAAAAAATACTGAAAACCTTTTTTTTATTTTGCTTTTTTTAAAAAAGTAAATTAAGAACAAAACTTGTCCAAATCACAGTATCGATCTGTTATCAGATGGAAATGTTAGACTATTCAATAATAATGCAGACAAGAAAAATTAAATCAATAAATACTTCTGTACTACTGCTGGGAAAAAGCAAGTAGGTGATGAAGACATTGTTGATGACATGTCTATTCTCGTAGTAACTCAGAGGAATTAAATACCACCTACTAAAATCAGGCATTTTAAATCAGTAGGACTGGGTACCTCAGACTGCACAGCATGTTTCTGCTCTATTTATGTTGATTTTCTGTACTTCTTGGTGCAATGGGTAAGTCCTGGAGGAGGAAAAGAAAACCTACAGTCCGGTATTTTGTAAAGACTCAGTAAAAGGGCATAATTATTTTATAATTATCTCATAACTGTAATTAATACCAGGCAACTACAGACCTGTGATCTGAGTCTTGGATTAAATAATTAAGTGGCTCACACAAAACACAGGGAATAAAATGACAGAAATATAACTAGGTGTAATCAACATGGGTTTATAGAAAATCCACTCCATTGAACTGTGTTAATACTTTTCTCTGAGGAGACTGTACGTACCATTGTTAAATATAACAAAGCTGATATTATATACTTGAGATCCTGAAAGGCAGTTTCTCTTCTTGGCAATTTGAGTAAAGAAATTGCTTGACATAAAAAACAAACAAACAAACAAACAAAAAAACCCACCACCACCAACAAAAAACACCACCAGTCAATAAACAGACTATAAGTGACCTATCAGACTGGTCCCAAAATACAACTGAGTACTAGAAGTGATTGTTTTGTTTATAGCACATTTGTACCAGGACCCTCAAGGGTGTTTGGTGTCACCATATTTTTAGTCAATAACCTGGAAGAAAACATCAAACATTTTGCAAATGTCACTGAGTCCACGAGAGGGAGGAATCATGAAAAGAGAAACTACTGATCAAGAGCACCCCTGATGGCACTGTGAGTCGGGCAAACACAGAAAGGGTTTGCTTTGGCACAAGGAAGTTCATATCTTTCACATTCACAAGTAGATAGGCTGCAGCTCTGCTATGGGGGACTTTGTCCAGGGAAGCAGTGACTCCATGGAGGACTGAGCTCAGGGTGGCTGGGGACCTGCATATGAGCTCTCAGTGCAATGTTCTTCATGATAGGGCTGACAGGATCCTTGGATGTACACAAAAAGGCAGGGTGTGTACCTGTATCACCTCAGTCCTGCCTGCTTTATGGTCCAATTTTCATGAAGTTCTGTGCTGTCAAAATCTCCCCATTATGTCTTCTATGTGACCCCTAACTTGGCAAATTAGAGAAAATGCTTATTTTCTGGTTCCAAAGTCAGCTTGCTCTAATGACTACTTGCCAGGTTAAGTAAAAAAGGTACCTCCCAGGACTGCCTTCTCACCCTGTACTAATCCTATGAGATCTTAGATTTACATGTGTGCTTCTAGAATGTAATTTTAAAGGCTTAAACCTGCTCCTTGCTAGTCCAGATTCCAAAAATAATTTATGATTTGTGAGGTAGCCCAGAAAGCAGTGTCATGAGTAGGGACATACAGCATCACCCTGGGGATTTTTGCTCATGCATTTCAAAAGCTGGTCCCATCTATGAGCAGTGTCTCATCTCTCATTCCTGAAAGCACAGTACCTATTTTTGCTCTCCATATAAGGGAAGTAGTTTGAAGGACACAAGAAAGACTGTGAGAAGCAGATGTGACAAGAGAAGACTAGAATTACTGGAAAGCAGAATGAGAATAGTAAAGAACACTCAGAAGAAAACAAAGCAATAAAAGACAGTGTCAGGGAATAATCCACATGTGCCAAGGGACAGCTCACAGAGAAGTTGAACATAGGCCCTGCCTCCTTCAAGCTTAATATAGACAATGCCCCACAAAGAACCTAAGTGCATTGGTATCAAAGGGTATCACGCACTGGCACTTGAGCTGCATGTAGGAGACTTGTGTCTGTCCAGCATGAGGGTGCCAGCAGCCTCCTGTTAGTTACTGGGCTGTTTCAGCTCTATTTATTGTAGTAAAAATGTCGATCCTGGTGGGCTGCCTGTGAGCTTACAAAGACTTACAAACAACCAGCCACCAATCATGTACCAAGAACAGACCCTCAAAAATACAGAGACTTCTCCAGATCCTCTTGGATGCTGTTTGCTGTGTTGTCATGCCTATTGAAAGCCATGTGACTGTCCTATTAGTAGCTTTTAATTTAGCTGGAAATTGATACTTGCATTAACAGGTCTCCCTGATGCCAAAGACTTTGACTAATGCCAAAGACATTACTAATGAGTCTCAGGTGTCAAAAGTTGGAACCACTTCATTCCCTGCAAACTCGTCCAGTGCTGTTACACTCTTTGCATGTATTGCCTATCCTGCCAAAGCATGGAAAACCTGGAATTGTCCTAGAAAATATCTGTCCTGGGAAAAGCAAAGGCTGTCAAGGAATTAAGGGTATTAATTTCTTCTTTTCAAGAAAGGATGCCTGGACTTGCCTGGGCAAAAAGGCAAGCCAGGGGAAATAAAACTCTTATTTGTGGAACAACAAAACAAAATAAATAATACAGTCTTTCTGCTAGTGCAGCAAAGAGGGCAGGGTCAGGCTGGGTCTTCCAGAGGCAACATTTAATCTAGCTTGTGTCCCTTAGAGAGAACATAAAACTTCCACAGACTGTCATGGAAGGAGATCTGCGGAAATAAGTGCTTCTGATGATCCAGGCCTGGCTGTACCTTTTAGGTAAGATATTTAACAGCAACAAAAGTAAAGATTGCTGTACACAGACCACATATCACTGACCCATGGAAACCACTGCCACAGACTGGGTCTGAGCCCCCAAGGGACTGCTTTTATCCAATAGTACTCATGGATTCAACAACTGTGTGTTTGTTACGGAAAGGGGAACAGGCTTCTCTGGAAGGATTTCTATCAGAGCAGCAAAGTCTTCAAGCAGCAGGGACCGAGCATTCTTTTTGAGTCATTAGCTCAGCTGTTTTTCACAGCAATAAACCCCGGATAAGGAAACAACCAAGAACAGCACAGCTTGCCAGAGAGGGGTGGGGTAGAGCAGAGGTCCCTGCTTCAGATCCTGACTAAACCCTTCACGTTGACTCCCCACAACTAGATAGCTACATTGGTGGCATAGGTCATCTATGAGCAGAGGCAGTCCTGGTACCTCTGGAAATAAAGACAGGGAATACGGTCATGGCATGTTTCTGGTGAGAGCTGCCGAAGCCAAAAGCTGTAAGGACTTGAGAAAGTCTCTCAGGGCCCAGCTGTGTGAGCACAGCCATCCTGACCACGTGCTGGCTTGCAGCGATAACATTGTGTGCTAAGGTTGGCATGCAATCCAGGTGAAGTCACAAGAGGAAAAGCTGCCCACCCCACGCAGTCTCAGCGGTCACATCCACAGTTCCTCACCCACTGAACCACCCTTCACCATGCTCCACCTAGCTATCCCTCCTGCTTGGCTTGCTTCCACTGTGTTGGGGTAGGGCTGGCTCACAAGCGGCCATTGTGTTTCCTAGGAAGTACTGTTACAGCAAGTACCTGCTCAGACTGGCTGAGCATGAAGGCTCAGAGCCTCTGCTGGCACATATTGCTGCCCCAACCTCCATCTGTATCAGCACTCATCTTTCCAGCACTATTCTAAGAAGTTTCTAATGATACATCGCACCACCGACTCTTCCACAGGCACGCTCTTGGCCTCTGCCAAAGTTTAAGTCTGTGGGCAATAAGGTTAGAAATGAAGAAAAGCCGTGGCATCATGGTAATATAGTTCTTCCACCAAAAAAAAATTAAAATGTCCACTGGGGAAAGAAAGACTTAATTCTTGTTCAGCTCAGAAGGAGAATAAATGTTTCAGGTTTAAAGTTTGAAATACATGACAAAGCCATAGATGATGGTATGCAAAGGAATGACTTGGTTTAGGCAGAGGAGAATTAAAGCAACACTGATGAATGACAATTAATACCTCTTATCACTGAGCACTGCAGTGGACCCTAATGAAGCCTCGTTCACTTTGGGATAGCACCGCAGTGTAATCCAATAAAAAGGTAAACCAAGCACTCCGAGTTTGGGGGAGAGACCTGTATCTAGCCAAGCAAAGATGGTGCCTGGTTGCTCCCGCTGGGGACTCTGACTTCTCCCACCCAGTACAACCAGACAGCAAGATGCATGGGTGCCGCCACTGACAGTGGAACCGTGCTCTGGGATGAGGGGCTGGTGGCCAGAAGTGGGTAGTGGCATCTTCTTTGTGAAACGTTGGTGCTTACCTCCACCATCTTTGGCGGTCTTTCAGTGGTGGAGGTGGCTGCCGATGTCACGGAGTGTGAACAGGGACGATGGTTACATAGGAAACAGGAACAAAGAGGGCGCGATGCTGCTTACTGGAGCTATAGCATTTGAAACATAAAGAGGGAGAGCGATGCTGTTTGCAGGCTGTTTACACAGGGCAGGGTGAAAAGGAGCAATACCTTGACCTGAGAGGGGATGCCTTCTGCTCTTGCCCTGAGGTCCTAACCCCATAGCTGCCAACAGTGAGCTAACCTCTGACCGTAATGCCAGAAAGAACTGCTGTGATCATCTAGCCCCACAGCATTGAAAACTAAGGTCAGAAGACTTGACAGAAATCCTTCCCATCTCTTCAAGGGTCTACTTACTGACAAGAATCCAGCCATGATTCAAAGGACTCCTGTGCAGTAGCCTCTACAACCTCAATGAGTTTTTCTAGGGGTTACCTAGACAATGTTAAAAATATAGTATTTTTTTTCATATGACTATTTTTTTTCCCCTGGTTTCAAATTCCACTTCATGGACCTTAGCACCCTTCAGTCTGCTAGACCACAGAAAGTTTGTTCCCCAAGCAAGTATATATAGACACTGAAAAAAGTTAGCTCTTAGCTTTCCCTTTTCCCTTCAACTTCTTGCACTGGAAGGCACACTTTCAGTTATTTAACACCTTCCAGCATTGTTCCTGAAACCTCTCCCATCCAGGAACCACCAACAAAAGCATTAAAAAGAGTACATGGGAAGTGGCTGTGTCAGTGCTAAATGACACACACACTCAGCCTCTCCTTGAGCTATTCATCTTGAAGTTGTTTACCAAAGGCTGCATGACTTCCCCCAGCTATGGCACCATCCCGGAATTTTGTCGTCAGCCAGTGAGCTGCACCAGCCCCCACTTCTTCCCTGTCACTGCTTCCCAAGGCAAACTTGCCAGCTGATAAGTATAGCCTGTATTCCTTATTCTTTGCCATGTGACTTACAGCAGCTAATGTTATACTTGGCCCCATCTTTCTGGCTGATCCCGACTTTTGCAGTAAGACTAGCTTACTGATGTTTTAGTCATTCCTACCGATCAAGGACTATTTTGTCTTTCAGATAACTGATAGAAGAGCTTAGCAGCATAGAGCCACAAATGACCAACTTTACAATGCTTATTCCTCCCTACAATCGCACATTTCCACACACTTAGGAGGCCGACACACTTCCTGTCAAGTTCTAATGTCTGTGTTGCAAGAAACAGCAACAACAAAAATCTCTAAAAGCACTATACCAGCACTATCTGCTCCTTGCTGAGTCTACCTTGTGTAATTTGGCTGTAAGTGGTCTAAGGTTAAAGTTACCACTTGTTAGATGTTTCTGGAGGGCCTATGGCAAATGGGCCCCTAATTAAGAAACAGCATCTTCCTCTCTGGCTGGGACAAAAGCCAGCTTATGCTCACCCTTAACATCACCCTGTGTCAAAGGAGCTAGTCTCAATGCACGCTAGAATACAGGCTTTCTGGCTTTGCAAGGATGAGGGACTGGGAAGATGGATAGCAATGCAGCAGGGAAAGTAAAACAAGAGGCTAGACAGTCAAAGCTTTTCCTTATACTGGTGTAAATATAAACCTCTTGTCACATCTTCCTTTCAGTTGCTAAATACACAAAGACGGGATTGCGTTCCCATGCCTGGTTGCCTCAGGGGCAGTACACAAATTACAAATAAGCAAATATATGGATTCCCTGACTTCCAAGGGATTTTTGAAGATTAACTACTTAACCCTAATTATACCAACGCTGGCTGGTTAATTAATAAGGTGAGGAAACTCCCTTGACTGGTAAGATTCATCATAAAAAAAGGTGGATTATTCCATCCCAGGGAGGAGAAGGGCTCATGGGTCTGGCATCTCACTGTGTGGATTTCCCATCTGATATAGACTTCCAGTAGTCTGTATCTACAGGAATGTCTGAGCTTTCCAGTTTTATTGTAGGATCACAGTATGAGAAGGTATGAAATCCAATGGCTTTGCTCAGTGTAAACAAAGAACCCAAGTGCTACAGAGTCTTCCTGGAAAGGCACTTTCCCCACTGTCATAGCTGACTGAACTGAGAACAGCCTATCTTGTAGATTTCATTTTAGCTATGAGGGGCATCTTGGTTTCCTGCATCATCAAAGCACTTTGCTCATCCGTGTAAGACCATGCACCAAAGACGAGGGTAGCACACTCCAGGCTGCTCAGGGCTGGTGTTTCTGATTCTGTGACTGGGAGCAAAGATGTGGTTGAAACAGTAGTCATTGCTGTCACAAAACACCAGCCCTTGCAACGTGCTGCTGGGTATTAAACTTCCAGTAACCCTTACTTTAGTCTCTTGACTAGAACCAGGCAACACAAAGCAGTGCTTTAAAAGCACTTCCAAATATCAACAGCCTGCACACTCTGGACCCCAAGGCATAGGTGTGGCCTGTGGTGACAAACCTGTGAAGACTTTTAATGCAAAGAGCCTACATGCCAAGTACAGCTTCAGAGCCCCAAGTTGCAATACCATTGCACTCAAGCTAGCAGGAGAGGTGGGGATCAACTGAGCATCCACAACGTCTGCCTATGACATTTCCCCTGTGATCCACTAAGTCAAATGGCAAATACTTCCCTTTGGTTGTATCTTCCTCCACATTACTTTTAGGAATACAGACTTACTCAGAGATCTCATAGAGAGGAACCAACCATGCTAGAGACACAGTCCCCCAAGATAAATTCAGGATAGTTATATGGGGGATAAATTCTGTTTCTTGGAATGTGGAGAGAGCAACAGGACTTGGGGACCCATCATTTGTGTGCTTGCCCCCACAGAGGCCCTTAGCCTAGCTAGCTAAAATGTACAGTAATTATGAAGTGTACTCAAATGGCTAGGACACTTCACCAATGTACAAAACACTGCCAATACTTCTCTTGCCTTTCCCTAATTATTTTATCTCTCTTTTCATCTTTCCTTCTGGTTTTGAGTCCTTACCCTTTCTATCTCCCTCTGCTTTATCTTGACTGGGCTTTCATTGCTTCTTTACCCCATGACTCTATATGCAATAGCATCTTCTTCGATGATCCACACGACTAGCATTAAACACTCCTGTTTGTTAGACCTTGTTGTTTTATACAGGAAGAGACTGTTTATAGCCCAGAGCTTGCAAAGACTTCTGGAATTTGAAATGCTTTCTCCTTCCATTTTGAGGGCAAGCAGGAATCCTGCTTCCCCTCACAAATGTCTTGGCCTTCCAGATATCGACCTTACCTTTAGATCCTGCAGCTCAGCAAATGTGCTATCATATATCCCAGTGTTTACTCAGCCTATGCAATCTGGTAGGTCACCTATATTAAATGAGGTGATTAATGTCTACAAACGGATGATGCATTTTTGGAAGGGCAAGGCAAATTCAGAAGGGCTTACTGAACTCTTTGATCATTTAAGCTTCTGGTTACCAAATAACCACCAGTATCCTGTCCATAAACCCATTTATTCTTAGCTACATGAATCCCCATCCCCATTTCAACATCAGCATCTATTCCTAAGCTACATCTTTCCTCCCAGCTACACCAAGTAGTCTCAGTAACCCATCCCCCAGGTGCTCTCCTTTTCCTGACTGAAGACACATCATGCTGCTTCTAAGCCTCCCACAAAAATTGTAAGAAAATCTACTTAATTCAGGGATTTCTCATCTCTTCTCTCATTCCCCCACCAGTTTTTACATTAACATTTGCTGCTTCTACTTAGTTTCATTTTTAATAAAAGCATAGGAGCAACTAGAGAAATCTACATCTGCTAGAGTTATAATGTCAGAAGTACTCACCCACTTTCATTATCTCCATGTCCTGCTTTTTGTTTTCTCTATTCCCTTTTTTCTTCTCCTCCTTGCTTTTTTTGTTGGCATGGTGGACTGCTACACTAGGTCTGCAGCAAATGTGAGCTGGTCACTGCTGAGTACAGGAGCAGCTCAGCTGGGAATTCTCATCCCCTCATTGCTGCACAATGGACAAAGAGTGGAGGTGGCTGGTGCTGGGTGCCTCAGGAGAGCACCTGCAAATATCAGCACCCTTAAGGACACCACATAGGATGTCCATGGAAAAACACTGACTTAGAGCATGACTTCAGGAGGACATGGATATCTCACACCTATCTGAAGGAGGAGTATACATCTCAAAATGGAACTTATCACCTTGAGAGAAAGCTAGGAAGGTTTTCAAGAACAATAACCAGACAGCTAGATAAAGTGCAAATAGAAGTCTTAGTCTGAAATGGGCAGATTACCAGTGGGACATAAAGGAAGCACAGTCCCACTTTGTAGCACTGTGACAGCTTTGCCTAACATAACATACACTTCATCACATATGCTCTGCTGATGTACTGAGCAAACTTCAACTTCATAGCTGTCTCTGCAAACAGTGGATTTCAGAGGTTAGTGGACTAGGTGCTGCTTCACATCGTCCAAGAAAAGCAGGAAGTTAAATCTGGTCATTTACTTCCTGATCTTAGACAATGTCCATAACATTTACCTTCTCCACCAGCCCTACATTGTGCATCAAGTCATCTGGTACAACTCTGGGTGACATCAGGCCCTGACAGAGAGGCAGAGGGACAGCTTGCTTCTGAGTCCCAATGGACTGAAGCATGAACTAGATAGCGAGTTCCTCAGGCTTTTACAAGGTGCAGACTTTGAGGACATTACTGACAGATGCCACAGACTTCCAGGGTGAGGTGGCATCAGCAGCATAGGGAATCTAAGTACCAGGGTCTCAAGAGCTAACAGCATGTGCCAGGTGGCACACTGGACACAAATACCTTGACAATATTCAGCTGTCCAACTCCTAGGTGCCCAGATAATCAGTATTCATTTCAAGGGGCATTAGGTGTTTACTGTCTTCAAGGTGTGCTCCTGATCCTGGCCAGTATGAACAGGGCTAAGTTAAAAAAAATGTCAAAGTGCAGGAAAAGAAATTTTGAAGGCTTGAAAAGGGGCATGAAGCTGAGGGAGCAGAGTCAGTAGGTAGTTAAACATCACTCAGGAAAGATGGCAAGTGTGAGGGGACAGCAGATAGCCATAAAATAGGGACATAGGCAGTCCTTCTAGAGAGACTGAAACCTGGTGGAGAAGCCACAGAGAAACTTGAAGCTGAAGAATTACCAGGGTAAGGCAGCAAGATCTGGGAGGCAGGAGGCTGGGGACTGCAAGCAGCACTGCAGCAACTGAGGAAAACCGAGCTGTTCATTTAGACAGCGTAGGCAAAAAGTCAGGTTTTAGAGGAAAAGTGGTGAGATTGGACAAGTCCATAAACAAGATAGGGTTTGGATACAATACAATGTGTGGTAATCTGGATGTCACCATGGTAATCAGAAGAAAGCTGAAGTGCTGGTGCTGATGAATAGAGGTGATCTTGGGAAAAGGCCCAGGTTTCCCACACATCGAGTTCCAGATGTTGGTAGGGGATGGTGGAAGATGAAGAAATGGGGAGGTGCTGGAACAAAGAAACAGTTGTACAAGTTGTTGGACAGAAACAAGAGAAAGAGAACAGAGGAGGAGAGCAGTTCAAAAGCACAGGAAAGATCAAAGCTGGTGGAGAGAAAACAAGAGACTCCTAGAGGTGGCTGGGGCAATACTAAATATTCCTGTGAGAACAACTTTGGGATTACGATACTGAAAATAATCTTGAAGGTATCCAAGCAAGTACTGGAGATGAAGAACTTGTAGCATGTGGAAGTGGTTACAGGATTACCACAGTAGTGTTATTTAACAGATACAGGATAATAACATTCAATAAATAAGATAGAGAGCTGCATAAATCTGTTTTCTGAAAAAGAATGGAAAAGGGAAACAACAGGTTAAATTGAAATTTTCCCTTTATTTCAGTAGAAGGTCCTGTTGTTTATTATAATTTATTCCTCTAAAAAAGCCCCTTGTTTCACCTTTCATAATTTACAACAGATATCAGCTTCACTCGTCCAGCAAATCTTCAGCCATAGAAAAAGTGAAGGACTTTGACCCCAAATTTTTTTCATAAAATCTTCATAATTTTTTCTCCACCAAGAAATCTTTGCATCATGACTATTCTCTCCAACTCAGGAAGAAGGACACTAAGTGTAGGATCCTTCTAATTAAAAAAATTAAAAATCAAACCACAAAAAAACCTCCACACCCATCACATTCTTATACATCCAACTTTTTCACTCAAAAGGAAAGTTCTTCTTCTTTCCAGCCAGTTCTACAATAGATTTTGTTTGTCCTCTAGTGGCAAGATACTGTGCACCAATCTGGCACCAGTTACACGTTCCAAACATGACATACCTGCTCAGTAGTTGCTTATCATTTTCTATTCAGGGGTCCTTGGTTCAAACCCATAAGGAAGACTCTCCCAAGCGTATCAAGTTGCTTGCCTGTAAAAAAAAAAAAAAAAAAATTAAAATTGCCATGGGCCTACAGGTATCAGTTACATGTTGAAAAATTATACCTTCTTTTAGTGATAGTTAAGATTTGTACAAGGACTACTTAGGTGCTTAATAGACTGAGAGAAATAAGATAATTCTGGAAAAAGAAATATTAATTAATTAATTAATTAATTAAAAGAGAACAAAACTCTACAGCTCTGGGCACTAGCATGCTGCAATCACTTCAGATGGCTTACATTGCCAGCTCCATTAGGTACGGAAAGGTGACAGCTATCCCAGCTTCTGCAAACCCCAAATCTAGCACAAAATTCATGTGCTGCCATGCCAGTCATATGAGCACACCTGGTGCTCCAAAAACGTAGGAGATGATTCCACCCTCACCTTGTCTCCGGTTAGGGCCATTTCTCTGTTACCTTGCTCTGGACTGGAGTCCCACAGTGGCTGCAGGCGACTCAGCCTCCCATGCTCTGCAACGTTTTCTGCAGAGCTGCTCAGGAGATTACACCGGCGATGGCATTTTATCAGTGCTGCTGCGAGGTGAGGGCAGACACGATAAGGAGGTGTTAAAAGTCAACGAGGTGCCATTGACAAGGATTGAAGCTGGGCTCACGCTTCCCCACCCACCGTGTGTGCGCTGATGCTGCGCAGCCCAGTCGCCTTTTCACCAGCTGCTGCTTTGGCAGGAGGCACCTCTCGCCCTCTCTTTTCGGTTGGCAGCCTCCTGTCTAGCCAGCCAGATCATCTCCGCTGGAAGCTGTCACAGCATCAGGCCTGCAGGGAACAAATCTCTTCTCATGAAGCCCCTGTGGGTTCCCCAGTGAGCACTAGAGAGATCTTTTTGTTGCTCAAATGTGCAGATGGAGGGGTAGCCTGGTTGCTTCAGTTCCTTCCCACCATTCCCTCCCAGAGAGGAAAGATCTGTTCCCTGAAGTGACTGCTTTCCCAGGCAGGTGTTCACACGTGCTGTCTGGAGTGGAGCAGAGCCCCCAGCAGCATACCTGCCATACACCCCTGCACTGGCAAGCCCCAAGGCTTGAGAAAACCTGCTGTGACTAACAGCTTGATTAGGACCTAAGTCTTTTTCCACCAAGACTTCAGGGAAAGGTGAAGGAGCTCATAAGAAATGTATTTATTTTGTGCAACCACAGTCCCTGAGCTGGAATCACACAAGCAGCCAGCAAACCATAGGCTTAACCACATCACAGGACAGTACTTGTTGTTAGAGGCGAAACATCCTGGCTCTGTCCTTGCTGTGGTGACCATCAACTCAATCTGGCAGCAGCAGAAACAGCCTAAGTGGCCACAGACCAATCAGAGTGTTTCAAAACAACCCAAAACTCAATAACGTCTTCCACAACCTACATAACAAGGATCCACACATACTAAGGACACCAAGGATGCTCCCACTACCTGAGCTAACTCAGCTGAGGCCCAGTGGCTCAAGGAACACTGCTCCAGAGAGCAACCAACTCACCAGAGCACCACTAACAGGCTCTCACACAGGAAATTCCACAAGCACTGCAATGAGCTAAAGGAGTCTATTATATTCCCATGGGCCAGGTGTGATTGTCACAACCACTGCCTTTCCCAGCTGAAGCCAGTGAAGTCCTTACCAGCAGCCTCAGCACAGAAGGCCAGATCTGAAAGAAATTTTCAGTTCACCTCCAGAGAAGCCATGCGAGTGTGAGGTTGAGATGCACTGAGCATTTAACCAAGCAGGGTGTATCTTGCTGGTCCTCTGGCACCCTGAATTTATGTTTATAGAGAAAGAAGACAGAGCCACTTCTTCTTGGTGCATCCTTGCTGGAAAGCACCTTCTGACATATCCATGCTTTCTGTTTCCTAGTCTTCAGAAAGATGCCAAAGGCAAGAAAAGTCTCTCCCTACTCCTTGAAATTCAATACAAAAACACATCCTGCTGATGCATCCTGCAAAGCAGCAGGCAGCACTGGCAGAGACCCCTGCTCACTCCTGGGAGAGCAGACACGTTGGGTTTAGTGCTGAGAGCATGGTGTGAGGGCCAGGCCAACCCTCACCATGGCATCCCATGCTTGCATTGGCAGGCACTGCTACCTGTGTTGTGCAAAACAAATCTGAGGTTCCCAGGACACTTAAAGACCAAGGAATATAATTAAAGGGAGATGTTTCTTTCCCTGAAGAAATAGATTTCCAGTACAGGAACTCCATCTAAGCCCACTTAGCTGTGGATATTGCCTTGTTTATAGTTGCACAGGCTGTGAGAGAATCTCTCACGTGTATCACTGTAGGGATATCTGAAATCAAGAGTCACAGGCTATGTGCAGTAAAGGCCCCACTCAAATACTGAGTAGATGCTATTTCAGCTTGGTCTGAAGGGATTTCTCCATTGTCTGTAATTTCTATTTCTCCCTCCACCCCCACCCTGCAGGACAAAGGCTTTGTCTGAAGACAGGATTGTACCTCTGCCAAGTAACATGCTGGGAACCTCAGGGGTTTGTCCTGCTTTGGATTCTTTTTCTTTTGCCTTAGTTTTTAAACACACCCCTGTCTCCAACAAGGGAAAAATTGCAATCCCTGAAACAAAAGGTGCCAGAGAACAATGGGCAGGAGGGGCCCATAGTGGTGGGCAGGTAGACTGGTATACATGGAAAGGGACACATGGGTATCACAGGGGTCTTCATGCCAGCACCTCCTTGGTGGCTCCAAGCACCTCCTCGGTGGCTTGTGAGCTTGCCTACACAGATTCCCTGGTGCCCTCTCCACAGGAGACAAAAACACTGGCTCCTTTGTTCTCCCTGTCTCCAGATACAGCAGGTGAGTGAGTGAGTGAGTGAGTGAGTGAGTGAGTGAGTGAGTGAGTGAGTGAGTGAGTGAGTGAAGAGTCCTTCCCCCTGCCATCCTGCCACCAACTGGGCTCCCTCCCTTGCCTGATGGTGCTCTGTGGCCTACAAAATAAGCTTTTGCCATGTGAGCTTTCTCACTCCCTTTGCCGAACACAGAATTCTTCCAGAACGTCAGCACTTTTGGAAAGGAAAAGCAAAAAAGCATCTGAGGGTGGAAAAAATAATACATTTTGAAACAGGTTCCTTCACCCAACAGCCTCTGGTACAGTGGGCCCTGTGGCTGGACTGGGTGTGCCCCTACTGGCTTTGCAGACCTCAGCAGTGCTGGCATGGTGTGTGTCCCCAGGGAGCCATGCTTGGCAGCCCCCAGCACCCACTGCTCCGAGGCTCATCCTGGCTCCTGATTCCTCTCTACCACCATTTGGTCCTCAAGTGTTTTAGTCAGGGACCTAGCAAGCTCCTCATAGACCTACCAAGTACCTCGTGGATGGATGTTCAGTGCCTGCTCCCAGCCCCAGGCAAAAACAGTTTGCTGGTCTGGCAGGCTTCCCTCCAGCATTTTTCACAAGAAGTTGCCTTACCTTGTTTGAGCTTCAGGGAGTTCAGTTTGGGGTGAAGGGTAGGTCAGCTCTTATCTCGTATCTACACGCGCAACTGTAACCCTTAGAAGTTCCCTTTCCAACTCCAAGAGTTCCTGCCCGGCGGCACAGTGAGGACCACGCTTTCCCCTCTGCTGAGGCCTTTTAGCAGGAGACAAGCAGTGCCAGAGAGCCACAAAGATTCCCTAGGGAACCCCAGTCTTGAGGAAAATACTGGGGGCATCTCTGACCTTTCTCCTCTGCAGCCTTTGATGCAGGGCTCGTGGCTAGGGGAAGGAGCAGAGCCACAGCCTCTCCAGTCCAGGCTGATGAGAGCAACCCCAAGATGATGTCCAAGGATGACAGGAGCAGAATGAAACCCCCACACAGGACCCTGCAGGCCTTGTGAGATTCAGAGGCTACAGGGAGCCACTCTGGCCTTCACATTCTAGAAAACATTTTTAGTACAGCTGACGTGGATGGTAGAGCTCAAGCTACAGGATCCTCCAGTTTGTTTAAGTGAATACTACTTCTGTCAATTTTCCAAATGTCTGTTCACACACAAAGTGTGCTAGCATCCTGCCAGGGCTCCAAACATTTGTCTGTGGAAAAATTATCTGGGAAGCTGTGCCCACATCCTCGCCTTACTTTCTGATCATTTGAAGACCAATCACATAAATAAGAGCACACATGGAAATGCAGGTGTGAAAGATTGTGTTCCCCAAAGCCTCACAAGTGTATGTGACTTGGGGAGCCCTGCTCAGACCACTGCTGCCTTGTGCTGACCACAGCACATCACACTCAGCTCAAAGTCCAAAGTAGCAAATTATATCTGTAACCCTCACTGCTGGAGGCTACCACTGGAAAAAGACCCCAAAATTGAGTGGGGGTAGGTGGGAAGGGAACAGTGGAGCAGGCAGGGACAGTTGGTCCTGTGTGTTTTCTTTCCTTAAAGATAAAAATTTACCCCAATCAAAAGAAAAATCAGGAACAATGCAGGAATTTTAAAGAGGCCCAAGCTGCCACCTGACTCAGCGTCTAGGCAGGATATCGATTAGAGAGACTATTCTTTATTCCTCTGCTATTGTTTAAGGCTGGCCTCCCTCATGACAGCAACAGGCGTGGGAACACAGCAGCACTGGTGTCAAAAAGTGTTTTTTATCACTGAGCTGAGGAGAGTGGTCTCTGGGAACCAGAGATGGTGTGTCTGATAGTTAAGAAAAGGCATTCAAACAAAAAGCCTTATTCTGAGATCTCTAAGGCCCAGATAATAACTCTGAGGCACACCAATGTGATGCACAGCCCCACTCCAGCATTCCTTCTGAGCTGCATTCGGGCTCCAGTGGGTTCAGAGAGGTGCAGAAAGAAAACATCTCTGCCTCCTAAAAGTTTTTGGGTCTTTCTTTGAGCCCCAGTAGCTGCTGTGATGGCTGCTGCTATAAACATACCCACCCTGGTTTTACACAAGCCAGACCGGGTTCTGTAAGCAGTATGGCACAGTACAGAGAATAGGCTTGCCACCCATGTCCTTATTCCTCCTCTTCAGCAGGTTTAGCTAGCCAGGTTGGGGCCCAGCCTGCAATAGTTATCAAAATAATGTCAGTAGGTGAGAGCATCTCCTCTTTATTCAACAGAACCAAACAACAGTAGGGTGACATGCATCATTGCACTTCAACTAACCAGATGCCTGCAGCCTACCAACAACCCAACACCTACCAAATGAGCTGACAGACAATGAATGGTACAGTTTCCTGTTATCTCCAGGCAGGAATGAAGCAAAATCTTTGATTTCCTGGTGCATCTTGATGCATTAAAAAGCAACACATTTCAGTACTTGAACACATCTGATTTGACTGAGTAGGGGCAAACAGTGACCATCAGACAGGTCTTCAGCCAGCCAAAATATTTCTGCCTCCCCTCAGGGCTGTACAGTTGATTCCTGATTTTATATTATCTATAGGTTTGTTCTTCATTTGCAATGGAATCTTACATATAACCACCTTGTATATACATAGGAGGGTTTTGTTTTCACCTACCCTTAAGATAAAAAAAACAACCCAAACATAAACTCCTTCAGGCACTGACTGGACAAACATCAAGATAGGAATTCACTTCAAAGACACCCTAAATGAAAGTGCAGTGTATTGGAGAGTGGATGTCCAAAAATAGGGCCTGCTCTCTGTAGACACTAGGTATTTATTCCAGTATCTAGAAACATTCCACAACATTTTTTTATGTGTACGATTATGCATTTGGGTAATAGTGTGACTACACCAACTTTTCCTGCAGGTTTTCATGCTTCAGTTTCACTCTTTCCATGCATTTTTCACCTTTCCAAAGTTTAAAAGCAGCCAGGACTCAGCCATGGATCTCTTCCTCCAGTCTGCAACAAATGGACAACAAAGCTAAACATATTCTCCAGTAGGTGACACCTCCCCTTCTACAAGAACCATGTTCTGTTTTTCAAAGATGATGAACATGTTGTCTTAGGACTGCTTATTCATAGTGCCTCCATGCCAGCTTGTTCTCAGTGTCTAGCACAGAGCGAGCCATGCACCAGACTGGGAAAGCTGAGGCCCAGAGACTGGCTCACTCTGCCCATACAGGCACCATAGACACAACAGGCTGGAGCCAGTTGGCTCTGCAATACCAAACTCTACTCTAGCTCTAACCTGCACATCAATCCAGAGATAAATGAAGTCACTACTGCATCAGCTCATAAGCTTAGTGAAGACGTCAATTATGTCCTTATCCACATATTTGGGCAGGCAGTAATTGAGGAATCCACAATCCAATAAATGCAGCAGGTTGAAATTTAAGGGACAACTCCTCTCTCCTTGAGCTCAGTGGCACGGTGAAATCTTCACTACTTACATTCTGACCTTCTTTCTCTTCCAAACCTTGCTTTCTCTCAGATAGTGAAGGTCCATGTAAAACTCACAAATTAAAAGGACTAAGGCAGAGGTTCCAATATGATTCCACTATCATCAGTGCTGCTGAATGGTCAACATGCTCCCTGGCAACCTCTCTCCAGGTCAAGGATGCTCTCCCAGGATGGTCCAGGTGCTGGCCTAATGAGTAATGGCTCCCACAAGGCAGCATGGACAAAAGCACCCTGCTTGGGGTCTGAGTGTTCTGGTTTGGTTTGATGGGTTTTTGGTAACAGGGGAAGGGTGCCAGGAGCGGCTCCAGTAAGAAGCTGAGAAGCTCCCCCTGCTCCAAACCCAGCCAAAGAGCCATTAGAGGGACAATAGATGCACCTCAGCGATTAACATATGAAAGAATCAGCATAACACCTGAGGAGGAGCACTTAAGGGAGAAGAGCTGTGCTGGGAAAGGAGAGCAGTGCTGGTGGTTGGTGAGGAAGAAGGGCAGAAAGTGCCCAGGCAGAAGTTTCCCTGCAACCCATGGCGAGATGGCAGCTGTCCCCCTGCACTCCTGGAGGAACGTGGTGGAACATTCCCTGAAGGTGCCAGGAGGGGTGAACTTGGCCAGTGGACTTGGATTTTGTGGCCAGAGGATTTGCTGCCAGTGGACTCTGATTGCGCAGCTGTGGAAGACCCCAGTGCCAGGGGAATTTGTTCCCGAAGCAGCCCGTGACTCTGTGGGAAGCCCAGGCTGGAGCAGCTCTGGACCTCATGGGATATACTTATGAAGGAGAGGTTCATAGAGGACTCTCTCCCATGGCAGGGACCCCGTGGGAAGCAGGGAAGGACTGTAAGGAATCCTTCTTCCTGAGGAGGAAGGAGCAGCAGGAACCACCAGCCTGTGAACCGACTCTAAACCCCATCCCCTGCCCCCCTGTGCTGCTGGGGGGAGGGAGGGAGAAAAACTGGGAACAAAGTTATTTGGGAAGAAGGGAGGGGTGGGGTAACATATGCAGGCTCTGCTCTGTGTGTTGTCTGTGTCCTGTGCATGTTTGATTGGTGTGAAATTAAATTATTATTTTTTCCCCAAGATGAGTCTGTTTTGCCCAGGACCTTAATTGGTGAAGAACCCTCCTTGTCCTTTGTCTGGACCCATGAGCTTTGTCCTCCTCATCCCAGAGTGTGTGGGGGGGAGTTGAGTGAGTGGCCATGGGGCTGTTCCTTTGTTGTCCTGTTGGGCCCAAACCACAACACTGAGGGAGGGAGGGAGAAAAAATCCAAATGGACATAAGCTGTGCCAGGTCATTTGCTCTCAAGACCATTTTCTTTTATCCTCATATTGTTCAAACCCCAGAACCTCTGCCTGCAGCTAAGCCCCATGTTTGGGCAATCATTCCTCGCTTGTCAGGGAGCTGGTCACAAGAAGGCTTTCCACAACTTTTTCTATGAGGAGTTAAGCTTATTCAAGAGCCTGGAGAACTTAAAGACCAATATGCTTCCTCTACCAAAGCAGCGGCTCACACTCCTCCCATGAATTTTGTCTCCTGGCCATTTTATATCACTCCCACCACTTGAGTCAAAGCTACACTTCCCCAGAACTTAGAACATGGTATCTCACAGAGAAGCAGAGATGGCTTTTCAGTACTACCTCAGAAATCCCCTGGCACATGAAAAGAAAGATGTCAATCTGTGAAGCACTTCAACAGTTGTTCCCTAACTGGAATGGGAACTCAGAGGCAAGGATAGTCTATGTGAAACCTGGGGACAAAGTATCCTCTGCCAAGGGAGTCACAATTATGGCAGAAGGAAACAAACAGATCCAGAATACAGAGACCCATTTTTAGGAGGCCTTCTTGTTGAGAGAAGATGACCACAAAAACAAGTGTTGATATACTTTTCTAACCATGAAAACCCAAGCAACCAGACAATAAAAGCCACTCTGACAGAACTGCACCTAGAGAAGCAAATAGCATGTATTTTTTAACACAGAAGGCTCTTCCTCAGTGAGCAATCAGACCTTCAAATTAGGAATGTTATTGATGCATGTGGCATATATACCTGTGTATAGTATTACTCACCAGATACATACATGGGTAGACAGATACATTTGTACTAGTTGTGCATTTGGTCATGTTCTTGTCCCCATCTGAGTCACTACTATACATTTTAAATGGCATCTGTGCTACAATATGCTTTGGGATGTGTCCACTTATTAATTTTTTTCTGTGTTAGACTGGCAAACTACTTCAGTAATTTCCTTCTCTTTACTTGTTCATGATTTATGACAAAGCTTCCTCCTCAAACCAAGGCCATTTGGTCTCCTAAATAGCTTCATCTGAGGAATTATTGAAAAAAATTATTAATAATTTTTCCTTTTACTACTTTTATTGATATGCTAAAGAAATTCTGTACACTGGTATGATTTACCTGTATGGAAGCTTTTGCACTGACCTTGACCTGCTATAGACCATCTGCTGCTGCCAGCAACTTATAATCCTAGCATAGTTCAGGTGGGAAGGCACCTCGAGAGGCTTTAACTTCATGTTCTTTAACTTCATCAGCTGACAACAGCCTTCTTTTTTGACACCAGTTTCCCCAGCAGTTCATGCTCACTACTAACACTAGACAGACTAGGAGTCTAGCCTTGATTGTGGCAAAGCTGAGGAGTGGTGTAGCTCAGAGGGCAGCCTGTTAACAGATACAGGAATCTGGAGACTGCTGTATATAATGCAAGAAACATCAGAGAAGCTTTCCAGAGCTCAACATGCCTTAAGATGGCTTAAGGTAAGCAGCTGGTGCGTTTCCTCTGTTGTGTCCCCATTCTCTTTTGCTGCAGCTTACAACAGAGTCCATATTAACCATACTTGTTGTGTCACCACCTGTTCCAACTACTGGAAATGCTGTAGGGCATATCTCACCATCACCAGCTGGGTTCAGCAACTTTGACAGGAGATAACAGTAGGAGCCCAAAGGAAGCAAGAAGCCCAGATATCTCCATCTTCTGAGATGTCTGGCCATTACCAAGCACAGATAATATTAATGTTGGCATCATATTAAGTTCCTTTAGCTCCATCTTCTTCTTTTTTTCATAGCTGAACCACCTCACAGCTGCGTTACACTTGGAAACAAAATGTGAGTTCCCATCAGGTTCAGCACCAAGTGGACTGCCTGCACAAAGCATGCCAGATACCACTCCACAGATCACCATTGACCTCTGTGTGGATTCCTGGAATGCTGCTCTATTTGCTTACACAGCTGCAGGCTACTATTTCACATCACTTTGGTAGCTGAAAGATAATCTTGTGTCATCCCTGTGCTGAAGTTTTCATGTGGGTCTGCTTTTCAGAGTGAAAAATAATTCTTTTTAATTACTTGAAGCAATTCCTCAACATACCTTTTTCAAAGCAAGGATGATCACACAGTTCTAAGCAGAGGAGGAAAAATGGAAAGGATTTCTCTGGAGGAAAGAAAGTTGTGTGAGCTGGATTGGAAGAATTTGACTGGAATCACAGAATCACAGAATCACAGAATCTTAGGGGTTGGAAGGGACCTCGAAAGATCATCTAGTCCAACCCCCCTGCCAGAGCAGGGGAACCCAGAGCACATCACACAGGAACATGTCCAGGTGGGTTTTGAATGTCTCCAGTGAAGGAGACTCCACAACCTCTCTGGGCAGCCTGTTCCAGTGCTCTGTCGCTCTCACAGTAAGGAAGTTTTTTTCTGATGTTTATGTGGAACCTCCTATGTTCCAGTTTGCACCCATTGCCCCTTGTTCTGTCACTGGACATCACTGAAAAAAGCCTGGTTCCATCCTCCTGACACTCGCCCTTAACATATTTGTAAACACTGATGAGGTTGCCCCTCAGTCTCCTCTTTTCCAAGCTAAAGCTTCCTCAGCCTTTCCTCATCAGGGAGATGTTCCACTCCCTTCATCATCTCTGTGGCTCTGTGCTGGACTCTTTCAAGCAGTTCCTTGTCTTTCTGGAACTGAGGGGCCCAGAACTGGACACAATACTCCAGATGTGGCCTCACCAATGCAGAATAGAGGGGGAGGAGAACCTCCCTTGACGTACTAACCACACCCTTTCTAATACACCCCAGGATGCAATTGGCCTTCTTAGCCACAAGGGCACATTGCTGGCTCGTGGTCATCATCCTGTCTACCAGGACTCCCAGGTCCCTTTCTCCTACACTGCCCTCCAGCAGGTCAGCCCCCAACCTGTACTGGTACATGGGGTTGTTCTTCCCCAGATGCAAGACTCAAAACTGGAAAATTTACTTGGATTTGCCCAGACCTGTTGGAGAGGAATGGGAGAAGAACTCCTCTCTAAGGTTTTTTGGATGGGGCTGTAGGGAGTGCAAGACCAAGCACTTTATGATAGCAGCATGGGCAGCCACAGGAGCTCTGAGAGAAATGTTTAAGTCAGGTTTAGATTGACCCTCGATTGTGGCACCTGGGAAGTTCTCCAGCTCTTAGGAATCTTATGGCATTAAAGGACCAGCAGCTACTCTCAAGGCAGCATTCCTCATGTTTTCCAAACAATTTGGGAACTGCAAATCAGTGCAGATTTCTCAGTTCAGTGATTGTGATGTTGCCACCGTATTTTTCTAACAGCATACTTCAAAGCCATTTACGTTTTCTCCTCAAATGTACCCATCCATCCTCCTCCAACAAATCTCAGCCCTTGTTGACTATTACCTATAAAATTATTGATGTTAGAAATGCTGATGCAGGAAGATGAGGCTAATAAAGAACATTTTACCAGATGTTAGTTGAGTGATACTGCATCATTTCATGCAGCACATTACAAAACCTCTTGCTTCCCTGCTGTGACAAATTGTTACTTTCCCCTAGAGAGAGAAGTGTTCTTCACAAAGCTGGCCTAAGAGGAAAGTGAAGAAAGAGTGGGGGAACAGCAGACAACATTAAGGCTTCCCATTTCCTTGTTTTCTGCTTCTTGTGGGCATTTGTGAGTGGATTTTAACCACTGCCATTCATATTCTGAAGTGCTCTTTCAGTGAGCACATCCTGTGGTGTCCCTGTTTTGGTGACAACACTCCTAAATACTGAGCGCATTGTCAAAAAAATCAGTCTTGGGCTCCTCTTGGTCTGAAAGAACCAATTTATTTTTCTCCTTCAATGGGAATGGGATAATTATAGAAGTTCCCCACATCATATCATGTGGGTATCACATGCAAAACCCATCTATCCTACTAATATGCATTGCTTAAGCATCTCTGTTTCTCACACACACAGAAAGCCCATCCCCAGCCGGGGGGGGGCAGGGGGAAGCTTATTATTTTAATTGCTATTTATGTCATATCTCAGTTGGGCTTGGGGGTTCATTTTTAAGGAAGATAAGTTTCCATTTTCTCACCAATAAGCCAAACTCCATATTTGAGTACAGAAAGGCAAGATTCAGCTCAAAACAAATTTTCAATCTTGTTTCAATCAAGTTTAAATATCTCTTCTTTTTCTATACTTTTAAGGAAAACAATAAACATCAGCAAACAAACACAATCCTGTCTGACATCACTTACTGTTCAGATTTTATCACCATTTTTCTGCATGAGCTCATACAGGGGTCTTAACACAGTGCAAGCTCACTTTGATGTCATCTGTCAATCACCAGATCAGAAAGAGATAAAAACAGGAACCCAAAATGAAACATCTCAGTACAGGCTAGCAAATTTGCAGGTAGTTTTCTTTAAGGTGTCCCATGATCACACTTCATCTTTGCCTCTGCGAGCATTAAAACCAAGCAGCTACAGCGTCCAAAGGACCCAGTGAGAATGCAGTGCAGAAATTTATACAGAGCAGATGGCAGTTCAGGAGCAGAGTGCATCACTCTATGTATGAGGAGCAAAGGGAGAGACTTGAAGTGAAATCAAGTGGGAAGCTAAGTGGGGAAACCCCTGAGTTAGGCCATGGGCAGGACTTCAGTGCTCAGAAGACATCCCAGCTCTCTCCCCACTCCTCGCAGCTTGAAACATGAGCATTGGCTGTGGCCACCTGGAGAGCCAGTGTGGCTTTCTGCATGGCCTTGGCTAGCTCCTGCGGAGAAGCCAGGGACACTCACTTCCTTGCCTTTGTGGCTGTAGTGAATAAAAACCACACCTGCTTCCTCTGCAAGCTGTCACTTCTTCTGGGTGGGGGGCTGTTAGAAACAGTCAAGCAGATAGTATTTTACCAGGAAACCCAGGTGTCCAGAAATACAATTAAGGATATTTGAATTGACCAAACCCTTCACTCTTCCAGAAAACCAAAGTGGATACAAAGCTTTTTCCAAGCTTTCCTCTAATAAATATTCAGGACTCCAGGCTGACAAGTATAGGTGCCTAATGCACCCCTGTGAGCCTGTTTGCCTTTAGGCAGCCACTCACTCAGAAGGTACAGCCACTCAGAAGGTACAGCATGAAGGAGCAAGGCTGTCTGCTTCCCTCACACTGCTCAAGGCACCTTCCCTGCATGCTGTGCACCACAACATTGCTGGGAGTTAGTCTAGCTTGCAGGCTTTTGCCAACAACTGAAATATAATTTTAATCTCTGTGTGTGTGTGCAAACACACACGTAGCACACAGATATTTGGTCTTCTAATATAAAATGTGCCCTTCTAATCTGCTTGGGCCAACAGTGTCCTCCTGCCCCTTCCATTTGCTGTAATTTTTATTGTTAACAGAAGGCTTCAGAATCCAGCCAACACACATCACCAAATTGGTAAGAAGATCCATTACTCATAAAATTGTGCAATTAATTTAGTTCTTAATTTTACCCGGGACGTATTGTCTTGAAACGCTACCGTCATGAAAGAGAACAAGCTGGCTGGGAGCAATAAGCACCATCTGAGAATCCTCCCATAACTCAGGCTGTTTACTTTTCAGTTCCAGTCACCACCATCCAAGCACATGCCTCTTTTTCTTCAAATTCTTTTACTGTTTCTTCCTTTGAGGCTGACTTCCAGGGAAAGCTGTAGAGATCTTGTCCTTCAGAGGAGATGCAGGTCCTGATTTCTCTTCCCCTGCAGAGAGCATAGAGAGAAGGCTGAGGTCCTTCTACCCCACAGCAAAGCTAGCTTGCTGTATGACAAGATGTATGCCTGTTAGTCTTTCCACATTGGCAATATTGATTAAGCAGCCTTTTTCTAATGCCTCAAGCTTTAGAGCTGAGAGATCTCACAGCAGCACAGCTATCTAGACCCACAACTGGAGGGCATGTCCCAGGAACTGGGTGCTGACACTGGCACCACATGGCAGCATATTGCAGCCTTCTGGGCAAGAGGTCCCCCAGATCCATCCATCCATCTGGCTAGTAACTTCCGTTTTCCCAGAAGTTTTTTAGCAATCATATTGGCTCCTGGTAGAACAAACAGGAGGTTAAACAATCTACAACATGTTCCAGTCTATGACATTTGTACAGAGGGTCCTTTACCCACATGAGTGGCCCCAAGCCCTTAACTATATCAAGTTCCTCACACGACCAAGCCTTTGCAGGATCCCAGCCTCAGGGACTACCCAGACTCAGACAGTCCAGAGGGACTGACAAAAAGACTCTAACAGCAAACATTTGGGGTTGAAACACCACTTATTAGAACAAATTGCAAATTAAGTGGTACCAGTCCAGATGACACAGATTCCAAGTAAGTGCAAATAAAATATTTTCCATTGCCAGAATGCCATCTTGTGATGTTCCTGTGGCATCCCTTGCAGCAGAGGTGATTGAGAAGCATGTCAACTAGCTGCTGTCTGCTTGGAATTCCCCCAGCAAAGCTGGCCTGGCTGGCAACGTAGGGTGCTCAACTTCCAGGCTATTAAATCTCATTGAAATCAATGCAACTCAAGAATGTACTTAAAATTAAGTGAACGCCTACGAACTGTAATGAGCTAGGATGCTGCACTTTTCTGTGTGCTTCTCTGGCTGATTTTTTTACCAAGGAAATACCTCAGAGGGACAGAAATTAGAGAAACATTCTATAAGCTGTAAGAATACCTTACATAAATGCAAGATTGTCTAATTTACATTAAAACTACCAAGTTTAAGACCCAGTTTCTTAGGCCATTTCAGAGATCATGCACTCCCTTTGACCCTTTTACAAGCATCTAACCTGGATAAATTAAAAGGAGCATATAAACAGAACTCTTCTACCACTTGCCAATACAAGACGCACAATTGCCTTAGGCCTCAGAGAAAACTGTTGCTTTGCGTTCCCACTTTTAGTTAAGCTAATGAGGAGAAGGAAGAGAATTTTTGAGGTGGGTTCTTCTTCCTTTCATCTGAAAAGCGGTTACGGAGTTGTTCAAAGCGTGTGTGCATAGCTCTGCGGGCTCAGTACCTCTCAGCGCCTGACTTCCCAGAGACTGCACCACTGAAAGGAGAGGTAAGTTCTTCCTATATGCTCCCTGGAAGCAGGTTAAACACTAAGTTAACAAAGAGACCTCTGAAAAAGGGATATGGCTCTGCATTAAGCAGACCTTGCAAATGCTTCTCAGTTATTTGTTTTATTCTCTACTTGTTTCCTTGCAAACAACGAAATTCCTCAGAGAGGCTCAGGCAGCATGGACACTTTCTGCTTGTAAGTCCAACAGTTTGGCTGTCCATTCTTCTCGCCAGCCACATGCCAGTGTGTTTTCAGTGACTTAATGACACTGCTACTTTGGGGTAGCTGAATGGGGAAGCAGACTGCAGCTGCTTCTGAAGGATATAAATATTTTTTACAGTTGAGGGGCTCCAGCAGTCCAATAGGATCAGGGACACCTGGGCTCTATTCCTGACTCTTTTGCAGACCTGCTGTATTGCTTTGTTCCTTTCAGTAGCTCTAAACTAAGACCTTTTCCTGCCAAATCTGTAATCTGAGGTGTGAGGCTTCCATTTGAAAATTTGAGCCACAATAAGGAATTTGGGGTGATGGGGCTAGCCTATGAATGCAAGCCCAGGCGTTCATTTGATAACAAAGTCCCACAAAAGCCATTGCACTGGTGAACACCACAAATGGCTCACAGGCCAACCTTGCTTGCACCATTTACCAGTTAGCCATCTGCTGCCTTCAGATACTATTTTATGGCTTTCCTTTGTTTTCACTGAGGCCTAAACAGGAATGAAATTGTGAGTCTTGTCGCTAGCCCTTTTAAATAAATAGCTCTGCAATCGCTCTAATAAGTTTGACAAGTTGGTCCCAGACCCTGAGCAGGAAGCTAATAAACTTCAAGTTGCTTCTCTATTGTTTTCCTAAAACAATTTGACTTCCTTTCTGATAGCCTCAAATTCCTTCAATAAAAATAGAGTAGCTGGGAGCCAGAGGAAGAGCTGAACTTGAGCCAAGTTGTGCTTACAATGCCGCCTGCGTAAGATCACATTTTTATCCTGATCCACGAAGACTCTTTAAAAGAATAGGAGGCAGACAGCTGCCAGTGCATGTCAGGAAGAGTTTGGGAGCTAGTCTCCTCCAGCATTGGTCCTCCAGGCTTAAGGGAATCTCTGGCCAGTGAGCCAGTGTCAGACCATAGCAGGAGGCTGAGCTTCTGGGAACTGACTGGGCTTTGCTTACCCTGTCCAGTGTCCTCCCTCAGACACGGATCTCTTCTGGGAGCTGAACACTGACAGAGAGTTGGGCTCCAGCAAGACCAAGGGGCTGTGCTAAAGGGTGATCAGCTTCACCTGTTCCTCCTCCTACGCGGGAAGGCTCAGCAAGAAGACGTAAAGGTCTGTTCTTTCTTTTCTTTCCACTTTGGGAAACATGTATATGTATATATGAATACACATATTTTTGTAAAGCAGCAATTCATCTAGCTGGAATTTTACAGGACAAGATTAATGTCTGGTGGCTAGGCAGATGAGGACTCCTTGCTTGAAAATTACTTGCTGATCCTTTGGACAAATCCTTTACACTCTCCATGGTTTTGTTCCTCCACCTGTAAAGCAAGGAGAGTGTTTATAGGAGCTGTAATTACATTATAATCAGCAAAGCACTTCGAAACTACTCAGAGATGCTACAGAGTTGAGAAGTGGAAGGAGTAGTCATGAGAGTGCCACACTTTATTTCCAGTAACATAAAGCTGACAACTAAGCATTTACTTTGAGATAGCTGGTAATTTCTCTTCAGTGAGATGGAATCCTCTTCCAGTTTTTCTTGCTGAAAACTTTACCAGTAAATAAGACTGACACACAGTGACATGTTAGGCCTTGCTGTTTCTTGCTTCTTTTCTCACTCTGGGCTGGTTTGGTACTCTGGGCTGGGAAGGGGAAAGTGACCATCTATAAGTGTCCATTGGAATAATTTGTAATATTTTACTAAATAAGGAACTGTGAGTACAAAACTGTTCTCCCTCATTCAGGGGCCCACCATCACATGCTACTCCTGTTCCCTTGGGCCAAGCCTGTTCTTGGAAATTTTTCCCCTGCTGGAGGATGCCTTCAAGCTGTATCCAGAGGTCTAATGTATAACAGAAATTTCCTCTCTCCCTTTCTTTTTCAATCATATGCATTAATGGAGATTTTAGATAAAATATTTCACCAGGAAGGTAGCATCCACTGATGCTTTAGAGAAGGTACTAGTCATGCCTGTCTAGCATGGGACAATATAAGAATCAGAATAAGTGCAGTGCTGTGGCCAGGTACCAAAGATTAAACACCTATGAGAAGTTTATGTCTCCACCGCTCTTGAGTGGTGTTTTTTCTGACATTTCCCAACACAGTAAATCTGGTATCAGCCCCAAGCACAAAGTCCTTGGTAATGGCAGGAAAGCACAAGACATTTTCCCTGCAGACAGGGAATTTCTCTTGAAGTTCTCAAATCTAGGGAGAGCATCTACCCGCATTTGAAACAGCCTTCCAGCAAAGCTAGATGCTCCAAGAACATCTGTTTTACGTGAAGAAGCTCTTTCATATGTGACTTTACCTCTATATTGCCTATTTGCAGACCTTCTCTATGTATTGTGTTGGCTTGCTCTTTTTGTTTGTTTAAATCCCTGACGTAGAATGAATCCTCCACTAAACATACATAGGATCAATCCCGAAAACCTCATCACACAAACTCATCAGGATTTACCTGGCTTCTGTGTGAAAGGGAGCAGTTCTGATAAGGCAATAAAGGCAAGTACAGGAAATAGAATGAAAAAGGGACCTCTTGGCTTATCAGGCTCAACCCCTCTGAATAACAGGCAAGTACAAAACAAATAGCCTTCTCTAAACTTACTAAGCTCTGTCCTAAATCTCATTAGGTTTTCACCCTCACTTGTGCTACTAGAATGCTGCTCCAGCACCTCCTTCCCTGCTCTGTTGCTTAGAAACCTTCTGATTTCCAACCTAAATTCATTCATGACCAATTTATATCTATTTATTCTTGTGCCACATTGTCCTTTAGCTTTCCCTAGCACTTACTTGCCCAGCCCCCAATTCCTGAAAGTATTTATAGGCAGTAAATCTCTTCTCTCTTAACCTCTGTTCTGCCAGACTAAGTAACTAAGTTCCCCTATGGTATTCCCCCTCCAGGCACATCACACCATATTTTAATTACTTTGGGTAGCTGCACAAGCATGAAGTTCAGTGCAAAATAATTAAGGCAGAAAGGCTCAAACTGGTACTGCATCTATTTTCAAATCAGCTCAGATATCTCTCTGCAGTCACTTCTGTGACTGATAAGTAAACAATACTCTTGGCTGAGAGGCACCCTCCGTCCCTCTGATCACCCTGTTGCCTTTCTTTGCACCTGTTCCAGGCTGAATATCTTTCTTGAATGTGGGTGAGCAGCACTGCACACACTATTCTGGCGGGGTCTCACATCCTCTTGGATGACATTAATCTGACTCACTGCAACTGGAAATACTGCTACATCCAGAAAGTTCACTTGCTTTCTTCACCCTTAATAGCATCGCTGGTTCCTCCTCCTTTGGTGACCTTCACCCAATACTTTCCCCTTCTTGGTCCTGCCAACTATGAACTCCCAAGTGCTAAGAGAGATTCCTATTACTCTCCAGGCAACAAGTTCCAAGTGTGACTTTGCACTATCCCATTTAACCTCACCTAGATGACTCCAGTCACAAAGAGCATTCATCTCTCCTGGTGCTGGAATCCACCTCTGCCCTGATGATACCTCCCAGCTTTGTTTCATCAGCAGATTTCACTAGCATTTCTACTTTAAGTGCCAAGATAATTAACACAAATATTAAAAAAGATCAGTCCTAAAGCAATCTTTGAGCAGCCTCAGAGATAACTTCCTTTCAGCCTATCAGGGAACCAGTGTCTCAGTTCTATCAGTTGCTTACCCACTGAAGGATTTCTCTAATAATTCCTGTCTTCTTCAGCTGACCCTTCTCTGCTCATTTGTTTCTTCTGGAACACAGTATCATATGCCTTACTGAAGTCCAGGTAGATAACCTCTGCTATGTTTCTTTTACCCAGAGGGTCCAGAATCATGCCCCAAGAAGGCTATTTACCTTTGATCAAACTATGGTGTTTATTGTCCTATTTTTCCCTTACCTCCTAGCCTTATTTTTCCTTTCCTTCAAAATCCATTCCACAGTATCATAAACTGCTGAGATCTGCAAGCTGCACATGGCAAGCTGTCAGCTGTTCTCCTCATTCCCACTGTCTGGGGGAGCATTCTCTTTCACTTGCTCTCCTCACTCAAGTCATACAAGTTTTGCATAGCAGTCTCTTGGGGAGGGGAGGAAAAATCCTTCTTCCCAGCTTCCCAGTGGACAGAACAGTTATTTCTCTGGCTGTGGAGCTGGAGAACCTGCCATGACATCTCTGTTTTCCCTTGAAAAGGGTGCATTAGAGAAGGGATGACATGTTGAGGGGCTGGCCTAGGCACCCATACAACATTTCTACTCACCCTTCTGTCTTTTGCCTCCTTGCCTGCCTTCACCTATTTTATTCCTGTGCATCAAAATTCCATTAGTTACCATCAACACAAAAAAAACCAAACCAAAACAAAATCAAAACCCAACCAACAAAAAAACAACAAAACAAAACCCCATAACAGTTACCTCACATGCATGATGCATGTACTGGACAGAAACCTTCTCCCCTCCCTCATTCATTCAACAGAGCTAGACTGTATCTGCTGGATTCAGAGATTAAATCTGTAAGAGAACTCAGAAACAATACTGGGATAGGAAACACAAAGGAGTGAGCAGGGAGAATCAGACCTGATCACCCTGAGTGCACAGCAAAGTGTCAGCCACACAGAAAGAGGATTACATTTCAGGCCACTCACTCACAGGACCTGCCTCTCTATAGCACGTGAGAGACACTTGACAAGCCTTAGCTAGCCTATCCCAAAGCCATCTGTGAGCCAGATCTATACTATTAACTCCTTTTGTTTGGACACATTTATGATGAAGTCCTTGACAATTTCATTGACATAAAATCAACAGGACTTTACATAATAATGCTTTATGGAAATTGCTCCAGAAAGATGAAAGAACACAGAGAAATGCTCATTCCCATGAAATTTCATCATACGATATACAACTGCCAGGCAGGAGAGGGAGAAACAACTCCAGAAACATTCCCATTTTCTCTGAAGTCAAAGAAGGCCTCTCAATAAAGTTAGAAATGAGGCTGCAGATGCCTGTGGGTTTTTCTATACTATGGGAATTTTCTGTGCACTGTATGTCCAGCACTAATCACCAGTGAGGCATTGCACTCTTGTAAAGGCATTGCACTCTTAACTTCAGAGTCAGTGTCCACACAGGACATATCTCCAGAGGTAACCTCTGCACAGCACTGTCCCTGCATGGGCTGGCTTTCAAACTCGGGACTAAAAGGGAAACTAAATTAGTGGGAGAACAGTTATTAGATTAGAAGAGTTGTCAGCCTTGTGGCTTTGTCTCTGGACTGCTTTTGCTTCATGATCTATACTAGCTGTTCCATAGGGACCATTGGACAATTATGTTCCAGATGGGAGATATCTAGCAATCTAGTATTGCTGGAGGGACACCCGCCAAAGCTTGTACACAGCAAGCTAGTTTTCAGGGTAGCAGAGTCTTCTGTGCAAATCTCACTCTCCTGACACTAGCTCTTTGAGACCAGTCTTTATCAAAGCCAGAAGGCATCTCTGATTCACCCTCCTCTCTGGGGCCTGATATGCAGGAATCAGAGGCTTGACTTGACACTTACATGAAATACAAGACCTTCCGACACTTGATGTGCCAAAAGCATTTTTTAAAAAGGCCAAAGTGTTTGTACATCAGACTGTCTGTGTGCAGGGAGGTGGGGGGGGGGGGGGGGGACGGACGGGCACTGTGTCAAAAAGCACCTCTCCTGACAGGCAGGTTATTTCCAATTTATCAGTATGGGGTTCTGTAAAGCTCTTCTGGGAAGGATCAGGTGCCCTTCAGGACAAGGTTTCAGCTGTGCTGGGCCCCTGGTCCAAGTCAGCAGAGTAAGTCCTGTGTTGTTTAAAGAGGTGGAGGACTCTACTCCACATGAACACTGCTTTGCCAGATTAAGCTTGAACGAGTCAGAAAAATATCTTCCATTTATGTCTTGCATGAAAAAACCTTCCCAGGGTCTGGCTGGTATAACTGTGGGGCAAATCTATCTGGAAGGTTTAGACCCTGGCATGTTATCTGGGGAAGGAGGTGCACAGAACAGCACTACAAACAACTGGAAGGGACAGTGTGAAGCCAGCAGTGAATACATCCCATCGGCATGGGGAGAGTGGCATGGGGAGAGGCTCAGAATGGAGAGAGAGGAATGAGATCCATGGTCTTTAAAGGAAAAACACAGGAAACTAGGTTTGAAAATAGAAAGATTAAGCTGGAGGGGGTGGGAGAGACACGAAAAGTGGGTGAAGAAAGAAGAGGGAGAAAGGCAGAGAGGCAGTGGGGAAGACAAAAAGTGACACAGAAAGGGGGAGGAGAAAAAGAGAGGAAGAGGGAGAGAACCATATTAAAGGAATAAAGCGAAGCAACTGAGAAGAACAGGGAATCCAACTCCACTACAGAAAGGAAAAGTGTTAAAGCAAGGAAAGGCAACAGAGGACAAGATACTGCAAATTGGGTAAGTAACCATGAGGGGGAAATTACAGAACTGCAGAAGCATCGATGGCAGATCAAGCTGTTATTCTCAAGGGGAAAACAGCATGACGGGGGGATGGACTTGGTGAGGCAGAGAAAGAAGGATGGCCAAAAGTAACTTAAGAAATTTACTTTTTTTTTTAATTTCTCTCCAAAACACTCCTGCTAGTAACAAGATGGGCTTGGGAAATTTCAAAAATTGAACTCATTTTGCCACAGGCAGCTACAGAAATGACAAGGACGCCTCCCTGCAATGAACATAGATACTGATAGATTTCAATGTACGGGAAAGAGGGAGAAGAGCCCCAAGTACCCTCAGACAGTGTAATGCACAAATGGCAGTTTCTGTCAGATCCCATTTCAGCATGCTGTCAGGCTGCTCAGGGGAGGGATGGTGATGAAGGGAACTCTTACCTATGAGAGGTTCTCAGGGTATAAACACTTCATCAAGTGTCTGCCTGAACCGCCTATATTCCGAAACGTGCAGGACGGTTTCAAAGTATCGCAGTTTCTTCTCCTTGAGCGTATTGCGTCCTGGCTGGTCTGTGACATGGAGTCTGGGATCATAACTCAAACGCAGAGAACTGCCTTGCTCATATCTCCCAGTCACTCATCCCGCACGCCGCTGGGGGAATGCCTTTCTTCTCCATCCCGACACTGCCCAGGGCAGCCTCAGCAAAGAGGCACGCAGACCTGAAGGGCCAAACGACCTCTCCCATGAGCTGCTGCTGCTGCTTCTTTTTATCTGCCTTCCTAACTTTTTTCCCTTTTTGTCTTTGGAATAATTACTCAGTTACATTTCCATAATTTAATACTTCTAGCATTGCAAACTGCATGTTTCAAAGAATAGCCCAGCTAAAAAACACAATACCCCAATACTTTCACCTGGAAAGAAGCAACCATAATGGCTGTGGAGGTTGCCTGCTAATTGCCACCTCTGATTTGTGGTGACTCTTTTGATTTTCTAAAGGGTCATTTTACAGGCCATTAGTCATGTCTAATGAGCCGTGTAGCACTCTGATTTTAACAGCTCAGGTAAACTGAGGCAGCGCCTCTGTCCCTGAAGTATCGTACAAACCATCAGAGGATCATGTAAGTAGCATTTCTGGACAAAATGCAGCTAAAAAAGTCACGGGCTGAATGAGCCTTACTAGTCTAACTCTTCATCCATGCTAATAAACCTGTCAAAATACCTTGGTGAAGCAGTGTGTGAGAGAGGTTTTCCTTACTACTGCCTATGTGAATCTCTCTTTAAGGCTAAAGAACTTCATGCATGTAATATATATGTGCATATGCAAGGGCAGCTAGGAGCGGGTTAAACTGTTATTCAGAAGCCTCACAATATTTAGTATTTGCACTAGAAGCCAAAAAATTCTGAATTTGCTGGTCTTTAAAATAATCTACTCTGAGAAGAGCAGAGATTTCTAACTTTCTTCCAACTTTTTTTGGAAGCAGAACACTAGTTTAGGAGAATTCTGGAGGCTTCAGGGTTTAAAATACTCATCAGGCTCCGGTCGCTTGGGAACTATGTTAAGTATTCCTGCTACTACAGCTATTTGGGGTTGTTGGGTTTTTTCCACTCGACACTATAGATTATCACAATATTTTAGTACTGCAGGCTTTCACATTAAAAAAATTAAACCTTGGCAGAAAATACAGGACTTCATGCCCTAGCCTCTCTTCTGTTTTTGACCTTCAGATGGATCGCACACATTCTGCACATGTGCCCTTGTTTTCTCACTTATCTCGCAGCATTGAAAATAGACAAGAAGGAATGAGTAATTCAGGACTATACCATGTCATTAGGCAGCACATTTCAGAGGCTGTTCCACACCTCGGGTGCTGTATGAGGCACGAGGACAGAGGCTTAAAATTAGAAATAGTTCCCAGGAGGCACCAGAGAAACTTCAATCTCTGGGCTAAGAATTCATCAAGTGGGGGGCGGGGGGGGGGAGGGGGGCGGTGGTGGTGTTTAATTTTATGGCTATTGATAGACAACAGAGAGATATCTATGAGCAATATCTAGCATGCCAGCTTTTTCCAGAAACAAAGAAATACTCAAGCCACAAAGGAAGTAATGAGCATAGAGGTGCTCACTTCTACATCTCTCTAGCATATCTTTAAGGAAGGGTCAGTGGTTTTTAACATAAGAACTAAGGGGTTTTCACTTACATTTCTGTCTTTCTTCATGATCTTTGTCATTACTGACATGCCTTGAGAATGGCTGAGAATTTCCTTATGAAATTCCTCTGCCTTAGGAGCAGAAAAGCTGACAGATGCCTTGATTGGGGCAGGGGGTCACTCAGGAGGTGAAGCAATGCAGTGAGGGTGGCTGCTGCAGAGCTCCAGGGTCTTCGGCTGCATTCAGATGTCTAGTGAAGAAGTGGGGGAATACTGGGATGTGAGAAAAACTATCTCCAGTTTTAAATCAGATAAAGCTATCCAAGAGGACTGGCGTTAATTCTTGCTTCTTGCTCCAGTTGCCTCTGTCATGATGGGCCAAATCACTTAAGCACGTTTCTTCACAAATGCCCCCTCAGTGTTGTTTCTCATCTTCTGGATATCTGACTTGTAGCTGCGATCCAACGGGTGGGAGTGATAAGCTCTCCCACTCCAGCATTAACCTGACAGAGCTCTGCTTTGAACATACATTATACAGTGCTAAGTACACTGAAAAAAATCCTGACTAATAACATCACCAAACAGCTTCCAAAATTAATGAATATTTTTTATCTTAATCTCTCACTGCCTTAGTGCCTCAATTGTCAGGTTGATCTGATACCGTCTCCTCACTTCTGGGCCATAATGAAAATAAGTAAATTAATAATTGTGAAGGAATCAGATACCGTTGTGATGAAAGCCATAGGAAAACCCATGAGAAAACAAACAATTCTCTCTTTAGAACTAGACTTGAATAATATACAGTAAATGAGGCACAGGCCACCCACTAAACAATGAGGAGAAAACAAAACATTGAATAGCTGCTGTACAAGAAGCCCAGCCAGGCTGGCACAGAACAAGGCAGGCATCCTGTGCAAAGAATGAGGTGACAATGTGAGGATGTGGTTAAGGACTCGTAGCTATGAGGCACAGGCACAAAGAGATTGAATTAAGATTACTGGGAACAGTAACTCTAGCATTTTCTAACTCTACTGCTGGGTTTTTCAAATTTAATAATAGTTGTTTCTAAAGGGAAGGTGGGGGAGTGGTGGTGCATATATATGTGTACAGACTCTGAATATATAAAATACTCCACTCATGAGTTATAGCCAGACTTCACCCTGAATGTGAAATTAAATAATTGAGGCAAGGATATAGCAGAGAGGCTGGAGTGTGAAGAGAATCCTACAGATTTTTTGAAAGAAAGACGAAATTATATTTGACAAAGTAGTACTAAGTGGGAAGTAGATAGTCACTGAAAACTTCCCCTTTCTGAAGCTGAAAGCATTAGCAATCTGGGCGCTGTAGAGAGTTAAGTGGTCAAAACTGCCAAAAACCTGAGGCAAGGCTCTACGGGGGAGCTTGGCTGTAGGAGAGCAATGGGGAAGTGATAGGCAGGGAGACACTGGGGGGAGAGGAGGGAAAAGCTCTGAATGACAAACCTCTCCTGCTCTCCTACTAGCTCTCCAGTCTGTTTTATTTCAACACTGTAACAAGTCACATCTCATGTAGTCCATGAACCAGCCTCAAATGACGTGGGCAGGTTTTTTGCTGCTATACTGGGCCCAACGTGACGCCTGCCATCGCTGCCATGTCTCCCGACTGACTAAGCAGTGCTTAGGATGAGTTTCTCTCAGCAGAGCTCAGGAACAGCTTTACTACAGCAGCACCCAAACTTCTCAGCATGTTTCTGCTTTCTAGAGCTCTTTCTGCCCTGTTTGGCTGTCCCTCTCCTGTGTATAGCACTCCCATATGAAGCATCATCTGCAAATTCATTTAGGTCAGCTTCTCCCTGCAAAGATAAAGAAACTGGAAAGAGCACCAACCTCTGTAATCCTGAACAGGATGCTCTTCATCCTGTTAGTTAAGGAGTAAGCTGAGTAATATCCATTAGCCTCTCTGCAGCATTTACAGAGAGAGAACTGATGGGCTTTTTTTTCTAGCAAAAAGCACATGTGAGCCTTCATTCAGCTTATCCCAAGTCCAGTTTTGTCACATTAGTTAGGCTTTCCAAGGACCCACGTTTCTCTAAGGCAAAGAGAAAGAATCCCAAGAGAATTAAACGAAGGTGCTCCCTGCATGCTAAGTGAATGCCTGGATCATGTAACTATTTGATGTGGGCTTTTCCAAGGCCGTTGCACAAATTCATTCCTCAGCTTTATCCATCCAAGTTCAAGGTCTCTTCTGTTCTTGGTCTCCTGCATGTACATCAGGCAGAGCTTTACCCTAATATTTGGATATATGAAAGCACAATTTTACCCTGGCCAAGGGAGGGGCAAAATAGCATTAGATGTCCTGCATAGACAAAAAATAAAAATTCAGCTAACTGGAAGTCTGCAGCTTCCACCATTACTTCAGATGAAAATATTCTACAGAATACTGTCATCTGTGTGTGTAACACATCCCTGATGTACACACTTGGAAGTGCTGAGTGATTTCCCTCTGTCTGTGTCACTGTGTGCGTCAGAGTTGTGTGTGTGTTCAGGAGGTGACAGGTCATTCAACTCCCTTATCTTCTCGCCCACTCTCTTTTTTGTGAACTCTGAGATTTTCCACATTTGGAGAGGAGGGGGAAAGCACACCTCATCAAGGAATAACAAGCTGTCTGCAACTGCAAGCAGGGTCTGTGGTCTGGATACCACTATGACCCTTCCAAAAATTGCACTGTGCTCAGAAGGAGTAGCAAAATGAGAAACATTAGATGTCCATCTTCTAGGACAGAAGCTGTTAACACAGAGCTCTGCTACTCCCATGAGATTGGAGCACTGGAGTCAAAATCACTCCCTCTGTTACTGATCCAGCACAGTACTTTGGACCCAAGGAACTAGAAAGGAACCTACACAATTGTGTCTGATTCTTTTTTTTTTTTTTTTTTTTTTTTTTTTTTTTAAAGCATAAATTAGCACAAACCTATTTAGTTGAGATCTGTGTGCAGATCCGAGTTACAAATTTGGCTACAGAACTTGCCTGTTCCAGGCAGAACCTTACGGTGAGCACGTGCTACATACATGAAGCCAGAGGAATGGAACTTTGACAAAAATGCCTAATGGGCCATTGCTTGTCTACTGTATACACACATGAAGGAGCCAATGTCAGTAAGCAGTGAACAAAAAGATACCTGCTGAGGTGGGCTGTAGTACCCATCTATGTCACAAAGCTGTGAAAAGCCTCTGGAATTCAAAGCATGGCACCCACAGCTGAACAGTGCATTTTCTAACCTTATTCATCTTTTACTGTTGCAAGCCATGTGCTTCCAAAGTGCTTTTAGCAACAAAGGAGCACTGTGTATGTAAGCTGAAAAGGCTGCTTCTTCCTTTTGGGCATTGACCACGGCTGCAGGCTCTGCCAGCAATGACAAGATGTTCAATTCTTAGAGAAGCACTAAAAGAGAGAAAGAGAACCTCTGGTTCTGCCAGGTGTACCTGCTTTAGAAGGGTAACACAGGAGGGATTTCTTTCAGGTCAACAAGACAGTATTGTCCTGGGGCACAGGAGAGAAGGGCTGTAGTCTGTAGAAGCAGATGTTCTTGTGCTGTTGAAGTGATGTTGTGTCACTATCACCAAGTCTAAGAGACAGTGCTACATAGAAAAAAGGGCACAAGTTTGCAAGTCTCAGCCCCTGAGTTCTATCCCCAGACTGCCACTAACACAGTGACCTCGAACGAGCAGTTTGCCCTTTCTGTACCTGTGATCACCATCTGCAAGACAAAGATGACTCCATCTGCACTTTGTGGGACTGCTAACGGGGCTGGAGATCCTTAGGTAAAATGTACAGCTATATAGAAAAGCAGTGTTAACGAGCCTCCAG
Organism: Apus apus; assembly: GCF_020740795.1. NCBI lineage: Eukaryota > Metazoa > Chordata > Aves > Apodiformes > Apodidae > Apus > Apus apus. The sequence goes on along the minus strand of NC_067282.1, from coordinate 81,748,048 downwards.
GGCAGAGCTCAAAGTGTCTTTCCTGAGTGTCTATATGTGAGGCCATCAAGTTTTGCAGTGCAGGGACCACTCGGATCTGGCTGCAGCCTGACAGTTGTCAACACAGGGGAAAAGATCTCTGCCCTTGTACCCCCACAGTAGCTATCTCTTGTGCCCCATCTGCCATACCATGCCTGGACAGGCTATGAGGAAGTAAGGCCACAAGCAACTCCTTAAGCCCTGACCATGCCACAGGTGGTCTGGATGCCCCACTGCATGGGGCTATTACTTCTCATGTGTCCAATACCTAAAGGAGATGGCTGCCTCCCCATTTGGGAGTGGGAACTCAGAGGGGATGGATTTGCTGCATGGCCTCTACACACAGCCCTGTGTCTTTGTTGAGATCTTGGGCCCCAGCCTTCCAGGTCATTGGGACATCTCATTAACTATCAGATACACACATTTTTATCTAGTTGAGCAAATCACACGTGCAGATTGGCAAAAATACAATGGCTTTCACATCATTACTTTCCCCCTCCCTGGAAATCATGCTTCCCCACACAAAGGAGACCTGCTTGAAGACTCTCTCTGTGCACCTGGGACCTTCCAAGGGGAAGAAGTGAGCCCAGCAAAGGGATAGCAGAAACAGTCTCATAATCAGGCTCTTCACTTTATTTTAGAAACATCCTGCAGAGACGGTAACCTCCTGTCACCTTCCTTGTGGGAAAAGTTAGCATGAAGTGTCAAGTTCAGCTATTTATATCGCTGCTGATAGTCTCGCCTGTCTTCTAAAGAAGGGAAAAGTTTCTTCATATGAATTCCAGGGGAAATTACTTAATGTAAAAAAAGAAGAACAGCCCTCTTTGGTGTGAATTTCCTAGCTGTTCCCCAAAGCCTTGGGTGGTCCATCCAGAACAAGAGTGCCAGCCAGAGCAAGCAGAAGCAATGCAAAATGCTCACCTGTCATTCAGAGCACTAAGCATCACAAAGAGGATGGACAAAACTGCTCCAAGGGTGCTGGACACTCCCCCTCCCACAGAAATACATAGTGCAAAAACAGGATGGTGGCTGGTGAGCCAGCCTTGCACACTGGCAGGTGCGTCCCCATTGGGGTATTTTTGTCATGGAATTTGGCACTCACATGGCAGCCTGGAGCTGGATGGACTCCACGCCTGGCCTGCATTGTGATATTTGGTTTTCTCCAGCTTTAATAGCATTGCAGGTGATGATTAAGCCAGGACAGCCATGTCTCTGGGTTTGTGCCAGGCTGCACTGGCCTTTGTCACATACGCGCTTCCTGTTGCCAAGGTCCCATGCCAGCACCCAGCTCCTTTGTTGGTCCAGCAGAAAGCTGACAGCCAAAGGCACGGCTGGGCAGTGGCACAGCCCACGACCCTGCATGCATATGCACAACTCCACTGTCAAGACAGTCTGCTATCAGGTGCTGAGACCCCATGAAGATACCCAGAGGTGTTTTTTGCCGAGTCACACCAGGTTGAGACAACATTTGTCCGACTGAGTCCAAACTAGGAGTATAAAAGGCTGTGGATACTCACACGCTGAGAGGTCAAAGTACATGAGGTCAGCAGTAGTCTGGGAACGAGGAAAGGGAACTGTATGGAAAATTCCCAAGAATAGTAAAGACTCAAGGAAGAAAGGCAGAGGCAGTCCTGCATAGCCAGGAAAAGCTGTCAGGAGGTGACAGCAATCCTTCTTTGCTTGCTGGCAGCAGAGAGCTCTTCTGTTCTAGGAGGCCCTTGGAACTGCCATTGCCAGAATAGCTCACTAACAACTGAAAAACATCTAAGCCAAAAACACCATGCAAGGAGGGAAACCCCTTCTCTGAGTATTCAACACCCACTTTCCTGTGGCCATCTACCCCCTTGCAGCAGCCACCTGGCTCTCTGTGGGGCTGTAGGATGACTGGGAAGCATTTTGTTCTTTGGAAAGCCCCTCCTTTAAACAGCCTGTGCTGATGAGCAGCCAGTGGGAAGGGCAGAGGAAATGGCTCTAATAGCCTCATGGCTGTCAGCCTTAGATCCTTCTGGTTTACCTCCTTTTAGAAAATTGTGTGTGTGTGTGGTAGGTAAACTACTGGTATTTTCTTATCCATTAACATTTTTAATTTCTAGGACTCCTCTTGCACTTACATTTGCCAATCTTGTCTGTACACATGGATTTTTACAATTTGCAAGTGTCTAGGTGTCCCTTCCCTGGAGAAAACAAGCTGTAGTAAAACCCCAAACTACCTCCACATGCTAGAACTTACGGGAAGAGAGGCTAAGCCTAAGACTGGACATGTACCTGGCAGGAGGGAAAACCCATCTTTGGCACAGCCAGGGAGAACTGTGTTCAGTTTTACCTCAACAAGCAAGGTGAATCAAGAAAAACCTATCAAATAGAAACATCAGGAGCAAGAGACCACCTGCAAACAACACGAACTCACCTGGAAAAATGAGGACACACACCATTCTTCATGCTCTCTTGGAAGGAATGTTCCATACATATCATTGTGCTATACCATATTGTCTTAGATGCACCTGTATAATGAAGCACAGGTTGCTGGTTGCCTTATCTGCACTCTGAGAAAAAAAAAAAATATAAAAATATCCTGATTTCAATGCACCTGTCTGTAAATATTTCCCATCACTGATTTATCTGCCCATATGTAATCCCCTGGTGCCCACAGAACGAAGCCATATGCTAATTTCTTCAACATTCAGTAACTGAACCAAAGCCATTTCAGAAAATAAGACAGACCCACAGATTCGCCAGTTTTTCACCAAAAGACAAAGAGGAGTCAGAAAGACTAGGTGATTTTCTGCTACTGCTCTTACAATTCTGGGCTGGCAGCAAATGAAAGCTTCAGTCTACTCTGAGCACCCACCAGGATCTACACCAGCATGACTGCAGCATGCCTGCCAAAGCAGGAAAGAGTCAAAGCCCACCCTTTGCTTCTCCTCACACAGCTTCTGACTGGTCATCAGGTAGCAAGTGGTCACTTCCTGTCTCCTTACCTGGGGCATCCTTACTTCTCTGCAGGGCAACCCTCAGCAGCATGAGGAGTTTAAGGATTCAACTTCTGATTTTTGTCCCACCCATCCTTTCAGAGGGACCCTGCACATAAGCAAACAATGGCATAAATCATCACGTGCGCTGCTACATTAAATTGCATCACACACATAACTGAAGAGGGGATGTTGTTCCCTCAACAAGCATCTCTCTCCATCCTCCAGCTTTTGCTCACAGAAAATCTACACAATATTGCTGCAGTAAATTCTCAGCATTTAACAGTGTCTACTCTCCACAGAGGTTCTCTGCACAGTAAAAAAAAATTGGCTCTTAAAGCAAGACAAAGGACAAAAAAGGAGAGTCAACACTTTTGGTCCCTATGGCTCTGGGATTTACCTAGCCTAGTACTTTGAATATTTGATTATGATTATGATTAAGTTTTTTATTTATTTATTAAAACGATATTGTCAAAAAGAGTGACCATGGGAGAATGTTATCTCCAAGGCAACACTGCAGACTTTATAGCACATAGCCCTTAACTCATGCACAAGGGCCAGTTTTGCAGTGCCCTGGGAAGGTGAGCATAGTGTGTATAACTGGATCAAATGATTACTCAAGCACTCCCACAGAGCCCCACAAAAAGATGGATTAAACCCATCCATCTCTTTTTTATCCAGGGGGTTAAGTAACTTGGTCAGAAAGTCTGTCAGAGTCAGAAACGACATTGAAGCAAGCTCTCCTACATCCGTGCATTGCAATCTTACTCCCAGCCCACCAAACCCTTCCTCTTGTCAGATAACCTACCAAAAAGCAGTTCCCAGGAGCTGCTGGTCCTTGGGAAGCATTTCAAAGGAGCCTTTTTTCCCTTGTCTCTGTCATTTGAACTGAATTTTGTCTCAGAGCTTAATAAAAGAGGAGAGAGCAAGATCCACCTTTTAGATTTTGTAACAGTTCCCTCCCAGAGAGGTGCAATGGGGTGGCAGCAAATTAGGTTTACGGGACTGGCACAGCTCACCGAAGTCTTTACACTCCCCAAAACTTCTGCAGCTTGTAAATTGAACACTTGCAACTAATAACACCGTAAATCCAAAGCAAAATCTGTGGGCAAGAGGCAGATGGACAAGAGGAAGGTTTACTCTGCATTTAATTCAGTGGTGGCATTGAGCTCAGAAATGAAGCCCAGAGCTGTGAGAACTTCACATTCCAGGTACCAGTGCAGGTATTACACAAAGGTGACACATTAAAGTGCCAAGGCACTGCTCCAACCAAGCTGTAGACTCCAGTCTCATGTCTCTGGGGATCAGCCCATTAAGGATTCCCCAGAGTGCAGTTTGCAGGCAGATGAATGCTGCTTTAACTACACAGTCCACAGAGGATGTAAGATACAGATTGCAGTGAAAGGACTTTCTGAACCAAGAATAAATCTGGCTCACCCTCAAAGTTTGGCAGTCTGTTTAACAGGTTATAGTTGGGTTTTGCAAAAAAAAGATTGCTTTGCATTTCAGAAGCTGGATAAAATAATAATTTAAAAAACAAACAAACAAAAAAAGCAAACCAAAACGACACTGCTTTCAGTGTATGTGAAACAAAGTTTTCAGCAAATCAGACCTCACTCATTTCAAGTCAATTTAAAACATTTCCTCTGAAACAAAACAAATCGTTTCACTCCATGCATTTCCACTTGGACATTTTCTAACCCTTCTTATAACCACTCTCTTCTCTTTTCTCCCACAGGGGCTGCATTTAATTCTCCCTTCAAGACTTCTCACCCCTTCTGCTGAGCAGAAATGGGGGACTGGAGCTTCCTGGGACAGTTCCTGGAGGAGGTCCACAAGCACTCCACAGTGGTGGGGAAAGTCTGGTTGACTGTGCTCTTCATCTTCCGGATGCTGGTGCTGGGTACAGCAGCGGAGTCCTCCTGGGGGGACGAGCAGTCTGACTTCATGTGTGACACCCAGCAGCCTGGCTGTGAGAATGTCTGCTATGACAAGGCTTTCCCCATCTCCCATGTCCGGTTTTGGGTCCTCCAGATCATCTTTGTCTCCACCCCCTCTCTGGTGTACATGGGCCACGCAATGCACACAGTGCGCATGGAGGAGAAGCGGAAGATGAAGGAGGCAGAAATAGAGGCCCAGGAGGTGAAAAAAAATGGTGACACATACTACCAGCAGAAGTGCCCTGAGGCAGAGAAGACTGAGCTGTCTTGCTGGGATGAATCAGGAGGCAAAATCATTCTCAGGGGCAGTCTGCTGAACACCTACGTCTACAGCATTTTGATTCGCACTGCCATGGAAGTGGCCTTCATTGTGGGGCAGTATGTCTTGTATGGGATCTTCCTGGAGACCCTGTATATCTGCCGGCGGGCACCTTGCCCCCACCCGGTCAACTGCTACGTTTCCCGTCCCACAGAGAAGAACGTATTCATTGTCTTCATGCTGGCTGTGGCAGTGCTCTCCCTCTTCCTCAGTCTGGCTGAGCTATACCACTTGGGCTGGAAGAAAGCCAAAGAGAGGTGCTCCCGGTCTTACAAACCCAGCCCCAGCACAGCCTCTGGCAGACTGGAGTCTGCCCCACAAGTAGAAAGGGCCCAGATGTACACTCCTCCACCAGATTTTAACCAGTGCTTGTCAAGTCCCAATGGGAAATTCGTTAGCCCCTTCAGCAACAAGATGGCCTCCCAGCAGAACACTGCCAACTTTGCCACTGAGAGGGTCCATGGCCAGGAGGATGCTGCTGGGGAAGGGCCCTTCCTTAAGTCCAGCTACGTGGAGAGTCCAGAGGTGGCCAATGAATGTGCAGCACCCGTCTTCCCCGAGAACTACTTCAATGAGAAACGCCGGCTCAGCAAGGCCAGCCGTGCCAGCAGCAAGGCCAGGTCAGATGACTTGTCTGTGTGACCTGTCTCCAGGAGGGACGAGGAGAAGGAGAAGTCTCAGCATTTCGTAACACTTCTGCAAAGTAGACTCCAGACTCCTGCGCTAACCTCTCTCTATTTTAACACCCTCTTGCTCCCTTTCAGTGAACACCACTGTTAAACTGCAGACAGCGCCTCTCACAGCTTAAGGCAGGGGCAGCCACTTGGAGACACACACTGAAGAGAAGCACCAATCTCCAGATTTGAAGCTCTCAGCCATCTTTTTATCATGAGACCCACAGGGATTGGAGACTTGCCATCCTTAGCCTGGTGGAGCACAAGACAGCAGACACCTGAGGCTGCCCAGCAGGTATCCTCTGCTGCATGGTATTCAACAGACTGACTGGACCTCAACACTCCTGCATCTTCCTTGGTGTCTATTCAATATTTGCTACATCAGCTTGGCAATTCTATTGAGCTGAAGCTTCACTGCCCCGGTAGTCTTATGAAGACTTTCTCATCTGCTTTGGTCTCATTCTGTCAATCCCTCCCTTTCTCTACCTGAGTCCAGATATTTTAGACCAGTTTACCTATACAATAAATCCTACTTGAATTTTTGGACACTGTGCACGTAACTTCCCTGTAGATAAGGACATCTGTGGTCCCCCACACACAGCTGCCTCATGTCTAACATTGGAATCCTGTCCCCATTCCTACGTCAGAGCAGCAGGCTGGCCCCAGAGCCCAGGGATATCACTTAGATGCCCAGTTGATGGAGACTAGGGAATTTTCCCAAGACACTTATATCATCAATCCTAAGCAAGACATCTATTAACAGAAATAGAGACTCTCGTGGGAGAACAAATAATCTACTAGTAAAAAAGAAGGAATTACCAAGTGGAATCATAGTGATTTTTCCACTTTTTAAACTCAACTTTCAAGCAATATGAATGCTGCTGAAAGGGTGCCACTAGTTCCCAACTTGAGAGAAAAAACATCTTCTGTTTATCTGCAGAAGAGGTACAGCCTGTTTTATTTCTCACTAACCTACCAAAACACTTCAGCATCTTCTACAAGAAGCAGAAGTCCTCTCCAGGTTCTGCACATCATTCAGCCCTTGGCTGCTCTCTCAAGCCTGCCAGCCAGTGCAAGCCAAGATATCCGTTGTCACAGCAAGACCCTGTTCTGTCAGCAGGTCATCTTCATCTCCACTCTTTCCCTAGGACACATGGCATAAGAAACCACCCTTGGACCTGTTATTTCCACCACTGCAGCCTCTCAGAGCAACCACTGGGGTCCAGCACTGCACAATGAGTCTGCTGGGTGATGTCTGCAGGCAGCTCCCACTCCAGATACTTCAGCTCACTGCAGAGCTGGCATCCCTGTTTTAACGGGAGCTCCTAATCAGAGCTAAGCTGCTCCCTGTTGTTTACCCTGCGCTGCCCTTTCAGACACGGGACATGACTTCCCAATGTTGGACTACATGAGTGAATGGCCTGGGACCAGCTTATGAGGGGACTGAGCCATTCCCTCTCTTAGGAGCTGCTGAAAGGGATTATAAATCCTTGCTCCTGCTACATAGTTAGCTTTGGTACAGTTCTCTGTACATATACATACATACACACAGAGAGGGGAAAACCATTTTTTTATTTGTAAGGTGTTTTATATATGTGTATTTTTTAATCCTGAAAAGACTTGTGTGCTCTCTTTAACATGAGATTTTAGTCAATCATGTCTAGGTTTCTCCTAATAAAGTTCTAACCGTCTCTCCTTGTTGATGTTTCTCTTCTCAGATGGCTGAGAATGAGCTGCTAGCATTGATCAGACTGCCTGCCAGCCTCTGCTGCTCAGAGATCACAAAAATTCCCATTGCCTGGAATGGCAGGGACATGGTGAGGGCTCAGCCAGGGCCACCAGTGTGTGCTCACAGCCCAGAGAGCAGCTGCATCCTGGGCTGCATCAAAAGAAGTGTGGCCAGCAGGGCCAGGGAGCTGATTCTGCCCCTCTGCTCTGGTCAGACCCTACCCAGAGTACTGTGTACAGTTCTGGTGCCCTCAGCACAGAAAAAGACATGGAGCTGTTGGAGAGGGTCCAGAGAAGGGCCACCAAGCTGATCAAAGGGCTGGAGCACCTCTGCTATGAAGACAGGCTGAAAGAGTTGGGGCTGTTCAGCCTAGAGAAGAGAAGGCTCCGGGAAGACATTATAGTGTCCTTCCAGTACCTGAAGGGGCCTACAGGAAAGCTGGGGAGGGGCTTTTCATCAGAGAAGATAGTGATAGGACAAGGGGTAATGGTTTTAAACTGAGAGAGAGGAGATTTAGGTTAGATATTAGGAAGAAATTATTCACTATAAGGGTAGTGAGGAACTGGAATGGGTTGTCCAGGGAGGTTGTTGATGCCACATCTCTGGAGGTTTTTAAGGCCAGGCTGGATGAGGTTTTGTTTTGTGGAACCTGGTCTAGGGGTAGGGTTCCCTGCTCATGGCAGGGGGGTCCCTTCCAACCTTAATGATTCTATGATTTTATGATAAATAATAAACCTCAGGAAATGATTGACTGACTGGCTAACTGAAATGCCCATCATCCCCAACAATACAAGGCCAACTGAGCAGAAAAAGGGTAGAAAAGCATCTCCCCTGGACATCTGATTATTTGGCCATGCAATAACAGGGCCCTGAAAGGTTTTTTTAAGAGTTCTGGAGTGACATTGAGAATCCACTGCTAACCATCTCTGCAGGGGTCCTGTGGGTATTCAGCTCTCTGAAGATGTAGTTGCCCAGCCCAAAGAAAACCCTTTCTTCCCCCAGCTGGTGCATCTCCTCTGAACTTCATCCCTTGCTCCTACCTTCTGAATTTCACAGGCTCCCTCCTTCTGATCTTGGATCCCCCCATCCACTCAAAGGAAGTGCCCTTCCTCCACACAATCTCCCATCCCATGGGACACTACAGGCTGGGAAGCTGGAGACTAGTAAAGTTCTGAGTCCTGGCAAGGAGCCTGAGAGGGGGCATAAAGAATTAAACTAAAATTCAATGAGGACACGGGGGCAAGGACCCTTAACTGTGTTTGAAACTGCAGGGACCCTTTAAGACTAAAGGAGCCTTGACCTGGGGGTTTGTAGCCCAGACAGAAGGATGCCACCTGAGTAGCAACAGCCACACAATGCAGCAAGGATGCAGGATTAGTCCTGCAGGCATGGGGTTATTAACTGGCATGAGCACAGCCCCAAGCATGCCTGTTCCTCAGGGTGTGCCTTGCTGGGAGAGGTATGCAGGGAGTATGTCAGGATCCAAGGATGCCCTTGGAAAACTTGGCCATTGACTGATACTAATGTTCCATAGGGCCACTCAAGCACTAACACAGGCCCTGTTTAATAAACTGTTCTTGGCTTATAAAAAGCAAGAGCCAAAACTTTAAAAACTCCAAGAGCTTTTTCTAGGTATATCGAGCATTTGAACATGCTGCCCAGGGAGGTGGTTGAGTCACAATCCTTGGATGTGCTTAAAAGTCATCTAGATGTGGTGCTTGGGAATATGGCTTAGTGGTGGCCTTGGCAGAGTAGGGTTAACGGCTGGACTCAATGATCTTGAAGGTCTTTTCCAACCTAAGTGATTCTGTGATTCTAAGCAGGGATTCTTTGCTGGATGGATGTTTGCACTGGCTGACAGACCATAAACTTGAGATTCTTGGAATCCACTGTCAAGGCCAGCCAGGCTATCACACCATGATAGGAGCACATTCAGATCTTGCATTTATTGCTTTGTACCAGATGGATGGATAGACAATCTAATAGTTGTGGCCTAAATCAACATTATATATTAGATTCAGCCCTTGGATAGGCACTCAGTCTTTAAATGGCAGCATTACAAAGACAATGCTCCGAGATGGGGAAAAAAAGAAAAGACGGGAGCTTTTCATTCTGCTCTTGTACCTCTTATCTCTGGTGTCTTACCTGCTGTGGTCTGCTCAAAACTGTGAATTCCCCAGTGACAGCTGGAACCGACATTTAACAGAAATACTGTCCCTAGTCATATCCTTAGCACGTTTCAAACCAGTTCATCATGGCCTCTTCTAACTGGTGTCTGAAGGACCCCAGAGCCAGTTCTGATCTACAGCCTTGTGCTGACCAGCTGCTGAGCCTAAGATAGGAGAACAGGGAAACATGTGTTTGTTTCAACAAGCTCTTAAAACAAAAATACTTAATTCTATAAAAGGAAAATCTATATTTAAAAATATACAGGATGCCAAAACTAACAAAGTAATTAATCAAGACAAGGTCATGCCTGTAAGTCCCCCTCCTCTCTCCAAACAGCACAGTGGGACAGCTGAGCGGACAAGGAGACAAATGAGGGAGAAACTGAGAGAAATACTTAAAAGTAAAGGCTGATCTAGAGCATGTGGGTTGAGCATGTTTTTCCTCTTTCAGAACACATGAGCAAGGCAACACTCAAGCAATCTCAAAGCTGATAACATTTAAGACTCAAAAGGGAACAGGTAAAAAGATGCCGGGCTACACAATCTCCCCTCAATCACTTTTCTATAAAATATCATGTGGCCAAGGAATTAAGAAGATCCAAAAATCAAAGAATAAAAGTACTGTGTGTCAAGTACCTGCTTGACTGGCCTGTAAATGGCCAAAGTCTGCAGAATGCACAAATTCATAGTTCAAGGAGTCAGTGTAGTGCAGCAGTGAGCTTGACGGCAGGAACAGCAGGCACTGCTGGTGGCCAGCAGCAGCAGGAGCCGTGGAGGAGCAGCTCTCCTGCCAATACTGCCTCTCGGGAAGCCTGGGATTAACACAGGCACAAGGGGAAGTGCTGTCCCCAGGGGAGTCCCCTCTGTCACTGCTGTTCCCTGGAGAGGCTCTCAATAATGATGCAGTCTGGCCAAAATGATGCTCAGGCTCTTTATGAGCTTGGGATCAGCAGGCCGCACCTGTCCCAGGGGATTTTGACACCTTCTCCCAGCAGGGGTTACAGGAGGGAAACCTGTACAGGGCTGTTGCCAGGTTTTGCACACATTTGTGAAAAAAGTGCAACATTTCAGTGATTTGGTGGCCAGCTGCAGCAGATGGTCTGAGAGTATGGATGGAGGGCTGCAGTTTCTTAAGGTACAATTTTTAGAGGGAGAAGTTGTGACTTTGAAGTGCAAAATTAATAGCTTTGCTTTTCTCTTAAGTGTTTGTTGTTTACATGGTCTAGATGGTTAAAGATCTTTCTGGAGACCACAGGAACTGTAATACCATATATACATTATATATATACTTAACATTGTCATGAAAATGTGATGACAGAGGTTGAAATGAGCTTATAACATGCACTCTAGCCAAATAATGCAAAAATGCTTCATTTTTCCTTCAGTGAACATTGGTTTACCTTTTTTAAAATGAATTTGCTGAGACCACATTCACATACCACTGCTGGTTTCCCACAGACATTTGAGCAATCAAGTTTGACAGGCAACAAAGTTCTCAGAAAGTGAATGTCAGTCATGGAAACTAAATTTTCAATTCATATGGGCCAATATCCACCCCAGAAGCAGCTGTGTGCTCCTCCAGCCATTGAGAAGCATAAACAACATTGTGTAACCAATCCTGCCTATCACAAACCAAGCAATGCACCTCCACTGGGGAGTACGTGCAATAAATACACACCAAAAGATGTTTTAAAGACAGTTATGTGTTAGATTAGTAATAGTAAACATCTGGGAGAACTACAATACACTGGCTGGTGGAAGTGGTGGTTACTTAGAATGCATTTTTAGGTCCCTTCCACTGGTCTCTAGGTATCATCTGTGACACGGCTGGCAATCCTCAGTGCCCACACAGGAATCCTACAGGAGGATGGATGCGGATAAGTGACACAGAAGATCCGGCTTTCTCAGCTGCTCACAAAGCTCCCATGGGACAGTTTGAGTCCTTCAGCAGTTTATCTATATGAATGCTTTTCACCATTTTGTTTTCCCGCACGGAGGGTTTCATCACCCCCTCACAAGCCCCTACAATTCCCAAGCACAAAAGTAGGAAAAGCACCATGAAGGGAACCAGGGCACCAGCATTAAGCACACTCCCCCACCTTCTGATGCAGTTCACTGCACCAGGCTTCGTAGCCTACCCATTAGCACAAACCCACCAGTGTCTGGATGAATATGCAATCATAGCGTTCTGGCTGGCAAAAAGTATTCCCCTAAAGCAAGCCAGGCAGCAAAAGGCACAAAACTGCAATATTTATGTATTACTTTAACATTGTTTCTGGACCAAGCCCTGTAGGACTTCTACATGAATCCACTTTCCTCCCTTGAGGCGGCTACATCTTATTAGCGGATTTGGCACCTTTTTCTTCTTTCATTTCTGTATGTGTCATTCTGGCCCATGACAAGCTCCTGTGAGGCAACAGCCCTGCTGCAGTGCTTGCAGGAGCAAGACCAAGCTCTCTGCAGACCACTGTTATTTTTTGAGAGGACATCTCCATCTCTCAGGGCTGGGTCACAGCGGGGAAGGTGCTCAGGGTTTACCCCAAGCTGGGTTTTGTGACTCACTATTCATACACAGGAGCTCCCCTTTATTGTAAGGTTAATTTAGACAGGGAGGGCCAGGACAGATAGGGTGAAGCTAGAGATCAAAATTAACTGTTACTGACCCACAAGAGAGTTAAACTTTCTTGTTCGTGTTGGACAGGAACCTACCCTTAAAAAGGCATGTTGGTGATGGCCAGCTATATGAAAATATAAAGAAAGCAAAAGACACAGTGAATAATTTTTCTAGGAACTGGATACGGGTGGCCGGGACGTGACATTTTTAATGGCAGCCCCAGCAAAACCTGACAAACTCATATTCAACTACACACAGGGTTTCACTAGAAATCACATTACCCACCAGCTCCTACCCTTAAAAGGAATCAGATTAGCAATGAGAGGCAACCCTGAGGTCAGAATCTTGCTGCTATTTGTTTGGATTTGTTTTTTAAGTAAATGCTGTGCCAGCTGTTTAGCCTGGGAACAAAGTTTGAGGCTGAAAAGTGTTCCTGACAGAACCAGTTTGACGGGTGCCAGGCTACGGGCAAGACATTTCAGAAACAAGTGCCTAAAATTAGCCATTGCTAAATCACATAGGCCAGTGAAGTCAGGTTCACTTCCCACCTTGCTTTTCTTCCACTTCAGCCCGGATTCAAGACAGCACTTTGGTACACCTGTATAGCAGAAATTGCCATCACCTTCGCTGCATAAACCATGCACATGTGGTTTGAAACTGGTATTCCACTGAAAAAATTAGATTTTTTCCATTTTTCTTTCCCGTTACTGATCACAAGAACTC